>NC_090805.1:34675913-35925913 GCF_036512215.1 Solanum lycopersicum
TCTCTTTCAGATTCAGGAGACAACGCTCAGAGATCTTTTTTCTTTAGGATGATACATGAGCAAAACAATCAACCTATTGATATTGGAAAATCCAGCGGATACTTCCAATGTATCATTTATGGGTCCAATGGAATTCATAAGTATAGGAGAAACCCAATCAAATAGAGATTTTCTCTTTCTATCATATTTCGAGTGTTAATACGATATGTAAGGACTGCTACTACAAAGAGTATCACACCCTTGATCATGAAAAATTGATTGCTTGTTGAACACTTTGAATTACGTGAAAGTAGGATACTCCAAAGTTGGGGGTCAATGAGTTTTATAAACAATTCTCGGTGGAAACAAATGAGAATGAAGGATCCCACTATATTGAACTGGTCCATGCATCTAAGATATGGTGAGAATTCTTGGTCTCTTTTAATATCTCTCTCGATATATGATATGCTTTATGCAATAGACGATATGCCATAGGCTATATACAATACGCGCTATGCGATATGCAATACACAATATGCAATATGCAAGGATGTACATCACCGGGTTGGTTCAGATTTTTCAAATATTAAATCAAACCATTTGTGTCGAATTTTACATTTATAAACCAAACCAACTAATTAATCTAGGTTTTTTTGAGTTTCTCAACCTCGAGTTTTTTTGGGTTGGTTTGAATTTTTTGAATGTCAAACCAAACTATTTGTTTTAAATATATAAATCAAAACAAACTAATAAACCTGGGATGATTTTTGGATCTTTTAGTTAAGTATTCATCCAAACATATAATTAACATGTGCTCAAAATATTTCTTTAGTTCAACCAAAATACAACTATCTATGGTATTTCATAAAAAAAATAACACAAAATATGAGATTATTTATGACACTAAAAGGGTGTACATGACTGGATTGGTTCTGGTTTTCAATTATAAGACCAAACCATTTGTATTAAATTTTTCAATTTATAAACCAAACCAACTAATAGAGCTATGGTTTTTTGTGAGCTTTTCAACCTCGAGTGTTTTAGTGTGCTTTGGGTTTTTCAAATATAAAACAAAAGAATTAGTGTCAAAAGTTTTAAATTTATAAATTAAACTAAACTAATAAACCTTGGATGTTTTTGGATTTTCGGTTCATTATTCATACAAACATATTTTAACTTGTTCTCCAAATATTTCTCTAGTCTGATCAACATATAACTATCTAAGGTATTTCTTAAGAAAATAAAACAAAATATGAGATTAGTTATGACACTAAAATATTCAACAAAAAATAATTATGAAATCTTATAAAATAAACATTGCAAATTGATAAATCATAATAAAAATTATCATAACTTAAAAGTACTAAATCATAGTAAAATAAGTCTAATAAGTATTTATTACATTATTAAACATTTAAGAGAAAAGTTAAAAGTAGGTTATCCATTTTAAATGTCTAAACCAATGTAAAATCAAAGAACAAATATTCAACATTATTATCATGCTTAACTTTCAATTGAAATTTTTGGTTAGCTTTAGTATTGATTTGATCTTAAATTAAGCTTTATTAGAATTACTAATATCATGGTAAACTTTATTGGACCATTTAAAATTTGAAGTCTCAAAAACTCGATAAAATATGTTAAAAGATAAATATCATGAAAAGTATAAGTAATATTACCAAATTATATGAAAGTTAATACTTTAATGTATAAAATAAATTTTAAAACTATAAAATTAATGTCGGATAACTTTAATGTAATCATATCTCAAGTATTGATAAACATGTCGTATAAAAGCAAGTTTATCTCAAATAACTATTTCGGTATTGTATCAAGTAAAAAGACTTGTCCCATATGCAAGCTCAAAGTGTTTCGGTAAATCATTCAGTTTATAAAGCCTACATAAGTCATCGAAGTTATAAAAAGAAATTATGGTAAGATTACTACTCACAGTACTCATGCTGAAATACCAAGCTCGTCGCTCGAGTGATCTGTACAAATTCCTTGGTCAATCTATAATCGCATTCATATCAATTTTGTGTTAACTTCCTCGTTTATGATAATTTATACTATAGTTAAATACCCATCCCATGAGGTCCTGTGACTGACTCATCTGCCAAATCGCCTAATTGGTGCTTTTATCGTACAAAGCAGCCTTATCTTGATTAATATCTCATTGTAATAAACTAAGATTATCTTACTAATCCTCTGTTTCCTTTCACGTATGTCGAAATATTAGAGCTTAGTCCAATCATGTAACGAACCTGCCTGAATTCCAAGAATTCAACATACACATCTATCTCTTTACCATTATTTTCTTAAACTTACAATCCAATTATATAGTAATGGAATCTACAATTATAAATCTAAGCTAAGTGTAACGACCTGTTTAGTCATTTTGAACAGTAGATTTTATTTCTGGAAAAATAGGCTGAGGCGACGGACCCCACGGCGGACCGTCATGGGCACGACAGACTATCGCAGGGTCTCGTTTCAAAACACTTAGAAAATCTGAAATTGGGTACTGAAAATCGACTCTCTGAACTTCGTAACGGAATGGCAGGACGAACCATCACAGGTGTGACGGACCGTCACAGACTCTTCAGAGAAATTGAGTCTCTAAAGTCTGTGACGGAGCAGCAGGACGGACCGTCGTAGGCGTGACGGGCCATCGTAGGCTGCGTAATCCCAGTCTGCGTCAGATTTCTGTATACGTTTTAAGGGACGTATTTGACTATTCCTGCTTTAATCATAAAGTTAGTGGGTTAATGTTAATAAGTCTAATTACTTGGGGGTTAAAAGAGGTAACCTTAAGTTAATTAGTGGGTTATTATTGCCATCTTTTATTCTTAATTATATACTAATTAGGGTAAAAGAAAGAGGGTTTGAATAAACAAAATAGAAAGAACAAAGAGGGAGAGAGGATTGATCGAGAGAGGAGAAACGAAGAGTAAAACACAAAGCTTTGGGAATTCGCTTGCTTGATCACTAATCTTCGGTGGAGGTAGGTTATGGTTTCTCTTACGATATTCGTAGTAAACTCTTAATAGCGAATGATATGTATTGATAATATTGTGAACCCTGCTATGTGCTTAATTGTATGCTTGCATGAATGTAATTTTATAATTGTGATTATATAAGCATGATGAAGTTATTGAATCCCAAATCTTGCAAAACCCTAATCTCTTTGTTAATGATGAGGCCTTGGTATAAAAGAAGGCGTGATGAACTAAAATAATGAGATGGATGATGCCTTGGTAAGAAAGAAGGCTTGATGAACTGATAGAAGGAGATTAGGGGATCGGGTGTCACGAACCGACAAGTAGATTTAGGGGATCGGGTGTCACGAACCGACATGTCAATTTAGGGGATCGGGTGTCACGAACCGACACGTTGATTTAGGGGATCGGGTGTCACGAACCGACACGTAGATTTAGGGGATCGGGTGTCACGAACCGACACGTAGATTTAGGGGATCGGAGTGTCACGTACCGACACAAGAGGATTAATGAATATGAGGGAGCGGAGTGTCACGTACCGACACAAGAGAAATAAAGATAATGAATCTTGAAAGATGTTAATATACTCAATCTAATGAACATAATTCCCAAATGATTATGGTATTGAGGCTTGAGTCGTCATGTGTGAACTTGACAGTAATTGTTAATGATATAGTACTTGTTGTTGCTACATGTTGAGCATCATAGTTGATTTTATGATATTACTTGGTATATATTGATTTCTATTTTGAGTTGGCCGATGATATTTACTCTGTACCCATGTTTTGTACTGACCCCTACTTTTATGTTTTCTTCTTGGTTATTTGTGGAGTGCAGCAAACGTGCCGTCATCTTCGACTCAACATTAACTCTAGCGAGTCTTCATTACTCCGGATATCAGGATGAGCTAATGCCTCTAGCTTGGACTGGATCTTCCTCTTCATGTCTTGATGCCTTGAAGTTCCGGCATGGACTAACTTTTATGTATTTTTAGCTTCTTAGAAACTCTTAGATTTAGTAATTTGAAGTAGATGTTCTTGTGATGATGACTTCCAGATTTTGGGAAATAATAGTTATTGAATTGGTTTTTATTAATGAGTTTAAGTCTTCCGCATTACCTTATGTTGATATTACATTGAAATGTTAAGGTTTAGATTGGTTGGTTCGCTCACATAGGAGGGTAAGTGTGGGTGCCAGTCGCTGCCCGGTTTTGGGTCATGACAAACTTGGCATCAGAGCCTTAGGTTTGTTGGTCTCATCACACAAGAACGAGTCTAGTAGAGTCTTAAGGAACGGTAGGGGACACCTTTACTTTTCTTTGAGAGGCTATAAGACTTTAGGAAAATTCCATTCATTCATTCTTTCTTTCGTGCTATTACTTGGATCCAATTGGTATCTAGGTGATACTAATTGGTATCTGACCATCTTCACTCTATTTCGCAGATGGTTAAAACTAGAGCAACAACCGCGCCAACACCAGCACCGGCGGGACAGGGTGCGTCTTAACCAGCCACTGGGGCTGTAGCTAGAGGAAGAGTAGCGGCAAGAGGCCGTGGAAGAGGTCGTGGGAGGACGTCTTCTAGGAAGAGGACAAGCACCTAGCCCTTCTGATGCTAGGGCGGTGACTCCTCCACCGACTGAGGAAGTAGTAAGAGAGGGTGAGGAAGGGGAGAATGAACAAGTGCAAAATGAGGAATTGCCACCCCAACCTACCCCAGAGATGATCAATCAGGTTCTCGCTTATGTTAGTGGGTTGTCTGATCAGGGTCAAGCACCTCCAGTGTTTTCTGCACCAACACCTCCGGTTTCAGAGGTACAACATGCAGCCACTATGGCTCCTCGTATGGATGCCTCATTGGACATAGGCACGTTTCCACGTCTGACTACTGGGCCTATAATGACAAATGATCAGCATGAACTTTTCAGTAAGTTCTTGAAATTGGAACCTCCAGTCTTCAAGGGTGCTGAATCTGAGGATGCTTACGATTTTCTGGTTGACTATCATGAGCTACTACACAAGATGGGTATAGTAGAACGGTTTGGTGTTGAGTTCGTGAGTTATCAGTTTCAAGGGAACGCCAAAATATGGTGGCGGTCACATGTTGAGTGTCAACCGACGGAGGCACCACCTATGACTTGGGCCTCATTCTCTAGCTTATTTATGGAGAAGTATATCTCCCGGACTTTGAGGGATAGGAAAAGGGATGAGTTCTTGAGCCTAGAGCAAGGTAGGATGTCGGTCAATGCATATGAGGCTAAGTTTCGTGCACTATCCAGATATGCCACTCAACTTTGTTTCAGTCCACAAGAGCGGATTCGTCATTTCGTGAAGGGGTTGAGGTCAGAGTTGCAGATTTCAGCCTTACAGGTAGAGGCTACGGCAAAATCCTTCCAAGAAGTGGTAGATTTCGTGGTAGAGGTGGAAGGAGTGAAGCCAAATGAATTCATCATGGCATCGACATCAAAGAGGTTTTGAAAAGGAGGTGAGTTTAATGGTTCTTACTCTAGAGGACAGGGTTCCGGAGGTTACTCAGTTCGACCCATTCAGTCTTCACTACAGACTGTAGTTGGGGGTCCACCTCAGACCGGTCAACACTTCTCTGAGAGACCTATGCTTGACTCTAGAGAGTGTTATGGATGTGGGGAGACTGGACATATTAGGAGGAATTGTCCCAAACAGAGTTATAGACCCCCAATAGCTAGAGGTAGAGGTGGTCATGGTAGAGGCCGTTATTCTGGAGGACGTGGTGGTCAAGGTAATAGTGGTCACCAAACTGGCCGGGGTAATAGGTAAACAGGAGCCACTACATCACAACATGGTAGGGGCAACGGACAAACAAACGAAAGGGCCCATTGTTATGCTTTCCCTAGGAGATCGGAGGTGGAGACATCTGATGTTGTCATCACAGGTAATCTTCTGGTTTGTGATTGCATGGCTTCTGTATTGTTTGATCCTGGATCCACATTTTCTTATGTATCTTCCTCATTTGCTAATGGTCTAAATTTACATTGTGAATTACTTGATACGCCCATTCGTGTTTCTACTCCGGTGGGTGATTCTGTGGTAGTTGAAAAGGTATATAGGTCTTGTTTGGTGAACTTTGTGGGGAGCAACACTTATGTAGATTTAGTTATCTTAGAAATGGTTGATTTCGATGTAATTCTAGGTATGACTTGGCTTTCTCCGCAATTTGCAATCTTGGATTGTAATGCTAAAACGGTGACGTAAGCCAAGCCTAGGACAGATCCGTTAGTATGGAAGGGTGACTACACTTCTAATCCGGTGCGTATCATCTCCTTTCTTCGTGCTAAGAAAATGGTTAGTAAAGGGTGTTTATCTTTTTTTGGCACATCTCAAGGATGACACTACCCAAGTACCTTCGATTGAGTCGGTTTCGATGGTCCGTGAGTTTCTGGATGTGTTCCCTGCAGATCTTCCTGGTATGCCACCAGATAGGGATATTGACTTCTGTATTGATCTTGAACCGGGTACTTTCCCCATTTCTATACCCCCTTATAGAATGGCTCCCGCGGAGTTAAGAGAGTTAAAAGCCCAACTTCAAAAGTTGTTGAGCAAGGGCTTCATTAGACCAAGTGCATCTCCTTGGGATGCTCCAGTTTTGTTTGTAAAGAAGAAGGATAGGAGTTTTCGGATGTGCATAGACTACCGGCAGTTGAACAAGGTAACCATAAAGAACAAGTATCCTCTTCCTCGCATTGATGACTTGTTCGGTCAGTTACAAGGTGCTTGTGTCTTCTCTAAGATTGACTTAAGATCCGGTTATCATCAATTGAAAATACGGGCAATGGATGTGCCAAACACTTCTTTTAGAACAAGGTATGGGCATTACGAATTTGTAGTGATGTCTTTTGGTCTTACGAATGCCACTGCTGCGTTCATGAGTTTGATGAACGGGATTTTTAAGCCATATTTGGATCTCTTTGTGATCGTATTTATTGATGATATACTGATATACTCTAAAAGTAAGGAGGAACATGAGGAGCATTTGAGAATGGTATTGGAAATGTTGAGGGAGAAAAAGCTTTATGCCAAGTTCTCTAAGTGTGAGTTTTGTCTAGATGCAGTGTCCTTCTTGGGGCACGTGGTTTCTAAGGATGGAGTGATGGTGGATCCTTCTAAGATTGAGACAGTGAAGAATTGGGTAAGACCTACTAATGTGTCAGAAATAAGGAGCTTTGTTGGGTTAGCTAGCTACTACCAACGAATTGTCAAGGGATTCTCTTTTATTCCTTCCCAACTAACGAACTTGACTAAGAAAAATGTTCCATTTGTATGGTCGGATGAGTGTGAGGAAAGCTTTCAGAAGCTCAAGACTTTGTTGACTACCGCACCCATTCTCACCTTGCCCGTAGAGGGTAAGAACTTCATTATTTATTGTGATGCATCCTATTCTGGTTTGGGTGCAGTACTAATGCAAGAGAAGAATGTGATTGCTTATGCTTCGAGGCAATTAAAAGTGCATGAACGTAACTATACAACTCATGATTTGGAATTGGCCGCGATAGTGTTTGCATTAAAGCAATGGAGACACTATTTATATGGGGTTAAGTGTGAGGTCTATACTGATCATCGTAGCCTACAGTATGTCTTTACTCAGAAAGATTTGAACTTGAGACAGAGGAGATGGATGGAACTACTGAAGGACTACGAGATCACTATTTTGTATCATTCGGGGAAGGCGAATATTGTAGCGGATGCTTTAAGTAGAAAGGCGGGAAGCATGGGAAGTCTAGCTCACTTGCAAGCTTCTAGACGCCAATTGGCTAGAGAAGTTCAGATTCTGGCTAACGACCTTATGAGATTAGAAGTAAATGAGAAGGGAGGATTTTTAGCTTGTGTGGAGGCAAGATCTTCCTTCCTTGACAAGATTAAGGAAAAGCAGTTTAATGATGAAAAATTGATCCAGATCCGAGATAAAGTGTTGCAAGGAGAGGCTAAAGAAGGGACAATCGATGAGGAAGGTGTTTTGAGGATTAAGGGAAGGGTATATGTACCCCGCGTCGATGATTTGATCAACACTATTCTGACAAAGGCTCATAGTTCAAGGTATTCGATAAATCCGGGTGCAACCAAGATGTACCGTGACCTAAAGCAACACTTTTGGTGGAGTAGAATGAAGCGTGATATTGTGGATTTTATTGCCAAATGTCCAAATTGTCAGTAAGTAAAATATGAACACCAGAGGCCCGGAGGAACACTTCAGAGAATGCCCATTCCTGAATGGAAGTGGGAAAGGATTGCAATGTATTTCGTGGTTGGTCTTCCAAAGACATTGGGAAAGTTTGATTATATTTGGGTAATTGTTGATAGGTTAACTAAGTCTGCTCACTTCATTCCGGTCAAGGTGACTTACAATGCAGAGAAGTTAGCCAAACTTTACATCTCAGAAGTGGTGCGATTGCATGGGGTTCCACTCTCCATTATATCAGATAGAGGTACGCAGTTTACTTCTAAGTTTTGGAAAACATTGCATGCGGAATTGGGTACTAGGTTGGACCTTAGTACTGCGTTCCATCCTCAGACCAATGGTCAGTCTGAGAGAATGATTCAAGTGTTGGAGGATATGCTTCGTGCATGTGTGATAGAGTTTGGTGGCCATTGGGATAGCTTCTTACCCTTAGCAGAGTTCTCCTACAACAATAGCTATCACTCAAGTATTGATATGGCCCCATTTGAAGCATTGTATGGTAGGAGATGTAGGTCCCCCATTGGTTGGTTTGATGCATTTGAGGTTAGGCCTTGGGGTACGGACCTTTTGAGGAATTTGTTAGAGAAAGTGAAATCTATTCAAGAAAAGCTTTTGGCGGCGCAAAGCCGGCAAAAAGAATATGCAGATCGAAAGGTTAGAGACTTAGAGTTCATGGAGCGTGAACAAGTCTTGTTGAAGGTTTCGCCCATGAAAGGGGTGATGCGATTTGGAAAAAGGGGTAAACTAAGCCCAAGGTATATTAGTCCCTTCGAGGTTCTGAAGCGCATAGGGGAGGTGGCTTATGAGTTAGCCTTGCCTCCAGGGCTGTCCGGAGTGCATCCGGTATTTCATGTGTCTATGTTGAAAAGATACCATGGGGATGGAAACTATATTATTCGTTGGGATTCAGTCTTGCTTGACGAAAATTTGACTTATGAGGAGTAGCCTGTTGCCATTCTAGATAGAGAAATTCGCAAGTTGAGATCAAGGGAGATTGCATCCATCAAAGTTCAATGGAAGAATCGACCCGTTGAAGAGGCCACTTGGAAGAAAGAGGCTGATATGCAAGAAAGATACCCACACCTGTTTACAGATTCAGGTACTCCTTTTCGCCCTTGTTTTCCGTCTTGTGATCGTTCGGGGATGAACGATGGGTAAATTGGTATCTATTGTAACGACCTGTTTAGTCGTTTTGAACAGCAGATTTTATTTCTGGAAAAACACGTTGAGGCGACGGACCCCACGATGGAGCGTCATGGACACGACGGACCGTCGCAGGGTCTCATTTCAAAACACTTAGAAAATCTGAAATTGGGTACTGAAAATCGAATCTCTGAACTTCGTAACGGAATGGCAGGACGGACCGTCACAGAATCTTCAGAGAAATTGAATCTCTGAAGTCTGTGACGGAGCAGCAGGACAGACCGTCACAGGCGCGACGGACCGTCGCAGGCTGCGTAATCCCAGTCTGGGTCGGATTTCTGTATACGTTTTAAGGGACGTATTCGACTATTCCTTCTTTAATTATAAAGTTAGTGGGTTAATGTTAATAAGTCTAATTACTTGGGGGTTAAAAGAGGTAACCTTAAGTTAATTAGTGGGTTATTATTGCCATCTTTTATTCTTAATTATATACTAATTAGGGTAAAAGAAAGAGGGTTTGAATAAAGAAAATAGAAAGAACAAAGAGGGAGAGAGGATTGATCGAGAGAGGAGAAACAAAGAGGAAAACACAAAGCTTTGGGAATTTGCTTGCTTGATCACTAATCTTCGGTGGAGGTAGGTTATGGTTTCTCTTACGATATTCGTAGTAAACTCTTAACAGTGAATGATATGTATTGATAATATTGTGAACCCTGCTATGTGCTTAATTGTATGCTTGCATGAATGTAATTATATAATTGTGATTATATAAGTATGATGAAGTTATTGAATCCCAAATCTTGCAAAACCCTAATCTCTTTGTTAATGATGAGGCCTTGGTATAAAAGAAGGTGTGATGAACTAAAATAATGAGGTGGATGATGCCTTGGTAAGAAAGAAGGCTTGATGAACTGATAGAAGGATATTAGGGGATCGGGTGTCACGAACCAACACGTAGATTTAGGGGATCGGGTGTCATGAACTGACACGTATATTTAGGGGATCGGGTGTCACGAACTGACATGTAGATTTAGGGGATCGGGTGTCACGAACCGACACGTAAATTTAGGGGATTGGGTGTCACGAACCGACACGTAGATTTAGGGGATCGGAGTGTCACGTACCGACACAAGAGAAATAAAGATAATGAATTTTGAAAGATGTTAATATACTCAATCTAATGAACATAATTCCCAAATGAGTATGGTATTAAGGCTTGAGTCCTCATATGTGAACTTGATGGTAATTGGTATGATATAGTACTTGTTGTTGCTACATGTTGAGCATCATAGTTGATTTTATGATATTACTTGGTATATATTGATTTCTATTTTGAGTTGACCAATGATATCTACTCAGTACCCGTGTTTTATACTGACCCCTACTTTTATGTTTTCTTCTTGGTTATTTGTGGAGTGCAGCAAACGTGCCGTCATCTTCGACTCAACATTAACTCTAGCCAGTCTTCATTACTCCGGATATCAGGGTGAGCTAATGCTTCTAGCTTGGACTGGATCTTCCTCTTCATGTCTTGATGCCTTGAAGTTCCGGCATGCACTAGCTTTTATGTATTTTTAGCTTCTTAGAAACTCTTAAATTTAGTAATTTGAAGTAGATGTTCTTGTGATGATGACTTCCAGATTTTGGGAAATAATAGTTATTGAATTGGTTTTTATTAATGAGTTTAAGTCTTCCACATAACCTTATGTTGATATTACATTGAAATGTTAAGGTTTAGATTGGTTGGTTCGCTCACATAAGAGGGTAAGTGTGGGTGCCAGTCGCGGCCCGGTTTTGGGTCGTGACACTAAGTTAAGAAACTTACATTGAAATCCATACATGCAATAACAAGAGTTCCACTTCTTCTTCTCCATTTAATTGTTTTTCTTTGTTTTAATCATCTTCATGCTCCTTCACAAGAAGAAACACAAAGAATGTACTTTTTTTCCTTTACAAGAGCTGCTGAATAAAACATAATCCTAACTGAAAATCTTTTCTATTATGACCTATTATTCACTATGTCTACATGAATTTGAAGAAATTGTAGGTTTTTCCAGACAATTTTCTTCTATGTGATTTTGTGGATCATGCCCTTTTAACACCTTCAATCATGTCCGTCACTAACAAACATAAGTACTCAACATACAAAAGACCGTAACTCAAATAACCTTTAAGAATATTGCTAGATTCAAAAATTAGCAGCTGAACTAACAGACATGAACAAGGGGAAATTAATACGGAAAAGGCCGGCTTAGCATCAAACAGGATCATCAAACCTCAAGCAGAAAGGGTTGAAAGCGGAAAAAATAAGCTATGAATGAACAGACCAGCTATGCTACTGATTCACAGCCAACAATAAATTTAAATACGCCCAAAATCTCATCATTTAAATAATTTAACAACTAAGGATGGAGAAAGCAATGGACGCATCAAGAAATAAAAAAAAAATATAACAGGGATGGAGATCACCTTTCTGGATACAAAGGACATAAAAAATAAAGTTTGAGGTAACTTATTCACCACAAAAGGAATCTCTCCGGAAATGCCTCCAAAATAGACCAAGGAAGACTTGTCAACTTTTACTTCTGAATTAACTAAGCTATTGTAGGGATTTTCCCATTTCTTAACTTATTGTATTAGAAGATGAAATTTTCTTGGAGGACTGACTCAATTCGCACCCATTCTTAACAGAATTGAATGAATGATCGTTGATTTGGGAGGAAAGGAGGAAGCAAGTGCAAGAAAGCTCCGTTTCTAGTTTTAATTTGAAATATATTTCCTCAACGTCTTCAAGTTTTAATTTGAAATTTAATTTTGAAAAGAGAGAGAGAGGAAGAGAAAACGTGCGAGGCGCCACTGATGGGCTGGGTCTCGCTGAATTGAAGGAGAAGAGCGCACTGGGGTTGGGCTGGGTATGTAATTGGTAGATTGGGCTACTGAAAAGAGGCAAAAAGGCCCAAAAAAATTTGGTCTGTTAATGGGAAGGGAAAATTTTTCAAAATGTCAATACTTTAACATTTAAAAGGCATCATTAGCAACATTTTCAATATTTTTTAGTAAAAATATCAAATTTTTAGTTTGTTATGTATCTTATTTATGTTTTTATTTAAAGAATAGAATTATTAAATAACAAAAGGGAGAAAATCAAGGGAGAGAATATTTCAAAAAAGTGAAGGATCACTTAATTTTCTCATAAGTTACATTTTCAAAGAAAACTCAAACTTTGTTCTTTTTTTTCTTTAGAAATTTAACATTTTTTAAATTGTATTCATTCCACTATGTATTCTACTTATATTCATTATAGTTTTATGTTGTAGTTTTTTATTAGTTTGTATTCATTTCAATAGGTATGCCAAATGAATCTATAGTTATTCAAGAAACATATTTCTATTTTTTTTTCTTCAAAAATGTTGTATTTCATATTTATTTCAATATGTATTTTATTTGTATTTCTATTTGTTTTATATTTTATTTTGAATTTTATATCGCAATATATACAATACAAAAAAAATAGTATGATAAAAAAAGTGAGAATGAAACATAAAATTGAAAAGGAATAAATGAATATTTGTTGTAACCATTCTTAAATAAAATATATAACTAGTTGACATACCTTTAGAATGAATATAATTTTGGAACAAATACCAAATTTATAAACTATGCAACATGATTTTTGAATGAATACCAATATTAATTGTATACATACGATTTTAAATACAAATTGAGAAAGGATACGAAATTCTAATTTTTTTAAAAAAAAAACAAAAGAAACTAATAAGTAGTTGTTCTTCATATAAATAAAATACATATGTAGTTTGGATACATTTGGGATGGATTCAATTAAGAACAAATACAAAATTCATAAACTATACAACATGAGATTTTGAATGAATACAAATATTAATAGCATACACACTAATTTGAATATTAGTTGAAAAAGGATACAAAATTCTAAGAAAATATTATAGAGAGATTTCTTGTATAAATTGAAAGAAAACAGAATAGGTGATTTCACAAGGAAAGAAGAGAACAATAGTGAAAAACTAAAGAGAGAGAAGGGAGAAATTGAGAGTAAGAACTTAGAAAGAGGGGAAAGTGAATAATGAGAGTTTTTTTATTCTTTTTTCACACGTATTGGAGAGTAAAATTAGTGGAATGTGGGGCCTGATTTGAGAAATTAAAGGATAGAAAATTAATTACATTAAATACCTTTTATTTGGTAAAATATTGACATATTGACAATTTCACTAATTATTTTACAGTATAAATGTTTTTCATAATTATGTTAGGGAGTTTGACTTATTTGCTAATTTTTCCTTGAAGGAATGTAACGTAAGGAAAAGGATAGATTTGAATTTAACTTGGCCAACTTAATTGCAAAATTAGCCAACTTAAGTTAAAACTTAACCGACTTGAGTTTGACTAGTGAATTTGGCTAAAATTTATATGAGACGAATTAATATAATCAACTAACGAGCTTTTTAATTTCGAAGAAATAAAATAGTAAACTCAATTAAACTCAATAACTCAAAATTATAATCATAGTTTAAAACTAAACTAATTCAATAAAATATTTAACTAAAAAATTGAGATGATTTTCGAATATTCAAAAAATGACATAATTGTAAAAATATACATAATTTTATTTAAAATTAGTAAAAAGTAAAAGAATACTTTATACATAACTTAAAAATATTTTGAATTTTTGTAAAATTAATTGTTTCAATCGTTTGAAATCGAAGAACTTTGATGATTGATATACATTGTGGAGGGTCAAAATTGGGTGTCAACACCTCCAATATAAAAGATGAAAACCCTCTTAGCAGCTCTAACTTTTATTCTAAGCAATCCTATGATAGGTCATTTTAATAAAGTAATTCCACAATAATACCATATACAAATAAACATACTAACAGCTTTACTCTCAAAGCCTTGACATTCCTGCTTCATTCATATTAGTTTTTATCCTCAAGGACCTAGAAATCACATTCATACTACAAGTTTTACTCTCAAGAAATACTTCACATGGATCATATATGTCTAATTCTCAGACAATCTAACCACATGTTTCATTCTGAAATAAGTGCATCAAAGAAATGGGAAGGCTCTCCCTCTCTATCTTGAACGTAGATCTGCCCAGCTTGGATGAACAAAATATGTAATACGTGGTGTCAGATAACTACCATACCTTTCTCAATTTATCTAGTGAACATAGGCTTCGAGTGTGTATAAGGCGGGACTATGAGTGAATCAATTCTAATGGTATAGCATCATATAAACTCAATATCAACATTACTACTCATAAGTCATCATGTGCACTTTAGTCTAAGTCATATAGTGTCTAGGTGTTCAATTCTCAAGAAATACATATCTAATTACTTCACTTCCAATTACTCTATCATGTATTTCATCAATCTTAGAAGATTACATCTAAATCCTCAATTTCCTCTTTCATGGCATAAAACTCACTTACTTTAATTTTATGTCTCTAGACATGGGTTAGGCATGTAAACATGTTATTTCATCTTAAAAACATGATATAATACTAATTCAATAATAAACAACCATTATCCACTCAATTGAATCAACATACAACAATACCCACAGTATAGGAAGAAACTCTAACTAGAATTGGGGGTTCATCTTCACAATTGGGGAAAACATGGGGCTTAATGAATGAAAAGATGCCATGAACGAATAATTCATCATACCTTTTAAAAAGCATACCAATATACAAATAATGGTACTTGACCTAGCTTGACCCTACTCTTTTTCTTCTTTGAGTTTTCTGGAGAGAGAATTTTAGAGAGGATAACTTTGGGATTCTTTTGGGGATTATGAGATAATGGCTTAATTGGAGTTGTCAAAGGGTTAAAATATATTATATAGGTGTATTAATTCAAGGAAAAACAACCTCATTTAAAGCTAACTTGAAAAGGAATTTCTCATTTTACCCTTATTTAGGTAACCTAGTGCGCCATGCACTAAGGCCACCTTCATGAGCCGTCAAAGAAACCACGACCTATCATATTGCCCGTGATCCCTTTAATAATGTCTAAGACCCACCATAAAAGCTCTCCAATATTCAAGGCAAGTCCACGGCCACTCCCACAAGCCATCTAGGCCTTCACGAGAAGTGAAATGGCTCGTGTGGAGGAGGCCTAATTGAGAAGCCTTGAGGGATTCACTTCCTTACCACCACGGGTGGCACCACGAGCCGTGAAGTCTCTCATGGTCATGGGAAGTGCCATGGAAAGTTTGGAGAAGCCTTGGCCCTTGCTCATTTTCCTTGACGCATGCCCTCTAGTCTTTGACTTGTATTCCTCAAACTTAGCTCTATATGGTCTACTAGACTATAGGGTGTCAAAATATCTTCCCCTTGGGGACATTCATTGTGGAATAACGATCTTGACACTCTATGAAAATAAAGACTCAATACTAGCAACCCATCATGCATGCAACACATCTAAATGCACGCAACTAAGGTGGAAACATTGACTCCAACTCAAACACAGTTAATGCATCTCAAAAAGTACGGAACTACATCTAACAACCCATTATGCCTGTAAACTCAACATTTCTCATGTTCATAGTGGAAAATTACCTTCTCCAAGCTTTGATGAATACTCAATAATTATGATTGACTCTAAATGCAACTTACTATCAAAAATCATATCAAAGCATGTTCATTTATTCATTTCATGAAGTCAAATAGGCAACTCATACTCAATGCACAACAAAATATGGAAAATTAAGCATGTAACTTCATTTTTTTCAAAAAATGAGTTTTTATGAACATGCACCACATGAAGAAATCATGGAAATATCTTAAACACAAATGAATCCAAAACATAATACAATTAAGAGGAATATATCATCTCAAGGCTAAATGAGGAATAGAAGGAAAATATAAGTATATCAGGACATCTTATTAGCCTCAGCCTCCCCAGTAGCACCCTCACCTAAAACCGTCACTTAAAGGTCTCTCCTTAACACTTTCATGGAAGAAACTTCCTTCTTATTCCATTTATTAACTTGCCTGTATAAGATCCCTACCGGTATTTCTAAATTAGAGAAATTCATATTAACTCTCAACTCTTCTAAACGATCTATGAATTTTAGATATCCAAAACCCTCATATATCCAAGAGACATGGACACCGGGTACACCAGTGCCACTCATTAAGCAACTCTAGTTCACAAGCAACCTTACTAACTCCACTCAGAATCACATACGAGCCTACAAAACCAGGAATAAACTTTCCCAAACTTACTACACCTATCAAGGTGATCAGAATTTCAAGCCAACCCCCATATTATGAACATCAAGAACACTTAACGACCTTTCTATCTAAGCACATCATTTCCCGCTGGGAGTAAGACTATATGAACTCTTCTATGAATCATTTATTTCGATTCTAAGGTCAAAGCAAGTCATCACTAACATTTCACATCGATAACACATGATGATTCTAAACCATGGTGAACTGCACTACTTACTTTTTAGAGGAATCGATTCACTTATCCCATCTAGGCATTACTTAAACACTCCATTCATCAAATCCTCCAAAACATTCTAAAACTTATAATGACTAAGTCGGGGTCTACCACCAAATAAACATAACCATAATGCAACTCATTTATAACAAAGACAACAACAAGGTTTATCATACCAAATTTAACAAGTCACAAAAGACAAGCCACACCGGAGTCTAAAAAAACATAAAACACATACCAAAAGTAGCATTCAAAGGACACTCTAGTTTACCTTTAGCTTGGGAGCATAGAACTTAATTTGATTCTTCTGTCTACCCTTAGCCTTCATCCTTAGACAATCTCTCATCTTCTGTCCACTCTCACCACAACCATAACAACCCTTCATACCGGCTAAACATCTACCCCCTGCCTTTTGCAATATCTAGCATAAGTAGGAAATAGGGGTCTACTATCCGTTCCTTGAGACTTAGGGTTGGACACCCTTTATAGGTTATATCTTGGGAGATCCTAGAAAGTTCTTATACGGAGAACCTTTCTAGAAGAATTACCATTTCCTAAACCTTTTTTACCCATAAACCTTTCTTCCAGTTTTTCTTCCTCAATTCGTTGAGAATAAGCCATAAGACGAGAAATATTCATATCATGATAAAGCATGGTCGTACAATAATCTTTCACTACTAAATTAAATACTCCAACATAAACTTCCTCATTCTCAACCTAGAGTCATACACCAAAAAGGAAGCATACTTAGACAATTGGGTGAAGCTCAATGCATATTCCTTAACTCTCATAATACCTTGCCTAAGATTGATAAACTCAAGCAATAAAGTGTCCCTCTCCTCTAGAGGGAAGAACCTATATAGAAAAGCACTTTTGAACCTTTCCCACTCTATGGAACCCATTTCTACCATTATAGCATCTTTCCATTGATTAAACTAAACTTGATCAACACCTCTCAATTAGCAAGCGGTCAATTTCTCGTTCTCTAATGTAGTCACTCCACAATTTCCAACACCTCAAAGACCTCATCTATACACTCTCGAGGATCTTCCTCTATTTTTACCCATAAAATTTCAGAGTATTTATCCCAACATGAGTCAATATTTGAAAACCAAACCTAAACTTCTCATTTGTTACTTTCTCTTCCAAAGGGTCAATTGGAGATTAAGGAGGAACATTTTCATCCATATTGTCTTCTTCATTTCTTCTAATGTTAGACCTTGTAGTAGTCATATCCTGAAAACCATCTGACACAAATTAGGAGAAATACCTAATATATTTAAACTCTATGGCACGACTTAGAGAATGAATTAATAAAGTTTCCTAAACATCCATTAGCTCCTATTCATAGATGTGGCGTGCTTCACATTTATGAACAAGACTCTACCAAATGTGGTTTGAGACATCCTAGAATAATTCAAAACCGTATGCTCTGATTACCAAGTTTGTCACGACCCAGGGGTACTCCCTAGATGTAACTTGGCACATGTAACCTCGAAAGACTCCATGTAAGCCACTAAGCATATCACAGAATAAGATAATTGAAAAGTATGGAAATTTAAAAACATTTTTCGATACTATCAATTTTTCATAAAACAAAGTGGAAGTCTATTACATTTATCTCAAACCATCTAATACTTGAAAACAGTTAGGGACACGTCCATACAAAAGTTCTAACATAAAATAAAGACATAAAAATAAAAGGGTGATCAAGTCCTTCATGCTATGAGGACTCACCAAAACGTTTCTTCTTGATCTATTATGAGCCTAGCCACGAGGATGAAATTCAATATCGTCAAACCCTACATTTGATAAGAATGTAGGAAAAATTATGTGTTAGTACAATAATGTACAAATTTTAGTGTCTAACATAAATCATCAACATAATAATATAAGAGTCATTAGTCAACATAAGACATATACCATAATCATAAGAGACAATAACATAAGTCATAAGCATTAGGGTAAGACCCCGAAAATGACTTAGGTGAACTAGAGTCTAACATATTGGTAATTATGGTCTAAGGTCCTAAATAGGTCTAAAATATTGTATTGATTCAGTGCCTAAGAGTTTAGGTGTATTGGAAGTCAACCATCAAGGGACGACCAAGACGTTCGACGACTAAGTCATATATGTGGTTTTATGTATTTATGTGTAATTCATGAGGTTGTAATGTAATTATTTGAGTTATTATGATGTTTATAGGCAGTGTGTCAAGTTTCGTGATGTTTGGAGGTCAAACGTCTAAGAATGTTCATGACATTTGAAAGGCTTGCCTTGAAACGACCTTGCGTGTCTAAGCATGTTTCGTCGAGTTTTATGTATTTGTTTTTGATAAAATTCATGTTAGAGGTTCTAAAATCTTATACTATAATGTTTGGGTAGGAAACGTCTGGGCAAATATCCCCAAGGACCATCCAAGGGTTCTTGAGGAAGAACCCAAAACTGATGCCCAAGACTATCCAAGGCAGCCCCAAACGACTAAGGCAATCGAAGGCTCGTGGGCTATTCAACGCCACGTCGATGGGTTACATTGGTAGTTACTTATACTGGTGATAGAAGGGAACCATGTTGAGTCTTTGAACCCAACGACGAAAGGATATGATGGTCCATTTATGGACAAAAGGTCCCTCGACTGCCAACCGTCAATGGTGTTGTGTCCTGCGTGCAGCTTCACTGTTAAGTGAGGGGTGAAGTTATAATTACACCTCACTTCCAAATTATAGGTTTGGAGGTTCCTTAAGGGTCTTTTTGGTATTTTTAGTGTGTACATAAGTCTTTAACACTTAGAAGAGTTCATTCTTCCAAATCAAAACCCCAAAATCCTTTAGAAATTCCTTAAGACTCCATTGAAGCCAAAAGTCAAAGAAGAGTTTGGATTGTTGAATTGAGTGTACATTAAAGTGAAGAATTATCATTATTGAGGCTTTTTTTTATCCTTGAAACTCTCTTCATCAAGGATCCCAACTCTCAAGAAATTTTCTAAAGTTTTCAAAGTTGAATTGTCCAATTTCATGATTCTACCATGGGTTCTTGCATTAATAATTTTTAAACATTTATCATGGATCATATTGTTATTGTAATGATGATTTTAACTTAAAATACCTACGGAAACCATGAATTGTATGAACCCTAGTTTTTGACGAAGTAATAGATTACTTGATATTGGCCTAATGTTGATTAATTATGGTGTAGTTTCCTATGGGCTGTCTAATGATGTAATAATTATAGTAATTGATATCTAGGTTGTGTTAGATTGATGAATATGTAGTGAATTGACCTAGTTTCATGAATATTGTCATAGTTGCATTGAATTGTAGGTTATGGCCATGGGTAAGGGCATTATGATATCAAATTGGGTAATTTGGCATTGAATTGAGGTGTTGAAGATGGAGTGGTGGTAGCATGACATATTTCCTTTATATTTATTTTAATTAGACTTCAACTATATTGTGATTGGTATGATCCACTTATGGTGGTGGTGTTATGTGCTTTACTTGCAATTGATGTGGCCTTGTCGGCGTTACTTTATGTATTATGATGATCATGGAATTGTTGGCAAATACTTGAAGTAATGTGTCTATTTGTGTACTTAAGTAATGTGAAAGTATATGTATTCTTCTATGCATGTCATCTTAGGTGATCATGTTAGACTATGACTTTGACTTGTGTGTATAGTCTTAGGGTTGATGCTTGGTTATTCCTAATTGACTATATGAGTATATGTTGATCACATTGATGATGGAATGATAGTGTATCAGATGACTTAAAGAAAATATAGTTATGTCTATGTGTTTCTAGAATGGCATGTAATGTGTTAAGGTGAAGTATGTGGTGTCTTGTCTTGGTTGACTTGTGTCCCTTACTTTATGTATATATGAATGTGAATGTGTTATGACTTGAATTAGGATGCTAAATCCTCTTAGTCTTGTATGTATGAATGACATGAGACCTTAAATAATGTTAAGAAAGTCTTTTATGTGAAAACCTTGAATCTAGTGGTGAGGTTATAAATGTTGAAGTTAAAAGTCGTAATGGTATCCTTCAAAGTAAAGGAATGATGGACTTAAGGTTGATTGGATGGAACAACATCATATCAAACCTTAGGAAAGTCATCATGAGCTTCTTGTCGCCATTGTAAGGTAACCCTATAAGACCTCTTTGGTAGGGTAGATGTAATTGGGTTATGAACTTGATATGGGACCCCTTTATATGAACCTCAATATTAATTACTCTATGAGAACAAAGACTAGCACCGAGTGAGTATGGAAAAGGAAGTAGTTCTAGTTAAAGAACGAGACTAGATTACAAAGAATGCCAAATTCATATTCCTTAACCATGTGCCTATATGGGATATGTCTAAGTGCTACCATTGGCAAGTAGAACACCCTCATCGAAGTAGGTTAGAACTTCGGATTCCATGTCTTGCTATCATGGTCTATGTCGGTTATTTCCTATTCTCAATATGTGGGATACTTACTAGCATTATATAAGTTCTATGAAGTTTATGTGGTGGTATTGGATGCTATCTAGACATTGCACAATAGGCTTTGAAGGTGTTAGTTAGGGTCCCTATGTCTTGTCCAAGACCATTACTTGAATGTCCTTTATGTGATGTATCAGTCTCAAATGAACTAATGAACTAATGACTTATGTTATAAAGCATGTAAATGAATGAGTACCTAAATTAAAGTGACTCAAGGATTCCTTAGCTAAAGTGTGAAGAGGGCATAAGGGATGATCTTTTCATGTCTTATCTTTGGAAGTCTTGAGAATGACTTTAGTTAAGGAAGTTGGTTGAATATATAGACATGATCTAAGCCTTAGATAGTCTTAAGGATTACTTAGGTAATCTTGAAGAGGTAAACCATGAAAGTTATGTTCTTGATTTACTTAAGCAGGTCTTTTGATAGCCTTTGGAATGAGAATGTCACGTTATGTATGTGTTGTGGTATTAAGTGAGAATGATTCTATCCTAGGTAGTCTACAGGATCTATTAAGTGTGTGTGCAAGGGATTGTATGGGCGGTCGCTTCACAACTCACTCAAGTGAGAGTTAGAATCACCTTTGGTAGAAGAATCTTACATTGATGTTATGATGCCTTGTAAGTGTGTATGTGACTCATTAAAAGAAGTCTTAAGAGTCGTTTAGTCACACTTAGAGAGGGGGTATGGTCATTCTCTCTTTGTCTAACTTAAGTGAATCTTAGGATAGCTTTAAGTGGGATGATTACATACTAAAGGGTGTCTAAGGTGAAGACAGGTAACTTCACTGTACAATGAAGGAATTCACTATAATAGTGAGTTGAGGTTACTGTAAAGTGACTTAAAAAATTATGATATTCGGTTTATTGTTCTTATGTGTTTCTAAGTTGATAAATTTTATTCTTATGATGATAATATGATTTATAAATGAAAAGACGCATATTTTCAATAAATGTCCATTTTCATGATTTTTATGCATTAATACTTAGTACATGTGGTTGTACTAATCTATGCTTTTATCTATCTCTATAGTTGTTTGTAGATGAGGACCATTTGTAAAGAAAGACTTGGAACGTAGCATCGTTAAAGAGAAGTTGAAGTATGTCCTCAATTGACTCAAGGGCATATATAGATATCTTTTATGTTTCTATTTTGAAGTATTGTAATAGTCTAAGTATTTCTATTTTCGTATTCTGTATGGGATGTGGCCCAAGTATTCTCATGTATTAAGATTCATGATATTAAGACTTAGTATTTCCTATTACTTTATATGAAAGAATGTTTTAAATACAATCACATGTTTTGTGAAAAGTTTTAATTCCGCACTATTTTTCACTATGTATATGAAATGAATGATATGTAAGGAATTGTACAAGACCTCAGAGAGGTCAAGTATGCCGGTCCCAATCAAAGAGTACCCTAACTTCTAGGGTGTGCTTTAGGGTTGTGACAATAAGTGACATTATCATAAGACATAAGCTATAAGCATAAGATATAACAACATAATCAAACATAACATAAGAAAAACACAAGATAAGTCACCTTAACGAGAGCTTATGCAATGTATGAATAAGATCCCATATTCTCACCCATGCTAAGAAAATCACTTAAATCCGTCTTTCATATTTGTCATCTTTCGATCTCATCCTTAACTTATTTCTTCATAAACAATGGAACATTCGCCTTTAGCCAATCATATTAAGGAAAGCAACTTATAGCAACAATCAAAGTTAAACACACAACATACAAGTAGTCCTCATACCAAAACATATTTATAATACTTCCTTGAAGTATCCTCGGTTCATTATTCATGTTCACATTCTTATAGTGATAGTGGAAAAGCATAAATCATAGTATACCAAACATATAGATGATCATAACATAAGAGAACATACAATAAATAGGCTAACTAAGACCCTATAAATCACCCATGAGTAAAGTTTTTTAAGTAACCATAGTTCATAGTTCACTTTCTTATTTTGGGAATTATCCTTAACTGACATAGACTATGTGAGATTAACAAAGAAATTTAGTGTTACCCAAATTGAAAAGGGTTGACCTACTTGCCTAAGGTGGAACCGTGGTTTATTAGCTTTAGGTGGATCCATTAGCTAAATATCCTAACGGGGCATGTAGTTTATGGGATAATGAGATTTCTACTAGAAACCGGCCTTTCTAATAGAAGAGCTTCGATCTGAAGAGATTGTTTCTAGGAACCCGACCTTTCTGTTGGAAAAATGCCCATCTCACATCAATATCTACTCGGTGATATGCATAATTCCTATGGAGTTCATATTAGGTCATATTGTTTCATTTGAATAGCTCATTAGATCATGCGTGAGAATAACCTTTCACCGTCCATGTCAATATGTAAATATTAGATTAAATTAGGTGAGAAAGTCTTTCAATCTGGAATCTTCATTATGCGAGAAACCTTTCACATCATTTTCATTATGTGTTTATGAAAATATCATTTCAATCAACACAACAAAATTATCAAAATCTTGGACACTTCACTTTAATAGTGTTTATAAAGCATATACATAAATCTCATAGTCATGCATAATTCTCAGACTTTATCCTTCAAGGATCAAGGACCATATTCAATCAATACATCTAGAATTCAGTACATTGTACATGGATATAACCACAATACAAGTAATCAAATCACTACATGCATCATCTCATATACTCATAGTATAGGTCATGTGAGCAAAGTCCTTCCGCAAATATAGAAATAAACACACATAATAGCTTCATTCTCAAAGCCTTAACATTCCTAGTTCATTCATATTAGCTTTTACCCTCGAGGCCCTAAAAATCACATTCATACTACAAGCCTTAATCACATTCATACTACAAGCCTTACTCTCAAGCGCTTCACATGGTCATCATATATGTGTAATTCTCAAGAGAACCTAACCACATGTTTTATTCTTAAATAATTCTAACTGTATATTATCATATAAACTTAATCTCAATACTACTAGTCATAAGTCATCATATGTACTTTAGTCTAATTCAATTCATGTCTAGGTGCTAAACACTCAAGAAACCATATATAATTACTTCAGTTTCAATTAATCTATCATGTATTTCATTAATCTTAGAAGATTACATCTAAACCCTCAATTTCCTCTTTCACGATATAAAACCTACTTACTTCAATTTTATCTCTCTAGACATGGGTTGGGAATGTTAAAATGTAATTTCATCTTTAAAACATAATATACTAATTCAATCATAAAGAACCATTATCCGCTAAGTTGGATCAACATACAACAATATCCATAATATAAGAAGAAACCCTAACAAGAATTGGGAGTTGATCTTCACCATTAGGGAAGCATGGGGCTTCATGGATGAAAAGGAGTTTGTGGATGAAAAGGAGTTTGTGAATGAATAAGTCATCATATCTTGATTCAAAGTCTAAAAGCTTGAAATAATTGAGACTTGAACTATCTTGACCCTCTTTTTCTTCATTGAGTTCTCTAAAAAGAGAATTTTTTAGAGGATGAACTTTGGTATTCAATTGGGGTTTAGGAAATAATGACTTAATTGAGGTAGTTAATGGATTAAAATATCTTATAGGCAAAACGACCTCACTTAAATATAACTTAAAAAGGAATTTCACATTTACCTAGTGCCAGGCACTAAGGCCACCTTCACGAGTCGTAAAGGTCTCTACGGCTCGTCATGGTGCCTGTGGTCCCTTGACCAGTGGCTAAGCCCCACCATACAGAACTCCCCAATCTTGAACGCAAGTCCACGACCACTCCCACGAGTCATTTAGGCCTTCAAGAGCCTTGATATGGCTCGTGTGGATGAGGCCAAACTGGGCAGCCTTAAGGGGCTCACTGCCTCACCACCACGGGTGTCACCACGATTAGTGGTAGCCACCACGAGCCGTGAAGACTCTCGTGTTCATGGAAGTGTCATGTCAAGCTTGGCACAATCTTAGCTTTTGCCTTGGCTTTTGTGATTAGAATAACGTTATAAATTATTCTTCATCCAATTCTAAGTGTCACGGTCGTTAATCAGTATATAATCCAACTAAATAAGTTGGGATAGAATTCTACAGGGAGCGGTCTGTGTTTGAGATTCAAATGGAAAGTATGAATGTGCTACAATCAGTCATAGGAATAGACATTTTCGAATAAAGACATCATGCAAATCAGGAGTGACACCAATTTAAAATTGGGGTTTTGGTTTGGAATTATCAACTACCAGCACTGGCAGACAATACGAAATAACAATAATGAGATGAGTTCTTGGGATGTGATTTGATTATAGGCTAATATAGACAAATGGATAATTTCAACTATTTTAAATAACTGAATATTAGTGAGTAAGATAGACTATGAGGAGATACACTTTCCCTCGAACAATTTATTCATAATCAAGTTGATTTCTCAATAAGAATAGAAAAACCTTAGTCCATTCACTCTCTTGAGCTAAATTTATGGAATTGGGTTTAGGATTCACTTTCTTGAGCTGAAAACAGGTCAAGCCAATACCTAATAAACATTAATTAATAAGTTTAGTTTTAAAATCTCTCTCGAGCAAGCCAAAAATGCAATGGTATAACTACATTTACAACTACAATTATTATAATAAACCACAATTAAATGTCTATAAAAATTAAGCAAACAATTAGCAATACTCAACAACTAAATCAATCCATAATCACATAATCACACCCCAAGAATTGGGGTCTTAGAGAAACATCGTAAAAGATAAAACTCGTTACCAAATTGAGTTTAATCAACTGGGTAAGATTGATTTCGTCTTTACAATGTTCATCATCGAAGAATCTGAAAGACCCATTTCAAATTTCTCTAGAGTGAAAAACTTCAATTCTCCAAAGCTTAGAAAAAACTAGAGAAAAATATCTCCAGAGCTAAAAACTTAATAATAGACTAAGATATTATGATATCAGATACTAAACTAAATGTGCAAAAAAGTATTTATAGTCGTCAAAATATGATGCGAAGAGACACTTGTCAAAGTAAGCAGGGTTCACCGAACCACTTGGCGAGCCACCCATTGGTCACTTTCATTGCCTTTTGTCTTGGAATTCAACATCCTCAAGTTCTGTAACTTTGGGCGATCCAGCACTGCATCACAAAACTATTCGGTGATTCACCAACTGCCCTTTTCCATTGCCTACTTCATTTCTTCCATCAAGGTTTGGCTCATTTGAACTTTAAGCGGTCAAATTACCTTTCAACGACTAGCCAAGTAGACTTGCCGATCTTAGGCTTGCATTTTTTTCGTTCTATCAACTTGCATTGTTCTTTTTTGCAAATTAGTGTCCTTGCTTTGTTCCTTAATCTATATACCTAGAAATCAAGGGTTTTATATCAGTTATTGGCACAAAATAAGCACTTGAGGATACTAAACCTATATAACTAAAGCCCTAAATGAGTCCAAATCTCGAATTCATCAACACCCCCAACTTAAAAAGTTTTTTGTTCTCAAGTAAAATCCAAGTTCAGCAGTTTAAAAAGGATGTCTCAAATACTCCTACAAAAGAATCAATCATGAATGCACACGAAAAGACTCAACATACTCATGCAAGCTAGGATCAAGGTGCACTCAAAGATTCAACTTGTGACTTACCATCATCAAGATATATCAAGTTCATAATACTTGATTCAAATGCAAACTTATCTCAACAAAGATACCTAAATGTCCTCACTACAAGCATGATTCCATATTGACACACAATTGTTCAACACATTATAGTTTTGAAATCACATACAACTATCACACTCACAAATATGAACACATGCATGACTTCACCCGTGGTTTGCCCTTATTTTCCGATTGACATTCACTTCAGCTCACTCAAGATCAAAAAGTTCTTTTTAAGGCTTGTAACGGGGCTTAGTGCAAATGTATGGTCATTTATGCTCAGTGACTGCTATCCTCATGAAGTATGATACGTACATCACTTTCTTTCCTTTTCTTCAAAATTTTAAATTGTGCTCAAAATCTCACCTCATCATTCACTTCATTTGGCCTCATCATTCACTTATTACAACGAGATGCAAAGAGTCCACATATTGTCTATGAAACTTCATTTGGCCTCATCCTAGTCACACACATATTCGATTAAGAGAATTTTTCAAATCATTGGTATTGATCATACTTGATACTCAAATTTTATAAAGAACAACCACAATCAAACACAGCAATAAGTGGTAAGTATTTTTTAGAAGGGTCAAAACCATTTGCATTAAAAAAATGATTCATAAGCTCAAGAATCCATAAAATAGTTACAAGAAACAATTTATAGCACAAAAAATTCAATAAATAAATAAAAATGATAATCACAAGAGGTAGGTATGGAGATACCTCACCCCACCATAAATAAAAGCAATTATCCTCAAATGAAACAAAACACTAAAAAGTCAATAAAAACGACAGAGAGAAAGGTAAATAAGGGTCTTGTATACACAGTCGCTCCATATGTTGAGGAATAAGTTCCTGATGCAACAATCTTATCTTGGGCATCAGTTCCTCGGGTATTACTAGAACTAGATCTTGCCATTGTGGTGTTTTTCAATGAAATTTGAATGACTGAATCTATCATTGCCTTCCCAAGCTTTTTCAAGACCACATAGGTAGCCTCTTCATCAACATCAAGCTTCTCCTCATCAATTTCAGCCTCATACTGTACATCAACCTCCTCAACTTGAACCTCATCGTCGGTGTTAGCCGAAGGCATATTTGTATTAGCTGGCATATATAGAATCTCCACAGTCCCAAAAATCATGGAATTATATGTGGACTTCAACTAGTTTGAATCCTCCTCAGCTCAGTAATAGCGGCTTTTAGAGTCGTCACTTTCTCAGTGGCCCCCTTGGCCTCGTTTACACACCGTTATCCTTGGCTCAATGGCATCAATGGAAAAATTAAGAGATGTCACAACAACAATATGGGCTATCGCAATCATCCTGAGAATGATCACCTCAAGTCTAGAGGCACGTCTATCAACAAATGGGATAGTTGCTCTATCTGTAGTATCGCAACCTGGGTGAGAAGTGATCGGGAACAACTACAATAGTAGTACCAAAACTGGGAGGCATGAGAGTTGTAGAAGAACTAGGAGTCACATGAGGGACAATACTAGATATACCTGAAGGCCTAGGGGCCAGAGTAGGAAACACTGTCTTAGGAGGTAATATGTCAGTATCAACAATCGAGGAGCAATCCACTAGGGGTTTCTTCTTTTTCTTCACCTCATTCTTCAATTACTTTGCCTTAATGCGTCATATATCAGTATAAGATGTGGGAATCACTTTCACATCCTTTTTATTATCTCGAGATACCCGAGCCTACCTGCACAACTCCGTGATCAACACTAGGAAAATAAGAGAGGTTTGGCGCTGCTAGGCCCTCATGTCCATCTCCAAGCCCACAATCATACCTAAGTTGAGACTATTCCCATCAATAATTTAACCAAGACAGGATGCCTTTGTATGACGGAGAATATAGTCATTCTGAGATGGCATGATAGTGTTGTTGATGTAGCCAAACCAGTATATTACTGCTACATTGAGGTCCTTTTCTTCATTTTGGCTCTTGCCTCTAATTACCGAAGAGTCCCATCATATATCAAAGGGGTCAACCACTTATTTAGAATCTCCAATGACTTTTTCTTGATTATGCATTGATAGTCATCCTCAATATCTTTTGTACACTCCAAAACTGCATATATAACATCACTATCACACTTCACCTTTCTGCCATTGACAACCACATAATCTACTGGCTTGAATTTAGAAGATAGCTTCTTCATGTGACATTAATGCTCCATAATCATTGTTATACTCCCGGATCTAACTTGGAACGCAATTTGTACAAGGTCTATTGAATATATGGAACTTGTGGGGCCTCAAGTAGCTCATAATCTATGGGTGTCTATCTATTACTCCATTAGTATACAACATATTCTTCTCAATGCATGATGGTTTTCAATCCCTAGTTTATTCATAGACTGGGGAGGATAGCTTTGTGCTGGTGGTGGTGAGACAACATCATGATCTCAGAACACAACTCAGCGTTTTGGGCTGACAATAGATCATTATCCTTCGGCTCATAAATTATAGCCTGAGGTTCTTGATGCTCACCTTTACTCTCAAAGGTAGTGAAGTGAGTAAAATACATCCCCTCACTATCGGAGATGGCCTCCGGTGATGCGCGTGTAGGTTCCTTGACTTTTTCTTTGCCTTTCCCGTAGGTGGTAGGAAGTTTCGTCACCCCTACATGGGATGCAGTTATATCTTCATTGATAATAATTCCATTTGCCCTCTTGTAAGGCGGCATGTTGTGACCTACTACCTTTGGTCTAGAAAAATATGCAACACAAATGGGAAATTATTAGAAAAGTTCAAGATAAAATACAAAAAATATATCACAGACAGACCCGTTGAACCGATCATCGAGTCGTCGAATCACTTCAGAGAATTAAATAGGGTTCACCGAAAGGATTGGCTCAATATTTTTTTCTTGATATGTCCTATATGCAATGGGAAAGGACTTTCGGTGAATCGTCGACATTATTCGGCAAGCACATATTAACCTGCCAAATATCACAACATCTTTTAGGGGTTGGGGACGTAGAAATAGCGAGTAAAGAAGACATATGGCAAGTCTCCGAGTGCACTTGGCAAACTCAAGCTTCTCAACGAACGTTACAAAACCAAACTCAACAAAACCTATGAAATTCAAGATGATCAAAGTGGGTTTGGCGAACTGCCAAGTGACTCACCGAGCTCTACTAAACTTTCTAAACTGCCCAATATGACTACTTTCTACCTCAACTTCCAAAATCAACCCCACAACCCCCGAAAAAGAAAATCAAACCATCCCCAACTTCTAAAATCAACCCTACAACCCCCGAAAAGAAAATCAAGCCATACACTTATTCAATTAATCATAGATCCATCTTACCGGGGTACTCAGACTTCCCTCAATTTGTCCAAATTTGGTCATTTGATGATTTGAACCCTTAATCAAGGCACACCATTTGGCATAATTAAGTTCCTGATAGTTTATCCAATTAGACTTAACAACAATTAAGTACAACCCCACAAATTTTGTCAAATTTTAAAGATTGGAATTTGGGAAATTAGTAATTTAGGCAATTTAGGAATGATATCAAACTAACATAAGCACACAAGCACAATAATATGATTTCAGATGGGACCAACACACATCAATAAGAATAATAAGATTGGAAATGAGTTTAACCGTTAATACGGGTTTTGCAGTTTGTAAAACCAACCTAGTGTCAAACATAGGAATCTGTAAAGCTAGGTTGCAAAGTATCCAACTCTAAACACCAAATTAACGACTAGAAAATGGTAGAACTCCAAAAATATGGGATATATAGTGCGGGTGTGATTGTATGAAAGAGGGAATATGAAAGAGTTGAAATTTTAAACCTTTGGCCTTTTAAAATCCATCAAGATCTTGCTTGTTTGGTGACATTATTTGACCTCGCCAAACAACTTGGTGATAGTGATTATGTACCTCTTTATGTTTTACAGGACCTCCAGTCAACCTGGGGGTCCAAACAATGGAGAAAGACGGGATTGTCAATCTGTTCAGCGATTCACCGACTTCTCCATAGGTCTACCGAGTTTTACTAAGTTCATTTTCATAATTTCTTTAGTCCAACAACAGTCCAAGTCATGCTTACTGACCTCTTCGGCGAGTCACTAACTGGAATTTTATCTCGCCAAACTGCATATTACAAACACATTCCACACTTTAACTTGCACAATCAACACACAACTATCCAAAAATAAAAAGAAAGCAATAAAAACTTGGGTTGCCTACCAGGAAGCGTCTTAGTTGACGTCGTGGCAAGACGCAAGTCCCCACTCCATTTGGATCTCTAACTGCTTGACAGAGACGAAATTAGAAGTCGTTGTCTGGTTAAGGGTTGATGCATCTTCCTTCATCTCTTTCATAATTTTATTGGACCACTCAATCTTTTTGACAATGCGAAATAGCATATCCTCAGATCGGCCACCCTCAAAATCTTTGGACTTTTGACGCTCATGAGGAGGAGTATACTTATCCTTCTCTCCTTCTCTTTCCTTCAAAGTGGTATTACCATCCCTCCGCTCTCTAGCACGATCTCTCCATATTTCATCCCTGTTCCAACCTTGGTTACCACCCTTCCCTTTGGTAGTTAGTAACCACCACCTCCTTGGTTGGTTAGGAAGTTCTCTTCCTCATTGTATATCACTTCAAACTTGGCCTCGTTGCGGTTTACAGTCCAAATAACCACAACATTTACACTTCAAACACAAACTCCAATGACATTCTTGGATAAAATCTCAAGTTGGGTCATCATCTTTGACATGTTTATATTTCTCAAATTGCTCATTTGTCAATTTAAAAATAAGAGGGGAGACCTGATCTTCACAGGTCCACCATGCACAGTTAATTTTGGTTAATACCATCAAAGATTTAGACTTCTATAACGTAAGGTTGTTGCATCAAACCTCTTGGAGAAATTTGATCAGCTACTCGATTGTTCATCGAATCAAGACTTTGGTAAACTGTTGTAGAAAAACATTGTTGGATAAACTATGAGTTAGGCTTTGCAGCACCAACTTCTTAAATCTTAGCCAAGCCTCATGGATTGACTCACCCTCACAACGCTTGAAGATCTCGATGTTTTACCTAAGTGTCATCATCTTCGAATGAGGTAAAAATGGCATTTGAATTGGGGTGATAAGTTTTTCCCAAGAAGTGGTAAAGTCTCTTGGCAATTCAGCGAACCACTTACATGTTTTTCTCACTAAGGAAAATGGGAACAACCTCAACCGCACCGATTCTTAGGATATGTTATTGAAAGAGAACGGACCACAAACATCAACAAAATTCCCTATATTCTCATAGGAATCCTCATGAGCCAACCCAACAAGCAACCCTTTCAATTGCAAGAGTTGCATCATGGTGCTTGTGATATGGAACACTGTGTTCCCTTTAGCCTGAGGCAAGCAAATGACATCAACTCCACCCATAAGATTAAGGTCATTAGCATTTGGCTCATGTCTACTGTTGACGTTCATTTCCTTTGGTTTAAACAACAAAACACAAACCAAAACTGGAAATCAGTAGATTCAACTATGACAAAAGAGCAAAATTCAATATTACCAAAATGATTCTCAAACAACACCACTCCCCGGCAATGACGCCATTTTGATTAGAATAACGTTATCAAAGACACTTCATTAAATTCTAAGCGTCAATGGTCGTTAATTACTATATGACCCAAATAAATGAGTTGGGGTTGAATTCTATAGGGAGCAATACGTGTTTGCGAGTCAAATGAAAATAATGAGCATGTGCAAATCGATCATTTTAATAGAAATTTTTGAATAAAGATATTATGGAAATTAGGGGTGACATGAATGTCAAATGGGGGTTTTGGTTCGGACATATCAACTACAAACAGAGGAAAGCAACACGAAATAACAATAATGAGACGGGTTCTTGGGTTGTAATTCAATTATAGGATAATATGGAAAAATGGGTAATTGCAATTGTTAGAAAATAGTGACTAAGATAAACTATAGAGGAGATAAACTTTCTCTCACACAATTTATCCCAAATCAAATTGATTCCTCTCGAACATCAACAAGTAAGAAAAATTAGGAAAAAAACCACACCTTAGTCTGTTCACTCTCTCGAGATGAATATGCGAAATTGAGTTTTGGATTCACTCTTTTGATCTGAACCCAGGCCAACCCAACACCCACTGACTATGAATCAATAAGTTTAGTTTTAAAACCTCTCTCTCGAGCAAGCCAAAAAAACACAAGGGTAGAACTGTATTTACAACTACAATTCTTTAATTAATCCATAATTAATGATTGAACTCACTTCTAAAAAACATCTAAACTAACAATTAGAAATACCCATTAACTAAATCAGCCCATAATTACATTATCACACCCCAAAAATTGAGGTTTTAGCTAGACATCATAAAAAAGATTTTAAAAAATTGTTACCAAAGTGATAACCATAAGATACATATCGTGTCTAATCTTAAATCGAGAGAGGAGGGGTTAGATAGACCAGAGAATATAGAGCTCCTGATCTACCCATTAATTTGAGGTGATTTGTGTTCAGGAGTGACACCCGTACGAACAACTCACTTGGTTATGAGACAAGATGAAATATAAATGGTCGCTAGTTAGTTTATTTATCTCCGCTCAATGATATAGTTAGATAGCTAACTTGGGTAGGCGACTAGAGGTGTAAACTCGACTCATCAATTAACCATGTAAACCAATAACTTGAAACTGAAATTAATTTTAAGCCAATTTATGATACATGAGATTCAACACACGTTTTAGCCTTGGAATTGTCTTTTACTTGTTTGAAACATCATCTTAAAGCCGTTCACATTTAGTTACATTTATTTTGTTTATAATAGTCGTAGTTAAAAATCAATCATCAACTCTTGAAATAGTTACTTTCATATATAGTTGTAGAATTAAGTGCTAAATATAAATATATCATAATTCCCTTAGGAACGATAACTCATTTTTTAAAGAATCTATATTACTTGTGCGACCATGTACACTTGTGTATATATTGGGGAGCAACAAGTTTTTGGCGCCGCTGACAGGGACTTAGAAATCGATGCATATTCAATCTTTTTAAGTCTACAATAAGAATGTTCAGGTATTAATTACTTGATCTTAGCTTTTTTATTGCATGCACTTTTTCTTAGGTTTGGCTCAGAAAAGAGATCTTATCGAACCTTACAACGAACCTGAACAAATCTTACGCCAATGTATTAAAATGGCTAACCTAGGACGACATGGAGAATAAGGGTTAGGTTTTGCGGGAAATGTTGATGGGGATAATCAAGACAACTTGAATAACCCGAAAAATGTAAACAACCAAAGAAACCCTAATGACAATGGGAACTTCAATAACCAAATAGCATCCCTTGTCGTTTCTATCATCCTAGTAAGGTCTATACGTGATGTGGAAGTCCCACTCACAACCAATTTGGCATCTAATATTTGGAAACCTCTACAAGGGGTAAGATTTGAACTAAAGCAGGGCATGCTAGATATCCTCCATTCTAATCGGCAATTCACTGGTCTCCCCAATAAGGATCCTCAAATCCATCTTAGGGATTTCATAGACATTACCAATACATACGTCCCAATTGGAGTCTTATCGGACTATGTAAGGATTACCTTGTTCCCATACTCATTCTTAAGAATTACAAGGCGTTGGTAAGATCCTGAGCCACCAAACTCCATCACTATTTGGGATGATCTAGCAATGAAATTTTTAAGTGGGTTTTTTCCATCCAAGAAAACCGCTAAGATGAGGAGTGATATAATAAACTTTGTTCAAAATCAAGGAGACGACATTGTACCAAGCATGGGCACGTTTCAAACAAATGTTGCATGCTTTCCCACACCACATGCAAACCAATGAGGTACTTGCTCACACTTTCATTGAGGGCTTTAAATATAATGCTCGTGCTCTTTTTAGTAGTGCAGTAGGTAAATAGGCCCTATCCATAATAAGTGAAGAGTTCTTCAATTAACTCGATAAAATTCCTGAAAGGAACCAAGGGTATGGGGGAGAAATGTCTAGAACCACAACCCAAAAGGTTGTATGAATTTTAGATATAGACCAAGTTATTGCCATTTACACCAAATTCAACATAACATGATTCCACATTTTAAGAAAATAGATCTAAACCATGCACCGGTAAAAGTTGTGCAATAAGTAGCCAATTAGTGAGAGGTACGTAGTAGTGGAACTTATGAACTGACCAATGTGACACCAACCTGAATTTTGTAAATTATGTGGAAAATGCGCAAAGGGGTGGAATTCAACAAAATTATGGTAATAGTTACAACCCTAGTTGGATGAACCATCCAAATTTCTCATGTAGTTGTAACCAAAATAAAAATAAAATGCAAGGGTTTAACCAATACCATTCTCAAAGGGCTGGACAATAATACTACAATCCTAACCAAGGGTCAAATCCTACAGCACTAAAAAGTGGGATGACCAATGAAGAGCTACTCCAAAAGCTCCTGGCTGAAATATGGACCAAATTAAATGCTAGAATAGTTGAGAAGGAAGATAAAACCAAAAAAATTCAGATGTCCCAAATGAATTTAGAGAAACAAGTTGCGCAAGTGACTAATTCTTTGAACTTGCGTCTCCAAGGTGGGCTGCCCGGTAATATGAAGCCCAACCCAAAGCAAGTACATGTGGTAAGTATTAGAAATTTGTTACAATTAGAGTAACTAGCTCCAAATAAGAGAGATATTAAGGTAAGAAACAAAAAAAAGAAGGTGGAAGAGGTACTAAAAAGCTCCAATGTTGAGGTACCCGTTCCTCAAAAGAACTTAATACCTATATTCCCACAAAGGCTAAAAAGCAAAATGAATATCAATGTTTCAGTAAGTTTCTCTATATCATTACATAAATTCACATTAATGTACCCTTAGTCGATATTTTGCAGCGCATCCCAAAGTATACTAAATACGTGAAGGACATTGAGGATAGCTAGAGGAGGCTTACGGAGTATTAAAACTAAAGCACTTACTTAGGGTTGAAGCTTTAAGATCCAAAATAGACTGCCCAAAAAGTTAAGAGAACCAGGTAGTTTACTGTGCAAATTACAATTGAGCAAAGTGTTCATACTCGGGGGTTGAATGATTTGGGGGCAAGTATAAATCTGATGCCCTTATCTTTGTATCTAATTCTTGGGTTGGGAATTCTTAAACAAACCACTGTTATTCTACAACTCGCTGATATATCCATTGTTAGGATAGAGGGGGTCGTAAAAGATGTGTTAGTGCAAATAGGACATTGTTTTTTTTTTTGTAGATTTTGTGGTCTTAGACTTTGAATCCGATCCTCAAGTTCCATTCATTTTGGGAAATCCTTTCTTGTCCACAAGTAAGGCATTGAATGATGTAGCAGCTGGCCAATTAACCATGAAGGCACATGATATGGTAGAGGTATTTGATGTTTATTGCGCTCTAAAATTACCTTTTATTTATGAAGAGTTGTCTGATATTTCAGTGGTTGATCACATAACACAATCACAATAATTGTTCCTCAAAACCACTTAGAAAGAGTGTTAGTAGGTCATAAGAGAGATAAAGACATGGAAGCCAAAGAAATAGAAACATGTCTAAATTTGGAACTTGTGAAGCCTCACAAGCGGAGAGTGGAACAATTAGAGTGTGAGTTAGGGACACCACCAAAACCCTTCATTGAGAAAGCCCCAATGCTAGAACTATAAAAATTATAGAATCACCTAAGGTATGCATTTTTGGGTACTAATGAACCTTTGCATGTTATACTTTCTGCAAAGTTGTTTGAAATATAGGTTGAAGCGACATTGTTGATCCTAAAGCGGAGAAAGATAGTGATTGGACGGCAGATGGATGACATTCATGGGATTAACTCAACGTTATATATGCACAGAATTTACATGGAAGAAGATCACAAACCAACTCCACAACATCAACATGGACTAATTTCTTTGATGAAAAAAGTGGTGATAAAAGAGGTAATAAAGTGGCTACATGTTATAATTATGTACCCAATCTCTGATAATAAATGGGCAAGTTTAGTGAGAAGGGAGGTATGAGAGATGTAAGGAATGAAAAGAATGAGTTGATTCCTAGAAGAACACTGATTGGGTGCAATATTTGTATGGACTACAGAAAACTAAATGATGCTACCAGGAAAGATCACTACCTATCCCCTTCATTGATCAGATGCTTGACCGACTAGCAGCACAAGAGTACTATAATTTCTTAGATGGATATTCCGGTTACAACCAGATCTTGATTTCACCCGAGGATCAATAAAATGTCACGTTCACTTGTCCTTATGACACATATGCTTTCAAACGCATGTCATTTGGTCTATTCAATGCGTCGATGACTTTTCAAAAGTGTATGATGGCCTTTTTCATGATATGGCAGAAGACTTCATAGAGGTGTCCATGGATAATCTCTCAATCTTTGGGAAGTCTTTTATGGTATGTCTTCAGAATTTATATAAAGTACTTGCTAGATTTGAAGACATTAACCTAGTTCTAAACTGCAAAAAGTGTAGTTTTTGGTTAGGGAGAGGATAGTGTTTAGACACAAGGTGTATAAATCTAGTTTGGGGTAAGTTATTGAGAAATTGCCCCCTCCCATATCTATAAAATGTGTGCGTAGTTTTCTTGGTCAAGCAGGTTTTTACTTGTGATTCATCAAGGATATTTCTAAGATTGTAAGACCTATGTGCAATTTTTTGGATAAACAGGTGAAGTTTAACTTTGATGTAACGTGTTTTAGAGCTTTTGAGATGTCGAATAAAGTGTTCCACTTGATCTATTATGCAAGCAAGAACTTTAACTTTACACAAGATAATTATACAGTGACTGAGAAGGAGATTCTAGCTCTAGAGTACGCCTTTCACAAGTTCAATTCATATTTGGTAGGTGATAAAGTGATTTTCTTACTAACTCTGTAACTATTAGGTACCTATTCAACAAGAAGGATGCTAAACCAACGTTGATTCATTGAATATTGTTCCTCCAAGAATTTGAACTTGAGATCAAAGATAGAAAAGGGACTAAAATCAGATAGTTAATTACTTTTATCTAGGTTGGAGGACTTCTCACATGTGAATAAGGGTGAATAATCCCGGAAGAGTTTCCGAACGAACAATTGATGGCATTAGATATCTCTCAAGTGCCATGGTATGCATACATTGAGTATTCTCCGGGTGCAACCACCTAACAAAATAAAAATCTCAATCATGATGCCAAGTTTTATGTTTGATATGAACCGTTATTTTTCAAGCAACATGTGGACCGAGTATTGAGAAGATGCAATCCGAAGTTTGAGGTTCACAAAGTTCATGCTAGCCATATGGAGGTCACATGGAGGAGAGCACACGATGCATAAGGTAATTCAATCTTTTTTCTTTTGGCCCTCATTATTTAAATATATTATTACTTTTGTGAAGGGTTGTGATAAATGCCGAAGGTTGGGTACTATCTCAAGAAGATATGAGATGCTGATAAGTAACATTTTGAAAGTGGAAATCTTTGAAGTGTGAGGAATTGCCTTCATGGGTCCTTTCCAACCATCTAGTGGAAACCAATACATTCTTGTGGTTGTGGATTTTGTGAGTAAATGTGTTAAGATTGTATCGCTTCCTTCCAATGACTTAAGGGCGGTGATCAAGTTCATTAAGAAGCAGATCTTCACCCGCATTGGCATTCCAAACACAATTATCAGTGATGGAGGTAAGCATTTCACTAACCATCTTGTTAAGAACCTTCTTGACAAGTATGTTATTCATCATAAGGTTGCTACATCTTAATATCCTCAAAATGAATGGCTATGTGGAGGTGTCGAATAGAGAGGCGATGCAAATCTTGAAGAAAATGGTGAATGCGTAAAGGAAATATTGGTCTGAGAAATTAGATGATGCATTGTGGGATTATAGGACTGCATATAAAACACCCATAGGGACTTATCTCTATCACATAGTATTTGGAAAAGCATGTCAATTTCCGGCTGAATTAGAACACCAAGCTTATTAGGCGATTAAGAGGTTGAACTTGGACCTCGAGTTGGCTGGTAGAAAGAAAGTAGATCAATTGAACGAACTTGAGGAGTTTATGCTTCATGCACATGAGAATACCAAGCTCTACAAACAAAAGAGGAAAAGATGGCATAGCAAGCACATAGTTACTGGCACATTCACTCTGGGAGAAAAGGTACTACTCTTTAACTCTTGATTGAGATTATTCCCCATAAAAATAAACCTAAATGGACTGGTCCTTTCGAAGAGGTAAAAATGACACAACATGGTGGTGTTGAACTTAAGGATGAGACTTTATCTACGTTCTTGGTAAATGGGTAGAGAGTGAAGCACTATTTTGGTGTCCATTCGGATTGTGACCCTGAAGATCTTGAGCTAAATGATGAATGATCCAAGTTTCATCGTGTAGTGACGTTAAATCAAGTGCTACACGGGTGGCAACCCGTGAATTTTATGTAATAGGTCGTAGTTTAGCTTAATTTTTAAATTTCAGCTTAGTTTTAAATTCTTTGGTTTACAGTCTTTATTTTCTTAAGTTTTTTATTTAGTTAGGACGTTAGAAATTATGAAAGAAAATACAAAAAATGAGTTGTGGCTAGACCAAAACTAAGGTGTGGGTGTGAGGCAAACCACCATTATAATGTCACTTTTTTTGTTTATGTGCAGGTCTTAGGAGAAGAAATCACCCAAAAAAAGATAAAAATAGGTTGAAAACTACAATTTTGGGTGCAAACCCAGAGCGCTACGCCATAGCCAAGTGACTACCACCCATTTTAGGTGCACTGGCGGCGAAACATGCCAAAAGCACACTAGGACTTCCAAAAGACACCGATCTCAGGAGCAGAACAAGCGCATCGTTCCAAAGGACTCGATGCAAATATGGCTCGCCGCGCCATAACGAAAGTACTGCAGCCCTTTTTGGGTGCTATAGTAACGCGTCGCATCAAGCTTCCATGCTCTATGCCCCCGATCATAGAGAATGAAAATTCAAAAACTACCTTGGAAAATTCATGGGACTTACTTCAAATCCCACTTTTATTCTTCAACCTACCCAAATAAACCCACTTTCCCAATACATTTTCTCTCTCTACCCGTTTCCATCTCCCAAATCCTAAAATTTTCTTCTTTTTCCCCACTCCTCTTCTTCCCAAAAACCCTAAAATCCACAATTTCACCTTACTAAGACCTTCATAGCATACCTTTTCCTAAACTGTAACACCCTAAAATCCACTTTAATCCAAAATAAATATTCAAAACCAACTACACCTATCCACCTTATGGCCTACCCGACCACCACCTCCCTCTTTCCCCAAAATCTTTTTCTTTCACTTTTCTTCTACTCTTCTATTTTTGGGTATCGAGATGGCTACTAAAGGCAAAAGTGATGTCAGTAGTTCAGGAACCAAGATGAGTAGAAAGGAAGTGGTTGCTGGAAGTTCAAGTCGGGAACCCACTAATTTGCGGCCCCAAAAATTCGGCAAGCAAGCGGTGATGCACTATGGTAAGGTTTGGTATGCCCACCAACAAGAATCAAAGAACTTAGGCAATGAATACGTTGATGAGGAGCGATTGCATCTCGAATTTCCCCACATTCACGCCAAGATCAATGCTTTGGGACTTCAATAAATTCCTCGTGACTCAAGGTGCATACAATTTTAGTTTAGTTTGTGAATTTTACACGAATCAGAATACTCACCATGTTGAGATAAATAGAGGGTTCAATAGAGATAGTGGGGTGCGATTTTCTATTTAAGCATTGAATAATTTTTTGGGTACTCCCAATTTTGATATGGTTGAACGACCCCCTTATCGTGATATTCGTTTGTGTGGGGTGAATTTTGTTGCTCAATGGGATGTTACTTGACTCTCCACTATGTGAACTTCAACTTGGAGGCTCGAATTTGGTTGAAGATTATGTGTTACACCTTACTCCCGTGTAAGAAAACAATTGATGTTACTAGGGGGGGAGTCGTGTTGATATATCACTTGATGAAAGGTTTGCCGGTTAATGTGGGGGCTATTTTAAAACACAATATGCTTAAGGTAAGCACCAATAATAGGTGGAATTTCTGTTATAGGAGCATCATCACTAGGTACCTCTGGGTTTTAGTGATTGAAGAGGAGGTTCCGGACCTCCTCGCCCACAACTGGCCCAAAAGGGAAATACCTTTCCCTTTAGGGATAGGAAAATCATGATCGGGATAGCGAACCAAAAGCTATGGAACATGGGTATGGGTATTTTGACAAAATGGAATGGCTTTTTATCTTTTTATTTATTGCAAATGGGGGAATCATTACACATAGTATGCCCGATCGGCATATTATTTGTTACGCCTCGTAATTCTTCCTCTGCCAGGCTTGGGTAGAATAACATAGCAAGTATTAGTAGATAACAAAAAATCCTTCCTTGCCATTAATATCTTTGCTCGCGGCAATTGTGACCTCTCGGGAAAATTAATGACTGCATTAAAGATACATTGCTAGTACATCTGAGACTTCTTAATTGTCTTGTTGTAAATAGTCATGTTCCCCCCTCCCCTCTGTCCTTCTTCTAGTGTGACACATGGTTTGATTTCACTCTCACTAAAGTGCACGATCTTTCCTAGGGGACATGTTGACTGCTATTGATAGGCAAGATCATGATGATAGTTGGATGGGGCGTATGTTTGGGATGGCTGAGTTGCACTTGTGGATAAGTTGTCGTCCAGTGACTGGGGATCAAATGGAGACACAAGCTGAGTGTTACCTTCTCACGGATAGCGTAATATACATATGCCGGATGGGCTCAGATTTTCAAGAACTCATTGATGATGATGATGCCATGGCTGATAAGGAGGATGGCTCAGATGAGAGGATGATCCAGAGGCTTCGGGCACCAGAGATGATGCTTCTGATGTGGCCTTGAGGCCGACTGGGAGTTCTCTTTTACCTTTTCACTTTGTTCTATTTTGTACACTGAGGACAGTGTTTTGTATAAGTGTGTGCTGGAAGTTGAACTTCATTATACATAGTTTACTTCTTTATCAAGTCTTTTTAATGTTTAGGAGGGTTCCTCGAATTTTATTTTTGGTTCTTTTCCCAGTAATAGTCTCATTAAACCGATTAGGTCTAGCCTTAGTGCTTTATAGAGTCGTAGAGTCGTCTAGGAATGACGTTTCCTAATGATGGATGGGTGAAAACCTTCTTAAAGGAAAATTAGTCATTAGGAGTAGAAGTATGGAACCTATCTCTTTGGCAACCTTGTCTTGATTGTTGGATAGACGTCATGGGTGGTAACACTTTGTTTACAATAGCAAGATGGTAACTATAAAAACAAGCATAATATCTTTGTTTTGACTCTAATTGGAAATAAAGAATTTGGGCTTAATTGTGTGGAAACACCATAATGCATTTTATGTGAGCATGCTACAAGTATTGGGTTCTTATGTGTGATGTGATGCCATGTGTGGAGGATAATTATTTAGTTTTTGCATTGAATAACATCTAGAACTTGCCCTAAGTGTACTTAAAGAGTAACTTGCGTGAATTATGGAATATGATTGAGGCATTTCTTTGAATAGCTAAGTCTGAATGTTTCTCTTATACCTCCAAATAAAATATCTCGAGCTTAGCCCCATTGAGCCTTGTAGCATTGATTTGTTCCAACCCGCTTAATTGAGATAAATCCTTTTTATTGATACCATTATTTTTATCCAAAAGTCATTAATGCACTATGTTGAGTTGAAAAAAATTTAAAAAAATGGATGACTTTGGTTAAATAGATAGGGTGGAAATGCTTGGTTTTGTGGAAAAGAAAGAGAAGAGTATGTGATTGGCCCTGGTCCCTTGGGACATTGTGCACTTCAATAAACGCTAAAAATTCTAAGTTAAAGGTGGCTAATCTAGAAAAAAAAGTTGTGCAAAAAAGAAGGGCTCAAGTGAAAGTGAAGGCATGGTGTTGAATTCAATTGGAAAACATATAATAGAGACAGAAAAAAAGTTGTGAATGTCTGCAAGGAAAACAAAACATGTGCATTAGGGAGGATATGTTATTAAATTTTACCTAAATGTGTCTTCCCTTACCTAAATCTGACATTACAACTGAATGAAAGTCCTCTTGATTCTATGAGAATACTTTGTGAAAATTAAAGTACACCAAGGGCAAGCTAATGGCATGTTAGGATATGTGAAAACTTCGTTTGTGAGTGTGAGAGTGAATGTTATGAAAAATTGTCTTATGGTTGTAATGTATTGTTATTGGTGTTAAATAAAAGTTATACTTACTTAAGCGAGCGCTTTCACGAAACATGTTTGATGTTTAATCTTGTAAGTTTGTCTTTATGTTATTGCATTAGCTCAGAATTATTTGAGAAGATTCATTTATTGAGGTTGTGAATTGTTGATTGGTAGCCTATAAAGAAGAGTCAAAATCATTGCATTTAGTTTTTGCTGCAAGTTCTTGAGTAAATATGTTTGGTCGAATGTAAAGCAAGGTGAAGATTTTAAAGGTTTAAGAGTGTGATTTGATAATATAGAGTTAGTTCGAGGACTAACAATTGTTTAAGTGTGGGGTGGTGATCTTGGGAATATTTGTATGCCCAATTACTACGAATTATCCATCTTAAAATTAAGTTTTAGGACATTCACTAATCTAACTAGCATGTTTTGGCTTAAGATTGTGATTATTGCATACTAATATACATTATTAGTGATTTTTCAGGTTACTAATGGAAGTGATAGACTTCTAGGAAGAAAAATGAGTTGAAGTGATGAGCGACAACAGGAGTAGCAACTGGCGTGGCGCCGCATCATCCCTGGCGCAACAAGGGTACGACGCGCCAGACCAGTTTTGACTGAGGGTAATATCTGGGGCACTGGATGCATCGGAGCGCCAGCCTGCCAAGCGCGATTTGGGCGCGACACCCATCCTTGTGCGGAGTTTTGGCGAAAGTTGAATTAAGAGAACTTCTAGATGAAGTTATTTCTTCTAATTACTATAAATAGACCCTTAGGGCCCCATTATTAGGTTTTGACTTTTGAGAGGTGTGTAAGAGCAAGAATTCAAGTTTTTAATAAGTTTCGATCTTCCAACTCTTCTATCTTTAAGAAACGTATGAACAATTATAGTTTGTGGTTTTCTAATAGTATGAGTGACTAAACTCCCTAGTTCTGGGGCTGTAACTACATATCATTTGTTGAATATTATTGGTCTTTGAATTGATGTTTGGTTATCAATACAAATTACTTATATATTCTTGTTTTACTATTTTATACTTGATCAACATATGATACATATCTTGTCTAATCTTAAATTGGGAGAGGAGGGGTTAGATAGACCAAAAAATATAGAGAGATTGATCAACCCATTAAGTTGAGGTGATTTATTTTCAGAAGTTACACCCAGATGAACTACTTGCTTGGTTACGAAACAGGATGAAATATAAACGCTTGCTAGTTAGTTTATTTATCGTGGCTCAACGGTGTAGTTAGATAGCTAACTTGGATAGGCTACTGGAGGTGTAAACCCGACTCATACAATTAACCCTATAAATCAGTAACTTGACAACTAAAATTAGTTTTAGGCCACTAATACGATACATGAGATTCAATGCATGATGTAGGCTTGAATTGCCATTAACTTGCTAGAAACACCATCTTAAAGTCATTCACATTTAGTTACATTATTTAGTTTATAATTAGTAGTAGTTAAAAATCAATTATCAACTCTTGAAATAGTTACTTTTATTTTTAGTTGTAAAAGTAAGTGTTAAATATAAATTGATATAAATCCGTTGGAAACGATAACTCGTTTCTTAAAGAATCTATATTACTTGTGAGATCACGTATACTTGCATGTATATTGGGGAGCAACAATATTCAAATGGTAATCATTACCATCTTTTATTTTCCTGGTATAACATGTACTTTATAGATATAACATGTTAAAGATAAAATGCAAACAAATTACTTCCTAATACTGCCAAAATGAAATGATAAAACTTATTATAGCAGAAGTTACAAGTCCACCATGCACATATACACCAATAATAAGCATGCTTACCAGTAGCAAATGACGGCAATCCAAGCACAAGATCAGCTACATCATCGAGAACTCTTCTTAAATACCTTCTTTCAACTACATCTAGATTATCACCATCAAAATCCTCAATATCGTCAACGTTTAAATCTTGTTATTGTGTGGAATTGAGAGATTGAGATTTAGATAAACTGGACAGTTCTTGAAATGGTTCAGTATCAATATTCTGACATTTATAGTGCTAAAAGAATTGGTGATGGTGTGAATTTAGGAAAAGCGGGGGTAATCTTCTTAGAGGTAAACCCAATTGTTTAAGATTTGTAGCTAGAAAAAAATTATTATTTGAACCTGCATTACAGTTAATACCAAAGGAATCCGTTGAAGAATGAAAATAAACATTGATGTGAATAGAACACAAAAAATGATGTTTTGGGATAGATAAAAAGTGATGCACAACAAGATCATATAGAATAATTCTTTGTTGTAATAGATAAACCTTTGGAACAAGATTCACAAATAGTAGTAATTCAACATAAATGAAAGCATCTGCAATTTTGAACAAGAACATCCCTAAATAGTGACCATTGAACAAAAAATAATGTTTGTGCAAATCTGAATTTCCCATATGAGGATATGAGGGAACATAGTGTTGTCATGATAATCTGTAATAGCTTCAGACAGTTCAAGAAGTCCTCCGATCCCAAAAACAAATCAATCATGACTCGATGATTGCAATCTAGTTTAAATCAAATATGTAGAGGCTATATTTTGTGGTGGACATTTCCTACCTTTTCTTACAAAATTGAGGAAAAAATCAACGCTAACTTGATCAAGATCCACATCATCCAAGGAAACAGCTCCGTGGGGCACTATATTAAGTTTTCTGTAAGTATGAAATTTAATAGTATCCGCCGATTGCTAGTTTAATTTTTCATCTCTCTTAACTTGCTTCATCATCTTCACAAGAAAGAGTAAAACCCTAATTATGAAAGAAAGAAAAAAAATTGCCTTAAAAGTGTTGAATCCTGATAGTGAGAGGAACAAGATGACTCGGACGAAAAAAAGGACGATGATAATGGTAAAATGAGATAGAAAATAAAATGAAGAAGAATTTTGTTTTGCAAGGGAAATGGCAAAGGAAAATAGCTGTGGGGACATTACCACCTTCTTAATTAAACTTCCTAACATTATGAAAATTTAATAGTATCCACATATTGCTAGCATCTACTTTTTCATTTTTTTTTTAACTTGATTCATCATCTTCACAAGAAAGAGTAAAACACTAATTATGAAAGAAAGAAAAAAATAATTTTGCCTTAAAAGTGTTGAAATCCTGATAGTGAGAGGAACAAGATGACTCGGACGAAGAAAATGACAACGATAATGGTAAAATGAGATAGAAAATAAAATGAAGAAGAAGAATCTTGTTTTGCAAGGGAAATGGCAGAGGAAAATAGCTCTCGGGGGCATTACCACCTTCTTAATTAAACTTCCTGAAAGTATAAAAATTTAGTAGTATCCACATATTGCTAGTCCTCTAGTTTTTCATCTTTTTTTTAACTTGATTCATCATCTTCACAAGAAAGAGTAAAACCCTAATTATGAAAGAAAGAAAAAAAAATTGTCTTAAAAGTGTTGAAATCCATACAGTGAGAGGAACAAGATGACTCAGACAAAGAAAAGGACGACAATAATGGTAAAATGAGATAGAAAATAAAATGGAGAAGAAGAATTTTGTTTTGCAAGGGAAATGGCTGAGGAAAATAGCTCTGGGGGGGCATTACCACCTTCTTAATTATACTTCCTGAAAGTATGAAAATTTAATAGTATCCACATATTGCTAGTCATCTACTTTTTCATCTTTTTTTTTAACTTGATTCATCATCTTCACAAGAAAGAGTAAAACATTAATTATTAAAGAAAAAAAATTGCCTTAAAGTGTTGAAATCCTGATAATGAGAGGAACAAGATGACTCAGACGAAGAAAAGGACGACGATAATGATAAAATGAGATAGAAAATAAAATGAAGAAGAAGAATTTTGTTTTGCAAGGGAAATGACAGAGGAAAATAACTCGGGGAGGCATTACCACCTTCTTAATTAAACTTCCTGAAAGTATGAAAATTTAATAGCATCCACCTATTGCTAGTCATCTACTTTTTCATCTTTTTTTTAACTTGATTCAACCCTAATTATGAAAGAAAAAAAATTAATTTTTCCTTAAAGTATTGAAATTCTGATAGTGAGAGGAACAACATGAATCGGACGAAGAAAAGGACAACGATAATGGTAAAATGAGATAGAAAATAAAATGAAGAAGAAGAATTTTGTTTTGCAAGGGAAATGGCAGAGGAAAATAGCTCTGGGGGGCATTACCACCTTCTTAATTAAACTTTCTAAAGTATGAAAATTTAATAGTATCCACATATTGCTAGTCATCTACTTTTTTATCTTTTTTTAACTTGATTCATCATCTTCACAAGAAAGAGTAAAACCCTATATTTGAAAGAAAGAAAAAAAATTGCCTTAAAAGTGTTGAAATCCTGATAGTGAGAAGAACAAGATGACTCGGACGAAAAAAAGAATGACGATAATGATAAAATGAGATATAAAATAAAATGAAGAAGAAGAATTTTGTTTTGCAAGGGAAATGGCAGAGGAAAATAGCTCTGGGGGGCATTACCACCTTCTTAATTAAACTCCCTGAAAGTATGAAAATTTAATAGTATCCACATATTGCTAGTTATCTACTTTTTCATCTTTCTTTAGCTTGATTCATCATCTTTACAGGAAAGAGTAAAACCCTAATTATGAAAGAAAGAAAAAGAATTTTACCTTAGAAGTGCTGAAATCCTAATGGTGAGAGGAGTAATATGACTTGGATGAAGAATAAGACGATGACAGTGCAGAAAACCAGAGATATAAGAAAATGAAAAATAAGAACATTTGTTTGCTAGGGAAATGGAAGAGGGAAATTTGAAAGAGTAATGACCGTTTGTTGTGGGGGAGGGTAGTTAATTTGAGAAATTTGAATAAAACTTTACAATTAAGTCATAGTTTTGTTTTTTGTGACACTTTGACCAAAAAGGGGTCAAACCAACTTTAAAATGTTATTCAGTTAATCTTGGACCAAATTAACAATTACAAAACTTTCTAATCTATTGTAGAATACGGAAAAAAACACTACATTTTCCAGCTAATTTAATTCTATTCAAACTATTTAGAAAAAATAGTAAAAGAAAATAAATTTTTATCTATTCTTCTTCTCACCAACATTCTTATCTTCTTCTTTATCTTCCTTACAAAATTCGACTATCATTTTCCCCATTATATTCCTCTTCATCTCTGGACATCACTCTCTCTTTATAAACTAAAGGTCGTGTTTGACTTAAAACGGGTAAGTCATTTTTTTAATGACTAGTCATGCATACGTGTGTTGCGTGTGTTTTCCATGCTAAGTTGTGTGGAGTTGCTATAACAATGTATATATACTCGTACATGTATGTTGCTCGTGTATCCCATGCTAAATAAGTAGAAGAAATTTGAAAATATTATAATAAATGTGTGATAAATTGCACACAAAAATTGAAGAGAAATATAAAAACTAAAATTAATAACTTAAATTATGCAATTCTTATCATTTATCAAGTATACAATTTGATAAAAGTTTTTGTTGTTTAATATGTCATAACTCATAATTTAAATGTCAAGTGTGATTTTGAAATATTTCTTGTCTTAAATTTTTCCTATTTTTTTCACCTTTGTAGTTTCCATCTTTTAACATTTGCATATGTATTAAGAAGTTGTTGTCGAATGAGAGTAGTGTTTAGCAAAAACTATAAAGAAATTTGACCAATGGCTAGTAGATGATCATTGTGATATAACTTGCATAATAATTGACGAGAAATTTACAAGCTCAAACAAATGAATGATGAGACTATTCGATTAAGATTATTATCAGTACAATTATTGTAATCAAATGAATTTAAAAAGTAATAGTGAAACCATTTTGATTATGTTATTTTTTTAATATATCAAGTATTCAACTTGATAAAAGAAAATTTCAATATGTCACAACACATCATTAAAGTGTCTCTTATTGGTTCAAAATATTTCATGTTCTAAAATTTGTCTTTAAAAAAACTGTTGCATCCACCTTTTTATAATCACATACAATCAAGAAGTTATCGTCGAATGTAAATTGTATTTTGTAAAAATTGCACATAAATTTGATCAAGATATACCTTTCTTGTGATAGATAGTGGATCATTGTCAATTTTGTGGTGTACACCTATCAAAATAGTTATTATTAATGATAAAAGTAATAATTGCTAAAATATCTAATCGGTGTATATAAATCATAACTACTATAGGAATGTGTAACCTTTTCCTAATACAAAATTATTAGTTCTATCATCTGTGAATTTTTTCAAGAAAATATGAGTTATATTATGTAAATTGATTCCTAACCAAAATTTGCACGAACAAGAATATATAGTTTCATGATACTCCAAAAAGTTATATTTAAAAAACAAGTAATCTTACTTGATTTGATATTTGCATGACAAATTTCTATGATGCAAGAGATGAAATAACTATGATATACACGTTTATCTACCCAAGTAAGATGAACTTTCAACTAATCAGAAAATGTATATGAATAAGTCGAATTAAAGACAATAAGTTATAATGTGAATAGAAAAATAGAGACCACAAACAGAATAGAAAAGAGTGACATAAACACAAACTAAATATGAGAAAATGTTGCTTAGACAAAATATGATTGATAATCTACTAATTCATGAATTGGGATAGTTGTCTTGTGATTTTTTACTATATATATACACAAAAAATAACATTTAGTAAATGAATATATTGTATTGAATTTATCAGAAGAATTTACTCTACATTGAATATGCCAAGCAACTTTTGAAGTTCTCCATAGGTTTATTACTACAAATAGATGTTTTACTTTTTGCATTAGGAATTAAAAGATAAACCATTCACATAAATTAAATACACATAACTCAATGTCTTTTGATTTATCTAGTTCTTTTTTTATTTTCTATATTATTATTTCTATTATTAGAAGATAGACTTACTTTTTAGAAATTAAAAAAAAACATAAATTGGAGTTAAATAAATAACAAAATATTAATGGATATATATTTATATTCTTGTAAAATATTATTGTAGAAATAATATTTGCTTAAAGGATATTAATGTCATTCAATATTTTATGGACAATTTGATAATTCAATTTTTTAAATATTTTGGTTTCATTTATATATATATATATATATATATATATATATATATATATATATATATATATATATATATATATACATATATATATATATATATATATATATATATACATATATACTTACTATATATTAATTTAATTTAATAGAAGTTTTATTTCCTTTTTTATGTGAAGGAAAATCGATGAATTGATTTATGAATATTATTTAATATTTAATTAATAAAATATTTTATAACTTTTTTGTTTGGTATAGTAGTAAAATGACACTCTAATTTTAAATTTTGGAGTTTTCCACTTTTATTTTTTTCTTTTTATTATTTATTTATAATAATATGATGATAAGTTAGGAAAATGAAGAGGTGTAGTTATGAAGTTGATTTTAAATGGAAAAAGTATTATAAAATCAAGCTCATAAGAATATAATCATAAAGAGAAGAACACAAGAAAAGTAGATAGAAGAAGAGGAATTTTCTTCTTATTCAAGTGTATATTACAATGGTGAATGATATCTCTATTTATAGGTAGAGAAATCAACCAAAAGGTCACCATGTTTATTGTCACATTAGTAGATACATTCCCATCCAAAAAGGTTTATATCACCTTGGAATACATATTCATGATAAGGATAAATTTATGATAAGTTTAATGGACAATCCACTTAATTCAATATATATATATATATATATATATATATATATATATATATATATATATATATATATATATATATATATATATATATATATATATATAAAACACTCCCCCTTGGATGTATATAGATAATGCCTCGTTAAAACCTTATTAGGAAGAAACCTTTGGGGAAAAATATTAGTGAAGGAAAAAGAGTACACGTATCTTTTGATACGCACTATTAGTTGCCTCATTAAAAACATTGACAGAAAACCCAGTGGGAAAAAACCTTCGTCAAAGGAAAAAGAGTGCAACGCTTATTATACTCCCTTTGATTAAAACATCACTTAATTTCTTATGATGATGTCTCCAATCTTCGTACATTGTGGTTGGTATATTTCCTTTCAAAGAAAAATCACATATTTCCTGAATATGGTGTCATTTATCTCAACCAAACATACTTTCCACTTGCTTACTGGAGGGCTTTTATTCTGCATAGCAACATTTGCTTCATTCATCGCCAGGATATTATTGTGCATTCACATGCAAACACAAACGTGCTTGAGATAGAGCTTTATGCGGATCAAATAAATATTCTGCATCTGCATAACCAAACAATTCTCTTGGATTCCTCGAAATAGAATATACACATAACTATGGTCCTTCGAGGATAATCAATCATGTGTTCAACACCTTTTCAATGTCCTTTTATCGGGGAGAAACTGAATCTTGACAGTAAATTTACTGCAAAACAAATATCTGGTGAAATATTGTTAGTAAGATGCACTAAACCTTGATTGCACCAAGATATGAAGTTTTATCACCAAGAAACTCTTCATCCTTCTTTTGAGATCAAACCAAATCATCATTTATGTCAAGTGGTCTCATAATCATTGGGGTACTCAATGAATGTGATTTATCAATATAAAATTGCATAAAAACTTTTCAGTATATGTGCACTGTTAGACAAATATTCCATTTGTCAAATTATCAATCTGTAGGTCAAGACAAAATTCTGTCTTGTCAAAATATTTTCATAAACTACAAGGACAATTAGGGTCATTCTTTTGTACTCTTTTCTTCCTTGACTATTTCAATCCATATAAGGATTCTTGAAGCTCTATTGAAAAAGTTTTCTCTAAACTTTCATATGCTTCAGACATCTCGATTGCTTCAAGGGTTTTAATATAACCTTCATTGTCTAGCTAGACATGACAATTATTCATTATATGCATTCAAGTTTTTCATATGTTGCCGATCAAAACAAACCTCATTGCATCCACCACAGGAGGAACATCTCCAATAATATCAGGATTCTTGCGAAAAACCTTTATGCCCCAAGGCACAAGTCCTGCTTGATATTTTATGATTATATTATCGCATAATTATTTATTCGTATCCCACGGACATTATACCTAGATTTATGGAAAATCAGTCCAAAACATCACTTTTCTAAGTGAAACAATGTACTAGAATTATGCATTTTACTTGGCCAGCCATTTATCTGTTCACACTCTATGACAAATTTGAATTCAAGATCCTCGTCATAATTTATATCATTGAACTCTACCTCATATAAAAGATACCGACGACGGTTATTCGATATCGATTCCAACAAGACATAACTTATCGAGATCTCTTTATTTTTCTTCATTTTTCAGGTACCTGAACCTTTTCCGAGGTTTTATGAAGTGTTCTGTCAATGTGCTCTTTTATATCACTTGCCTCATTATCATGACCATATTGATCATTTCCTCCTTCCTTCTTCAAGAAACTTTATATTTGGAACTGATTGGTCTATTACGCTTCCGGCGTAACATAGACTCTGTCCTTCAAGGACTTTATATTGGAGCATTTGTAGCTGAATTATATCATAGGGTCACTACATTCATCTGGCAATTGATTTGCAATATTATGAAAATGAATAATCCCTTGAACATTAAGTTCACATATTTATTTAACGAGGATCTAGATAATTCATAATTAGTCTCACACATAATTTTCAGCTGTCTAAATCATCTCTCCCCTAATGTTAGAAAATCTAACATTCATCCCAACCTTATTTGGGAATTCCTCTTTGTGCGTGTGGAGCAATTAAAATCATAACCGCACATTCAACATTTTAGATTAAAATTATATGACCCTGAACCAATTTTAATGGGGAAACCTTGTTGGCTTGATGCATACACGTGTTGCTACATGTTAAATAAATTTATGTCATACAAAATTTTGTTTGGAGTTTTGTTCTCATAATCATGATTTAGCTATAATTTGTGGCATACAATTTTTTCTAAATCAGCCGCATTATCAATATAATTTCATAATTTGGAATTATGATCTTAATTTAACAGTTCGAGCAAACAACCTTACAAACACCAATTTGTAAGTTGACAACAAAGCACATGTGATCATCGCGTAAATGCATCTATCATATAGTTGAAAATGATCCACATGAAAGGTAAATGAGCCCATATTTATCTTTTTATATGTTCCAAAAGCTTCAGGGGATTACAATCTCAACCTTAGCTGGTACAATGAAAACAAGCAACACAAGAGAATTCTTGAAGAATCTTTTATTTCTTCTTCATATAAGCCACATAAATTCTCAATTATATTTGCATCACATCCAAATCATGATGGTCAGCTGGTCATGCCAACTGATATTTATTTCAGTACATATGTAATTTACTTTTACATGTGATTTCATCATCATTTTCATGTTTGTCTACAACAAACAAGAGGAAAAGTGGGGTAATATTTTAAATAAGTATTTATAACTCTCTTTGGTTGTAGCGATTGAGAGTTACTACAACCTCAATATTATTCCTCTGATAATAGCACAACTCATCAGAGCTTGCAATTAATTTTGTATACTATCACATATTGCATGACACCCTCCCTATGGTGAGAATCTCCTTCAAGCAGAAAATTATATTATTATTGTCATGGTCAAAAAATCATTATGAGCAAGGCGTGTTTCTTGCTTTACTTTTGTTGTACCATACGTACACAACCAACGACAAATTTGTATTGCCACACAATAATGACCGCAACCCTTATAGGCAAAAACTATTTCTTTCTTTTGCCCTTTCGGTAGTTCACAATAAACATACCATAGTGACGTATAACGTACAATACGATTAGACATTTCTGTCAAATAAAATTTATTTCCTCTCAAACCTCCCGTAAAGGTTAGTTTTGGCATATATCATTTTTTTTCTCAAACCACCCATAGAGGTGAGTTGTGGCATATATTCAACCCATAATGATTTTATCACATCTTGACTCATTCTCCTATAGAATGGGCGAGCATTCACGATAATCATCACAAATCACATTCTCTTCAAGGAATGGACTAATCATTTATAAGTACTTCATAAATTTGCATTATAAATACATTTTCATGGTTTTAAAATTCATCATATTTCCATGGGACACGTCAACATCACTTTGAAAGATCAAGTGTACCATCACTTTATCTTCTCGTCTCATGAGAGAGAAATTATAAACTTGTAAAATTATTGGGTTGACAACATTCACAAGTCTAATGACCTTTCATACCATTTTCATAATAAAAATTGCCTTCACATTTTGAAGGACTATTTGAAGAACCCATAGTGCTCTTCCTTTTATCATTACCACAATGATGACTATTATAAGTTCGTCCTTCTACGCCCTCACTCATATCATTAATTATTTGTCATCTTTCAGCCGAATTATTCACTGCTACCATATTCATATGATTGAACGGAGCAAGTCAACAGGCGAATTTAAAAGTTATCATATGTTGCTACCACATTCTTTTCAATGAATGAAGCAAATTCAATATGATGAATTTCAAGACTTTTCATTTAAAATATATTATTTTTGCCTTAATCGTCATTTTATGACCACTATGGTGCATTGAGACTCAAACTAAATGTCTTATCCATACAAGGTACATTAGGTCATAATTCTATGGGACTTGAACTCAATGCATTATTATCACAGTGCATCAAAATTTAAATTGATGTCTTACCCATTGGTGCGATAGAATTTGAATCTATCCTCAAATATTTTTCATTATGTGCATCTGGACTTAACCTGATGTCTTACCCTTTTTAGTGCGATGAGACTTGAACCCATCGTCTTACCCTTAACCAACGGTATAATAGATCGAAGTACAACATGACTCACCCTTTTGAGTCTTTCAAAACAATAAAAATAATATTCAAACTCATGCTATTAAAATTTTATACCTTCTTCTATTTAAGAAATTTTGTATAGCATGTCATATTCAACCAATAGTAGTATATGTCTTCGTTCCTGATAATTAATAGTGACTGAAAACTATTTTATTCTAAATCATAAAAATATTTTAGAAAATACTTATCTGATTTTATGCATATAATACCTTGATTCTCATAACGAGATCAACCAAAATATGAGTTAAATAAAAACTAAAACTCAATCTTAATTGGCTAGAGACTCGTAATGATAACGTATTATTAAATCAAGCTCATAAGAATATAATCATAAAGAGAAGAAGACAAGAGAAGTAGATAGAAGAAGAGGAATTTTCCTCTTATTCAATGAATTTTCTTCTTATTCAATTGTATATTACAATGGTGAATGATATATCTATTTATAGGTAGAGAAATCAACCAAAAGGTCATCATGTTTAATGTCACATTAGTAAATACATTTCTATCCAAAAAGGTTCATATCACCTTGGGAATACATATTCATGATAAGGATAAGTTTATGATAATCTTAATGGACAATCCAGTTAATTCAATGCATTTATGAAAAAAAATATTTTTTTAAGATGATTTTACAAAAATAAAACAATAGGTAAGGTGTATTTTCGTAATTCAACTTTTGGCATAGATTATTCCTATATGATTTTACAATTTTCGAACAACGGACTCTTAATACTAAATTCTTTGCTTGGGTTGATGAACAAAAAAATATTTTATACATGTGAAAATTGAATAATTGTGCAATGATATCCATTATGTATTGTTTTTGAAATAAAATCGACAAACCCAAAAATATATTAATTTTGAGGAAATGTATGTGTATTGTTGTTGTACAGTAAAAAATCATTTTTGTTGTTTTGTTGTCTTCTTTTTGTGACAATATTGTTCATATATTGTAGAAATATAATCTTGTTAAGTTGTCCAGCATATATTTTATTTGTTGAAAGATGTGTCGTATGTTGCAACATGTAGTGATATGCTGGTACATATTCCAACATAGTTGTCATATATTGGAACATGTCACCTATGTGTTAGAGCAACAGAATGATCATCTATAGTAACATGTTACCCATATATTGAAACGGAAGTTTCATCTCTGGCAAGAAAAGATTCATTTGTGTCAACAAAAGGCACATCTGTTGGGAAAGAATGTTGCTCTGTGTCAACATAAGCATAAATGTCACCCCTTATTATTTTATAATCAGATGTAATCACTCAACCTTTTTTATTTAACTCGTAGATAAAATGTCACATGGCAAAAACTCAATCTTTTGTTGGAGCTACTTCCTCTTCTAAACTTAAATGTTTTTTTTTGTCATTGGGAAGGATCTGAGCAGCAACATGATTATCTAATTAGTCATGTTAAAGAAATGACTAATATTATTAAGTAAATGACATATAATATTGATGTATATTTGTTCAAGAAGATTCCACAACCTTTGAATTATATGAGGTTAAAAAAGTCACTTTTCCCGATCAGTATCTTTCTCAATTCCAAAAGGTAAGAAGGAAAAGAACGAGAAAGAGAAGAAAGTCGCCAGTTGTGATGTGAAGCAACAATATCCATTAGAAGTTTAAAGCATTGTCGATGAGGGTCCAATTGAACTAATGTCAACCTCCTCGCAATGGATAAACATGGGTCTTTACAAGTATCATGAGAAAAAGTAAAGTCATTTTAAATATTATTAGTATTTATTGATATCCACTAAATAATTATTTTTAATGTTTACAGAATTACTGAAGAGTTTAGTTGATCAAAACTTGGATTCAAACTACTTGATTTTGTAGTTGAATTTCCAAAGATGAAGGAATGTTTTACGTAATGTATCAACTCAAAAGGTGTTGGACTGATGAGGTAAATCTATATTGACTTATATTTTGATTATAGACATGAATACATACAAATAGTTGATGCAGAAATACACTTTTTGATGCATTTGCATGTCATGTTGTACTATTTGCCGAAAAAGTCAAAGCAACAAAGTCATTCTAAATATCGATATGCCACTACTAATTTTTTTCAAAACATACATTGACAATGTCAGTGGTGTTCCTAAAAATGAGAATAAAATCCATTTCCATTATCAAAGGATTTGGTATACCAGCTTGACTACCTTGGCACCTCACAAATGAGGTTTATGTTCCCGTGAATTGTAATGGAGAGTTTCATTGGGTATTGATTGTCATTGTATTGAAGGAATGGTGCATAAAGGTATATGATTCGATGTCCTCATCTAGGACTCAAACAAAATTTTCCATCGAGATTCAAAAAATATATACATTATTTATAAAGTACCTTGAATCCCGTGAATATTTTGAGCAAAAATACCGAAACAACTATTCAGTTCTTAAATTTTATCATGGCAAGAACTGATATCACCTATTCGAAGTTATACACGTTGATGGAATTACCTGACAAGCGAGCAATAATCAGTATCACATTATATTTTATCTTAGCACTGCCGAAATGTGATGTTATTAAGTTTATTATATTGTCTAATTGATGATACATCATCCAGAGTTTGTAGACTTTTTATTGTAGCATACGCTGAGTTTTTGAGTGATAAACTACAAGTACCATCTTTGAAACTATTCCTCAATCCCATCGCATGAGACATGTTTCAATCCTATGAAACTATGGAATTTTAAAGGCTCAGTGTGTCTATGTTAGTAACAATGAAAAACCCACAGAGGCCTAGGTCTAAGAAAATAAAGTTCATATGCCTAGATGAAAATGTTGTGATTACCACCATTGATTAGATTTATTTTGATGGTTATGTATAACATTTTGAATTATTATTATTATTATATTTATTTTGTTCAAACAAATATAAATTATCCAGGAAAGGACCAAATGTGATATCAATGTCAACACATATAGCCTTTGTTGTAAAAAAAATCACATGCATCCTAACAGAAAGGTGATATGTGGAAACATTTATAACATCAGTTGTAAAAGAACACAAAATTATATACATGTACCCCAACAGAAAGAAGATATGTGGCAACATATGTCACTTCGAATTGTCATATATTACAATATTATATTGTCAAAATTCAAAAAAAAATGAAAAGACTAAAAACAACTGTCACTTTTCCTCTCTCCAGTAAAAAGGTCGTTCCATATTCCAAATTTAATTTACATTTACTAATTTCCGTTATGTTTCCTTCTTTCTCCTCATCTGTCTTGTTTCGCCATTATTCTTCTTCACAAATTCAGTTACTATTACAATATTTTCACAACATAAGTGTAATCTGTTGTGATATTTTTTACAACAATAGTTCTAGCGTGTCGTAGTTGCCCTCATCATTCGTATCGTTAATATCCTCTCAAGTAAAATTTAATTAGGATTTTGAAATACTCTATATATTAATTCAAGACGTTTGTAGTGGTTAATAGCTTATTTGATTGTAGGTTGGTTGGTTTGATTGGTTGCTATTCCTTTTTAAATGTTATCTCATTTAAAAAAGCTTCAATGTGTAGTTGGTTGGTTAGGGTTTAAGGAGGGTTTTGTGGTTTGTTGGTTGGTTCATGTGTGGTATTTAATCATATTTGGGGTTTTCTGAGGGGTGATTTGTTGTTGTTTGTGTTGTGAATTTTATGTGTGGTTGTTATTTTTATTTAAAAGATTTGATTTTGTGGTTGTATATACAAATCTAACGTCTTATGTCAAAAGAAAAATTATAGTAACAACTCAAACAACTAACACAAAGATCAAGAAGTGGCTTAGTACTAAAACTGGTAGGAAGAAAGAAAATTCAAGTTCCATTCTTTTAAAAGAACTTTCATATGAAGTAGTTTATTTTTCTCAAGTAGAATCAGGAGTTTCTTTTTCTCAGGTAGAATCAAGAGTTTCTTCTTCTCAAATAGCACCAGGAGTTTCTCAAGAAGATCTTGAAATTCTCAATGAAGTTATTGTAGATGAAGAAGGACAAGAAAATAAAATAGGATGATGATGATAACAAGGATAAAAATCTAGTTGATGATGCTGAAGAAAGAGAAGAAGAAAAAAATGAAGTTGAGAAAGAAAAAAGACAAAAAAAAGGAAGTCGAGGAAGTAGAACGAAAAAAAAAAGTTGAGGAAGAAAAAGAAAAAAAAACAATAAGTTAAGGAAAAAGACAAAAAAGATGTTGATGAAGAAGAAGGAAAAATGAAGTTGAGGATGATGTGATCAAAACTGTCAATGCACACACTTTCTTAGTGCATTTATAGCCTAATGATAATACTGATGGCATTATAAGTTTTATCCATGGAAATATCTTTCGACTTCTTTAGGAAAATACTCCAGGAGAATGATTTGGAATATTTTTATATAAATAGTTGTTTTGGGCAACATCTCGATTTGCATATGATAATAATGCACGTTTTCAAATGAGCATTTTTTATGAACTTTCGAAAAGAAGATTCATTTTAGAATAATGAAAAGAAGAATGAGGTGTTGATTAATTATTATTTATCATTGTATTCACACTTAATTCCTCAACTAAAGAAAAAAGTAATTTCATCGCAGATTGATTGTTTTATGATTAATTAATACTAATATGGATTGTATTTAAAGTAAACAATAGTGAACGACTTTGATGTAATGTTTCAGGAAAGATTAAAAGCAATTCCAAGGCTACAGTATATAACGAATGTCATGCATCATAAGATCAGTTTAGAACTAACTTTAGTTGTCAAATTAATGGTTTATAGGGTTGATAGTATAATCCGGGTTAACCACCTCTCGTCACCTACCCAAGTTAGCTATCTGACTACATCATTGAGCGGGAATAAATAAACTAATTGGTGAGCATTTATATTTCATCTTATTTTATAACCAAACAAGGTGTTCATCTTTTGGGCGTCAATTCTGAACACTAATCCCCTCAAGTTAATGGGCTAACCGAGCTCTGTATATTTTCTGGTCTATCTAACCTTTCTTATGGTTAATTCGAGATTAGGCACTAAATTTATACCTAGATGACCAGTCAAGAACTAGTAAAACAAGAATATAAAGGTAATATGAAATGACAACCAAAGATTAATTCATAAAGATTCAAATATTCAACAATCGATTCATAGTTGCAGCCCTAGAACTAGAGTATTTAGCTACTCATACTCATACTAATCAAGAAAAGATAATTGTTTATAAACACATCTGAAAAATAGAAGAGTTAAGATGATTACAAACTTGATTCTTGCCCTTGCACTCTAAACAAATGTTGAACCCTCACAATGGCAACCCTAGGATCTATTTATAGTAGTAGATAAAGTTCAATACTAATCCTAGTCAAATTAAAACTCCTGGTTAATATTTAGAACTTGGAAAAATCAGAATTCGCTTGGGACAGTGCGCCTCCATCGCGCCTAGCACATTCTAGGAAATTACCCTCTTGGCTCGGCGTGCCTCAGTCGCGCCCCAACACAAACTCTACGCGTACAGCCTTGGTGAAGTGCGTCGTGCAGTGCGCCTCAAAAATAACTTTGAGCAACAAGCTCTGTCGCGGCGCGCCTGCCACTGCGCCTTGCCTGGGGCTTCCATACTTAGTCATTTTTCACGTCCATCTCTTTTCCTTATTTTTCTTCGCACCAGCACTAATTTCTTCAAGAGTTCTTGAAATTACTAATCATGTGTGTAAGTGTTTAATCAATGTAATGAACCTCAAAATCAAGCTAATAACTAAAGATTATCCTTTAACAACACTAAAACATGGGCAAATATTGACTACTTAGGCATATAGATATGCCTAAGATTAGCATACCACTCTTATTGGCAAAAAATAGTTTGTCATAGTTACAGGATTAAAATGCCATTCTCCTTCTGAGCCAATTCTTTTTGTCATAACAAAAAAATAACCACGGAAACGGAAAAAATGAGAACCACAAACAAGTAAGGAATAATCAACCGAGGATCAGGACTCAGTGTCCTTGTTGGCCCAAGCTTAAAAATCCCAAATTTATAGCTTTGTTGAATGACAATGATACATCATAGAAGCACAATGAGACATTGTGCTTACTTTGATTTCTACATAATTGACATGCGTCAAAAGTTGTCAACAACACCATACCCCTCAATTGGGTGAAGTTATCCAATGATATTGAGACTTTCAATAACTATTTTTATGGTCGTGACGGCTATGAATTAACTGTCAAATACTTGTTGGCTCCTTTATCTCCAAAGAACAATAACTTATTTGGTTTTCCATTGCTTTTCATGGTAAACATAAATGATCTGATTATTTTTATATTTTATTGAATAATTCAACATTTATTTGTGACATGTTTTCCTTTTTTATGGGTTTGAGCATTTGAAGTCATTCTTTCATGATCAATCCAAGTGCTAGAGTAGTGCCCAACGTACTTAAAATTCAAAGCTAGCTTACTAAGCTAGTTTACATTTTCATTTTAAAAAAAAAGAGGTGAATAGATTTTTTCTTGATTTCACCAGCTAGCAAACAACCCCCTAATAACCTCAACATCTATGAAAAAAGTTCTTGTCTTTTCATTTCATAATAATACGGTAAGCATCCAACTCTAGATCTAGAGCTAGTGCTTCAAGAATCAACTGAGCTCAAGAAGTCAAGTTTATACGTTAAATTTGATAAGGAGATTAAAAGAATTCTTGTCTTTAGAAGTAATCCCACTAAACTAGAGATTAAAAGAATTCTTGTCTTTAGAAGTAATCCCACTAAACTAGATTTGTACTCTTGACATGAAAAGTAGAGGCAAGCAGAGTTAAAGGCCGAGCCTCAACCGGCAAAGGGATACAATCACGCAAATCCAAGCATAGTAAAAGTGTGTGCACTCTGCCTTTCTTTCTTTACCCCGGACTCTGTTCTAAGATAAGTTATTCAACTAGGGAATGCTTTAAAGAGGCATTATGTAGCATCTGAGAACAAAAAATGACACACCCCAGATATTCCATGACCTATACTAGAGATTTATATGTTGATTAATGATTATTTTAGATCTAAATAGGTGTAAATAACGTGTTTGAAAAGTATTGGGGCCATACCATTAAAGAAAGGCCTTAACATCTGGAAACTACCGAAATTGAACTAGTTAACGTCCTTATGTTTGGTGAAGGTTTAAGAGGGTCATATAAATTCCAAAACTTGTAAAAAGACTTTAAATAAGTTTATTGTAGTATAGAGGGTCAAAACGTACAATCACAACACCCCAAGGACTGGGAGAGGACCTGAACATGGGCAAGTAGGCTGCCAAAGCGGCCTGCGCACAGCCAGGATTTGATGGCTACTGCGTGACGCGCAGCCATCACGCAGGGATCCCAACTTGGCCTCGTGATGCGGGGCCTACACGAGGTCCACTGCCTCAACCCGAAAAAAATAAATCATGAAATTAAACCCACGACACGCAATCACTTTTTAGATTCATAAAAGTCGTATTTTAAACATTTTGACTTCACAAAAAGACCCATTTAAGTGAGAGGTATTTTGGATAGTTTAATGGGAGACTATATAAGGTCTTGGGGTCAGTTTTAGGTCAAATTTAACACCCAAATAAACTCTCAAAAGTTGATATGAAAAATCACCCACATCTCTCTCAAATTCTCTCTTCCTTCAAACCTTCATTGAAGACTATTAGAGCTCCAAAAAGAAGATCAAGCCTTCAAGTTCCAACTCAATTTCGTGGAGTTATCATCTTTAAGTTATGTTTTCTTTCACTCATGGGTCATTTTTCCAAGAGGTCCCTCCAAAAGATGATTTCTAAATCCCCCAAAATCTAGGTTTTCTTCTACACATGGGTCTTCTTTGAAAAACGAAATTATGTATCAATTGTGATGAATTATGATGAATTAATGTTGTTTAAGTATATGTTGATGGTTAATTGATGATATAGTATGATATTTCCCTATACCCATGTATTCCCCCCCCCCCCCCTCTCCATTTCATGAAAACTTTGAATTGATATGGTGAATTGTGAAGATTATGAATATGTAGATTGACTACATTGTTGTTAATTATGTAATTGCTTCTAGAATTGACCTTGTTTATGTAAATGGTTATGTATTCTTGGTAATGGAAGTATGAAGGTTATTGGAAGGGCAATGATGTATGTTGATTGGTTCTTCTTGGATTTAATTATGAATTATGAGTTACTTAGTAGCAATGATTCAAGGTCAAATGTGTGGTTGTGATGTTGATCCTAAGTATTTATCTTCCCTAACCCTAGACTATTGAATTGGTTATGAATTATACAAGTATTTTATGGTATGATTATTATATGATTGAAATTAGTTTCTCGTGATTATAATAAAGTGTTAAGTGAAAGGTTTACTCACTTATGAAGTAGGGTCTAAAGTGAAACTATTGTTCACACTTGTGATGACCGATGTGCTAGATATGATAAGATGTTTACATAGAGGTCTAGAAGAGACTAATGTGAACTTGTATGATGAAATAATATGATTACTAAAAGGAATAATTCCTTAGCACTGAAAATGCATTTAAATGAGATAGAGGTTTCACATTTAGCAAGTCTGGCCTCCCACATGGGTTTACTCATGTTAGTAAGTCCAGATTCCCAAGTTATGTGTTGTCTCATGAGATGAAACCTCCATTTTATTAAGTCAAGGTTTCTAACAACAATATTATTGACCCTTAACTATGTTCCCACATATGACTCTAGCTTAATGGATCCACCTAGATAGCTACGTACGAATGGTTACACCTTACGCAAGTGTTAATCCTCTCTTTTCGGAGTGGGAGTAGAACAAAGGATTCCATGTAGCTCACATGGTCTCATATCGGTTATTGCACTTCTTTACCTAATGTAAAATTATATGAACAAGTTAAGTATGTGAACTCTTATTAGGGTGTCTTGAAGGCTACTACATAGGGTAAGGGAGGGTATGGGACTTCTCTTACTCGTTTCACATGTGAGATCCTAAAGAATGGTTCTATTAGTGTTCTTTTATGATTAAGACTATAATTATAATAATTTTGATAAGCTATGAGTAGTATTCATGTATTAATCATGTTATGATGATATTATCAGAATATGTTATAAGTATGAAGTGGGTTGCTTAATGTGATATTTAGCCTTTGATAGGATTATGGGGTTCTATCTTTGGCATTGCACTAGTATTGCTTGGGTGATCTATATATTGGGTTACTACTATGTTGAATTGGCTTATTATGCTTCTTATAAATGCATGTTGAGTTAAATTGATAGAAACCATGATTTTGATGAAATCGATGCATTGATGATTTTTGTGCATAGGAGTCATGCTTAGTACATGTGGTTTGTACTAAGACATATTTTCTCCCTTTTTCCCAAACATTTTAGGTTCGGTCCATTGAGGATATTTGTGTCTATTGGAGAAGAAGACTTGGATCTTTCCTAAGTTATTTGGTGAGTCCTCATGAGTTCCAAGGATAGAACCACTCATCATGCCTTATTAGTTTTGTCTATGTTTTCAAACAATTATTCCATTCTCATGTTGAGACTTTCTTGTAGCTTATATGGACATATTGTAATAGACTAAGGACTATGCCTCAACTATTGTGATTAACTTTTTAGATAGTTAATGTGAGACAAAGTATTAGACTAAATTTCTATATGTTGGTTATGTTGTCTATGCGAGAAGCCTAAGTAATCCTCATACATGAGAGGTCTATGTAAACCTCATAAAGTAGATACAAATGAGAGGTTTTAAGTTTTCCACATTTTTGACCTATGATGCGCTATGATGTATGCTAAGGGCTTGTCTTAGTCCTTTTAGAGGACAACGACGCCGGTTACGCCTAGGGGTACTTTGGGTCGTACCAAAAAAGCAGACATGCACACAAAAAGACTTGCAAGACTAAGGTAAGACTTTACTTTACTAGACCTATCTCTATAACCCTCACTCTTCTAAGGGGTTAGACAAGCCTTCTTATAAAGTTTTTTTTCTTACTAATGTTAATGCGAGGAAACTAGCCTTTTAACTTTATAGAATCTCATAATTACCCGAACCTTCGTTATTGGAGATGGGCAAAAATTCATGAAAATATGGACGATGTCCCACTGTGTAGCGGGACAGATGTCGTTGGCACTGCAACAGCAACTTATCCAGCTGCAGCGGGATCGGCGAGGCAAAATTTGAATTACACAAAATTCTTATTTTTCTATCTTTATAAAAATAACTCATAGGTCGTAAATAACCCTAGAAACCTCAAAAAATATTCTAAGCTTGGGAAAGAAGGAGAATGCGCTTTCTACCATGGGGATGACGGAATCTTGCAAAATCTTTGGCAAATTCACCGTAGAGAATATGGAAAAAACTTTAAAAAGAAATAAAAACTCTGTGAAATTGCTTGGTGCCTAAGTAGGTTATGTTTTTATGCATTGAGTAGTTGTAAATTTGTGCTTACCTCATTGTATACGAAATCAATTGTATGAAATATGTGTAGACCTTTCTGAACCGAGTAAATTCATTGGAATTTTTTTATAATACAAAGTATATGGGGTTAGTTCTTGATGTAGAGAATTTATGATCAGTCAAGTTTACTTGGTTGTTTCCTTGAGTAGAATTAAATAAGGGTGTCCGGTACAAGGGAATAAATTTTGGTCTATGCTAGGTTCAACCTATAGAAGTAACAAGTTGATGAATGATAGTAATTTAGGTTTAAAACCCTAATTACAAACCCAAAGGAAGAATTAGGGCTAAACTTAGTCTCTTGAGTGATGAGAATTGAGAGAAAACCCTTAGGTGATTGGTTGTGATTGCATGATTCTATGATGTATGCATGTTCTTGCTTCATTGTGATACTTGTGTGTATATGAACTTTGCAATTTTAATCACGCTTGTTGTAATTGATATGGATAAACGTAGCTATGAAATTATAATGTACATTTATGATCTTGATGATGTATTTGTGTGTGTGATTGTGGTGTGTTGATGGGATCAGATTGCCACGTTCTAGCAAGCTAACTTTGATTGGATTGTCACATTCCGACATGTATATTGGATCAGGTTTCCACGTTTTGGCACAACTATAGGGTCATATTTTCACATTCCGACAATCTAACTGGATCGGGTACCACATCGGTGCACTAAAGTTTGAGTTTGTGTCCCATGAAAGGACCAACTACTAGTGATAAGTGTGTAAGTAAAGTATGTTTTATTTCAATATCATGATGTGCATATACATGTGATGATTTTGTTCGTATATAATAATGACCTAATTTAGGTGGAACCACATGTCTGTATGTGAGTATGGGGTGATGTGTAGATATTTTATGAGGTGTATTTTTTCAGAAAGAGTGATTTCTCAAAGTGTTTGTCCAGGTAAGTACCCAAGGAGAATTGGGATAGGTCTAAATATTAAAGTAAGGAGAAACTTTACGACTTGGGATAAATAAGGTGACGATACTTTAAGAATATGAAAAGATCGATATTTGGGATTATCAAATGTGTTAGCATGTCTAGGCTATGATTTAACATCACTTGAAGTGTTAGAGGTTGTAAAGTAAAGTGATTGGTGATCATAGTATTAGTGTAAGTTGATGTATTTTAAGATAGGGCAAGGGTGGACAAACGAGTAGTACTTGCATTATCTTATTGTTCATTTCTTATATTATAAGGTGGGTGTCGGGTTGACCGATGATTCCTACCATTACGTGTGGTTGTACTGATAATATTATTTCAATGTCTTTTTGACATAGTCTGGATGCATAATTGGTGATGTTTCATTAGGTGAAGACGAAGAAATCATCGAACAGCTTTGACTATTCTTTCCGCATGTTGAGAGTTGCGTTCTTTTATTATTATTGTCCTGTCATTACTTTTAGTAGCTATTGTACTTGTCAGACTAGATCCTTGGGGTTATTAATTACTTTACAAGTCTTAACTTGTTCATAAAAGAAGAGTTTGTTATAAAGATTTTATCTATATTATACATATGTTTGTTAATTTTCCGCATGTATAAACCTTGGGGTTTGAGGGTTCTCCTACTTTAGTGTTAGAGTAGGTGCCTGCGCGGCCTGGTGGATTGAGTTGTGACAAATCTAGTTGGAAAAGCCTATCCTTTATACCGACTCGGCCTTCAATCAAAGGCTAGTCATCGTTATCTCATTGACTAGCTTTGTGATATCTTTCTCTAGGCTAATAAATATAATGACTCATCCTAGGGCTTTTCTTTTTGTTCCCTTTTGTAAAGCAATCGAAAAAAGAGACCAGAACCATGTTAAAAAAGGTTTCATTAGCAAATATTATTGTGGAAATCAATGGAGAGTGCCATTTTTTAAAAGATACAATATTTTCCTATTCCCCCAAACTTAGGGGTCAATTATGGAGTGAGTGTAACAGTCAATACACTCATCTCGGGGTTAATATGTTAATAAACTCACTTCGGAGTTAACCTCTCGATCAAGTGATTTTGGGTTTAACATGTCGATCAACTTATTTAGAGGTTAACCTATCGAGCAACTCATTTCAGGGTTAGGTTGTTGATTAACTCTAGGCTGAGCTTCTAGTGAAAAACTAAAGCCCTACTTTATAGAATGAAATTCCACAATTTTGCAATAACTTGGCATTTTCTTCTTTCCAGCTTTGAGGTGATTTTAGAACCATCTCAATGATCACTTTTAGGTGGTGCTTTCTCGATCAACTATCTGACTTATTTAGAACGACAGTGAACCAAGACATCAAGAAGTGCAATGAAAAAAAAAAGAACCTTCTTTCTGGAGGCCTCGGATATTTGAAGATGAACAATCGCTATAGCTTGAACTAAGAGAAAGTAAGGCAATACTTGTCCAAAACCCACAGTATTCATTGAAGACTTTGCACGTACCCATGTTAATTCTTTTTTAAATACAATACTAAGGCCGCATATTTGTACTCATTAGTAGGAAAATGTCCTTCACTTCAAAACAATCATCAGAATTGGTGTCATCCACGCTTCTTATGACTATTGAAAGTGGAAGTTCAAGCTTATATACATGTATATATATATACATACATACATACATACATATATATATATATATACATATATATATATATATATATATATATATTGCATACATATAAAATTAAGTTAATTAACTATTGAATTTTTAAACTCACTTCTTCAATTGAGATCGGAGGATAAAATTTACGTTTTTAACAACTTTTAAATGTATTTACATGCTATAAGTTCATTGTATATTTTTTAATTTTAAATTCAATCCTATCATAAGATAAATTTTATTAATACTTATATTTGTCAGTATGTGCGACATAAACTAGAAGAGAAAACAAAAGAACTAAACTTTTCATCTAATAATTAAATGAAAATTAAAAATATTAAATGTTAAATTATAAATAACATTATAAAAATAATCAAAACTATATTGAGATAGAAATTGAATGCTAGAATAATTATTTGCTTGATTATAATAAATGTTTGAATTTATTTATTTTATTTATGGCCCATTTAATTTAAAGATTGTAACAAATATCTCATGAGTTTTTTTCATATGTTTGATTGGTTATTTGATGGACGGTCAAGATTAAATCTCAGCCTCTATAAATTGGTCATCCCACTCCACTCACTAGGGTTATGATATAGTTCTTCAAAAACTTTTCGGCCGCAGACAATTGTGATAACATAAGGTTAGAACAAAGAGGTACTTTGAAAATGACTTCAGGTATGTTTCTATAACGTCTCTTTATAAATCATCTTGTTTCAAATCCTAACTTGCATTAAATTTATGTTTACAACAAATTTTTAAGGTAAAATTTTATAAATGTGAATATTATTAATCGGGACTCAACCCCAACTCTCAACCAAAAACCTAACTTCCAAATTTGGACCAAACTCTAACAACAGACTTAGAAACAAGCTTTTGAATCAGAATACTACCTCGACACTCGACTCTGGACCCATCTTTTGAATTAGAATACGATCTTGACACTAAACATTGACGACAGATTTGAGATCCAACCCCAACTTCTAAATTACGACCAAATTCTGAATCACGACTTGGCCTCGAAACCTAACCCTACACTGAACTCGAGATCCAGAATCCAGACCCAAAATCTGAATTGGGATATGAATTTCAAACCATGACCTGACTCCAACACCTATTTGGGACTCGATGTAGAACCTCAATTCTGAATTGGAATTTGATCCCGATACTCGAACTCAAAGATCGATTCATAATACAAAATGGCACACTACTTGGGATGTATCCTCGACTCTTAACCAAAAATCCTATTCTAACACCTGACTCAAATCACTACCCAACCCAACCCAAAATTTGACCTCGAATGCTTAACTAGGATTTTTGACATACAAATCGAGAATCAACCCCAAGTTGATTCAGAACTCGAGAGTAGGGTCTCCAATCAAATTCGTAATTTTGGTCCTGAATTGAGAATCGTGATCCGAATTTCAAATAAGTATCAGGAATCGATAATTGGGATTTGATTTAGGGTGGGAAGTTGAGATGTGAGTTGGATAAAGAGTTTTTGGAAAAAAAATTCCTTATTATTTTTGGAGGTAAGTCATTTTCCATAATTTTGAGGAAACTAAATTTATTTGGAAAACTTTTAAGTCAAATGAACATGAATAATTTGAAATCATTTTGCCAGAAAATGTTTTCCTTCGTACTAAACACAAAACTTATGTCTCTATCTTATTTTTTTCGCCCTCTTTCAAGTGAAAGTTTATATAGAAATATAATGTATATAAGTTTCTATTATGATCTTTGTTTGATGTTTTATATCTTGTGATTTTTAGAAAATGGTGTTTTCTTCGCAGCTTCATATCCAACTTCAAGACAATCATCTCTTTTTTTATCACGTGGTCAAAATAGGAATGTAAATTTTCCTCCTAGGAAGAGGATTTGTGTTACTACAGCTTCTAAAAATTTTGAGCAGCGGAATCATCCTTCCATTGAAATCCTACTTGATGAATGCCTCTTTAAGGTATTCAAACATCTTCCCAGTGGAAAAGAGCGAAGTGTATGTGCTTGTGTTTCCAAGCGTTGGCTTACACTTTTAAGCAGCATTCGCAAGGATAAGATTCCAGAATCTAATGGCATAGAAGGTAAGGGGTCTCTTGTCAGGTCCCTTGTTGGTAGGGAGGCCACTGATGTCAGACTTGCTGCTATTGCCGTTGGAGCTTCAAATTATAAAGGTTTGTCAAAGTTATCTATTGGGGGTGACAATACTTGTCATAGTGTGAGTGATGGTGGTCTCAAGGCTATAGCTCGATGTTGCCCTACTCTGAGAGATCTTTCCTTGTCGAATATGGCTTTTGTTGGTAATGAAGGCTTATCTGAGATTGCTAATGGGTGCCATCTGTTAGAGAAGCTTTATCTTTTCCAATGCCCAAAAATTACCGATAGTTCTTTGTTGGACATTGCAAAGAACTGTTCTCACATGACCTCCTTGACCATTGATTCTTGTTTTAAGATTGGTAATGAGGTTCCCAAAGCGGTGGGCTTATATTGTCCGAAACTGAAGGTCATCATATTGAAGAATTGTCCTCTCATTGGGGATCGAGGAATTGAAGATCTCTTTCTGTCAGCAGGTCATAGTTTAACAGAAGTAGAGCTCCAGGCACTACACACTAGCGACATTTCTATAAAAATTATTTCACAACATGGAACTGCACTGACAAGTCTAGATTTTGGTGAACTTCGAAGAGTAGTAGTGAGGGATTTCTGGGTCATGGGCATTGGTCAATGTCTGCATAAGTTGAAGGCCCTTTCAATAAGTGCTTGCAGTGGAGTCAATGATTTGGGTCTTCATGTTATCTGTAAAGCTTGCCCAAATTTGAAGTTATTTTGTGTTCGAAAAAGTGTCGTCCTGTCAGATAATGGATTGGTTGCTTGTATCAAAGATTTGGTATCACTTCAACATCTTCGATTAGAGGAATGCCACTTGATTACCCAGGCTGGATTTTTTGGTATACTTTTGAACTGTGGTAAGAAGCTGAAGACTTTTTCCTTAGTGAAGTGTTTCGGTGTGAATGACTTAACCAATGCAATTCCTTCAAAGGCTCCTTGTTGTAACTCACTGGTATCATTGACTATTCGCAATTGTCTTGGAGTAGGAAATGCTACCATTGCTATAATAAGTAGACTATGTCATAGACTGACTCATATAAAGTTGATTGGGCTACTTTCTATAACTGACGAGGGGATCTTCCCTCTAGTTAAAAATTGTGCAGCTAATTTGGTGGCGGTAAATCTAAGCGGGTGTGTCAATATTACAGACATATCAGTTTCATATATAGTTAATAAGTGTGGGAAATCCTTGAAGTATTTGCTCGTAGATGGCTGCAAAAATGTTACTGATGCAACATTAGTAGAAATTTGGAACTCATGTTGGACGCTTAATGTACTCGATGTTTCCAAGTGTGGAATCACTGATTCGGGGATTACAACTTTGTCTAGTGCTATACAGCTTCAATTGCAGATCCTCTCACTGTCTGGTTGCCCTTTGGTGTCAGACAATAGCTTACCCTTCTTGCTCGATTTGACTCAGAACCTTCAGGGCTTGAACATACAGCATTGTCCCAACATCAGCTCTAAAACTGTTGATGCACTTGTAGAGATAAATCCAAGATGTGATATACTTTCCTAAGCAAGTTCTCAAGATTCATGTAAGGTCTTCTATTTGGGTTTTATCTAGACTTTTTAGCTTCCGCTACAGGAAAGCAGGGAAATAGATAGTTTTTCAACGTTTACTTTTATTTTCGAGCGTACATGTGTTAAATTGTATTTCCTAAATCATTAGACAACTTAATGGGTGTCATTGTTTCTCATTATTGGAGATTAAAGATAAAATTCTAAGTTGGCTTCTTTACATCAAAATTCATATTCATTTTGTCTTTACCAGATAAGTACGCAAGTGAAAGCCCACATATCATGCAAGGTTGTGTGTTTTAAGGGGAAAAGAGGAGAATTCCTATTTAAATTTTTCTCATTCCATGAATGCTCTGATTGCATAGTTAGAGTTATGCCAATAGAATTTGCACAGACTAAAATTTTCGCCTCTACTCTTTTCTCTATCTGAGAGTTAAGTTCAACGAACCCTTTTTATTTTGTTTCAATCATATATGTAACAACATTTAATTAAAAATTCTACTCACATTTGAGGAAAAGATTAAGTGAAAATTGTCCAAGGATCTTTCTGAGTAAACGAAGAAGAGCACATCTATATCTTACCATTTTCAGCATATACTAATCATTTAAAGTTTCACGTTTATATGTATACATTGTTGAGACACTTGATGACGTTTTACATGAACTCCTCATTTTTTCTTAATGCACACTTGTAAGCAAGCATGTTATAGGTGATGTCAACTTTCTTTGAATATAATGCTCCTATTGCATATTTAAATTTTGCTTATTTCCAGAATATAATGCTCCTATTGCATGGTTAAAGTTATGCAAATAGAGTTCGCGCTAAAATACTAAAGTTTTCGTCCCTACTCTTCACTCAATCTGAAAGTTAGGTTCATTAAACTCTATTTATTTTGTTTCAATCATACATTTAATAACATTTCATTAAAAATTCTAATCATATTTGAGGAAAGAATTAAGTGGAAATTGCCCAAGTATCTTTCTTAGTAAATAAAGAAGAGCACATAAGTATCTTGTTTTTTGTGCCTTACCATTTTCAGCATATACTAAACATTTAAAATTTCACATTTATATTTGATACAATGAGATGCTTGATGACACTTTACATGAACTCTATTTTTAATGCACCCCTGTGAGCATGTTAAACTCCTCCAAAGGTTTAAATCCGAGTGAACCTCTAATCTTAGATTTAGGAGATTTTAACATGAAATTTTTTTTTAAAACGCTAAATATACAACATAACTTATTGCAGGTCTCATTTCTTCTCCTTGAGAGATAACTAGCCTATTTCGAGCAAAATAATATTATTAGATTCAGAGTTTCTGTATCTCACAATATAATTTTAGGATGAGTATTAACAACTAAATCAAAGCAGAGTGATATAAACAATTCATTGTATTAGTAGTATGCTTTATGAGTAAAATGTTGTTTATACATTTGGTGAATTAATGATTTGATGAATAGTCATTGCAACAACCAAGAATTTTGAAACTGCATGAGAGCAGTGTCCCTAAAATTCTGTACTTTAGCTAAACAAAAATGGGTGCAAAACAATCCCATCCCAATTCCAGCACCAACTCTACTGGTTTTCAACAAATAACAAGCTGGTGAACATTCCATTCCTTTCCCTTGTACAACTACTCCCCATGCCTTTGTTATCCCTTCTCCTTCTTCCTCTACAAGTTTCTCATCCTCACCTCCAAGTTCTCCAACGAAGATAAGCCCATCTGGTGATCTCTTCTCCCATTCACTTTTCTTAATCGGCCAGTCTTCCTCCACCGCTCTCTCCGTCTTGATTCTCACTCCCCCTTTTCCATCCTCGCTGTAAATCTCAACCAACAACGGCGCTTGTTTCAAGTTCTTCACAATATCCACCACCGATTCATTCATCCATTCACCAATCTTCCCCGATAATACACCTTCCGTTTTCTGATCCTCTTTCACAACTCCGCCGCATGAATTTGATAAAGACAGAGAAGACGAAACACGATGAGGAAACGCCCTTCTCTTATTCTGCTTAGAAACGGAGAGACAAGTGTTCAATTTCAAATCAGAAACGGAATTGGGTTTGTTAAATTGAATCAATGAATGAGTTGTAGGGTGATTCATCTTTAACAATTCCATGTTTGATGAATCTGTAAACCGGAGGAATTAAAAGGGATTTAGTAAAAGGGGATTTTGGGGGGGCTGAATAAGAATGGAGTCAGATTTGATGTTCCGAATGAAAAGGGATTAGCTTGGTTTTTTTTGGAACAAGAGAAAAAAGAAAAAGCCTCACACATTTTAAAGGGTATTTAGGAGTACACGCCAAAGCAAATTGATAAAGAGTAAGAAATTGCCACGAACAAGCAATAGTAGGTGCGGACCACTATTAGTCAAAAATACCTCTATTTTCCCATGAGAGTATTGAATGTATTTTTTTTCACGCGTTTAAAATATGGAACAAATCAAAAGAAATAATTAATACTTTATGTTATGTAATTTTGTAAGATTTTGTGAGTGGTTAAAATGGGCACAAGGAGGATGCGTGGAATGAAGAGGTGGCACGCGCAGTTCGAGCAACGACACAAGCTTTGGAATGGATTGGTTTAAGATGACACACGCCTTTTGCGTGAATTGTGTGCTGACTGACATGGCGACGCTGACGTTTTCTACCTTAATTCTCATGACGTTACACATAATTAGATCACCAAAAAAAATCTTTTTTTTCTTTTTGAGCCTTTTAATTTATCCCAAAATATTATTTATTTTAAAATAAGGGTTAATAAATCACTTTTTAAAAATTCTTATCAAATTTTATTCGTTTTAAAATTAATTAATAATTTAATCATTTGAAAGTATCATTGGGATAATAAGTACTTTCGATTATAATACCAATATTTCTAAAATTTTGTACTTCACTAACATATACTACTTAATTAAAAGTTTCTTACGTATTTTATATTTAGATACATGTATTTTTGCTATTAAATACACAAAACTAGGAGAAGATGTAAGCATTGCAAGCAAGATTCGTATGTATCTCAGAGGCATGTGAATCACATTAAATGCATGTATATGTATGTATCTAGAGTGATTCACATGTATATGGGATACCAAATACATGGGAGAGTGGCGAGCGAGATGAGAGAGTTACGAGCGAGGTGGGAGAGAGGTCGTGGAAGCAAGCAAGATTTGTTATGTACCTCAGATACATGTGAAATCACTTAAGTGTAATGTATTTAGAATAATTTACACTTAAATTGTCCTTCATTTATGTGAAATACATGTATCTTAACGTATATGGAGGCACCAAATTCTTATAAAAATATTGCAAGCTAAAGTATATCTAAGATAAACTAGTGAAATTTATGTAAGTTCTCCTTATTTTTATTATAATTTTTAATTTTCTTAAAATAACAATCATCACAAAAATTATAATTTTTAATTTTCTTAAAAGAACAATCATCACAAAAATGAAAAGTGAAAGTGTAAAATGAGTAATTAAATGAAAAACATCTAATATATTATTGGAAGTACAGAATAGGATCAACAATATCTTTAAATTATTCGAAATAGATCATATTTATCCTTAAACTATATTTCGACTCAAAACTATCCTTTTCGTCAAACTATTGGGTCAAAATGTCTTCCTTATTAACGAAAGTTGTTAAATGTCATGTGGATGTCACATTGCAAGCCAATAGGATTTGTCTTCCACAGACTAAATGAAAATGGGTCAAAAATATCCATAATCTATCCAAATAGCTCATTTTTACCCTTAAACTATATTTTGGATCAAAAATACCCTTTCCGTTAAACTATTGGGTCAAAAGCACTTTTCTTATTAACAAAAGTTGTTAACACTATGTTTGGATCATTGTTATCCATTGTATTGTATCGTTACTATACCTACAATGTTTGTTTTGATTGTTACATAAAATGTATTGTATCGCATTGTATTGTTAAATTTGGTTGTTACGTAACAATGAAAACCTTTATTTTATGGAACAACCAATTTGGTGTGTTCCCATTGTTACTTAATTTCTTTTTCCAGTTATATATTTACATAATATTTCAAAATACTTTTTTACCCTTTTTCTTAATTATTTAAATTTAGTCAAACCTCCTACCCTAGAATAATTAGGATATTTTAGTAAATTTACAAATTACAATAAAGTACGATACAATTAACCCAAACAATTAAAATGTTATTAAACAAGAACAAATAATTCAGTCTAGCCAAACATTGTATCTATCATCCAATTAAGTACAATAGAGTACGATACAATACATTTTGAAACAATGGGTAACAATGATTTAAAAGTGTAAATGTCATGTGAATGCCACATTATTGCATGTCAATAGGATTCCACTACCACATAGACTAAATCTTAATTACTCCCCCCCCCCCCCCCCCCCCCGTCCTCATTTCATTATTTTCCAGAAATGATTTCACCCTTTCTCCTTCATTTCACAGCTAGGGCTTCGTAGTTTTCTTCATGGCTAGGTTTCAAAGTGGATATTTTTGGTTATAGGTTAGTATATTTTTTTTTCTTATTTTATTATGTTACGATTTCAAAGCATAAGAGTTATAATTTCACAATTTTTCATTCATTTTTCGGCTAAGGTTTCATAGCTTTCTTCGGGCTGGGTTTCAAAATGGACATTCGTGATTGTAGTTAGTAAATCTTTATTCTTATTTTATTATGTTTACGATTTTTAAGCATGATAGTTAGGATTTTACAACTTTTCCCTCATTTCGCGGCTAGGGTTTCATAGCTTTCTTTGGGGCTGAATTTCAAAATAGATATTTATAGTTGTAAACATAATAAAATAAGAAAAAAGATTTACTAACCTACAACCACGAATATCCACTTTGAAACCTAACGACGGAGAAAATTGTGAAACCTTAGTAGCGAAATAATGGAGAAGGGTTGAAATTGTTTCTGGAAAATAATGAAATTAAGGGGGGAAAAGAGTAATTAAGATTTAGAGATTTAGTGTATGTGGTAGTGGAACCCTATTGGCGTGCAATGTTACATTCATGTGGCATTTACCGTCAATAAGGACACTTTTGACATAATAATTTGACAGAAAGGGTAGTTCTGAGTCGAAATATAGTTTAAGGGTAAATATGAGCTATATATTTCGAATAGTCTAAGGGTAATTTTGACCCTTTTCCTTTTAGTCTATGTGGCAGTGGAACCTTATTGACGTGCAATGTGATATCCAGATGACATTTAACAACTTTCATTAATAAAAACCGCACTTGACCCAAAAATTCAAGGAGAAGGGTAATTTTGAGCCAATATTTAGTGTAAATATAAATTATTTCTAATAGTTTAAGTGTATTTTTGACTTTACCGTTGAAAGTATACTGGAGGGGAGCGGGGTCCTACTACTTTCACCCTAAACTAACAATATTTCTATTTCTAGTTTTTTCTTCTAAAAAAAATTATTGTAATTCAAAATTTTACTTAATTGTTTTCACTATCAAGACTACATAAAATTTAAAATAAGTCAAAAAAGTATATATAATACATGAAACACTTGAATACAACATGAAATTGCAACTTTAATGATACAATAGATAACATTCCAAAACAAGGATTTTTTGTGCTGCCGAAACAAGAAAGCATAAAAGATGTCTAATATGGAGGTCACATAAAATTTATATATATATATATATATATATATATATATATATATATATATATATATATATATATATATATATATATATATATATATATATATATATAGAGAGAGAGAGAGAGAGAGAGAGAGAGAGAGTTGTTTCAGTTAATGTTGTTGCTGATTTTATAGCTGAATGAGGATGACAGATATGAGCATGAATACTGTTAGTTTTAATAATTTAGTTTAGTAAATTAGAGTTCTGTTAGAAAATAAATTCTTATTTGTTTTGTTTGTTCTAGTCTTTAGGAAGTAGTTTAAACGTGGGTTGTTACCGAGGTTTTAGGAGAAAATCTTGTTGGATAGCTACTATATTTTAGCTTAACGTTTACTATGTTTTTGCTGATTAGAATGACTGCATCGCAGATTTTTTTCAGTCAATAAAAAGAAACTATTTTCTATCAGTAATCTCTTCTTCTCTATTGTATTTTACTCACAGAACAATATATCTCTAGAATTTGTGTCTTTCCTATCAGTGCTATCAGAGCAAGGTTAGTTTCAAAAAGAAAACAGACAGAGATATTGTGAGTTTATGGCTTCAGAGACCAACTTCGTGCAAGCAGTCATTTCTCGTTTTGATGGTCATTATGACCATTGGAGTATGCTGATAGAAAAATTTTACAGTCAAAAGAGTATTGGAAAATTGTCGAGGGTGGCATCAGCGCTCCAACGGAAGTCGAGGATTTGACGAATGCTCAAAAGATGGAGTTCGAAGCAAGAAAGTTGAAAGATTTGAAGGCAAAAAATTACCTCTTTTAGGCTATTGAGCGTCCTATCTTGGAAACTATTCTTTGTAAAGAAACTTCCAAGAATATATGGGACTCCATGAGTAAGAAATATCAAGGCACTGCTAGAGTGAAGCGCGCATAGCTTCAAGCCTTGAGAAGGGATTTTGAGACTTTGTAGATGAAGGAAGGAGAGTCTATAATGATTTACTGCGCTAGAACGACGATGACTGGCAAAAAAATGCGATGAGAGAAGATAAACAATGTCGCAATTATTGAAAAGATATTGCGCTCTTTAACGCCGGAGTATGATTATGTTGTTTGCTACATTGAGGAGTCAAAAGATATAGATGAGTTATTGCTTGATGAATTCCAAAGCTCCTTATTGGTGCATGAACAGAAGATGAATCGAAATTCAACTGCCGAGGAGCAGGCCTTGAAGACTTCTACTTTTATTTCTTTAGAGGAAGGGGTAGAGATAGAGGAAGAGGAAGAGGAAGAGCAGATCGTGGAAATAGAGACGGAGGCAACAAAGAAGGCTGTGGAAATTTTAGAGCTAATGACTACGGTAAAGGTATAGGAAGGGATTTTGATAAATCCAAGGTAGAATGTTATCTTTGTCATAAATTTGGTCATTATCATTCTGAATGTTATACTAGGTTGCCTGATGAGAAACAGGAGAAGTCAAATTTCGTTGAGAACAAAGAAGGAGAAACTTTGTTAATGGCAGTTCATGTTGAAAAAAAGCCTAACCAACAAGCTCTTTGGTATGCGGATACCGGTTATAGTAACCACATGACTGGAAGTAAGTCTTCTTTTACTTATTTAAATGAAATCTTCCGATCGACAGTTAGTTTTGGTGATCTATCTACTGTGAATGTGATGGGAAAGGGTAATATAAATTTTAGAACCAAAAATGGGTGTGTGGAGCTCATATCCAATGTGTAATATGTTCTAGCTTAAAAAAGCAATTTGTTGAGTGTCGGACAACTGTTAGAAAAAGGATATGTCATCACCTTAAGGAATGATGCATGTGAAATTTCTGATTCTTCCAAGGGAATTATTGCTGTTGTGAGAATGAGTCAAAATAGGTTGTTTCCTTTGAAGATTGAAAATGTTCATTCTTGCTCTATGGCATAAGTATGGTTGTGACATTTTCGATATGGTCACTTGAACTTTGGTGGCTTGAAGATCCTTCAAAGGAAGAGTATGGTGACGGGGCTTCCTGAATTGTTGTTCCCTCCCAAGTGTGTGAAGAATGTGTTGTTGGCAAACAACATTGTTCTCAGTTTTCGAAAAGTAAGTCATGGAGAGCCAAAGAGGTATTGGGGTTGGTACACTTAGATATTTGTGGGACAATAACACCAATCTCGAATGGAGGTAAAAAGTATTTTATTACTTTTATTGATGATTATTCCAGGAAGACTTGGAAGTATATTCTGCAAGAAAAGTCGGAGGCCTTTAATGTATTTAAAATCTTCAAAGCTCGTGTGGAGAATGAGACTGGAAGGACTGTTAAGAACCTTCGGACAGATTGCGGAGGAAAATATTACTCTAAGGTATTTGCTGATTTTTGTGAGACTAGTGGCATTTGGAAAGAGCTCACAACAGCATATACACTGCAACAAAACGGTGTGGCAGAGAGGAAGAATAGAACCATTCTCAATATGGTTTGTAGTTTGTTGGCTCGGGGAAGAGTTCCAAAGGAATTTTGTCCAGAAGCAGTGAATTGGAGCATTCACATCTCAAATAAATGTCCCACTTTTGCTCTTCGAGATGTTACACCTGAGGAAGCTTGGAGCGGAAGCAACCCGGCAATAGACCACTTTAAAATTTTTGGGTCCATTGCTTATGCACATGTCCCCGAAGTAAAAAGAAAGAAGCTTGACGATAGAGGTGAGACATGTGTTTTTCTTGGTGTTAGCGACATATCCAAGGCGTACAAGTTGTTCAATCCTTTGACAAAGAAAGTTATGACCAGCAGAGATGTCGTTTTTTATGAAGAAGACACTTGGGAATGGAGTATCGAGAAGTCCACTCCAATTGTGTTTTATACTGGAGCCGAAGAAGTAGTTGTGATGCCTGAAAGTGCAGAGAATTCAGCTTTTACAACTGCTGGAATTCTACCAGATGTTGCTGAAATTTCACCAACTACTGAAACTGTACCAGCAACTTTAGAAGAAACTGATGCAGCTGAACAAACTCTTCGTCGTGCTCGCAGAAGGCCCGCGTGGATGACGGATTATAAGGTAACACGAATTGATGTTAATGAAGATGTTTCCCATTTTGCATTGTTTGCAAATTGCAATCCTATAACTTTTGAGAATGCTGTCAAAGAGGAGAAATGGAGGAAAGCTATGGATGATGAGATTGATGCTATTGAAAGAAATGAAACCTGGGAGTTATCAGATCTTCCGAATGGGCAGAAAACCATTGGTGTCAAGTGGGTCTATAAGACAAAACTGAAAGAAGATGGTGAAATTTACAAGTGTAAGGCGCGATTGGTGGATAAGGGATACAAGCAGGAGCATGGTGTGGACTACAGTGAAGTGTTTGCTCCAGTCGCATGGCATGACACCATTAGAATGGTAATTGCCTTGGCGGCACAAAATTCATGGCCTATCTTTCAATTGGATGTCAAATCAGCTTTCCTACATGGATACTTGGAGGAAGAGGTATTTATTGAGCAATCCTCTGGTTATATTAAAATTGGAGATGAGCATAAGGTATACAAGTTGAAAAAGGCTCTCTACGAACTAAAACAAGCTCCACGAGCTTGGTATAGTCGCATTGAGGCTTACTTTCTAAAAGTTGGTTTCCTGAAATGTCCATACGAGCACTCTCTTTTTGTTAAAATTGGAGAATCTGGGAAAATGCTCATTGTATTTTTATATGTTGATGATCTTATATTTACCGAGATGATAGTACCATGTTTTCTGATTTTAAGAAATCTATGATGGATGAATTTGATATGTTTGATCTTGGTAAGATGCATTATTTTCTTGGTTTAGAAGTAGTGCAATTTGATGATGGTATATTTGTTTCCCAAAAGAAATATGTGCGGGAAATTTTAAACCAATTCAAGATGAAGAAATGTATTTCCGCCGATACTCCAGTTGAGTTTGGCCTGAAGCTAAGCAAAGCTGGAAGAGGAGATAAGATAGACAAGACACTCTATAGGCAAATTATAGGTAGTTTGATGTATCTAACTTCCACAAGGCCCGACATCATGTATGGTGTAAGTCTTATAAGCAGGTATATGGAGAGTCTGGTGGAAATTCACCTGTTAGCTACCAAGAGAATCCGTCGTTACATACAAGGAACTAAGGATTTCGGTTTGTTCTACAAGAATGGTGAAAAATATGATTTGATTGGTTTTGCTGATAGCGATTATGCAGGTGATCAAGACGACAGAAAGAGCACTTCAAGCTATGTTTTTGTGTTAGGCACAAGGGTTGTTTCATGGTCTTCCAGGAAGCAAAAAATTGTCACTTTATCGACTACTGAAGCGGAATTTGTTGTTGCTACAGCCTGTGCTTGTCAAGCTATTTGGTTGAGAAAATTCTTGAAGAACTACAATTCAAACAAAAAGGAGCAACTATAATTTTCTGCGACAACAACTCTGCCATTAAGCTATCAAAAAATCCTGTTTACATGGAAGAAGCAAGCACATCGATGTGAAGTATTATTTCCTGCGAGATCTCAATAACGAAGGAACAGTAGAACTGCAGTACAGCCGAAGTGAAGATCAGTCGGCGGACATTTTTACTGAACCTCTCAGGTCTCTTCTTTTCCAAAAGTCGAGGAGGTTGATGGGCATCAACACAATGGAAGAGTTCAAGAAGCTGAAGTTAAACTGAAGCTTGAGTAAGACTGGTCAACGGAACGGGACGTACCAGTACCGTTTCGGTTCGTTCCGGTTCGTCCCGTTTCGGTTGCCTACGGAATGGGACGGGATAGTCTGAACTGGTACATGAAACGGGACGGAATTGTAATTTCGTACCGGTGTACCGGTACCGGTTCATTCCGATTCCAGTCTGGTCCGATCCGGTTCCGGTCTGGTTTATTTAATATATATTAATTTTTTTATATTTTATATTTTATATTTTATATTTTATATAATTAATATTTATATATTTAATAAATTATATTTTATATTTCTTGGCACGAGGCAGTTGCCCTGCTGCCCGCCCCTCGCCCCTAGAGGGTGGCTGCGTAAGCTATGTACTCTACTGATAGTTGTAAATTGAAATTGTAATTTGTTACAAATTTCAATAAATTAAATTGATATTTTTTAATTTTTGTAATTGTTTTATCCTTATTTTAATTTAATTTTTTTAAAATTACAAATTTTATTTATTTAATATTTACAAAATACAAGTTATAAATATAACTTATAAATTAAATATTAATGAATATAAGTAATAACTTATAAATTATAAACCTCAAAAGATTTAAATTTGAAAACTTTATTAGACTTTACTTCCATACTTAACAACAACAAAAAAATTAATAAAATATCTCTAAAATAAACTTAAGTAAAAAATTATAGTATAAATTTAAAAACTATTAATTGATACTTTAAAAAATAAATAAAAAAATTATATTTTCATAATTCCAAAAAGTATTGTCCCGTTTATCCCGTCCCGTTCCATCTCGGTCCGTTCCGGTTCATTCCGGTTCCATCCCGGTATATAGTGGAACAGGACGGAACCGATGAATAATCCCGGTAATTCCGGTCCGATTCATCCCGGTACCAGTCAACATACCAGTCAACGGGTTCCGGTCCAGTCCGGTACCGGTTCATTCCGGTCCGGTGAATCGGTTCCGGTCCGTTGACCAGTCTTAAGCTTGAGAGCTTTTAGTTTAAGGGAGGGTGTTAGTTTTAATAATTTAGTTTAGTAAATTAGAGTTATGTTAGAGAATAAATTCTTATCTGTTTTGTTTGTGCTAGTCTATAGGAAGTAGTTTAAACGTGGGTTGTTACCTAGGTTTTAGGAGAAAATCTTGTTGGATAGTTACTATATTTTAGCTTAACGTTTACTATGTTTTTGCTTATTAGAATGACTGCATCACAATTATTTTTTCCAGTCAATAAAAATAATTCTTTTTTCTATCAGTCCTCTCTTCTTGTCTATTGTGTTTTTCTCACTAAACAATGGAATTTGTTTCTTTCCTATCAAATACAAGAAATTACCAAAGGATTTTCTCATCATCTCCACATTGTGTTGATGTATTTCAGAAACAAAAATCTCGAGAACTTTCCTGATAATATATCTGCTCAAAATGTTGATGTGGCAATAGAGTTCTTGTTGGTTTTCCTTGATGCTAATGTGTCAAATCATGTTATTAATGGTAATTGGTTGAATGAGGTTATGGAAAAGGTTGGAACTATAGCGGGTGATGTACTATATGTAATTCAAAAGCTTCATCCTAGCTCTCTATATAAACAAATTAAGATGACACTAGCAAAATAAGTATTTGCTCAATACAGATATTGGAGAATACTAAAGATCTAAAAGCACAAGTGAAGACTTACTACAAAGCCTTAAAATATACTGCATCTCAGTTCCCACCTTTGGTGGATTGAGCTTTCTAGATTCTCTTTAAAGGAAACTGAGTGAGATGTCGAAATCTAAATTTGGTTTAGATTTCTTGATGAAACCTCTTTTGAGTGATTTGGAGAAAGAGTTGTCATCTCTTACATCCATTTTAAAGGAGGAGTTGTCATCTATTTTCAGAGATGTCGCAACGGTGCACTATGAACATAAAATTCTTAAAGATATTCAGAGACATACGATACCATCAATTCGGCATATGAAGTTGATTGACTCTATCCTTGCTCAGTATAATGCTTTTTTTTTGGCATATTTTTTGCTCACTTTCTACAATCTTAAAAGAGATGAAGCAAATTAATGTGGAGGTGACTAAGATGTGGTCGTTGGACGTTTCTCTTAAGCGTAGCTCCATCTAAGCATCTGCTAACTCGACATAGCAATCTAGTGATTGATGATCGAAGAGATTATCAAAAAAAGGAAAATGGAAGAATATTGGTGGAATGAAGTGAAAGATGCTTTATTTAACTATCGGAAGAATATAGTTGGATGACTATGTTTATGAGTTTTGATTACATACCCAATTATTTATGCATAGGGGAAGACTTTGTGCAGAACATTGAATCTGCTGAAAATTACTTGATGAATCAAATTAGCAGTAACATGGTGTTACAGTGAAAAGCTTTCTAAGTTTGTATCTATGGGCTCCAAAACACGGAAGCCTTTCCACCAACACTTGAGGTCACTGATAACGACCAATCCAGGAAAATCTACTCATGGGATTTCCTTTTGGCAGGTTAGTTAATTGAGGTCTTGGATTTGAGTTCTCAATCGTTTGTCTTCATCAGCTAGGTTCAAACCACTAAATCACCTAACATACCTTGCAGTTAACACATATAAGTTTGATTTTCATGCTGAATCACTGACAATGACCAATCCAGGAAAACCTATTTGATGCTTGCTTTCCCTTAATTGCTCTCAAACTAATGAAGATTTGTTTGAATTTGACAAGTGCATCAAAAGCATAGACAGACTATTGTGCAGCTAGCTGAAAAACCAATGCGGCATGCATCCTCAAAGACTTATGTAGCTTAATATGAAATGATATGTACAAAAGCCATTTATATTGTTTACAACTCTTCAAAAATGTTGGATTTCACATAGTTCATTTTTGGAAGATCCGACATGGGTGGAACAATTATTTTGGGGAGTTTGAGCATCATGGGAAACTAAGATATACCCAAATCACCTGTCAAACCCCTAATCAGCTCTCCAGGAGGACAATGGCAGAGTCTCTGAAATTAATCCAAGTTGACGACAATGTTGATAGTATATGTTATAGACACACAAATAATATGACAGAATTAGACAAACCCTGAAGCAATATATCGTTAGCACATTCATTATGTTTAGAACGATATTTGAATTATTAGAGAGTCTCACCTAGCTTCAAATACTACAACTTACCTTTGAGTGGTCCACCATTGTATCCGAGCTACACTTGCCTTCAAATTATGGGGACTCGTTTAGAAAGCATGATATCTTTCATTACAGGACTACCAAGCTTGGACTATCTCCAATCATGGGAGTCGCTGTTAAGTGATGTTCACAACAGAGATTAGTGCCTTGGAGATATTACTTTCCATAAGCTTTAGTTCTTGAAACTAGTGAACTTATGGATTTCAAGTTGGGATGCCTCTAAAGAATCCTTTCCCCTGCTTGAAACACTTGTTATAAAAGTGTGCAGTCAGTTCAAGGAGATCCCCCTTAGCTTTGCAAATATTCCAACACTGAAACAAATTAAGTTAAAGTAGTGGAGTACCATATTTGGTATAATTATCCGCCTTAACCATGAAATGCACCAATAGAACATAGCCATGGAAAGGAGTTTGAATAAAGCAGTATCATAGTATTATTAGCACTCTACTTCCAATTATCAGAAGAATATCAAGAAATGGCTCCAAAAGGTACACTATTGAATATTGATGGCCTTCGTACAGATTTGGTACTTTGGGCACTTGGGTTGGCTTTGAATGAGCACACATGCTGTCTCCTAGCACTGCACTTTGCTGTTTTGCTTTTGTTTTATATAAAGGCCACATTAGTTTTGCCTCCGGTAATTATATTATGTACCTACTACCTCCCACTAGCATAGGTATTTGTTATTCTGTCTACAAACATTTATGCAAATGGGAAATTTCTAGCCTTTCTTTGTTTGTACTGAACTTGAGTGTAATCTCATATGATCATTACTCAGTTCATTGATGACAAGAACACGGTGACAGATCGCAATTGCAAGCAAGAAGTGGAAAGGGTATCCAATCTTAATTCTAGAATTGACTTCTTTCAACTCAATCATCATTCTACATTGTTCCTTTGCGCACTATGGTAGTATTTACCAGCAATCTTTTCTACTTGAACCTAATCAAGTAGAAGATAATGCTGATCAATCAAACGTCATAAGCGGTATCAGAGAGGGTATGTTGCCTAAATGTCCAGTTGATACCTTGCTTTGCAGATTGAAATAAATATGTTGTGGACCAAATTGACCTATAAAAGGGGAGAAAAGAGCTATATGATGAAAAGTTGTGTAGAGAGATTCTGTTCTTTTCGCACATGCTAATGATTCCTTTTGTTCCTTCTGGCTAACAATCAATATATGAATGTGCCTTGTCAAATCAAACAGAGAGAAACCAAAAAAAAAAAGCATAACAAATATTCAAACTTTTGGCTTTCTATGAACAAATTTGCAGTTTCCAGAGTGCTGATCCAGATTAATCAAGCAGTAGCAGTGTTGCTGGCTGTTCAAGATCATGGTTTGATATTTAATCTACATGACTAGCTGGCCATAGTAACAAGACCTCCATCTTACCATTGACATCTGACAACGCAACTGTAAATTATTACGAATAGCTTATAATCACCGGAAAAAAAAACATATCATGTGGAATAAGTATGGAAGCACCTACTCAAGTTGACCATCACATGAAATTTATGAACTCTGCTTTACTCATCCAAAGAATTAATATCTCAGATGTAACTCAACTAATAATTCTTTTCACAGAAAGTCACTCAGCTTAGCCGAGGAATTGGGAATAGAGCGAAGGAAGGGCACCCTGTGTCCAGAACTACTAGGAGGGGAGGGAGAACCTTATCTCATTACTCACTTTAGTCATGGAGATTTTTAGCGTAGAAAGTCATTAAACTATTTGTTCTTTTGACAAAAAGTCACTCGATTTTCTTTTATAACCTCAAAGTCACACCTAACCAATTGGCACCGAACATAAAAAGTTAATACCTTGACTCCACCATTTAGCCAAACATATGCAATTTTCTTAAGAAGACAAGTTCAAAGCAAATTCAAAGATTGGATAAATGGAACCGTTTCCAAATACAGGTTTGGATTGAAAAGAAAACAAACTCAAAATTTTAAAATGAAGAATGACATCAATTCTACTAGCACATCTTTGTGCAATTGAAAGCTATATCAATCTTGCGTATATGATTTTATAAAAAATAACCTGAAATCACCTACATATTTTTCCCTTTTGAAAACAAACAGATACTGCAAATTAACCAACCTCCTCAGCAGCAACAGCACGAGTAGTAGCAATAGCAGGAGCAGGAGGAGGAAGAGTTGGTTGGCTCAATCCAGTTTCCACATCCCCTGCTGCTGCTGCTGCCGTTGTGTTCTGTTCCAGCAACGATTGTCGGCATGTTGGACATGAAGAATGTAAAGCCAACCAAATATCTATACACTTGACATGAAATCCATGGTGACATTTAGGCAAAACTCTCACTTTTTCACCATCAACGAATTCTCCGAGGCAAATGGGACAATCAGTTGCCGGAATATTAACTCCTGATCCATAAACAGAGAGAGGAAGTTGCCTGAGTGTGCTCTTTTTCAGCCCTGTTGCAGCTAATCGCGCAGTTTCTGACTCGAAAGCAAATCTCCTACTGCAACGTAACGCACATCTCACAATCGAATTCAATCCAAGAGCACATATTAATGCACAAAGCAGAGCAGCTAGTATAATCACCATGTTTGTATCGAAATTCGCTTCGTTTGAGTAACCATGGTGAGGTAACGGTTTGCTTATTGGTGGAACTACAGGATGTGGATCAACAAGTAGCCTATAAGGACGATGATAAACCTCCATGATCTTCAAATTCGTAATCTTTTAGATTTTTGCACTACAACAATTACAACTTGACTAAACCAATTCTAGTTTAAATCAAGTAGAGTATTACTCAACTCCGCACAACATAAAAATAAACACACTTACAAAATAAAACATAAAATATTAAAAAATTCAAGCGATTATTATAAATTCACGAATTAAAAATGCCATGACAAGTGGTGGGAAGCTATGTGTTTGTTTATCTTTATAAGAGTAGTAGTAAAGAAGAGATGTGATGATAAATAGAGATTTAATTGTCACCTGAAAAATTTAGGAATTCTAATTGAGAAACAGTTTTCTTTTTTGGAAAGCAAAAGGTTCCTTAATTAATTGAGACAAGACAGTATAATTACATCTGTTTCAACTAGTATACTATATAGTAATAATAATATACAATAAATAAAGTTCAATAGTATTACATTTTGCAAAAAGAATTTCAAGTTTTCATATTTTTTTTTATATATAAGACATTTAATTAAAAGAAAAATAGAGGGGAAAAAAGGTGTGAAAGTGGGGCAGGGGCTGTTAATGTGGATTATGGTACCTGATCCTTTCTAATCGCAAATTTGCTTCACACACGATAAAATATGTTTATAATGCTTATTCTCAGCACCAAACCTTACTTTAAAATTCATAGCATCTGCATGTCACCCTTACTTTTATAATTTTAATCCACTTCCCTATCTTTTTAATATTCAGATCAAAACTCAAGGAAAAAAATAAAATAATTTTTTTTACCTTATTGTCTGTCTTTTTCTTCTTTTCCCATTTTTTCCCCAACATCAGCAAAGTTTTCTTTTTTTTAAAAAAAAAAGAAAGCTTTTTATCCTCATTTGAAAATAGTGATGGCCAATTCCCCTTTCTATAACAATAAAATAAAAATAAAAAGAAATGCAAACTAGTGTACAAACAAATTAGTGCTTAAAAAAATGTTTTGATAACAAAGGAAAGTACTTTAAAGATGCTGTTAATCTTGACTTGGCAAATCAATATTTCAAAGTTAAATTGACTTCCACCTCATTAATATGTTGAATGACATGCCACATATTAGAGATTATGGATTTGAATTTATGATATAAATTTTTTTTGACAGAAAGTGTTTCCTTTTAAATTGATTTTATGTAAATTTGAAATAATCAAACTTTTAATATGAATAATAGATATTCGGTGAAAATAATAAAAAATATATATATACGTTGAATGACACAAGGTACATAATACCAAGGATCGACAAGTGTGTCTTCTTTTTATCGACATTCAGATTATTATTTTATTTTTTTAAAGTATCTCTTTTATTCGTAAGAAAAAGAATGCTCTGGTTGAATGAATTAATAAGCAGTTTTACTTGTCCAAGTAAATTAAAACATAACGTTTGATTTGTCTTGTTTGTTAGGCTGCTAGTGGTACACAATGGGACACCCTCTTGTTGTTTTGAGCACATATCAATGGCTTTTCATGTTAATCTTCTTTAAAACTTTGAAAAGGATATTTTAGAAGATCTTAAATGAGAAGATATTAACGTGGATCAATATATTGAGATTGAAGATTTATTTATCCAATTTATATATCCACCGAAGGATGAGAGCAATCCCTACCATCAACATAGGTTTGTGAAATTGTGGGGATACGGTTTTATTTTTATCAAAGATTTTGAGTTTGATTTTAGATATAAAGAGAATTTTGTTAGGAGCGTAATTCTTAATTAGATTTGAAGTGCGCGATTTAGCTGGTTTCGAATATTGGGTGAAATTTTTTTAAAAAAAGGATTCCCTACTAATAAGGGCTTCGGACACCGAGTAGGAAATAAAAAAAGGACAAATGACAGAAATCACATACTTTTAAGGTAATTTTACCATTTGTTCCTTATAAGTTTATAATTACAGAAATTCCTCAAACTGATACAATAATGTAAGCTTTGATACATTTTTTATGCGAGATACATTAATCGTTAAGTAAGATACATTACATTTTTATACATGATACACTAATCTGATATACATATTATACATGATATACTAATTTGATGCGCGAGATGCATTAATTTGATGCGTTGATATATTAATTTGATGCATGAAAATGAGAGATTTTGAGAATTTATAAAACTAATGGGGGGTAATGATAAGAAGAGAATTTAAATGTGAGATTTCTGTCATTTTTCCATGAAAAAAAACATTTCCTACTAATAAATGCGGTGTGAATAATCATTTCACCTTTAAATTATTGATAGATTTAAAAACATATTTTTATTTAACTAGCTGAACTTATATATACTCTCGATCTTGCAACATGCATCAAATATATACTTAAATTTTCATCAAATTTAGAATTATTTTCAATGTTTTTCTCAATTTTTTATCAAAAATATCATGCTATCATAAGAATATGAGACCACTTGTTATGTCATATGTCGTAATTTAAGAATGTGTCTAAGTTAATCTTTTATACTACTCTCTAATAAATCTTCAAAATTTGTATTTAAGAATAAATGAATCACAAGTTGAGAAATAAGTTGAAGGAATTACGTGTGAATAAAAGATTGGTTTGATGAATTCCCATTAGCTTAGGCAACTAAACCATGGCCACCCAAATAGTAAAGCATAGGTCCACACATGATAAATTCATAGACAGGTGTACATGTTCCCTAATCAGTCTTGTCTCATTTAAGTTCCACCACCTACATCTTCTTCTCACCAACTTTGGTTACATCACATTTATTAAATCTTAAGTCTCACAAAACTATCATTATTTGCTAAAAATTATTTCACTAATATATATAATTGCCTTACTATTATACCCACCACTACTCATGAGTAAAAACATAATTATTGTATTAAGATTTTGGTTCTGGTTAGTCAAATAATGAATCATATATAGTGTCTTTTTATCTTTTTAAGAGAAGTGTAAAGTAACTTTTTTTAAATTTAGTTTATTTTATAGTAATAAAAAGATTTAATGATATGATGAACAATCTTTGTGAACAGAAGTTGTCGCTTTATTGAAAAAAGGAGTTTGTCACATGCTGCTGTATAGCAATGGACAAGCAATTCATATTTTCCAATGTATATCATCAGAATTAGTGTTATTGGGGGATGCTTCTTGGAATATGAAACATAAAACAGTATGTATTCGAATTTGAAACATATTAAAGCAAAAACAAAATTAATAGTAAGATATTTTTAAGTAATTTTTTATTTATCAATATTAACCTTAATAATTTGCAATTTATCAAATAAGAAAATGAGTTCTCTTCTCTGACAATTTGGCATGATACGGTGAAACAAATAGGTCAGTTGAAATAAAAATATAATAAAAAATTACATTAATAAAATTATATGTAGTATAAAGACTGCAATTACACGTTGTAGCTAAAATATAATATGAAATTATGATTTGAAGTAGAGTTATTTTGAAGTGTGAAGTATGAAGTGCATATAGTGTAGTGTAGAGTTCAATTATTGTACTAATATTTATGAAGGGTAAAGTAATAAATTACCATCATCTTAATAAATTATTGATTTATTCAATAACCCAACAATAAAAATTGAAAGTAAACTAATAACCAATACTTCTTTTTTAATAAAATCATTAAAAGCCCATTGATCAATAATCCAATAACGTTTTTCAAGTTTGATTTATGAAAAAATGACAGAAATCTTACTTTTAAGTTCTCTTATTATCATTATTCCCCTATTAGTTTTATAAATTATCAAAATTCCTCATTTTTGCGCATCAGATTAATGTATCTCACCCATCAAATTAATGTATCTCGCACATCATTAGGAGGTTTTAACCAAACTAAGCCATTATATAAAGTCATTCACCAAAATAATATGTTTTTCTAAAATTTTACAAAACTAGTATAAACGTATTCCACAGTAACGTTTTAGGATATATTTTATTTTTTAAAAGTTGATGGCGTCAGATTGATATACGTTACTCATAGTAACGTTTTAGGAGTAAAACGTTACTGAAAATAACATTTTAGGAGTAAAATGTTACTTACAGTAACGTATATCAACCTAATGTTGTTAGTTTTTTTATAAAAAAATTTATCCTAAAACGTTACCGTGAAATAGGTTTATACTAATTTTATAAAATTTTAGAAAAATGTATTACTTTGGTAAATTATTTTATATAATGGCTTAGTTTGATTAAAAATTCATCATATTAGTGTATCAGGTGTAAAATGTACATGAAATTAGTGTATCGTGTATAAAATGTAATATATCTTACTTAACGATTAATGTATCTCGCGCATCAAATTAATGTATCAGTGTTTATATTATTATATTAGTTTGACAGATTTATGTAATTATAAACTTATAAGGAACAAATGATAAATTTACCTTAAAAATTTGTGATTTCTGTCATTTGTCCATTTATTGACTGATTCAATTTTTACAAAACATTGTTTTATGGAGTTAATATTAATACGATCACAATAAAATAGTGCTGTCTTGAATTTAATAAATTTATAGAATGATAGTGAAATACTCCCTTTGTTCCTTTTTACTTATTCGATTTTGACTTTTTGACTTTTGACTTATTTATTTTTGATAAATCAAGAAAAGACAATATTTTTTAATTACTATACCTTTAATTTATTTAGAGAGATAATATTTTTGAAAAAGGTAAAACATCTTTAATGGGTAAATTAATTTCGAAATTCTATCAATTAATTTGTGTAAAATAATAAACTTACTATGTCAATTAATATTTTCTTAATAGGCGTATGCATGTCAAGTCAAAAATGAACAAGTAAATAGAGACAAAAAGAGTATTATCGACTATTTCCCATGCTCGAAATTTAGATAGACTTGGAAAAGCAAAATTTATCTTTTCTTAAATAAATAACAATAATTTTTGCATAATTCAAAGATTTTAACCGTTTGAGAGATTTTGCAATATTTCATAATAAAATAATAAATATAACAAAATGAGAATGAAAAAGTTAAGGACTCGTAATATGAGTTCATATCAACCTTTAGGACAAGATAAATAATTACATAAATAAAATACTATAATTATTTAAAATTATTTTTTCTATTAATCATTGTTTGTTACTCTATAGTCTAGCCGATCTTAATAGCATGGTTGTGACTTGTGAATTGTGATGATAAAACTTGAAATAGAAATATTTAAAAAGGCACAATCAGAAATTTATATAGTTATAAAATTAACTTTTTACCCTAAATTAAGGTCCTTTTTTTTGTTGTTGTTAGGTTCATACACGTCATAAATAAAGCAAAACGAAAGTTGTTTCTTTTTTTTTGCATCACGTTGTTGTTTCTTTATTACAATTGACAACAAAAAATTATTAGTAGATCGAGTGACCATATTTTTATAGATGAAAACAACCCAAAAGTACAATACATTGAGATTATTGTTCATGAGTATTCATCATATAAACATAGCTAGAGACATTATTCATTAGTATAATTGTTATGTCCACTTCAGTATCCTTCACTTTTGGAAAAAGGTGAAGTATATATGTTGTTATTAAGTGATACATAAACAACACAAATCATACAAAAAAAACATTTGTAAATGAAGTTGTAAGCTTTGCCCCAACACTTAATTAAGTGCATAGTCATGACAAAACAGTTGGAGTATGTAAAGAAAACATACATATCAAAAACATTATTATAGTAAATACTAGATGCGGTACTATCATATTGTAAAACATTTTCGCTTTATATTAAAAAACATTAATATATGATAGTAAAAAGTATTGAAAACACTCTTAAACTTGACATAAATTATTAGTTTCGTCCTCGAGGCTCGAACTAGTAACAGTCTTAAAAACAACCCTTTTAGCTACTTGACTAACTAAACTTGGGTACACTCATGATTTGTCACATGACATAACAAATGGTCTCATAACTCTTATTAGAGCATGAGACTCTTAATAAAAACTTGTGAAAGTATTGAAAATACCCATAAACTTGGAGAGAATTGAGGAGGAAATTTTATTCATGCTGCAAGATCCCTATAAGTAAGTTGAGTTTAAGTAAAAGAATGTCTGTTATCAATAATTTTTGGATAAAACTAATAAATCACGACGAACTTAGGAGTGTTCTCAATACTTCTCTATTTATATTAATCCTTCTCACAAGTCACAGGTTTAAAAGATCATATTCGATCACTTGAAATGAAATTTAAATATTAATTTCATCATTGTTGATATATAAGGGACATTTTTAACTATTCATTTACTCGGTAGGTGCATATTACTTTAATTTGTTTTTCGTTTTTCCTGATTTAATCTCTCTTTCTTTTTTATTGGGCAACAACATTGATTGAGAACATTCCTATATTGTGATAAATATATGAGATCAATATTTATCACAATATATGAATGTTCTCAATCAATGTTATTGCCCAATAAAAAAGAAAGAGAGATTAAATCAGAAAAAATGAAAAATAAATAAAAGTTATATGCACCTACCAAGTAAATAAATAGAGTAGGAGTAATTACTAACTACGTTAAAAAATAAAGAAGACCAAACACATCTATACTTAAAGGTTCTCCTAATTAAGAATCTAACTAATCATTTCATCCACTTAAGAAAACATCCTCCATTAATACATGCCTAACCCCACTGCTACGATTCATGATTCCTCACTAATTAATTACTTTCTAAATAAAATTATTTTGTGATTTTATAATGGCATTTCAAGATGTATTAATCTATTATATAATAAAGTTACATTCTTCTTTTTCTAATTTTATGTTTATAGGGAAAGGAATGTTATGTTGGAATATATTTCAATTACATGATACATTTGTTTTATATTTCGATTAGTTTAATTCTCTTACAACATTACTTATTTTATTTGATTAACAATTTGATTTATATATCCTTTAAACCTCTCTTGCAAATTAAAATATATATTTTTTAGGGTAAACAGTTTGATATTCATTGTGGGGCTAAGGATATTTCTGCTACTAATTTGACTTTTCTAAATTCTTCGGTCCAGAGCTTAAAGGGCAAAAAAAAATGAACAAAATTTTCAAAAAGGTATATCAAAACACTTTCTAACCAAAACAGTAAATCGCTACTGAAGTAGCAATTTATTTTAACGGTGTTAAGCAAAATCGCTGCTCGAGCAGTGATATTGTACAATTTTGATTTTGATTTTAAAATTTTGAAATCGCTGCCTCGGCAGCGATTTTTGTTGTTGTTTTTTTAAGTTTTTTTTTTAAAAAAAAAAACAAATTGCTTCTTTATTTTATTAATTGTGTATTTTAAATCGCTGCATTTGCAGTGATTTTAGTGAAATTTCTTACTTATTTTTTAAAAAAAATTATGAATTGTAAATCGCTTTAATTTTTTTTTTTTTTGTAAATCGCAAAGAAAGCGATTTCAGTATTTTTATTTTAAATTGTTGTTGTAAGTCGCTACAGAATTAGCGTTTAGTAGTTAATGTTTTATTATTTTTTTAACAAATTATTTGTGGATTGTTTTTTAAAATTGAAACTTCTTTTTTTTTTTTATAAATATTTTAGCCAATTATTTTTTTAAATCATAATCTGATTGGCTGAAATATTTATTAAAAAAAAGTTTCAATTAAAAAAAAAGAAGCTAAAAATTGGTAAAAGAAAAGAAGCTAAAAACAACGATTTTGCAACACAATTAAAAAAAAAGAGAAAACTAAAATCATTGCTAAAGGAGCGATTTACAAAAAATAACTAAAATCTCTACAAATGCAGCGATTTTCAATTTATAATTTAAAAAAAGAATTTTAAAAAAATAATAACAAAAATATAAAAATAAAATTGTCCAATATCGCTGCTCGAGCAGCGATTTTGCTTAACGCCGTCAAAATAAGTCCCTACATCAATAGTGATTTTACCTTTTTGGTTATAAAGTATTGTGATATACCTTTTTAGAATTTTAGTCAACTTTTTTCGCCCTTTAGGTTCCGAACTCTTAAATTCTTGCTAGCAAATTATGTTCTTGTGTAGCAAGATAATTAGAAGGTTCAATGGCTGGTACTGGAAATAACGATCATATTAACATCAACGTCAACCTTATCTAGAACAACTCCACGAACACCCAGCTAGGTTGATCTAGCCACAACAAAGATTGTAATGCCTCATAACTTCTAAGCAAATATTTGAACCATCTTCTGTATGTGTATGGGTACAAACTCTATTTTTCTAAGTTGTATATGTATGTTAAGGTCCTTTACTAAGTGTAGTAAGTGTGTCGAATGTGGTTTATGGCCGTAAGTTACCTCAAACACCAAATCAAATTTAAAGACTTTCTATCGACTTAATTATTGCATGAGTTATCTAAGGATTAACTTAAGATGATTAGGTGACTCATAATCTAATAAGTTAAAAGATCTTTGAGTCTTTTTTTAAATTGAATGGGAGTTCAGAGTACAAAACTATGATTATTTTACTGAAACATGTATGTACTAAAAAATCTGGCAACAACGCATATCAGTCCGAAAATCACTGAATAGTTTGGCGGAGTGCAAAGTTGCATTCACCACTCATAAATGTTTATTTATTGGGGGTCTTTTTAAGGGAGAATTATGCAAAGTAGTCACTCGATCCTTTCTATTACTAGAATATTGACCAAATTCTTAAAATTATTAAGTTTGGCCGAAAATCTTCGTCTTCTTCCTTCCAATTTCACCATTAATAAATTCTTTTCCTTCTTCTTTCCTCCTCCTCATCCTCTTCCACCCTTATCCTCCTTCGTCATCAATCTTCTTCTCTTCTCTTATTTTTTTAAATATAAATTCGACAAATTGAAAATGTGGACCATTTCAAGTGAGTTATTGTTAAGAATGAGAAGAATGAACCAAAGACAAATGTGTGAATCTGGTTCTTATATATGTTCTCTAAATCATTGTTATAGTGTAACTAACTTACTTCCATTAATTAGTTAGGTGGTTACAATTAATTGTAAGTCTTTTAGAATAACTAATTGTGATCAAGATATCACAACTACTATAAAGAGGAACTCTACAATGTAATCAAAGAAAGATTTGGAATAACAACAATTTTCTTTTTCTCAACCCTCTCTATGGATTTGGAATAACAACAATTTTCTTTGTCTCAACTCTCTCTATGCTTCTTATTCTCTTACGTCTTCTTCTTCTTCTTCTTCTTCTTCACTGCTCATATATCTTCATGGTATCAGAGCAAAATCAACTGATATTCCTAGTTGAATAAATCAATCAACGATTCTACTAAGATTGATTGATCACAATTTTGCAAATAACGCAATGATAAATGGTTCAAATACAACGATTTTTGCCCCTAATGCATAATCAAATCCAGGATCTGGAAGTGGAAACTTGACTTCAGACATTGATTACAATCATCCCCTATTTCTTCATTCTTTTGATGTAAGTGGAAGTCAGATTATTTCATTTCAATTAACTAATTCTGAAAATTATTCTATGTGGTATAGATTAATGAAAGTAGCCCTGTTAGGAAGAAACAAAATGAGGCTAGTAGATGGAACCAGGATTAGAATATATCTGGTAAAGGGTGAATGTTGTAGTATTGTCATGGCTTATGAATTTTGTAAAGAAAAGCCTTCTTGGAAGTATCATGTATGCAACATGTGCTAAAAATGTTTGGGAGGATCTGTATGAACGATTTAACAAAATAGATGGGTCAAGAACATTCAATCTCCCTCAAGAGATTGTAACTATAACTCAAGGAACAAATTCGGTGTCTATGTATTTTTCATAATTGAAAGGGTTGTGGGAGTAATTTGAGGTTGTGATGCCTACTTCCTCATGTGAATGTGATAAATCAAAAGAGAATCTAGTACACCTACAGAAACTCAAACTATTTTAGTTCCTTGTGGGTTTAAATGAATCTTACCTACAAGCAAGGTCTCAGATCTTGTTAATGAGCCCACTTCCGTCAGTAAATCAAGCATATTCAATGGTCATGTCTGATGAGAGTCAAAAATCAGTAATAGTTACAACAGGCATATTAGGGTCTAATCCTAATTCTGTCCAACAAGCGTATGAGTTAGCTATGTACTCAAAAAATGGTAGTACTCCAAAATTCCAGAAGAATGAAAAATTGTATTGTGATTATTGCAAGCTTAAGAATCACACGAGAGTAAGTGCTACAAGTTAATAAGGTATCATCAAGATTTCAAATTCAAGAATTAGGAGCCTAACACTGCATATAATGCAATGATGGAAGGTACATAATCTCAGGAACATGTTCATCACAAACATCTAACTATATGTCATTCTGCTAAACTCACTGCAAATGACTATACACAATTTTCAAATGAAGAGAACAATCAATTAGAACTGTTTCATATATCAAAGGATTATCAACAATTGCTCCAGTTTCTAAACAAAGATTCGAAACAATTTCATTTAGCTAATGTAGTAGGTAATAAAGCAGGTACAAGCACTTATTTTAACTCTACTGTCAATAATGGTTCTACTCTTTGTTAGATTATTGATACAGGTGTCGCTAATTACATGGTGGCTAATCTGAGCTTTTTGAACAAATCCACTGTTTGCAAGGTTGATAAACAAAAGAAAGTACATTTACCCAATGGAGATTTTTCATTAGTTGAATTTATTGGTTCAAGTGTCCTTCTTAACAATGATGTGATCACTGGAGTTTTTAAAGTACCACAATTCCAATTTAATCTTTTATCTGTGTCTAAACTTACTAAGGAACTGCATTTTTCTGCTACTTTTTTTCCTAACTTTTGTATATTTTAGGATCTCTCATATGGAAGGGTGAAGATGATTAGTAAAGAATATGGAGGACTTTAGATATTGCAAAGAAATACAAGTTCAAGAGATGTTGATATTGCAGCTAGTTCTTCTATTCAATTACTAGAAGTAGATTCTAAACTAGAAATAGATTTGTGACATAAAAGATTTGGTCATGTATTTAGCTCAGTTTTGAAGAAGATGTTGTCATCGGATTTAAGTAGTATGACTGAGACACTCAATAAATACACTATTTGTCCTTGTGCTAAGCAAATAAGGATACATTTCACAGTTAGTATTTCAAAAAGTTCTGCATGTTTTGATTTAGTTTACATGGATCTTTGGGTTTCCTACAAAAACCTCAGTCAAGATGGACACAAATATTTTCTTACTGTGGTAGATGACATGTCTAGGTATACATGGATATTCTTGTTAAAACATCTAGGTATACATGGATATTCTTGTTAAAACTAAAATCGGATGTGTGTACTATTATTAAATAGTTTCTGATTCATGTTAAAACCCAATTTAACAAAACTATTAAGTGCATAAGAATTGATAATGGTACAAAATTCTTGAATAATGTGTATTCAACCATGTTTACTTCTTTAGGCATTTTACATCAAACTTCTTATGCTTATACTCCTTAGACAAATGGTGTGGTTGAAAGGAAACATAGGCATATTCTTGAGCGTATAAGAGCTATTAGATTTCAAGGAAGCATTCCTATTAAGTTTTGGGGTCTATGTGTTCAAGTTGCCCTATATATTATAAACAGAATTCCTAGTCATGTTATTAATAACAAGACTCCTTTTACACAATTACCTACATTGTCAGATCTTAGAGTGTTAGGTTTTGTGTTTTGCTAAAAATATACAAGAACCTGATAAACTAAAGAGTAAGGCCAGAATAGTTGTTCATTTAGGCTATGCAATTACTCAAAAAAGTTACTTGTTATATGATCTAACTTCTCATGTTTTCTTTGTACACAGAGATGTAATATTCGAGGAAGATATATTTTCATTTAAATCACAAGATCAAAAACATACACCTTTGTTCAAATTCACTGGTTTAAATGATGGACAATCATCACATCAATTTATCTTTACTGGCCCGGATCAAGGAACAAGTTCAGTTGAGGAGGTCCTTGCAGAAATCAATAATCATGCACCTAATATAAATTAGGTTCCTAAACCAGGTCCAATGGTGGTACAAGAAGAAAATAGAAGATCTGCAAGGGGAAGGAAACCACCACTGTGGATGAAATCCTTTGTATCTCTATAGGCTAAACATACATCATACTTTTTGGACAAATACCTATCATATGATCAGGTAAATCATTCCTGTCAATCATATTTGTTGAAGATTCGTGCAAGTACAAAACCTATTAGCTACAAGGAAGTTGTTTATGATCCTAAGTGGGTTGAGGTAATGCAATCTAAGATTAATGCACTGCAAAATAATCATACATGGAAAGTAGTTACTCTTCCAAAAGGAAAGGTGACTATAGGTTGCAAATGGATCTATAAGATCAAATATAAGAGCACAGGTGAAATATAGAGATATAAGGCAAGACTAGTAGAAAAAAGTTACAGCAAAAAAGAAGGAATTGATTATAAGGAGACATTCAGTCCAGTGGTGATGATGAAGACTGTGAGAACAATACTAACTATTGCAACTCAAAGGCAATGGCATATCCATCAGATGGATGTATTCAATATTTCCCTACAAGGGTATCTACCTGATGAGGTTTACGTGGATCTTCCTCAGGGATTTAAGAGTCAGGGGGAGAGTAAAGTGTGTAGACTCACTAAATCCCTATATGGACTAAAGCAAGCCCCAAGACAATGGAATGCTAAATTATCTCAGGCATTACTCAAATTTGAGTTCAAACAAAGTGAACATGATCACTCTCTGTTTATAAAGAAGACAACAATAGGCATGATTCTAATTCTTATTTATGTGGATGACATGTTGATTACTGGAAGCAATTTGCTCCTAATTGAAGAAACAAAAGATCATTTGAAACAAGCTTTCAAGATGAAAGACTTGGGAGAGTGAAGGTACTTTTTGGGACTTGAATTTGCAAGATCAAAGCAAGGCTTCTAATGCATCAAAAAAAGTATGCACTAGAGTTGATTTTTGAAACCGGTCTAAGTGCATCTAAACCAGGTGCTACTCCAATTGACACCAACTCAAAATTGACTACCAAACAGTATAGGGGAGAGACACATATGGCAGAACCTGATCCACTAATTCATCAAAGAGCTTATCAAAGGATAGTTGGAAAACTACTATATTTAACTATGACAAGATCTGCCATCTCTTATGGACTTCAGACATTAAGTCAATTTCTACAACAATCTAAGAAGTCACATATGACTGCATCAATAAGGATTGTGAGATATGTGAAAAACCAACCGGGAGAAGGCCTACTACTGTCCAGTTACTCAAAAAATACTATCACTTCTTATTGTGATGCAGATTGGGAATCATGTCCTCTAACTAGAAGTTTAATAACTGATTACTTTGTGCAGTATGAATGGTCTCTAATTTCATAGAAATCAAAGAATCAAACAACTGTTTCTAGGAGTTTAGCTGAAGCTGAATATAGGAGTATTGCAACGACTGTGATAAAGATTATATGGCTGAAAGGTTTAATAGAAGAACTTAGCATTGATGTGTCACTACCTATCAACATACACACTAATAGCAAAGCTACTATGCAACTTGCAGCCAATCCAGTCTATCACGAGGGAACCAAACACATTGAAATTGATTGTCATTTCATAAGAGAAAAAAACACACAAGGGTTAGTGTCTACCAAGTACATTCCTACACAATATCAACCTACTGACCTGCTCACCAAAGGACTTATAAAAGTATAACTGCAACATCTCAGTTCCAATCTAGGAGTTTTGAACATCTTCTCACTTCCTAGCTTGAGGGGAAGTGTTGGAATGAGAAGAATGAACAGAGACAAATGTGTGATCCTGGTTCTTATACATGTTCCTAAATCAGTGTATGTAACTTACTTTTATTAATTAGTTAGGTAGTTACAATTAGTTGTAAGTATGTTAGAATAACTAAGTGTGATCAAGATATCACAACTATTATAAAGAGGAACTCTACAATGTAATTAAAGTAAGATTTGGAATAACAACAATATTCTTCTTCTCAATTTCTCTGCGTGTTTCTTTTTCTCTTACGTCTTTTTCTTCTTCTTTTTCACTGCTCATAAATCTTCAGTTATATGTCCATAGACTCAAAAGTATCAAGAGGATTTCATATCTAAAATTTGGGATTATTTAGAGGCAATTTTGAGTTGATTGAGAATGAATAGTCCGTATATATTTCATGTATAGTTAAATTAAATTCCAGTTGTTTGACTGTCTCTTAATGTATGGTCATTGTATATCCCATGTATAGATAAGCTATATTGTATAGTCTGAGGTGTATAATTTCTATGACTTATGGGAAGCTATATTGTATAGTTAATATATACTTCCTACGACTTGAATATTTTTTTATGTAAATGAAACATGACTATATGTATTGTAGACTTATTACTTTATTGTATATATTTAAAACTAGCTATTTCTTTAATTCCATTTTGAGTTTTATTAGTTCTTTGTTTCAATTTGAAATCATATCCGAAAAATTAAAAATTTCGTTTACTTTTTCAAAATAGTTTGAAAAATAGTAAAAGATATCTTCAAATTTGATGGATCAAGAATTTCGAAATGAACATGTTGTCAACGTCGAGAAGTTATCGAGTGTCAAATCAAGATCAAGAGTGAACAAATAAAATAAAACGTATTAGAAACTATATAATTTGTTGATCGCTTGGATATCTTCATTTAAACTTAGTTTTGGGTAAATTATATATAATAACAAACTATTAACTCAAATTAAATGTTATGATCATAGTTTGATTTAATTGTATTTCATAACAAACTATTGTTATTTCACCTCTAGATCTTCTAGTGAATCTCGCTTGCCACTCTCGGTCTCTCCCTCGCCTCTCTCGCTTATACATAATGCAAATGTATAAAATGTGTTTGTGTTTATATAAAGTGAGAGAAAATTGATATATACATATATTTTCGTTCTCCTCTCTCCTCTCTCCTCTCTCCCAGATTTCGCTCGCCGCCTTCCTAGATCTTGCTCACTCACTCACTTCTCTCACTTTATACAAACATAAATGTGTACATTGTATTTATGTTTCTATTTGTATAAAGCGAGAGAAAATTGTATATATACAAATAGAAGTTCATATATTTTCGTCCTATATACTTATGATTATACAAAAACTATCTTCCCCAAATTATACAATTGATCTTTTGTATACGTATACCAAAACAGATTATATAACTGTTTTCTTTTGTATATGTGTAGTGAAATGTACATATTTATGTTTGATATAGAACTTAATTATGCAAATTATAGCTATAACATACAAATATAATTTTTATGTTTGTTACATGTGAAAGTTAAACTTATATTTTATATATCTTTGTGGTTTTTACATTTAGAATGGTCCGATTACGAATAGTAGTTTTTCATACCTTAGTGCTTTTCATTATAGTACCAAAGTAGAGCACTTTCTCAGTATCTGTACTCATATAAGGATGATCAGTTTATAAACCAATTGTATACACGTATAAGTATGACCAATTTTTACAAATAAATCCTTAAAAATATAGAATCTGATTTCCTCGAATTTAATTTAGTCTATTATACCAGTTTAAAATCAATTTCTATATCCATATTATACACCAATTCAATCCATTTTACACATATTGTTTATGAATCTTTTGTTCTTTCTTTACGTAAGTAAGACTTTGAACTGCTGATATATATATATATATATATATATATGTGTGTGTGTGTGTGTGTGTGTGTGTAAAATGGATTGAATTGGTGTATAATATGGATATAGAAATTGATTTTAAATTGGTATATATATATATATATATATATATATATATATATATATATATTCATCAAAGTTTAATGTTATAATAATGTATACAAACTGTTAAAGTTATGATTTCAGTAGTTTTAGTTTAGTATATTCTTTTGAAATCGAGTTATACACACATTTCATACACTGAATTTATATATTAATTTAGTGTATACATATATATACTATACATAATAAAGATATACATATATTTTTTTATTTTTGTGGTATGAAGTAGGTATTAAAGTAGGTGTGATAAAAAAAATCAATGTGATTTAGATTTATTGAAAATTATTTTGGATTTAACTCCTCTTGTCCATCACAGCATAGTTCCCTAAATGTTTTGGTTCTTCATATTAAATTTTCACTAATGTATAAAAAAATGTATAAAATCAGTTTATATACAAATTTGGTATATTAAATGTATATATTTTCTCTGTCCAATTTTATTAGTCATGTTACTTTTTCAAATGTAAGTTTGACTAATTTTTATAGTTAAATTAAGTTACATTAATTTGATATTTTATACAAAATATTTAGATATCAAAAATTAAACGAAAAGTACTATAAATTGTAATTTTTCACATTTTAGTATAATGAAAAAATCTATAATAAAATATTAGTTAAAGTTCTATTGTTTGACCGTAAACTATAAGAATTGAAAGTGGATGGAGTTAGTATCACATTTCGGTTCGTAATGTATGTATTAGGTATTAAAATTGTTGTCAAACCTTTTTTGTTTTGTTTAAAATATATACTATATCTTTTTGTTCTCAAAGTTAATTTGTTTCCAATGTACAGAACCTGAATAAAATATCATAAAGATATATTGAATCCAAAATTTGTATATAAAAAAGTATATTATTACTTGCTTTTTTCAGGAAAAAAATAGAGCAACTTCTATACGTAACAATCATAAAAATTATATTTGTATATTATAGCTATAGTTTGCATCACTTCATAATAAATTCTATATCTGTTATGGAGTCTTTGATTTGTATAATTCGCTACAAACATTTAATTTTATAGACATTGTCCAGTTTTGTATAAATTCATTTATACATTGTAATTTGTATAATAAGACTTGTATTTGTACAAAAACAAACACATTCTATACATTTTATACCAAAATATATAAAATGACTAATTATATACCAAAAATGACTAATTATATACCGACTTAGATGACAAAAAAAGGATGTTTGCTGCAAATTACGATTAAAATAAATTACGGCTATAACATTCGATTTGAATAATAATTTACTATTTCATAACTTTTTTTTAAAAAAAAAAAGAAGAGGTGCATTATATATATATATATATATATATATATATATATATATATATATATATATATTAATTTAATATTTCATAAATTTTTTTTTTAAAAAAAGAGGTGCATTATATATATATAGCTAAAGTTTCATAATTACAAACAGTAGCTAGTAGCTACAGTTATAATAGCTTATACAAAAGGAATTCAATTTTTTTAAAAGTAAATGGCGATAATCTCGGAGGGTATAAGTCTCTTAATTCACGCTCGCTATAAATTATACCTATTATATCTTCCTTCGCCAATAGAATTGAGTACCTCCAATCGCCGCCGGCAACTCACTTTTCTTTTGATATTGTCGAATCGGTGTGGATTTCATAGTTGATTATATAACAGGTACATAATACAATGAATCGATTCAGTTTAGGTATATAGTTTCATCTCTTTTCTATTTAATGCTCTGGAGATTTGGTTGAATCGGTTGATATTTAGGTCGAAAAAACTGCTTCAATTATATAAATTATTTAATCGAAATTCAAATCGTAATCGATAATCCAAGCTTTGATTGAGTCTATGTTTCAATTGTTTCCTATGGAGTTAGATTGTATAAAGTGTTTTAGATTTGTAAAATTGTATAAATTAGTTTTAGTTGAATTGCGATTGGAATATGTATAATTCATTGATAGTTGTAGTTTATGTGGAGTTAGTGTTTGTATAAGTTAGTATTCGTATAAATGTATACTTTTATATCTGTAGAAGTATAATTGAGTTGTTTCAGTGATTAATTGTATAAGTTAATTTTTGTATAAGTTAATTTGTATAAAGTGATTTAGATTTGTAAAATTGTATAAATTAGTTTTAGTTGAATTGCAATTTGAATATGTATAATTCATTGATAGTTGTAGTTTATGTGGAGTTAGTGTTTGTATAAGTTAGTGTTCATATAAATGAAAACTTTAATATTTGCAGCTGTATAACTGGACAATTTTAGTGATTAATTATATAAAGTTAATTTTTGTATAATTTAGTTTGTATAAAGTGATTTAGACTTGTAAATTGTATTAACTAGTTTTAGTTGAATTGCGATTGAATATGTATAATTTATTGATAGTTGTAGTTTATGTGGAGTTAGTGACTGTATAAGTTAGTGTTCATATAAATATAGATTTTTATATTTGCAGTTGTATAACTGAGCTGTTTCAATGATTATTTGTATAAAGTTAAATTTTGTATAAATTTATACATAAATAATCTGTTTTGATTTATTTTTGTATATTGCAGGTTTCTCCGTCAACAGAATATGTTCACAATGTCAATGATAAAGGTAGAAATTATATAATTTGTCTTAAAAAAGTGTACTTGTGAAAGCTTTCAGTATGAAGAAATATCATGTGAACATGTTTGGGCTGTTTGAAGTTCAAAAGTCTAGGACAAGATGAAATCTGCTCGAATAAACAATGTTGAAGGCTTATGAATTTCCAATATACTCATTGCCAGATAAAATACAGTGGGTGGTCCTTGGATATATAATGACTGATTTAGTTCTGCCTCGAGAGTCCAAAATGCCTCTTGAAAGACCAAGAAAAAAAATCTCGCGATAAATCAGCAAGAGAGATGTTTGAATCTAAGGAGACAAAACATGCAGTACATGTGGCATTGCAGGACACAATAGGCGTTCTTGTAAAAATTAGCCTCAAAAAGCTTAGAAAGATTCAGTTTTAAATATATATGATGATTTTATACATTTAACATTGCCTGACTTTTGTCATTTGAATATTATTTTAGTTGTATTGATACATGATTACAGATGGTATTTCAATTTATCTCTACTTGTTTAATTGAGCTATTTCAGTGGTTAATTGTATAAAATAATTGAAATAATTAAATTGTGCTAATTATTGTATAAATTAGTGGTATAAAGTGATTTTAATTTGTAAAATTGTATAAAGTAATTTAAGTTGAATTGCTACTTGAATATTTATAATTCATTGATAACTATAGTTTATGTGAAGTTAGTGTCTCTATAAATTAATGTTCGTATAAATGTAGACTTGATATTTGCATTTGTATTTTGATATACAACCTGCGGATAATATTTGGTATTTTTGAAATTACTTTGTATAAAAAAAATTGGCGAATTTGAAGTCAAAAGGTGACATTTGCAGGATTAGTGAGTCCTGTAAATACTTTGATGAGACTGTATAATTGCATATGACATATAAACTAACAAACAAACTAAAAAGACAGCTGATACAAATTTTTATTGTTTTTACAATAATAATTGCATTTGTATAATGATTTCTCAATTAAGTTGAATAATTATTCAAAAAGTATTGTAAAACTATTCATTTGTATAAATTAGTTATATCAGTTATATTCACGAAAAAATTGTATAATATGTGAAACATCAACAAATAAAAGATCATTAAACAAAATAATAGAGCCAACAAAATGTTATTCCCATCAAACTGGAATATTCACAAAGTATTACTGCTAATACAAAATTTCAAATAAACATAAAAGATACAATAAAACTAAGTGACTATGATACGGTCACTACTATCCACATCAACGTTTGATCTGATTGGCTTGTCTGGTGCCTCATTTCACTAATCTCTCAGCTTGATTGGAGCGTAATTGATCCATTACCCCAATATTGATATAGTATTGCATATGTGGGGTGTAAAGTGGATCTTCCTTGAAAAGAAATTGTGCTCCCTAATAAATAATGGGAATGTATTATACAATTTCAAATGTATAATTATAAAGACAGACAGCAAAAACAGTATAAAATATAAACTATACAAAATGAATATCTATATACAAATACAGACTTATACAAAGTGAATATCTATATGCAAATACAGACTTATACAAAATGAATAGCTATATACAAATACAAAGTCATACAAAGTGAATATCTATATACAAATACAAAGTTATATAAAGTGAATATCTATATACAAATAAAAAGTTATACAAACATGAATATAACTGTGAAACCAAAAATAAGTAAAACACAAATATCAAAATAATGACAACAACAATTGAAATATAAATTTTCATTTTTGTATATAAAGATACAAATCTATTCCAACCGTTAAAGATATGCATACAACTTTATATCTGAACTTCAAACATTATATATATACATATATATATAGTTTACCTCAATTCTTTCAAATTGTAGTTGTTCAACTGAATCAGATTGGGCATCTTCTTCATTACTGGTAAATGCAATATCTTTTACTTTACGCTTCTTCTTTGAAATCAAAACTTCAACTGAGTTGTCTTTTATTGCTTGTAGATGCAATCTTTTTTACTTTATGCTTCTTCTTTGAAGTCAAAACATGAAAAAAAAATTATTTTCTTTATGTTTATCCACTTTTTTGGTCTTCCTTTTTTATTTTGCAATATGCATGACTTTTTGCATCTTCAATGGAGTATTACCAGATTTCGACATATACTCTTGTCGATTAATTCAAAATTTAGCAATGGATCCTGAAATTTCTTCGAAATCCTGAGTTAAACCCAAAGAAAAAGATGAAAAATCATACAAAAACTGTTAATTTGGTTGTATACCTCTAGTGATTATCTCAGAAGGTGTTTCTTCTTCATCTATGATTTTGGATGTATAAAATCAAAAAACTTAAAAGGAATTTTTTTTTTGCAGTAATATACAAATAAAATAATGAAATAAGAATGAAATCGAAAAAACAATTACCTGAAAAATTTGAGAGAACAAATTGAGAGGGAGAGGTTGAATTTTTGAATTTAGGGTGAAAAAAGGTTAAAAGAATTTTTTTGCAGAGACACATAAGTAGCGTGTGAACTGGGGTAAAAAAAGAGGAAAAAGCACACTTCTGACAACCGTAATAATGACCAAAAATAAGTGGAGAATAGTAAATAAAGCAATCAGTAGTTATTTTAAGTAATTTATTGATATAAGTTTGTTTTTTCATATAATTTCTAATTTTAATTAAGGCTAAGATAATTAATAGATTTTAATTAATTATTTGAAGGAAAAATTAGTAAGCTAGTCAAAATAAATAACATATTTAGTAAAAATATCCATACTTATAAATATTAGCAATAATGTCAAAAATGTCATTATTTTAAAAAATTTATGTGTCCCAATTTTCTTCCTATTTTATCTCTCTTTTTCAGTTAATTCTATATATCCTTTTTTTAAAAAAAAAAATCATTCTCTCTCATATTTATCTTTTCAAATTGTTAATTCTCTCTCCCATTTAATTTTTTTTCTCTCTCATGGTTATCTTTTCTGATTTTCATCCAACATTCAAGTTGCAAATATTTTTTTGCCATATATTTTGGTTGTTTTTTTAATCCAAAATTGAATCAACAAGAATTCCTTTTGATTAAAGTATCTCTAATCTTTATCCTATTTTCAGATTTCTTTTCTAATTTTATTTTTGTTTAAATCTTAAAAAAATGTTGTTTGTATTTTTCAATTTCCGTTATGATTTACTCTTCAATGGCTGAATCCAAGAGTCTTACTAGAGGTATTCATCTTAATCAACCAATTTCTGGTGATTTTTCATCCTTTAATTTATTTATTACTTAACAAATAGTGTATAATGTATGATCCGCTGCTAAAATGAGGGAAGAAAGAGGGCAAGAACATTTACAAGACTCATTGGTGTGCAAAGCCTTCCTCAAATTCAGAACGCAAATGTAGAATCTTTGTCTACTCGTGAGGATCTTGAAAAAGACGACGAAGATCGGATAGTTGTCGAACAATTCTCTATTAGTTTGTTTTGTATTTATAGTTCTTTTTTAGAATTTGGTATGCTTTCTTAATTTGTATTCAAATCACTATGTATACTATCAATATTTGTATTTATTAAAAATTTCATGTTGCATGGTTTATGAATCTTGTATTTGTCCCTAATTTGTATTCATCCAAATTTATGTCAACTAGTTATGTATTTTATTTATAAGAAAAACAACTTTCTATTAGTTTATTTGTATTCGAATACAAATACAAATAATAGACATATTGGAATGAATAGGACTTAGAAAAGAAAACAAGATTTTGAAAAGAAAAATAAATACACAGTGAAAAATATATACGAATACAAATGTATTTCTTAAATAGCTACATTTTATTTGACATACATATTGGAATGAATACAAACTAATAAAGGTATGTCAACTGAATTTGACATTTTTTTTCTAATTTGTATTTATTCTAAAGGTATGTCAACTAGTTATGTATTTTATTTAAGAATGAGTACACCAAATATTCAATTATTTCTTTTCAATTTTATATTTCATTCACTTTTTCATCATACTATTTTTTTGTATTTTATATATTATTATACAAAATTCTAAATAAAAACTAGAATAGATAGAAATACAAATAAAATACATATTGAAATGAATACATACAGGATTTTTGAAGAAAAAAATAACTATATAGGGAAAAAATATATGAAAATACAAATATATTTCTTAAATGACTATATAGATAAATTCGGCATACCTATTGGAATGAATACAAACTAATAAAAAACTATAATAAATATAAATAGAATATATTGTGGAATGAATATAATTTTAAAAAGATAAAAATTCTGGAGAAAAAAAAATAAAATTTAAATTTTATTTGAAAATTGATGAGAAAATTAAGAATGCTTGCCTTTTTTTGAAATATTCCCCCCTTAATTTTCTCCTTTTTGTTATTGAATAATTATATTCTTCAAATAAAAATAAATAATAAAAACATAAATAAGATACATAACAAACTAAAATATCTTTTTTACTAAATATTAAAATTAGTGCTAATGAGTCCTTTAAATGCGGACATTTTGAAAAATTTCCCTTTTTAATTAACGTTTAGTAAAGTAATGACATGTAAATGTTTCTCTCTTTCGGCCCACTATCCCAAATTGACAGCTATATAAATATAAAAATTCAACACCCTCAATAATTACATGAAACCTTCATATTCCTAACAGTAAATCATAATTATTTATAAATAGTAAATATACAAATAAGACTTATAAAATTTCACGATAACGTTAACATAACTGCAACATTAACAACAAAATAAACATAACCTTATATATAGTATTGAATTAGTTATAAATTTCAAATACATCATGTTTTCTTGTGTAATGCATCATTACTCTGATCATATTTTGCAGGTCATATTATTTGTAAATTAGTAATTTTTTCTTTTTCAATATTTTGCAGATAAAGAAAATATATGTTTACAATGTGATGCTTGGTGATGCTAAGATATTGATGGATACATTCTTTTGTTAAAGTAAGTGTCAGGTTTAATCTCATATTCTTCCATTCTTAGTTAAAATTTTGAAAATAAAATCATCAATAATAAATATTTATTTTGTAAATGAAAGTTTATAAAAACTCACATATGTATATCAAAATAAAATAATTACAAAATCTATCGAATATGTATTAAAGAAGCGCAACATATCAAAAATTGACAAGTCAATTTGTAAATCTTAAGAATGGCGATCATTACAAGTATCAATTCTTTGTTTCTATCATGTTAATTTACAAAGAATGAGAATTATAATATTGGATATTAAATGATACGATGAGTTAATTAAAAAATAAATTTGTACTTATTGTTTTTAAAAATAATAATAAAATTTAGTGTGATAATGGAGTAGAATGAGGAGTTAGAGATGGCAACTTTCAAAATTCAAGGAAGAAGATATCAAATTAATTGGAAAGAAATAAAAAGAAAAAGGTAATAGAAAGAAAAATCTAAACACAGTAAATAAATTATGACCATTAAAAAGTAAGAAAATAAATATAGAATATAAGTTACGTTCCCTTTTATTTTATTTATAAAGTAACTTAAGTATAAACTTTATGTTACAATTCCGTTTCCTTCTATGCTTCTTTTTAATTTATAGGGAAAATGTATGTATTCCTTCTATCTATGTTCGAAATTTTAGCGACACACTTATATTATATTAAGTTTTTATTATCGCCTGAACTTATTTTATAAGTAATTTTTTTTATTTCTTTTCGGCTAACGTGACACTAGTTTGAAAAAATAAATCAACTAGCGTTGGATCCACAAGATAGTGTCACGTAGACCGAAAAAGGTAGAAAATTAGTAATAAAACAAGTTCAGCGGATAATAGGACCTTAGTATAGTATAAGTGTGTCTCTGAGATTTCGAGCATACGTTCAGCGTATACTTGTGCATTATCCCTAATTTATAAATTATACTTTTTCTGTTTTTATCTTTACTCTTAATTTTTAATTAAAGGATTAAAAATAGCAAAACTTTTTTTTTAATTTCAATCTATGGCCTTTTCTCATTTTTATTAGTATTTTGTTTTTTTTTTTTGTTAATTTCTTCTGTTGTTTATTTAAAAAGTCAATTTTGTTTTATTTATAACTCAAAAAAAAACTTAATTATTGATATTTTACTTAAAAAATCACTCAACTCAATTATTAATATTTCATTTAGAAAATCATTCTATTTTTAGAATCATAGAATAAAAGTATACTGTTATTATTATCTTAAATTAATTTAATATATGAAATTAGAAGTACAAATTATACGTAAATTTGTAAGTTATTTTTATTTAATTCAATTATTTATGATACAGAAATTCTCTTTTTTATTTATTTTTTGCTTTAGAATCATCTTCGGTGTATTTAGTTTAGATGTAGTTCTATTTGGGTAGAGGATTATAGGGAATATTTTTGATTTTTTTAGCATCATAAATAATGAGGGCAAATGTAGTATAGGTGACCTATTTAAAGTGGGATAGAGGAAATAAGAAAATAACAATTAACTTTGACACTATTTTAATCGGACAATATAATAAAGATATAAAATTTAATAAAGAGTTTCATATAATATAATTAAGTAGACAATAGAGTGATACAAGATGATTAAAAATGAATTAATTATTTAATAATTGTGCGAAGCACGGCCAAACTTCTTAGTTAAGAATAAAGATGAAAGGAGAACTAAAAAAAAGGAACACCTAACTTTGTGACAACAACTAAAATAGTAACCAACTACTTGGAAGAAAATTAAGGAATTGACACATCTTATCGGTTACAAATATTTATGAATATTTTGTAAAATAAACACATCTTACCGGTTACAAATATTTACTTCATTTTCATCTCCTCATCAAATACTAATTTAAATATTATTTTATTTTCTTAAAATATAATTCTATTCATCTCATTTAATCCTCTGCTTTCAATTTTTTTCTCCAGTATTTAGATATACATATCGAAAATATTTTTTACTTGCCGCCACAAATTTTTTTATATTTTTAGTTATTTATATTATATTCGGTACACTAGTAAAAAAAATTCTAAAAAAAATTGTATATGCATATCTAACTCAAAATAAGAAAAAACGTAAAAAATAAAAAAAATTAAGATTAGAAAATTAAATAGGATGGGGTAGTTTTTTTTTAAATGCGGGGGGGGGGGGGGGAGTGGGGAAAATGTAATATGAAATTTTTAAAATAATTTTTTTTATAAAAAAAACAGATGGGGTTGTCGGGGGAGGGGGTACGTAGAGGAGGTGGTGGAGTGAGGTAAGAAAAATAATTAAATTTTTTATATGGATAGTATTCTTTAATTTTTAATTAATATTATTTTTTTATTATTTAATTTTTATCTAGATAAAATAATTTTATTTATGTGGAATACCATGTGTCAAAGTTTTTTCATATAAAAAACAGAGTGCACTACACACACCACTGAGGTGTGTTTCTCAAAATAAAAAGTGATAGTTTAGATATGAAACTTACACTTTCAATAGTTTAGATATGAAACTCAAAAAAAGTGTTGACACATATTTTTTTTTCCATATCGTTAGAAATCTGAGTCCGAAACTTAAAGGGTAAAAAATATTAACAAAAATTTCAAAACGGTATATAAAATTTTATATTAACCAAAACGGTAAAATCACTGCAGGCGCAGCGACTTACCTCACCTGAAAAAGTAAAATCGCTGCTGAGGCAGAGATTTTGCAAAAATTATTTTTTTAATAAAAAATTGAAATCGCTGCCTAAGCAGCGATTTCAAAATTTTGCTTCTTACAAATTGCTGTCTTGGCGGCGATTTCATATTATTTTTTAATTATATTTTTTTTAAAAAAATAAGGTATATCGCTGCCAGTGCAGCGATTTATAAAAAAAATTATAATATACAACGATTTATAAAATTAAAAAAAAATTATAATATAAATCGCTGCAGGAAGCTATTTTTTTTTAAAAAAAAAATTTTAAAATGTTAAAACAACGATTTTATATAAAAAAAATTTATATTATTTTTTAAAATTTAAATATATAACTTATAAGAAAATATACATTATTTTAAAAAAATTAAAAATAAGTAAAGTAATAAATATATTTTCTTTCTAAAAAAAGATATTATTTTGAATTTAGATTAAATAATATTTGAATTCAAATAATTAATTTTTTTAAATAAAAAATTAAAGGCAGAAAAATTATTGAATGTTTTTTCTAAAACAAAATGATATATATATATATATATATATATATATATATATATATATATATATATATATATATATATATATATATATATATATAAAGTTAAAGATGATCACATGAGAATAGTAAAAAAATTATTTTTATTATAAATAGTTGAACAAAGTGTTCAGTTGTAAATAGTACTAATATACTTTCAATGCTATAAATTGGACTTATCCTTCATATTCATATTACTTTCAATCTTTCAATCTACCAACAATCTTTCAATTTTCCAATCTACTTTCAATCTTCGACAATCTTAAAATTCTTGTTATTCTTCAAATTTTCTAAAGTTTTTAAAAGCATTTTCTTTATAAGGTGAGTTTAAATTTATTTTATTTTTAATTTATTTTATACTTTTATATGATATTGTTGGTATATTCAATCGTTTGATACTTATATTAATGTTAATATTTCTTTTTATTTTTTGTGTAGAGATATGCATCCGTCAAATTTATACGTACATCCTGGTCTAGTAGAGCATGATGTATTAAAAATTCAAGTTCATCATCGTTCCGAAGGAATTTTGAATGGTAGCATAAAAGAAGAGAGGTCTTGCTTATATACGCGTCGTGGTGATATTGAATTTTGGCAACATTTAAAATATCATCCATTACATTCTCGCATCCTTCAATATTTTGAAAATTGTAGATTTAAAGGAATTCTTGATGTTGGATGTGTGCCGTATGACACCAGATTAATTTCTGCTTTAATTGAAAGGTGGCGTCCGGAAATTCATACTTTTCACATGCGAACTGGCGAGGCTACCATAACTTTACAAGATATTGAAATTTTATTCGGAATGGTAGTAGATGGTAGTCCTATAATTTTAAATGGAGCTGATTCTTTAGGATTATAGGTAGACAAGTAATGATTTTTCAATTAACAGGATGGTTACCCGATACTAGTTGTTTTTTCTGGTGTTAGTAAATTGTTAACATATAAATTGATTGAGTATATCGAAGGTTTGGAAGTTAGTAATGATAACTCAACTGAGCATGAAGTTCAACAAAGATTTAGATTATATTTATTATGGTTATGTGGTGGATCAATATTTCCAGATAAATCTAATAATAAGATTAATTTGGACATTTTGATTGACATGAGAAATTTAGATTTAATGTCAACTCAAGCATGGGGATCGGCCGCATTATCATATTTGTATAATTGTTTATGTCGTGCGTCAATGAAAAAATCAAATGAAGTTTGTGGATTTCTCTCTTTAGTGCAGGTATACATATTTTTTAATTAAATATTTTTTATATACTAGTAATATGCACTTTTAAATTTAAATGCATTATAAGTAATGATGAATTTATTTATTGTAGATTTGGGCATGGGAAAGAATTATTCCCCTGCAACCATTGTCAAAGCCTCTAAGAACCAATCAACTTGAGACTTCAACTGCGCTTACACGTAAATGGACGCGACGTAGAAATCATCAAAATGAGGCACGAACTGTAATCGGTGTGATTAGGGATGTACTAGATAATCTAACTGATGAACAGGTATTTAATGTTATTAGTATCTTAAACTATTCATATTTTATTTTATTTTAAATAAGAATATATTTGGTAGATCTTTAAATGACACAATGGTACAAAAAAATTATTTTGTAAGATTGTTCATTTTCACATAAATATTTTTCTGCCAATGTTGTTTTTATAATAATCTTACTTAATTATTTTTTTTATAGTTTATTTGACAGCCTTATTCGAAAGATGTTATTAATGGATTGTCTGAGTGGTGTCGGTCAGGACAACGTGTCTTGATGGAACTGGTGCCACTGATTTATGGAATTTATCGTGAGTGGCACATGGTTGATCGTGTTGTGAGACAGTTCGGTTATTTACAACATATTCCTGGACCGTGTACTCAATTTTCGAATATCATTTTAAGCGTGATAAACGATCCAAAATAAAACAAGAAGATATAGATGCATTTAACTATACACAATATTTATGGGAACAACGTCAAAATCGTATATTTCGACCTCCATTTATAAGTGATCAAACAGATTACTTTCGTTGGTACATGAGGCATACCCGCATGGTCATAGGAAATCCACAACATGTTGTACAAAAAGGGTATCAACACATGGCAGGAAGACATGAGGCATTAGTATGTATATTATGTAAATTTTAAATTATTATGTCAATCTTTAATAATTTTTTTGTTATTAATATTTGTTTATTCATTATAGGCTAGGGGTCATGAAATGCAGTATCGTCGAGCTCGGATGATTGAAAATGATGAAAATCAATCTAATGAAATGATACAATATGCAGAGGAAGTCGCTCGTATTTCAATGGAGTCAATGAATGCGGTCTTTCAGGGAAAGCGATTGAGCTTTGATCCTGATTACAATCCTCCCACTCAATACGATGAACCACCACAGTACAAGTATCTCGCCGATCATGACAAACAACACCGAGAGAGGGTGCTCGTCGAGGTAGAAGGACCGCTGGTGAAACAGCTGATTTTTCTGCGGGGCCCTCTAACACTAATGTGGCGACTCCCGAGCCTTATTATCCCACGTTTAATTTTTCTGCAGGGCCCTCTAACACTAATCCAAATTTTTCTAGTCAGCAAACAGTTGGTTTTGTAACTCCACAGGTTCTAATATCTGGGTTTGCGCAATTTAGTGGATCTCAATATGATTTTCAACATGGTATGCATGAATTTCCTATACATAATTCTCCATTTGGTAGAAGATTGAATTTTTCGAATGTAAGTATAATAATTTTCATACAATTTTTTTAACTTTTTATAATTTTTTTTATTTTTATTGCATGTTTATTTGATTATATTTTGTTATATTGTATTATAGATAACTGTGTTCGATGATTCAAGATTTAATGTTGGGGCTTCACAAAATTTAGTTCTTAATAGACAAAATCCACCTCGGAGAACAACTAGGCTACACAAATCAACTAGATGTGGAACAGGCAGTCACTATCAAAATGAGGAAGATTTTGAAAATGAAGATGAAAAATGAAGATGTAGAAGATTCGGATTCAAAAGAATAATTTTTTTTATGCACCTTTATTCTAAAAGGCTGAAGATTCGAATTTTGAAATATGTAAATTTTGTTGTTTCGTGCAAGTTTGAACAAAGTAATGAGATTCTTCCCTCTTTTTTTTTTTTATGTTTGAACAAGTTTGCAGGATTTAATTTTCTTTATGTCATAGTTCAAATCAATACTTTTTATGTTAGATCAAATCAATACTTTTTATATTAGCTCAAATCATTATTTTTAATAGAGTTCAAATCAGTAATATAATAATAATGTAAAGATATTATACGTACAATATTTAAAATGCGCAAGACAAATTAAATTCATGTCAACAAATAAATATAAAATATATATCATAATAGTAATAACAAGATAATAAAAACACATTAACCTTAAAAACATATACAAAATATTTAAAATCGAGTAGGACATCGTGCCTTTGTGTGACCTGTCTCCTTACAAACACTACATTTTCTAGTCATGCAAACCGGAGCTATATCCATATCATTCTTAAGTCGGCTTCTTCCTTGCGTACCACCTGTCCGCAAATATTCAGTATTTGTAATTAAATTAAAAGGAACTGGTGGCCAATACATTTCATCACCCACTGGATTAAATGTCTCACTGTATGTTCGTTTGTAATATTTTGCACTGTAGAATTTACTTACATAAGATTTTGGCTCGATTCCGCGAAGTCCACAAAATTTGTGGCATGCGAACAAGGCATATGATAGTTTCTCCATTTTCCACAAGAACATTTCTTACCTTTTGCAGTAGCCTTGTGGACATTTCCACCTTTACCATCATGAGCAAAAGTAAGAATTTCAAAAACTCCATCACCTGTGTTGTAAGTCATCACATCTGTGTGCCCTTGAGCTCTTTGATATTAATCATTAAATTTTTTATCTATCGCAAGAGGCCATGGCATATTACTTTGAAGTAATGCAATTGCAAGATTGTTTCTTTCGACAAAACGATCAACGAGAGCTTTGAACGTCATTCGAACCATGGCAGTCACAGGAAGCCCCCGAGCTTTTTTCAATAAACCATTATATGACTCAGACACATTTGGCGTCATGGCACCCCATCTACGACCACCATCCTTATACATTGTCCATTTTTCCAAAGGAAATTCATTCAACCATTCATATGCTGCAGGAGACAATGTTTTGATTTGTTGCATCCGTTGCATAAATTTTTTCTCCTGATGCTCAGTAGCAGCCAACCACATTAGATTTTCGAGTTCATTATTTACAAATTTTTTATTAAAATTTGCTTTTAAGTGTCGAACACAAAATCTATGATATGTGTTGGGTGGACTCAACCAATCATAAGATTAAACGCACTGCAAGATTCCTTGATGACGGTCAGAAATAAGATCAATTCCTTGTCGTTCACAAACTACATGTGTCCATAATAACTTGAGAAATCATGACCAAGACTCAAAACTCTCACGTGCAACTAAAGCATATGCAAGTGTAAAAAAAAATTCCATTCGCATCAATTCCAACCGCAATTAATAATTTGATATGATACAAACCATAAAGATGTGTGCCGTCGATAGAAATGATCGGCCTACAACTTTTGAAACCATCAGTGCTCTGTTTAAAATCCCAAAAAAGAAATTTAAAAATTTGCTCACCTTGCATTGTTGTAGAATGATGCTCCCACTCAATAATAGTGCCTAGATTGAATAATTGTAGTGCAACCATGTATCGAGGTAATGCCTTAAATGAACTTTCAAAATCACCATAAACCATTCGAAATGCTTTTCTTCGACCTATTTGTGCTTTTCTATAACTAGGAGTATAGTGATGTTTTCCTTTGATAATTTCATGGATCATCTTAATATTTATGTCCGGATTTTGCATAACATATGGTATTAATGAAGTGGCGATCATGTTATCATTCAAATTGCAATGATCCTCCTTATAGTTATCTGTAAGACAAGTATGAGGTTCAATCATTTTTCCTGTCTTCCACATACCGCTTGAAATCTCTCTAAACCGAATCATCCAATCACACCCTAACTCATGACGCTTGCAAATAACTTTCCAACTTTTACTTTTGGATTGATCACAAAGAAATTCTTTTTTAATAGCAAGACTATATGCTCTTACTGCAGATTTCATTTGCATCTTATTCATAAATAACAAACCTAGTTGCATATACAAATTAAATTAATCAAACATGAAATAAATAAATAAATAAACAACTATAAAATATTTAGTTTTCAACAATCGAACCTGACTGGATATGTTTAGGATTGTTTAAATTTCAAAGTGCCGTTCGAATGGAACCGTCATCTCTCGTGTAAATAAATCTTCTGCATTTTCGTCAGTGTGATCTAAGTATGGAATCGCTGTAGAATGATATTAATACTTTGATCTTCAACGGATGCATTAGGTGCATTATCCATATTATCATCATCGCTGTCATACATATCATCACTGTCTGTTAATTCATGCTCAGAAGGTTCATAATTGTGCAACTCACCAACTCGTTCATCACCCATAACATTATTATTTACAATTTGTGTACAATAATTCACTGCATTTTGAATTTGATCATATCTATAAAAATAATAATATAAATATATTACATATAAGAAAAATAGTTTTTAAGAAATAAGAATACATTACTTTATTTACCTATTAGTTGAATCCGATGAGAAAAAAATCAAATGACTGAAATTTTGGCTAAACTCTTCCATAATATTCAAATGACTTTATTTACCTAAGAGTGTTGGTAGATTGGAAGATTGAAAGTAATATGAAAGATAAGAGTCCAATTTATAGCATTAAAAGTATATTAGTGCTATTTACATGTGAACACTTTGTTCAACTATTTACAACAAAAACAAATTTTTTACTATTCTCATGTGATCATCTTTAACTATATATATATATATATATATATATATATATATATATATATATATATATATCATTTTGTTTTTAAAAAAAATCAATAATTTTGCTGCCTTTAATTTTTTATTTAAAAAAATTAATTATTTGAATTCAAATATTATTTAAATTTAAATTCAATATAATATCTTTTTTTAGAAAGAAAATATATTTATTACTTTACTTATTTTTAATTTTTTTTAAATAATGTATATTTTCTTATAAGTTATATATTTAAATTTTAAAAAATATTATAATTTTTTTTACATAAAATCGTTGTTTTAACATTTTTAAAATTTTTTTTTTTAAAAAAATAGCTTCTTGCAGCGATTTAGTAAAAAAAATTCTATAAAATAAATCGCTGCCGTGCAGCGATTTATATTATAAAAAAATTATTTTTATAAATCGCTGCACTGGCAGCGATATACCTTATTTTTAAAAAAATATATATAATTAAAAAATAATATGAAATTGCTGCCAAGGCAGCGATTTGTAAGAAGCAAAATTTTGAAATCGCTGCCTAAGCAGCATTTCAATTTTTTATTAAAAAAATAATTTTTGCAAAATCACTGCCTCAGCAGCGATTTTACTTTTTCAGGTGAGGTAAGTTGTTGCGCCTGCAGTGATTTTACCGTTTTGGTTAATATAAAATTTTATATACCGTTTTGAAATTTTTGTTAATATTTTGTACCCTTGAGTTTCGGACTATTAGAAATCTAATGCTATGGATAAAAAACTAAAATGTTATTTTTATACTAGTAATAACAACTTTTAAATACGTTATTTATTAAATTCAAATAGCAATTTTGGTCATTAAGTTATTGTTATATTGCCGTTTTGATTTTTTTTTATATGACTTCGTACATTAACCTTTAATCAATTAAAATATGTAATTTTAATCTCTACAGTTGATGAATATTAAAAAGTTTTGATTAAGAACACAGTATTTAACATACTCTACACAAGCAAAGAGTTAGAGACAAACAAATGCAAGATGATTTTGTGAATTGTTAAATAGATTTTTTGTAAAAATCGATTCTTTTAACCTTTTAAGGTGAAGTATGAGCCAATATTCAATGCACAATCAACCGTAAAGAAAATGACACCTTGAAATATAGTCATGTATTATCACAATAAAGGTGCAAGATATACTAAAAGCAAAAAATAGGTAAAAGGAAGTACATTAAGATCTCATCAATCTCAAAGACAATTCTAGCAATAGATTCGCTCCTAAAAAAAAAAGATAAACAAATGTGTGTTTGAACAAATAAAAAGAATAACCGAGAAAATATATATATATATATAATATATATATATATATATATATATATATATATATATATATATATATATGTTACTTTAGATAATAATTCTCAAATCTATCAACTTTATTATGGTCTATATATATATATATATGTATGTTACTTTAGATAATAATCCTCAAATCTATCAACTTTATTATGGTCTAAAAACATATTTTAATTAATTAAAGATAAAACATACTATAACATATAAATACGACAACTAAAATCACAATAAAACAAGGAAATTTTGGATGAGTACTTTTTACTATTTCCGTCTACTTTTATTTGTCATATTATATTTTTTAAAAGTTAATTTGACTAATTTTCAAAATTAAATTAGATTTCATTATTTCGATATTTAAACAAAAATTTAGATATTTAAAAACTATAAAAAAAATTATATATTGCAATTTCTTGCGTACCAATATAATGAAAAAATATATCATAAAATGTTAGTTAAAATTCTTATAGTTTGATTGAAAAAGGAAAACCTTGACATTTTAAAGTGGGCGGAGGGAGTAGTAAATAATTATTAATTTAGTGATACTTTTCATTTATCACTATTTATAGCAATAACATGTATTAAAAGTGAATTATATATGCAATATATTTATACTATAATTGTTTTTTTAAAAGATATGTTATGCTTGTTTGATTAGAAATTAACACATTATATAATAAATCTATTAAAATGTGTGACATTTATTATCTATCAATAAAAATTGTCTTATTATATATGCTGTATAAATTTTTCTCTATAATAGGTATTAGAATTGTTTATAAATATATTAAAAATAATTTAAATAAATAAAAAATATTTTATTGATATAAATAGTGACTTTTTTTAAAAAATATAGTGTATTATTTATATAAGTTCCCAAAAAACACAATGACGCAACCAAGTTACTATTTTATCATTATTTTCTCTTATCCTTTTGGTGGACCAAATGGGACGAAGCCCATGCAGAGGCAGTCCGATGAAATCATTACGCTCTCCATACATAAAGTGGACCCCACAATCTTTTTTCTTTTTTTTTCACAAATCAAGTTAAAGCTTTTTTAACAGTTAAAAAAAAAGTCAAAACAAACCGCTTCAAACTGTTTATTCTTACTTAACAGTATCAATCTTCTTCTCCATCAACTTCATTTTTTCTGAGCTTTTTTCTTTTTACTTGAAAATGCAAGATCCGTCAAATCCAAATTCCATTAAGTTGCCGACGACAACGTTTTCAGCTGCATTCCGTCCATCTCACCACCGACGAGCTCACTCGGAGGTCAATTTCCGGTTGCCGGAGGATCTAGATCTGGTATCCGACCCATTCGATGCTCCGGCAGGAAGTTTCGAGGAGATCGGGTCGGAGGATGATTTTTTCTCTACTTATATGGATATTGAGAAGCTCGCCAGTGGATCTAATCTCACTGATATCGATGCTGCTGCTGCTCGAGTGGGAGTCGAGAGTAGTGATGGAGAGAAGAAGCCACGTCATAGGCATAGTAATTCTGTTGATAGTTCAAGTTTGTTGATGACGGAGAGTATTGAAGCTAAGAAAGCTATGGCTCCTGATAAATTAGCTGAACTGTGGACTATTGATCCAAAACGTGCCAAAAGGTAACTGTTACTAGTTGTGATGATTATCAATTTTCCCTTCTAAGTGATCGTTGATTCGCCTCGCTGCAATTCTGTTCTTCTCTGTTTACTTATGCTCCCCTGTTTTCTTTTCATGGATCTGAATTTTCAGATAAAGTCATTTTCTATTGAACAACATTGTAAAACTAATCAAGTTGTTTTGCTCTCTAATTCACTGCTTTGATGAAGAGCACAGTAAAATGAGGAATGTCATGTTTTTGTTTTACTCATTTTTGGTACTCTCTCCATTTTTTTTTAGTTGTCGACTTTTGAATTGACACATCTATAATGATATAGGGAATTGATCAATTTATCCATATTAATTATGAAGTAGATGAAAAATTCTACATTTTATAAAGTAATTAGTCATTTAATTAAAAAAATTAGAAACAACACTAAAAAGAAAAGTAAACAAATAAACAGGGAGGGAGAGAGTATTGAATAATATACCACACTCAAACTCAATAGGAAAGCTACTAAACCGATAACACATAGCGTAGGTAGAAATTTCTTTGAAGCAAGTACAATACAATTATACAAATGCTAAAGCACACAGTAGAAAGAAGGCAGTGAAGCACAGAGCACAGGCATGAGGTCTCGGATTCAATTTTCGTTTGAGATAAAAATGTTAGGTTATTTCTTCTCATGACGTATTTAGAAGGGGTGTTGTGGGTTCACGTAAATTCATGCTCCCTTCTTGAAATTATATAGTAGTATTATATTTTTAAGAAATTATTTAATTATAGATGTTTGAACTCACGATAAAAGCATCATATATATGATGATGATTGAGTGCACTTTTCTACGTGAGTTATAGCAATTTAAATTTTATATTTATCTTGTCTTTTTGAATAACACATCTCCAAGTGGTTATTAATCACGATCACACTTTTGAAGTTTTAATAATTTTTCTTTTGTCTTTTTTTATTTAATCTTTCAAATTTTTGGGAAAAGGTCTGAAAAATACTTCAACTTTGGCCGAAATTATTGTTATGATATCAAACTTTATGGACGAACTTTTACCCATCTAAACTATTAATAGTGTATTTAAAAGTATATATGTACTCACGCGGACATGTTACCATTTATAATTATGCAATATTTATGATGTCCACGTGGACACATATATACTTTTAAAATGCACTATGAAATAGTGCGGGGTAAAAGATTCTTTTCAAAGTTTGGTATTGTTACATCAATTTCGGTCAAAGTATTAAACCTTTTTCCCCAAAATTTTCAAGTATGTTACATCAAAAAGTTCTAAAAAATTAGCATGGTAAAATTTTATATAATTAAATTAAATATGTAGTTCAAAATTTAATATTAGTAGTATTATATATTTTTGACCTATAATTTTTAAAATTTAATAGTTAATATTAAGAACCTAAAAGTCAAACTGATGCACTTTTTTTTGTAATCGTGCACCCATTTTACTGAAATTCTAAATACGCCTCTGAATTATCTTCTCATATGTTCTAGCCTTAATGGGAAGAGTTACCTGAAACCTGCTGCTAGCGAAAGCTGTTGTTGGTAAGAAGTGGTAGATATCCTGTAAAATTAATCAAAATATGTGTAAGTTGACTCAAATACCATAGTTATCTAAAGAAAGGGCGACAAAACTCTAGATTAGTCCAACAAAAGCTTTTAATCTAAAGCTCCGACATGTGCGAAAAGTTAGGCTCAAACACCATAAAATTGGTCATAAGACTTGCATGATATAATAATTTTATGCTTTTCACTAGTAAAACTGGATAGATGTTAAGTTGAAAAGCGGATATCTATGTGGAACTGGTATATAGTATCTACTGATGAAATATATGCTTTAAAACTATCCGAAAAACAACGCTATGGAATTTAGAGTTGTTACTGCAAGTACTTTTATGCATCTTGTCTAAGAAGCACGAGTACTCTAAAGAAGAATTCATGCAAACTCCGAAGGCAAAATCTGAGTAAAAGTGCTACGTAGAGATATATATACCATATCAGTTAATGATCAACTCACACAAACATTTTTTGCTATAGAAGTTTGTTGAAGTCTACGTGTATTGATAAGGGAAGAAATTCTTAAGTTCAGATCTGCTATGTGTCTGACTTTTGAGAATTTTGGGCAGGATTTTGGCGAATCGACAGTCTGCTGCTCGTTCTAAAGAGAGAAAGACTCGTTATATATCTGAACTTGAGAGAAAAGTTCAGACCCTTCAAGCAGAAGCGACCACTCTTTCTACACAACTGACCCTTTTCCAGGTACTTGTTCCTTTTTACAACTTACATTCTAAAATCTCTAGTACAACTTTGGTTATTTTTTTGTTCTGTAAACTTCGGCAGAGGGATACAACTGGGCTAACTAATGAGAATACAGAGCTTAAGCTCCGGTTACAAGCAATGGAACAACAAGCTCAATTACGTGATGGTATGCTTCCCATCTATTGCTTTCTGCTGCATTGTTGCAATATTGTCTTTGATTTATATAGTCATTTTCCCCTTCCATCTCAAAATTGTCAGCTACTTAATTATAAACTCCTTGCCCGGAAGATACTGAACAAATAAAATCTAATGTTACGTTAAAATGACTTAATTACCTTATCCCTCTACACTCAGATAATAAAAGTTTCATCTGTTATAGAAAAACTACTGATGTTTTGCAAATCTTTCTCGTTCTGTTCCAAATCAACAGCTCTGAACGAAGCACTGAAACAGGAAGTTGAAAGACTTAAAATAGCTACAGGGCAGATATCAGCTTCCTCAGATGCATACAGTTCAGGAATGCAGCAAATTCAATATAACCGTCCAGCATTCTTTCCTCATCAGACGCAGCCAGGGCCAAGCGAATCACACAACATACAGATGTCGCAGTTTCACCACCTCCAGGACAGCATGTCTAATCCGCGTCACCCTCTACTTTCAGGCAATGTACAGGCTCTGGCAGACGCAATGCAACAAGATCCCGTCGGTCGTTTTCAGGGTCTTGATATTAGTAGCAGGGGCTCTCATCTCGTAAAGAGTGAAGCACCCTCCATTTCTGCCAGTGAAAGCAGCACTACATTCTAATTGAGTTGTCAATTCGTGCATTACACTCCCAACCATATTTATTAAACTGTCCATAGACTGACACGTGTTAATAAACCGTAGGAACTTCATTATTCTTAATTTTTTTCTGATTAGTTATTTGTCCCATTAGACTCGAGTTTAGGCTTAACAGGTTATGATATTTCTGTTTCTGTTCAGTTTCCTTTCTGAATCTGAAGCAAAACCTTATGATTTATTCATGTAATGCTTATAGGAAGGTTGTCCACTGTCACCACTACTTGGTGTTGCGACGTGTTTGTGTTGTTGCATTTTTTAGTGTTTGAACGTACCACTTCACTCTAGTTTTGAATAACTAATGTGTGGCTCCATAAGTAGTACTGATAAATTAATCCATTGCAGTAGAACATGTTTTTCACTTCATTTCATTGGCAGGACTTAATAGAAAATAGCATACATAGCGGAACCATTCCAGAATCATACATCTTGCATGAATATAAACAACAACCACAAATAGTCATCACATACAAAGATGCTGAAAATTAACTCAGAATTACCTCTTGAAGCAAGTGCAGATATCTTGAAGTAAATCCAACTCCAGCTCTATAGTCTTCTACAGTGATCCCAATCAACAATTGAACTCCCTCAATACTTGGGTGGGCAAGTATTGTATATAGAATCCTCAATCAAATCTTGGTTAGAAGACTCCCTATTTATAGAGATGTCTTCCTAGTCCAAAGAGGAGAAGAAAAGTCAATTCTTATTCTTCAAGAAAACTTCGAAACACACGTTTTTCCTTCAAAGAAAAAAGAACGCTACTTTTCCATCTTCTACTAGAAAATAGGATTCTGAGTTCTAGTTAAATTGGGCACCGGAGGGACCACAGAATTTATTACTGAGGCTTCCTATTATGGAAATAATTTTAAATAATTAATTTGAATTATTCTTATCATAATAAATTACAAATCACTCCACTAAAAATTCATAATTGAACTCCTCTATTTATTTCGAAATTCACCACTAAACACTTATTTGATTCCCCATGTTAAGATTACCGATACTAATCAATAAATTAAATTACTGACGAATTTAATTCAATGATTAACTTCTTTTAAAGCAATACTTAACTTATTTCATGTGCCAGATTCATAAATCTACCGGTCGGGTTTGCACATGAAAACTTACAAGCTTCTCATAAAAGGTGTATTATCAATCTCTATACTGAGACATATTCCATCAACTAACTAATTATTTCACCAATATATATTATTATCATCCAATCTACGAGGCATATTGACCCATCTCAGAATCTCACCTTTTAATAAACCAAAATGATAATTAATATATACAGATCATAATCGTTATATCAAGATTAAGAATGTAAGTACATTTAATAGTTTAGAGAATATGTTTTTATCAGTCAGTTTAAAACAACTATCTCTGTTTGGTCTCGTTCAATACATTCCAAATGCACTAGCACGAGAAGTTAGAACTATGTCATTCTCATAATCAAGATAAATTACATTTAATCTCGTGCTACAATCTTTCTGATGATTTTGTCCAAATTTCCATCTATGATTGTGAACTATAAATTTTAACTTATAAGAACTGATGATTTAATCTTCTGTGTATAAGCTTAAACTCTATACATCAAATCATTTACTATATAAGTTAAGGACACATATATGACAATTGATCTATTTAATGTAACACTTTATTGAATTGAATAAATAAATAAACAATTATTTAATATTAATACTATATCAAAACGCATGGTTAATAATATATCCTAACAGGACTAACAATAACATACTTAATGTAATCCCATAAGTAAAGTTTGGGAAGGGTAGAGTGTAACACTGACCTTACCCCTACCTCATGAAAGTAGAAACGCTATTTCTGAAAGTTCCATTTGTTGGATTTGATCATATGCATAAATGCTGGCTCTTCAGGTCCATTGTTTATCAGCTAGGTAAACTATTTTGTTTGAGCGCCTAAATGTTGAGTTTGGTCGTAACTGACAAGCCACTTGATTCTCTGTCTAATAAGTAGTACTCCCTCCATTTTAAAAAAAAATTATCTTTTTTTTTATTTAGTCTATTTCAAAAAGAAAAAGGGATAATGCACAAGTACCCCTTAACCTATGCTCGAAATCTCAGAGACACATTTATATTATATTAAGGTTCTATTAACCCCTGAACTTATTTTTTAAATAATTTTCTGCCCCTTTTCGGCCTACGTGACACTATCTTGTGGGCCCAATAATGATTGACTTTTTTTTCAAACTAGTGTCACGTAGGCTGAAAAAGGGTAGAAAACTACTTATAAAATAAGTTCAGGGGGTTAGTAGGACCTTAGTATAGTATAAGTGTGTCTCTGGGATTTTAGGTATAGATTGATGGGGTACTTGGGCATTATCCCAAAAAAAATGATCCTTTCTTTTTTTAATAACATTTTAATTTCAGTTTTTCACCTGGCATGTTTAAGGCTACAAGATCAAAGAGCAATTTTGTACATTTGACCTAACTTTAATTTACTACCATAAGATTTAAAAGTCTTCTTTATACTTTTAAACTCCGTGCTAAGTCAAATTAGATCATTTTTTATGAAACTGAGAAAATATTTTGTATATAACAACATTTCATTACGCCACTAAAAGAAAGCCAAAAAGTTATCCCGCTCTTTTATATTAACTATAAGTACTTTTGTTTGTACTTAAACAACCCTAAAATTTGTGAATAATGGAGGGTCTACTAAAAAAATCCGTTTTCTACTTTTTGGGGGTATGAAACGGAAGGCTTTGGATAAAAGAAAGAAAAAAGAACTTGGTGAGAACTACACTTCAAATATGATAGATAGAAAAACCAATTTGCTTATAGCTTTTCATTTTCTTGTAAGTTGTGAATTGTGATTAAGGGGTATGTCATGGATGACTGACAAATATCTACCATATTCCATGATTAATCAAAAATAATTACCACAAACCTAACATTCTCTTTTTCCTAAAAAAATAAATAATACTCTCTTTGTTCCTTTTTAATTGTCATGATAAGATTTGATATAACATTTAAAGAAAAATTACAAAGGAGTGTTGTTTGATCAATGAATTCTCTCTCGATTATTTAAATTGACAACTACTCCCTCCATCTCTATTAGTTGTTATCATTTTAGATTTCAGTTTCTTTAAAAAATTATGTAAGTTTACCATTAAACTCTTATTAAGTGTTCAAAGCAAATTTTCAATAAATGAACGTGAATTAATTACTCTGATTGACTAATTTGACCAATAAACACAAAAAAAATTTAGTATTTCTATGTTAGACAAATGTATATTTCAAGGATAATAACTTTTAATGGGTAAGATAGGAAAAATAGCGTTATTTATGTATTGATTTATGAAATAACGAATATTTAGGATCATTTATTTTAGTAAGGAAGACATATAAATAGAAATGGAGAAAATATTTTGAAATCAAATATATTTAGTATACATGACAACTAAAAAGGAAAGGAGAGAGTAATAAATAAAAGAAAATTTTCCTACTTTCTTATGATTATTGAACTAGGAAAGATAACTAGAGGTGCAAAAGTGAAAGTGTAACAATTAGCATCTATGCGGTCTGATGAATAAAAATTCTTTTTAATTTTATTAAAAAATTCAGATTCAAACAGTAGGAATAATAAATCTTTAATTTATATATCACGGCGTTATCTGATTCGACTTGATTATAAAATTAAATATAAAGCGTAATAATTGATTATATTGGATAAGGAGCTAGACTTAATATCTCTATTTTGTACAATAATAAATTATGTGCCTATTATAAAAGTAAACGATTTGTTATGTTGAGTCACATATAAAGTCCCGATTAGCATTTAACTCTGAAAGGAACCACACGTTTCACTCAATATTTATTTCAAACAATATAAGGTTCAAATTCATTATCCCTCTCATAAAAATGACTATGAAAATACGCTAGTAATTAGCTAACACACAGAATGGGACCAAAAATACCCTAGGAAATAAGAAGACCACATAATTGCACATGGCAAACGTAGAGAAAAGACACTTGTGATATAGAAAATCAAATGTGGGGCACTTCTGTGGATGCTCTAAGTGACCATGTCATTAAATAACATCCACTATTTGTAAAATTATGTCTTGTATCTTGAATCTCTATTGGACACATTTTCTTGTATAGTAGGAGGCAAGGCCCTCTTGGAGAAAGGTACATTGTGTTAGGGTCCAGTTCCCATGTTATTGAATTTCAATTGGGAGATATATGGCTCACAATTAGTTAGTAGAAAGTAGAAACAAAGGGACAATTCTCACTTGGTATTGGATCCTAACCTAATGACATTTGGATGAAATTACACATGACCTTTTTGTGTTTTTTCATTATTCCAAACCTAAAGTTTTAATCATTTGGTTTTCCCAGTGGGTGATATTTCATTAGTCTTAATCTCCACGTATTATTTCCTTTTTCAGCCAGCAAGATAGTCGCATTGTAATTATTTCATCATTAGAAGTACTTTATTTGAATATAATAGTATAGCAATAATTGAAGATAAAATTGACATGAGACGTCAATTCTGTATTAATATCATTTTATTGCCATTTTTTTCTGAAAAATAGAAAATAACTTCAGTTCATATTACTTTTGATATCACTGTCCATGATCTAAGACATAATGAATTTAGAATAATGTAATCTTATCGTGTGTATATATATATATATATATATGTTTTAGTTTTACTTGACATCAACTTATCTCTAGTTTAAGTTTATAAGTCATTTTGAAAATGTGTCTCCAACTAAACTATGGGTAGGTTTGGTACGAAAGAAAACGTTATCCATGGAAAATGTTTTTCTAAAAAATATTTTTCTCAAAAACAAGTAAATTTTGCACTTATTTCTCATGTTTGATTGCTGATTAGAAAGTATTTTTCGGAAATGGTTTTTATTTTTTGATTTATGAATGGAAAAATGTTTTTAAGAAAAACATCTTTTATTTTTACTAGAGTAGAAAATAAATTATGAAATTTAAAATATTTTTTTAAAAACAAAATTATTTTTTTGGAGGTGAGGGGCAGGGGGAAGGGGTAGGAGTTGAAAAAATAAAAAATTGAACTTGATAATATTTTTTAAAAAAAAATAAAATTGGGGGGTTGGTAGGGGGTGGGTAGGGGGCTGGCGGGAGGGGGTAGGAGTTTAAAATTAAAGTAGAAAATATTTTTAAAAACAAAATTAATCTTTTCGGAAGGGGGAGGGGGCTGGCCAGTGGTGGGTGGGTGGTTAGGGATCAGGTCAAAAAATAAAATTTTGAAATTGAAAATATTATTTTAAAATTGATGTTTTTTCCAAAAAAAAAATGTAATTTAAAATTAGAGGAGAGTTTTGAAAAATATTTTCCTTAATTTTTTAAGGGAAGTTATTTTCCTTAATTTTGAGAAAAATGAATTGATTTAAAAATATTTTTTCAAAACTTTTGTGCCTACCAAACATGAAAAAATTGAAAAAAAAATTCTGAAAAATATTTTCTTTTCATACCAAACACACTCTATAACTACACTGAGTTAAGGCAAAATATTATTAAATTTTATGGAAATTGTAAATCCCAAAATGCAACTTTTATATATTCTCAACGTGAAAGGGACAAAATAATATCTTAGGGCAAGAAAAAAAATTTTGTATAGTAATTATTGGACGTCTCCAACTCCAAAGTCTCATTTTTTCTTTTGAAAAAACTCTCTTTAAACAATTAATTTAACAATCGGGGCGGCATCTATAGTAAGCTATTTTAACTATTCATGTTTAAAATATTCACAAGTCTATTCATATATATTTATTTAAATTTGGATTTCACAAAAATCATGCTTAATATATAATAATGATAATAATGTATTTTTTTTCCTCACCATAAGATATGATAATGACGTACGGATATAGTAGGGGCCGTAATGTCCGCTTCTTGCATGTTACCCTAACATGGTAGGCCCTAAACTTTTTTACATTATAATTAACCTATTGCATTTCAATTTATTTATTTTATTTTATTTGACTCAATTTTAAAAAGTAAACGAACTAAATAAATTTTTTATTTTGTTTCAATTTATCATCTATACCTTGAATTTTGTAAAAAGGTTTACTGTCATTTTTATCGAAATTATTGTTACGATATTAAATTTTTTATAGAGGATCTTTTATTTATGCCCTATTTAATAATATATTTAAAGTATATATATGTATTTATGTGAATACATTATTATTTATAATTATGCAATATTTATAATGTTTATATGGGCATATAATAATTTTAAAATATACTACTCCTGTTAAATAGTACAAGGATAAAATATCATTTGTAAAGATTGGTATCATTTCTACAATTTTGATCAAAATTTAAATATAGTTCAAACTTTTTTCTCATTATCAATTTAATACATGTGTTGAAACCCTTTGTATTATTAATACATGAAAATTCATAGGATTAGTAACACATACCTCAATAACAATAGAATCTACAGACTAAAAAATGTACCAAACGTACACTAAAAAAATGTAACAAAACAACATATTAATATATACTTTTTTTGTCTACTTTTATTTGTTATGTTACACTTTTTCGAAAGTTAATTTGACTAATTTTCAAAGTTAAATTAGATTAAATTAATTTGATATTTTAAACAAAAAAAATTAGATATTCAAAAATTATACGAAAAGTACTAAATATTGCAATTTTTTGCACATCAGTATGATGAAATATATATTGTAAAATGTTAGTCAAAGTTTTATAGTTTAACTCTAAAAATGAAAAGTATGACAATTAATAATAGATTGGGGAGGAATACATAAAGTTAATTTAAGAATTATTTTTTTCTAATACACTCTATCATACTTAGGTTCGGATGGCCTTTCACTTGCCTAGGCTAGTAAACATCTCTTCTGGGTGCTAGCTGATTTGCTTTTCTTTTAGCAATATAAGGCAAAATCGAGTGCATTAATTTAAAGAATGTTTTTTCTTTCGACGTAAGCATTTCGGACCTTATTCCTTTCCGATTGCACTCAAAGTTGTCACGGAATGGGATTAGGACTCGCATCAATCAACTATAGTATAACCAATGGTGCCGATCACCCCTAAAATGGTTCAAAGTCCCTGACTGAGGTCGTTGCATTACGTAAAGCCTCCTAGCGAGGAAAACAAATTTATTCCAGAAATACCATAGTTGTAAGGTCATGAAGGTCTTCACTTGGTCCACCTCCTTTGTTGCAAGTATGAAAGGGTCTTTTCAATGTATTCATTCTCCGAGACTCTTTCATTAACTGCGACGATAAGACGTTTATGTACCTGATTTCCTTTATAATCACTTTTGAAAAATTGGTCAAATAGTTGTTCCTAAAAAAAATTAAAAATTGAACAGTCAAACACTATTTATCTCTCATCAAAAGTGCTTAATAATTTTCATAATAATTTGATTATAGAAGATTGACCAAACATTATATAATTAGTTTGAATAAAATATTAATGATTGATATAAGGAAAAAAAAATCACGATTACAATATCATTATTCGTTGTAGCACGTAAACTTATAATTACTTGGTTGATTTTGTCTTATTAAGCTAACAAATTTGCATGATTTGTGGACTAACCACGTGTACTTGTTTTTTATTTCTAAAAAATAATGATAAATATAACTTCTAGGACGGTTACCTATGAAGTCTAAATTGAGCTGCAATAGTTTGTTTGTTGGCGTTTTTAAATACATATGGACCTAGTCTTAGAATTGAAAAATGAATAGCCAACAACTTCCTTTTCATGTTCATGGCATAGCATCTGTTTAGTCAATTTTGATTCCTCATATAATAAGGTTTGCCACATTTTTCTTTTTGCCTTAATTTGTTTTAGGAAGTTAGAAAAGAGTAAAATAAAACTCATGAATTAATACCTTTAGGTAAGTGCATTAAGGATATTTTAAGCTTATCAATTAGAGGTCTAATTCAAAACTAAAAGTTTGTGAATTTTCTGATCATCAGATTATAAAGAAAAGCCTAGATGATCGTTAAGAGGAGTCAATCCATTAATCAAGAAATTAGTAGAACTTAACAATATTTTTTTCGACCATCAAATCGATAATATATACATTTAATTGATAAATTCTCAACTTGTAGTTATTATATATTTATTGAATTTCTCAATGTAAATATAAAATTTGTAAAAAATTACTTAGGGCTCATTATATATATTGGCCAACATAAAAAAGGCTAAAAAGACCTTACTTGATCTGGTCTAAAATTTCCCCATCCATGTGTATTTACATAATATCTCGGATGTTCTAATAATTTATATAGCATAAAGTATTCTATAGCATATACATTATTTCTCTGTTTCAAGTCATGTGGTATATTTATTTTTTTAATTCGTCTAAAACAAATGATATAGTTTTCAATTTAAAAATTAAATTAACTTTAAACTTTTCTTTAGTTTAGCATTTAATGAGATACTTTTATAAATATTTATGATCTTATTTCAATTTATGTATTTTAAAATTCTTTTGTTGTTAAAATCAATATCGTCCAATCAAGCATTATCACACACAAAGTAGAAGAGAGTGGGTAATAATTTGACATAATTTATGTTTATACAAGGTGAAAAGAAAAAAAAAACGAGTGTTTGTAATAATTTTTAATGCGATAAAAACAACTTATAATCACAAATAAAAGAAATACAATTATATTGATAAACATTATGGCTACAAATTTGTTTATTTCTTGGTTCTTTTCTTCTAAGATTTCTCTATGATTTGAAAACATTAGTAGTGTATTTTTCGAACTTAGATGATTTGAATTTGATGCCCATGAGAGAATTTGTGGATTTTTATTGAAGTATTTCATTATCAAGAAGTTTGATTTTCACGAAGAGTCTGACATATTTTATTTTTTAGAAATACTCAAGAATTTGATTAGAAAGACAATATATGATATCTTCCTAATCCCTTTATGAATATTCAAGAGTTGTGTTATATTTGAGAAATATAATATCCTTTATATAGTTATAAATTAAAATAATCTCTAAAAATCTTAATCGAAATCGAACAGATCTCCCGCCTATCGTGTTTATGTACGAGTTCAAACCTTTTCTTTATAGGAAGCGGATCTCAAAGCTTCGTTAATGCATGACCCAAGTGTCCACATGCAACATAAAAGCATGGCTCCAATATTTAGAAAAAATTCTATCTTTGATTTTCACCCATCCCCTTAAACACTTACAATTTGGTCTTTAAACAACCTTTGACCAAATGTGGGCACAATTACCCTTACATTTAATTCTTTTAGTACGGAAAGACGACTTTCTATCATTTGTTCACACTATAAAGCAAGAGTACATCCTTCATATTAAAACCAAGGAAAGAGCGAGATAGCAAGAAAATTATAATTATTTTAAAATAAATTAATTTTTTAATTTTAATCTTTTAATTAAAAGATTAAAAAAATTTAAAAGGTAAAAATATTTTAAAAAGTAAAATAACATAGATAACGCTAAAAAGATTTTTTTAAAAAAGTAAATTGTTGGTGTATGATACACTTTTTTATTCCAATAATACTTGTTACTATTCTCCATGTTTTAATTATTTATCCATTTTTAAATTGATATTTACTAAGGAAATAATTATTGATGAGTTTATAATTTTATTTTTATTAATTATAAAGTTGATAAATCAAAATTTTAAATTTTTCAAGAAGTTCTTAGTGTTTAATAGGTAAAGTAATAGTTAAACTATTCTTTCTTGATTAGTCAAAATGGACAAGTAATTAAGGATAACTAAAAAAAAAGTGGACAAATAATTAGAGACAACAAGTAAATTGTTGGTGGATGATATACTTTTTCTGTTTAGCAATATTTGTAATTATTGATTTTGCAATTTTTTAAGAAAATATAAATAAAATGATAATTTTATTATATCACTTTTTAAATATAATAAATATAATGTCTTGAAAAATATAATAAAAAAATGACTATAATTAATGATGATGGTAAATTAGGAACTATTCTTCAACAAAAATATTTAAAAACATGAAATATTTGGTTACTTCAGATTATTTTCAAACTATTCTAGTAGAGAATGTAAAATAGTTAAGAACTTTATTACTTAGTAGAGGTTTATTACTCCCTCAGTTTTTTTATTGACGTTGTGAGTTTATCATTTTACCCATATTAATTATAAAGTGGATGAAAAGATTTACATTTTTCAAAGTAATTAATCATTTAATTGAGAATATAATAGGTAAAATTTTTTTACTTTTCTTGATTTATCAAATTAGACAAATAATTAAAGACAATTATAAAAAAAAATAGTGGACAAATAATTAGGAACGGAGAATATCCTGTTACCACATTAATAAAATATATCAAGGGGGCTGTTCCCCGAGTTTATATTACCCATCCTTCCCTTTCAAAATTATATATAGTAATGGCATTTTTTTAAAAAAAAAATTTAAAGATGTGCACAATTCTAAGTACGGTTCTGGAGTTCAAATCCTATTTCTTTTTCAGTTTTTTTCTTTTTAAAATTAGGTAATACATCTCTAAGGGATTATTGATAATATTTTTGACGTTTTAGCTATTATTATTTTATTTTATATTTATAATTTATTTATTTGTTTTAATCTTTAAAAACTTTTAAGCTTTGTCACACTACAAAAATCCTATTTTCTAGCGCTATAAACTTTTTACATGATTAAATCAAATATGTACATTAAAACTAGATAGTAATACTGAATGATATAGCATATTGTCAATGACTACAACCGCTCTTGATATCATTTCGACGCAAGTGGTAAAAAAGAAAATATCATTTGAATAAATAAGAATTATTTTTAGATCTGTAATTTTAAATTTTTTAACAGTTATGGTAATTATAAGAACTCTAAGTCAAATGGGTCAAAGTTTAGTCTTAGATCTATACTCCCTCCGTCCCTTTTAACATGTTTAATTTTAATTTTTTATTTGTCTTTTTTTTTAATTTGTCATTTTTGATAAATTCAAAAAAGACAATATTTTCTAATTTATTATACTCTCAATTTATTTAAAAGTTAATGTTTTTGAAAAAAAGTAAATATCTTCAATAAGTAAATTGATTTTTGAAATTCTATCGGTTAATAAAGATAAGTGGTGAACTCTATGTCAAAAGTATTAATTTTTTAATAGGTGTGCCAAGTAAAATAATGAACGAGTAATTATGCGCAGAAGGAATATTTCCGTAATAGACCGACCTTCAAAATCTTGAATTTGTCTTTGTCTCGCGAGGATTAATAAAATAAAGCTTAGACTCCCCCCCCCCTCCCCACCTCCCTTCCCCCCTTACTTGTACCTTTACTTGTACTCTTCTCTTTGAGGGTTTTTTTTTTGTTTTTTTTATCAATAAAAATCAGCCCTAATTATCACGCCTAACATGTCAAATTTGTATCTTAGATCTATTTTTTTTAATTGTAATTATAATGCACTCATTCTTTCGAAACTCTGAACATGTTTGCCTCGTTAAAAATAAGACCTAAACCGACTTATTTATGCTTCTCTTTTTCAGATTCTTTTTGAGATTCCCTTTTTATATATTAAGTAAAATTAGCCTTAGCCAACCTTGAAAAAAAAATTGTTCTATGGTAGTAGAATGGTATAGTTACAATTAAAAAGTTTGTTGAGCAAGCTTCCAACTTCCTACGTTGTCACCTACCTGAGTGGCGCAACTTTTTAGGGGAAATAAGTGGTGAAAACAAATGAATGAATGAAAGGAAAGCGTAAAAATAGGGTTGAGAAATATTGCATGTGCTAAGTAGGGTCAATCAAATCTCAAGTGTAACAATTGCATGTGCGTTTTGGTAGTTGTTTTATTTTATGACTTAAAAAACTAATGGTTCTAATACTCTTTCTTTCTTTCTTTCTCTTGTGTATTTTCACACGATGTCTGTATTATAATTCTAATTAAATTCAAATCATGTGCGGTAGAGTCTATTTGAGGGTGACACTGCCAACAAGATCATATCGAGATCTTTAATTAAGAGCGAAACAATTTTACCAACTGCATTACAACTCATGTTGGTCTAGTACTCTTTCTTTTCTATTTTGGTTTCTTACTTGATGTTCGGAGTCTGAATTGAAGCCTCGACTAAATCTGAATGACGCACTTCAGGGCTCATGCAGGAGTGTGGCGTTCCCAACATAATTTTCTTCATACTCAAAATTTAAACCTGAGATTTATGGTTAATAATAAAGCAATCTCGCAATTGCACCAGAACTCATGTGTCTTTCTTTCAAAACGTGGACACTTTAAACTTGCCACTTTCTTCTATAATTAATTAGCATATCTTATGCCTAAAATTCAGCTTCTATTTTTTTTGTGTATAAATAGAACTTTGTCAATAACCCTTGGCTCATATCAATTCCCACTCCCACTCATCTCTTATCCTCTCCTTAGTTTTAATTTACTCAATGGCTTCACTTCCACTTGTTTTCTTCTTTTTAAGCTTTTGCTTCTATTCTACTTTTGCTGATTATGGAGGATGGCAAACTGCTCATGCCACTTTCTATGGAGGGGGTGATGCCTCTGGCACAATGGGTATATCCACTTGTACTTTCTTACTTTCCATCAAATCGACTCAAATATATAAGTGGTCTAAAGCAAAATCTAAATAGAGGCCTATATATTTTTGTAAAGTCTATTATAACCAATTATTTAATTTTTCTTGAAACATAGTATTCAACATTTGTCTAACTTATATTACTTCTTTTACAAAATAATACTTGATATTTTTAACATATATACATTTTTTTAAGAAAACGAGGCGCTCAAATTTGGGGGCTAAGACAATTGAGCGGCTCCTGCTTTCCATATAGTTTTTCACATTTAAATCAGGTTAACTATACATTAATTATTAATAAAATTAACTTATAAGTGTAAAGAATTTGTACATTACTAGTGGACTTTTTGACTTAGTTTTTAACTTATACCATGTCATATTTTCTAGTATGGACGCCGTTAGTGTATAAAACTTAAACTTGTTGTAGTATAATAACATATATGGTTGTCCAAACAACTGCAGGGGGTGCTTGTGGATATGGAAATTTGTATAGCCAAGGGTATGGAACTAACACTGCAGCACTAAGTACAGCACTATTCAACAATGGTTTAACTTGTGGTGCTTGTTATGAGCTCACTTGCAACAATGCAGCTCAATGGTGTCTCCAAGGGACTATTACTGTCACTGCAACTAATTTTTGTCCTCCGAACCCGTCTCTACCTAACAATAATGGTGGTTGGTGCAATCCTCCTCTCCAACATTTTGATTTAGCACAACCTGCTTTCTTGCAAATTGCTAAATACAAAGCCGGTATCGTCCCTGTATCTTTTCGAAGGTAAACATTAGTATTGACTTAATTATTATTTATAAAAAAAAGTAACGAGTTCAGTTGAACACGTAATAATATGTGAATTTTGTTTGCAGGGTGCCCTGTATGAGAAAAGGAGGAATAAGGTTTACAGTAAATGGACACTCATTTTTCAACTTGGTTTTAGTGACAAATGTTGGAGGTGCTGGTGATATTCAATCAGTTTCAATTAAAGGGTCTAATACTGGATGGCAAGCAATGTCAAGAAATTGGGGCCAAAATTGGCAAAGCAATTCTAATCTAAATGGTCAAAGTCTTTCATTTCAAGTCACCACAAGTGATGGAAGGACACTCATTAGCAACAATGCTGCACCAAATAATTGGCAATTTGGACAAACTTTTGAAGGGGCTCAATTTTAATTTATTTACTACAAAGCACAAATTGAGGGGTTTTCAACTTGTAATTTGTATATGGCATAAAAGGGGTGAGTAGGTTTGGGAGAAAACTCCTTATGGTGGGGGGTTTGGCTCTATTGCTGTGGTGGCTGGTTTGCACCCGCTTAGGCCTATTAGTAATTTTATTTTATTTTTACAATTTTAGAGATATTTGATTAGCGGCCATTTATGGATTTGAGGGTCACTTGAATATCACATAGATTTGTCTATTAGTAGTTCCTAATTCATTGTGTAAGCAGAATTAGGGCAACTTAATGTCATCATGTTATCCTTCTTTATAATTGCTTTGGTTCATTTTCTTCTTCTATATCTTTCTTTGGGTTTGCCTTTCTGATCGATGGCTCGACAGTGTTAAAAAAAAGATATGTCTTAAACCCCCAAATTTAAGAAGGGCTCATTTTTAATAGTAATAGGTTATAAGTTATTATTTTTTAATAAATATTGAATATTATTTGTAAAAAAAGTAAACTTTTCATGAAAATGAAGAAATCCTTAGAAGAAAATTGATATATTTGAAGTACTATATCTCATGAAAAATAATTTTAAATTAAGGATAGTTATATTATCAATTGAAAATTATAACAAATCAATTATATAAAAGTTCTAAACAATTCAAATTTAAGGCCCCATTTAATTTTTGTTTTAGGTCACTAATATGCTTGAGTCTCTCCTGACTTTTCTCATTTGACTAATTTGCTTCTATTGGCAAGGCAAGTGAACAAGATCAATATAACACTTACACTAATCCTTTCAAACCTATAAGTTGGTCAAACTAGTTTTTAAGTATTGTTTGATATACACTAAGAGATCGTACGGTACAAAGATCAATACTTCAGGGAGTAGTAATACATTTTTTGGTAATGCAGAGATTATTTTTATCAAGTGTTTGGTTCATTGTTTTTACCTAATTTTGTGTGTGGTTTAAAGTTTACAAAAAATAATTCTTTCCAATTATACGCTAAAGTTATTATGAGATTTTATATTTCATGTAATTGGGTCAAAATAGATAATTGACCGATAATATTATTTTTTATAACATTTTTAACTAGCTAGGAGAATAAAAATTTTATTGTCATGTTCACTATTTTCTCACTTAAATTATTTGAGAGTAAATAATTGTCATCTTAATAAATTAGAGTTAATATCTCAAAAAGTCACAGAACTACAATGATTTATAGAGAAAATTTATTGAACTTTGTTTTGTATCAATAAGCTTTAAAAAAACTCTTTATCCTAAAATAAAATAAAATAAATATAGCAAAATAAATTAAACTATTTTTATACTAGAGATGTGTGTATGTTTGCATATATATATATATATATATACACACACACACACACACACACACTCTCTTGTTTTAAACTACTTGTGTAATGTATAACTTATGAATTGTTCTTAAATTCATACATCAATTAGTCCGATTATAATATTTTATATTAATAATAAATAAATTAAATAACTCATATTTTAGAAACAAAAAAATTATATCTAAATAACAAAATACAAGCTAATTAATTTAAATAAATTTATTAGTATAAAATAAAATATAATATATATAATCAAAAAAATTATATCTAAATAACAAAATACAAGCTAATTAATTTAAATAAACTTCAAGCTTGTGTTCATTTATTGTGATTTCAACTTCTGGCAATTAGAGACTAAGAAAGAATAATGAGTGTAAGAAAGCAACAACTGTAGTAGTTTATACTTCAATTAAGTTTTCTTAGGATTTGGATGACTAAACAATACAAACATTCACGAATTTGTGACATTGTGAACTCACAGTTTATACTTCCAGATTGTGTGTGTAAGTTTGAGCTATGCAGTACATACTTCAATTTAGTATCATGTGAGAATAACATGATAGAACTTATATCATTTGAAATTCATGTTTGGTTGCAATATGAAAATAGACATTGATGTGGATATGAAGAAGAAGAAGAGAAGCAGACAATAAGCAAGAAGGAGAAAAAAAAAGAGAAACGTACAATTCAGTTTTTGAAGTGCTTGTTAAACTTGTAAAAAAGAAAGAGTTGTCTATCCGAGATGTTAACTTTTCAACAACAACACACAAAAAATAATACAATATGTTTACAAAAATCTGTACTATGTAACACCTGCCACTAGGACAGCGTAGATGGTGAGAGTAGGTGACAATTGCCATTGTTAGCTTAATTCTGAAAATCCAAACTTGAAGTTTGGAAACAGGAACGATTTCAAGATCATTCTCATTCTATGGAAAAGGAGAATCAGAACTAAAGGAATGCACACCTAAAAGTTTTATCTCATGCAAATCAACATGCTCCTACTTGGTAAAAAAGACTATAGTTCTTTGTTCTTGGAGATACTCCGGGGCAGCCTGCTAATGCTCTCATCCACTATTTTGTAGTGCCTTGAAAATTGCCTGTGGATCTTTCCAGCATATCGATCCACGTGGTCTTCAAATTTATTATACAAGGCAGGCACAGTAATGAATACTATCGTTCCTGTGATGAATTGTGGAGGCAAAAACAAATCAGAATTGCAAACTGGCCATGGTGTAGAAAAACACAGCTCAAATCATGGAAGATGCAAATTGTTGTGGAACTTTGGGAATATGAAGAAACAAAAAATATGAACGCAGTCTTTGCAGAAATGGGACCCACTAACTGAGAGGATGTTTATTGTGGTGGAACTATATCATCTGCATGAAGTCATCAGATTTGTTGCAGTGGACCAACAAGGATGGGCATGAAACCAGTAAAAATAGCAGCGTAGGGCAGTGAAATTAGGAATGACAATGAGGCGGGGCAGAGAGGGTTTCCCCTTATGCAGGAGCGGAATGGGCAGGGTGGGGCAGGGTGTGTTGAAACTTTTTTCAACGGATGTAGTGTGGATGTGGGTTGCGGAATTCCGACTCAAAATATATGTGTTTTCTTCCATTAGTTTAGTAGATATATAAACATGAAATTTTTTGCTTGAATTTTTTGGCCAGTTATGGAGTTAACTTTTACAAAACTTAACATTAGTTTTAGTTTTTTTGTTGATTTCGATCATTAACTTAGTTCTCAGTAAGATACTCTACAAGATTTCAACCACTCAATTCCACTTAATTAGTTTCTAATACTGAGAAAAAAATACTTGTAAGTTGTAAGTTAGTCCTGGCTTCTATTTCTCTTTAGCTACTTCGTCATTGCCTTTTCTCAAATATTTTTGAAGCCTTGTAATTTTTGGAAATTGTATTGTTTCGTGTTTGACAAAGAAAGTTTAGAAACCAAATGAAAACATAAGCTTGACCCACAGATCCCCTGACCCCTTCTTTAAACAAGAAATTTTTTGTCCCCAACTACATGATTGAGATAATGCTCTATGTTAGTAGTAAGAAATCATATAACAGTACAAGTTAACTTAAATTAATACTCAGCAGAAAAATCAAAATAGTTTTATGAATATTTTTTTATTATTTTGTGCGTGTGAAACTAGGTTAAGAAAGAAAAAATATTATGTGGGACAGGGTGTGGTGGGTCTATGCAGGGTGGGGTAGAGCGGATTGAAAACACACATATTTGTTATGAGGGGAGGAGCGGGTTGTTATCTTCATGGGTATATGGGATCTGCCCCGCAACCGCCCCATTGACATCCCTAAGAGAAACCACTTGATAAAGAAGTGCATCGCGCTTTTCAAGCATATATCATTCTATTTGGTCACTCCCACCCAATTTTAGATGATATTCAAGGGTTTCACAGGGACGCCAGTGCATAAAATCTTCAAGATTTATTCATGCAAACTTGAGATTTTCTTACCAACTACAATATAATCTTAAGCCTCAACAGAATAAAGTCAATCAAACAACTGTGCTTTGACCCCAGACCAATCAGGGTCAACTATATACATATTTATATTCATTTTGCTCTGTTCAAAACTGTTAATTTTAATACTAGAGACTAATTAATCTTTAAAGACAAATCAAACTTATCTCTACATGAAGGTATTCGAACCAAGGAGCGTGCAATATCTTCATTTAGAGATAAGTTTGATACTAATAACAATAACCAAAAGTGAATTCTTTCATGTCTAAACTTGGGTGGACAGTGTTGCGCAGTATTCATGCTAATGGAAATACTGGATATCTGGTAGATTAGTCGAGATGCGAGCAAACTAGCGTGGATACGACTGATTTCCAAAAAAAAAAAAAAAGCATTCACTCTCATATAACATCGTTAGTTTCACAGTAGTCATAAAATCTACATTTCACTTCATTATGTATCTTCAATCACATATCATTATGTACCACCCCTCCATTTTCAACCATCTTATTTTACTGCTTTACATCTTCATTTTCTTTGTTCTTTTTCTTTTTTTTTCTTTGATAAAGTAAAGATTTTATAAATGTGATGAGGTAAATCACGAGTCTACAAGGGTTGATACAGAAAGTAAAGAACCTTGCACAAAATATGATTATATAAAGTATAAAAGACTACCAAATCGTCAAAATTGACTGAGACCTTATGACACTTTAAAAAAATTGACTAGAAACAAAAGACATGCTCTCATTTTGTACCGAAGTGTTCTCACTCATTCAAAAGCTCTCTTATTTCTCTCTCCTTCTATAAGCCACAAAAAGGCCATGAGCTACATCTCAATCTCTTCGCCTTCTTTTTACAATGTCTCGACACCTGATTGAACAACACATCCACAACTACAGGTAGCATTGACAACAATATTCTGATCTTTTTTCCATAATGAACAATATTCTGAAATTTTTCAGCGTAGTCTATCATAACTAGTCCTACGGTCGGACAGTTTAACTGTAAATGTTCAAGATATTCTCCCTAGTCTTTGCATATGTAGTGCAAAGTTGACAGACGTAATCCTCTTCTTCTTCTTCATTGTTCCGCTATGAGAATCTCCCTTCTTACTGCTAGTCAAGTGAGAGAGCATACTTTCCTAAAAGTTCTAGGAATCTAAACTAAAAAGCCTAAGAATATTGTGTCCTCTCAATTCAATAAAGTTTTGTAGAAGGATTTTACCGATAAAATTCCAATCCCTTTCTCTTCCATAGCCAATCATCGGGGTTCATCAATCACCTATTCCACTCAGAGTAGGACCATTGAATTTCGGTTTCTTCTTCAAGCATGTCATTCTTAGAAAAGACTGAGACTAAATATCTTAATTAACTACTTGTAGGCACCACAATTATATCTCATCTCACTTCACCTTTGTTTATGGGAGCTAAATTTACTCCATGTATTTTTGTCTTATTTTTACTTATCATTAAAATCATTACCCTCTGTAATAGTGCTCGTTATGATTGCAACTTTTGGTTCACTCCTTGACTAATTTTGTCAATTAATACAATGCCATCCCCAAATAGCATGCACCTTAAATCTTCATTCTTTGTCTATTAAGTATCGATTATCTCATTCATAACTAAGGACTACAAATACAAGCTCAACAAAACTCCCAACGTAGGTTCATGAGTATAAGAGACACTTCTAGTTTCCAACAGTTCTCAACCATGTACCACTTCTTACATATCCGTTACAGTATTCATACTCATTATGTCTATACTTTCTTTTTCTTTTTACATGTTACTTTTGATATGTTTGTTGTTTTGTCTCAAAGACTTAGCAAAAAACTTTCTTACTTTATCATATATTTTCTCTAGGTAGATGAATATGAAATCATTCTGCCTCTTACTATAAATTTCTGTAAATCTTGTTAGGAAAATAGAGTCTATAATAAATCTACCCGAAAACCAAATTGGTTCATTGTCATCCTTACAATGTCCTGATGTTTGTACTTTATTGCTCTTTTCCATAGTATGATTCATAGGTTTAATACTACAGTAATCTACTCAAATTTATTTCTCTTATTTGTCCTTATTAAATTGGAACAAGGGTGCTCAGTCATACAAGGGACCAAGGAAACTCAGTAAAGCACAACAAGAAATAAATAGAGAAGGATAAATTCATTCAGCACATATATCTATAAAGATTCATCAAGTTACATCATAGTGTAATGAATAGGCACATACCAATATATGCAAGTGTGAAGAAAGATATTACGCTTCCTATGACAGATAGAAGCCACAGAACAATAACTACCTGCAAATATGTCAAAATTTGGCCAACTCAGTTCTATTCAAATGAAAATTAGTCCATATTATAACCAACACTTGTATCCTAAGAATAAAGTAGGACACAATATTCAAGATATGATAACAGCAACCCATAAGTTAAACCATCAGTTACCATGGGTGGCTCGATGGAAGTAAATTACTGTAATATCATCAATTACTAGTCAAGCTGGATAACTTATTGCACGTAATCTGAAAGGAGATGAAGCCAGTTGTGGGCCTAAAGGCACAAATTATGCTCCACAAATTCCCCAGTCGTCATGTAATACTTACAACTCACTATGAAATAAATCAAAATACAAACGTCGAGATTCATAAGCACCTTATAATTGTTGAATGAAAACAATACATTACTGGTCATATGCACCAGATGTCACAAAGTACTGGACATTCTCCACTCTGTTATGTTGAAAGTTAAAACATTACAGAACAATAATGCATTTTCCCTTTCTCAGCATGATTCCAGGTCAATTCTAATTTTTTCTTCTCAGTTTATTCACTTGGGAAAAACACTTGAACACCTAATTTAAAATCATTGTTTAAGTTTTTTCAGAGATCATGGTTTAGTTTGATTTATTGTTGTCAAAGGCACAATGTCCAGCATTAATCACACCCCTACGTTTTTGGCCTTTTTTTTGTTGTTTTTGGATAAGGAATCACATCCTCACACTTGGTGAGCACTAACCTTGAAGAATAGTTTGAAATCTTTGCCAAGAGTGATATCATGAGCCATGAGAAGCATATAATTCATTTTGACCCGAAATGATGCTGCAGCATTATTAACCATTTCTTCTGACAAGACTAACTCTGGTAATGCTGGGAGTTGTCTGTCGAAGATAGAAAAAGAAAAATCAGTTGAACTTCTCCATAGGAGAACGAAACACAGAAAGAGACAACTATCTAAACGAATTAGTGAAATGAGTATGGGAACAATACTTCTTCCTGAAGGCTGCATAGTTTGCACGGAGAAAGAGCAGAACTATCAGAATCAGTAAAACATCAGAAGAAACTGATAAGAAAGGTAACTCTGAATACTCAAAAATGATCCAAGCAACTGTAGCAGCAACAATGATGCCAAAAGAGACACGCCTCCGCCTCCACAATATAACGTCAGCAGCTTATACCAAGTGAAACAACAAGTAAGTCACAACAAAGTCATCAAGCAACAAGAATGAAATTTGAAGAAGACACAAATTAAGGAGAATGTAAACAATCAGCCCTGGCTTCAAGATAGCTACTGCACTCAAAGATGAAGTAGAGGAGGTAACAAAGCTAATATATGTGGAGATTGTCAAGAAACATAACTAAGTCTTCATTTGAGAGCCATCTTTGATTCATATGATGATTGAGCTCCACTACCAAATCTATTTTTAGAACACATCCTTCATACAAGGCAAGAGAGAAATACGCATAAAAAGGTAATTCAACCAGTAACAACATGAGTTGTTAAGCTCTATGCCGACATGAATTAAATCAGAAAGTTCAACCACAAAGCTGCAGGGCCACAGTTCCAAGCATTTCCAGCATGAGCACAAAGAGAATCATATACAGGCATGATTTTTCACTTTACACGCTTCCTAGTCTCAGTCCTTGGATCAATACATTATAATTGCTAACCTAACATAAAATCAAAAACTTAAACTCGGGATTCATATTTAATCAAAGTTATATGATCATATTTTCAGACGAAATATCAGCTTCATTTCCATGAAACTTGGCGTAACAGTTAAACCAAAGAGCGCACTTCTGCCAGTTGATCTCTTTGAGACTCAATAATAGAGGAATTTACCTTTTCCGCCGCCCATCATCTGGTGGAAAGAGGTTTGCCGGCCGAACAACTTGTAAGCAGAACTAGTCGCGGCCGATGTTGACGGAGCACCGGAAGCACCGTTATTACCTCTCCCATTTCCGTTCCCTTCTATGTTGCAAAGATCGTCGGAATGCTCCATTGAATTTCACTATAAGGTAGTATCAAAATTCACATCACAAAACCCCAAAATTTGTACTTTTGAAGAAGGAAGATAGAGAAATTGGCATACTTATACCTCTAGCTAAACAAAATTTAATTCCTAGTAGGGCATGTTGAAGTCCATAATCATGATGGAAGGAGGCTAATTTGGTACTAAAAATTTCAACGAACCAATCGATGATTACAATGAGAATGAACCATCTCTTTTTTTTTTCTTCCCGTGTGGGGGTAATTATGACGTGGATGCGGCTGCTTTAGTTCAGCAATATTTTCACGCGCCAGTAGTGTGTGTCATTCACGCTCCGCCATTTATCAATTGTTTCCTCTCAATTATGAGCCTTCAATTTTTTCGGTTTTCGATTTTCGATTTTAGACAAATGTATACTATATATTAAATTAAATTAATTTGGTTAGATTTATTTTTCTGCTTTGGCTTAATTTAGTTCAGTATTTTTAAATTAGTTTTTTAGTATGAATGAAAAATAAAACAAAAATAAAGTATAAGAAAATTATATCAAGGAATGATGTGTATTACCGTGGAACACTTATCATACTAACTAAAAGACTATATTTATTTATATCAAGAACATTGTGCCTCCAACAATTTATCAAGAAAAATAAGTGTGAAGATGGTTCCTTTATATAATGGATACTGATAAAAATATGTATGAGTTCTCTTGGAAATTTCAAGTTAACTATTGAACCGTACGTTGATGTTACATTGATTTGTTCATGAATGATTTAATTGTTGATTGAATTTTTAATTTTTAGTTAAGAGAATGTCTATATATATTTTAAAGTAAAAGCTTGATTTTTTGGTGCACCAAAATTTTGAGACCCTTACACCAAACACCGAACCGAATTTTAAAAAAAATAGCACTGATATCAAATCGAAAAACCAAAGAATCAAATTAATTTAATTCGATTTGATTTTTCAGTATTTATAGCCACCCCTAACTCTTATATGTTTGGCAAGTAAGGAAACATTTTTTTGATTTTTATAATCGATTTCCATGTGATACTTTCCACCTCCCACCAACAATAAACTTAAAAGTAAATGTATACAATAAGATTATAATAGATAAAAAGAAATTATCTAACATTTTTATTTAAATAATGACTTTCAACTCATTTCATTTACTAACCATTAAATCATATTGTTGAATAATCAATTTTTCTATATTTATCTAGTTAAATTTTTTACAATAAAATAAATTTCTTTACAAATAAGAAAATTGACTTGAATTAGAAAATTAAAGAAAATAATTTTGACAAATTGCATTCCTTGTTCTGATTATTATTGTTATTCTCAGACTCCCGTTCCCCCACCCCCACTTTATCCGTCACTCCTCGAGACAAATATTTTTTTTATCTTAAATATTTTTAAATTTATCATATTTTTTTTTAACTTGTATTACAAAAATTACTTTTTTTCAGGAAAATGGTTCCCGTAACCATCAAACAGACCAGGGTCTTTTTCTTTTTCTGCTACTCCGCGTTTATAAAATGCATTCCACGTTCATCAGCGCTACATATGCGATAAAAAAAACACAGCTGCTCCATTAATTTTATGGCTAGACTTGATTTAGTCCTTTTTGTTAACAATTAAACATAAAGAGTCCTTTAAGTTTGTAATTTAGGGTAATTGGTCCCATAATTAACGGTGTATCAATCGGTGTTTTCAAAGTTTTTGGACAAATTTTAGGACGGAATATGTATCAAAAATATTTTAGAGTGGATCTATAAGGTGTACATCTTAGAATCTGTGAGTCCACTTTAGAATTTATTTTAATACATAAGTCACGTGGAAGAGTAAGTTCTGAATATTAAATTTTAATTTTTATTATTTTAAAAATATTTTTCTATAAATTATATTTACTTTATTATTAGCGTAATGATATTTACGCTTGAACTTCGTGTTATAATGATTTTCTAAAAATATGTATAAATAAAGAAAACAATAATCATAAAATTGCCATAATAATAAATACTTGTTCAAATATTGATATAATAGATAGTCCAAAAAACTATGATTTTAGGCCATTCTCTTATTTTTTGTCATCGCTCTTGCACTTCCTATCATACTTATTTTTAAAAATATATAAACAAAGAATAAGTGTATATATTAGTTGAGATTAAGAAGGATTAGTAAATATGGAGATCAATGATAAAATGAATGATGATTTCATTTTAAAGATTCTCCCAGCTATGATCATTTTTGTGTGTTGCCTTTATCAAATCTATACTTTTGTCTATAATATTAGTGATTCATTTGAATTTATTGACAGAATTATTAAATTTTTTATCTTACTTAATAATAAAATCATAAAATTGAAGATATATGAATTAACTCTTCATAAATTTATTAGATTTATATGTCTCATTTCATATTAAATAAAATGTCTCACATCATTTCACATACCTATTTTTTTTAAACATATTTTTCAATAACCCATCAAAAAGAGAAATATAACAAAAATTAAGATTACATTGATCACAAAATATCTCTAACTTTACCATTTAAACACCAAATTCGTAAATCACAAGCATTGATTTATTGCTTATGCTTTTAACAAACTGCATTAGAAGTAGAAGTATGTTCTGGAAAGAAGTTTTCTCCATTTTTTCTTAAAAAGAACAATACTAATTGTTCGACAATTATATAACATTCCAAGTTTTTTCTCGGAACTATTTTTTACCTTAGTGAAACGTCAAATTCATATTTGTTGTAAAAAAAAGCTTTTAAAGATACGTAAATTACAAATTCACGTATAATAAAGAGAAAATTACATATACATATTAGCAAATAAAGATCAATTACTAAAGGCTAAAGGGTTTGATGGACCTTATACTTGTATAGATTCATATTTTTAATAACTCTACTTTACTCTTTGTCAATTAAACCCTCTAATTCAAATAAAATAAAAATTTTAAATATCTCTAATAGATATACCAACAAATATTGTGAAAATCCTCTCCTTTGTACTTCGAGCTTAATCTCAAAGAAGAAGAAATTTAAGGTCAATGTGCGTGATGGTGAATTGGGTTGACAGTGGTTCTGAGTTTGGGAAGGTGGGAAATGAAAGGGAAATAATAATTTTATTTTATTTTGAAAATAGAAAACTTATTATTATTTTTCTTTAATTTAATTTTTTTGGTTAATAAATAAAATAGGTATAAAAATAATAATAACTTGATATTAATATATGTGACATGGATATAATATGTCATTAATTCAAGGAAAAGTGAGGTACACATATAATTGAAGGAATTTAAAAATCTCATTTTAATTGAGTTTAAAAATTTAATGGACAAAAAGTTAAGTAAAAAAAATTCAGAATATAAACACATATTTATTATAAGAGTTTATCAAATTATTTCGTCATTACTAAATGACAAAGTCAAATATAATTGGTGTCTAACTTTTATTTTTGGACAGTATGATTCGATTGAGTCAAAATTAGGTATGTACGTAGTATAAGACAAGGATGAAGCCCTATTATTTATGGTACGTCTTTGTCATGAAGTCTCAATGAATAAAGTAAACTGAAAGAACAAACTTTGGAGAAACCCAACCTTCAAGTAGAAACATTAAATTTACACAAAATTAGCCATCAAATTGAATGAAAAATATTTGTGTGGTATTCGTAATCGATAGGTAAAATTTATTCGGACTAAGTGTTTAAACTAATTTAATATATGTGTGTCATGTGTTTAAATTATTGTTCATTTTTCTTAACCTTGATTAATTTAAATGTGTTTTACTTTATTAAATCACATAGTAATGAAAATTGCATTAGTTTGGTGTAAACACCAGATGTAGTAACTTCACTTTTATACTTTACTGATTACACTCAAAAGATAAAATATACTTTTAATTGTCATATTGCGCTTCACAAGTTAATTTGACTAATTTTTAAATTTATATTAGAATATATTAATTCGATATTTTAAACAAAAGAAAAATAAAAATTCAAAAATTATATAAAAGTACTATAAATTATAATTTTTTTACATATTAATATAATTAATAAAACATCGTAAAATGTTATTTAAAATACTTATTATTGACTCTAAAATGAAAATTATAACATTTAAAAATGGACGAAGATATTATTAGAAAAAATTAACTTTCTTCTAATTTATGTCTGAGTTTAGCATAATAGTCATAGCAAAATAATTAAATTCCTTTTTACCTTGCTAATTGAACTAATATTACATAAGATTTAATAATATATCACTACATGGTTATTTGGAATAAAATGGCAGGGAGCCTAGATTCAGATTTACATGCATTAAGTGGACATTTGACCACGAAAAAAAGTATTACTTTAATTAAAAACTATGAAGGAAATTATGTTTGGTCATATTCTTTCCTAATAATATTTAGAATTTGAATGTATATTTTAAAATACGATTTATATCTTTTAATTTAAAAAATTATCAAAATTACTCGACTTGATTAATTTATCTAGAATATACAATTAGATTTATTCTAAAAAATTAGTATCTCAAAAAGATAATTATATAATATTATAGGTTATATTTCATGTACGAGCTTTTACATGCTATTAAATTTTTTTCCCACTATCTTTGAAATTTTTGGAGTTAGAGTTGAAGAGTGAAGTGTATTTACTTTTAATTATTCCAATTAATATTTGATTGTTTAAACCATTTTCTCCTTTTAAAAAAATTGATTTAACCAAAGTCAATTTTTTTGAAAGAAAATATAGTATAAAAATATTAACAAGATTCTGAAGTATTCTCCAAAGTCTGAAATATTTCTTCCGAAGTGTTCATTTCAATAGCATTGAAAATAATGAAATCCCTTAATTAAAATAATATTACTTAAGATTTTATAATATATTACATGATTATTTTGAAATATAAAAGAAGTGTATGGAGCCTCAGAGTCATATTTCTAATCCACGTGTTATTAAATGGGTTGACCATTAAAATAACAAAAACACTTTATTTTAAAATTTTAAAGTTGAAGTTCTGTTTCCATAAAAAAGAATATTAAGAATTTTAAAGTATTTTTTTTTAAAATATATAATTTATATCTTTTAGTTTTTAAGAATTATCAAAATTACTCAACTTGATAATTTACCTAAAACAGGAGTACTATTCAATTTATTCTTAACAAAATAATATCTTCAAATTAATAATTATATAATATCATAAATTAGATGTCATATACGAGCTACTGCATACTATTAAAAATACTTTTTCACAATATTTAAAATTTTTGAAGTTGAAATTAAAGATTGAGGTGTGTTTACTTTTAATTTATGCAATTATTTTTATTTTTTAAAAAAATTATAATAAATATAAAAACAAGATATTGAATGTCTTTCAAATTCGAAATACAATTTCTTTAAATTTTTTAGGATCAAATGCTATTTTCAAATAAATAAAAAACTACTGGTCTCAAATAATAATGAATAATTATATTTCCTTAATTGAATAGACATCGTTAAACATTGGATCAAATTAAAAGTAACAAGAAATTCTAAACTTGTTGGACTCTATATGTTCAGTATTAAACTTTAAGGACCAATCCGTACTAACCTTCAATATTAAGAGACTAATTAAGTTAAATATTTTTTTGTTGAAGATGCAAGCACGTCCCTCCCCCCTTCTCAGATTTTGACTGAGATTTGCATACATATAATTTACTCACATTTCCAGGATACAAAATTATCAAACTCTCTGTATACACTCGCTGTAGTTGGAACTTGGAACTGACTGCACAACCTTTTGCCCTAAAATTTAAGTCGAAAAATTTCTCAAATCCATACAAAATACACATATACAGGCTTGTTAACTTGATTGGATCTGTAATTATATGGAATTTTGGAAATGGTAGCGTGAAGAATTTGTGGTGTTGGATCAAATTTGTTGCTGGTTTTTGGGAAGTATTTCTTTCAGATGTGAGATTTTGTACATACTGATTTTTTGTTTTGTTTCATTTGATTGTTGCTGTGGAATGTTGAGGTTTATCATTGTTTGTTGTTCGATCTAGATAAATTAGCGGAGCAAGGAGCTGTAGCTGAAAGGATGAGTGAGAACAAGCGCTTTCAGCTTGGCACCATTGGAGCTTTGTCTCTATCTGTTGTTTCGTCAGTATCTATTGTGATATGCAATAAAGCGCTTATGAGCTCTTTAGGTTTTCGTTTTGGTGAGTTAATTGTCATTGTATGGATCATCATTTTACAAGATGCTTGTCATATTGAATACGGAATCGAAATGTGAATACGTGATTAAATTTTGCTTTTCATGCTAAAAGTTTGCTTTTTGTGCTATTATTGAAAAAATGAAAAAATAGCAACATCAGTTGTTAATGAGATATGTAGTCTCCTTATATGACTTGTGCAATACTCTGCAGTTAAGTTAGGTCCAAGATTCATTTCCAGCAGCTATGTTTGATTTTTCAAATCATCCTCTCAATTTGATAACATATCGATTCCAAGTTGGATGTGCTTCTGTTTTGTCTTACACTGTACGTGTTTCTAGTTTTGATTACATAAGAAGTTGTCATGACATGATACTGTCCCTACTAATCACTGATGGATGAATAAGTTAGTCTTCCCTCTATACTAGTGTCTTTAGATAAATCTGTCCTTGAAGTTTTAGTTAAAGGTATGAACTTTGGTTTAGATAGTTTTGAACTATTAACTGCAGTGAATAATACTTTGTGTTTGCAGATTCATGTTCAAACCACTTAAGAATCAAGATCTACCTTTTTTACCTAGATTTTTCAAGTTGTCTTAATAGCTGTTATAATTTCCAAGATAGAGATGAGATGATAATGTGTATAAATTTTGTTCTATGGCAGCTACAACTTTGACGAGCTGGCATCTACTGGTCACTTTTTGCTCCCTCCATGTGGCGCTATGGATGAAGCTATTTGAACACAAACCTTTTGATCCAAGAACTGTTGTTGGATTTGGTATTCTGAATGGAATATCAATTGGGTTGCTAAACCTTAGCCTTGGTTTCAATTCTGTTGGTTTTTATCAGGTACGTTCTTTCCCTTCATCTCTATTTCAGATAACATGGCTGCATAATGATTTTCCTAAATTCCAAGTTTTCTCGCTAATGTGTTAGATGACGAAGCTTGCAATCATACCATGCACTGTATTTTTAGAGACAATTTTCCTCAGCAAGAAATTCAGGTCAGTTTATCATTTTTATTGGGTTAATCAGTGTTTTTTGATTGATGCCATTTTCATCTTGGAGTCGCTAATTTTCCTTTGCACTGCAACTTTGACTAAAAGATGAACTGGATAACTCCTAAAGTTGCATTAGCTACCAAGATAAGTGATTCACTGACCAATCCATTCATACTGATCCAGTACTGGTAAATCAGACGATGGCAACCAAACTAATTCTTAGCGAAACCTGTAAAGACTGAATCATGTTTCCCTAAGCAATCAACTGGTTATTTGAAGATGGTCTGAGAAAGTACTTCATCTACTAATGGTTTTTTTATACTGACAATAATGGATTTTGCTTTAGCTATGTAACTTTTTGCTAGACTTGGTTCTCATAAAATTCTTATTCTCTATTTGAGCTTTAACCTGAAATTTCCTTGTTTTACAGTCGGAGCATTCAACTCTCTCTTTGCGTCCTTCTTTTGGGTGTTGGAATTGCAACTGTAACTGATTTACAGCTGAACTTCCTGGGTTCTATCTTGTCACTCCTTGCAGTTCTTACCACTTGTGTTGCTCAAATTGTATCCTTCTAAAGTAGCTGGCTCCTTATTTCCATTGTTTGCACTATTTTTGCATATTTCAAGCTGCATACGGATCAGATATGGCAAGTTTTGTGGGTCACAAGAGGTCTTTAGCTTAACTTTTAACTAGTGATTGATGCATCTTCATGCTATCACTTTTCATATTTTTCTTCTAAGACTAATATGGAGATGCAAAATCTTTGTGTTATCTATCTGACCTACCTTGAACATATAACTTGCTTTGTTATATCTTTTTAGATGACCTTAAACTTATATCCTATACTATTTTAGCTTTATTTGATCTCGATTCAATGTCATAAAGCTTGAGCATTACCAAGCAGCTCCTTGGTATGTGAACTGTTTATACCTGCTGCTTTTGGAGTTGTATTTGCTTCTTTTACATATTTTTTGAAATGTTAAGCAAGGATGTAACTAGTATAAACAACAAAGATGGTGCTTTGTAGATACAAAGTCGGGGGAATCCCTCTGCAAAAAACAAAAAGTGGGGTTCCAATCTATGCCTAGATATTTTCCTGTAGTGAATTGATGATTGTCTGAACAATTATGGATTTTAACCTATGTTATATGTATTATATACACACACACACACATCCATATATCGTCATGGTCCATACATCTTTTCTTCAAGTTAGTTCTTAATTAGCTTCTTTCAGATGACCAATACCATCCAGAAGAAGTTCAAGGTTTCTTCAACACAACTGTTGTATCAATCTTGTCCTTATCAAGCCATGACTTTGTTCGTCTCTGGTCCGTTTCTGGATAAGTTTTTGACTCAGCAAAATGTATTTGCCTTCAGATATACGCCACAAGTGCTGGTAAGCATTATAAACCCATCTTGTACAATGTCCTTACTGCTCCTATAGTAATGGATGGGGAATGGTTCCAGATCTAATTCATTTTTGTAAGTGCAGACTTTCATTGCTATGTCCTGCTTGATCTCAGTCTCTGTTAACTTTAGCACATTCCTTGTGATTGGAAAAACATCCCCTGTCACCTACCAAGTCCTTGGCCATCTTAAAACTTGTCTAGTATTAGCTTTTGGATATATCTTGCTTCATGACCCATTCAACTGGAGGAATATTCTTGGGATCTTTGTTGCTATGCTGGGAATGGTTCTTTATTCATATTATTGCACTCGTGAAGGTCAGAAAAAAGCTACAGAAGCATCAGTACAACTTCAGGTATAACATGATACTTTTGGTTCATCAGATCCATTTTATTTCTTTGTTACAGTACTTGACTAGCTACTAATTTCATCAATTCTACTCCCATTATAATGATTACAGACCAAAGAAGATGAATCTGATCCTCTAATAGGCATGGAGACTGGAGCTGGTGCAATAAATGATGTAGCTCTCCCAATGTCCCCAATTGGGAAAGCAGATAATGATTTCCGTGCTCGAGACTACAACCGTTGAAAATGGTATATTTAGCATTCCAAGATGCATCAATTGAATTATGATGAAATTGATAGTTCGCCATGGGAATCGTGCAATTGCAACAATACTTCCCCTACTTCAAAATCATATGAGTAACAAAGAACGCTTTCATTTCCACTTTGATTGCTGTTTGATGTCTAGATTTGAAATGTTACCACTGCTCCATAGTAAGCAATGCATGTACTTCCCTGATTTATTGTATAATTAGAATATTTGAGGCATAGTAAAAATGATTTGATCAGAAATTATTTGAGTTCTAGCTGAATAATGTTATCTCTGAACAGTATATATATATTACTCTAAGCAGCTTTTCTCCAATCTGCATACTTTGATGTTATCTCTTCCCCAACCACCAATACTTTCCATTGTTTTACATTTGATGTTTCTTATTAAATCCAGCTATATATATCTTTACTCTGTGCAAATTGCCTTTTTAGTTTGTGGATAACTTTTTTGCATAATAGGTGATATATATATATATATATGTCGTTGGTAATTCTTAGTACCCTCTAGGGCCAATAGGGCTTTAGTTTAGTGGTAATGACGCAACACATGTACTGCACATTAGGTATAGGTTATAAATTTGAACCGTGAACTGTGAAGCATGGTATTTAAGTGGGAGCAGAATAAAAAGGTGAACCCAAAGTTCTGAATTTGTGAGCATAACTAGGGTTGGGTGAGCTAGCCCACAAGGAATATCTTCGTTATCAAAAGAAATCGTAGTACCCTCCACTTCGATTATCTCCTAACCATTTGTCCCTTCTTTCTTTTCCAATCTTATTAGGGAATTAATCAAGTGCACATAAATTATTTTGAACATTACGGTGATTTAAAAAAAAACAGTTGAGGGGGGATGTGCTTACTGATATTTTGATTCCTGAAGAGTCCTAGTAGATGGAACTATACTTCCATAATCATATTAGTAGAGAACTGATAAATTAATGTATATTTTGCACTATCTCCAAGACGTCCCCAGAATACCACAAACGTTAAGGTCTTTGACTAAAAATGATCAGATTTTTCTAATTATACTTATACATATTAACCACCTCATGAGATTCTTCTGCCAATAATTACAGGTTTCGATTCAAATTAATCCATAAATTTTGGATACCACATGCTTTGTATAAAGAAAAGAATAAAAACTTAGGATACACATGCATTTCTATAGAAAATTAGGATTTTGTCATTGACTTCATATTTTTTTTGTTGTCAACATCGATTTGTTTTTTTAATCTTGATGTCAGAAAGTGCAAGCAAAGTTTTGATTAAACGGTCATGTAAAGATATGCTCTTAAGATTATTTAAATGGTTAGATGTGCAGTCTGTCCTCTCATAGCTTTTCTAGTATTTGTGATCACAAAATCTCACAAAATCATCCAAAGAAAGGATTCACACAAGTATTTCCTAACACGCACTCTCTTAAAAAATTCTCTATTAAAAAAAGGAGGAGAGGGGGGAAAGAGGGGGGGGGGGGGGGTAAGAGATAAAAAAGCTGTTGAAAGTATGCTGGTTATATTTCAAATGAGAAGAAATGATCTTTTATAGGATTCAAAACTTGGGCTCCAAGTTGGGTAAAAATAAAAAAGAGAAATATGAAAATTATCTCCTCCACAAGTTTATACTTTGGCTCCAAGTAACAAACTTTTGGCCAAAAGATAGCCATATAACAAAGCTCCACCTTGGCTTGATTTTGGCTATTATAATGAATTGTTCCACCCTCTTCTCCAAAGCCCACATGGGGTAAAACATTTTTCGCATATGAAAATCAAGTTCAAGTAGAGTTTGAACTTGCCAGTGTGCTTTTCCAGGACAAGCCATATACCGACTTACCACACTTACTGCTTGTAAAATGTCTGGACGTGCTCACACTATTGTATACATAATATTGTTAACTGCACTAGAATATGGTACATGTGTCATATCCCTCTTCTTTCTTTGACTGTGGTGATTGAGCAGTTGCTACCTTAAAATGAGCAGCAAGACAAGTACTTACTGGTTTAGCATATTTCTTGCCAAATCTCTCCAAGGCCTTCTCTAAGTACTTCTTCTCGGTCGGGAGTAGCATGTTGGTTCCCCAATCTCTTTTGATCTCCATGCTAAGGATTTTAGTAGCTGCTCCCAAATCTTTCATTTCAAATTCACTTTTCAGCTGACCTTTTAAAATGGGAATTTCTGCTAAATTCTTAACAACAATAAGCATGTCGTCAACATATAATAATAAGTAAACAAATGAATCATTTTAACTTTTAAAAGTAAACACAACTATCATACATGCTCCTCGAATAACCATGACCCAACCTAAAGGAATCAAACCTCTTGTACCATTGTGTTGGAGATTGCTTTAATCAGTATAAGGATTTCTTCAATAGATGAATATGGTCTTCTTTTCTTTCAATTTCAAATCCTTCAGGTTGATGCATGTATATTTGTTCTTCAAGTTCGCCATATAAGAAAGTTGTCTTATCATCAAGTTGTTCTAACTCCACATCATACATGACAACTAAGGCAAGCAAGACACCAATAGAGCTATGTTTAACAACAAGTGTAAAAAATGTCATTAAAATCAACTCCTTGTACCTGACTATAGGCCTTTGCAACTACTCGTGTCTTATACATTGTATCTTCAACTCCTGGGATGCCATCCTTTTTCTTAAAGACCTATTTGCAACCAACCCAACAATTCTCTTTCCCGATGACGGCTTCACAAGAGACCAAGTATCATTCTTGTGGAGAGATTCAATTTCTTCATTCATTGCAATCAGCCACTTGGTTGAATCAACACTAGAAACTGCTTCTGAATAATTAGATAGTTCTCCAATTTCTTCAGTTTCCTGTGCAATTGAAAAAGAAAATGCAACATAATCTCCATATCTTCCTTGTTTTTGAATTTGTTTCTTTGATGTGTGTGGCTATGGAATACTCATTTGGTTCAACTTCCGAAGTTACTGGGCCTTCCGCTTCTGGAATTTCAACTGTATTTTCTTCCACAGTTGATGAGTTTGGCTCAAAAGAAACGCCAAACATAACCTCCACCTGCTCAAGTATACTCACCTCTTTGTTCTTGTTACAAGAACTAGAAGAGTCTTTACTGGGATGTAACATGGAGGATTCGTCAAAGGTTACATCTCTACTACTTATAAATTTTGGTGACTTCGGATCAGGACACCAAAGTCTGTATCCTTTCACCCAAGATGCATATCCAAGGAAAATACACTTTTTAGCCCTTGGCTATAATTTCCATCATTTACATGCATGTACGCAGGATAATCAAAAAATTTAAATCAGAATACTTTGCAGAGTACCTGACCATATTTCCTATGGAGTTATAAAGTTCAAAGGTGCATAAGAGGCACGATTTACAATATAACAAGTTGTACAAATAGCCTCTGCCCAAAAAATATATGTCAACCAAACATTTGAAATCATGCAACAAGCTCTTTCCAAAAAAGTCCTATTCATCCTTTCTGCAACACCATTTTGCTGAGGGTTCATCCTCACGTGTGATGTCGAACAATTCCTTTATTTTTGTAAAATTCGTCAAAACTCATCATTAGTGTTCAGGGAAGAGAGCGCTTCATCGCCGCCTTCTACGCTTCACAAACTAGAATGAGTACACGAGCGCTTCATCACTTAGAGCGAGCGCTTCATCACTTAGAGCGTGAAACGGGGCCTTATCGATTTTTTTGCTTCACGTTTCTCTGAACACTGCTCATCATAACAAAATTTCAAGTCATTATCTGTTCTAAGTCGTTTGACATGTTTTCATGTTTGATTTTCAATTAAAACTTTCTATTATTTGAAGTTAAGAAAACATCACTTTTATTTTTCAGGAAATAAATCCAAACTTTTCTTTAATAATCATCAATGAAAGTTAACATATGCATGGAACCACCTTTTGACGGGGAACTAGAAGGATCCCAAAGATCTGAATGATTGTAGTCCAAAATACTTTTTGTTCGATGAATTGTTGGAGATATGAAGATGAGTCTTTTCTGCTTCCTGAACACACAATATTCGCAGAACTCCATGTTTTTGGTACGTTGTCCACATAGAAGACCTTTTCTTAGTGAGGATGGAAAGACATTTCTCACTCATATTCCCCAGTCTCATATGCTACAATTTGATGATGTCAGAATCAAATTGATTTGAAGTAGAAACTGCAATAGCACTTGTAAATGTGGATCCCAATAAAGTGTACAACGTACCAAACCGTCATGCTTTCATGATCACTATAACAAATATAGACTTTCAAAACTCCACTTTCACCTGTGTATTTGCACCCAACAGAGTCTAGGGTGCCCAATGAGATTTTTCTTTAAGCCAGGATCATATCTAACATTGGTGAGAGTTCTCACCACCCCATCGTGCATTTGAATTCGAATTGTACCTTTATAAAAGACTTTGCACGGAGCATTGTTTCCCAAAACAACTCCACATCCCGTAGATTCATATGTAGTTTAAAAAAAAAATCCCTATTCGGAAACATATGGTAAGAACAACCTGAATCCAAAATTCACTCATCATCATTAGATTTAAAATTGTTATTAGCAAAAAAGAATATTGTTCCCTCACACTCATCAGCCGCTACACTTGCTTCAGCAGGATCTACATTTTGGTGCTTATTTTTATTTTCCTTATACTTTCTTTGTTTTTCTACTTATAACATTTGAAAATAATATGACCTTTATTATGGCAATATTTTCATACTATATTTCTGTATCAGACTTTGACCTTGATTTAGACCTCTCATTATTGATTCTTTCTTATTAGATCTACCTCTTATAAATAGTCCTTCCCCATGGCTTACACGACTTTCCTCAATAATATCTCTATCTATCTGTTCCTTTGATTTTAAGGTAGATTTAATTTTCCTATAAGAGATATTATCTTTTCGATAAAACATAATATCTCTAATATGCTTAAATGATTGGGGTAAGCAAATAAGTAATAAGACGACTTGATTCTCATCTTTAACTTCAACATCGATATTACTCAAATCCATAAAAATGGAATCAAATGCATCAAGATGTGAGAGAACAAAAGTACCTTCAACCATACGGAATATGTATAAAACTTTTGCTTCAGGTAAAGTGTGTTTTCACCGTCTCTTTTATACACAATTTTTTTAGTTTTTTCCACATGCCTTTGGCTGTGGTTTCTGTAGATACTTCACGTAAAATCTCATTTGAGAGATTAATAATGATACTTTATTTTTCCTTCTTGTCTAAGACAGCGAACTCCGAATTCGTCATATTTTCTGACTTCTTCTCCTTTCCTTCCAACAACATATTTAGGCCACCTTGAATTAGGATAGCTTTCATCTTTAATTGCCACATCCCAAAGTTCACACTTTGATCAAATTTCTAAATGCAAGTCTTTGTTACTGTCATTTCTGGCTACTGAAAATAATCCAATTAAATTTAGCTCTGATATCAATTTGTAAGAATCGGTGATCCGAGTATTGCGGGATTTAGCTCAAAAATATTATAATGACAATAATAAATTGATAATAAAAAATATAAAATAAATAAAGAAGACACAAATTTAACAGGGTTCGATTAGTGTGACCTAATCCACAGACGGAGAGTAGCAAATTCACTATATCATCAAGAGTACATAAGAGAGTACAAAATTAGAGATAAAACTCCAACTAATCCCAAATAACCTAAAGAGAATAATCTCACAGGATCACTCCAAAGAAAGGATTCACAAAATTGTTTCTCAAAACTCACTCTCTTACAAAATGTTTCATAAAAAAAAAGGGGGGTGGGGTGGGGGGGTGGGGGGAACAAGAGATAAAGAATCTCTTGTAAGTATGTCGGTTGTATTTTAAATGAAAAGAAATAGTCTCCTTTTATAGAAGCTAAAACTTGGGCTCCAAGTTGGGTAAAAATAAAAAAGTGAAATATGAAAATTATTTCCTCCACATTTGTACTTTGGCTCCAAGTAAAAAACTCTTGACCAAAAGATAGCCACTTAACATTTGTAATATTCTCTGTAATTATATTAAAAATGACAGATGCTTAAGTAATGCAAAAATATGAAAGACAAAAAGAAAATTGAGTATCAAATTCAAGCTTCCTTTTACAAACACGTAACTTTTAAAATATAGACTGTCCGTCTGAAGTATCTTGTCTTCTATTTCTTCAAATCTATCCTACAATAATTTATAATTCATCATTTCTTTTTGGATTTTGATGAAGAAACTGATACTATTATATGATTATGTTTTGCCAGTCGCAATAATATGTGCCTTGGAACAAACTCTCCAGCCACTTTACCATCCCAACTATGTTATCTTCCATGTGTATTCTTTTTGTTTTTTGTTGCTTCCACTCCTTTGTTACCTAGGTGAAATATCTCTAATATCTAGCTACTTTATCAAAGCGTATGTCTAATATATTGTCTTCTTCATCTTCGTCGAAAATTTCTCGCCCAAATCAATAACATAAGTGTTAGTTGGACTAAGTGTTGACGCTAAGGCCCCTAACTCATTCTTCTTTATAATCACATGTTCTTGTTGTTCCAAATGCCTTCATCAAATGGTTGTTTAGACCTATTGATTGTCATTATACCAAAATTTTTAGTATAACTTACATAAATATCATAGTTTTAATATGAAATTACAATCTATCCCTCTTTAGTTTGTAATTACATTAATTTCTTAAAAAGTAACACAAACCGGATGTATAATATGTAGCTTGGATACATTAAGGAGCATCTCAGATATATTATAACATAAACCGGATAGATAATATGTAGTTCAGATACATTATAAAATAAATCTGATACATAATATGAGCCGAACACATTAAATACTAGCTCGGATACATTAATAAATAAGGAACTTTAAAATTTTTCGAAATAGAGAAGGATATTGGAAAATAAAGAAACATACGACATGTATTTCAGTAATTTTTGCTTATGGGGCTGATTCTACCTATTGACGTATCCACCATAATTGTAATTTTTTCGCTACTCCTAGACACAATAATAGGTGCATTATGGTTGAGATTACTTTCCGAAATTGGTGAGCTAATCTCATTTTGATATTCTTCATCTTCAATCTATTCTACCCATGTCATGGACTTGGAGGAAACCTCCTTAATTATTTGAATTAAATAATTATATAGATATACCTATTATGCCTTTCTCATCTTTGTCTAGGATGAATTATTTTTATATGTGGATAACATAAACAAGGCTGTTAAGAAGGTCTCTGAACATCTGGATCGTTTCCATTATGTAGCCTACTTACACCAACTTCTTTTGTAGGTGAGGAAGTACTTAACTTGGGTGTAGGTGAAATTACCTCATGTTGTGAAGTATTCAACCATACATGTCACGACCCAAATCCGGGCCGCGACTGGCACCCACACTTACCCTCCTATGTGAGCGAACCAACCAATCTAAACCTTAACATTTCAATGTAATATCAACATAAAGAAATGTGGAAGACTTAAACTCATTAATAAAATCAATAACTATTATTATTTCCAAAATCTGGAAGTCATCATCACAAGAACATCTATAATCAAATTACTAAACTAAGAGTATTCTAAGAAGCTAAAAATACATAAGAAGCTAGTCCATGCCGGAAGTTCAAGGCATCAAGACTTGAAGAAGAAGATCCAGTCCAAGCTAGAAACATTAGCTCACCCTGAATTTCCGATGTAGTAAGACTGGCTTGAGTTACTGTTGAGTCGAAGATGACGGCACGTTTGCTGCACTCCACAAATAAACAAGAAGAAAACAATAAAAGTAGGGGTCAGTACAAAACACGGGTACTGAGTAGATATCATCGGCCAACTCAAAATAGAAAACAGTATGTATTAAGCAATATCATAAAATCAACTAATATCCTTAGCATGCAGCATTTACAGTTACCATAACCCTTGGTTACAACACCAAGCACATCAATGAGGACTCACACCTGCTCATCATACTCATTTGGGAATTTAGTTCATTAGATTGGATATATTAACATATTCCAAGATTCATTATCTTCATTCCCCTCGTGTCGGTACGTGACACTCCGCTCCTCAATATACTATCCTGGTGTCGGAACGTGACACTCCGATCCTCATTCTATCCTGGTACCGGAACGTGGCACCCGATCCATATTTTATCCTGGTGTCGGAACGTGACACTCCGATCCTCATATACTATCCTGGTACCAGAACGTGACACCCGATCCATATTCTATCCTGGTGTCGGAACGTGACACTCCGATCCTCATTCTATCCTGGCACCGGAACGTGGCACCCGATCCATGTTCTATCCTGGTGTCGGAACGTGACACCCGATCCATATTCTATCCTGGTACCGGAATATGGCACCCGATCCCCTAATCTCACCACTTTCGTTCATCAAGCCTTCTTTTATACCAAGGCATCATCATTAACAAAGTAGATTAGGGTTTCTTTTCAAGATTTGGGATTCAATAGCTTCATCATGCTTATTTATTCACAATTACATATTCACATTATTCATGCAAGCATACAATTAAGCATATAGAAGGTTTACAATACTACTAACACATATCATTCGCTTTTAAGAGTTTACTACGAATAGCATGAAAACCATAACCTACCTCCACCGAAGAATTGAAATCAAGAAAGTTAATCCTCAAAGCTTGGTGCTTTCCTCTTCTCTCGATCGGTTCTCCCTCTCCCTTCTTGTTCTTTCTGTTTTCTTATTCAAACCCTCTTTCTTTTACCCTAATTAGTATATAATTAAGAATAAAAGATGGCAATAATACCCCACGAATTAACTTAAGGTTACCTCTTTTAACCCCCAAGAATTTGAGTTATTAATATAAACCCACAAAATATATAATTATAGCAGGAATAGTCCAAAACGCCCCTTTAAAACTTAACCAGAAATCCGACTCCAACTGGGATTATGCAAACTGTGACGGGCCGTCGCGCCTGCGACGGTCCGTCCTGCTGTCCGGCGCATAGTTCAGAAACTTGATTTTGGGTGAATGGCCTGTGACGGTCCGTCCTGCCACTCCGTTACGAAGTTCAGAGAGTCGATTTTCAGTACCCAATTTCAGATTTTCTAAGTGTTTTGAAACGAGACCCTGCGACGGTCCGTCGTGCCCATGACGGTCCGTCGTTGGGTCCGTCGCCTCAGCCTGTTTTTCCAGAATAAAATCTGCTGCTCAAAACGACTAAACAGGTCGTTACAATACAAGTAGAGTCGTCAATACCAGCTTTTAAATCAGTTTGACCAGCTTTTAAACTGAGCCAAACAGACTCTTAGTCAAGATTACAGGTGTCGTGAGCTCCATAAGCTATCTCCACTTCTCCACCCTCAAGTATTAAACGACCTGGCCTGGCTGGCAGAATCATTTCCACCACATCTCTCTACTAGAAGCATTTAGAAATTAAAAATAATCGAAAATGGCTCTTCGGACTTTAGTGAGCAGACGGACCTTAGCGGCAGGGCTAGGGTTCCGCCAACAACTTCGTGGCGTTCAAACCTTTTCGCTCCCCGATCTCCCATACGACTATGGCGCCCTGGAGCCGGCAATTAGCGGTGATATAATGCAGCTCCACCACCAGAAGCATCATCAGACTTACATCACTAATTACAATAAGGCCCTTGAACAGCTCCATGATGCCATCTCCAAAGGAGATGCTCCTGCCGTCGCCAAATTGCACAGTGCCCTCAAATTTAACGGCGGAGGTATCTCCATTTCTCTCTCTCTTTTGTTTTTTACTGAATAATTCATTGATTTGAATTTATTTGAGGAGGTTCTAGACACTTCGCTTTTTTACACTTTGTCCGTTGCTATGGTTTGTTGAATTTGATTGATTGATTGTGTTATTGCATTTGTTTGAGATTAATTGGATTTGAATTGAACTGGATTTGAGAGATTGATCTTCCTAGTATTAAAACGGACTAGGTGGTTCTTTAATTTGATGGTGTATTACTCTCGGTGGAATTAATTATCTCAGTTCAATGAGAAGAAATTAGGAGGAGTCCAATTTTGGACCCTCTTGAGGTCTGATTGAATGAATCATCATGGCCGATGGCTGATATTTTTCTAAATACAAATTCTGGTTGTGGTAATGATGTCAGTTGACTGCTGAAATGGTCTTTTTGCTTTTCTGGATAATGAGAAATCCGTAGATATACAGTAATTAGTTACAACTTTGGTGGTCCAAAAGATAAACCTCAGATTGTCACAAACTAATATGCTGATTATCATCCCAGAAGTATGTTGGTTCTGCACTTCCTCTTGCAACTTGTGTTGAGTCTCCCACATTGGCTAGGGGATGGGGGACTATATGACTTGGGCAATTCTTACCTCCAGAGCTAGTTTTTGGAGTGAATTAGGCCCAAGGTTCATTTCTTTAACAAGTTGCACTTGATTTGCATCCATGCCTGAAATCCATTGATGTGGCCAAACAACCAGTTGTCAACGAATTGTTTGTGTTGATTTCATGAGTAGTCTTTCTTATATCCAAGTTGACGATTTTATTTTTTCAACTTTTCACACAGGTCATATTAATCACTCAATTTTCTGGAATAACCTTGCCCCTGTCAGCGTAAGCTTACTCCCTCATTACTTGATTGTTCTGCTTTGAGGGGGAATAACATAACTGCTTAATCATATTGCAGGAAGGTGGTGGGGAGCCTCCAAAGGGTTCTCTTGGCTGGGCTATTGACACTAACTTTGGTTCACTGGAAGCTTTAGTAAAAAAGATGAACGCAGAAGGTGCTGCTTTACAGGGCTCTGGCTGGGTGGTAGGTCTCGCTTCCTTTTCTTGGGGTTTTGTTGGTCAGCTTATGTTGCTGCAAATCAAGCTTTGGATTGTACCTTTTATTTATTTATTGAGCTTGAATATATGTTTGCAGTGGCTTGGTGTGGACAAAGAGCTTAAGCGCCTGGTGGTTGAAACCACTGCAAATCAGGTGATTGATGCATGTTCTGTTTATCCTAAATTAATAGATAGCTGAGCATCATCTTCAACAAGTGAAGCTGATGCCTCCACTTTGTTGCCTTGACTTAGAGGTTAATATTACCCAAGAAAGTGTGAAAACAAAATACATAAAACTGCTAAATTCTTGATTGCTTACAAGTCTTAGAGCTGTAGACTAAATAATCTGACTTCCATTTATTATTAGCTGCCATAATTGATAGATGTATTTTTTATGTTAATTGATGCTGTCTTTGCTCGGTCTGAGACTCTGAGTTTTCCTCTTTGGTTAATGAACTTCTCTAACCGGTCCTTTAGGATTATTTGCATTTCCCGACCTCCTTGGTCTGTCAGTATTCTGCAGTCTACATCATACTGTCCGGCTTTAACTGTAGATGGGTCTTATTTTTTATCTTTTTTGACAATCCTTTTTATACAGAGGAATGTATAAGAATGTTGGCATATGCTTTCGCAATAGTTGCTTGTCAGGTTGTCTTATGAATTATGATAGGGCTCATTTTTGGGATTATTTTGTTCTTGCAGGACCCTTTGGTTTCTAAAGGAGCAAATTTGGTACCTCTTCTGGGTATAGACGTTTGGGAACACGCATACTACTTGCAGGTGATTTGATTATTCTGTTTCAGTCTTTAGTACCCAAATATCATGTGTCTACAATGTTGTGATAATATTCGTGATACTACCAATGTTTTTTTTCCAAAGCATGATTGACGTTGCTACTTCTTGCAAGCCAAGATTTTCTCTTTACTTGTTGGTGGAGTTAACTATATGCTTTTGACCTTTGTATGTTGCACAGAACTGAAAAAAAGGTTTAATAATAAGGGTGAATGAGCTTCTATGCATGAATTTTTTGAAGAGCTTCTTGTCTTTTGTCATAGTTTATGGACAGAGATGTTTTCAAAAGCCATTTTTATTAAGTTGGTAGTTTTCATCCAAATATTAGAATTATTATTGAACTTGACTGATTCGCTTTGCTTTTTTGTAATGCAGTACAAAAATGTAAGACCAGATTACCTGAAGAATATATGGAAAGTTATCAACTGGAAATATGCCAATGATGTTTACGAAAATGAGTGCCCCTGAACAGGGACCATGTTTGTAAAAGCTTATGATGTGAAATAATAGCTGAGTGACACGAGCAACCTATTTTTCTCAAGTTTTAGTTGCTGGTTGATGTAATCGATGTATGGATCCCAAATAAAACTACTTTTTATCTCGTGAGTTGTGACTCAGTTTCTTGGACATCCAGTTCATGCAAATATAGTAACAGGTTGAAGTTCGTAGCTGATTTTACTGAACATCTGCGTCTCTCCTGTGTCGATATTCAGAATAAGCCTGTATACTACTATCACCGCGCTCCATACTATTGCAACCTTAGTTCCAAGGTGGTAATGTTACTACATAGCTGACCTAATTGATCCTGATGTAATGATGTTAATTGCAGCTGATTCTAAATGGATCTACTTTACAAAACTACATGAGCAACAAACACCTTAATCTCAATGTAGTTGCATTGGCTATGTAAATCGTCCATATTCATTTCACACACTTTTTTTTCTCCAACAAGAGCTAAATACGTTCTCAACTTTCACCCAAGTGTTACATATTTCTTTATACACCCAAGCTGGGGTCAAAAACATGATACGCTAAACTTAGCATAACTCTGCCTAGTTAAACCAAAACTAGGGGTGGATCAGCAACCTCCAAATTTCTGAATTGCTCCCGTGGAAGCAGGTGCATGCACAACGTGGAATCACTGATTTTTTCAAGCCTTTTGCAACAGTAATGACTCCCCTTCATCGAACGAACTTTAATGGCACGAGCTCATTTCAGCAGCCTGTTGGAGATGCTTCACAATCTTCACACATACAACCATGGGGCAGTCTGTTTTAATCGCATTTGGGGCAATATGGGATCTGCTAACAGCATAACCTCCCTGCAATAAAACCCTTGATGATGTTAATCTTATGTCTAACGCTTGTAACAAGTAATAAATCTAAGGGCGCAGATGTCAAGGAGATTATGCTTAAAGTTCACTGATGCAATAATGCAACTGCTCCATCAGCAATGTTTAGGCACATGAATAAGAAAACCCAACAACATCCTCAGTATAGTTCCACAAATGAGGTTAGGGGAGGGTTTTGTGGGTAGAGAGGCTTTTCTAAAAGGCCGTCGACTTGAGAAATCATTTTCCAGAAGTAGGTTTTGAAAGAAATGCAAGTGTAAAGATGAAAATATTAAAGAAAGAAAAGTACTGACGGCAAAAATAGTGAAGATAACTAGTAACAGAAACAAAAGCAGTAAATAAGATAATATTAGCATAATAATAATAATGGAGGTTTATTCACAGATACACTTGGCACAGAACAGGCGATATTGGCATAAAATCACCCGAGGGAGAGAACCCATGCAAAAACATCATTTACTTGTGAGCTAAAAACATCTTTGCTCCCAAAGCCTGAATAAAAGACGTCCTGCACAACCCGTTCAACCCACCTAAATGATTATATGGCAGTTTACTCCTACAGATTGTGTGTTAAGGCCATTGCACACGATGCCTATTTTACTCTAAATATAAGTTCCTATTAAAGTTTAAAAACGTTGAGTTTAAATTAAAAAAGTAGTCATATGTTATTGAACATTAACTTTTTTATGTTCAGGTTATTTAAAATTGACTAACATTTTTGTATGAATAAGCATTTCACAGAATTATATTAAATATGATTTAGCATATTGAGATACAACAAATATATTGTGGTTGATAAGTTGATTTGTATATGATGTTACCATTTTCAAAAAATACACTTATTATAAAGGGTGTAATTTTTCTGAAGTGAGCACTAAAGTGGTGCCACAAATTATAGTTGAGTTTATTATTAAGAGGAGAACTTTTAAAAACAAATATTTCTTGTACTTCAAATACTTCATGACTAAGCTTTAAATGTCAGCTGTGCATTAGGAATTCAAATTCAAAACAGTTCAATTTAATGTTCTCGTATTTTATTTATTTGAATTTATTGAAAAGGTTCATAACTAATTGAAAAGATCTGTAGAATCTCAAAGCAAGTCGCAGCAAACACTATATACTCTTGGAGGTACTTACTCAAGTAAACATATGTCAATTCAAGATTGTAATCAACCTACATCATATTAAGATAATCAAACCCCGATCACAAATAGTCCATGGGTTCTATAATGCTCCACGAATTAAAATTATTGAAAATTGCATATAAATACAAAAGTTATTTTGCCTTTTTTTTTTTTTTTATAAATGTAGTAAAATAATTTCATTTACAAGGCATCAACCAAATGCAACAAGTACAAATGAGATGTGGTAGCTAGCTACCAATACATGAGCGAAATGTACTTGAGACCAGGGAACTAACGATGTCCAAAACAGTAGCGGTACTATTAACAGGGATTATAGGTTACTCCATAAAAAAACAAATTGCTACCTGAAGTCCAAAACATCTAGTCTAATGTATAGGAGATGAGCTTGGTATGGAGAAAACATCTTCTGGAAAATGTCTTCCAACTTTCCCATGTTTGGTCGGTCAAAATGTTTTGGATAATATTTTCTCTAGGAAAACAAGTTCTTTAACAAATGAGGAAAACGAATTCCATAATGGAAGTAGAGAAAACAAGTTCCATAAGTGGCATTCCAAGTCTATTGTCTCATCCCACCACACTTGAGCGCCCCCCCCCCCCCTCCCCCTCCGTCCATAGTGTTTTACTGGATTACATATAAATGCTCTTGGGACTATATTTTTTTGCTTATTTACCAAACACTAGAAAATAAGTAAGACACCCACTTATTTTTCAAGAAAACACCAAATACGCCCTTTAAGTTCCATGAAACTATAAACTTGGTATTAAATACTTTCATAAACAAGCATTTTCCCTAATATTTGGTAGGAAAACATCATTATGCTCATCTAAGGCTGGTTAAACTTCAAAACTATTCAAAGTTTTCTTTCCTAGCTTTACATGTTGTTGTCTGGCCTAACATGTTAATACGTTCATTCAATGAATTTCATTTCCATCAACAAATTTTAGTCTAATATCAAAATGTATGTACAAATAAAGAAGGAAAGTATGAGTGCTGGTTTTATTGGAGAGTTGATTAGGCCATAAAACGATCTGGAAAATGATCCCAGCAACTATTTATTGGTGTATCTGGATAGAGAGGAATAACATGTGGTGGTGTAAGGGTTCAGAAACAAGCAGCTTTGATATTTAGCTTCAGGAGAATCCGGTTTTGGATTTGTTTTTGGCCAAAAAAAAAAAAAACACCAAACGCTGAATCATTTGAAGAAGCTTTCATATGCATCAAAGTTAATAAATTCAATATTTACTACTTAATCCTCATGTCACTTTGTTTGTGTAGTTTTCACTTGACACGGAGTTTGGGTTTAAGAAAGTAAAAGATATTTTTGAATCTATTAGTCCTATTTTAAAGATAATAGAATGTACCAAAATGTCTTTTAATCTTGTGGTCTTAAACATGCCATGCTGAATGTAAGAATTAAAGAGTTGTCCAAAAAAAAAAGTAATTCTTTTTTAAACCGACTAGAAAGTAAGACAAGCTCATTGAAACAAAGGTAGTAACTATTTTTATATTCTACTAAAGGTATTTAGGAAGTAGATTGTGTTTCTGTCAGCGGGCGAGTTGCTCGCTGCGACCACTGTTTTGTTCAATTTGTTTTGGACTAGTAAAGTGTTCTGCTCTAAATCAAACTCTAAGGGGTCTTTTAGCTGAAGAAGGCCATAGAGACACTGGTCAAATATTTCAATACCTACCTAAACGACTCTTTCATATTTCTTTTACATTTTGTAGTGGCCAACACCAATTACAGTTTACAAGGTCAAGCGCGTCAGACTATCTTTCTACAAATCTTAAATATTGTAAAAAAGGGACCTAACTGTTGCGGAATAAATGAAACCGTTATATTTACGCTCAATATGGAAAAGTAACTTTTGATTAAAGAGAAAGAACACTAAACTCTCCATGTAATACCTACACTAATGACATACCTCGTGCAGGCTGTTCATTATCACACTAAGGGGAGGCAAGTTAAGTTTAGCCCGACTTGCTATCTGCAAGTGATAAAACATAAATTGAAGTTCAGAATAGGGTAAAAACAATCATTAACTAAAATAATGCAAAAAAATGGAAATTGCTGATGGTCCCAAACATTTTAAGTAAATTATTCTGATAATAAGAAATAATAGTAAAGAAAAATTGTTTAGTAAAACCTCATCTGCATTGAGGTATCCAACTGGCAGTTTGGGGTCACTCTCGTCAATCATCTGTTTCAATAGCTTTTCTAGGTTTTTTCCTTCTTCATCACCAAACCATCCCCACTGATCAGCCAAACTCATCATTTCTGTTAAATGGGGAGCACTGTGAAGAGGCCCAGTCCAGAGGGGTCCTGAAACTACAATTGAACGCTTAACCTGAAAAGAAGTGACACGCTTAGGCGTGAGCCTGATGATAATTTTGTTTGACTATGTGCACACACAATTCCACTCATTTATAGGGTTACTATCAGGGGCGAATCCAAGGATTTATATCTGGTTAGTTCCAACCTTGTGGTTCTTACTGTTGAACCACTCATTTTAGTAACTTTCCACAATATATCTGTACTCCATAATAAAAAAGGTTGGGATCAGTTAAACCTATTGACTATATGCATCATCCTCTGTTGCTACTAGTTTTAATATTGACATTTGATTTAATTTTAAGAAGACTACACTAACAAAAGGTAAATGAGGATTTCAATGTGTCAGACGTGTAGAAGGAATAAACCAGACAAAAAAAAGAAGAAGAGAAAAAGCAGTTAATTAAAAACAAGAGGGACACCAGACATGCCCATCCCCATGCAGAAAAAACAAGTAGGACATGGGATTCGAACTCTTGATCTCACTTGTAGAGGTGCACCAAATAACCATTGCACCATAGGTCTTTGAGCTTGTGTGCACATATATATTCTTAAATCATTTTGAAGAGATGTAGCATTGTTATAAATAATCTAACGACGAGAGCATGGGTGCATGTGAACCCACAACCCTCCACATGGATCCCCCCAGGCTACTATACATTTACTGACATGATCGGAGTAAAATCTTATGCAAGATATTATGACAATTAAAAAAAGGGGTTAGGAATGGAAGTTAGTGGCATTGCACATGTCAATGTCAAATAATTTGATGATGGATAAGTACGCCCTAAATAGTTCTTGATGCAAAATACCAAAATCAATATCCTATGAGGTACGAAAGCATACATTTGTACTACAAGGGCAGCTGATCTCACCAAGTTCATTCCAGGAAAATGCTCGAGTGTTCCCACATCGGTTGCAATAGCTGATAAAACCATAATACCTGTCATGAGAAGCTAAGGCATCATCACCAAGTACTAATGAAATAACTCCGTTAAAGTCCACAACCGACCTGCTAGACAGAGACTTTCCACGCTTGACTTGTAGCAACACTCTAAACACAGGCCCATGATATGAGTAGTATGAGAAAAGTGGAACAACATGATAACCAAGAACTGAAGCCTCTCTAACAGCTCCACCTATAAGCATCCGGAGACCTATCTCATTTGAGTACGGCAAAGGCCGAACATATGCTCCATAGGCAGCTAAGGACCTACAAAGAAAGAATGAGTTTTATGATCATCCCAGCACAAAGACAGGAGTCAGTAAATTTAAACAACTACTTGGAAATAGCTATTGCACTATAGTCCACAAGTAACTCCATACTGAGCCTAAAACAGTTCTCCCTTTTGTTTCTAAAATTTGATATGTTGGAATTGAAATTGACAAAGTTGATACAGGTCATCAGACTGATCAAGCTCTTGCTGCAATGAAGCTTCACAATCAAAGGAAAATCAGAGACAAACACAATCAGTTGTTCGATTCTCAGATAGTCTACACTTCAAGTGGCTCAAGAGATGAAAGTTTCACAACCTTTGGATCAAGCAATATAAATTTTAATCCTAACCATCCAAACTCATTTAGAAGAGCTGATTTGGACAAACAGGAAAGGGACAAGTGGAAGCAGAAATGAGGCAAAAAATAATCCAAATTTCCCTTGACAGATTTATTCAAAGGTATAATACATATATTGGACCCTAAACTTGGCTTTAAATTTTAACTTTGACCTCCAACTTTCATAATTCACAAACAGACTTTCACTATCCAACTTTTAAATAAATAAACACATGAGTCCTAAATGACAAAGTACACGTAGGACACCACAAATGACATGTAAGACATGTGTGTCTATTTGTTCAACTTTATACAAGTTTAAGTGTCTACTTATGCACACCCAAAGTTGAAGGGCATAAATATGATTTGAACCCAAGTTAAAGGGCATATTTATGTATTATGCCTTATTCAAATTCTGTACAAAATAGTACATACATAGCTGTCCAAAATTGGATTGTAGTGATAGCCAATCAGATTCCATACACGTACGGGAATACTTTTGTTTTCTTCTCTTTAGGTATTCTCTATATATACATTACAGTTGAATGAATAGAAAGCAAGAAAATTTTTCCCATTCTTAGTCTCTGATTTTCTACATGGTATCAGAGCAACCTTGAGAATGTCATCTCATTGTTGCCTCTTCTTCCCTTTTCTTCATCCCTACTCTCCATCTCTCAGTTCAACAATGGTGACAACAACAGATCCCACTTCTGGTAGCTCTACAGGCACTGGAACTCTAAACTGATCACACTCATCCTTTCTATCTTCATGCTTCAGATTCTCCAGGAATGAATCTTGTTAACTCACCCTTTAATGGGAAAGGTTATGGTGGATGGAGGAGATCAATCTTGATAGCTCTTTCAGCTAAGAATAAGGTTGGGTTCATTGATGGTACTCACAAAGAACCAACTTCGATATCACCAGATTTCAAGCTATGGAACAGACGCAATGACATGGTCCTGTCATGGATGCTCAACTCTCTTTCAAAAGAGATAGCTGACAGTGTTATCTACTCCAAGACAACCAAGGATCTATGGAAAGAACTTGAGGACAAATTTGGCCAGTCCAATGAAACACAAATCTATCACCTGCAAAAGGAGTTGAGTGACTTGGTGCAGGGTCCAAATGATATTGCTGGCTATTTCACAAAGATCAAAAGTCTCTGGATGAGCTTGATGCTTTGAACAGTTCTATCAATTGCTTATGTGACTGCCAATATGGTGGAAAACGAAAAATGGCCAAGTTTATTCAAGACGAGAGATTGATCCAATTTCTTATGGGTTTGAATGATGTCTATGCTGCTGGAAAGAGTAACATATTGATGCTCTCACCTTTACCCTCTGTGAATCATGCATACTCGCTCCTAATGCAAGATGAAAAAAAAAGGGAGGTGTATATGAGCACACACTATCCAGGAAACTCTGCTTCTTTCTTGGCCACAAATCAGAACACTCTTGGTCAAAGATCTGGATATTATGAGTCCAAACTCCAAAGGAAAAAAAACCACCATTATTTATTCTCACTGTAAGAAACCTGGGCATTATGTGGATAAATGCTATAAGATAATAGGTTTTCCAAGTGTTTTCAAGTTTACTAAGACAAAGAGGTTCCAGGGAAGTGTGAAGAGCAATGTTGCTTACATAGAAAGAACACAAGGACAAAATGGAGCACATTTTAATGGAGAAGGACGGGGACAACATTTCACCCAGGATCAATATTCACAACTGATTCATATGCTTCAGAATGTGAGGGTGAATCAATCAGAAGGTTCAACTGGTGATGCTTCAGCCAATGCAGTGACTTGTGCTGGTAAGGTTTTCAATAAAATACCTCATAAAGTTATTAATTTAAATCAAAGAACCTGGATATTGGATTCAGGTGCTATTCAACATATGTGTTTTGATACAAAGATCTTCTTAGAACTCAATACTCTTAAGACTCGTGTATTTGTTGATCTTCCTAATTCTCATAGGGTCAAGGTTACTCAAGTTGGAAGTGTCCCTTTACATACTAAACTCATTTGAAAGATTTCTTATTTGTTCCATCATCCATGTTTCAAATATAACCTCATTTCAGTCTACAAGTCGTGTAAATGGTTAAGTTGCTTACTCATTTTTTCCTCTTTTGGTTGTTTTCTGCAGGGCCATTCAATAAAGAGGCCTCTAGCATTTGGTAAAGCAAGAGCAGGGCTATATCTCCTAGAGTCAAGTTTCCAGTACCTTAAGAGTTCCGTCTGCACATCAGTTAATTTGTGCAATCAAGAAAAATCTAGATGTCTTTCTGTTTCAAGCACTTTTTCAGTTCCCGTAAAGAATGCTTCTGATGTAAGGCTGTGTCGCCTTAGATTGGGGCATATGTCATTTCATTAATGAAGAATATTTGTTCAGTTCTTGATTCTCCTCTTTATTTTAATTCTAATTGCAATATATATACCTTAGCAAGACAATCCAAGTTACCTTTTCAATCTAGTAATATCAGTTCTAAGAAGATCTTTAAACTAATCCATATTGACTCTTGGGGGGCGTACAAAACTTTTTCTCATGATGGATACAAATATTTTTAACTATAGTGGATGACTATCGTAGAGCAACTTGGACTCATCTTCTAAAACAAAACAAAAAGTAACGTTTTCACTGTCTTAAAGTATTTTCCGGTGTTGGTTGAAAGACAATTCAACGTCAAAGTTTAGATAATCAGGTCCGACAATGCATTGGAATTGGGTGGAAGCAACCTGTCAGCTGAATTTTTTGCTTCACAAGGTATTTCTCATCAAACCATTTGTCTTCATACTCAAGAACAAAATGGTGTTGTGGAGAGAAAACACAAGCATCTTCTCGATGTATCGAGGGCACTACTTCATCAATCTAAATTGCCTATTTCATATTGGGGAGAGTGTGTCTAAACTGCTACATACCTTATAAATCGATATCCCTCTAAAGTCCTTAAAAACAAAACTCTCTATGAGGTTCTATTTGGAAGTCCTCCTAATTACTCGTATCTTAGGAGCTTTAGTTTGTCTATGCTATGCTAGTACTGTGGTGTGGGGCACAATAGGGGGAAAGTTGAGCCCAGAGCCATTCCATGTGTCTTCATAGGCTATCCTCATGGAAAAAAGGGATATATATTGCTTGTTTCAGATACTAGAAAGATAATAGTTTCCAGTAATGTCAAGTTTCATGAAAATATTTACCCTTTCCCACCATCTCAAGTTCACAAACCTCATTCCCAACTCGTATATTTACCACCGAACATTCTATCTCACAAACTGACTTTCTGCCGAACATTGAATCAGATCCTTTTTACCCTCAAAATCGTGAACGTGAAAGTATGAATGAGGTGCCTAATACATCACATTTGGAAACAGAATTTGAATCACAACACGTTGATACAGGGAACTCAGAAGGAGTTGACTCTGTGACCTTGCATGAGACGCAAGATATTTCATCTTCCATAGTCACGCAAAGAAAGTCAGACAGAATACACTAGAACCAACCTACTTAGAAGAGTATGTCTGCAATGCAGTTCTTTTGACAGATCTAACCAATACTTGTTTCAGTCGGCCTATTATCCCTAAAAGCTGTTCTTTTGCTAGCCTATCCACAACAAATCAACAAGTCTTGAACTCTATTTCAAACATAACAGAACCAACTTCTTATGCCCAGACAGCTTTACATCCGGGATGGAAATTAGCTATGGAAGATGAAATTAGAGCACTCCTTGAGAATCAATCTTGGGAAGTCATGGAATTAAGGAAGGAAAGCATTTCCATGCAAATGGGTTTACAAAATCAAGCATAATTTTGATGGAAGTATGGAGAGGCTAAAAGCAAGATTGGTGATTAGAAAGATATTCAGAAGGAAGGTACTGATTTTAGTGAGACTTATTCACCGGTTGTCAAAATGACAACTATTAGGTGCTTATTGACTATAGCAGTGAAGCAAGGAAGGAATATTTCACAACTAGATGTCATTAATGCATTTTTACATGGAAAAATTGATGAGGAAGATTTCATTAAGTTTCCAATAGGAATGCAATCACCTAGTTCCCAACATGTTTGCAAACTCAAGAAGTCTTTATATGCACTTAGACAAACATCAAGGCAATGGTACTCAAAATTCGCAGAAGCTTTAAATTTCAAAGGTTTTTGCTCATCACTCAATGACTACTCACTTTTCTTCAAGAAATCAAGAACTAATATCTCCATTCTAGCTGTCTATGTAGATGATATTATTCTAACAGGAAACAATGAAGCAGAACTAGTGCAGCTAAAAAGTTCTTGCATTCAGAATTTAAGCTTAAAGATTTGGGAATTTACACTATTTTCTAGGACTTGAAATCCTCCGGGAGCCAACAGGAATAATAGTAAGTCAAGGAAAGTTTACTCTGGAGGTTTTAAATGAGTTCAATTGTGATCATTTACCCTAGTCTCTTCTCCACTCGATCCATCTTCGAAGTTGGATTTCTTCACTTGTGGTTTGTTGACTGATCCAACTTCCTATCAGAGACTCCTTGGAAAATTGAATTTATCTCATCCACACTAGGCCAGATCTCTCTTTTGCTGTTCATCATCTAAGTCAATACATGCAACAACCAAGAGGACCTCATTTTACAGCTGCATTAAGAGTACTCCGATATCTCAGGTCAAATCCAAGCCAAGGAATTTTCCTATCTCCTGATCCTTCATTCAAATTACTTGCTTTTTGAGATGCAGATTGGGGTTCTTGCCCCCAACACTCGTAGATCAATCAGCGGATTCTTTATCAGCTTAGGAGGATCCCTAATCTCATGGAAATCAAGGAAGCAGGCATCTGTTTCTTTATCCTCTGTTGAGGCAGAGTATAAGTCTATAGTTGTTTCAGAGATCACTTGGCTCACTCTATAACTCACGGATCTTGGAGCCACTCCTTTAGTTCTGATTCCACTTCATTCTGATAGCCTAGCCTCGATCCATATTGCTCGCAATCCTGTTTTTCATGAACGAACCAAATATATAAAAATTGATTGTCATTTTATTAGGCAACAATTCCTTTACGGTTTGATTTCTCTTCAACTCGTCCCCTCTTCCTCTCAGCTTGCAGACTTGTCACTAAACCTTTATCGGGACCATCTCATCATTCAATTCTCGGCAAGTTGGGTCTTGTTTCACTTCCCTCCAACTTGAAGGGGGATGTTGGAATCGAAATTGACAAAGTTGATACAGGTCAACAAACAACCATCGAAGAAGAGATAACTGATCAAACTCTTGCTGCAATGGAGCTTCACAATTAGTTGTTCAATTCGCAGATAGTCTAGACACTTCAAGTGGCTCAAGAGATGAAAGTTTCACAACCTTTGGATCAAGCAATATAAATTTTAATCCTGACCATCCAAGCTCATTTAGAAGAGCTGATTTGGACAAACAGGAAAGGGCCAAGTAGAAACAGAAATGAGGCAACAAATAATCCAAATTTCCCTTGACAGATTTATTCAAATTCTGTACAAAATAGTAAATACATAGCTGTCCAAAATTGGATTGTAGCGATAGCTGATCAGATTCCATACACGTATAGGAATACTTTTGTTTTCTTCTCTTTAGGTATTCTGCATACATACATTACAGCTGAATGCATAGAAAGCAAGAAAAATTTTCCCATTCCTAGTCTCTGATTTTCTACATGATAAGTATGAGTCAAGCTGATTTTATCAAACACAAAAGAAATCCTTACCAATGAAAATATCCTCTGCAAAAAACTTCTGTCATACCAGTGCCTAATTATGAATAGTTTTAAATTAGTTTCCTGAACATTTACTATGCAGTTCTACCTAAGTCGCATCTGAGTAATCAAACCAGGTGTGATGAAGATTTATCAATCAATCATAGGTGCGAACTTCTCCCTTCTGAACCCGAATAAACATTTGACATGGACATTTTTCGGAGTTTCAAGAGGGAAAACGCAAATTAAAGAAATAAAAATAACAAAGGAACAATAAGTTTAAGCAGAACTCAACTGTTGAGGCCTATGACCACCAGAAGAAAGCCCATCGGTGGAGGTAATGTATAGCAAGCCACCCAATTTCACAGCATCCAAGGCAACTCGCAAGTAACTGGAACCGCTACCGAAAGAATCCACATCAATAAGGTCAAAATAATCTTTTCGCAAGTAACACTCAGCCAGTAACCTAGTGGCAGGCAAATGATTAACCTCCCATCTTTTTCCTTCTTCAGAACCACTTGCGACCCGAGACAAATTTCCCAAAATAATATCCCTGGTATTTTCATTTGCATCATTCGCCACCACGAAATCGGCCTCAGCCTCAGCTAAGTATCGAAGAGAACGAATTCCACATCCGCACATGGCGTCGAGAACCCGGAGACTTCCAGTGGTATTCCGGTAGAGGGCGGCGGAGAGAACACCGAGGTCACGGGCGGTGGCGCTTTCACTGCGGAAGAAGGTGTCGCCGACATCGAATTGATGGCCCCTTTCGGTATGGCAGTGAGATTTACAGGGCGGTGGAATGTTACGTTGGAATATGAAGGTTTTGATGTTTGGGTTATCGGAAATAAATGTAGGAATGGATAGAGGTTTGAGGATGAGAGAAAGAGACGACATGGCGGGAAATGGTTAGCTGGACTCATAACTATGGGTTCTTATATGCTTTTATTTTTGTAACTTTTTTTTTTTTTTGTCTTTTGGATACATAATATTGCACGGAATATATTAATAAATAAGTTATTAATTATCAGTTTAATGCATTAAATAAGAAATTAAAAATAAAAATTATAATTAATGTTCACATATCACACGTACGTTTTTTCTTCAATCAATCAGTCGTTCGTAAAACTCTAACTGAATTAGAAAATTTAAATTTCAATTCATATTTCAAATTGTAAAACTTTCTCCATGTTCTTCGAACAAACAATAGAAGTTTGATTCAAAAAAAATTTGGAACACAATTCTATGAAAATTCGTAATGTATATTTTAATTTTTTAAGAATATTCTAAATTATGAAAATGTGGTGTTAGATACAAGCGATATATTGTGTATCTTATTTCGTTCGTGAATCGTATTTCGTCTTCATTGTGTATTCAGAATGATATGGGGTGAAATTGTACATAGAAATTAAGAAACATGAGGTGAGATTCGGTATGTATCCTTTATGCATTGATATGCCGGATAAAAGTGATGAGGAAATACAAAACTTCGATGCAACAATGAGTGCAATCGTATGTGTTGAGTGTGGAAAAAGCAACGCCAAAAACTCTAAGCATTGCTAAATCAAAAATTGGTTATTCCTATTACATACCTGGAATGGAGTTGAAAAATTATACATCAGAGACAAATATTTCTATTGTGAAAGTGAAGCAATTGTACAAGGATAAGGCAACTCTAAAGGTTGTAATGAAAAAATTACAAAATGAAGAATAACTTTATAGGGAAAATGCACAAGTACCACCTCAACATATGCTCGAAACCTCAAAGACACACTTATACTATACTATGGTCTTATTACCCCCTAAACTTATTTTATAAATAATTTTTTTACCCCTTTTCAGCCTATATGACACTATCTTGTGGGCACAGTATGTGTTAACAGTTTTTACAATCTAGTGCCACGTAGGCCGAAAAGGGGTAAAAAATTATTTATAACATAAGTTCAGGGGGGTAATAAGACTGTCACGACCGGAATCTAGACCCCAGACGAGACCGGCGTCGTTGACCTCTCAGAGGTCGCAGACAAGCCTACTTACGTCATTCTTACTTTACATAGATTAATTTTAGCGGAAAATTTGGAATTTTTGATTCTTTAATCATACTTGCTGAACATTCTTAACATTTCGTAATCGTTCATCATCAACCATCTAACATTTAAGAGATAAGCAACTGAAAGAAATAATTCATTAAATATTAATTGTATATCGGCCAAAATAGCACCAATACAAAGTCTGAACCAAAACAGGAAAGAAACGCTAGTGGAACATGCTCCAGTAGCTCAACTCTAAAACTACGCTAGAATGTAAAACAGTAGCATCCTCGAAGGCATAAGGACCTACCAAACTCCGGATGAATGCTGACGTCCAGATAGCTGCAACAAAGAACTTGTAGCTCTACCGTACACCTGTGCCTGCACCTAAAAGTAGATGTTTGTATGGAATTAGTACACACTTGTACTAAGTATGGGTATATGCAAGCACACACCAGGGACATGCATGAGAAAGAATAGCTCTTTCCTAACAACATGATTTTTGGAAGTCAAGTCGGTGGACTTGCTAAAATGAGATTAGGAAGGTTATGCCACGAGAGTGACATGCATCATTATAGTTATGGTATGGCACACAACACATAATATCTTCATATAACACATAACATATAGCACATAGTTTCTTTCATATTGTTCATTCATATACCATGAGACCTTACTATCATAGACTTAACCTTAAGACTTCCCAAAATGAGGGCTCAACATATGGGACCTCAACTAGGGAGCCTTCTTCAGCAAACACAGAGCCTGCTTCATTCATTCGTTCGTATTTCATTTCAATTCATTCATAGGCCAGTGCGAACACCAGCTATACCTAGGATGTAGTTTAAGACTTCCATCGGGTTTGCTGTGCAATGATCAGGAATGACCTAATGTCATTACCTAAATCTAGCTCACCTCTTGATTATCCTATCCTAACACCTTCGGTATCATTCATTTCTTTATATGATTCATTTGAGGCTGGCCTCATTCATTCATTGGGAACTTTAACTTTAACCGACATAGATCATGTGAGCATCATGAAATCCAGTGTCTTCCCCACACCGAAAAGAGGTGGAATCACCGGCCAAAGCGATTCAATAACATGCTAGCGTATATGGGAATTTAACCCCGCCAGATCCCTATAGTGGCAATATAGGTTCAAAGACTAGGAGATGTATGGAGACCCATACCCGGCAAGCCGGACAGTCTCATCTCACGAGAGTTACGTGAACCTCCGCCCTTCCCGAAAGAAGGCATCACCGCTCATAGCTAGCCTATCGGTGCTCAGTATAAAGTTCCATTACATCCAACTCATACATCATGGAAGTTGTCTTCTAGTATGAGGGCATCATAGCTCAATAGATGATTTCTCATCTCATTATTAGTATTAAGTGTTTTAAACTCAATATTTTTCATTAAAGTATTTATAGAGACTGGTCTCTTCATTATCTTACACCCTCATTGATGAATACGTATTGGTAACATTTACTTAGGCTCGTTTGAGATTGCTCTCTCCATATACATTAGCCTCACATCATGATTGTCACCACATTCTTCATTTCATTACGTACATCTTAGGTTCACTTATTTTTTTGAACGTATGTTAAACTTATGTGTCTACACATACAAGCCATGGGGCTTCGTTTATAGTTCGTTAAGTGATTCTTATTTTCCTAAGATTATGTATTACAAGACTTATGTATCTTGTATATATACCAAGATCTTGATTTTTGATCAAAGTAGATTACATTATTCTTGAATATTTTACTCACGTATGACTTATGTATCAATACGGAGGTTTGGGCACGAGAACCCAAATCTTGAATTATTTGGACATCATTTATATTTTTCATTGATTTTAGTTCTAATATTCATAAATTTAGAACTCTAAATTAAATCTCAACATTTTCGTGACATAATACATTTTCTATTTTAATTAGAATTCTAAATTAAATTTCAATCATTTACATGAAAGAATAATTTTCTAATTTAATTAGAATTCTAATTTAAATCTCAATATTTACATAAAAGAATTAATATTCTATTTTTAATCAAAATTCTAAATTTAATCTCAATGTTTACATAAGAGAATTAATTTTTTTAACTTTAATTAGAATTTTAATTTATTATTATTATTATTTTTAATTACATTCACTTGAATAGGGAGGTTGTGGGTTCGAACCCCCACAGCCCCCTTTATTTTTCTCTTATTTTCGCTGGAAATGGAGGCTGTGAGGTGGTGGGTTCGAACCCCCACAGCCTCACCTTTATTTCCTTAATATTTGTACCCCTCCCTTCAACTCTGAGGTCGTGGGTTCGATCCCCACGCCTCGCATCCCCTTTTATTCCTTTTTTTTTTCGCGAACTGGGGGTCGTGGGTTCGATCCCCGCCCCCAGCATTCCCTTTTAAATCCCCCTTTTTTTTTTCTTTTCGCGAATGGGGGTCGTGGGTTCGATCCCCGCCCCCAACATTCCCTTATTAATCCTTTTTTTTTTCGCGCGTGGCTGGGGTCGCGAGTTCGATCCCTGCCAGCCCCATTTTTTTTTTTAATTAAGGCATGCTGCAGGGAGGTCCTGGGTTCGATCCCTGCAGGCCTCAAAACTTTTTTTTTAATTCTTTTGATGTTCAAAAATTTCCAGATTCTTTTAAAGTCTGTTTTCAAGCTCTGGAAATTTATTCTACGATTTTTCTTCACTTTTTCATCAAGTTTAACATTAATTCGTAGGGAAATTTCATGGTTCATTCATAATGTTTTAATTACACATTATATTTTTTTTTTATAGATTCGTCTAACCAAGAATTACTCCCTCAATCAAGCCACCTAACATTTCATATGAACTTCACGTCTTACCCCATTTTATTCACGAAAAATATACAATCATATTACATTAAACTTTTGGAGCATTACATAAAGAACCTCATTCACTGTAACATACTTACACATAATTTCAAGAAAAACATGGTTGCCTTTCATACGATTCCAAGTACACAAACATAATCATATTCATCGCGAAAACATAATATACACCTAAATCTACCAGCAATCATACCCAACCTAAAATTCATTGGGAGCTAGTGACAGGGGCATGCAACGGGAAACAGCCTTAGTTTCGAGATGAATAACTTGAATCGTAAGGGGCCTCTTGGGAAAGGAGCCAAGAGAGAAGAAACCCATACCTTAATCGATGTTCAAACTTTAATGTTGCTGCCCGGAAAACTCCTCCAAACCACTCCCAATTCACTTCAACGCACACCTCTCTCGACGAACCTCTCTTAGCCTTGACGTTTTGATTACTTATTTTCTTTTACTTGAAAATTTTTTTGTGAGTTTTTCAAGCATGAAAACTGTTGATATTTTTGGCAGAAATAATGTGATGAAGATGGAGAACGTGAGAGAGAGAGTTAAGGAGCGTGAGAGAGAGAGGACTATTTGGATTAGGAGACTAATTCAAAAATCAGTCAAATAATCAATAAATACAAATCTGTTTTTGATTTATTTATTTATTTATTCATTTAAAACGTGAAAGGACAATTACGCCCTTTAAATACTTATTTATTCTTATTTATATAAAAATTTTTTTTTGAATCGTTACATTATCCCCCCTTAGGAACATTCGTCCCCGAATGACACTACCATTACACCTCATAATGCCAATCAGATCATAACTTAATTGCTATGTACAATCAGCCAATAGCAACAAATACGAAGAGATAAGGAACTATAGTCTTATGAGTAGGAAGCCTAACCTCAAGAGTTGAAAAGATGTGGATATCGGGATCTCATGTCGGCCTCGGCCTCCCACGTAGCACCCTCAACAAGATGGTTTCTCCATAATACCTTCACTGTGGCAATCTCCTTGTTCCTTAGCCGCTTGACCTGTCTGTCTAAGATCTCAACAGGTATTTCCTCATAGGACAAGTCTTCACCAACCCCCAAACCTTCTACAGGTAGGATTGATGCTGGATCACCTAGGCACTTCTTCAACATAGAGACATGAAAGACTGGATGAACAGAAGCTAGCTCCGCAGGCAATGCTAACTCATAGGCCACCTCACCCACGCGTTGTAGGATCTCATATGGCCCCACATATCTCGGACTAAGCTTCCCTTTTCTACCAAATCTCATCACCCCTTTCATAGGAGATATCTTCAAGTAGACCTGGTCACCAACGTTAAATTCTAAGGGTCGTTTTCTGTTGTCTGCATATGATTTTTGTCGGCTGTAAGCAGTAGACAACCTGTCCCTAATCAGTCTAACTTTCTCCAAGGCCTCATGAATGATCTCTGGACCCAAAATAGATGACTCTCCAACCTCGAACCACCCAACTGGAGATCTACACCTCCTACCATACAATGCCTCAAACGGTGCCATCCCAATGCTGGAGTGATAGCTATTATTATACGAGAACTCTATCAAAGGTAGATGGTCATCCCAATTACCTCTAAAGTCGATCACACACGCCCTTAACATGTCCTCCAATGTCTGAATAGTGCGCTCTGCCTGCCCATCTGTCTGAGGATGAAAGGCAGTGCTAAGTTTCACCTGCGTGCCTAAGCTTTTCTGGAAAGATCTCCAAAAATGTGAAGTAAACTGAGCTCCTCTATCTGAAATAATAGACAAAGGGATCCCATGCCATCTCACAATCTCATCAATGTAAAGTCTCGCGTAATCCTCGGCCCTGTAAGTAGACTTCACTGGGATAAAGTGGGCAGACTTAGTCAATCTGTCCACAACAACCCATATAGAGTCATGCTGCCTCCTAGTCCTCGGAAGACCAACTACGAAGTCCATATTAATGGCCTCCCATTTCCAAGTCGGAACCTCAATGATCTGAGTCAGACCACCAGGCTTAAGATGCTCTGCCTTAACCTGCTGACAATTAGGACACTTAGCCACATAGTCTGCAATATCCCTCTTCATGCCATCCCACCAATAAATCTGCTTAAGATCATGATACATTTTTGTGGAACCTGGATGTATGGAATATCTGGACCCATGGGCCTCTGTAACAATCTTGGTCCGTAAATCATCTACATCTGGTACGCACAACCGGTTCTGGTATCTAAGTATGCCATCATCTCCCAAAGCAAAAGACTCATTCATTTTTAACAACACTGAGTCCTTCATCTCCATCAACACCGGATCAAGATGCTGACCCTTCTTGACTTCCACTATCAGGGATGATTCAGAACTAGGGTGAACTGAAACACCTCAACTAGTAGAGTCAACCAACCGCACACCCAGTCTGGCCAGTCTGTGTACCTCTTTCACTAGCTCCTTCTTCTCATCCTCAACGTGGGCTGTACTCCCCATGCTCATCCTGCTCAAAGCATCAGCCACAACATTAGCCTTACCTGGATGATAGTGCACATTCATGTCATAATCCTTCAGCAGTTCCAACCATCTGCGTTGTCGTAGATTCAGCTCCCTCTGCGTGAACACGTACTGGAGACTCTTATGATCTGTGAACACATCCACATGTACTCCATAAAGATAATGCCTCCACAGCTTCAATGCAAACACCACAGCTGCCAACTCCAAGTCATGAGTGGGATAATTCTTTTCATGAACCTTGAGCTGTCTGGAAGCATAGGCTATCACCTTACCAGCCTGCATAAGAACACATCCCAAACCAACCCTAGATGCATCACAATAGACAGTGTAATTCTCGCCACTCTTAGGCAGAGTAAGCACTGGGGCTGAAGTGAGTTTGTCCTTGAGCTCCTGGAAACTCTTCTCACAAGTCTCCGTCCATTCATACTTGGATTTCTTTTTTGTCAAGGCTGTAAGTGGGGCAGCAATGGAAGAAAATCCCTCCACGAACCTGCGGTAGTAACCAGCCAATCCCAGAAAGCTACGGATATCGGTGGGTGTAAGAGGCTTTGGCCACTTCTTAACGGCTTCAGTCTTTCTGGGGTCCACTTCTACACCTTGATCGGACACAACATGGCCCAGGAAGGTCACTGACCTCAGCCAGAATTCACACTTGCTGAATTTGGCATACAACTGATGATGTCTAAGTACCTGCAAGGTTAGTCTCAAATGCTGTGCATGCTCTTCCTTGGTCTTAGAGTAGATGAGAATGTCATCAATGAATACTATGACGAAAGAGTCAAGGTATTCACGGAAGACTCTGTTCATGAGGTCCATAAATGCAGCAGGTGCATTCGTGAGACCGAATGACATAACCAAGAATTCATAATGACCATATCGGGTACGAAAAGCTGTCTTTGGGACATCCCCATCCCTAACCCTAAGCTGGTGATACCCTGAACGAAGATCAATTTTAGAGAAGAAACTAGACCCTTGGAGCTGATCGAACAAATCATCAATTCTGGGGAGTGGATACTTATTCTTTATAGTGACTTTGTTGAGCTGCCGATAATCGATACACATTCTAAGGGTCCCATCCTTCTTCTTTACAAACAACACTGGAGTGCCCCAAGGGGATATGCTCGGTTGAATGAAACCCTTATCAGTGAGATCTTTTAACTGCAGCTTCAACTCCTTGAGTTCTGCTGGAGCCATTCTATAAGGAGGAATTGAGATTGGTTTAGTATCGGGTTCTAAGTCGATACCAAAGTCAATCTCTCGAAGGGGAGGGACTCCAGGCAAATCTTCAGGAAACACATCTAGGAATTCATTTACCACAGGCACTGAGTCTATGGAAGGAACGTCATGATCTAAGTCATTAACACTCACAAGATGACATAGTAACCCTTTGGCCATCATTTTATTGGCCTTAAGATTTGAAATCAAGGGGTTAGGGCGAGTCGGATTGTACCCCTCCCAGACTAACTCTTCTTCATTAGGGAAACGAAACCTCACCACTCTACTACGACAGTCCAAGCAAGCATAATGGCTGTGAAGCCAATCCATGCCAAGAATAATATCAAAATCATGCATGGGTAACTCAATCAAGTTTGCACACATAGCCCTGCCACTCACAACTATTGGGCAATTCTGGTATACCCTATCAGCTTTCACATTTTCTCCTAAAGGCGTACTAACCACTATAGGATCATGCAGGACTTCAGGTAGTACTTTAAAAGTAAGGGCAAGTAGAGGAGTCACAAAGGAAAGCGTAGACCCTGGATCAAGTAAGGCATAAACAGAAGTTGAGAATACTTGCAGCATACCTGTGACCACATCAGCGGACTTCTCCTGCTCCTCCCTACCTTTCAAGGCATAAAATCTGTTCCTCTTGGGAGGCTCGGCTGCTGCTGCACCCTGTGGGGTAGGCCTAGGCTGAGCATTTCCCCCAGCCTGACCTCTGTTCTGGGGACAATCTCTGACCATGTGTCCACTCTTACCACAACCAAAGCAGGCATTAGTGCCCTGCCTGCATTCCCCAAGGTGAGTTCGGCCGCACTTAGTACAAGCCTTCCTTGGGCGCTGCATCTCACCTCCATTGCCCCTCTTGGGTTCGGGTCTGCCTCCTCTAGGTGTTGTATTTCTCTGAGGGTCAGAATTACCAGCACTCTGTTGCCCCTTCTTAAATTTGGGCTGCTCGCGGACGCCAAAATTATTTCTATGGCCTCCATGGCTGGGACCTGCCTGATCTTGAGGCCTAGGCCTCCTAACATCACGTACACCTCTCCTCTTTCGGCTGTCCTCTACCTGCTGGACATGCATCATTAATCTAGAAAGGTCCATATTATCATGGAGCATCGCAGCCCGACAATCCTCCTCCAGGTCTCCATTGATTCCTGTGAGGAATCTACTCATCTCCTCCCTGCTGGTAGAAACCAAGGGAGTAGCATACCTGGATAATTTCAACAAAGTTAAGTACTCTCATCATTCTTGTTATCAAATACTAAGGGAAGTACATACCTTGATAACTTCACAAACTTCAGGGAATACTCCCTGACAGTCATGGATCCTTGCTTGAGGTTGATGAACTCCTCAACCTTGGCCTCTTTCATCTCTCTAGGGAAGAACCTTTCCAAAAATGCTGTCTTGAACAGCTCCCAGGTGACTGGCACCTCTCCTAGGACACGGTTATCTCGCCACATTTTGCACCAAGTCTGTGCAACATCTTTGAGCTGGTAGGAAGCCAACTCAGCCTTCTCAATATCAGTGGCCCCCATGGCCACCAGTATCTTATGCAACTCGTCTATAAATTCCTGAGGATCTTCTGAAATCTTAGCCCCTGTGAAAATTGGAGGATTCATCCTCGTGAAGTCTCGCAGTCTGTTAGCTATGCTGCGAACCGGTGGGTTTTCCCTTAGAACATCCTGCCGGTTGACTTGGGCAGTCATAGCTTGGGCTTGCATTGTGATGGCCTGTGCCATCTGGGCTAGAGATGCCCTCACCTCCGCATCAGTCAACCCAGCTGGGTTAACAGGCATAGCCACTCCTTCAGCTGGAGCCTGGGGTGGATTCTGATTACCCCTAGCTGCAGCTGCTCCCGTCCTCCGACCCTTAGTCCTCCAAGTATTCATTCTCTGAAAAACAACAAGATTGATGTTAGACACGTTCATAACACCAAGAATTCAAACATTAGGATAAGCACGATAAGATCAGAAAAAGGGAAGTTTTTCCTACGCATCATGCAGTCTCTAATCCAGGATAGTGGTGCACTTCACCACCATGACTTAGAAACTACTCAATGTGATTGATGTGAACTCATTATTCTAGGAATTTAACCTAGCGCTCTGATACAAACTTTGTCACGACCGGAATCTAGACCCCAGACGAGACCGGCGTCGTTGACCTCTCAGAGGTCGCAGACAAGCCTACTTACGTCATTCTTACTTTACATAGATTAATTTTAGCGGAAAATTTGGAATTTTTGATTCTTTAATCATACTTGCTGAACATTCTTAACATTTCGTAATCGTTCATCATCAACCATCTAACATTTAAGAGATAAGCAACTGAAAGAAATAATTCATTAAATATTAATTGTATATCGGCCAAAATAGCACCAATACAAAGTCTGAACCAAAACAGGAAAGAAACGCTAGTGGAACATGCTCCAGTAGCTCAACTCTAAAACTACGCTAGAATGTAAAACAGTAGCATCCTCGAAGGCATAAGGACCTACCAAACTCCGGATGAATGCTGACGTCCAGATAGCTGCAACAAAGAACTTGTAGCTCTACCGTACACCTGTGCCTGCACCTAAAAGTAGATGTTTGTATGGAATTAGTACACACTTGTACTAAGTATGGGTATATGCAAGCACACACCAGGGACATGCATGAGAAAGAATAGCTCTTTCCTAACAACATGATTTTTGGAAGTCAAGTCGGTGGACTTGCTAAAATGAGATTAGGAAGGTTATGCCACGAGAGTGACATGCATCATTATAGTTATGGTATGGCACACAACACATAATATCTTCATATAACACATAACATATAGCACATAGTTTCTTTCATATTGTTCATTCATATACCATGAGACCTTACTATCATAGACTTAACCTTAAGACTTCCCAAAATGAGGGCTCAACATATGGGACCTCAACTAGGGAGCCTTCTTCAGCAAACACAGAGCCTGCTTCATTCATTCGTTCGTATTTCATTTCAATTCATTCATAGGCCAGTGCGAACACCAGCTATACCTAGGATGTAGTTTAAGACTTCCATCGGGTTTGCTGTGCAATGATCAGGAATGACCTAATGTCATTACCTAAATCTAGCTCACCTCTTGATTATCCTATCCTAACACCTTCGGTATCATTCATTTCTTTATATGATTCATTTGAGGCTGGCCTCATTCATTCATTGGGAACTTTAACTTTAACCGACATAGATCATGTGAGCATCATGAAATCCAGTGTCTTCCCCACACCGAAAAGAGGTGGAATCACCGGCCAAAGCGATTCAATAACATGCTAGCGTATATGGGAATTTAACCCCGCCAGATCCCTATAGTGGCAATATAGGTTCAAAGACTAGGAGATGTATGGAGACCCATACCCGGCAAGCCGGACAGTCTCATCTCACGAGAGTTACGTGAACCTCCGCCCTTCCCGAAAGAAGGCATCACCGCTCATAGCTAGCCTATCGGTGCTCAGTATAAAGTTCCATTACATCCAACTCATACATCATGGAAGTTGTCTTCTAGTATGAGGGCATCATAGCTCAATAGATGATTTCTCATCTCATTATTAGTATTAAGTGTTTTAAACTCAATATTTTTCATTAAAGTATTTATAGAGACTGGTCTCTTCATTATCTTACACCCTCATTGATGAATACGTATTGGTAACATTTACTTAGGCTCGTTTGAGATTGCTCTCTCCATATACATTAGCCTCACATCATGATTGTCACCACATTCTTCATTTCATTACGTACATCTTAGGTTCACTTATTTTTTTGAACGTATGTTAAACTTATGTGTCTACACATACAAGCCATGGGGCTTCGTTTATAGTTCGTTAAGTGATTCTTATTTTCCTAAGATTATGTATTACAAGACTTATGTATCTTGTATATATACCAAGATCTTGATTTTTGATCAAAGTAGATTACATTATTCTTGAATATTTTACTCACGTATGACTTATGTATCAATACGGAGGTTTGGGCACGAGAACCCAAATCTTGAATTATTTGGACATCATTTATATTTTTCATTGATTTTAGTTCTAATATTCATAAATTTAGAACTCTAAATTAAATCTCAACATTTTCGTGACATAATACATTTTCTATTTTAATTAGAATTCTAAATTAAATTTCAATCATTTACATGAAAGAATAATTTTCTAATTTAATTAGAATTCTAATTTAAATCTCAATATTTACATAAAAGAATTAATATTCTATTTTTAATCAAAATTCTAAATTTAATCTCAATGTTTACATAAGAGAATTAATTTTTTTAACTTTAATTAGAATTTTAATTTATTATTATTATTATTTTTAATTACATTCGCTTGAATAGGGAGGTTGTGGGTTCGAACCCCCACAGCCCCCTTTATTTTTCTCTTATTTTCGCTGGAAATGGAGGCTGTGAGGTGGTGGGTTCGAACCCCCACAGCCTCACCTTTATTTCCTTAATATTTGTACCCCTCCCTTCAACTCTGAGGTCGTGGGTTCGATCCCCACGCCTCGCATCCCCTTTTATTCCTTTTTTTTTCGCGAACTGGGGGTCGTGGGTTCGATCCCCGCCCCCAGCATTCCCTTTTAAATCCCCCTTTTTTTTTTCTTTTCGCGAATGGGGGTCGTGGGTTCGATCCCCGCCCCCAACATTCCCTTATTAATCCTTTTTTTTTTCGCGCGTGGCTGGGGTCGCGAGTTCGATCCCTGCCAGCCCCATTTTTTTTTTTAATTAAGGCATGCTGCAGGAGGTCCTGGGTTCGATCCCTGCAGGCCTCAAAACTTTTTTTTTAATTCTTTTGATGTTCAAAAATTTCCAGATTCTTTTAAAGTCTGTTTTCAAGCTCTGGAAATTTATTCTACGATTTTTCTTCACTTTTTCATCAAGTTTAACATTAATTCGTAGGGAAATTTCATGGTTCATTCATAATGTTTTAATTACACATTATATTTTTTTTTATAGATTCGTCTAACCAAGAATTACTCCCTCAATCAAGCCACCTAACATTTCATATGAACTTCACGTCTTACCCCATTTTATTCACGAAAAATATACAATCATATTACATTAAACTTTTGGAGCATTACATAAAGAACCTCATTCACTGTAACATACTTACACATAATTTCAAGAAAAACATGGTTGCCTTTCATACGATTCCAAGTACACAAACATAATCATATTCATCGCGAAAACATAATATACACCTAAATCTACCAGCAATCATACCCAACCTAAAATTCATTGGGAGCTAGTGACAGGGGCATGCAACGGGAAACAGCCTTAGTTTCGAGATGAATAACTTGAATCGTAAGGGGCCTCTTGGGAAAGGAGCCAAGAGAGAAGAAACCCATACCTTAATCGATGTTCAAACTTTAATGTTGCTGCCCGGAAAACTCCTCCAAACCACTCCCAATTCACTTCAACGCACACCTCTCTCGACGAACCTCTCTTAGCCTTGACGTTTTGATTACTTATTTTCTTTTACTTGAAAATTTTTTTGTGAGTTTTTCAAGCATGAAAACTGTTGATATTTTTGGCAGAAATAATGTGATGAAGATGGAGAACGTGAGAGAGAGAGTTAAGGAGCGTGAGAGAGAGAGGACTATTTGGATTAGGAGACTAATTCAAAAATCAGTCAAATAATCAATAAATACAAATCTGTTTTTGATTTATTTATTTATTTATTCATTTAAAACGTGAAAGGACAATTACGCCCTTTAAATACTTATTTATTCTTATTTATATAAAAAAATTTTTTTGAATCGTTACATTATCCCCCCTTAGGAACATTCGTCCCCGAATGACACTACCATTACACCTCATAATGCCAATCAGATCATAACTTAATTGCTATGTACAATCAGCCAATAGCAACAAATACGAAGAGATAAGGAACTATAGTCTTATGAGTAGGAAGCCTAACCTCAAGAGTTGAAAAGATGTGGATATCGGGATCTCATGTCGGCCTCGGCCTCCCACGTAGCACCCTCAACAAGATGGTTTCTCCATAATACCTTCACTGTGGCAATCTCCTTGTTCCTTAGCCGCTTGACCTGTCTGTCTAAGATCTCAACAGGTATTTCCTCATAGGACAAGTCTTCACCAACCCCCAAACCTTCTACAGGTAGGATTGATGCTGGATCACCTAGGCACTTCTTCAACATAGAGACATGAAAGACTGGATGAACAGAAGCTAGCTCCGCAGGCAATGCTAACTCATAGGCCACCTCACCCACGCGTTGTAGGATCTCATATGGCCCCACATATCTCGGACTAAGCTTCCCTTTTCTACCAAATCTCATCACCCCTTTCATAGGAGATATCTTCAAGTAGACCTGGTCACCAACGTTAAATTCTAAGGGTCGTTTTCTGTTGTCTGCATATGATTTTTGTCGGCTGTAAGCAGTAGACAACCTGTCCCTAATCAGTCTAACTTTCTCCAAGGCCTCATGAATGATCTCTGGACCCAAAATAGATGACTCTCCAACCTCGAACCACCCAACTGGAGATCTACACCTCCTACCATACAATGCCTCAAACGGTGCCATCCCAATGCTGGAGTGATAGCTATTATTATACGAGAACTCTATCAAAGGTAGATGGTCATCCCAATTACCTCTAAAGTCGATCACACACGCCCTTAACATGTCCTCCAATGTCTGAATAGTGCGCTCTGCCTGCCCATCTGTCTGAGGATGAAAGGCAGTGCTAAGTTTCACCTGCGTGCCTAAGCTTTTCTGGAAAGATCTCCAAAAATGTGAAGTAAACTGAGCTCCTCTATCTGAAATAATAGACAAAGGGATCCCATGCCATCTCACAATCTCATCAATGTAAAGTCTCGCGTAATCCTCGGCCCTGTAAGTAGACTTCACTGGGATAAAGTGGGCAGACTTAGTCAATCTGTCCACAACAACCCATATAGAGTCATGCTGCCTCCTAGTCCTCGGAAGACCAACTACGAAGTCCATATTAATGGCCTCCCATTTCCAAGTCGGAACCTCAATGATCTGAGTCAGACCACCAGGCTTAAGATGCTCTGCCTTAACCTGCTGACAATTAGGACACTTAGCCACATAGTCTGCAATATCCCTCTTCATGCCATCCCACCAATAAATCTGCTTAAGATCATGATACATTTTTGTGGAACCTGGATGTATGGAATATCTGGACCCATGGGCCTCTGTAACAATCTTGGTCCGTAAATCATCTACATCTGGTACGCACAACCGGTTCTGGTATCTAAGTATGCCATCATCTCCCAAAGCAAAAGACTCATTCATTTTTAACAACACTGAGTCCTTCATCTCCATCAACACCGGATCAAGATGCTGACCCTTCTTGACTTCCACTATCAGGGATGATTCAGAACTAGGGTGAACTGAAACACCTCCACTAGTAGAGTCAACCAACCGCACACCCAGTCTGGCCAGTCTGTGTACCTCTTTCACTAGCTCCTTCTTCTCATCCTCAACGTGGGCTGTACTCCCCATGCTCATCCTGCTCAAAGCATCAGCCACAACATTAGCCTTACCTGGATGATAGTGCACATTCATGTCATAATCCTTCAGCAGTTCCAACCATCTGCGTTGTCGTAGATTCAGCTCCCTCTGCGTGAACACGTACTGGAGACTCTTATGATCTGTGAACACATCCACATGTACTCCATAAAGATAATGCCTCCACAGCTTCAATGCAAACACCACAGCTGCCAACTCCAAGTCATGAGTGGGATAATTCTTTTCATGAACCTTGAGCTGTCTGGAAGCATAGGCTATCACCTTACCAGCCTGCATAAGAACACATCCCAAACCAACCCTAGATGCATCACAATAGACAGTGTAATTCTCGCCACTCTTAGGCAGAGTAAGCACTGGGGCTGAAGTGAGTTTGTCCTTGAGCTCCTGGAAACTCTTCTCACAAGTCTCCGTCCATTCATACTTGGATTTCTTCTTTGTCAAGGCTGTAAGTGGGGCAGCAATGGAAGAAAATCCCTCCACGAACCTGCGGTAGTAACCAGCCAATCCCAGAAAGCTACGGATATCGGTGGGTGTAAGAGGCTTTGGCCACTTCTTAACGGCTTCAGTCTTTCTGGGGTCCACTTCTACACCTTGATCGGACACAACATGGCCCAGGAAGGTCACTGACCTCAGCCAGAATTCACACTTGCTGAATTTGGCATACAACTGATGATGTCTAAGTACCTGCAAGGTTAGTCTCAAATGCTGTGCATGCTCTTCCTTGGTCTTAGAGTAGATGAGAATGTCATCAATGAATACTATGACGAAAGAGTCAAGGTATTCACGGAAGACTCTGTTCATGAGGTCCATAAATGCAGCAGGTGCATTCGTGAGACCGAATGACATAACCAAGAATTCATAATGACCATATCGGGTACGAAAAGCTGTCTTTGGGACATCCCCATCCCTAACCCTAAGCTGGTGATACCCTGAACGAAGATCAATTTTAGAGAAGAAACTAGACCCTTGGAGCTGATCGAACAAATCATCAATTCTGGGGAGTGGATACTTATTCTTTATAGTGACTTTGTTGAGCTGCCGATAATCGATACACATTCTAAGGGTCCCATCCTTCTTCTTTACAAACAACACTGGAGTGCCCCAAGGGGATATGCTCGGTTGAATGAAACCCTTATCAGTGAGATCTTTTAACTGCAGCTTCAACTCTTTGAGTTCTGCTGGAGCCATTCTATAAGGAGGAATTGAGATTGGTTTAGTATCGGGTTCTAAGTCGATACCAAAGTCAATCTCTCGAAGGGGAGGGACTCCAGGCAAATCTTCAGGAAACACATCTAGGAATTCATTTACCACAGGCACTGAGTCTATGGAAGGAACGTCATGATCTAAGTCATTAACACTCACAAGATGACATAGTAACCCTTTGGCCATCATTTTATTGGCCTTAAGATTTGAAATCAAGGGGTTAGGGCGAGTCGGATTGTACCCCTCCCAGACTAACTCTTCTTCATTAGGGAAACGAAACCTCACCACTCTACTACGACAGTCCAAGCAAGCATAATGGCTGTGAAGCCAATCCATGCCAAGAATAATATCAAAATCATGCATGGGTAACTCAATCAAGTTTGCACACATAGCCCTGCCACTCACAACTATTGGGCAATTCTGGTATACCCTATCAGCTTTCACATTTTCTCCTAAAGGCGTACTAACCACTATAGGATCATGCAGGACTTCAGGTAGTACTTTAAAAGTAAGGGCAAGTAGAGGAGTCACAAAGGAAAGCGTAGACCCTGGATCAAGTAAGGCATAAACAGAAGTTGAGAATACTTGCAGCATACCTGTGACCACATCAGCGGACTTCTCCTGCTCCTCCCTACCTTTCAAGGCATAAAATCTGTTCCTCTTGGGAGGCTCGGCTGCTGCTGCACCCTGTGGGGTAGGCCTAGGCTGAGCATTTCCCCCAGCCTGACCTCTGTTCTGGGGACAATCTCTGACCATGTGTCCACTCTTACCACAACCAAAGCAGGCATTAGTGCCCTGCCTGCATTCCCCAAGGTGAGTTCGGCCGCACTTAGTACAAGCCTTCCTTGGGCGCTGCATCTCACCTCCATTGCCCCTCTTGGGTTCGGGTCTGCCTCCTCTAGGTGTTGTATTTCTCTGAGGGTCAGAATTACCAGCACTCTGTTGCCCCTTCTTAAATTTGGGCTGCTCGCGGACGCCAAAATTATTTCTATGGCCTCCATGGCTGGGACCTGCCTGATCTTGAGGCCTAGGCCTCCTAACATCACGTACACCTCTCCTCTTTCGGCTGTCCTCTACCTGCTGGACATGCATCATTAATCTAGAAAGGTCCATATTATCATGGAGCATCGCAGCCCGACAATCCTCCTCCAGGTCTCCATTGATTCCTGTGAGGAATCTACTCATCTCCTCCCTGCTGGTAGAAACCAAGGGAGTAGCATACCTGGATAATTTCAACAAAGTTAAGTACTCTCATCATTCTTGTTATCAAATACTAAGGGAAGTACATACCTTGATAACTTCACAAACTTCAGGGAATACTCCCTGACAGTCATGGATCCTTGCTTGAGGTTGATGAACTCCTCAACCTTGGCCTCTTTCATCTCTCTAGGGAAGAACCTTTCCAAAAATGCTGTCTTGAACAGCTCCCAGGTGACTGGCACCTCTCCTAGGACACGGTTATCTCGCCACATTTTGCACCAAGTCTGTGCAACATCTTTGAGCTGGTAGGAAGCCAACTCAGCCTTCTCAATATCAGTGGCCCCCATGGCCACCAGTATCTTATGCAACTCGTCTATAAATTCCTGAGGATCTTCTGAAATCTTAGCCCCTGTGAAAATTGGAGGATTCATCCTCGTGAAGTCTCGCAGTCTGTTAGCTATGCTGCGAACCGGTGGGTTTTCCCTTAGAACATCCTGCCGGTTGACTTGGGCAGTCATAGCTTGGGCTTGCATTGTGATGGCCTGTGCCATCTGGGCTAGAGATGCCCTCACCTCCGCATCAGTCAACCCAGCTGGGTTAACAGGCATAGCCACTCCTTCAGCTGGAGCCTGGGGTGGATTCTGATTACCCCTAGCTGCAGCTGCTCCCGTCCTCCGACCCTTAGTCCTCCAAGTATTCATTCTCTGAAAAACAACAAGATTGATGTTAGACACGTTCATAACACCAAGAATTCAAACATTAGGATAAGCACGATAAGATCAGAAAAAGGGAAGTTTTTCCTACGCATCATGCAGTCTCTAATCCAGGATAGTGGTGCACTTCACTACCATGACTTAGAAACTACTCAATGTGGTTGATGTGAACTCATTATTCTAGGAATTTAACCTAGCGCTCTGATACCAACTTTGTCACGACCGGAATCTAGACCCCAGACGAGACCGGCGTCGTTGACCTCTCAGAGGTCGCAGACAAGCCTACTTACGTCATTCTTACTTTACATAGATTAATTTTAGCGGAAAATTTGGAATTTTTGATTCTTTAATCATACTTGCTGAACATTCTTAACATTTCGTAATCGTTCATCATCAACCATCTAACATTTAAGAGATAAGCAACTGAAAGAAATAATTCATTAAATATTAATTGTATATCGGCCAAAATAGCACCAATACAAAGTCTGAACCAAAACAGGAAAGAAACGCTAGTGGAACATGCTCCAGTAGCTCAACTCTAAAACTACGCTAGAATGTAAAACAGTAGCATCCTCGAAGGCATAAGGACCTACCAAACTCCGGATGAATGCTGACGTCCAGATAGCTGCAACAAAGAACTTGTAGCTCTACCGTACACCTGTGCCTGCACCTAAAAGTAGATGTTTGTATGGAATTAGTACACACTTGTACTAAGTATGGGTATATGCAAGCACACACCAGGGACATGCATGAGAAAGAATAGCTCTTTCCTAACAACATGATTTTTGGAAGTCAAGTCGGTGGACTTGCTAAAATGAGATTAGGAAGGTTATGCCACGAGAGTGACATGCATCATTATAGTTATGGTATGGCACACAACACATAATATCTTCATATAACACATAACATATAGCACATAGTTTCTTTCATATTGTTCATTCATATACCATGAGACCTTACTATCATAGACTTAACCTTAAGACTTCCCAAAATGAGGGCTCAACATATGGGACCTCAACTAGGGAGCCTTCTTCAGCAAACACAGAGCCTGCTTCATTCATTCGTTCGTATTTCATTTCAATTCATTCATAGGCCAGTGCGAACACCAGCTATACCTAGGATGTAGTTTAAGACTTCCATCGGGTTTGCTGTGCAATGATCAGGAATGACCTAATGTCATTACCTAAATCTAGCTCACCTCTTGATTATCCTATCCTAACACCTTCGGTATCATTCATTTCTTTATATGATTCATTTGAGGCTGGCCTCATTCATTCATTGGGAACTTTAACTTTAACCGACATAGATCATGTGAGCATCATGAAATCCAGTGTCTTCCCCACACCGAAAAGAGGTGGAATCACCGGCCAAAGCGATTCAATAACATGCTAGCGTATATGGGAATTTAACCCCGCCAGATCCCTATAGTGGCAATATAGGTTCAAAGACTAGGAGATGTATGGAGACCCATACCCGGCAAGCCGGACAGTCTCATCTCACGAGAGTTACGTGAACCTCCGCCCTTCCCGAAAGAAGGCATCACCGCTCATAGCTAGCCTATCGGTGCTCAGTATAAAGTTCCATTACATCCAACTCATACATCATGGAAGTTGTCTTCTAGTATGAGGGCATCATAGCTCAATAGATGATTTCTCATCTCATTATTAGTATTAAGTGTTTTAAACTCAATATTTTTCATTAAAGTATTTATAGAGACTGGTCTCTTCATTATCTTACACCCTCATTGATGAATACGTATTGGTAACATTTACTTAGGCTCGTTTGAGATTGCTCTCTCCATATACATTAGCCTCACATCATGATTGTCACCACATTCTTCATTTCATTACGTACATCTTAGGTTCACTTATTTTTTTGAACGTATGTTAAACTTATGTGTCTACACATACAAGCCATGGGGCTTCGTTTATAGTTCGTTAAGTGATTCTTATTTTCCTAAGATTATGTATTACAAGACTTATGTATCTTGTATATATACCAAGATCTTGATTTTTGATCAAAGTAGATTACATTATTCTTGAATATTTTACTCACGTATGACTTATGTATCAATACGGAGGTTTGGGCACGAGAACCCAAATCTTGAATTATTTGGACATCATTTATATTTTTCATTGATTTTAGTTCTAATATTCATAAATTTAGAACTCTAAATTAAATCTCAACATTTTCGTGACATAATACATTTTCTATTTTAATTAGAATTCTAAATTAAATTTCAATCATTTACATGAAAGAATAATTTTCTAATTTAATTAGAATTCTAATTTAAATCTCAATATTTACATAAAAGAATTAATATTCTATTTTTAATCAAAATTCTAAATTTAATCTCAATGTTTACATAAGAGAATTAATTTTTTTAACTTTAATTAGAATTTTAATTTATTATTATTATTATTTTTAATTACATTCGCTTGAATAGGGAGGTTGTGGGTTCGAACCCCCACAGCCCCCTTTATTTTTCTCTTATTTTCGCTGGAAATGGAGGCTGTGAGGTGGTGGGTTCGAACCCCCACAGCCTCACCTTTATTTCCTTAATATTTGTACCCCTCCCTTCAACTCTGAGGTCGTGGGTTCGATCCCCACGCCTCGCATCCCCTTTTATTCCTTTTTTTTTTCGCGAACTGGGGGTCGTGGGTTCGATCCCCGCCCCCAGCATTCCCTTTTAAATCCCCCTTTTTTTTTTCTTTTCGCGAATGGGGGTCGTGGGTTCGATCCCCGCCCCCAACATTCCCTTATTAATCCTTTTTTTTTTCGCGCGTGGCTGGGGTCGCGAGTTCGATCCCTGCCAGCCCCTTTTTTTTTAATTAAGGCATGCTGCAGGGAGGTCCTGGGTTCGATCCCTGCAGGCCTCAAAACTTTTTTTTTAATTCTTTTGATGTTCAAAAATTTCCAGATTCTTTTAAAGTCTGTTTTCAAGCTCTGGAAATTTATTCTACGATTTTTCTTCACTTTTTCATCAAGTTTAACATTAATTCGTAGGGAAATTTCATGGTTCATTCATAATGTTTTAATTACACATTATATTTTTTTTTTTATAGATTCGTCTAACCAAGAATTACTCCCTCAATCAAGCCACCTAACATTTCATATGAACTTCACGTCTTACCCCATTTTATTCACGAAAAATATACAATCATATTACATTAAACTTTTGGAGCATTACATAAAGAACCTCATTCACTGTAACATACTTACACATAATTTCAAGAAAAACATGGTTGCCTTTCATACGATTCCAAGTACACAAACATAATCATATTCATCGCGAAAACATAATATACACCTAAATCTACCAGCAATCATACCCAACCTAAAATTCATTGGGAGCTAGTGACAGGGGCATGCAACGGGAAACAGCCTTAGTTTCGAGATGAATAACTTGAATCGTAAGGGGCCTCTTGGGAAAGGAGCCAAGAGAGAAGAAACCCATACCTTAATCGATGTTCAAACTTTAATGTTGCTGCCCGGAAAACTCCTCCAAACCACTCCCAATTCACTTCAACGCACACCTCTCTCGACGAACCTCTCTTAGCCTTGACGTTTTGATTACTTATTTTCTTTTACTTGAAAATTTTTTTGTGAGTTTTTCAAGCATGAAAACTGTTGATATTTTTGGCAGAAATAATGTGATGAAGATGGAGAACGTGAGAGAGAGAGTTAAGGAGCGTGAGAGAGAGAGGACTATTTGGATTAGGAGACTAATTCAAAAATCAGTCAAATAATCAATAAATACAAATCTATTTTTGATTTATTTATTTATTTATTCATTTAAAACGTGAAAGGACAATTACGCCCTTTAAATACTTATTTATTCTTATTTATATAAATTTTTTTTTTTGAATCGTTACATTATCCCCCCTTAGGAACATTCGTCCCCGAATGACACTACCATTACACCTCATAATGCCAATCAGATCATAACTTAATTGCTATGTACAATCAGCCAATAGCAACAAATACGAAGAGATAAGGAACTATAGTCTTATGAGTAGGAAGCCTAACCTCAAGAGTTGAAAAGATGTGGATATCGGGATCTCATGTCGGCCTCGGCCTCCCACGTAGCACCCTCAACAAGATGGTTTCTCCATAATACCTTCACTGTGGCAATCTCCTTGTTCCTTAGCCGCTTGACCTGTCTGTCTAAGATCTCAACAGGTATTTCCTCATAGGACAAGTCTTCACCAACCCCCAAACCTTCTACAGGTAGGATTGATGCTGGATCACCTAGGCACTTCTTCAACATAGAGACATGAAAGACTGGATGAACAGAAGCTAGCTCCGCAGGCAATGCTAACTCATAGGCCACCTCACCCACGCGTTGTAGGATCTCATATGGCCCCACATATCTCGGACTAAGCTTCCCTTTTCTACCAAATCTCATCACCCCTTTCATAGGAGATATCTTCAAGTAGACCTGGTCACCAACGTTAAATTCTAAGGGTCGTTTTCTGTTGTCTGCATATGATTTTTGTCGGCTGTAAGCAGTAGACAACCTGTCCCTAATCAGTCTAACTTTCTCCAAGGCCTCATGAATGATCTCTGGACCCAAAATAGATGACTCTCCAACCTCGAACCACCCAACTGGAGATCTACACCTCCTACCATACAATGCCTCAAACGGTGCCATCCCAATGCTGGAGTGATAGCTATTATTATACGAGAACTCTATCAAAGGTAGATGGTCATCCCAATTACCTCTAAAGTCGATCACACACGCCCTTAACATGTCCTCCAATGTCTGAATAGTGCGCTCTGCCTGCCCATCTGTCTGAGGATGAAAGGCAGTGCTAAGTTTCACCTGCGTGCCTAAGCTTTTCTGGAAAGATCTCCAAAAATGTGAAGTAAACTGAGCTCCTCTATCTGAAATAATAGACAAAGGGATCCCATGCCATCTCACAATCTCATCAATGTAAAGTCTCGCGTAATCCTCGGCCCTGTAAGTAGACTTCACTGGGATAAAGTGGGCAGACTTAGTCAATCTGTCCACAACAACCCATATAGAGTCATGCTGCCTCCTAGTCCTCGGAAGACCAACTACGAAGTCCATATTAATGGCCTCCCATTTCCAAGTCGGAACCTCAATGATCTGAGTCAGACCACCAGGCTTAAGATGCTCTGCCTTAACCTGCTGACAATTAGGACACTTAGCCACATAGTCTGCAATATCCCTCTTCATGCCATCCCACCAATAAATCTGCTTAAGATCATGATACATTTTTGTGGAACCTGGATGTATGGAATATCTGGACCCATGGGCCTCTGTAACAATCTTGGTCCGTAAATCATCTACATCTGGTACGCACAACCGGTTCTGGTATCTAAGTATGCCATCATCTCCCAAAGCAAAAGACTCATTCATTTTTAACAACACTGAGTCCTTCATCTCCATCAACACCGGATCAAGATGCTGACCCTTCTTGACTTCCACTATCAGGGATGATTCAGAACTAGGGTGAACTGAAACACCTCCACTAGTAGAGTCAACCAACCGCACACCCAGTCTGGCCAGTCTGTGTACCTCTTTCACTAGCTCCTTCTTCTCATCCTCAACGTGGGCTGTACTCCCCATGCTCATCCTGCTCAAAGCATCAGCCACAACATTAGCCTTACCTGGATGATAGTGCACATTCATGTCATAATCCTTCAGCAGTTCCAACCATCTGCGTTGTCGTAGATTCAGCTCCCTCTGCGTGAACACGTACTGGAGACTCTTATGATCTGTGAACACATCCACATGTACTCCATAAAGATAATGCCTCCACAGCTTCAATGCAAACACCACAGCTGCCAACTCCAAGTCATGAGTGGGATAATTCTTTTCATGAACCTTGAGCTGTCTGGAAGCATAGGCTATCACCTTACCAGCCTGCATAAGAACACATCCCAAACCAACCCTAGATGCATCACAATAGACAGTGTAATTCTCGCCACTCTTAGGCAGAGTAAGCACTGGGGCTAAAGTGAGTTTGTCCTTGAGCTCCTGGAAACTCTTCTCACAAGTCTCCGTCCATTCATACTTGGATTTCTTCTTTGTCAAGGCTGTAAGTGGGGCAGCAATGGAAGAAAATCCCTCCACGAACCTGCGGTAGTAACCAGCCAATCCCAGAAAGCTACGGATATCGGTGGGTGTAAGAGGCTTTGGCCACTTCTTAACGGCTTCAGTCTTTCTGGGGTCCACTTCTACACCTTGATCGGACACAACATGGCCCAGGAAGGTCACTGACCTCAGCCAGAATTCACACTTGCTGAATTTGGCATACAACTGATGATGTCTAAGTACCTGCAAGGTTAGTCTCAAATGCTGTGCATGCTCTTCCTTGGTCTTAGAGTAGATGAGAATGTCATCAATGAATACTATGACGAAAGAGTCAAGGTATTCACGGAAGACTCTGTTCATGAGGTCCATAAATGCAGCAGGTGCATTCGTGAGACCGAATGACATAACCAAGAATTCATAATGACCATATCGGGTACGAAAAGCTGTCTTTGGGACATCCCCATCCCTAACCCTAAGCTGGTGATACCCTGAACGAAGATCAATTTTAGAGAAGAAACTAGACCCTTGGAGCTGATCGAACAAATCATCAATTCTGGGGAGTGGATACTTATTCTTTATAGTGACTTTGTTGAGCTGCCGATAATCGATACACATTCTAAGGGTCCCATCCTTCTTCTTTACAAACAACACTGGAGTGCCCCAAGGGGATATGCTCGGTTGAATGAAACCCTTATCAGTGAGATCTTTTAACTGCAGCTTCAACTCCTTGAGTTCTGCTGGAGCCATTCTATAAGGAGGAATTGAGATTGGTTTAGTATCGGGTTCTAAGTCGATACCAAAGTCAATCTCTCGAAGGGGAGGGACTCCAGGCAAATCTTCAGGAAACACATCTAGGAATTCATTTACCACAGGCACTGAGTCTATGGAAGGAACGTCATGATCTAAGTCATTAACACTCACAAGATGACATAGTAACCCTTTGGCCATCATTTTATTGGCCTTAAGATTTGAAATCAAGGGGTTAGGGCGAGTCGGATTGTACCCCTCCCAGACTAACTCTTCTTCATTAGGGAAACGAAACCTCACCACTCTACTACGACAGTCCAAGCAAGCATAATGGCTGTGAAGCCAATCCATGCCAAGAATAATATCAAAATCATGCATGGGTAACTCAATCAAGTTTGCACACATAGCCCTGCCACTCACAACTATTGGGCAATTCTGGTATACCCTATCAGCTTTCACATTTTCTCCTAAAGGCGTACTAACCACTATAGGATCATGCAGGACTTCAGGTAGTACTTTAAAAGTAAGGGCAAGTAGAGGAGTTACAAAGGAAAGCGTAGACCCTGGATCAAGTAAGGCATAAACAGAAGTTGAGAATACTTGCAGCATACCTGTGACCACATCAGCGGACTTCTCCTGCTCCTCCCTACCTTTCAAGGCATAAAATCTGTTCCTCTTGGGAGGCTCGGCTGCTGCTGCACCCTGTGGGGTAGGCCTAGGCTGAGCATTTCCCCCAGCCTGACCTCTGTTCTGGGGACAATCTCTGACCATGTGTCCACTCTTACCACAACCAAAGCAGGCATTAGTGCCCTGCCTGCATTCCCCAAGGTGAGTTCGGCCGCACTTAGTACAAGCCTTCCTTGGGCGCTGCATCTCACCTCCATTGCCCCTCTTGGGTTCGGGTCTGCCTCCTCTAGGTGTTGTATTTCTCTGAGGGTCAGAATTACCAGCACTCTGTTGCCCCTTCTTAAATTTGGGCTGCTCGCGGACGCCAAAATTATTTCTATGGCCTCCATGGCTGGGACCTGCCTGATCTTGAGGCCTAGGCCTCCTAACATCACGTACACCTCTCCTCTTTCGGCTGTCCTCTACCTGCTGGACATGCATCATTAATCTAGAAAGGTCCATATTATCATGGAGCATCGCAGCCCGACAATCCTCCTCCAGGTCTCCATTGATTCCTGTGAGGAATCTACTCATCTCCTCCCTGCTGGTAGAAACCAAGGGAGTAGCATACCTGGATAATTTCAACAAAGTTAAGTACTCTCATCATTCTTGTTATCAAATACTAAGGGAAGTACATACCTTGATAACTTCACAAACTTCAGGGAATACTCCCTGACAGTCATGGATCCTTGCTTGAGGTTGATGAACTCCTCAACCTTGGCCTCTTTCATCTCTCTAGGGAAGAACCTTTCCAAAAATGCTGTCTTGAACAGCTCCCAGGTGACTGGCACCTCTCCTAGGACACGGTTATCTCGCCACATTTTGCACCAAGTCTGTGCAACATCTTTGAGCTGGTAGGAAGCCAACTCAGCCTTCTCAATATCAGTGGCCCCCATGGCCACCAGTATCTTATGCAACTCGTCTATAAATTCCTGAGGATCTTCTGAAATCTTAGCCCCTGTGAAAATTGGAGGATTCATCCTCGTGAAGTCTCGCAGTCTGTTAGCTATGCTGCGAACCGGTGGGTTTTCCCTTAGAACATCCTGCCGGTTGACTTGGGCAGTCATAGCTTGGGCTTGCATTGTGATGGCCTGTGCCATCTGGGCTAGAGATGCCCTCACCTCCGCATCAGTCAACCCAGCTGGGTTAACAGGCATAGCCACTCCTTCAGCTGGAGCCTGGGGTGGATTCTGATTACCCCTAGCTGCAGCTGCTCCCGTCCTCCGACCCTTAGTCCTCCAAGTATTCATTCTCTGAAAAACAACAAGATTGATGTTAGACACGTTCATAACACCAAGAATTCAAACATTAGGATAAGCACGATAAGATCAGAAAAAGGGAAGTTTTTCCTACGCATCATGCAGTCTCTAATCCAGGATAGTGGTGCACTTCACTACCATGACTTAGAAACTACTCAATGTGGTTGATGTGAACTCATTATTCTAGGAATTTAACCTAGCGCTCTGATACCAACTTTGTCACGACCGGAATCTAGACCCCAGACGAGACCGGCGTCGTTGACCTCTCAGAGGTCGCAGACAAGCCTACTTACGTCATTCTTACTTTACATAGATTAATTTTAGCGGAAAATTTGGAATTTTTGATTCTTTAATCATACTTGCTGAACATTCTTAACATTTCGTAATCGTTCATCATCAACCATCTAACATTTAAGAGATAAGCAACTGAAAGAAATAATTCATTAAATATTAATTGTATATCGGCCAAAATAGCACCAATACAAAGTCTGAACCAAAACAGGAAAGAAACGCTAGTGGAACATGCTCCAGTAGCTCAACTCTAAAACTACGCTAGAATGTAAAACAGTAGCATCCTCGAAGGCATAAGGACCTACCAAACTCCGGATGAATGCTGACGTCCAGATAGCTGCAACAAAGAACTTGTAGCTCTACCGTACACCTGTGCCTGCACCTAAAAGTAGATGTTTGTATGGAATTAGTACACACTTGTACTAAGTATGGGTATATGCAAGCACACACCAGGGACATGCATGAGAAAGAATAGCTCTTTCCTAACAACATGATTTTTGGAAGTCAAGTCGGTGGACTTGCTAAAATGAGATTAGGAAGGTTATGCCACGAGAGTGACATGCATCATTATAGTTATGGTATGGCACACAACACATAATATCTTCATATAACACATAACATATAGCACATAGTTTCTTTCATATTGTTCATTCATATACCATGAGACCTTACTATCATAGACTTAACCTTAAGACTTCCCAAAATGAGGGCTCAACATATGGGACCTCAACTAGGGAGCCTTCTTCAGCAAACACAGAGCCTGCTTCATTCATTCGTTCGTATTTCATTTCAATTCATTCATAGGCCAGTGCGAACACCAGCTATACCTAGGATGTAGTTTAAGACTTCCATCGGGTTTGCTGTGCAATGATCAGGAATGACCTAATGTCATTACCTAAATCTAGCTCACCTCTTGATTATCCTATCCTAACACCTTCGGTATCATTCATTTCTTTATATGATTCATTTGAGGCTGGCCTCATTCATTCATTGGGAACTTTAACTTTAACCGACATAGATCATGTGAGCATCATGAAATCCAGTGTCTTCCCCACACCGAAAAGAGGTGGAATCACCGGCCAAAGCGATTCAATAACATGCTAGCGTATATGGGAATTTAACCCCGCCAGATCCCTATAGTGGCAATATAGGTTCAAAGACTAGGAGATGTATGGAGACCCATACCCGGCAAGCCGGACAGTCTCATCTCACGAGAGTTACGTGAACCTCCGCCCTTCCCGAAAGAAGGCATCACCGCTCATAGCTAGCCTATCGGTGCTCAGTATAAAGTTCCATTACATCCAACTCATACATCATGGAAGTTGTCTTCTAGTATGAGGGCATCATAGCTCAATAGATGATTTCTCATCTCATTATTAGTATTAAGTGTTTTAAACTCAATATTTTTCATTAAAGTATTTATAGAGACTGGTCTCTTCATTATCTTACACCCTCATTGATGAATACGTATTGGTAACATTTACTTAGGCTCGTTTGAGATTGCTCTCTCCATATACATTAGCCTCACATCATGATTGTCACCACATTCTTCATTTCATTACGTACATCTTAGGTTCACTTATTTTTTTGAACGTATGTTAAACTTATGTGTCTACACATACAAGCCATGGGGCTTCGTTTATAGTTCGTTAAGTGATTCTTATTTTCCTAAGATTATGTATTACAAGACTTATGTATCTTGTATATATACCAAGATCTTGATTTTTGATCAAAGTAGATTACATTATTCTTGAATATTTTACTCACGTATGACTTATGTATCAATACGGAGGTTTGGGCACGAGAACCCAAATCTTGAATTATTTGGACATCATTTATATTTTTCATTGATTTTAGTTCTAATATTCATAAATTTAGAACTCTAAATTAAATCTCAACATTTTCGTGACATAATACATTTTCTATTTTAATTAGAATTCTAAATTAAATTTCAATCATTTACATGAAAGAATAATTTTCTAATTTAATTAGAATTCTAATTTAAATCTCAATATTTACATAAAAGAATTAATATTCTATTTTTAATCAAAATTCTAAATTTAATCTCAATGTTTACATAAGAGAATTAATTTTTTTAACTTTAATTAGAATTTTAATTTATTATTATTATTATTTTTAATTACATTCGCTTGAATAGGGAGGTTGTGGGTTCGAACCCCCACAGCCCCCTTTATTTTTCTCTTATTTTCGCTGGAAATGGAGGCTGTGAGGTGGTGGGTTCGAACCCCCACAGCCTCACCTTTATTTCCTTAATATTTGTACCCCTCCCTTCAACTCTGAGGTCGTGGGTTCGATCCCCACGCCTCGCATCCCCTTTTATTCCTTTTTTTTTTCGCGAACTGGGGGTCGTGGGTTCGATCCCCGCCCCCAGCATTCCCTTTTAAATCCCCCCTTTTTTTTTTCTTTTCGCGGATGGGGGTCGTGGGTTCGATCCCCGCCCCCAACATTCCCTTATTAATCCTTTTTTTTTTCGCGCGTGGCTGGGGTCGCGAGTTCGATCCCTGCCAGCCCCATTTTTTTTTTAAGTAAGGCATGCTGCAGGGAGGTCCTGGGTTCGATTCCTGCAGGCCTCAAAACTTTTTTTTTTAATTCTTTTGATGTTCAAAAATTTCCAGATTCTTTTAAAGTCTGTTTTCAAGCTCTGGAAATTTATTCTACGATTTTTCTTCACTTTTTCATCAAGTTTAACATTAATTCGTAGGGAAATTTCATGGTTCATTCATAATGTTTTAATTACACATTATATTTTTTTTTTATAGATTCGTCTAACCAAGAATTACTCCCTCAATCAAGCCACCTAACATTTCATATGAACTTCACGTCTTACCCCATTTTATTCACGAAAAATATACAATCATATTACATTAAACTTTTGGAGCATTACATAAAGAACCTCATTCACTGTAACATACTTACACATAATTTCAAGAAAAACATGGTTGCCTTTCATACGATTCCAAGTACACAAACATAATCATATTCATCGCGAAAACATAATATACACCTAAATCTACCAGCAATCATACCCAACCTAAAATTCATTGGGAGCTAGTGACAGGGGCATGCAACGGGAAACAGCCTTAGTTTCGAGATGAATAACTTGAATCGTAAGGGGCCTCTTGGGAAAGGAGCCAAGAGAGAAGAAACCCATACCTTAATCGATGTTCAAACTTTAATGTTGCTGCCCGGAAAACTCCTCCAAACCACTCCCAATTCACTTCAACGCACACCTCTCTCGACGAACCTCTCTTAGCCTTGACGTTTTGATTACTTATTTTCTTTTACTTGAAAATTTTTTTGTGAGTTTTTCAAGCATGAAAACTGTTGATATTTTTGGCAGAAATAATGTGATGAAGATGGAGAACGTGAGAGAGAGAGTTAAGGAGCGTGAGAGAGAGAGGACTATTTGGATTAGGAGACTAATTCAAAAATCAGTCAAATAATCAATAAATACAAATCTGTTTTTGATTTATTTATTTATTTATTCATTTAAAACGTGAAAGGACAATTACGCCCTTTAAATACTTATTTATTCTTATTTATATAAAATTTTTTTTTTGAATCGTTACAAAGACCTTAGTATAGTATAAGTGTGTCTCTAAAATTTCGGCCATAGGTTAAGGGGATATTTATGCATTTTCCCTCAATTTTAAAGTTATGTGATACAAATATCTGATAATGTTCTTCACTTTTATATTTATTTGTTAATATGTTTATCATGATACATCAATAATATGTGTTACATGTATTCATGAGTGTTAGATATCATAGTTGTTTTGATTTACGTTTGGTTATTAATGTATCAATTAAAAATGGTAGATGACAAAAGCTTAATATGTCTATTGTGTTCAGTGTATACAATAAAGTATCACTTTGAGATACTTCTATTAAAGTATCAATTAAGATTTTTATGTGAAATAAGGTTAATAAGTGGATTTTGAAGTAGTTATCAAATTTGTATCTGAATATGATCAAATGTGTCCTTATTAAATTGCGTTAATATTAATATGTGTGAACAATACTATTTAAATAAAAGTATTTGTAATAATGTATCTTGTACAGTTCTCTTGTTTTTATTTATATATTGGTACATTTAACCTGATCAAATAACAATATATATGATGTAGTTGGAGCTACGTATTAATTTGTTATTCAAATGACTGTTGTTGAAAATTCAAGGTGTCTGTTAAAAAAAATACAGACATATTCATAATCAAATACTTTAATAGTGAATATATTTGTCAATTGAGGAATAGAGTATTAAGTAAGGTACAACCTACTGTTGGATTTGTTAGTGGTGTGACAACTTCAATTTGGAGAATCATAAAAGATAACATACTCCAAACGACATAATTGTTGATGTCAGGGCACCCTATGGCGTTGAAATTTCTTACCAACAAGCATGGCGGACTAAATAACGTGCATTGAAAATGATCAGGGGTAAATCTGTTGATGGATATAGACAGATGTCAAGATGATACATATATATGTTGAAAACTGTGTATCCAAATTCATATATGAGGATGCATAAGTCCAAAAAAATGAATTTATATATCTATTCATATCATTAAAGGCCCATGATGAGAATGTTTGAGTTATGTAGGCCTGTTATTGTTCTTTATGCTTCACATCTTAGCGGAGCTTATCGAAAAATATTTGTATTGACAAGTACACTCGACGGGACAGATATCTCATGTTGCTTATGAATTTAATTTTTTTAAAAAAGTAATTTTAACATTCTGCAATAATTATTTAAAACTAATCATAATTTTGTGTATTTCTATGTTAAATTTTCATATTGCCTTTAGCTTATGCAATTGTTGACACGGAAAATGATTGTTCACGGACATGACTGTTTATTCAAATTTTCCTCATTTTGCATGCACATGACACCTACGAAAAAATATTGTTCAAACTTTAGGAGAAGCAGGTCCATACTAAGTGATCTGTTTTATTCAATGACAAAGACTTATAATTTAAAAAATAAACGGCTAAATTGAAAAAAGTAGATGACAGAGTTAAGAAGTATCTTCAAGATGCTGGGGTATGAAAGGTGGTCTAGGTCTCATGCAACAGAAAACATGGAAAGAATGATGACTTCAAATATAGCTGAATGTATCAACGGTTGTCTTGTTGATGCACGACAACTACCTATTATAAACTTTATGGAAGAAGTTAGAATTCTATTTTTTGGCTCTTGAAATTGCAAAAATAAAAAAATAGCTTCTTATACAAAGTACACATTAGGAAAGAGATTTTAATAAATATTGATTATAAACGTGTCAAAATGTGCAAAATGAAGGTACATATTTGTATTACAAGTATTATATATCTAGTTTTACTTCTAATAATATTGTTGTGTATACCAAATGAAAAAAATGTGTAATATATCTCTAATTTGTAAACAATTCCAGGTTGTCTGATATTATTTTTTCAATGTATGAAGGCGGGATAAGATACATTATTTGTCTTGAAAGAAAAACTCGTTCATGTGATAGATTTCAACATGACGAAATACCTGATGCACATGCACTGACCATTTTAAAGAAGAAAAATATTAAAGATGTACAACCCTACAACTCTGGTTACTATAAATATGATACATTAACTATGCAGTTTCAATAGAACCGATGCTAGAACAAAGTGATAGGGCAACTCTGAAATATGTTTTGGATGAAGTCATCTTGCCATCAAGATACAAAAAAATATCTGATACACCAAAGAAAAAGAGGAAGAAAAATCCAAAAGAAAAGGTAACACAAAAAGAATTATTCTAGACGTTATGGACAATAAGGTCAAACTATTAGAATATGTACATACTTCCCGAAAGATTGTCGATGACTACTTTTTAAAGAATTTTTATGCTTCATGTGTAATATTTTTCTGGATTTTTGAATCTTCTAATAAGATATTATCATTTGGTGTGATTTTTACTTTATTTAAATGTCAAAAGACCACAAATCGTTGAATGATAATGAAATTAATTGTATTATACCAAGTGTAAAATATATTGTATCATGTGTTGGGGTATAAACAATTAAATTATTTGATAAGTGATTATGTATCATATACGTTATAGTTCAACTATTTGTTGTATCCGATAGTAAAATATTATTATTTTTTATGATTTACATCAATATAACAAGATTCAACATGTTAAAGGATACTAAACATATTGAAACTTAATTGCTTTGTACCAATTATAACATACATAAAATTTGTATCATATATATAATAATTTTATGAATATTGTGTATTAGATAATTACATAGTATCACATGTTTGTGATTTACATCAGGCTACAACATGTTAATAGATACTAAATAAATTGAAAATTAGTTATTGTTTACCGAATATAGAATTCAAATATTTGGTATCTAATGGTTATTTGTATCAGCAGTATTGATGTATATCATACTTATAAGATACAATATAAGTTACTACATATTAAAATTATAACTGAAATGCGAAATTTGACAAAAACAGTCTTCAAATTAATAATTACTTAGAAATATTGTGTTGAAACAGGAATGTATCTTCAACTCAAGAAGACATAACAATTCTAAATTAATCAGTCCATCTCGACTGGAGTAGTGTAGCCACTCTTGGGCCTTGCAGGATTATCATTATCGCTAACGTATTCCGCCTTGTCCTTGTCCATATCATACTTCCATAATAGCGTTGTATATCTATTGTGATGATAGTCACTCCGAAAACTAGTAGATGAAATGTTGATTTCATCGCTTATGTATTCAATAAAAGCATCTACATACATTTCACATTCGCTGCAAACAAAAGTAGATACATTAAAAAAGTGAATTAAATGTGTAAGTAAAGAAATTATTTTACAATACTAACAAGCTATCACTTTGATGTTTCATAATATTTTGAGAATATTCCACCTCAAACGACTATTGTGGACCCAAGATTTACTAGTTTCTTTGTCTTTGGATGACTCCAATGGTGCCCAATCAGTTCTCTCCGGACCAAAAATTTGACTATCATAAAGATAGTTTGAAAGCATTACAGACAACCGTTTTATCTCATACAAATAACTTTTTGTTGATCCCATAGATGAGTCATACACTCGTATTAACCTTTTCTTTAAAAAACCACAGCTAACACCCAAAGAAAATCTTTATCACAATTACTCGAAATATAAACCTCATCTGCTAGATGTCATAGTAAAGAAGCAAGGATCAAAAATTCATTTATGATGTCTTTGATAGACCTTTCATAACTAGATACAGTAACACAACGATTAATATGTTTTTGTGTACTAAGAGTATCATCTGCAGGAGCACAATAATACCTCTTGTATACAATGTTGATATATGACTTGAACAAACAGTTGACCGTAGTGTATTGTACTGATCTATGCTTCTTAATTTTGACTTTTTGCGTAGATAGTAAAAATTTACATCTATGTGCTATAAAACAAAACAAAAAATAATATATAATCGGCACAATCTGAAACAAAAAAAATAAATTGAAGAAAAAGAAAAACTAATTAGTAATCTGATATTCATTTCAAATGACACATGTTAATTTGGTATCATATACATAATTGGAATGCTTAATGTACCTAATCAGTCAATCATTTCATTGGATGTGACATAATATAAAATCAATTCTTGTTAACAAAAAATGCAATAACAAAATCTATATGGTCAAATACCAAATAGAGCAGATTTGTCTCTATATTTATCCTCGTATGGTTTCCTATGAGAATGACTAAATTAAAAATGAAAATAATTTAAGGAGTTTCATCCACTCTAAGAACTCTTGCATCAAACCTGACGAGAGTTGACATTGTCATGTGACACTCTTCAAATGGAGTGTATGGGCGGATGTCATTGTTTTTTTTTCTTTGCCCTTATCACTTGATCCAAAAGAATTCACATAGGGAGACTATAAAACCTTTTAATCCATCCTGTTACGCTAAGCTAAAGTCTTTGTATTAATATTGGGTGCATGCTCCTTGTCTGGTAGCTCAGTGACCAGCTCGTTGTCAGATAGAAAATCATCACTTCCAATTAGCTGGAATGGAATGATTACACTCAGTGGTTTGCCATTAATTGGTTGGTTTGAAAGTCCATATGCAAGTATGTCATTCCCCAAGCCTACACCCTAGACATGAATGACACTGGAGAACCATTGTTGGCCCCAAGCGAACCATTGGCCTAGATCACTTACTCAACATAAGACTTAAAGCATTTCGAAAAGAATTCAAATGCTAACTAACTCAACTGTCTGAAACTAAAATTAAAATATTTTAAAAATAAACTTGGAACTTAGCCAAAATGACAACTAAAATCTAAACATGTCAATAACAAAATTATGACAAATGAAATAACATCTCACTGACTATCTATGAAACCTCTAATATCTGAGATGGATGTTGGATGAAATAACATCTCACTGACTATCTATGAAACCTCTAATAACTGAGATGGATGTTGGACAGACCCCACAACATCCTAATGAAAACTAGAAAGCAATGAAAATAGATCCTTTGAAAAGCAAGGAGGCTTACCAACCGACTCTGAACTGCTCACTGGATCAACGGTGCACTGGAATGACGATCCTAGTTACCTGCATCTGCATTATCATACTATGCAGGTCAACTAACATCAGTACATTGAATGTATGAGTATGCGAGTTGGAATGCTAAAACAAAATAGACTTGAAGGATATTTTCAAAGGAACACTTACAATGACTCTTCTCAACTAATGAATACTTAACTAAACTCATTTCATTATAAAAGCGATTTAACATAAGTGCAATATAAATGAAAGTTGTCTAAAACATGATTTTCAACTCTGTGTATGCTAGGATACAAATAACTCTAAGATGTATGTAAAATACAAAGTAACTTTATGTTAACTCATAATCATAATACCATAAAAAGATAAATCATGCTTCTTCTCAAATTCTACTTGTGTAATGCATGAATGAAGTCCCATACCCATTCACACTAAGCAGAACCCCTTGAAGAACCATGTGACTACTACTGTGGGAGTTTCTCTAACCAACAACCGTCACTTAAGAGCAATAGTGATGATACAACACTTTACCTCACGCTGTCGAGGCCATCCCATACATTGCCATGATATAAGAATCTAACTCACTAAGTAGATCCACTAGCTTAACTTATATGATCATCTAAAAAGTATGAACAGTTAATACACATGATGGCTACATGGTTTATGGAGACTTGACTTATTATGAACTCACATCCCCATATTGGTGCTCAATACTACTCCAAAAAATGTACTTAGCTCATGCTTTTAAAGAAACTTATTTCTGTGATTTAGATAATTGCTCAACTTCGCTCAAAGGTTATCTTCAGAATCTCAATTTTCCTGCTTGCTTCATTTAAAAGACATTATTTTTATTCTGAAAAGTAACTCGAAGGCTCTTTGAAAATCTCAGTTCCATTCTTATTTAAATGTGAAAACATTTCTTTTAAATTCTTTGAGGTTACATAGTCCCCATATACTTCTTTGAAGAAAGAACTTCAAACTTTACTATTTTTTGAACTGAAAACTTAAGTCTTAAAACAAGGTTACAACATTGTGAAAGACTTTTGAAAACTTGAAATGAACTTCTCTTACTTGGCTCTTGACTACTATTGACTTTGATCTTGAGTACTCTTGATTTGACTCTTATCTGATCTGGGTTTGACTCTTAACTGATCCTTGAATTCAAGGATTATGATTTGTATTTGGAAAGATCTCATGTTGTTTAAGAATGATTTTAGATAGCTAAACATGAGAAAAGACTGAAAATCAAGATTTGGAGGAGGGTCCGCGACGTAGAAGCATATTTAAATTTTGATTTCGAAAACGTCTTTTCAGGGAGAACACCTTGTGTTAGTTCCACGACGCGGAGCTAAAATTCCAATTCTAGGAACAGGTTGTGCGACGTGCTCCCATGTCCAAATTTCACTCATCGAAATTTTTTCTTCGTTTTTCTTCTCCAATTCACTCAAACTCATTTTTTTTAGATGCAGATATCCAACATATGTACCTAAGAACCTAACTCAAAAAAAACTCTATAATGTGACGTAACGAACTCATAAACTTCTCAATTCATCCCAATTCAAGAACAACATTTGAATTCAAAAATACATGCCTTAGAGAAATTCACAACCAAATTGCATGATCTTGGCAAAACTTGAGTGTTTTCCTTGCTTCTCCTTCTCTTTTCTCCTCTTCTTTCCTCTTCTCTAAAACACTAACATTTTTTTCCAAAAAGCATAAAACTGACCAAGTTTAGTTTAGACCCTTATTTAATGTACTTAAACAAATTTAATTAATTGGGTACTGAGAAACCCTTTAAATTTCTGGATTGGACATTTCCTTAATCCATCATCCCAACTTCCGAAGGGTATATCTCACTCATACGAACTCGAAATTGCGCGAATTTGGCATTTGCAACTACACCTAAATCATCTTGAGCTTGGAGTTATGATCATTTGAAGTTGACTAAAACTCAACTTTAGCTCACATAGAATTTTTCAGATTTCCTTATACTTTTCAAAAATAAAATTTTTGAGCTTTCAAACTTCATTCTAGTTCTTTCTAGTTGCGAGATGTTACAAAGTGCATCTATGACCGCTTCGATTTCAGAAGAAATGGAGGCCGATATGACAGAATCCTATATGATGTCAAGTAAATAATAAATTTTTTACAATTTACATAAATAAATTATGCAACATCAGAAAACTATTTGCATTTTTTGGTAAACAAATTATTACCATACCGAAGTATCAATAACTATTGAATTTGAAGCATATTTTTCAAAATCTTGTGGAATTGTATCGGCACCATCATCTTAATAAAGAGAATATAAAATACTATTTCCCAAAAATAATTAATGTATAGTGATTAAAACACTTTTACTTACAATTTTCTTATCATAAATAATCAGATTTACCGAAGGATCGTCAGAGTGTGTTGTGGGTAGAAGAGTCCAGTGGACTCCATTGCATGTTCCTCAATGGATGTATCATCCTTATGTATTTGTAGACTTTATTATAAGGAATAATAAATTAAAGTATCTAGTAATGACATAATATTAATGTCATGATACAAAACTTAAAGAGAAAATAGTAAAAAATCCCCCACCATATATGATCAGATTTTAAACTACACACTTATACTTCACGGGAGTCCTATTACCCCCCTGAACTATTTTAAAAGGAAATAAATTTCACCCTATAATTACATAACCACTCAATTATATTGTGGTTTAACACACACATGCCATGTAAGCGCCACCTAATAAATATAGTAAATTAATTATCTTTCTTCCTTTTTTTATTAATGCCACATTATAAACCATTCATTGTCATCAAGAACATCACCATTATCAAACCTACTTCTCATCCATTTACATTCTGTCAAGAGAAACGAAGATGAATTTTTTTTTCGACGAGTAAGAGTCTCTATGACCAGTATCTATATCTTATTATCCACAATTTCTCTCAAACTCCATTGCTACATATTTTACTCATGTTGGGGGCTTCTGAAGGGATATACAAAAGTATATATGGGCATGCCATAAATGCCAACTTAATTTTTTTTAATGTTCGTGAAAGTAGCAAATCAAATTAAAATAGTTGAAATTAATTCAACTGAAAAAATTTGTAAACCAATTAAATTTTTTATGCCTCATTTCGAAGATATCTAAATTTGTGATTAAATGAAGAATGTGAAATTAGAGCCAATTTTTTAGAGAAGAGCTTGTGAATGTGTTGGAAACTGAAAGTTTGTTTTTATTTGACATGAATTACGGCAAAAAAATATTTTTTTTAATTTTTTATTTTATTACTTCGATTTGGGAGTGATAACTAAATTTATTTAAAGGTTGTTTAATTTTACGTAAGAGAGACTTAATATGTAGAATTTCTGAAGATATTTGTAGAGATTTGTGATGAAAGATAAAATTAAGGCAAAAGAGAGAAGAAGTAGAAGAAGAAGTGTAGAGTGGCGTAAAAAAGAAGAAGAGGTGTGGGGTGAGGTGGAGTGAGGTGGGTTGAGATGGTGGAGATTATATTTAATTAGAAAGAGAGAGAAAGAAAAATAAAAATTTGAAATACAATAAAAGCAACCATCTCCTTTCACTCTCTCAAAGAGAGTGAAATACACTTTCTTAGCCAGCTAAAAATTAAGGGTAGATTTACGGGAAATTTTTTAAAATGTCAATATTTTAGTATTTAATAGGGTATAGTGTCAATAGTTTCAATATTTAGTGATAATGTCAAAAAATTACCTTATTATGTATATTAATTATATTTTATTTATTTGGTTAAATTAAAAAAATATAGAATTTATATAACAAACAGGAGCTATTTAGGTGAGAGAAAAAAATAAAAAAAGTAACAGATGCTTTAAAATCTCAACATTAGTTACAACATATTCAAAAACTGACGGATAAATCTGTCCATTATTCATGATGTTCATCATTACAAAAAAATTATGGCGAGTTTTAGGTTTTGTGAAATAAACTGGATAACAACTTTTTGAAAAATAAACGCGATAGAAAAGTCGAAATATACATACAGTCAGATATTTGTTGATTAATTAATCTTTATATGTTTGTAGTTGATTGTGATTTAACACGATTTTTTTTGTATAATTGTTAATGTATGTATTTTTGTTTTGAACTTTTATGTATTTTGACCAATGCAATTATCATTGTTTTTTCTGGGTTTGTTTACATTGTTTGGTTTACGAATTCAAATATACTGATTAATTGTAAAAATAAGACTATTCTGATTTGAATTTATTTTGTAACTTTTGTATAAAATATTGTATATCCAACAGAATACGTATGTGATGCATCACAATTTTAGACAACTAATCGTGTTCGATCATATATCCGAATTACTAGTGTAACTTTATTGTTTTCTATTCTTGATACAAATTAATGGTAACGTATGCATTTTTGTATATAGTATTGACTTTGTGTATTTGTTTTTTTATTTATTATGAAGCATATATGGGGAGCATTAGTTTTATAATTATGCATTCTGGACATTGGACTGAAGATAATTGCTACGTTGATTACACAACTGAGGCAATCATAATTAAAGAATATGCATTGTTTAAAGAATTAGTTGATGAAGTTGCTAAACAGATTGGGGTAGATTTGAGGTATAACAGGTTGAAGCTTAAGTATAACATAGAAGGTAGCATTGCACCTTTGGAGATACACAACGAGATGGGTATGAGAGTACATGTGTCATTGAAGAAAGAAGCTAGGGAATTTGCAAAGTACCCCATTTGTGTGACTGTATTTGTGAATGATCGTGATATAAATAGTAGAAATCTGTATGAAGAAGATATTGCCATGTGTAGTATAAATGGAGGAAGTACTAATGATAACCAAGCATTTGATCATCGTCTGAATTCTGTCCAGACAATGCTTGTTCATCAATAATATCATGTGGCTCAGATTGAATACCTGTCCAGACGGTGCTTGTTCATCAATATCATCATGTGGCTCAGATTGAACACCTTCATTTGATTTTTCAACACCTTCGGGTGGCAATCATAGAACAACAATTTTCCTCAGAGAAGGGACAATATTCTTCCATTTAATCAGAACACGAGTGTAAACAAAATAATTTACATGATAAAAGATATACATGAAATTGACACAATTACAAGGGTACAGTTTCGTTAGTTATCCACAATACCTCTCTATTACCATCATTGAATGTGTCTTTCATCAACAATTTGAATTGGGCTTTTGCTCCTATTATTTGCCAATTTAGAATACGGGGGATACGATCACTGATTTTCCATGTAAAACTGGTCTGAACCTTAACCATGCACTCGTATATCCATATTTGAAGGACAACAGGTATACCCCATATTCTATAATATTGACCTTCAGAAGTCAAAACCTTGTTGATACTCTGTAGCAACCACTCGAATTCTTTTCTACCTCAAGGATAATGCATATATCGACCAATTTCAACCAAATCAAAGTTAATTCTAGGAAATAAAAATATACACTTCCAAATTTATGGATACAAAGTACATCAAATCTATAAAATACAAAAATACATACTAACTATAAAAGAATCAAAATTCAATATACACTTCCAAATCTATGAATACAAAAAAACATTAAAACTATGAAATACAAAATACATACTAATCAAATGCATAATATGTTTCACATTGACATAACTTACACACACACAAAAAAAAATAGAATACAAAATACAACAAGTCTATGAAATACAAAAATATATACTAACTATAACAGAACAAAAATTACATATACACTTCCAGATCTATTTGGTAATAGTACAAACACATTGTAACATGTATTTATTTGAAACTTAAAAATCACTAAACAAAATCAACTATAAATGCAAGGCACAGAACATGCAACAAAATAAAATACCTCTTCTCCAACAATTTGGCATTCTTCAACTTCGTCATTAAGAATTTATGTGGAATTTTGCACACCGTCAGATTACTGCATTTTTCCCCATCGTCTATCCTTCGTAGATTTAGTAGCGGAACCTACATTGTTGTTTATTTCTTTAGTGAAAAAAAGATTAAATGATGGAAAATCAAAAGAGGATTAATTATTTGTCCAATACATCTAGTAACTCTCTTGAAATCGTCCATTGAAGAGAGAATTTTGAATTATCAAATCCTAAAATAGGATTTAAGAACAACAACAAATCAAAGTTTTTTTAAAAAACAGTAAAATCATTAAGCAAATAATAAAGAATATGATAAACATAATACCCAACTCAATGTAATCTTCAATACAATCTTGCAACGAAATTAAAGGGAAAAAATCAAAAATAAAAATATATTGAATATGAAATCTGGGGATATTTGATTTGATTTGGAACAAACTTAGAGAGAGAAATTGAAAAGAGCTTAATTAGAGGACTTTAAATTTATCCAATTACCAAAGTATAGGAGAGTGTGTAATCTGTGAGAGAGAAAGCATCCGTGTAAACAAGGAGAGAGAAAACGTGATTTATATCATAATATTTTTTTTATTTTTAAAATAATAACATTTTTGACATGTTTACTAATATTATTAAAGTATGGATGTTACCACTAAATAAGTTTTTTTTGAATAGTTAGCTAAATTTTCCTAGATTTACTTTCTTATAAAATAGTTCAAAACGTCATAGGACCCCGTGAAGCTTAAGTGTATAAATCCGATAATAGATTAAGGGGGCATTTGACCATTTTCTCAAAATTAAATAGAGTATCATATACATTATTAATGTATAAAGTACAATAAGTGATACACAAAAATAGTAACGTCTAATTCATAAATTAAAGTATCAATCATTAAACATGATATATTCTTAAAATATTTTAGGGATTGAAACAAATAATAATGCATGTGATACTAATGTAAGTATGAGATATGTACGTACCTTTGCAACATTTTCTTCGGAAACCTTTCATTTTCCAACCTCCACAGTAGGTACATCAACATTTGCAAAATTTATTTGCGTGGGTGAAATGATTTGTTGGTAGAAGTTATAAGAATTGGGTTGTGGAACAACATTATCTCTCTAGAAAATCATCCATCATGTGTGGCACCTTCAGTATCCTCAATGATTCAAAAAATCAGTATAACAGAAAATTGAGAAGGGAAGCAAAATACAGCAATTCAGAATGTTTTCTTCTTATTAACGTCTCAAGAGCTCCAATTATGTTGTCAACCTAAATTCAAATTAAATATATAAAATGAAGTTAATAATGAACAAACAAATGTTTAAATCATATGGTAGTTTACTTACATAACATTTCATGTAAATCTTTAGACCCTTAATTCCTGCACTATTCAAAGCTATTTTTCCAAAGAATGTATTATGAGGAACACCAGATACATCATAGACTTGTTGCGGTAGTGAATTTGGAGTTTGAAATGAATGAAATGATTGTTCATGTGATTGTGTGGATTTAGGCAAATTATATTTATATGGATGTACACTCTTTATCCTCTTGGCGTGCGGTAGACGCTGCACTAGAAATTCATGTTGAACTCCTTAAAAGTTGCTCTAGAGGTTTTGATGAGAAGTCATCAAAATCAGAAACCTCCTCCGATTGCACCTTCTCATTATTAACAATTGATGAATCTGATTGACTTGGAGGTACATGAATGTTATCTGGTAAATGAAGTGATTTTATTTCTTTGGGAGTGGGATGAATATTAGAACAATCATTCTATACAAATGAATAGTAAAACATCATGAGAAACAAAGTAATAATGTATAGCAAACTTAAAAAAAAAGTAAAAATGTTGTTATGTAGTTATTACCTCAGTAAAGATGGTTTTCATAACCATCTCAAATTTGGGCTTTGGAGCCACAACTTTCCAACTGCATATCCTTGGTATACTGTTTCTTTCTTTACATCTATCTCGTCATTATTACAGACGCACATTTATATATCCAGACATTAAGTGTGTATGGGAGTCCATTAAAATGATACATTTTTTTTATTCGGGTGTACTCGTTTTTAAATGATTTCATTAACTTTGTGAAGGCAAGTTATCCCCACAGGTACTGTTCATAGCTGCCATCTTCTACCATGAAGAAGTCCTTTATAGGAATGCTGCATCACCAAGTTGGGAATATACAAATCTATCGATAAAATACAAGATAGTCATCTGAAGGGTATCATCAATGTTGTCCCAACCATTTTGCATAAAAGGATCTACCAAATGTCCTTTATTTACATTAAAATTTAGATTAGGAGTATATCTTTGCACCATTTTACTGGTTTTGAATCTAAATAAGTAAAATCTATGATATTTTCTTTACATTTCAAACCAGTGATGATAGAAAACTCTTTGATACTAAATTGCAAGACATTTCCTTTGGCATGCCGAATTTGAATTTCTTTATCTAGATTGTCTTGTTCAATCTCTAACAGATATGATTACTTGGTAAGATAACCTTAATAGTTGTATTTGGGGATATTTAGGTATGGAACAAATATGATATCCTTGAATAATTTCATACCATGTTCCTTTTTTGACAAGACTAAATCTTCAATAAAATTGGAGTTGTAGGTAGGATCAAACTTTAGGGAGTGCTTTGGAATATGTTTAATTACATAAATCATATTCTGCAATTACATAAATAATGTTTATCAATAAAAAAAAGTACATGATACATGCATACCTACAGATAGAAATACTAAACTATTACAGAATTATAATGATGCTTCGCTTTATTTAATACTAAATAGCAAGAAGACATAAAAGATGCACAAATTCGATTATTCTTCATATACAATGATATAATTGAATTTGATACAAATATAAATTCTCATAACCATTATATGCTATTTAAGTATCATATGAGACATTACCCATGACTATGATGCACCATACCAAAACCAACCTACATGCCAAATTGTGAATTAAGAAACTATTTTAGACACAGTAATGTTCATTTTATTTGATACTAAATAGCAACAAGTCATCTATAGTAACACAACTAAATATGATACAAATATAAATTCTCATAACCTACTTATGTTGTTTAAGTATCATATGGGGAATTATTTAAGACTATGATGCACAATACCAAAACCAACCTACATGCTAAATTGTGAATTAAGCAACCATTTAGATACAATAATGTTCACTTTATTTGATACTAAATAACAGCAAAATATAAGAGGTACAATATTTAATTATTCTGTATATACGTATAACATATAAAATCTCATATCCATTTGCGTAATTCTGTGAGAATGATACATTATACAAAAAACAACCTACAAAGTAAATGTGATTTGAGTACTTAACTTACATACAATTCTCTTCACTTTTGATGCAATAACAATTAACAAAAAAATGGAAAAATTATTGTATATGGGAAAGAACTGCATATTTCAAACAATATACATAATAATAAAAAAAATTCTTTATCAGATCTAAAGAAAATAAATAAAAACAGGGGATACATATATGATAAAATATGCATACCATGGATATTGTTGGTTGATTAATGGGAGGGACAACCTTTCTATCCCTTTTCTTTGGGGTTTTCGCATCCTTTGATGTAGAAGATGCATGTACTTTCTTTTTCAATTTTCTCTTGATGGAACTTTGATTTATCATAATTGTCGGGCCATGCAACCTTTTAAATCTCAATTCTTCTTGATTAGGATCTTCTGAATAAAAAATTAGAGATCTTTTAGATGTTAGTTGCATGATGCAAGAACTGAAACGATGGATACACAATAATTAAAAAAATGGAAATCAGAATGGAGAAGATAAGAAAACCTTATTTGAACTCTGAATGCGGTTGAATTGTGATAGGATTCTTTTGAAATTCAAAATGATTTGAATTTGATAACTGAATTGGTAATTGGCGAGATTGAGGGCAAAAATTAGGGAATGGAAAAGGTCAGTTTTGGCTTCCAAATTGTAACACCTTATTTTTTCGCACTAAGACTCGAACCATTTTTCGTAATCAGTGAAATTTTGCAAGGAATTTAAAATTTCTTAAGCGTTAAGGTCACTAGCTGTAGCACCTTGAGTTCCAAAAAGAACTAAATCGGAACTAGCAAAATCTAAAATTTTGCAAGTTAAGCTAAGTGTGAGTTTTGGGTCAACTTCAAATACCTATAACTCCTAGATCAGGTTGATTTTGGTGTGCTACCAAATATTTTAGAAAATGACTTTGAATTATCTTTCCAATGCAACTGAGTTTGCTAAGTTTTAAGTTCAAATGAGTGAGATATGACTACGGAATGCAAGGAATCTCACCACTTACACTGGAGTGCTCAACTGGATCAAGGGTGCGTCGGATGTAGATCATCGTTACATGCGTCTGTATCATGATACGATGCAGGGAAACTGGCATCAATACATTAAATGTAGGAGTATCGGAGTTGGAGTTCTAAAATAACTTAAGCTAGAAAAGAGTAAGAAGGGGCACTTACCTTTGACACTGCTCAACTCTTGAATTATATGACTCAATAATATTGACTCATTTTGTTATAAAGAAATTTAAAACAAGTGAATATAAAGAAAATTTGTTTGGAACACGTTGTAAATTCTGATGTACACAGAGATACAATTAACTCTGACATATATGTAAAAATACAAATAAACTGATGTATATATGTAATAACATTTAACTTCTGTAGGAATTTCTCTAACCGACAACTATCACTTAAGGATACAGTATTGATACATTGATGTACCTCACACTGATAGCGCATCCTATACTCGGCCAAAGGTATAAGACCTAAACTGCCTAATAGATCCAATAGTCTACTCAGAAAAGGGTTCATCTAAGAAATATTACCCTTTTCTACCCATGGTGGCTAGATGGTTTATGGGGGCTCTGGGTTGTCTAAACTCTCCCACATATTGATATTCAATATTACTCCCAAAATATATTGGGTCTTATGTTTTAAAAACATAATGATTGTGTGATTTGAAATTAGTGAAAAAAATACTTAGCTCAAATACTATCTTGCAAATCTAGTTTTCCTGCTTGCTTTATTTAGAAAGTTATTTCTCTTTCCCTGAATACTAGCCCGAAGGCTTTTTGAATGTCTCAGTTTTCCCTTTTATTAAATGTGAAAACATTTTAATTTCTTTTGGGAATACTTAGTTCCCATATTTTTTTTTGAAGGAATACTTCACTTTACTCTGAACTTAACTCGAGCGTAAGTCTTTAAATGACAATTAAAACATTTTTAAAAGATTTATGAAACTTGAAATGAACTTCTCCTTCTTAACTTTAGTTCTTACTAAAACTGATCTTTATGTCTTAAAACAAGTTTAATGTATTTGCAAATGACTTCATGAAAGAATATTAAGAACTATCTAGACTTTGCTCTAACTTTTTCTTGAATTTTAAGTTATGGATTCAAGGGTGTAAATTCGTGTTTCTGGAATTTTTCTGTATGATTAGAAGTCATTTAGAGTAGTTAGAATCACTAGGAAGTGTTAAAATACTTTAGAAGGGCTTAATCAGACTTAATTCCAAAACAACTAGGTGAAAAACGTTGATTCGCGTGCATCCTGGGCATGCCGCGCCAGACCCATTGGTCTTGAGGCTCCATTTGTGCGCATTGCAGGAGTGCCACTGTAGACCCTCTGGCGCTGATAAGTGCGCCACTTCTGACCCTGCCTAAGTGACACTTGACTAATTTTTCATCTCGTTTTTCAATGCTAAACCTCTAAACCTCCATAGTTCTTTTCCCAATTTCATAGGATTAAAAGTACCTATAATAATCAATGGATCCAACTCAAAAAACAACCCTGAATTTCTAATCAAAACAACCATAGGCATTAAACAACTCAACCAATAAGAATTGAACAGTGTTCTCATTCAACAAATTCGAAAATCATGGGATTGAAACAAGCTTGGTGTGTGGCTGTACTGAAGTAACTCTAAAAGATCTCACATACCTTGATAGGGATCATCCTCGACGAAATCCACTACCAAATCTTGACGTTCTTGGTGTATTCTTGACTTTTATCCCTTTTTTTCTTTTTTCCTCTCTTCTCCAATCCCTAAGAGTGATTTTGATTTTCCAAAATTGAACTAAACTTTGTTTTAACCCCAATAAACCCATAAAATAAAATAGGAAATTAATTGGTTAAAAGACAAGTTTGCCCTTCCTTAAATCTGGATTTTGACTTTCCTTCTTAACATCCCGAATTCCGATAGGCATATATCCCACATACGATTTTAAAATTATGCACACTCGGCTGCGTTGGAAAGATATATTGAATGGATTACCAACTATATCAAGAAGAACCTCTAACAAGTACTGAGCTAGAAGTTTTAGCCGAGAGATAAAATTTTTGTCATGATTCATGAACTAATGTACTCTCTAATTTTTTTTGTTGAAAATTACCAATACTAGATTTCTTAACTTAGTCATTTTTTCCATATTTTTTCCTCTTTCTTTCGAAAAATGAATATTTTTTATTTTTTTTAGCTAATTCAAATTTGTGAGATGTTACAATATCTTCCCTTTGGGAACATTCATCCTCGGATGAGATTTCTTTCACTAAATTAAGAATATTAACATCAAGTTCAACACTCAACAAACAACATCAAGTAACCACATGCTTACTCATAGTTTATAAACAACTAAGAAGAGAATTAGTACCTTGATATGAATTCTCTCCGGATTCAAAGAGATGTTGATATATCCTTTTCATATCTTCTTCAACTTACCAAGTAGCCTCTTCAAAAAATTGGTTCATACAAAGGACTTTTGCTGATGCAACCTCCTTTGTTAACAACTTGTGAACGTGGCGATGTAAAATCTGAATCGGAATCTCTTCATAGGATAAGCTATCATGGATCCCAACATTTTAAGGCGGTACAACCAATGAAAGATCTCACATGCACTTTTTCAAGATAGATATATGAAATACTGGATAGACACTGCTAACTCTTGTGGCAGCTCTAACTCATAAGCTACATTGACAATCCTTTTGTCTATGCGACAAGGTCCAATATACCGAGGAAGAAGTTTCCCCTTCTTACCAAACGTCATAAAAACCTTCATGGGTAAACCTTCAAGTATATCCAATCATCCACTTCAAACTCTAACGGCAATCTACTAACATCCGTGTAGGATTTTTGATGACTCTGTTCCGTTTTCAATCTCTTTTGAATCACCTTCACCTTCTACATAGCTTGGTGAACTAGATCTGGTCCTATCATCCTTGCTTCCCAAACTTCGAACCACCTAATATGATATTTGGATCTTCTACTATAAAGGGTCTCATATGGAGCCTTCTAGATGCTAGATAATAATTATTGTTATAAGCGAATTCAATGAGACGTAGGTGATCATCCCAATTCACCTTGAAACCAATCATGCAATACCTCAACATATATTCTTATGTCTGGATAGTACACTCCTCTTTTCCATCCACTCGCGGATAAAAAAATAGGGCTTAAATTCACATTTGAGCTTTTAATTTTCTTGAAAGATTTCAGGAACCGTGTAGTAAAATGTGCACCTCTATCTAGGATGATCGAAACTTTGATTCCATGAAGTCTCACTACTTTGTGAATATATAAGTCTGCATAATCCTCTACTGAATGAGTGGTTTTTACCGGCAAGAACTGTGTTGATTTTGTCATTCTTCAACAATTACCAAATTGAATCATGCTTCCTGTGAGACCTTGGTAACCCTGTGATGAAGTGTATATTAATAATCTCCCACTTCCTTTCCGGAATTTCTATATTTTGAGCCAACCTCTAGGCCTTTGGTTCTCTACTTTAACTTGTTAGCAATTCAGGCACTTGGAAACAAATTTGGCAATGCCCTTTTTTATATCATTCCACCAATATATCTCTCTCAAATCACGGTATATCTTTGTGGAACCTGGATGAATTAAATATCTAGAGCTATGACCTTCTTCCATGATCCTTTCTTAACATCCATCTACCATAGGTACCCATAATCTACCTTGATATCTTAACGTACTATCTCCCCCCTTGTTCAAAAATTAGTATCTTTGCTTATGAACATTTTCCTTCAATGCAAGTAAAATAGAATCTTGGTTTTTCTTCTCTTTCATTTCTGATAGTAATGATGATTCATCCCCATTTGTCACCACTATTCCTCCTTCTGTGGAATCCATGAGTCGGACTCCTAGGCGTGCAAGTCACTGCACTTATTTGGAAGTTCCTTCTTCTCTACCTCAAGATGGGCGGTACTATCCATAGACAACCTGATTAAGTCTTCAAGAACAATATTAACCTTACCTGGGTGGTAAAGAATTCTCATGTCATAATCTTTGAGCAATTCTAACCACCTCATTTGTCTGAGATTAATCACTCTCATAGTGAACATATATTATAGGATCTTGTGATCAGTGAAGAAATCCACATAAATACCATACATATAGTGATACCATATCTGCAAAGTGAATACTACATCAGCCAACTCTAAGTCATGGGTTGGATAATTCTTCTCATGAACCCTTAAGTGTCTGGAGACATAAGTTATAACCTTGTCATTCTGCATTAACACACAACCCAAACAAACTCTATATGAATCACACTACACCACAAAACCTTGACTAATTTTTGGTAAGGTCAAGAGTGGGGTAGTAGTCAACCTCTTTTTTAACTCCTGAAAGAATTTTCTCACAAACATCTGACTATTGAAACTTAACTGTTTTCTTAGTCAACTTGTTCAAATGAGACGAGATAGATGAAAATCCCTCAACAAATCTTTTATAGTAGTTAGCCATACCTAAAAAACTCCTTATATCAGTTGGAGAAGTAGGTCTAGGCCCAACTCTAAACTATTTCTATCTTTTGGGAATAAACTCTTATCTCATCACCAGAAACTATGTGGCTCGAGAATGCCATAGATTTAAGCCAAAACTCACATTTTAAGAACTTAGATTATAAATCCTCATCTTTTAAAGTCTGAAGGACTATTCTGAGATGACTAGGATGATCTTCTTCATACCTTTAATAGATTAGTATGACATCAATTAAGACGATGACAAACATATATAAATAAGGTTTGAAGACTCTATTCACACGATTCATGAATGTTGCAGGCACATTTTTCAACCCAAACTACTTGACTCAAAACTCAAAAAGTTGTCTTTGGAATGTTACATTGTCTAACTTTCAACTAGTGGTATCCTGATCTAAGGTCAATCTTGGAAAAACAAGAAGCACCCGGAAGCTGATCAAAAAGTTCATCTATCTTTGGAAGAGGATACTTATTCTTGATGGTAACTTTGTTCAATGATGATAATCTATACATATACTAAGGGAACAATCCTTTTTCCTAACAAACAAGACTGGAGTGACCCAATGTGAGACACTTGGTCGAATGAATCCCCTATCTTACAGATCTTTCAACTGTTCTTTCAGCTCTTTTAACTCTGGTGGTGTCATTCTATAGGGAGGAATAGAGAAATAATGAGTATTTTCAAGAAGATCTACACCAAAGTTTATTTCTCTCTCTTAGGAGGGACTCCAGGAAGATCATTTGTAAAGACTTATCTGAACTCTTTCATTAATGGAACTAACTGAATAGGAGGTATCTCAACACTAGAGTCATTAACTCAAACTAAGTGATAGACACTCCTCATAGAAACTAACTTCCTCTACTTAAATTACAAATAAAACGACCTTAACACACTGCATAAGTGCTTTTCCACTCTAACACTGACTCATTTTGAAATTGAAACTTGACTACTCGAGTTCTACAATCAACTTAGGCATAAAAGGCATGACGTCTATCCACACAAGGATAACATCAAAGTCTACCATGTCCACCTTAACTAAATCGTCCATGGTACTCTTGTGATTGATGGAAATGAGACAATCATGATAGACTCTTTCTGCTAGAATAGATTCATCAAGCAGTGTGGAGACACTAAATGGTTAACTAAGGCTCTCAGGAATAATATCAAAGTTGATATCAATATATGGAGTCACAAAAGATAAATTCGCTCCTTGGTCTATCAATGCATAAATAATAATTCTAATACATTAATCATTCAAGTGACAACATCTGGAGTCTCTTGCTCTTGGCGATTGTTGAGAGCACACAAGCGATATGTTCCTCCACCAATTCCAAAAATAGCTCTTCTAGGTGTAGGTGACTGGCTCTATTTCCCCCACTACAGTTTCCCTTCTTATTCTTTGGACACTCTCCCATGAAATGCTCGGTTTGACAATACTTAAAGCAATCAATGGAGCCCTCAGGACAAACTTAAGAGTGGTTTCTACCAAATTTGGCGTATGCAAGAGGATAAATACCCCCTTGCACCTTACTATCCTGTGAATAAGCAGGTTTATCTCTAGAATTCTGGCCATAGTACTCACCCTTTTTCTTGGGTGTAGGTGCACTGGCACATGATGGGGCAGGACGCTTGTGTTTCTATTGGAAGGATTACATGTTGGCATTACTCTTCTGCTTCCCCGACTCATTCCCTGTCTTAGCTCTCTTGTTTCTATACTCTTCTTTGACCCTCACTTTCTCCTCTTCAACCTGCTTGACATAAATCGTCAATCTTTATATGTCCATGTCGCCTATCATCATTGCAGCTCTACTCTCTTTGCTTGGGTTGTGCAAGCCAGCGACAAACAAGCTCATCCTGCTCCTCATGTCCTTAACTATTTTAGGAGCATAACGGGGATGTTGGGTGAACTTACTGTTGACATTCAATTTTGATTGACCTTTCACCATTTTTAGAAATGCTATTCAATTAAATACATATTTTAAAATTTATTTTAGAATTTATAATTTTAATCGATTTTGCATAGGAAAGTTGTATATTTTAGTATGTCTACTTTATAAAATTATTGTAAATATTATTAAAATATTTTAAACTTATTAATAAATTTCGAAATATTTATTTTAGTCAAACTTTTTAAAATTTCAGTGATTACTTGTACAAAAAATATTATAACATTTGTAGTATTTGAATTGAATATCATTTCTTTAAATTTCCTCAAAATAATGTATATCTTTGTCCATTTTATTCCAATTTATTTCAATCCTAGTCATCTCAATTCCAATTTAATTTCAATCATAACCACCCTTTTATTTCAAATCTAGCGATTTCGTATTTCAATTTTGGCCATCTCAATTTCAATTCTATATAATTTCAGCTTTAATGTCGTCCGTCCATTTAATACATTAAGTCCTAGATGAATCCTACTCCTTCATCTCTTATTAAATCAACGATTGAGATCAACTTCCTCATCTCTTTCTTTTAATACCAAAAGACCCCAAACCCTAATTCATTCTTAATTTCTCTTCCCCTCTCAACAGATAAGCCGTCGCTCCACTCTCCTCATCTTTCTTCTCTCCCCTGTCTTCCATCACTCCTCCTTTTCTCTGCCTCTCTCCACCAGCAGCAGCAGCGAGGCTGCTTCTCGTCCTCTCCTCTCCAACGCTGCTCCTATTGGGCAGCAGCTCTAAGCGAGCTCCACTGCACAAGCCAACCAACAGCAACCGGTGAAAGCTTCCAGCGGCTGCAACGACCGGAAGCAGAAGCAGTGGCTAGAGCCGTCCCACCTATCCTCTTCTCGTGAGAACCACCACCAGCCAGGCGAGGCAGACATTAGCTCGAGCAACAACCAACAGCAGGTGGTGGCGGAGCAGAGTAGCCTCAGAAGCAAAAAATGGTTTTCAAAGGAAACAATCAGCAGCTCCGACTAGTGAACAAGAGGCATCTTTCGATGAAATTTAGGGGGTTTAACACTTATTTTAATTCCTGCCTATTTTGAGGTATCATTCGGATAATCATAGATCTGTTCAGGTCTGTTCGGGTATGATTTTCTAAACATTTTTCTTATTGTGTCATATGTTATATTTGTCTGCTCATGTTCTTTAGAATTTTCTTAGGGTTGCTGATTATTGAATATATTGAAGTACTATGGCCTTATTCTTTTCTTAGATAAAAATAACATGTGTAAGATGTGATTTCCTATTTAAGCTCTTGTCCACCTCTGCTATTGTGATCTCTTTTAGTTTGTGCAGTTTATTAAAGTATGCTTGTTTCAGTGATTTTTGTCCTTTAACTAATGGTTTGCAGATTCTCTGCATTTATAATAATTAAATTCTTCGTGTATGAACTCCTTTGACTAATTTCCATATGTTAAAATCATAAATGAAGCTGTAATCATATTTATTGACTTCTCTTGGTTGCTCAGATTTCACTTTTAGTCAAAATTTCTATTTTTTATTTTGAACTCACCGTATTGGATGCCATAATACTAGTTATTACCGTTTTCTCTATTCCTTTTAATGTGATTGTGGAACTTGAGGGATGCGTAACACCTTCCCCTCGAGGTAATTTGAACTCTTACCCTGATATCTGGTTCATTGACCTTGGTTATACTTAGTTAGGTCGTGCACAAAGCCCGCATTGCAAACAAATGGGGCGCGACATAAAGTCGACTTCGCTGGGGATATTACATTCTTACGATTACTTGTTTTATGCTTATTTATGTGGGGTTCGGTTTATTTGATTATTTCATTATTTGTTAGGTGATTTCCATGTTTACTTATTGTTTTGTTGCCTTATTTATTGTCTTTTTTCTATGTTCCTCCCCTTTCCCTCTACCTTATTTATTTATTACCATTTTTCACCCTTTTCCATTCCCCTATTTGTTTACTTACATGTATAATCACATACCCTCTTTCCTAATTTGCATGATTTTTAATATATTTTTATTTCACTTTCCTTTACTTATGCTTACTTATTTATTTATCGCTTTTATAAGTTGCCTATATATTATTGTTTTTAACCTAAATGATAAATATTTCCTGCTTTGATAACTGACATTCCACTCATACTTCCCTAAATTGGGACCCTTTTCCTTTTTTTATTTTATTGCATATCTCACAAATACTCCAATTCACTTCAAACACCCTTTCTTAGTGAGATGGATGAGGTATGGATAATGTACATAGTTTTACTACCGTGGAACCATGTTTCTTCTCGCATATAATCCCTTTCAATTCTATGTCATGACAATTATTAGAAATCTTTATTAAGTTATACATGTTGCATAAGACCTAGGTGGTTTGACCCGTTGTGTCAATCCACATAATTAGTAGTTACTCTGTCGTCTAAATGGCCCCAACACCCTTTAGAAAAATTGCATACTTATGTTTCAATGTGATCATAATAATCAAATCAAGCCCACTTTGCAAAATTGGAGTTCAGAAATTGTTTACTGTTATGTTTGCCGAGTCATGGATGATATCAACTCCCCCAAACCCTCAAATGGTCACAGAGGTGAATCACAGACTTAGAAGTTGGTGCTTGGATACAAAGAGAGATCGGGAGAAGGAGATTCGTCAATTGTTAAGCGGTCTCACATTTCTTATCTTTTTCTTACCAAACCCTTATCTGACTAGGGTCCTTTTAGAATTTAGGGACCCTGTGAGGATGATTTTCAAATTTACAGATTGTGACTTGACACAGACAATTGAAGAAATTAGTGATTTCATCGACTTGTCATACCATGAGTGTGAAATGATGGTACCATATAATCCATCATCAAGGGAATTTCTAAAAAGCATTGGGATGAAGTCTAATCCAATCTTTACTTCTTTTGACCTTGGGTGGACACATTTAGACTTTCTGTACTCACCATGTAACCGAGATAATAGCTACTACAATTTTAGCGATGAATTTGAGTGCTCCATTGAAGAATGTAAAAAATATCGCTTAGATTCATTTGCCATTGCATTATTAGAATACTTTTTTCCCCTAAAACAAGGGGGAAAATCGACACATGTTTAAGGTATGTGGTTTGAGACTTAGCTCAAAGAGGGGGATAGCCTATGAAAACCATAGTGCCCATGGTCCTGGCGGAGATAATGAGGAGTCTGTCAGCATGTGTCGATGGTAGAATGTTCTTCGAAGGATGCAACCTTCTACTTTAACCGTGAGTTGTCGAACACTTCCACAGAAGATACGACGTGGTAGACATATTTCTTGGTCAAGGAAACAAGATTGATAACCATTCAAGAAGAATGGTACTTTTCACCGCACCTGATGGATTTGTGGACTGACAGATATTTTTTTATAGAGCTTGTGAGCCACCGAATCCAGTGGAAGCTTTATTGATTATCCATGCCTAATGCCATAGTAAGAGGGGACGACCGATACTTCATTGAGATTATTAGATTTAAGGGTGTTCAACCATATGTGCCACTTCGAGTACTTTGACAATTTGGGCAAACACAAGTCATACCACTCCGATCTGACATGGAGCAGTTTAAGTATGAGTTTGGAATAGATAAACCACAATTCTACAACATACTGCGACGATGGAAACGTGTCTTGACCATTCTTATGGGTACACAATAGGCTTTATGTACACACTATATGACATAAGGATCCTGATAGCACTGAAGACCCTATATTAAGTGGGGAAGGACACCATGGGATCACCGGTGAAAGGTAAAAGATATGGGCATGCAGTGTGTTTAACAGCAGACCAAGGTTGATTTGTAGACCGAGGTTTACCACACGCGATCAAAGGGTTCTCTTCCTTCTCTCTTAATTGTGAATTGCAAAAGAAAGATGAAAGTGACTAATGACAAGGTTATATGCAAGACTGTTGAAAAAGTGTATTTCAGACGAGTTGGTACCAAGCCTTGAGCAAAAAATAAAGAAGTTAGAAGAAAAGGTGTTTGATATGCTCAAGTGGGAAAAATTGTTACTCTTCGCCAATCCTATTTTGTAGACAAACATGGATATGTGGTGTTTCAAAAGTCAAGCCATTCTCCAAAATAATCATCCAACTCACCCTAATTCTCATCCTCCTCCAAGTTACCCTACTTCTTAATATCAACGAAGTTTCATTCAAATGCCTCCAAAGAACACCCACTTTCCAAATTATTGGTATCATCCCCAACATCATGCTCTTAGATCTCAACATCTTACTCCACTCCCTCATAATTCTAACATGCAAGCTTCTCGATATGAAACACCTTTGCTCCATGTTCCTTGGCATCATGCGTCTCTCATACAATTTCCAATCCTTCCATACCAAATGTCCCCGTACCAAAGGCATCCTATGCCATATAAAAAACCAACATATCCTGTCCAGAATACCAAAGTCGTCACTCAACTACATATTCGTAAAAACCTCTTCAAGGTTGAGAAGAAACATGGAAAAATTTATACTCCTTTGACTAAGCCTATAGGACAACTCTATGAGAAATTGATGATGGTCAGAAACATCATTCTTATCAATGAAATATGGATGAATACACGTGCATGGTGGATTTAACCCTCTAAGATTTGTGATTATCATTTAGGAATGAAAGGACATACCATAGAAGAATGTTGCGATCTAAGAGACAAGATTCAACAATTGATTGATACTAAGGTCATACGCTTGGAAGACTTTACATCAAAGAAAGTTCAAATTTGAACGTGATAAAGTTTAATCAAACCTATTTACAATAAGGCTTGCGCTGTTTTAGTTCAAATTTTCTACAACAAGATACCCATGTTAACATATCGGCAACAAAAGTTGGGCAAAATCTATCATTCAGATGTTGCTCAAGAAGGTTCTTTTAATGTCTCACTTACGCTCTTTGTATTTTGGAACTACGTCAAACCATATTCCCGTTAAAAAGAGTATACATAGGCGCTCCTATAGGGGTTCGGTCTTATGATAATAAAAATTTTCATTTTCCCTTTTATTGGTAACTACGGAAGAATTTTCAAGAGGATCTCAAAAATTTCCATCAAAGATTTCTCCTTGCACATCTTGATACTGGGCAGAATTTTTGAGATGAACTCAAAAATTCCATCAAAAGCATTTCTTCTCAACCATACTATCTCCACCATCCCTAGGAGTAACATCAATATTTTGAGGAGGAACATAGGCCCATTCCTATCATTTCTGTTATCGCAGTTACCCCTGTTGAAGTTCTTGTCACGGTTATAGTTTCCATCTCGGACATAATGATCCTCACGGTTATAGTTAACATAGTTCGGACCATGGTTCCCTTGACCTTGGCGCCAATTTCTCCTGATTAGAGCCTTGGTTACTTGGTCGGAAACCCCCCGTCTGCTCATTTACCGCATAGGAATCCTCCGCATAATAACATTCATCATTAGGTGGTGGTGGTTTAGACAAGTAGTTAACTCCATTTATCTTTTCTGCACCCCCAGTGATATGGTTTAGTACCAACCCAAGATCAGCTCTCATCTGAGCCATTTCTTCACGAATCTCATCTGTGGCTGGGTTGTGAGTGAACTGCACTGCGAAAGTATTTCTCCTGGTATCTGACTTCCTACTACTCCAAGTTTTATTGTTCCGGGAGATTTTCTCTAATTTTTCAGCAATCTCAGCATAAGGACACTCCCATAAGATCCTCCTGCTATAATGTCCAACACCGCTTTATTATTATCACCCTATCCCCGATAGAAGTATTGCTTAAGTGTCTCATCATCTATACGGTGATTTGGGACACTTCTAAAGAACGAGGTGAATCTATCCTAAGAACTACTAACTGACTCTCCTGGTAGTGCCACAAAGTTGTTCACTCTGTCTTTGTGGTTTAGTTTCTTGGAGACCGGGTAGTAGCGTGCTAAGAAAACATCCCTTAGTTGGTTCTAAGTGAAAATTGAGTTGTACGGGAGCTCAGTGAACCATATAGCAACCTCTCCCATCAGTGAGAGAGGAAACACTCTTAGCCCTATTATATCCAAGTCCAAGTCAGGCCTCCCTTTACAGCTTTTACACACTGCCCTAACCTTAGCTATATGGGCATGTGCATCCTCAGACAGTAGCCCTGAAAACAATTCTCTGGCAGTGAGCATTTGCATCAGGCTACTAGTTACCACAAAGGTGTGGCCTGGTGGTAGAGGGGGAAAGACAAGTGGCCCATCGGAGTCTGCTATATTGTCATAGCCTCTGTAGTATTCTTGGGGCCGTGGAGCGTGATTTTATCCCCTCTGTTGGTGTTCACCTGGAGCATCGGTTAACAACTAACCATGAACGTCAATCGGAGCTGGGATGTTCTGGTTTGGATCATCATCATTGAATCCCAAGTTTTGATTCATGTTGCGTAGTGTACGCTCTAATTCGTGATGGTAGGGAAACAATGTTTCTCTTCCTCTCCTTGTATTTGGTATACAAGGAAGATGGTTCTTCAAGAATAAAAAACAATAAAACAAAGTAAAATCAAGAAAATTTCAACTAAACTATAGTAATAAGCTTAAGTTAATCTAAAAGCTACTTTCCCCGGCAACGGCGCCAAAATTTGATACGCTCAAACTTACTTCTCAAATAAGAAGTAAAGCGGTCATGTCAAGTAAATAACCCAACTAATTAGGTTGGGATCGTTCCCCGAGGAAAATAGTTTAGACTTAACTTCAATCTATTTTTACTATTGTTCAGTCAATTACTTCCTTGGAAAGCAAAAATGATCAAAAGGGGGGTTTTCTATTTTTAAATAATCGAAAATAACTAGCGAAATTAAAGGAGACAACTAAAAGCTTCGAATGTTGGAGTTTAATCAATTAATAAAAGTAACAAGGGTTTACGTGTTCCCCACAGGTTCATAACTTGATAGTTCTAGCTATAACAATTCTTTCCTAGTATCATGCATGCAAAGTGATAAGTTATGTATTTCTAAATCCTTGGTCTGGCATCTATAAAATTTCACTCCGCACCTTGGTCTAGCTAGATGTGTTGCTACACTAACCCTTATCTTTACCTCATATTAAGCATCGTATTCGTTATTTGACTAAGTTATTACCTCGTACCAATCAATACTAGCCTATTAGATAGTATACCCTAAATTTATGTTGATAAGGCGAATTCTAACGTTGGCCATCCATTAAAAAGACTTCTAAGCGAAAGAATTATCAATACATGCATGACACTATTCTAGAATTGTTATTTTAGTTAGGTTTTACCTCATTATTCGCCCATGGTTCCCACAACCCTAGTTATGGAGTTTAGTTACCAATAGTCATAATCACAATGTTCACATATATGGTATAAGAATTCATGTACTTACTTCAATGAGAAAGAGTAAAATCAGAAGATTCGCTTCATTAATCAACAAAAATCACCAACGATCAATTACAAGAGTCTCAAAATATTCAAGAGTCTCACAAAGGGTCCAAAAAATAATCAAGAGTCTAACCAAATAATCCAGAGTCTAACGATAATCAAGGGTCTAACCTCAAAAATGAGGTTTTTCGAACTATTTATAAAAAATAAAAACCTAATTAAATAAGGACTCTATTTGCTGGAAATCTGTCAAAATGCGGCTGGGTCGACGGACCTAGCGACGGATCGTCATGGTCACGACGGACCGTTATGGAATCCGTCGTCCCATACTTGTGCAATTTCTTTTGCTTCTCTCTTCATTACCCTCGACGGCAGGTATGACGGATCGTCATAGGCACAACGGTCCATCGAGGGTCTCCGTTCCAACACCCTTGAACTCTTAGAATTTGGGTACATGGAATACTTATCTGATATTCATGACAAATCAGCAGGACGGACCGTCATGGCTACGACGGTCCATCACGCAGTCCGTAACCCCACACTTGGTCAGAATTCCCATCTTCCTTCAGCAGCTGCACTACGATTTCACCTACGGACTGTCACGGGCACGACGAACCGTCACAAGCTTTGTAGGTGGTATTTTTCTGTATTTCTCGCTCAAAAACCTCCGCATTCATCTTCTAGACAGATTTCCTGCAAATAAAGAGAAACTTACATAAAAATTAGTACAAAAAGGCTTTTGGACCCACTAAACTTAAGGAAAAAGCATTAAAAATACCGTGAAACCACGGTATATCAATAATGAGGTAAAACCTAACTACAATAAAAATTCTAGAATAGTGTCTTGTATATATTGATAATACTTTCGCTTACAAGTCTTTTTAACGGAATGAGAACGTTAGAATTAGCCTTAATGCTACTTGCCTGACCAAGGAGATAGATAATCGGAAAATAATTATCAACATAGATTTAGTTTATACTATCTAATAGGCTAGTATTGATTGGTACAAGGTAATAACTTAGTCAAATATCGAATGTGATGCTTAATATTAGGTAAAAATAAGGGTTAGTATAACAACACACGTAGCAGGACCAAGGTACGAAGTGAAATTTTTTAAATGCCGGACCAAGGATTTAGAAATATATAACTTATCACTTTGCATGCAAGATACTAAGAAAGAATTATTATAGTTAGAATTATCAAGTTAGGAACCTGTGGGGAACACGTAAACCCTATTTACTTTTATTAATTGATTAAACTCCAACATTTGAATCTTTTAGTTTTCTACTTTGATTTAGCTAATTATTTTCATTCATTTTGAAATAAAACCCCCTTTTATTGTCTTTTGTTTTCTAAGGAATTAATTGACTGAACAATAGTAATAATAGATTAAAGTTAAGTCTAAACTATTTTCCTCGTGGGAACAATCCCAACCTCATTAGTTAGGTTATTTACTTGACACAATCGCTTTACTTCTTATTTGAGAAGTAAGTTTGAGCGTATCAAAAAGACTTCATGAAAGGACTTCAGGAATTCTCTAGACTTGGCTCTAACTTTTCCTTGAATTTGATGTTATGGATTCAAGGTTGTAAATTTGTGTTTTTTGATGATTTATCTATCATTAGAAGTCATTAAGATTACTTAGAATCATTAGGAAATGTTAAAATACTTTAGAAGGGCTTAATCGGACTAAATTATAAAAATTGGGAGAAAAATGCCGATTTGGGTATGTACTTGGCTCGCCGTGCCATACCCATTGGTATGAGGCTCCATTTAGGTGCATTGCACACTCACCGTCCCAGAACCTTTGGCACAGATGAGGCGCGCCACGCATGACCCTGCCTTGGTGATGCCCGACGAATTTTTCATCTCGATTTACAATGCTAAACCCCTTAAATCTCCATGGTTATTTTCCCAAACCCTTCGGATTATTAGTACCTTCAATAATCAATATATCTAACTTGAAAAACAACCTGGAATTTCGAATCAAAACAACAATAGGCATTAAACAACTAACCTATAAGAATTCAACAATGTTCTTCAAGAACTTCTCTATTCTCATTCAACCAAGGAATTAAACAATCTTGGTGTGTGTGGAAATGACCCAACACAAAAAGATCTCACCTACCTTGATAGGGATCACCCCCGGTGAAATCCACAAGCAAATCTTGATGTTCTTGGCGAATTCTTGACTTTTCTCCCTTTCTTTCTTCTTTTCTCTCTTCTCCAATCCCTAAGTGTATTCTGATTTTACAAAACTTAACTAAATACAGTTTTAACCTCAATAAACCCCTAAAACAAAATAGGAAATTAATTAGTGAAAAGACTAGTTTGACCTTTCTTAAATCCAGATTTGGACTTTCCTTATCTCAACCGCCAACTTCCGATAGACATATCTCCCTCATACGATATCTAAAATGCACAAACTTGATGGCGTTGGAAATATCCCTCCAAGGGATTTCTAATCATATCAAGAACTACCTGAAACTCTTCCTGAGATAAAAGTTATTGCCATTTGAAAATGACCAAAATTCACTATCTTTACTTAGGCAATTTTCCAGATTTCCCCCCTTTCTTAAAAAAAATGAATATTTTCAGTTTCATAACTATTTAAAATTTTGAATGCTACAAATAAGTAGATAGAATTATTTCGTGAGTCTTTTCATTTCTTTGTCAAATGTTTTAAAGAGTTGAGTTGCCTATTTCTGGCTAATTGAATATTCTGGAGTTTATTATTTTAGTCTTATAAATTACGGGTTTGCTTTTAAATTTATTTTACTGTTGAGTAATTATTTCACTGAGAGTTGAGCAAGGACAAGGGTTTGTTTGGGGTTAGCAATGATTCTCGAGTTCCTGTCATGTTCAAGGGGTAGACTCAGGGCGTGACAATTCAATAATTTTCTTGTTGTGAAAGTGAATTTATCCTAAAGATAGTTTCATCTTTTATGAATTTATTTTTATCTTTAAACATACTTTTTAGGTAGGGGAAGATAAGTTTGTTTCCAAAAACAATGATGTGGATGTCGTCTAATTCGATAGTATAGAGTTTCCTATGGGTGATGAAAGGAATCTCTAATATTATTTTTTCATTTATATCCTTGGTCATAAAATTATTAATAAAATCAAATTCATCAATGAATATGTGTTTTCCAAAGTTTATAATTTAATTTAATTTTTTGCCCGTTGTGGAGATTAATCGTGTAGTTTAATAAATTTCAACTCTGTGTATGCTAGGATACAAATAACTCTAAGATGTATGTAAAATACAAAGTAACTTTATGTTAACTCATAATCATAATACCATAAAAAGACAAATCATGCTTCTTCTCAAATTCTACTTGTGTAATGCATGAATGAAGTCCCATACCCATTCACACTAAGCAGAACCCCTTGAAGAATCATTTGACTACTACTGTGGGAGTTTTTCTAACCAACAACTGTCACTTAAGAGCAATAGTGATGATACAATACTTTACCTCACGCTGCCGAGGCCATCCTATACATTGCCATGATATAAGAATCTAACTCACTAAGTAGATCCACTAGCTTAACTTATATGATCATTTAAAAAGTATGAACAGTTAATACACATGATGGCTACATGGTTTATGAAGACTTGAGTTATTATGAACTCACATCCCCATATTGGTGCTCAATACTACTCCAAAAAATGTACTTAGCTCATGCTTTTAAAGAAACTTATTTCTGTGATTTAGATAATTGCTCAAAAAAAAAACTTCGCTCAAAGGTTATCTTCAGAATCTCAATTTTCCTGCTTGCTTCATTTAAAAGACATTATTTTTTTTTCTGAAAAGTAACTCAAAGGCTCTTTGAAAATCTCAGTTCCATTCTTATTTATATGTGAAAACATTTCTTTTAAATTCTTTGGGGTTACATAGTCCCCATATACTTCTTTGAAGAAAGAACTTCAAACTTTACTATTTTTTGAACTCAAAACTTAAGTCTTAAAACAAGATTACAACATTGTGAAAGACTTTTGAAAACTTGAAATGAACTTCTCTTACTTGGCTCTTGACTACTATTGACTTTGATCTTGAATACTCTTGATTTGACTCTTATCTGATCTGGGTTTGACTCTTAACTGATCCTTGAATTCAAGGATTATGATTTGTATTTGGAAAGATCTCATGTTGTTTAAGAATGATATTAGATAGCTAAACATGAGAAAAGACTGAAAATCAAGATTTGGAGGAGGGTCCGCGACGTAGAAGCATATTTAAATTTTGGTTTCGAAAACGTCTTTTGAGGGAGAACACCTTGTGTTAGTTACGCGGCGCGGAGCTAAAATTCCAATTCTAGGAACAGGTTGTGCGACGTGCTCCCATGTCCAAATTTCACTCATCGAAATTTTTTCTTCGTTTTTCTTCTCCAATTCACCCAAACTCATTTTTTTAGATGTAGATACCCAACATATGTACCTAAGAACCTAACTCAAAAAAAACTCTATAATGTGACGTAACGAACTCATAAACTTCTCAATTCATCCCAATTCAAGAACAACATTTGATTTCAAAAATACATGCCTTAGAGAAATTCACAACCAAATTGCATGATCTTGGCAAAACTTGAGTGTTTTCCTTGCTTCTCCTTCTCTTTTCTCCTCTTCTTTCCTCTTCTCTAAAACACTAACATTTTTTTCCAAAAAGCATAAAACTGACCAAGTTTAGTTTAGACCCTTATTTAATGCACTTAAACAAATTTAATTAATTGGGTACTGAAAAACCCTTTAAATTTATGGATTGGACATTTCCTTAATCCATCACCCCAACTTCCGAAGGGTATAGCTCACTCATACGAACTCGAAATCGCACGAATTTGGCGTTTGCAACTACGCCTAAATCATCTTGAGCTAGGAGTTATGATCATTTGAAGTTGACTAAAACTCAACTTTAGCTCACATACAATTTTTCAGATTTCCTTATACTTTTCAAAAATAAAATTTTTGAGCTTTCAAACTTCATTCTAGTTCTTTCTAGTTGCGAGATGTTACAAAGTGCATCTATGACCGCTTCGATTTCAGAAGAAATGGAGGCCGATATGATAGAATCCTATATGATGTCAAGTAAATAATAAATTTTTTACAATTTACATAAATAAATTATGCAACATCAGAAAACTATTTGCATTTTCTGGTAAACAAATTATTACCATACCGAAGTATCAATAACTATTGAATTTGAAGCATATTTTTCAAAATCTTGTGGAATTGTATCGGCACCATCATCCTAATAAAGAGAATATAAAATAATATTTCCCAAAAATAATTAATGTATAGTGATTAAAACACTTTTACTTACAACTTTCTTATCATAAATAATCAGATTTACCGAAGGATCGTCAGAGTGTGTTGTGGGTAGAAGAGTCCAGTGGACTCCATTGCATGTTCCTCAATGGATGTATCATCCTTATGTATTTGTAGACTTTATTATAAGGAATAATAAATTAAAGTATCTAGTAATGACATAATATTAATGTACATGATACAAAACTTAAAGAGAAAATGGTAAAAAATCCCCCACCACATATGATCAGATTTTAAACTACAAACTTATACTTCACGGGAGTCCTATTACCCCCCTGAACTATTTTAAAAGGAAATAAATTTCTTCCTATAATTACATAACCACTCAATTATATTGTGGTTTAACACACACATGCCATGTAAGCGCCACCTAATAAATATAGTAAATTAATTATTTTTCTTCCTTTTTTTTTTATTAATGTTACATTATAAACCATTCATTGTCATCAAGAACATCACCATTATCAAACCCACTTCTCATCCATTTACATTCTGTCAAGAGAAACGAAGGTGAATTTTTTTTCGACGAGTAAGAGTCTCTATGACCAGTATCTATATCTTATTATCCACAATTTCTCTCAAACTCCATTGCTACATATTTTACTCATGTTGGGGGCTTCTGAAGGGATATACAAAAGTATATATGGGCATTCCATAAATGCCAACTTAATTTTTTTTAATGTTCGTGAAAGTAGCAAATCAAATTAAAATAGTTGAAATTAATTCAACTGAAAAAATTTGTAAACCAATTGAACTTTTTATGCCTCATTTCGAAGATATCTAAATTTGTGATTAAATGAAGAATGTGAAATTAGGCCAATTTTTTAAAGAAGAGCTTGTGAATGTGTTGGAAACTGAAAATTTGTTTTTATATGACATGAATTACGGCAAAAAAAATAATTTTTTTAATTTTTTATTTTATTACTTCGATTTGGGAGTGATAACTAAATTTATTTAAAGGTTGTTTAATTATAGGTAAGAGAGACTTAATATGTAGAATTTCTGAAGATATTTGTAGAGATTTGTGATGAAAGATAAAATTAAGGCAAAAAAAGAGAAGAAGTAGAAGAAGAAGTGTAGAGTGGCGTAAAAAAGAAGAAGAGGTGTGGGGTGAGGTGGAGTGAGGTGGGTTGAGATGGTGGAGATTATTTTGATTTAATTAGAAAGAGAGAGAAAGAAAAATTAAAATTTGAAATACAATAAAAGCAACCATCTCCTTTTACTCTCTCAAAGAGAGTGAAATACACTTTCTTAGCCATCTAAACATTAAGGGTAGATTTATGGGAAATTTTTTTATAATGTCAATATTTTAGTATTTAATATGGTATAGTGTCAATAGTTTCAATATTTAGTGATAATGTCAAAAAATTACCTTATTATGTATATTAATTATATTTTATTTATTTGGTTAAATTAAAAAAAAATACAGAATTTATATAACAAACAGGAGCTATTTAGGGGAGAGAAAAAAATAAAAAAAGTAACAGATGCTTAAAAATCTAAACATTAGTTACAACATATTCAAAAACTGACGGATAAATCTGTTTATTATTCATGATGTTCATCAATTAAAAAAAAATTCTGGCGAGTTTTAGGTTTTGTGAAATAAACTGGATAACAACTTTTTGAAAAATAAACGCGATAGAAAAGTCGAAATATACATACAGTCAGATATTTGTTGATTAATTAATCTTTATATGTTTGTAGTTGATTGTGATTTGACGCGATTTTTTTTTATAATTGTTAATCTATGTATTTTCGTTTTGAACTTTTATGTATTTTGACCAATGCAATTATCATTATTTTTTCTGGGTTTGTTTACATTGTTTGGTTTACGAATTCAAATATACTGATTTATTGTAAAAATAAGACTATTCTGATTTGAATTTATTTTGTAACTTTTTTATAAAATATTGTATATCCAACAGAATACGTATGTGATGCATCACAATTTTAGACAACTAATCGTGTTCGATCATATATCCGAATTACTACTGTAACTTTATTGTTTTCTATTCTTGATACAAATTAATGGTAACGTATGCATTTTTGTATATAGTATTGACTTTGTGTATTTGTTTTTTTATTTATTATGAAGCATATATGGGGAGCATTAGTTTTATAATTATGCATTCTGGACATTGGACTGAAGATAATTGCTACGTTGATTACACAACTGAGGCAATCATAATTAAAGAATATGCATTGTTTAAAGAATTAGTTGATGAAGTTGCTAAACAGATTGGGGTAGATTTGAGGTATAACAAGTTGAAGCTTAAGAATAAAATAGAAGGTAGCATTGCACCTTTGGAGATACACAACGAGATGGGTATAAGAGTACATGTGTCATTGAAGAAAGAAGCTAGGGAATTTGCAAAGTAGCCCATTTGTGTGACTGTATTTGTGAATGATCGTGATATAAATAGTAGAAATCTGTATGAAGAAGATATTGACATGTGTAGTATAAATGGAGGAAGTACTAATGATAACCAAGCATTTGATCATCGTCTGAATTCTGTCCAGACAGTGCGTGTTCATCAATAATATCACGTGGCTCAGATTGAACACCTGTCCAGACAGTGCTTGTTCATCAATATCATCATGTGGCTTAGATTGAACACCTTCATTTGATTTTTCAACACCTTCGGGTGGCAATCGTAGAACAACAATTTCCCTCAGAGAAGGGACAATATTCTTCCATTTAATCAGAACACGAGTGTAGACAAAATAATTTACATGATAAAAGATATACATGGAATTGACACAATTATGAGGGTACAGTTTCGTTAGTTATCCACAATACCTCTCTATTACCATCATTGAATGTGTCTTTCATCAACAATTTGAATTGGGCTTTGCTCCTACTATTTGTCAATTTAGAATACGGGGAATACGATCACTGATTTTCCATGTAAAATTGGTCTGAACCTTACCCATGCACTCGTATATCCATATTTGAAGGACAGCAGGTATACCACATATTCTATAATATTGACCTTCAGAAGTCAAAACCTTGTTGATACTCTGTAGCAACCACTCGAATTCTTTTCTACCTCAAGGATAATGCATATACCGACCAATTTCAACCAAATCAAAGTTAATTCTAGGAAATACAAATATACACTTCCAAATTTATGGATACAAAGTACATCAAATCTATAAAATACAAAAATACATACTAATTATAAAAGAATCAAAATTCAATATACACTTCCAAATCTATGAATACAAAAAAACATTAAAACTATGAAATACAAAATACATACTAATCAAATGCATAATATGTTTCACATTGACATAACTTACACACACACAAAAAAAATAGAATACAAAATACAACAAGTCTATGAAATACAAAAATATATACTAACTATAACAGAACAAAAATTCCATATACACTTCCAGATCTATTTGGTAATAGTACAAACACATTGTAACATGTATTTATTTGAAACTTAAAAATCACTAAACAAAATCAACTAAAAATGCAAGGCACAAAACATGCAACAAAATAAAATACCTCTTCTCCAACAATTTGGCCTTCTTCAACTTCGTCATTAAGAATTTATGTGGGATTTTGCACACCGTCAGTACTGCATTTTTCCCCATCGTCTATCCTTCGTAGATTTAGTAGCGGAACCTACATTGTTGTTTATTTCTTGAGTGAAAAAAGATTAAATGATGGAAAATCAAAAGAGAATTAATTATTTTTCCAATACATCTAGTAACTCTCTTGAAATCGTCCATTGAAGAGAGAATTTTGAATTATCAAATCATAAAATAGGATTTAAGAACAACAACAAATCAAAGTTTATTTAAAAAACAGTAAAATCAGTAAGCAAATAATAAAGAATATGATAAACATAATACCCAACTCAATGTTAATCTTCAATACAATCTTGCAACGAAATTAAAGGGAAAAAATCAAAAATAAAAATATATCGAATATGAAATCTGGGGATATTTGATTTGATTTGGAACAAACTTAGAGAGAGAAATTGAAAAGAGCTTAATTAAAGGACTTTAAATTTATCCAATTATCAAAGTATAGGAGAGTGTGTAATCTATGTGAGAGAAAGCATGCGTGTAAACAAGGAGAGAGAAAACGTGATTTATATCATAATATTTTTTTTATTTTTAAAATAATGACATTTTTGACATGTTTACTAATATTATTAAAGTATGGATGTTACCACTAAATAAGTTTTTTTTGAACAGTTAGCTAAATTTTCCTAGATTTACTTTCTTATAAAATAGTTCAAAACGTCATAGGACCCCGTGAGGCTTAAGTGTATAAATCCGATAATAGATTAAGGGGGCATTTGACCATTTTCTCAAAATTAAATATAGTATCATATACATTATTAATGTATAAAGTACAATAAGTGATACACAAAAATAGTAACGTCTAATTCATAAATTAAAGTATCAATCATTAAACATGATATATTCTTAAAATATTTTAGGGATTGAAACAAATAATAATGCATGTAATACTAATGTAAGTATGAGACATGTACGTACCTTTGAAACATTTTCTTCGGAAACCTTTCGTTTTCCAACCTCCACAGTAGGTACATCAACATCATGATCAACATTTGCAAAATTTATCTGCGTCGGTGAAATGATTTGTTAGTAGAAGTTATAAGAATTGGGTTGTGGAACAATATTATCTTTCTCTACAAAATCATCCATCATGTGCGGCACCTTCAGTATCCTCAATGATTCAAAAAATCAGTATAACAAAAAATTGAGAAGGGAAGCAAAATACAGCAATTCAGAATGTTTTCTTCTTATTAACGTCTCAAGAGCTCCAATTTTATTGTCAAGAGCTCCAATTATGTTGTCAACCTAAATTCAAATTAAATATATAAAATGAAGTTAATAATGAACAAACAAATGTTTAAATCATATGGTAGTTTACTTACATAACATTTCATGTAAATCTTTAGACCCTTAATTCCTACACTATTCAAAGCTATTTTTCCAAAGAATGTATTATGAGGAACACCAGATACATCATAGACTTGTTGCGGTAGTGAATTTGGAGTTTGAAATGAATGATTTGATTGTTCATGTGATTTTGTGGATTTAGGCAAATTATATTTATGTGTATGTACACTCTTTATCCTCTTGGCGTGCGGTAGACGCTGCACTAGAAATTCATGTTGAACTCCTTAAAAGTTGCTCTAGAGGTTTTGATGAGAAGTCATCAAAATCAGAAACCTCCTCCGAGTGCACCTTCTCATTATTAACAATTGATGAATCTGATTGACTTGGAGGTACATGAATGTTATCTGGTAAATGAAGTGATTTGATTTCTTTGGGAGTGGGATGAATATTAGAACAATCATTCTATACAAATGAATAGTAAAACATCATGAGAAAAAAAGTAATAATGTATCGCAAACTTAAAAAAAAAGTAAAAATGTTGTTATGTAGTTATTACCTCAGTAAAGATGGTTTTCATAACCATCTAAAATTTGGGCTTTGGAGCCACAACTTTCCAATTGCATATCCTTGGTATACCATTTCTTTCTTTACATCTATCTCGTCATTATTACAGACGCACATTTATATATCCAGACATTAAGTGTGTATGGGAGTCCATTAAAATGATACATTTTTTTTATTGGGGTGTACTCGTTTTTAAATTATTTCATTAACTTTGTGAAGGAAAGTTATCCCCACAGGTACTGTTCATAGCTGCCATCTTCTACCATGAAGAAGTCCTTTATAGGAATGCTGCATCACCAAGTTGGGAATATACAAATCTATAGATAAAATACAAGATAGTCATCTGAAGGGCATCATCAATGTTGTCCCAACCATTTTGCATAAAAGGATCTACCAAATGTCCTTTATTTACATTAAAATTTAGATTAGGAGTATATCTTTGCACCATTTTACTGGTTTTGAATCTAAATAAGTAAAATCTATGATATTTTCTTTACATTTCAAACCAGTGATGATAGAAAACTCTTTGATACTAAATTGCAAGACATTTCCTTTGGCATGCCGAATTTGAATTTCTTTATCTAGATTGTCTTGTTCAATCTCTAGCAGATATGATTACTTGGTAAGATAACCTTAATAGTTGTATTTGGGGATATTTAGGTATGGAACAAATATGATATCCTTGAATAATTTCATACCATGTTCCTTTTTTGACAAGACTAAATCTTCAATAAAATTGGAGTTGTAGGTAGGATCAAACTTTAGGGAGTGCTTTGGAATATGTTTAATTACATAAATCATATTCTGCAATTACATAAATGATGTTTATTAATAAAAAAAAGTACATGATACATGCATACCTACAGATAGAAATACTAAACTATTACAGAATTATAATGATGTTTCGCTTTATTTAATACTAAATAGCAAGAAGACATAAAAGATGCACAAATTCGATTATTCTTCATATACAATGATATAATTGAATTTGATACAAATATAAATTCTCATAACCATTATATGCTATTTAAGTATCATATGAGACATTACCCTTAACTATGATGCACCATACCAAAACCAACCTACATGCCAAATTGTGAATTAAGAAACTATCTTAGACACAATAATGTTCATTTTATTTGATACTAAATAGCAACAAGTCATCTATAGTAACACAACTAAATATGATACAAATATAAATTCTCATAACCTACTTATGTTGTTTAAGTATCATATGGGGAATTATTTATGACTATGATGCACAATACCAAAACCAACCTACATGCTAAATTGTGAATTAAGCAACCATTTAGATACAATAATGTTCACTTTATTTGATACTAAATAACAGCAAAATATAAGAGGTACAATATTTAATTATTCTGTATATACGTATAACATATAAAATCTCATATCCATTTGCGTAATTCTGTGAGAATGATACATTATACAAAAAACAACCTACAAAGTAAATGTGATTTGAGTACTTAACTTAGATACAATTCTCTTCACTTTTGATGCAATAACAATTAACACAAAAAATGGAAAAATTATTGTATATGGGAAAGAACTGCGTATTTCAAACAATATACATAATAATAAAAAAAATTCTTTATCAGATCTAAAGAAAATAAATAAAAACAGGGGATACATATATGGTAAAATATGCATACCATGGATAGTGTTGGTCGATTAATGGGAGGGACAACCTTTCTATCCCTTTTCTTTGGGGTTTTCGCATCCTTTGATGTAGAAGATGCATGTACTTTCTTTTTCAATTTTCTCTTGATGGAACTTTGATTTATCATAATTGTCGGGCCATGCAACCTTTTAAATCTCAATTCTTCTTGATTAGGATCTTCTGAATAAAAAATTAGAGATTTTTTAGATGTTAGTTGCATGATGCAAGAACTGAAACGATGGATACACAATAATTAAAAAAATGGAAATCAGAATGGAGAAGATAAGACAACCTTATTTGAACTTTTAATGCGGTTGAATTGTGATAGGATTCTTTTGAAATTCAAAATGATTTGAATTTGATAACTGAATTGGTAATTGGCGAGATTGAGGGCGAAAATTAGGGAATGGAAAAGGTCAGTTTTGGCTTCCAAATTGTAACACCTTATTTTTTCGCAATAAGACTCGAACCATTTTCGTAATCAGTGAAATTTTGCAAGGAATTTAAAATTTCTTAAGCGTTAAGGTCACTAGCTGTAGCACCTTGAGTTCCAAAAAGAACTAAATCGGAACTAGCAAAATCTAAAATTTTGCAAGTTAAGCTAAGTGTGAGTTTTGGGTCGACTTCAAATACCTATAACTCCTAGATCAGGTTGATTTTGGTGTGCTACCAAATATTTTAGAAAATGACTTTGAATTATCTTTCCAATGCAACCGAGTTTGCTAAGTTTTGAGTTCAAAGGAGTGAGATATGACTACGGAAAGCAAGGAATCTCACCACTTACTCTGGAGTGCTCAACTGGATCAAGGGTGCGTCGGATGTAGATCATCGTTACATGCGTATGTATCATGATACGATGCAGGGAAACTGGCATCAATACATTAAATGTAGGAGTATCGGAGTTGGAGTTCTAAAACAACTTAAGCTAGAAAAGAGTAAGAAGGGGCACTTACCTTTGACGCTGCTCAACTCTTGAATTATATGACTCAATAATATTGACTCATTTTGTTATAAAGAAATTTAAAACAAGTGAATATAAAGAAAATTTGTTTGGAACGCGTTGTAAATTCTGATGTACACAGAGATACAATTAACTCTGACATATATGTAAAAATACAAATAAACTAATGTATATATGTAATAACATTTAACTTCTGTAGGAATTTCTCTAACCGACAACTATCACTTAAGGATACAGTGTTGATACATTGATGTACCTCACGCTGATAGCGCATCCTATACTCGGCCAAAGGTATAAGACCTAAACTGCCTAATAGATCCAATAGTCTACTCAGAAAAGGGTTCATCTAAGAAATATTACCCTTTTCTACCCATGGTGGCTAGATGGTTTATGGGGGCTCTGGGTTGTCTAAACTCTCCCACATATTGGTACTCAATATTACTCCCAAAATATATTGGGTCTTATGTTTTAAAAACATAATGATTGTGTGATTTGAAATTAGTGAAAAAAATACTTAGCTCAAATACTATCTTGCAAATCTAGTTTTCCTGCTTGCTTTATTTAGAAAGTTATTTCTCTTTCACTGAATACTAGCCCGAAGGCTTTTTGAATGTCTCAGTTTTCCCTTTTATTAAATGTGAAAACATTTTAATTTCTTTTGGGAATACTTAGTTCCCATATTTTTTTTGAAGGAATACTTCACTTTACTCTGAACTTAACTCGAGCGTAAGTCTTTAAATGACAATTAAAACATTTTTAAAAGATTTATGAAACTTGAAATGAAATTCTCCTTCTTAACTTTAGTCCTTACTAAAACTGATCTTTATGTCTTAAAACAAGTTTAATGTATTTGCAAATGACTTCATGAAAGAATATTAAGAACTATCTAGACTTTGCTCTAACTTTTTCTTGAATTTTAAGTTATGGATTCAAGGGTGTAAATTCGTGTTTCTGGAATTTTTCTGTATGATTAGAAGTCATTTAGAGTAGTTAGAATCACTAGGAAGTGTTAAAATACTTTAGAAGGGCTTAATCAGACTTAATTCCAAAACAACTAGGTGAAAAACGTTGATTCGGGTGCATCCTGGGCATGCCGCGCCAGACCCATTGGTCTGGAGGCTCCATTTGTGCGCATTGCAGGAGTGCCACTCTAGACCCTCTGGCGCTGATAAGTGCGCCACTTCTGACCCTGCCTAAGTGATACTTGACTAATTTTTCATCTCGTTTTTCAATGCTAAACCCCTAAACCTCCATAGTTCTTTTCCCAATTTCATAGGATTTAAAGTACCTTTAATAATCAATGGATCCAACTCAAAAAACAACCCTGAATTTCTAATCAAAACAACCATAGGCATTAAACAACTCAACCAATAAGAATTGAACAGTGTTCTCATTCAACAAATTTGAAAATCATGGGATTGAAACAAGCTTGGTGTGTGGCTGTACTAAACTAACACTAAAAGATCTCACATACCTTGATAGGGATCATCCTCGTTGAAATCCACTACCAAATCTTGATGTTCTTGGTGTATTCTTGACTTTTATCCCTTTTTTTCTTTTTTCCTCTCTTCTCCAATCCTTAAGAGTGATTTTGATTTTCCAAAATTGAACTAAACTTTGTTTTAACCCCAATAAACCCATAAAATAAAATAGGAAAGTAATTGGTTAAAAGACAAGTTTGCCCTTCCTTAAATCTGGATTTTGACTTTCCTTCTTAACATCCCGAATTCCGATAGGCATATATCCCACATACGATTTTAAAATTATGCACACTTGGCTGCGTTGGAAAGATATATTGAAGGGATTTCCAACTATATCAAGAAGAACCTCTAACAAATACTGAGCTAGAAGTTTTAGCCGAGAGATAAAATTTTTGTCATGATTCATGAACTGATGTACTCTCTAATTTTTTTCGTTGAAAATTACCAATACTAGATTTCTTAACTTAGTCATTTTTTCCAGATTTTTTCCTCTTTCTTTCGAAAAATGAATATTTTTTGTTTTTTTTAGCTAATTCAAATTTGTGAGATGTTACAATATATTTCCTTTGGGAACATTCATCCTCGGATGAGATTTCTTTCACTAAATTAAGAATATTAACATCAAGTTCAACACTCAACAAACAACATCAAGTAACCACATGCTTACTCATAGTTTATAAACAACTAAGAAGAGAATTAGTACCTTGATATGAATTGTCTCCGGATTCAAAGAGATGTTGATATCTCCTTTTCATATCTTCTTCAACTTACCAAGTAGCCTCTTCAAAAAATTGGTTCATACAAAGGACTTTCACTGATGCAACCTCCTTTGTTAACAACTTGTGAACGTGGAGATGTAAAATCTGAATCGGAATCTCTTCATAGGATAAGCTATCATGGATCCCAACATTTTAAGTCGGTACAACCAATGAAAGATCTCGCATGCACTTTTTCAAGATAGATATATGAAATACTGGATGAACGCTGCTAACTCTTGTGGCAGCTCTAACTCATAAGCTACATTGACAATCCTTTTGTCTATGCGACAAGGTCCAATATACCGAGGAAGAAGTTTCCCCTTCTTACCAAACGTCATAAAAACCTTCATGGGTGAACCTTCAAGTATATCCAATCATCCACTTCAAACTCTAACGACAATCTACTAACATCCGTGTAGGATTTTTGATGACTCTGTGCAGTTTTCAATCTCTTTTGAATCACCTTCACCTTCTCCATAGCTTGGTGAACTAGATCTGGTCCTATCAACCTTGCTTCCCAAACTCCGAACCACCTAATATGATATTTGGATCTTCTACTATAAAGGGTCTCATATGGAGCCATCTAGATGCTAGATAATAATTATTGTTATAAGCGAATTCAATGAGACGTAGGTGATCATCCCAATTCACCTTGAAATCAATCATGCAATACCTCAACATATATTCTTATGTCTGGATAGTACGCTCCTCTTTTCCATCCACATGCGGATAAAAAATAGAGCTTAAATTCACATTTGAGCTTTTAATTTTCTTGAAAGATTTCAGGAACCGTGTAGTAAAATGTGCACCTCTATCTAGGATGATCGAAACTTTGACTACATGAAGTCTCAGTACTTTGTGAATATATAAGTCTGCATAATCCTTTACTGAATGAGTGGTTTTTACAGGCAAGAACAGTGTTGATTTTGTCTTTCTTCAACAATTACCAAATTGAATCATGCTTCCTGTGAGACCTTGGTAACCCTGTGATGAAGTGTATATTAATAATCTCCCACATCCTTTCCAGAATTTCTATATTTTGAGCCAACCTCTAGGCCTTTGGTTCTCTACTTTAACTTGTTAGCAATTCAGGCACTTGGAAACAAATTTGGCAATGCCCTTCTTTATATCATTCCACCAATATATCTCTCTCAAATCACGGTATATCTTTGTGGAACCTGGATGAATTGAATATCTAGAGCTATGACCTTCTTCCATGATCCTTTCTTAATGCCCATCTACCATAGGTAACCATAATCTACCTTGATATCTTAACGCACTATCTCCCCCCTTGTTCAAAAATTAGTATCTTTGCTTATGAACATTTTCCTTCAATGCAAGTAAAATAGAATCTTGGTTTTTCTTCTCTTTCATTTCTGACAGTAATGATGATTCATCCCCATTTGTCACCATTATTCCTCCTTTTGTGGAATCCATGAGTCGGACTCCTAGGCGTGCAAGTCAATGCACTTATTTGGAAGTTCCTTCTTCTCTACCTCAAGATGGGCGGTACTATCCATAGACAACCGGATTAAGTCTTCAAGAACAATATTAACCTTACCTGGGTGGTAAAGAATTCTCATGTCATAATCTTTGAGCAATTCTAACCACCTCATTTGTCTGAGATTAATCACTCTCATAGTGAACATATATTATAGGATCTTGTGATCAGTGAAGAAATCCACATAAATACCATACATATAGTGATACCATATCTGCAAAGTGAATACTACATCAGCCAACTCTAAGTCATGGGTTGGATAATTCTTCTCATGAACCTTTAATTGTCTGGAAGCATAAGTTATAACCTTGTCATTCTGCATTAACACACAATCCAAACAAACTCTATATGAATCACACTACACCACAAAACCTTGACTAATTTTTGGTAAGGTCAAGAGTGGGGTAGTAGTCAACCTCTTTTTTAACTCCTGAAAGAATTTTCTCACAAACATCTGACTATTGAAACTTAACTGTTTTCTTAGTCAACTTGTTCAAATGAGACGAGATAGATGAAAATCCCTCAACAAATCTTTTATAGTAGTTAGCCATACCTAAAAAACTCCTTATATCAGTTGGAGAAGTAGGTCTAGGCCCAACTCTAAACTATTTCTATCTTTTGGGAATAAACTCTTATCTCATCACCAGAAACTATGTGGCTCGAGAATGCCATAGATTTAAGCCAAAACTCACATTTTAAGAACTTAGAATATAAATCCTCATCTTTCAAAGTCTGAAGGACTATTCTGAGATGACTAGGATGATCTTCTTCATACCTTTAATAGATTAGTATGACATCAATTAAGACGATGACAAACATATATAAATAAGGTTTGAAGACTCTATTCACACGATTCATGAATGTTGCAGGCACATTTTTCAACCCAAACTACTTGACTCAAAACTCAAAAAGTTGTCTTTGGAATGTTACATTGTCTAACTTTCAACTAGTGGTATCCTGATCTAAGGTCAATCTCGGAAAAACAAGAAGCACCCTGAAGCTGATCAAAAAGTTCATCTATCCTTGGAAGAGGATACTTATTCTTGATGGTAACTTTGTTCAAATGATGATAATCTATACATATACTAAGGGAACAATCCTTTTTTCTAACAAACAAGACTGGAGTGACCCAATGTAAGACACTTGGTCGAATGAATCCCCTATCTTACAGATCTTTCAACTGTTCTTTCAGCTCTTTTAACTCTGATGGTGTCATTCTATAGGAAGGAATAGAGAAATAATGAGTATTTGCAAGAAGATCTACACCAAAGTTTATTTCTCTCTTAGGAGGGACTCCAGGAAGATCATTTGTAAAGACTTCTCCGAACTCTTTCATTAATGGAACTAACTGAATAGGAGGTATCTCAACACTAGAGTCATTAACTCAAACTAAGTGATAGACACACCTCATAGAAACTAACTTCCTCTACTTAAATTACAAATAAAACGACCCTAACACACTGCAGAAGTGCTTTTCCACTCTAACACTGGCTCATTTTGAAATTAAAACTTGACTACTCGAGTTCTACAATCAACTTAGGCATAAAAGGCATGACGTCTGTCCACACAAGGATAACATCAAAGTCTACCATGTCCACCTTAACTAAATCGTCCATGGTACTCTTGTGATTGATGGAAATGAGACAATCATGATAGACTCTTTCTGCTAGAATAGATTCATCAAGCAGTGTGGAGACACTAAATGGTTAACTAAGGCTCTCAGGAATAATATCAAAGTTGATATCAATATATGGAGTCACAAAAGATAAATTCTCTCCTTGGTCTATCAATGCATAAATAATAATTCTAATACTTTAATCATTCAAGTGACAACATCTGGAGTCTCTTTCTCTTGGCGATTGTTGAGAGCACACAAGCGATTTGTTCCTCCACCATTTCCAAAAATAGCTCTTCTAGGTGTAGGTGACTGGTTCTATTTCCCCCACTACAGTTTCCCTTCTTATTCTTTGGACACTCTCCCATGAAATGCTCGGTTTGACGATACTTAAAGCAATCAATGGAGCCCTCAGGACAAACACAAGAGTGGTTTCTACCAAATTTGGCGTATGCAAGAGGATAAATACCCCCTTGCGCCTTACTATCTTGTGAATAAGCAGGTTTATCTCTAGAATTTGGCCATAGTACTCACCCTTTTTCTTGGGTGTAGGTGCACTGGCACATGATGGGGCAGGACCCTTCTGTTTCTATTGGAAGGATTACATGTTGGCATTACTCTTCTACTTCCCGGACTCATTCCTTGTCTTAGCTCTCTTGTTTCTATACTCTTCTTTGACCCTCCCTTTCTCCTCTTCAAGCTGCTGCACATAAATCGTCAACCTTGATATGTCCATGTCGCCTATCATCATTGCAGCTCTACTCTCTTTGCTTGGGTCGTGCAAGCCGGCGACAAACAAGCTCATCCTGCTCCTCATGTCCTTAAATATTTTAGGAGCATAACGGGGATGTTGGGTGAACTTACTGTTGACATCCGATTTTAATAGACCTTTCACCATTTTTAGGAATGCTTTTCAATTAAATACGTATTTTAAAATTTATTTTAGAATTTATAATTTTAATCGATTTTGCATAGGAAAGTTGTATATTTTAGTATGTCTACTTTATAAAATTATTGTAAATATTATTAAAATATTTTAAACTTATTAATAAATTTCAAAATATTTATTTTAGTCAAACTTTTTAAAATTTCAGTGATTACTTGTACAAAAAATATTATAACATTTGTAATATTTTAATTGAATATCATTTCTTTAAATTTCCTCAAAATAATGTATATCTTAGTCCATTTTATTCCAATTTATTTCAATCCTAGTCATCTCAATTCCAATTTAATTTCAATCATAACCACCCTTTTATTTCAAATCTAGCGATTTCGTATTTCAATTTTGGCCATCTCAATTTCAATTCTATATAATTTCAGCTTTAATGTCGTCCGTTCATTTAATACATTAAGTCCTAGATGAATCCTACCCTTTCATCTCTTATTAAATCAACGATTGAGATCAACTTCCTCATCTCTTTCTTTTAATACCAAAAGACCCCAAACCCTAATTCATTCTTAATTTCTCTTCCCCTCTCAACAGATAAGCCGCCGCTCCACTTTCCTCATCTTTCTTCTCTCCCCTATCTTCCATCACTCCTCCTTTTCTCTGCCTCTCTCCGCCAGCAGCAGCAGCGAGGCTGCTTCTCTTCCTCTCCTCTCTAACGCTGCTCCTATTGGGCAGCAGTTCCAAGCGAGCTCCACTGCACAAGCCAGCCAACAGCAACTAGTGAAAGCTTCCAGCGGCTGCAACGACCGGAAGCAGAAGCAGCGGCTAGAGCCGTCCCACCTATCCTCTTCTCGTGAGAACCACCACCAGCCAGGCGAGGCAGACATTAGCTCGAGCAGCGACCAGCAGCAGGTGGTGGCAGAGCAGAGTAGCCGTAGAAGCAAAAAATGGATTTCAAAGGAAACAATAAGCAGCTCCGACTAGTGAATAAGAGGCATCTTTCGATGAAATTTAGGGGGTTTAACACTTATTTTAATTCCTGCCTATTTTGAGGTATCATTCGGATAATGATAGATCTGTTCAGATCTGTTTGGGTATGATTTTCTAAACATTTTTCTTAATGTGTCATATGTTATATTAGTCTGCTCGTATTCTTTAGAATTTTCTTAGGGTTGCTGATTATTGAATATATTGAAGTACTATGGCCTTATTCTTTTCTTAGATAAAAATAACATGTGTAAGTTGTGATTTCCTATTTAAGCTCTTGTCCACCTCTGCTATTATGATCTCCTTTAATTTGTGCAGTTTATTAAAGTATGTTTGTTTCAGTGATTTTGTCCTTTAACTAATGGTTTGCAGACTCTCTACATTTATAATAATTAAATTCTTCGTGTATGAACTCCTTTGACTAATTTCCATATGTTAAAATCATAAATGAAGCTGTAATCATATTTATTGACTTCTCTTGGTTGCTCAGATTTCACTTTTAGTCAAAATTTCTATTTTTATATTTTGAACTCACCGTATTGGATGCCATAATACTATTTATTACCATTTTCTCTATTCCTTTTAATGTGATTGTGGAACTTGAGGGATGCGTAACACCTTCCCCTCGAGGTAATTTGAACTCTTACCCTGATATCTGGTTCATTGACCTTGGTTATACTTAGTTAGGTCGTGCACAAAGCCCGCATTGCAAACAAATGGGGCGCGACATAAAGTCGACTCTGCTGGGGATATTATGTTCTTACGATTACGTGTTTTATGCTTATGTATGTGGGGTTCGGTTTATTTGGTTATTTCATTATTTGTTAGGTGATTTCCATGTTTACTTATTTTTTTGTTGCCTTATTTATTGTCTTTTTTCTATGTTCCTCCCCTTTCCCTCTACATTATTTATTTATTACCATTTTTCACCCTTTTCCTTTCCCCTATTTGTTTACTTACATGTATAATCACATACCCTCTTTCCTTATTTGCATGATTTTTAATATATTTTTAGTTCACTTTCCTTTACTTATGCTTATTTATTTATTTATCGCTTTTATAAGTTGCCTATATATTATTGTTTTTAACCTAAATGATAAATATTTCCTGCTTTAATAACTGACATTCCACTCACGCTTCCCAAATTGGGACCCTCTTCCTTTTTTTATTTTTATTCCCATGATGGTATGTGATTGCATATCTCACAAATACTCCAATTCACTTCAAACACCCTTTCTTAGTGAGATGGCTAAGGTATGGATGATATACATAGTTTTACTACCGTGGAACCATGTTTCTTCTCGCATATAATCCCTTTCAATTCTATGTCATGACAATTATTAGAAATCTTTATTAAGTTATACATGTTGCATAAGACCTAGGTGGTTTGACCCGTGGTGTCAATCCACATAATTAGTAGTTACTCTGTCGTCTAAATGGCCCCAACACCCTTTAGAAAAATTGCATACTTATGTTTCAATGTGATCATAATAATCAAATCAAGCCCACTTTGCAAAATTGGAGTTCAGAAATTGTTTGCTGTTATGTTTGCCGAGACATGGATGATATCAACTCCCCCAAACCCTCAAATGGTCACAGAGGTGAATCACAGACTTAGAAGTTGGTGCATGGATACAAAGAGATATCGGGAGAGGGAGATTCGTCAATTGTTAAGTGGTCTCACGTTTCTTATCTCTGTCATACCAAACCCTCATCTGACTAGGGTCCTACTAGAATTTAGGGACATGTGAGGATGATTTTAAAATTTACAGATTGTGACTTGACACGGACAATTGAAGAAATAAGTGGTTTAATCGACTTGTCATACCATGAGTGTGAAATGATGGTACCATATAATCCATCATCAAGGGAATTTCTAAAAAGCATTGGGATGAAGTCTAATCCAATCTTTATTTCTTTAGACCTTAAGTGGACACATTTAGACTTTCTGTACTCACCATGTAACCGAGATAATAGCTACTACAATTTTAGCGATGAATTTGAGTGCTCCATTGAAGAATGTGAAAAATATCGCTTAGATGCATTTGCCATTGCATTATTAGAATACTTTTTTCCCTAAAACAAGGGGAAAATTGGCACATGTTTAAGGTATGTGTTGAGACTTAGCTCAAAGAGGGGGATAGCCTATGAAAACCATAGTGCCCATGATCCTGGCGGAGATAATGAGGAGTCTGTCAGCATGTGTCGATGGTAGAATGTTCTTCGAAGGATGCAACCTTCTACTTTAACCGTGAGTTATCGAACACTTCCACAGGATATACGACATGGTAGACATATTTCTTGGTCAAGGAAACAAGATTGATAACCATTCAAGAAGAATGGTACTTTTCACCGCACCTGATGGATTTGTGGACTCACAGATATTTTTTTATAGAGCTTGTGAGCCACCGAATCGAGTGGAAGCTTTATTGATTATCCATGCCTAATGCCATAGTAAGAGGGGACGACCGATACTTCATTGAGATTATTAGCTTTAAGGGTGTTCAACCATATGTGCCACTTCGAGTACTTTGACAATTTGGGCAAACACAAGTCATACCACTCCGATCTGACATGGAGCAGTTTAAGTATGAGTTTGGACTAGATAAACTACAATTCTACAACATACTGTGACAATGGAAACGTGTCTTGACCATTCTTATGGGTACACAATAGGCTTTATGTACACACTATATGACATATGGATCCTGATAGCACTGAAGACCCTATATTAAGTGGGGAAGGACACCATGGGCTCACCGGTGAAAGGTAAAAGATATGGGCACGCAGTGTGTTTAACATCAGACCAAGGTTGATTTGTAGACCAAGGTTTACCACACGCGATCAAAGGGTTCTCTTCCTTTTCTCTTAATTGTGAATTACAAAATAAAGATGAAAGTGACTAATGGCAAGGTTAAATGCAAGACTGTTGAAAAAGTGTATTTCAGATGAGTTGGTACCAAGCCTTGAGCAAAAAATAAAGAAGTTAGAAGAAAAGGTGTTTGATATGCTCAAGTGGGAAAAATTGTTACTCTTCGCCAATCCTATTTTGTAGACAAACATGGATATGTGGTGTTTCAAAAGTCAAGCCATTCTCCAAAATAATCATCCAACTCACCCTACTTCTCATCCTCCTCCAAGTTACCCTAATTCTTAATATCAACAAAGTTTCATTCAAATGCCTCCAAACAACACCCACTTTCCAAATTATTGGTATCATCCCTAACATCATCTCTTAGATCTCAACATCTTACTCCACTCCCTCATAATTCTAACATGCAAGCTTCTCGATATGAAACACCTTTGATCCATGTTCCTTGGCATCATGCGTCTCTCATACAATTTCCAATCCTTCCATATCAAATGTCCCCGTACCAAAGGTCTCATCTGCCATATAAACAACCAACATATCCTGTCCAAAATACCAAAGTCGTTACTCCTTTGACTGAGCCTATAGGACAACTCTATGAGAAATTGATGATGGTCGGACACATCATTCTTATCAATGAAATATGGATGAATGCACGTGCATGGTGGATTTAACCCTCTAAGATTTGTGATTATCATTTAAGAATGAAAGGACATACCATAGAAGAATGTCGCGATCTAAGAGACAAGATTCAACAATTGATTGATAGTAAGGTCATACGCTTGGAAGACTTTACATCAAAGAAAGTTCAAATTTAAACGTGATAAAGTTTAATCAAACCTATTTACAATAAGGCTTGCGCTATTTTAGTTCAAATTTTCTACAATAAGATACCGATGTTAACATATGGGCAACAAAAGTTGGGCAAAATCTATCATTCAGATGTTGCTCAAGAAGGTTCTTTTAATGTCTCACTTACGCTCTTTATATTTTGGAACTACGTCAAACCTTATTCCCATTAAAAAGGGTATACATAGGCGCTCCTATAGGGGTTCGGTCTTATGATAATAAAAATTTTCATTTTCCCTTTTATTGGTAACTACGGAAGAATTTTCAAGAGGATCTCAAAAATTTCCATCAAAGATTTCTCCTTGCATATCTCGATACTGGGCAGAATTTTTGAGATGAACTCAAAAATTCCATCAAAAGCATTTCTTCTCAACCATACTATCTCCACCATCCCTAGGAGTAGCATCACGATTTTGAGGAGGAACATAGGCCCATTCCTATCATTTCTGTTATCGCAGTTACCCCTGTTGAAGTTGTTGTCACGGTTGTAGCTTCCATCTCGGGCATAATGACCCTCACGGTTATAGTTACCATAGTTCCGACCTTGGCTCCCTTGACCTTGGCGCCAATTTCTCCTGATTAGAGCCTTGGTTACTTGGTCGGAAACCCCTCGTCTGCTAATTTACCGCATAGGAATCCTCCGCATAATAGCATTCATCATTAGGTGGTAGTGGTTTAGACAAGTAGTTAACTCCATTTATCTTTTCTTCACCCCCAGTGAAATGGTTTAGTACCAACCCAAGATTAGCTCTCATCTGAGCCATTTCTTCACGAATCTCATTTGTTGCTGGGTTGTGAGTGAACTGCACTGCGAAAGTATTTCTCCTGGTATCTGACTTCCTACTACTCCAAGTTTTATTGTTCCGGGAGATTTTCTCTAATTTTTCAGCAATCTCAGCATAAGGACACGCCCATAAGATCCTCCTGCTATAGTGTCCAACACCGCTTTATTATTATCATCTTGTCCCCGATAGAAGTATTGCTTCAGTGTCTCATCATCTATACGGCGATTTGGGACACTTCTAAAGAACGAGGTGAATCTATCCTAAGAACTACTAACTGACTCTCCTGGTAGTGCAACAAAGTTGTTCACTCTGTCTTTGTGGTTTTGTTTCTTGGAGACCGGGTAGTAGCATGCTAAGAAAACATCCCTTAGTTGGTTCTAAGTGAAAATTGAGTTGTACGGGAGCTCAGTGAACCATATAGCAACCTCTCCCATCAGTGAGAGAGGAAACACTCTTAGCCCTATTATATCTAATTCCAAGTCAGGCCTCGCTTTACAGCTTTTACACACTGTCCTAACCTTAGCTATATGGGCATGTGCATCCTCAGACAGTAGCCCTGAAAACAAACCTCTGGCAGTGACCATTTGCATCAGGCTACTAGTTACCACAAAGGTGTAGCCTGGTGGTAGAGGGGGGAAAGACAAGTGGCCCATCGGAGTCTGCTATATTGTCATAGCCTCTGTAGTATTCTTGGGGCCGTGGAGCGGGAATTTGTCCCCTCTGTTGGTGTTCACCCGAAGCATCGGTTAACGACTAACCATGAACATCAATCGGAGCTGGGATGTTCTGGTTTGGATCATCATCATTGAATCCCAAGTTTTGATTCATGTTGCATAGTGTACGCTCTAATTCGTGATCGTAGGGAAACAACGGTTCTCTTCCTCTCCTTGTATTTGGCATACAAGGAAGATGATTCTTCAAGAATAAAAAACAATAAAACAAAGTAAAATCAAGAAAATTTCAACTAAACTATAGTAATAAGCTTAAGTTAATCTAAAAGCTACTTTCCCCGGCAACGGCGCCAAAATTTGATATGCTCAAACTTACTTCTCAAATAAGAAGTAAAGCGATCATGTCAAGTAAATAACCCAACTAATGAGGTTGGGATCGTTCCCCGAGGAAAATAGTTTACACTTAACTTCAATCTATTATTACTATTGTTCAGTCAATTACTTCCTTGGAAAGCAAAAATGATAAAAGGGGGTTTTCTATTTTTAAATAATTGAAAATAACTAACGAAATTAAAGGAGACAACTAACAGCTTCGAATGTTGGAGTTTAATCAATTAATAAAAGTAACAAGGGTTTACGTATTCCCCACAGGTTCATAACTTGATAATTCTAGCTATAACAATTCTTTCATAGTATCTTGCATGCAAAGTGATAAGTTATGTATTTCTAAATCCTTGGTCTGGCATCTATAAAATTTCACTCCGCACCTTGGTCCAGCTATATGTGTTGCTACACTAACCCTTATCTTTACCTCATATTAAGCATTGTATTCGTTATTTGACTAAGTTATTACCTCGTACCAATCAATACTAGCCTATTAGATAGTATACCCTAAATTTATGTTGATAAGGCAAATTCTAACGTTGGCCATCCATTAAAAAGACTTCTAAGCGAAAGAATTATCAATACATGCATGACACTATTCTAGAATTGTTATTTTAGTTAGGTTTTACCTCATTATTCGCCCATGGTTCCCACAACCCTAGTTATAGAGTTTAGTTACCAATAGTCATAATCACAATGTTCACATATATGGTATAAGAATTCATGTACTTACTTCAATGAGAAAGAGTAAAATCAGAAGATTCGCTTCATTATTCAACAAAAATCACCAACAATCAATTACAAGAGTTTCAAAATATTCAAGAGTCTCACAAAGGGTCCAAAAAATAATCAAGAGTCTAACCAAATAATCCAGAGTCTAACAATAATCAAGGGTCTAACCTCAAAAATTAGGTTTTTCGAACTATTTATAAAAAATAAAAACCTAGTTAAATAAGGACTCTATTTGCTGGAAATCTTTCAAAATGCGGCTGGGTCGACGGACCTAGCGATGGATCGTCATGGTCACGACGGACCGTTATGGAATCCATCGTCCCATACTTGTGCAATTTCTTCTGCTTCTCTCTTCATTACCCTCGACGGTAGGTATGACGGATCGTCATAGGCACAACGGTCCGTCGAGGGTCTCCATTCCAAAACCCTTGAACTCTTGGAATTTGGGTACATGGACTACTTCTCTGGTATTCATGACAAACCAGCAGGACGGACCGTCATGTCTACGATGGTCCGTCACGCAGTCCGTAGCCCCACACTTGGTCAGAATTCCCCATCTTCCTTCAGCAGCTGCACTACGATGCCACCTACGGACCGTCACGAGCACGACGAACCGTCACAAGCTCTGTAGGTGGTATTTTTCTGTATTTCTCGCTCAAAAACCTCTGCATTCATCTTTTAGACAGATTTCCTGCTAATAAAGAGAAACTTACATAAAAATTAGTACAAAAAGGCTTTTGGACCCACTAAACTTAACGAAAAAGCATTAAAAATCCCGTGAAACCACGATATATCAATAATGAGGTAAAACCTAACTAAAATAACAATTCTAGAATAGTGTCGTGTATATATTGATAATACTTTCGCTTAGAAGTCTTTTTAACGGATGGACAACGTTAGAATTAGCCTTAATGCTACTTGCCAGACCAAGGAGGTAGATAATAGGAAAATAATTATCAACATAGATTTAGTTTATACTATCTAATAGGCTAGTATTGATTGGTACGAGGTAATAACTTAGTCAAATATTGAATGTGATGCTTAATATCAGGTAAAAATAAGGGTTAGTATAACAACACACGTAGCGTGACCAAGGTACGGAGTGAAATTTTCTAAATGCTGGACCAAGGATTTAGAAATATATAACTTATCACTTTGCATGCAAGATACTAAGAAAGAATTATTATAGTTAGAATTATCAAGTTAGGAACCTGTGGGGAACACGTAAACACTATTTACTTTTATAAATTGATTAAACTCCAACATTTGAATCTGTTAGTTGTCTACTTTGATTTAGCTAATTATTTTCATTCATTTCGAAATAAAACCCCCTTTTATCGTCTTTTGTTTTCTAAGGAAATAATTGACTAAACAATAGTAATAATAGATTAAAGTTAAGTCTAAACTATTTTCCTCGTGGGAACGATCCCAACCTCATTAGTTGGGTTATTTACTTGACACAATCGCTTTACTTCTTATTTGAGAAATAAGTTTGAGCATATCAAAAAGATTTCATGAAAGGACTTCAGGAATTCTCTAGACTTGGCTCTAACTTTTCCTTGAATTTGATGTTATGGATTCAAGGTTGTAAATTCATGTTTTTTGATGATTTATCTATCATTAGAAGTCATTAAGATTACTTAGAATCATTAGGAAATGTTAAAATACTTTAGAAGGGCTTAATCGGACTGAATTATAAAAATTAGGAGAAAAATGCCGATTTGGGTATGTACTTGGCTCGCCGCACCATACCCATTGGTATGAGGCTCCATTTAGGTGCATTGCACACTCACCGTCCCAGAACCTTTGGCACAGATGAGGCGCGGCACGCATGACCCTGCCTTGGTGATGCCCGATGAATTTTTCATCTCGATTTACAATGCTAAACCCCTTAAATCTCCATGGTTATTTTCCCAAACCCTTAGGATTATTAGTACCTTCAATAATCAATATATCTAACTTGAAAAACAACTTGGAATTTCGAATCAAAATAACAATAGGCATTAAACAACTAACCTATAAGAATTCAACAATGTTCTTCAAGAACTTCTCTATTCTCATTCAACCAAGGGATTAAACAATCTTGGTGTGTGTGGAAATGACCCAACACAAAAAGATCTCACCTACCTTGATAGGAATCACCCCCGATGAAATCCACAAGCAAATCTTGATGTTCTTGGCAAATTCTTGACTTTTCTCCCTTTCTTTCTTCTTTTCTCTCTTCTCCAATCCCTAAGTGTATTTTGATTTTACAAAACTGAACTAAATACAGTTTTAACCTCAATAAACCCCTAAAAAAAATAGGAAATTAATTGGTGAAAAAACTAGTTTGACCTTTCTTAAATCCAGATTTGGACTTTCCTTATCTCAACCGCCAACTTCCGATAGACATATCTCCCTCATACGATATCTAAAATGCACAAACTTGATGGCGTTGGAAATATCCCTCAAGGGGATTTCTAACCATATCAACAACTACCTGAAACAATTCCTGAGATAAAAGTTATTGCCATTTGAAAATGACCAAATTCACTATCTTTACTTAGGCAATTTTCCAGATTTCCCCCCTTTCTTCAAAAAAATTGAATATTTTTAGTTTCTTAACTATTTAAAATTTTGAAATGCTACAAATAAGTAGATAGCATTATTTCGTGAGTCTTTTCATTTCTTTGTCAAATGTTTTAAAGAGTTGAGTTGCCTATTTCTGGCTAATTGAATATTCTGAGTTTATTATTTTAGACTTATAAATTACGGGTTTGCTTTTAAATTTATTTTATTTTTGAGTAATTCTTTCACTGAGAGTTGAGCAAGGACAAGGGATTGTTTGGGGTTAGCAATGATTCTCGAGTTCCTGTCATGTTCAAGGTGTAGACTCAGGGCATGACAATTCAATAATTTTCTTGTTGTGAAAGTAAATTTATCCTAAAGATAGTTTCATCTTTTATGAATTTATTTTTATCTTTAAACATACTTTTTAGGTAGGGGAAGATAAGTTTGTTTCCAAAAACAATAATGTGGATGTCGTCTAATTCGATAGTATAGAGTTTCCTATGGGTGATGAAAGGAATCTCTAATATTATTTTTTTCATTTATATCCTTGGTCATAAAATTATTAATAAAATCAAATTCATCAATGAATATGTGTTTTCCAAAGTTTTTCGAACTATTTATAAAAAAAATAAAAACCTAATTAAACAAGGATTCAAATTGCTAGAAATCTGCCAAAACGCGGCTAGGTCGACGGACCTCGCGACGGACCGTCGTGGTCACGACGGACCGTCATGAACTCCGTCGTCCCATACTTAGCAATTTCTTCTGCTGCTCTCTTCATTCCCCTCAACGGCAAGTATGAAGGACCGTCATAGGCACAACGGTCCGTCGAGGGTCTTCGTTTCAAAACACTTCAACTCTTGGAATCTGGGTACTGGGATCACTTCTCTGAACTTCATGACGAACCTGCAGGACGGACCGTCATAACCACGATGGACCCTCACAAGCTACGTAACCCCACACTTGGTCAGACTTCCCCATCTTCCTTCAGCAGCTTCTCTACGCTGCCACCTATGGACCGTCACAAGCACGACAGACCGTCATCAGCTTCGTAGGTGGTCTCTTCTGCATTTCTTCGCTCAAAATCTCCGCATTCAACTTTGGACAGATTTCCTGCAAAACAAAGAGAAACTCATATAAAAACTAGCACAAAAATACTTTCGGACACACTAAACTTAAGGAAAAAGTATTAATTATACCGTGAAACCACGGTATATCAACACCCTCAACTTAAATTCGTTGTTTGTCCTCAAGCGACGCACTATGACTCACTACACAATCTTTGTACAATAGTATTCATGTTTTATCCTTTGCAATCATTTGGCTATCAATCCCGATTAATCTCATCAAATCTATGCATACTATCACTATTAGGCTTGAATTTTGTCGGATTAGCACATGACACAGACTCACCATGCACTAACACCTATCCTCTTCAATTTCTCACCGAGGTGCTAACAATTCCGGTATTGCAACTAGTGTCCTCACTTCAAAACAAAATCCTCATTTTTCACACAATGATTTCAGTTTGAGTTTAAGGATTACTTTTCAACACTCGCTCTCAGAACAAAGTCACACTCATTCATACCTATTGCCATAAGCTTGCCCTTATTTTCACTGCCTTAAGTTCGCTATACAATCCTTAGGATCACGATAGGACTTTCTTTGCTTGTAACATAGGCTCAAAGTCAGGTAGGGTATATTTAGGTATACTTTAGTGACTATTTTTGCCCTCCTTGACATATCGGCTAAACCTTCCACTTTCTATCACTTTATCTCGCCCAGTTTCTCCCATTCTTTCACCTTGCTATTTTCCCTTCTTTCTTCATTTGTGTAAGTGACTCTTTTCCTTTTTTCTCTTTTTTTTGTTTTTTTACTTTTCTTTCAACGAGTTCTTGAGTCACTTTACTTTTGTTCTTTCTCTCTCTTTGTTCTTTCAACCCCACTTTCCAGAGCATTCCTCAAAATAGCCACCCTCAACTCATGGCTTTGCCATGAGTCAAGGTACACAATACCCAAAGTTGGGTCAGGGCCATAACGAAGGTTGTTTATGCATTAGCCACCCTTAACTTATGCTTTTGGCATAAGCTGAGGTGCACATGTCCAAGGAGGGACCAGGGCCAACATATTGTTCCCAGAAAAGATCAGTTGGGGTGAAAAAGAAAGGTCTAATTTTAAGCTCAGATTATTTGGATCAAAGAAGGATAACTTTCATTTGGTTTCTTTTATTTAGGCTAGAAATGGGCTATCTTGAATAAGGGCCTATGATCCTTTCCTAATTGTCTGTTACAGCTTACCTTTAGCAGGACTAACCAGGCAAGTTCTAGCTCAGTACCAATAGTGGACTATTCAAATTTCCTCACACTCACTTGACATCTCATCACTATAACAGATTATTAGACACCTAGTTCGAATTGAAGACTTAGGGTAATGCAATGGTGTAATTCTATTTCATGCTTAGAGCCACACAATTATCAGTTACTATGCCTAGTCATGCAACATTTTCCAGTTTTCTCACGATATCATTTTAGCCATCATGCTTCAGAGTTAAACTATGTACAAAAGATATAAACATGCCGGTTCAACAGAAAAAGTAATCAGTCTTTTGGTGAAAAAGAACACAGGCAAGAAAACCCCAAAAGAGGATAGTGAGTTAGGCTACTTAGACTTCACCCTAACACTCACTTTCCATTTACCCCACCCCAACAAAAAAGCATGCAATTGTCCCCAATGCATAAAAAAAATCTAAATATTAGAGTGGTAGGTGAAGCAAACCTGTGGCGCAAAGCGTCGTCGATCAGCAAGATGGTGGGTCCGGTTCCCCGAAACCCACGTCCTCTGCAATCTGGACACCCTCAGTGGTGTCCTCAGCAACAACCGCACCATCAGTAGTGCCTCCTGCTGTCTCTACAGTGCGGGAGCTAGACGCCCCAGCCGCTAACTATGATGCTCTGATCTGGTGCGCCTCCTCCTCAGCAAGTGAGGCTCTCCTCGTAGCCTCCATCTCTCGGCGCTCCTTCTTCCTTGCTCGCGCCTCATCCTCTGCTCGACCCCTATGCCTATTGGCACTCTCTCGAGGGGGAGGTGGTGGAATTTCTGAAGTAGTAAACAGGGCTGCCAGCATTGTGTTCTCAGCAGGCTCGACAGAAGGGGCCTCAGACTCCGACACCCTCGCCTCTAGGATCGTGTCGATGTCTACACGAAGATTGTCGACTGCAGCCTGAAGAGTCGGCACATCCACCGGAAGGGCTGGTCGGGCTAACACTCTCAACTCAAAGGCGTCCAGGCACTGGTTGACCTCAGCAATCTTCCGCTCTGTAAACTGTTGCATCTTCCTCTCTAGACGCGCTTCAGACTCAATAATCGACTTCTGCATCCACGGCTGGATATGATGCAGAAGAGTGGCCATTTGTGCCTCTAGTTTTTGGACCCTAGCAAGCGGGACCAGTACCGGTAGAGGGTCTGTGCGAGAGGAGCTCGGGGCTGTGCTACTACCCGGGATAGACTCGACCGGGGTAGTGTCAGTGGACGCCTGTGTAGCTGTGCGGGCCTAGGCTACCATATCCGCAAGTGGGGGCAGCTCTGGATGAGGCCCTCTGCGTGGAGCCAACTCATTTGCCTCGTCTCTGATGAGGCCGACGTCAACAGTGCCCTGCGGGGTCTTCTGCTGATCTACGTGTCATATGGGCACACCTGCAGACCTGCAAAGGGCAAAGATCATACACGAGAAGGGGTAGGTAGTAGTGACCTTGAATGCCCTCTCGTGCATGACTGCCTGGAGAAGCCATGCGAAGTCCACCTTGAATCCGGCTATCATCGCCACCATCAACACTGCTCGATCCCAGGTAACGATGTTATCAACAGCTGTGGGGGAAGGCAGTGACGGACGAGCAGCCACAAGAACTTTGCTATGAACGTGAGGTTGGCCTTCTTGATGGCCCACTTCGGCTCAGTGACCCAATCGGCACCCTCTCCATCTACTGACAAGTGCAGGGCCCATCCACCTCTTGGTGGTCTCTCTCAGTGCTGGCTCGCACAAGAACTGTCCATCCTTTACTATCTTCCAGCGATAGTCAAACTTGGCAGTGATGGGGGTCCGAGTAGCATCTGCACTCTCGCCGTATAGAAACCGGCGGATGTCTAGCAGGGAAATGTCAACCTACACGTCTCGGACTCGAACCTGCTCTAGTGGGGCCTGTTTAGTGGGAGCAGCCCGTCTATCGATTTGTGATCGGAGAGTCTCTACGTAGGATGCGCAGAAATCTCGGACCATTTCCTCGCTGCATCGTCCCAACGGACATGCTGTCCACTCTAAGCGATGCCTGGTGAAGAGGTTGTGGATCTCCGGCATCGTTGGAAGACTCCCTGTAAGTACCCGCCGCTCCAAGATGAGTGTTCGAGTCATTACTCCTTTATCAGTCAGGAACTTGGCGTCGGAGTAAACTTGAAACTGGCCGTCGACACACCACTGGTTTGGCTGGTCAGAGGATGGTGTGGGGACCTGAGGTGGTGCGCCGGATGTAGAGTCTGAATTGTCAGCCTCATCAGACGAGGCCGACGCTTCAGCAGTGGCGGGTGCGGGAACCTCAGCAGAGCCTGAAGCCTCCTCGGACCATGATACTCATAAGGAGCCAGACGCTCCTTCCTCATTTGTGGCTGACCCAGAGGGTGTGCCGGTCAGTGTGCGCTCCTCATCAGACTGGTAGGCAGTGACTATGCCGGATGCCACCGTATTGGGTGTGGCTTTGGGAGCACGTGCAGCACGGGAAGGTGTGGAAGTGCCTGGGGGCACATACTCAGGGTCCCGCTCATCATCAGAGCTGATGATCAAGCGTGCAGATGGGGCAACAGACTTTGATCACCCGCGTACGTAGGTTCGGTCTTGCTTGGGTGCCATAGTAGATAGTACCTGCAAAGGATCCTATTAGTACGAGTAGTGTCAAACAAGACAAGCGAAACTATACATAATAAAATAGTGAAAATAATATGTAATTGCTGTAGAAACAGTGACACACAACGGGCCTGGTGACGATTCATCGTGACTATGACGGACCGTCGTGTGGTCCGTCATGTTGTACTTGGACTCTGTAGAAATAGAGAACCCTGAAGGAGAGTCTTTGACTACCATGACGGTGTGTGCAGGACGGACCGTCACAGTTACGACGTTCTGTTGTAGAAGTCCATCATAGGACACTTGGGAAAAAATATGTAGACCCTTAGGAGAGGGGTCTCTGACCGTTATGACGGTCATGCAGGACGGACCGTCGTGGGTACGACGGTCCGTCACATGTGTCCGTTGAAGGACACTTGGAAAAAAATGAGAGACCCTTAGAAATAGGGTCTCTGAAAACCAGAACGGTTGTGCAGGACGGACCGTCGCGAGGACGAAGATCCATCAAATGTGTTCGGTAGGACAGGGGTGCTAGGGCTTGTGCAATGGACCCTATGACGGTCCGTCAATGGGGTCTTGTTCTGAATGACAGTGACAGAACTAAAGGTACCCTAAGCAACCCCGATGAACCCACATCAACCTTGTAGTGTTATGGACCTACATGTGTCTAACCCAACTACCTAGGGAACTAGCAATGAAAAAGTACCTATGTCTAGGGTGGTAAACATGGTAATTTCGAATATTTGTAACCTAGGTCAGGCAGAATCGTATAAAGTAAACAAAATACTATGAGGAACTAAGCTTAATACTAACTAGTAACAAAAATGCAAGATAAATGAGTATAAATTAGAGACACATACCTTAGAAATGGAGAAAATACAGATGCAAAAGTACTCGGTGGCAAGGTAGACAGTCACAGCAGCAGTTTCCACTAGTAGATAACACTTTAGGGCTTTGGATAATTGTGAGAGGGGCAATGATCGGAGGGAGGGAATGTGGAAGTTGAAAAGAGAGAGTAATGGGAGGAATAATGAAAGTAATGGGGTGAAATATGAAGAGGTTGGGAGTTTAAACGGTCTGATTTTGAAAAGGGTCCAGCCGGGTCGGGTTGGGTGTACCTCATTAATCACGCGATGGTTCCCCGACGACTGTACGTCACACTTGTGACAACCCTTCGTTGGTTCCGTCCTGTGTGCCCTAATTTCATAATGACATAAAAACGTACCTGGTACGACGGATGCATACAACGGTCCGTCGCAGGCGCAACGGTCCGTCGATGTGTCTGTCAGTGACTGCTGCAAAGTAATTTTCTGCAGAATTTCCTGGTGATGTGCCTGCAAATTTAAAACCCATTAGTAGAAAAAATGCTACCATTACTAAAAAGATGATAAGTATTGGGTTGCCTCCCAACAAGCTCCTGATTTAATGTCGCGGCACGACTGGGGACACTTGATTACTCAGACTTCATCAAGATGGTATGCCTCTATCGCTTCATTCCCCGATGCTTTATGCCCAAAATAGAGTTTTATTCTATCTCTATTCCTCTTAAACCGCACTCCCTCCTTGGCTTTTAACTCAACTGCCCCATGAGGGAATACTTGGGTAATCAAGTAAGGGCCAGTCCATTTGGACTTGAGCTTGCCCAGAAGACAAGGCACCCCAGAACTTTCTACAAGAACCAAATCCCCAACCATAAACTCTTGTTTTGCATTTTTCTGTTCAGTCTCCTTCTTCATCTTTTCTTTGTGGGATATGGCAGATACCGATTGGAGCTCACCACTCTACCTCATGGTCCTACAAATGTTGAAGGTTGTTTCTTCATTATTCAACTGAAATGTCATCTGTCCCTTCTCCATATAAACTAAGGCTCTACCTGTAGCAAGGAATGGCCTCCCAAGAATAATGGGCACCTCAAAATCGACTTCGCAATCAAGAATAACAAAATCTGCTGGAAAGATGAATGACTCCACTTTTACTAGCACATCATGGAGTATCCCTACGGGACTTTTCACTGTCTGATCGGCCATCAGTAGCCGCATCGCAGTAGGTTTTGGATCCCCCAAACCCAACTTCTTGTAAATTGAGAGGGGCATTAGATTTATGCTTGCCCCCAGATCACATAATGCTTTCGCAAAATGTAATGACCCAATTGTACAAGGAATAGTGAACGTACCCGGATCTTCTTTCTTTTGTACTAGGGATCTTGTAGCAATAGCACAACAATGCTGCAATCTATCATCATCCTCAAAAGTGACCGATCTTTTCTTGGTGACCAGATCTTTCATAAATTTGGCATAATCGGGCATTTGTTCTAGAGCTTCTACCAAAGGTTATTGATAGAGAGCTGCTTCAACATTGTTATGAAGCGCTGGTATTTACCATCCTTGGTCTTTTTCACTAATCTCTGAGGGAAGGGTGGTGGTGGCCTAGGCATGGGAATTACCTTGATAGGTACTTCTGCATCTTTTCCATTACTTCCCTCTGCTTCACCACTACCCTTTACCACATTATCATTATCCTTTCTCACATTTTCCTCAGTAGATTGCATAGGTGGGTCAATGGTTTGCCTACCACCCCGTGTAGTGATTTACATACAGTGCCCATCATTCTTTGGATTTTGGACAGTGTTGCTAGGAAGATTGCCTAGTTGTCGTGTGTTCACTGTCGCAGATAATTGGGTCACTTGCAATTCGATCTGTTTAATCGAAATTGCATGTGTATCAACTTTTTTGCCCAATACTAGCTAAATCATACCTCAACTCTTTAATGTGTTCATCACTAGTGTCGAACCTCCTCATCATTTTGTGCAACATATCCTCAACTCGCGTCATACTATCTCCACCATCCCTAGGAGTAACTTCACGATTTTGAGGAGTGACATAGGTCCCATTCCTGTCGTTTCTATTAGCATAGTTACCCCTGTTAAAGTTGTTGTCGTGGTTGTAGTTTCCATCTCGGACATAATGACCCTCACGGTTGTAGTTACCATAGTTCCGACCTTGGTTCCCTTGACCTTGGCGCCAATTATCCTGATTTGAGCCTTGGGCGCTTGGTCGGAAACCCCCCGTCTGCTCATTTACTGCATAAGTGTCCTCCGCATAATAGCACTCATCATTAGGAGGTGGTGGCTTAGCCAAGTAGCTGACTGCATTTATCTTTTCTGCACCTCATGTGACATGTTTTAGTACCAACCCAAGCTCAGTTCTCATCTGAGCCATTTCTTCCCGAATCTCATCTGTGGCTGGGTTGTGAGTGGACTGCACTGCGAAGGTGTTTCTCCCTGTATCAGACTTCCTAGTACTCCAAGCTTTGTTGTTTTGGGATATTTTCTCTAATTTCTCAGCAATCTCAGCATAAGGGCATTCTCTATAAGGTCCACCTGCTATAGTGTCCAACACCGTTTATTATTATCATCCTTTCCCCGATAGAAGTATTCCTTTAGTGACTCATCATCTATATGGTGATTTGGAACAATTTTCAAGAATGAGGTGAATCTATCCCAAGAACTACTAACTGACTCTCCTGGTAGTGCCACAAAGTTGTTCACCCTGTCTTTGTGGTTTAATTTCTTGGAGACCGGATAGTAGCGTGCTAAGAAGACATCCCGTAGTTGGTTCCAAGTGAAGATGGAGTTATATGGGAGCTCAGTGAACCACATAGCAGCCTCTCCCGTCAGTGAGAGAGGAAACACTCTGAGACCTATTACATCTAGATCCAAATAAGGCCTCCCCACACAACTTTTACACACTGCCCTTACCTTAGCTATATGGGCATGTGGATCCTCATAAGGTATCCCTGAAAACAAACCTCTGGCAGTGAGCATTTGCATCAGGCTACTAGTTACCACAAAAGTGTGGCCTGTGGGTAGAGGGGGCAAGAGAAGTGGCCCATCCGAGTCTGCTATGTTATCATACCCTCTGTAGTATGCTTGGGGCCGTGGAACGGGATTTTGTCCCCTCTGTTGATGTTCACCCGGAGCGTCGGGTAACATCTGACCATGAATATCCACTGGATCTGGGATGTTCTGGTTTGGATCCTCATCATTTATTCCCAAGTTTCGATTCATATTGCGCAGAATACGCTCTAGCTCGTGATGGTAGGGAAACAAGGGTTTTCTTCCTCTCCGTGTATTTGGCATACAAGGAGGATAGTTCTGAAAGGAAATCAAAAACAATAAAACAAAGTAAAATCAAGAAAAATATCAACTAAACTATAGTAATAAGTTCAAGTTAATCTAGAAGCTAAATTCCCCGGCAGCGGCGCCAAAATTTGATACGCTCAAACTTACTTCTCAAATGAGAAGTAAAGCGGTCGTGTCAAGTAAATAACCCAACTAGTGAGGTTGGGATCGTTCCCACGAGGAAAATAGTCTAGACTTAACCTCAACCTATTATTACTATCGTTTGGTCAATAACTTCCTTGGAAAGTAAAAATATAAAAAGGGGGGTTCTATCTCTAAATAAGTGAAAATAAACAACGAACTTGAAAGAGATACTTAACAGCTTTTAATGTTGGGTTTTAATCAATTAATCAAAGTAACTAGGGTTTACGTGTTCCCCACAGGTTCATAAATTGATAACTCTAACTATAACAATTCGTTCCTAGTATCTTGCATGCAAAGTAATAAGTTATGTATTTCTAAATCCTTGGTCCGCCATCTAGAAAATCTCACTCCGCACCTTGGTCGGGCTACGTGTGTTGCTATCCTAACCCTTATCCTTACCTCATATTAAGCATCGTATTCGATATTTGACTAAGTTATTACCTCGTACCAATCAATACTAGCCTATTAGATAGTATACACTAAATCTATGTTAATAATTCTTTTCCTATTATCTACCTCCTTGGTCCGGCAAGTAGCATTAAGGCGAGTTCTAACGTTGGCCATCCGTTAAAAAGAATTCTAAACGAAAGAATTATTAATACATGCAAGACACTATTCTAGAATTGTTCTTTTAATTAGGGTTTATATCATTATTTGCCTATGGTTCCCACAACCCTAGTTATGGAGTTTAGTTACTCATAGCCATAAACACAATATTCAAATATATTAAAGAAGAATTCATGTACTTACTTCAATGAGAAAGAATAAAATCCGAAAGTTTGCTTGATTAATCACCAAAAATCACTTGTAAGAATATCCCAAATCAAATACTAATACACAGAGTCTAATAATATGATGTCTAATCTAGTAGAATCTAACCTCAAAAACGAGATTTTTCGAACTATTTATAAAAAAATAAAAACCTAATTAAACAAGGATTCTAATTGCTGGAAATCTACCAAAACGGGCTGGGTAGACGGACCTCGCGACGGACCGTCGTGGTCACGACGGACCGTCATGGACTCTGTCGTCCCATACTTAGCAATTTCTTCTGCTTCTCTCTTCATTCCCCTCAACGGCAAGTATGACGGACCGTCATAGGCACAACGGTCCGTCGAGGGTCTTCGTTTCAAAACACTTCAACTCTTGGAATCTGGGTACTGGGATCACTTCTCTGAACTTCATGACGAACCTGCAGGACGGACCGTCATAGCCACGACGGACCATCACAAGCTACGTAACCCCACACTTGGTCAGACCTCCCCATCTTCCTTCAGCAGCTTCTCTACGCTGCCACCTACGGACCGTCACAAGCACGACGGACCGTCACAAGCACGACGGACCGTCATCAGCTCCGTAGGTGGTCTCTTCTGCATTTCTTTGCTCAAAATCTACGCATTCAACTTTGGACAGATGTCACGACCCAAAACCGAGCCGCGACTGGCACCCACACTTACCCTCCTATGTGAGCGAACCAACCAATCTAAACCTTAACATTTCAATATAATATCAACAGAAAGTAATACGGAAGACTTAAACTCATTAATAAAAACCAATTCAATAACTTTTAAAATTCAACATCTATTATTTTCCTAAAATCTGGAAGTCATCACCCCAAGAACATCTACAATCAAATGACTAAACTAAGAGTATTCTAAAATTAAAACAAGTAAAAGCTAGTCCATGCCGAAACTTCAAGGCATCAAGACATGAGGAAGAAGAACCAGTCCAAGCTAGAAGCATTAGCTCACCCTGAAGATCCGGTGTGACGAAGACTGGCTAGAATTACTGTTGAGTTGAAGACAACGGCACGTTTGCTGCACTCCACGAATAACAAAGTAGAAAACATAAAAGCAGGGGGTCAGTACAAACACAAGTACTGAGTAGGTATCATCGGCCAACTCAAAATAGAAAACAGTATATATCAAGTAATATCATAAATCGACCACAATACTCAACATGTAGCAACAACAAGTACTATAATCATCAATAAATACCGCCAAGTTCATACATGAGGACTCAAGCCTCAATACCATACTCATTTGGGAATTAGATTCATTAGATTGAGTATATTATCATCTTTCAAGATTCATTATCTTTATTCCTCTTGTGTCTGTACGTGACACTCCGATCCCCTAAATCTACATGTCGGTTCGTGACACTCGATCCCCTAAATCTACGTGTCGGTTCGTGACACCTGATCCCCTAAATCTACGTGTCAGTTCGTGACACCCGATCCCCTAAATCTACATGTCGGTTCGTGACACCCAATCCCCTAAATCTACGTGTTGGTTCGTGACACCCGATCCCCTAAATCTACGTGTTGGTTCGTGACACCCGTCCCACTAAACTCATTCTATTAATTCATTAAGCCTTCTTTTATACCAAGGCATCATCAATCTCATCACTTAGTTCATCAAGCCTTCTCTTATACCAAGGCATCATCATTAACAAGAGATTAGAGTTTTTCAAGATTTGGGATTCAATAGCTTCATCGTGCTTAATTTATCACAATTATATAATCACATTCATGCAAGCATACAATTAAGCATATAGAAGACTTTACAATACAACTCAACACATATCATTCGCTATTAAGAGTTTACTACGAATAGCATAAAAGTCATAACCTACCTCCACCGAAGATTCGTGATCAAGCAAGCAATTACCCAAGCTTTGTTTCTCTTCGTTTCTCCTCTTTCTCGTTCGACTCTCTCTCTCTTTCTCTTGTTCTTTCTATTTTCTTTATTCAAAACCCTCTTTCTTTTAACCTAATTAGCATATAATTAAGAATAAAATATGGCAATAATAACCCACTAATTAACTTAAGGTTACCTCTTTTAACCCCCAAGTAATTAGACTTATTAACATTAACCCACTAACTATATAATTAAAGCAGGAATAGTCAAAAACGTCCCAACAATTAAGGAAATCCGACTCAGACTGGGATTACGCAGCCTGTGACGGCCCGTCGTGCCTGCGACGGTCCATCCTGCTGCTCCGTCACAGAGTTCAGAGACTGAAATTTAATGAAGAATCTGTGACGGTCCGTCGTATCCACGACGGTCCGTCCTGCCATTCCGTTACGAAGTTCAGAGAGTCGATTTCAGTACCCAAATTTCAGAATTTCTAAGTGTTTTGAAACGAGACTCCCTCGACGGTCCGTCGTGGGGTCCGTCGTCTCTGCCAGTTTTCCAGAAATAACATCTGTTGCTCAAAACGACTAAACAGGTCGTTACATTAGATTTCCTGCAAAACAAAGAGAAACTCATATAAAAACTAGCACAAAAAGACTTTCGGACACACTAAACTAAAGGAAAAAGTATTAATTATACCGTGAAACTACGGTATATCAATACACCATTTGTTCACTATAGTTTTCCACTATATTATTTTGAGATGTCTAACAATATATATCCACTTTATGAAATCAATTGATAATTTTAAACTTAGGGTGTATTTGGTATGAAGGAAAACATTTTCTTGAAAATGTTTTCCAATTTTCTCATTTTTGGTTGGGACAAAAGTTTTGGAAAATATTTTCAAATCAAAGTCATTTTCCGCAAAATTAAGTAAATGATTTTCCTTCAAAAGTTAAGGAAAACATTTTCCAAAACTCTCATCCAACTTCAAATTATATTTTTTTTTAAAAACAATTAAGTTTATTTTTAAAAAATATTTTCGACTTCAAATTTTAATTTTTTTACCCCTACCCTCGACCTCCCCATACAACCCACCTCCAAAAATAAATTTTAAGTTTGTTTTTAAAAAATATTTTCAACTTGAATTTTTTTGTTTTTTCACCCCTACACCGCCAGCCCTCCAGCCCTCCACCCCCACCAAAAAAAATAATTTTATTTTGAAAAATACTTTCAACTTAAAATTTTTATTTTTTCACCCTCCCCCTACCCCCCACAAAAAAAATATTTTTTTAAAAAAGTATATTTTCAATTTCAAAATTATTTTCTACTCTAGTAAAAATAAAAGATATTTCTCAAAAATATTTTTCATTCATAAATCATACACTAAAAATTATTTCCTAAAAATACTTTTTACTCACCAACCAAACATGAGAAAATAAGTCATAAATCTACTTGTTTTCCAGTGAAACATTTTCCTTCATACCAAACACACCCTTAGTTCATAATTTACCCTTGTCATTATTAAATTCATTTCTTTTTTACATTTTTCAAGATTTTATATTTATAATATTCAAAGGGTAATATAGTAAAATTAACCCTCTATTTATAGTTTATTAACAAGTCTGCAAAGTTAATGATTGACAAGTATTGTAGATAGAGAGGGTACCACGCAAAATGTAGAGTCAATGCATCTATTTCCTTAAGAATAAGAGTTATTTGTAGATGTATAAGGATATCTATCTACAGAAACTAAATTAGAAAAAATATTTAAATATCTCTATTTATAATTGTTCTATGGATACTATGGATAGATGCCTATGTACATTCTATAATAGACCTATGCCCCAATTTAAAACATTATTAAGCCCTTTTAAGCAAATTGCGAAGTGTATGTTTAGCTTATCTTTGATAATAATAATTATGGTCGAACATATCTTTAATACAATAATATACTTATAAATTTCTGGTCAAAGATGTCTTTAACAATAAAATTTTAAAATATTTGGTCAAATATATCTTTAGTACAGTATAAAAAATTATAAATCTATGGTCAAACATATAAATTTTCAAAATTTAGTCAATTGTATCTTTAATATAGCAATAAATTTTCTAAATTAATGGTCAAATGTATCTTAAATAATAAATTTTCTAAATATTTTGTCAATCATATCTTTAATACAATAATAAATTTACATAATATATCGTCAAACATATCATTAATTTAGTAATATATTTTATAAATATATGATCAAAAATATCCTTATTAATAATTCTTTTCAATATATATGGTCAAACATATCTTTAATACAGTAAAAACTCTTTGAAAAACAATAGAAAAATCAAACAACATGTGGACTTCTACCCATGTAAGCATCATTACACCCTATATAATGCTTCACTTTGGCTCCTTACAATTCACTCTCACTACTTCATTTTCACTTGTGACTCATTGCACAAGAGAATAAAACCAAATTCTACCATTCAATGGATATAGATAGTATAATCACAAATGATAAATCGTCTATGGTAGATGAGAAAAATTCATTAATTTTTGATGCATCCCAAATGAAACACGGCAAGAAGGATTGTGCAATACCACAAGAGCTTCATGCTCCCCTTATTGACTTAGGGGGTTTCTTTTCTGGTGACCCTACCACAATGCAAGAAGCATCTAGGCTTGTTGGTGAAGCCTGCAAGAGTCACGGTTTCTTCCTTGTGGTGAACCACGGAGTTGATGAAAATCTCATCTCTAATGCCCATCGAAACATGGACATGTTCTTTAGCTTGCCTCTCTCTGAAAAGTTAAAAGCTGAGAGAAAAATTGGTGAACATTGTGGCTATGCCAGCAGCTTTACTGGAACATTTTTGTCAAAGTTGCCTTGGAAAGAGACACTCTCTTTTCAATACTCTGCTAAAGAACACTCATCGCATATAGTTGAAGAGTATTTCCAAAAGACAATGGGAAAAAGTTTTAACAATCTTGGGTAAGGACAATTGACTTCTTATATTCCCTCTATTCTTTTAAGTTGTCATGATAAGGTTTGACACAACCCTTAAGAAAAAACTAATAAGGATTGTTATTAAACCATGTATCGCTTATTATTTGTTTTATTTTTTTTCTCTTAATGCTAGAAGAATTAATGTTAAAGGCAAAGTTGGAAAGAGATCATTAATTCATTCTTTATATTTTAAATTGCAACTATTTTGGAACAAGTATTTTTAATCTGTATGACAACTAAAAAAGGAATGGAGGGAGTATTACTTTTCTTTTTAGTCGGTTTCCAAAAATTAGTACTTTTTTCTTCTTCGTTTTTGTAACTCTATAATTTAAAATTTTCATTACATGTTTAAAACAACAAAATTGGGTATTCTAGTACAAATTGAAATAAATGGAATATCTATTTTTCTATTTTTTCGATTATGTAAACAAATTAACTTTTTCCCTTTCAATTACATAGGAAGGTTTATCAAGAATATTGCAATTCGATGAGCAAACTTTCTCTAAGGATCATGGAGCTCTTAGGGATGAGTCTAGGAGTACAGAAGGAAAACTTCAAAGATTTTTTCGAAGATAATGAATCCATAATGAGAATCAACTACTATCCACCATGTCATAATCCAGAGCTCACATTAGGAACATGGCCTCATTATGATCCAACATCATTAACCATTCTCCATCAAGATGGTGTTAGTGGACTTCAAGTTTTTGTGGATAATGAATGGCATTCAATCAATCCAAATTACAATGCTTTTGTGGTTAACATAGGCGACACATTTATGGTAAGAAAAATTACACAATAGAACTATATAATAAGCTTATGTACTCCATTTAAGTCATAAAAACAGAGATAATTAGACAAAAAATACATATTGATAACACAAATAATATAGGATCTTTTCACATGATGTAGAATGGTATACATGATAAGGGCTTCGGAATTATGTACAACATGAATATAATGTCTTTCGTATAATTGATCAAGTGGTGTTAAAACATATTTGGTGTTTTCCTTTTTGTAGGCGCTATCAAATGGAATATTCAAAAGTTGCTTGCATAGAGCAGTGGTAAACAACTATATTCCTAGGAAATCACTAGTTTTCTTTCTTTGTCCAGACAAAGATAAGGTGGTGAGACCACCAACCGAATTGGTGGACTTCAATAAACCTCGAATTTATCCTGACTTCACATGGCCTACCCTCCTTGAGTTTACACAGAAGCATCACCCAGCTGATACAAACACACTTCAAGCTTTCTCAAATTGGCTTCAACACAATAATGTGCAACCTTAAGAGCTATACAAATGAAGTTCAGAATTGAAGATCTTAGAATTTTCTTTATATATGTTGAATATTCGGTTTTAAAAAAAAAGATCTTCATATACATTAATTTTATCAAGTTAGACCTGATTAATATTGTTTCTTCTGAAGTTGATGGAATCTGATATATATGACTTCATTATCTATTAGTCAATTACATTTTTAGTCTTTAAATACATGTCTTTTGTTAGTAAATACTCAATAGTATGACATTCTCGATTTCTATTGTTTGTTATATAGTAGATGGAATCTAAAATATAGGACATGGTTATCTATTTTTTTAGTTAGATTTTTAGTCATTGAATACATGTTTTTTTAGTCAATACTCATTAGTATGGCATTGTCTAGTGCAATAAAATTGTATTCTTGAACTTTCCTTCTTGTGTTGTTTTCAAGCATTTCTTTTCTTCAAAAAACCAACAATTGGGATCTGAAGTCATTTTCTTGAGGGCTTGTCACTGAAGATTTGAATTTCGAAAATAGTTTTCATAAATGACTCTTCTTGTTTTCAATGGTGAATCTCACCATAGAACAAATTAATAGTGAGAAGAATATGAGAACCCTAAAGTCCCGGCAACAATAACTTTGTTTGTTGTTGTTTAAACCACTATTTTCATAGTATTTATGTTTCTCTAATCTGCTAAAGAAATTTGGAATTATCTAAAGAAAGAATATACTGGAGGTTGAAAAAATCAAGTTGCAGAAAATGAAACAGTTTTTCGAGACAATGAAAGGATACTTGGACAAATTATTTGGCATTGTTAACAAGGTAAGATTTCAAGGCATTAAGTTTAATATGGAATTGTTGAGTATAATCTACTAGAGGATTACCATCCATGTATAGCACCTTGTTTATTTCTATCACGCCCCAACTTAGGGTATGCTCAATAGGCACCCGTTAGCTCACTTGGCCAAGCGAACCAACTAAAACATGAAGGATATAAAACAATGAGGGCCAAAAAAGCCGCTACAATAACCTGCTAAAACAAGACAATGGGACCGGAAAGGTCACAACAAAATTAAAGATAATGAAAAGATCAACAAAATTAACTTAACTAATAAGAACTAGCAAACCGACAATGTTGCAACTAAAATAAAAAATACAATAAGTCGAGAAGGATATAAATGAAACGGTAGAAGATTACCAAAGTTTATCCACAAGTCTCTACAAATACTACAACTTATCTGTTAGGAAAAAGTTCCCAATGATATCATATAACTATATAGAAAACTCAAGTATGCAAAACCAACAGACAAACAATAGCTCATGTACCACCCCAAAAAATTTTGAGCTAAGACTCGTACTATACTTTGTTGTGAGCAAGATTTTACTGAGAAATTTAAAATTTCATAAGTGTTAAGATCAATAGATGTAGCACCTTGAGTTCCAAATAGAATTATTTGGAAATAGTAAAATCAGAAATTTTGCAAATTATAGTTAAGTTAGGAGTTTTGGGTCATTTTCAAACGACCAAAACTCTTATTACAAAATGAGTTAGGGGGGTAACACATAGATAATGGAAGTTCTTTAAACTATCTTTACAACGCCACTAAGTTGCTAAATTTCGTGCTCTTCGTAAAGTTATGATTGATTTACTAATGATGCTCAAACGTGACATCAGCTCCACGATGGCTCCATGTTATGCAACCAATAGGGACCTCTGTCAATTGAAAAATTGTTTCGACGCCCAACTCATTTTATTTCTTCACGGGTATTTTAGTCCTAAAAACCCTTAGGATGTCATGTAAATTTCCCTTAGCATGTAGAAAAATCACTTTTCATAAATCAAACCCTCTCATCAACTCCAAAATTCTACGCCCACGGAATTCAAGAAACACTAAGGCTAGGGTTCTTTTTCCAATATTATCTTTTAAGTTCTTCAATAAGATGGTTCTTTTAGGTAGGTAAGCTTCCACACTGTTGGTTTTGTTCAACCACCCACACATTATGTTACTTCATTAAAATTCATTTTAGAAAGTTGAAAGTTTGTTGATCTTTAATTGGGTTCTTGAAATCGGTTTTCATTCTTGGATTAGGATGGAGTTATTGAGTTCTTGAGGAAATTTTGTCAATTTTTGAGTCGTTTATGAGTATATTCTTGTGTACATGTGTTTGGTATCTGAATCTAAAGCGAAATTGAGTAAAATGATCAAATCTAGGAGAATTAAGGTTGGAAAATGAGGAGAAAAAGTCGGGTAGAAAAATGTATGCAGATCTGTTCCTTAGAAATGAAATTTTTCTCTCTGCGTTGCGGACCATACTGTTTCAAAAAAATATTTTGACAAAACTTTTGGGTTTTAAAAGGTTTGAATGGAAATGAATAGTTGTGACTTTTATGAAAAAATTGTTACTTTTAAGAAAAGTTACGACTTTTATTAAAAGCTGTTAGATTTATGAAAAGTTGTGAATCTCATGAAAGGTGACGACCTTTCCAAAAGATTTTGAATTTTCCAAAGGTTTGTGACCTCTCTGTTAAGGTACAATAAGAACTTTTTCGCACTACCTTTGTTTTCTATATATTGGGGGATTTCCTCTCATTTTAAAGAAAGAATTTTTCTGGACGTGTTCTAGTACTGCTAAATCTAGTATTCTAAAAGTACTTTACTCCTGTTGAGTGGCTCGCTGACACCAGCATTTTGGGTATCAATACATTGGTGATTGAGATCATTCTATTCTTGGTAGCCATATTCCAAATCAAACCTCGAATACTAGAGGGGAATAATTTCCTTAAGGGGATATTGTGCATTCAGTGGGCTTCATTTTCTTTTTGTTTTTCAAGATTTTGGTATATGTTAAAAAAATTTAGATTTGTGAATTAATTTATGTTCTTCTGTCAACACTTGTTCGTTGAACTTTGGTAACTTCATGTTTTTGCGAAGTTTATTGGAATCATTAAGATTCTTTAAACATAGATTGACAACAATTCTTCTTTTTGAAAAATATTTCGTATATTTTTTTCTAATCTGTTTCTGATTCTAGTTACTTTACTATTTTTAATTTTCTAGTTCTGAAAATGTTTTTAAACTTTGTTGTGCCTTACCCAGTTATTCAAAATTTTGTTCTAAGTATCTTAGGAATACAAAATAAACAACAATCTTAAGAAAATTATTATACTGTTAGTATATTTGTATTCTACTTATTCTGGGAATCTGATTATAAAAGTAAAAGATAAATGTATTAATTCTTCATAATTCATTGCTTTGTTTAGCAAGGTCAAAGTGAGAATATAACAGAAAACATTTATCGTATTCCAGTTAAAGATTACACAAGGTGACCTTCTAAATATTTATCTAAGTCGGAAAATAGATTCTAAGAGTTAACAACTTTGATTTTTTATCATGTGTATCTTTGGAAAAAGATTTGCAGACCATATGTTGTGGAATGAATTTTGCTTGACAAATAGTGTTGCCTTTTAAATTCTTTAGTTTGCAAAATGAGAGTTGCACAATTTTATTTGATAAAATAAAACGTCAAAATGTTATAGTTGGAATGATATTTGATAAGAAAATCCTTTCTATGTGATAAAGAATATGTTAATTTCGTTTGGAGACTAAAAAATTTTGTTGTTTTGTACCCCTTCTGAATTTATTATTCTGATTGTTCTGGATTAAAAACTTTTGTAGTATTCTACTCTGAATAAATTTAACTTCTACAAATTTCACTGTTATATAAAAACATTCTAAATACTAAGTGGTATATCTGTGTGTGATAGATGGAAAAAAATCAGCGACTTAGAGTTTGTGAGTTTGTCGAATGAATTTTTACACTATGTAAAGATTATCAAAGAGAATTGAAACTCTATTATTCTTTCGTAGAATAATATTTTCAAAAGAGGTTTTTATACTGCCAATGAAATTTTGATAGTCAGGGAAAATGTGTGGAAAAACTATATTCAAATGCTTGAAAAATATTTTTGAGATCACACATTTAAAATGTGGGGGTTCTTTGCTTATGATAAAAATAAAATTAGACTTCATGTATAATTTATCTTTGGACCAAAAGATATGAAATTCAACGATACTTTTGTATTCTGTTAGTCCCACAAAATTCTTAGTGTACGTTTTATATTTTGGGTGTTGAGTTTATTGTTTACTAGTATATGGTATGACTAGTATGAAACTACCAAATTATATGTATACTTGTTCAAAATGATTGTGTTCTTTTATGAAAAAGTGTCACTTGAAGTTATGTGATTTTTTGTGAAAAGATATGTCTACTAAATATAACTATTTGTATAGACATGAATATTGGTGAATAGTTATTTGCCATGTTTTGTTAAAGAAGCATTTGTATTATTTTGCCTTTATTGGACCCAATGAAATTTTGTTCATGGGTAGTTCTATAACAATCAAATTGAAAGTTATGGAAAGGTCCTTATGAAAAGTACATTTGACAACAAGTTGACTCTAAACAATGTTTGTATCACATAAAATTGTAAAAAATAAGAACAAAATATTAGTGAGGAAAAAGCTACCTCACGAAGAGCTTCAGACTCAATATTTTTATTTGTTCTTACTTTCTTGAGTCAATGTTTGTGACATGAACACTTGGGGCTTGTCAATTACAAAACCTTGTAAGGAAAACTGATTAACATAAAAGTTTTGTCTAACTTTGAGTGCAAATGTCAAGTTTGTGTGGAATCTAAGTATGCAGATCATTCTTATAAGTCGGTTGAAGGGAATTATAATCCTTTAGAATTTATTTACACTGACATTTATGATATGAAGTCAACACCATTTCATGGTGGGATAAAGTATCTCGTTACTTTTATTCACAATTGCATTAGAAACGACTATATCTATTTGCTAAATGGCGAGGATGAAGCAATATAAACGTCTAGATAATATAATATTGAAGTTGAAAATTAGTCGGGAAAAGATAGAAATGATAGGATGGAGAGTATAAATCTCATTTCGCAGAATATGTTCGAAAAGCAGAATTATCCATCAAATTGATTCCCTATTCACCACAATCTAATGAAAAACCGAAATTGAAAGAAATGATGGATGCATTATTTGTAAGTGCCTGTTTACCACAAACCTTGTGTTGAAAAACTATCCCTACTACAAAAGGGAACAACAAAAAGTCTTGTATTTTTAGAAATAAACCAATTTTCATTGTTTGGGACACAATCTATTTCATATGAGAAATGGAAAGGAGGGAAATCGAACTTAAAATATTTCGAAGTGTGGGGATGTCTAACCAAAGTCTAAGTTCCTAATCCTAAAAGGATAGATATAGGACCTAAGACCGTGGACTGTAAAATTACACTTGAGTAGTCTAGTGAAAGGTATAAATGACCTTTTAAAGAACAAAATGAGAATGTACATAATAAAGTTATTCAGAGGCGTAGTAAATGTCAAGGGACATATAGTTCCTTTGAAAATGATTTTGGTACATCTCTTGTGTCTTATGTAGACTCATTCTTTTGGACAGATGATGTCAATAGTGAGATTGGTTCAATCTTGAGCAATCCCATTGGATGTTGGTTGATCTTCCTCCAGGAAATAAACTTTTGGGTTCAAAGTGAATCCTCAAAGGAAAATGAAAGTCGATGGAACTGTTGAAATATATAGAGTAAGACTTTGTGACAAAGGCTTTAGACAAAAACAAGGTTTTGATCTTGTTGATATATATACTCATCAATAACTAGAATTACATCAATTTGGATGATGATATTACTAGTTGTGATATATAACCTCCAAAATCATCAAATGAATGTGAAACATTTTTGTTAAACGAAAAACTAGACGAAGAAATTTACTTCGAACAACCTGAGGGTTTTATGGTTCCTGGTAAATAAAAGAAAGAGTGTGAACTTGTTAAGTCACAATATGTACTAAAACAAGCACCCATACAATGACATAAGAAATTTGACCAAACCATGTTGGCAAATAGATTTAAGAATGATAGAAGTGATGAATGTGTTCACATTAAAATCACAAGATAATTGTTTATTTGTATATTGGTGATATGTTGATCAACAGAGACACTAATGACATAAATGCTACTAAACATATGTTAGAAAGCCAGGTTGGAATGAAAAATCTTGGAGTTGGTGATGCGATCTTAGGTATAAGAATACTTAGAACTCCATAATGTTTAGAATTTTCACGATCTTATTGTATTGAAAAGGTACTTGACTAGTTCAAATATCTGGATGTCAATATTTTCAAGTCTCCAATAAATGTGGGCTTTGCATTTCAAAAGTGTGAAAGCAAAAGTGACTCATAATTGGATTGTGCTAGAGTATTGGGAAGTATGATGTATATCATAAAGTGTGCCCTATCAGATATAGTATGTGGTATTAAAAAACTGAGTCGGTTCATAAGTGATCCCAATTAAGCACATTATATGGAAATAAATAAAGTTTTGGAGTATTTTAAAAAAATACCAAAAACTACACCTTACATTATAACAATATCTAGTAGTATTGAAAGGATACAGTGATGCAAATTTAATCACCGGAAAAATGAAGTAAAATTCACAAGTGGATATATATTTACTCTTGGTAGAGGGGCAGTTTCTTGAAAATATTTCAACAGAGACATGTAACGCTAGATTTACAATGATCTTTGAGCTAGGTTCTCAAGATAAGAATGGTGAATAAGTTGAAATACACCAGAATTTCTTGATAGATATTCTTTATTGTCCCAAACCATTGACATTAGTATCCATACACTTTGATATTCAAGATGCAATAGGTAGGTCATGAAGCATTATGTATAACGGAAAGTGTCGTCACATAGTACATAGACATGATACCGTTAGAAAACTACTCTCTAGTGGAATTATCAAAATTGACTATGTAAAGTCAAAATATAATGTATCAGATCATCTTACAATAAGGCTTAACTATACAGAAAGTTTTATATGGTATTGAGGCAGTGTCTAAGATTTAAGGTGCATTGGAAGTCAAACGTCAAGGGACGACTAAGTCACCTTTGTGTCTCATATGTCGTTGTATATGTTTATATGTGATTCATAAGGTTATAAGGTCCTTGTATGATTTATTATAGTGTATATAGGTAGTGTGTCAAGTTTCATGAAGTTTGGAGGTCAAACGTCCAAGAACATCCATGACATTCGATAGTGTTGCCTTGAAATGACCTTGTGTGTCTAGGCATGTTTCATCAATTTTTACGTGTTTGTTTTGAATAAAATTCAAGTGAGAGGTTTTAAAATCATATAGAATCATGTTTGGGTTGGAAATGTTCGGGCAAACATCCCCAAGGACCATCCAAGGGTCCTTGAGGAATGACCCAAAAAGTTGGTGCCAAGACTATCCAAGGCAACCCCAAATGACTGAGGCAATCGATGGCTTGTTGGCCAGTCGACACACCGTCGATGGGTGCCGTTGGTGGAAACTTGTCCTTGGGAGATAATATAACCATGATGAGTCTCTTAACCCAACGACGGAAGTACAGGACGGTCCGTTAGTGGACAAACGGTCCGTCGACTGCCAACCGTCGATGGGCACTGTCCCTGCGTGCAGTTCACTGCCAAGTGTGGGGTGAACTTGTAATTTCACCCCACTTCCAAATAAGAGGTTTGACGGTTCCTTAAGGGTATTTTGGGAATTTTAAGCATGTATATAAGCGTTTAACACTTAGAAGATTTCATTCTTCCAAATCAAAACCCTAAATCCCTTAGAATTCTCTCTAGAACCCCATTGGAGTCAAAACTCAATGAAGGGCTTGGATTGACGAATTGAGTGGAGACTCTTCATCTAATTTAAAAAATATCTTCATCAAGGTATGGATGTTGATCCTTGAAACTCTCTTCATCAAGGATCCCAACTCTCAAGAAGTTTTCTAAAGTTTTCAAGTTGAGTTGTCCAATTTTATGATCTATTCCATGGGTTCTTTTATTAATGATTTCTAAACATTGAATAATGATTTAATTATTATTATTATATTGATCATTTTAACCTAAAATTACCTATGAACCTGTGAATTTGATGAACTCTAGTTTTTGACTAAGTTATGGGTTACTTGATATTGATTTAATGTTTATGAATTCTAGTGTAGTTTCCTATGCGTTATCTAATAATGTAAGAATTGTGTTCAATTGATATCTAGGTTGTATTATATTGATTAATTTCTATTTAATTGACCTAGTTTCATTGATTATCATAGTTTCTATATTGAATTATTGTTCATGGTCATTGGTAAGGGCTTTATGGTATTAAATTGGATTATTTAGCATCGAATTGAGGTGTTTAGGACGGAGTGGTGGTACACTGCCCTATTTTACTTTATTTTATGCTAAGTATACTTCAATTGTGATTGGTATGGTCCACTTATGGTGATGGTGTTATGTGCTTTACTTGCAATTGATGTGGCCTTGTCGGCGCTATTTTAAGTAATGTATTGATCATGTATTTGTCGGCAAACTACTTGAAGTATTATTATTATTATGTGAAGTATGATAATGGTTGTCTACATTTTAAGTAATATTAAAGTATATGTGTTCTATTGATTTTATATAGGTGATCATGTTCGACTATGAATGTGGCTTTGTGTGTATAGTCTTAAGGTTGATGTATGCTTATCACTACTTGACTATATGAGTTTATGATGATCATATTGATGATGATATGATAGTGTATAGGCTGACTTGAAGAGGATAAGATTTAATTATATGTGCTTCTAGAATGACATGTATTATGAGTTAAAGTGAAGTATGTGGTCTCTTGTCTTGGTTGACTTGTGTCCCTTGCTTGATATGTATGAATGTGAATATGTGATGCCTTGGATTAGGATGTTAAAGTCTCTTAGTCTTGAATGTATAAATGACATGTGACCTTAAATGAAGATAAGAGGGTCTTTTATATGAAACCTTGAACCTAGTGGTAAGGTTATGAATGTTGAAGTCGTAAGTCGTAATGGTATCCTTCAAAGTAAAGGAACGATAGGCTTAAGGTTAATTGGCTTAAACGGCATCATATTAATCCTTATGAAATTCATCATAAGCTTCTTTTCTCCATTGTGAGGTAGCCCTAGTGGACCTTTCTTTGGTAGGGTAAAATGTGATTGGGTTATGAACTTGATATAGAACCCTTTTATATGAACCTTAAGTGTAAATTACTCTACGAGAACGAATGCTAGCACCATGTGAGTATGGTAAGGGAAGTAGTTCTAGTTAAAGTTTGAGAATAGATTACAAAGTATGCCCTTCATATTCCTTAACCATGTGCCTACATGGGATGTGTCCAAGTTCTACCATTGATAAGTAGAACACCCTCATCGGAGTAGGTTAGAACTTTGGATTCCATGCTTTGCTATCATGGTCTATGTCGGTGATTGTCTATTCTCATCATATGGAATACCTGTTAGCATTACAGAAGTTCTATGAAGTTTAGGTGGTGGTATGGGATACTATCTAGACATTGCACAATAGGCTGCACAATAGGCTTTGAAAGTGTTATTGGGAGTTCCTAGGTTTTGTCCAAGACCATTACTTGAATGTCCTTTATACCTTGAATATCGTATAAATGAAGTAATGAATGTAATGACTTAAGTAAGAAAGTATGTTAATTGAATAAGTACTTATCTAGAGTAGTTAAGGGTTGTCTAGTTAAGGTGTGAAGGGGGCATAGGAATGGTCACTTCGCATCTTACCTAGATGAGTCTTAAGAATGACTCTAGTTAGGGAAGATGTTGAATTTGTGGACATGATCTAAGCCTTAGGAAGTTTTAAGGATTATTTAGATAGTCTTGAAGAGGTCATCATGGATGTTATCTTCTTGATTTACTTAATTAAGTCTTTTGATAGCCTTTGGATAGAGAATGTCATATTATCTATATGTTGATATGTTTGATGTCTTATAAGTGTGTATGTGTCTTATTATAAGTATTCTTGAGGGTCATTTAGGTATGCTTAGGGAGATTGTATGGGCGTCTCTCTTTGTATTGATTAAGTGGGTCTTAGAATAGCTTTTAGTGAGAAGACTACAGGTTAAGAAGTGTCTAAACAAGAAGTAAACAACTTCACTGTAACAGTGAATTCATTCACTATACAGTGAGTTGAGCTTACTATAATGTTAGCTTAAAAATGTTTTTAATTGTTTAAATATTATCTTATGTGTTTCTAAGTTGTTAAATGTTATTCTTATGATTATAATATGATTTTTAAATGAAAAGATGCATGTTTCTAATAAATGTCCGTTTTCATATTTTTAATGCATTATGACATACTTAGTACATGTGGTTGTACTAATACATGTTTTTATCTATCTCTATAGTTTTTAGTAGGTGAGGAGCATTTGGGAAGGAAGACTTGGACCGTAGCATCGTTCAAGAGAAGTTGAAGTATGTCCTCATTTGATTCGAGGGCATAGATGTCTTTTATGTTTCATATTGAAGTATTGTATTAGATTAAGTATTTCTATATTAGTATTATGTATGGGCCGTGTCCCAAAAGTATTATCGTGTCTTAAGTTTGATTAGATTGAGACTTAGTATTTCCTATGACTTTATATGAAGGAATTTTAAAGACTATGATATGTTTTGAGAAAAGTTTTAATTCCGCACTACTTTTCATTATGTATATGCGATGAATGATATGCAAGGGCTTGTAAAAGATCTCCGAGAGGTCAAGTAGCTGGTTGCAATCCGAGATCGTCCCTAACTTCTAGGTGTGATTTCGGGATGTGACAGGTTGAGCGTATTGGTGGCTCGCCGTTCCAGCCTCAGGCATGGCTTTCTCGCACTAGTGGCATCGCCCCAGGGCCCAGTTGACTGCGGTCAAATTCTGGCGCGACGCGCCTTGCTTGCCCAGGTGCGTCTAACGGATTTTTCAACTCGTTTTCAAATCCCAAAATGCCTAACCTCCATATTTCTATCCCCAAACCTTTAGGATCATCAATAGTATCAATACCCAACAGATTTAACTCAAAAAAACATTGAAAACTACTAATCAATATCAATGGGTATTTAATCAACTCAACCAAAAAGAGATTCGACAATTTCATCAAGAACTCACTTCAAATCATATGAACAACTTCAAAACTGCAAAACTGAAGTAAGATTGGTGTGTGGATGAATTAATCCAACATGAAAGATCTCACATACCTTAATAGGGATCACCAGTGACGAATTCCACTAGAATCCCTTGGCGTTCTTGGCGAAATTTTGTTTTTTTCCCTTCTTCTTCTTTTCTCTTTTCTCCCAAGCCCTAAGCGTGAAATATAATTTCTCTAATCTGACCAAAACTTGTTTTTACCCGAATTAAAACCTTAAAACGAATTAGGAAATAAATGGGTAAAAAGACTACCCCACCTTTACTAAATTCCAGAATTGGACTTTCCTCAGTCCATCAGCTCAACTTCCGAAAGGCATATCTCCCTCATACGACATCAAAATTTAGCAAACTTGGCGCTGTTGAAATGATCTTCCCAAGGGTTTTCCTACCATATAACGAACTGACTCTAACTCATTCTGAGCTTGATGTTATAGCTGTTTGAAAATGATCAAAACTCATTTTTTTAAAACTTAGGAAATTTCCAGATGTTTCCCTTTCTTACCAAAGTGATTATTTTTTGTTTCTTAGGTTATTCCCAGATATTTCGAATTAAGAGAAGTTACATGATGGTGGTCGTCGATCGGTCGATGGTGGTCGCCGATCGACTGCTAAGTGATGTTGGTTATTGCTCGCTGCTGCCTGCGTGGTGCATGGCGCGATGATGATTTGTTTGTTTTTTGTGTTTTGCTGCGTTCTGGTCGGCGGATCGTTGGCTTGTTGCTAATCTTCCGATTGCTGAACCAAGGGTAAGGCCGGCGAAGTGGAAAGAGTTAAAAGTGTCATGGGATGAAGGTTGTATTTATGAAGACTAAAGAATGAACTGTGAAGGCTGCTATGCCTAAAATTTAAAGATGAAAAGTTAAAGACCTAATTTTACCTATTTTTTATTTTATATTAATAAAATAATAACAGTTTATAAAGATAGTGTAATATATATCGGTACACCAAAATACCAAATTATGCAAAATGACATATCGAAAATTGATCAAAATACTGAAAAGTACCAAAGTATATATATACCGAATATCGAATCATAAATTGAAATATCAAAATAATTCGGTTCGATTTGATGTTTTGATTTTTCGGTGTTTATTTCCAACCCTAGTGTAAAATATGCAAATTATGTATTAGTACAGACAATGCTTTAAAGTGCATTAAGTATGTTTTAATCCTGAAATGCAAATATTCGTTTACTTTGAAATTAAAATACTTTCCCCTTATTATTACATAAACTTATTTTATATTGAAGCATTTTCAGTATTTTTCATATAAAAAAAAGACTAAAATATTTTCTCCATTTTGAACTTTTAAGTAGAGTACTATTTACTCACGGAAATATGGGTAAACTAGTATTTAACCCCACTCATTTCTTACCCAATCCATTTTTACCAATATCAAATATGAAGTGATTGAATTATTACCCATTTTCAACCAGTACAAATTTTACCCAACCCGCCTATTTTCAATAAAACTATGACTCTTCTATTTTATGTCTTTTTTAATTATCATTAAGATTTTCAAATCGTTTGTTACCCAAAGTTCCACTTTTATTTTTTTTCAAACTAATTAATTTTTACTGCTTTTTTAAATCCTTTTTCAAATAAGTGAAAATGTTATAACTTGTAATTGTCTATTATTATAACTTGAAAGTTAAAAGATAAAGTTATAACTTATTATATTTTATTCGGAAAAATGCACAAGTACCTCCTCAACCTTTGCCCGAAATCTCAAAGACACACTTTATACTATACTAAGATCCTATTACTCCACCCTAAACTTATTTTATTAATAATTTTCTACCCCTTTTGGCCTACGTGGCACTATCTTGTGGGTCCAATGCTGGTTGACTTTTTTTTTCAAGCTAGTGCCACGTATGCCGAAAAGGGGTAGAAAATTACTTATAAAATAAGTTTAGGAGGTAATAGGACCTTAGTATAGTATAACTGTGTCTCTGAGATTTTGGCCATAGGTTGAAGGATACTTGTACATTATCCCATTTTGTTATAAATGAATTAATGTGGATGTCATCCGTAACTCTCTTCAAGGTTTTTCCGTAACTCTTTTTTGAAGTTCATGTACCTAGTAAATGAGCTCTATTTAATTCATATAACTTTCAACGACATGTTGTACTATATATAGCGATGATTATTTTGTAAAAGATACAATCGAAAAGTAAAGAAGAAAGAAATAAGAAAACATCCTCTCCCATATATCTTGTCTATATATTTATTATCTGATATTATTTTATATTGCTAATATTTCACAACACTTATCAGTGCGAGTCTCTAACTAATTGAGACCTACGTAATTCGCGATTATTTTTTTCCTTAAACGTCAATCAATTTTCATTTCTGACACTTCTAATAGGACTTGCATAAATCTTTGATCGATAATTTAATTACTACATATCTGACTTGAATTAGCTATTATTATGATAATCAATACATTTCTGATTTATATTGTTATGTTATTTACTAACTTATAATTCTAAATTAATTACTAAGTAATTATGCTAGTTAAGATAACTCGTAAATATTTATCTTACATTATGATAAGTATACTAGTGTGTGTCATATAAAAGAATATTATTATATTAAATATGACTTGAAACTCTAAAAAATTGGCGTTAATATATATGGAAACTAATAATAAATATTGTAGAACAATTAAAATTAAATGATAAATCTACTGATCAATACATCATTAGTTTATATGTTTCTGAGACATTTAATGTGCATACATATAACATATAATATATTATATAATCATATTATACTTTATCATTTGAACATTAATTTACCATTTATGATAAAGAAATCAACATCATAATATTAACTCAATTATTTTATAATAGTTTTCATCATGTCAAATTTGTCAAAGCTTGAATTTGTGGCACTTGACATTTCTGGAAAGAATTATTTGTCATGGGTACTTGATGCCAAAATTTACCTTACCGCTAAGGTCTTGGTGATAGTATCATCGAAGTAAATACGGCATCAAGTCAGGATAAAGCGAGAACTATGATTTTCCTCCATCATCATCTTGATGAAAGCCATGAATACTTAATAATGAAAGATCCACTTGAATTATGGATAGGTTTTGTGAGTGGATGCACTTATAGTTTCAGGAATAAAAAATCGTAATTGAGTGTAATTCTGATGTATTTAGAACTACGTCCCAATTAAAATTATGTGGGGAAGTTATAAAATATGAGGACATGTTGAAAAAGGCACTAATTACTTTCCATGCATCTAACGATATTGCAATAGCAATACTTTGAAAAAAATTTTAAAAAATACTCTGAATTACTCGCATGCCTTCTGGTGGATGAGTTGTATAATGGACTTTTAATGAAAAATCACGAAGCCCGTCCTTTTGAAAGTGCTCCATTACCGGAGGCACACAGGGTAGAAGCACACAGTCAATCTAAAATGAGACAAAATAATCGAGGCCATGATAATATGCGCGGACGTTGCATAGGCAAAAGACGATATAATATCCATCGAGGTGGTGGTCATAACAAAAGGGAGAACAATGTGGGTTCGCAAAATAATCCTTCTAAAGGAAAGGGTGATCAGTGTCATCATTGTGGCCTGAAAGGTCACTGAAAAAATGAATGTCGGATACCCGAGCATTTTGTCAAGCTGTATCAAAATTCCTTCAAAAAGAAAGGAAATAAAAGTGGCGCCTCCTCTTCTAATGCCCGAGTAGAGTCACATTCGACTCTCAAAGATGATGCTTAGGTAGGGTCTTCTCAAAAATATTTCTCTCATTTGGTAATGAAAAAGGCATATGTTAATACAATATTCGGTAGTAAAAAATTGATTAAGAACTCTAGAAGAGCGACCTTATTATACCCGGAGGAACATTATTCGTAATTGATAATGTATTGTATTGTAGTAAGTCTCATAAAAATTTGTTAAGTTTCAAGGTTATTCGCCAAAATGACTATTATGTTGAGACTGCAAATGAAGAAAATGTTGAATACCTTTATATTACTACAATAAATGCGGAGAAGAAAATTGTGCATGAAAAATTGTCTGCACTTTCTTCTAGGTTGTATCATATAAATATTGGTACAGTTAAATCACATGTCGTAGTAAACAAAAGGTTTATTGGCTCTAATGATTTTATCATTTGACATGACCGGTTGGGTCATCCCGATTATATATGGTGCGCGAAGTAATTGAGAATTCACATGGGGAAACATTGAAGAACCAAAATGTTCTTCAATCAAAGGAATTCTCTTGTGCTACTTGTTCACAAGGAAAGTTGGTTATCAAACAATTAATGGCTAAGGTTAGACTAACCTGCATTTCTGGAACGGATACAAGATTATATATATGGACATATTCACCTTGCATGTGAATCATTTAAATATTATATGGTATTGATAGATGCATTTACAAGATGGTCACATGTATGCTTACTGTCAACTCGCAATATGGCTTTTGCGAGGTTGTTGGCTCAAATAATAAGATTAAAAGCACAATTTTCAGATTATGAAAGACAATTCGTCTTGATAATACTGGTGAGTTTACATCTCAAGCATTTAATGATTATTGTTTATATACTGGAATAACAATTGAACATTCGTAACATTTCATACTGAAAATGGTCTAGCAGAGTCATTGATTAAACGTCTCCAATTGATAGCTAGATCATTATCGATGAGAACAAAGTTGTCTGTTGCAGTTTGGGGACATGTTATTTTGCATGCAGCGGCGGTTGTGCTCATAAGGCCAACCAGTATCATGATATCTCTCCATTACAACTGGTTTTTTGTCAGGAGCCAAACATTTCCCATCTTAGAATCTTTGGTTGTGTGGTATATGTTCCTATTGCTCCACCACAACGCGCAAAGATGGGTCCCCAAAGAAGGTTAGGAATAATATATGTTGGGTATGAATCTCATTCTATTATGAAATACTTGGAACCTAGAACTAGTATGTAACGACCCGTTTAGTCGTTTTGAGCAACAGACTTCAATTCTGGAAAAACTGGCAGAAGCGACGGACTCCACGACGGAACGTCATGGGCACGACGGACCGTCGCAGGTTCTCGTTTCAAAACACTTAGAAAATTTGAAATTGCGTACTGAAAATCGACTCTCTGAACTTCGTGACGGAACGGCAGGACGGACCGTCACAGGCGTGACGGACCGTCACGGAGACTTCCGTGAAAATCCATTCTCTGAACTTTGTGACGACCTGCAGGACGGACCGTCGCAGGCACGATGGCCCGTCACAGGTTGCGCAAATCCCAGGCAGAATCGGATTTCCTTACACGTTTTAAGGGACGTTTTGGGACTATTCTTTCCTTAATTATAGATTTCGTGGGTTTATATTAATAACTCAAATTCTTGGGGGTTAAAAGAGGTAACCCTAAGTTAATTAGTGGGGCATTATTGCCATCTTTTATTCTTAATTATATACTAATTAGGGTAAAAGAAAGAGGGTTTGAATAAGAAAAATAAGAAAGAACAAAAAGAGACAGAAAAAGAAAGAGAACGAGTAGAAAGAGAGAGAAACGAAGAGGATAGCAAGGATTCTGAGAAGATAGCTTGTTGATTTCAATTCTTCGGTGGAGGTAGGTTATGGTTTTCATGCTTTCATAGTAAACTCTTAATAGAGAATGATATGTATTGGTAGTATTGTAAACCCTACTATATGCTTAATTATATGTTTGCATGAATATGATTATGTGATTGTGATAAGATAAGCATGATGAAAATATTGAATCCCAAATCTTGAAAAGAAACTTTAATATACATTATTAATGATGATGCCTTGGTATAGAAGAAGGCTTGATGAATTAAAGTAATGGGATTGATGATGCCTTGGTATAGAAGAAGGCTTGATGAATTAAAGTAATGGGATTGAGGATGCCTTGGTATAGAGAAGGCTTGATGATTTACAGAATGATATTAGTGGATCGGAGTGTCACGTTCCGACACATAGATTTAGTGGATAGGAGTGTCACGTACCGACACATGTAGGGGATCGGGTGTCACGAACCGACACGTAGAATTAGGGGATCGGGTGTCACGAACCGACACGTAGAATTAGGGGATCGGGTGTCACGAACCGACACGTAGAATTAGGGGATCGGGTGTCACGAACCGATATGTAGAATTAGGAGATCGGGTGACACGAACCGACACGTAGAATAAGGGGATCGTGTGTCACGAACTGACACGTAGATTTAGGGGATCGGGTGTCACAAACCGACACGTAGATTTAGGGGATCGGAGTGTCACGTACCGACACAAGAGGAATAATGAATATGAGGGAGCGGAGTGTCACGTACCGACACAAGAGAAATAAAGATAATGAATCTTGAAAGATGTTAATATACTCAATCTAATGAACATGATTCCCAAATGAGTATGGTATTGAGGCTTGAGTCCTCATGTGTGAACTTGACGGTAATTGTTAATGAAATAGTGCTTGTTTTTGCTACATGTTGAGTATCATAGTTGATTTTATGATATTACTTGGTATATACTGTTTTCTATTTTGAGTTGGCCGATGATATCTACTCAGTACCCGTGCTTTGTACTGACCCCTACTTTTATTGTTTTCTTCTTGTTTAATTGTGGAGTGCAGCAAACGTGCCGTCATCTTCGACTCAACAGTAACTCTAGCCAGTCTTCGTCACATCGGATCTTCAGGGTGAGCTAATGCTTCTAGCTTGGACTGGATCTTCTTCTTCAAGTCTTGATGCCTTGAACTTCCGGCATGGACTAGCTTCTTATGTATTTTTAGCTTTTAGAATACTCTTAGTTTAGTCATTTGATTGTAGATGTTCTTGTGGTGATGACTTCCAGGTTTTGGGAATAATAGATGTTGAATATTGATAGTTATTGAATTGGTTTTTATTAATGAGTTAAGTCTTCCGCATTACTTTCTGTTGTTATTACATTGAAATGTTAAGGTTTAGATTGGTTGGTTCGCTCACATAGGAGGGTAAGTGTGGGTGCCAGTCGCGATCCAATTTGGGTCGTGACAAACTTGGTATCAGAGCATTAGGTTCGTTCGTCTCATCACACAAGAACAGGTCTAGTAGAGTCTTAAGGAACGGTAGGGGGACGCCTTTATTTTTCTTTGAGAGGCTATAAGACTTTAGGAAAAATTTCACTATTTCATTCTTTCTTTCGTGCTACTACTTGAGTCCAATTGGTATCTAGGCGATACGAATTGGTATCTGACCATCTTCACTCTCTTTCGCAGATGGTTAGAACTAGAGCAACAACTACGTCAACACCAACACCGGCCAGACAAGAAATAACTGAGCCAGCCACTGGGGCTGTGGCTCGAGGAAGAACAGCGGCAAGGGGCCGTGGTAGAGGTCGTGGGAGGACGTCCTCTAGAGGAAGAGGACGAGCACCGAGCCCATCTGGTACTAGGGCGGTGACTCCTCCACCGACTGAGGAAGTAATAAGAGAAGGGGAGGACGGGGAAACTGAACAAGTTCAAAATGAGGAAATGCCACCCCAACCTACCCCAGAGATGATCAATCAGGTTCTCGCCTATCTCAGTGGGTTGTCTGATCATGGCCAGACACCCCCAGTGTTCTCTGCACCAGCACCTCAGGCTCCGGAGGTACAACATGCGGCTACTATGACTCCCCGCATGAATGTTCCATTGGAAATAGGCACGTTTCCACGTCTGACTACTTGGCCTATAATGACAAATGATCAGCATGAACTTTTCAGTAAGTTCTTGAAATTGAAACCTCCAGTCTTCAAGGGTGCTGAATCGGAGGATCCTTATGATTTTCTGGTTGACTGTCACGAGCTACTACACAAGATGGGTATAGTAGAACGGTTTGGTGTGGAGTTTGTGACTTATCAGATTCAAGGGAACGCCAAAATGTGGTGGCGGTCACATATTGAGTGTCAACCAACAGAGGCACCACATATGACTTGGGCCTCATTCTCTAGCTTGTTTTTGGAGAAGTATATCCCCTGAACTTTGAGGGAGCGGAGTGTCACGTATCGACACAAGATAAATAAAGATAATGAATCTTGAAAGATGTTAATATACTCAATCTAATGAACATGATTCCCAAATGAGCATGGTATTGGGGCTTGAGTTCTCATGTGTGAACTTGACGGTAATTGTTAATGAAATAGTGCTTGTTGTTGCTACATGTTGAGTATCATAGTTGATTTTATGATATTACTTGGTATATACTGTTTTCTATTTTGAGTTGGTCGATTATATCTACTCAGTACCCGTGCTTTGTACTGACCCCTACTTTTATTGTTTTCTTCTTGTTTAATTGTGGAGTGCAGCAAACGTGCCGTCATCTTCGACTCAACAGTAACTCTAGCCAGTCTTCGTCACATCGGATCTTCAGGGTGAGCTAATGCGTCTAGCTTGGACTGGATCTTCTCCTTCATGTCTTGATGCCTTGAACCTCCGGCATGGACTAGCTTCTTATGTATTTTTAGATTTTAGAAACTCTTAGAATTAGTAGTTTAAAGTAGATGTTCTTGTGATGATGACTTCCAGGTTTTGGGAATAATAGATGTTGAATATTGATAGTTATTGAATTGGTTTTTATTAATGAGTTTAAGTCTTCCGCATTATTTTCTGTTGATGTTACATTGAAATGTTAAGGTTTATATTGGTTGGTTCGCTCACATAGGAGGGTAAGTGTGGGTGCCAGTCGCGGCCCGAATTTGGGTCGTGACAAACTTGGTAGTAAGGATAGGTGCGGTAGTCAACAAAGATTTGAACTTGAGACAGAGAAGATGGATGGAACTACTTAAGGACTACGACATCACTATTTTGTATCATCCGGGGAAGGCGAATGTTGTGGCGGATGCTTTAAGTAGAAAGGCGGGAAGCATGGGAAGTCTAGCTCACTTGCAAGCCTCTAGACGCCCATTAGCTAGAGAGGTTCAGACCCTAGCTAACGACTTGATGAGATTAGAAGTAAATGAGAAGGGAGGATTGTTGGCTTGTGTGGAGTCAAGATCTTCTTTTCTTGACAAAATTAAGGGAAAACAGTTTGATGATGAGAAACTACGCAGAATTCAAGATAAAGTATTGCGAGGAGAGGCTAAGGAAGCACAAATCGATGAGGAAGGTGTTTTGAGAATCAAGGGAAGGGTATGTGTACCCCGCGTCGATGGTTTGATCAACACTATTCTGACAGAGGCTCATAGTTCAAGGTATTCTATACATCCGGGCGCAACCAAGATGTATCGTGACCTAAAGCAACACTTTTGGTGGAGTAGAATGAAGCGTGATATTGTTGACTTTATTGCCAAGTGTCCAAACTGTCAACAAGTAAAGTATGAACACGAGAGGCCCGGAGGAACACTTCAGAGAATGCCCATTCCTGAATGGAAGTGGGAAAGAATTGCAATGGACTTTGTGGTTGGCCTTCCGAAGACAATGGGTAAGTATGACTCCATTTGGGTGATTGTTGATAGGCTAACTAAATCTGCTCATTTCATTCCGGTCAAGGTGACTTACAATGCAGAAAAGTTAGCCAAAATTTACATCTCGGAGGTCGTGCGATTGCATGGGGTTCCACTATCCATCATATCAGATAGAGGTACGCAGTTTACTTCTAAGTTTTGGAAAACATTGCATGCGGAATTGGGTACTAGGTTGGACCTTAGTACTGCGTTCCATCCTCAGACCGATGGTCAGTCTGAGCGAACGATTCAAGTGTTGGAGGATATGCTTCGTGCGTGTGTGATAGAGTTTGGTGGTCATTGGGATAGCTTCCTACCCTTAGCGGAGTTTTCATACAATAATAGCTATCACTCAAGCATTGATATGGCGCCATTTGAAGCATTGTATGGTAGGAGATGTAGGTCTCTCATTGGTTGGTTTGATGTGTTCGAGGTTAGACCTTGGGGTACTGATATCTTGAGGGATTCGATGGAAAAAGTGAAGTCTATTCAAGAAAAGCTTCTAGCGGTGCAAAGTAGACAAAAAGAATATGCAGATCGAAAGGTTAGAGACTTAGAGTTCATGGAGGGTGAACAAGTCTTGTTGAAAGTTTCACCAATGAAAGGGATGATGCGGTTTGGAAAAAGGGGTAAACTAAGTCCAAGGTACATTGGACCATTTGAAGTACTTAAGCGAGTAGGGGAGGTGGCTTATGAGTTAGCCTTGCCTCCAGGGCTGTCCGGAGTACACCAGGTATTCCATGTGTCGATGTTGAAAAGATACCATGGGGATGGAAATTACATTATCCATTGGGATTCAGTTTTGCTTGATGAGAACTTGTCTTATGAGGAGGAGCCTGTTGCTATTTTAGATAGAGAAGTTCGCAAGTTGAGGTCAAGAGAGATTGCATCCATCAAGGTGCAATGGGAGAATCGACCGGTTGAAGAAGCCACTTGGGAGAAGGAGGCGGATATGCGAGAAAAATACCCACATCTGTTTACAGATTCAGGTACTCCTTTTCGCCCTTGTTTTCCTTCTTTTGATTGTTCGGGGACGAACGATGGGTAAATTGGTATCTAATGTAACGACCCGTTTAGTCGTTTTGAGCAACAGACTTCAATTCTGGAAAAACTGGCAGAAGCGACGGACCCCACGACGGAACGTCATGGGCACGACGGACCGTCGCAGGGTCTCGTTTCAAAACACTTAGAAAATCTGAAATTGAGTACTGAAAACCGACTCTCTGAACTTCGTGACGGACCGTCACAGGCGTGACGGACCGTCACGGAGACTTCCGTGAAAATCCATTCTCTGAACTTTGCGACGACCTGCAGGACGGACCGTCGCAGGCACGACGGCCCGTCACAGGTTGCGCAAATCCCAGGCAGAATCAGATTTCCTTAGACGTTTTAAGGGACGTTTTGGGACTATTCTTTCCTTAATTATAGATTTCGTGGGTTTATATTAATAACTCAAATTCTTGGGGGTTAAAAGAGGTAACCCTAAGTTAATTAGTGGGGCATTATTGCCATCTTTTATTCTTAATTATATACTAATTAGGGTAAAAGAAAGAGGGTTTGAATAAGAAAAATAAGAAAGAACAAAAAGAGACAGAAAAAGAAAGAGAACGAGTAGAAAGAGAGAGAAACGAAGAGGATAGCAAGGATTCTGAGAAGATAGCTTGTTGATTTCAATTCTTCGGTGGAGGTAGGTTATGGTTTTCATGCTTTCATAGTAAACTCTTAATAGAGAATGATATGTATTGGTAGTATTGTAAACCCTACTATATGCTTAATTGTATGTTTGCATGAATATGATTATGTGATTGTGATAAGATAAGCATGATGAAAATATTGAATCCCAAATCTTGAAAAGAAACTTTAATATACATTATTAATGATGATGCCTTGGTATAGAAGAAGGCTTGATGAATTAAAGTAATGGGATTGATGATGCCTTGGTATAGAAGAAGGCTTGATGAATTAAAGTAATGGGATTGAGGATGCCTTGGTATAGAGAAGGCTTGATGATTTACAGAATGATATTAGTGGATCGGAGTGTCACGTTCCGACACATAGATTTAGTGGATCGGAGTGCCACGTACCGACACATGTAGGGGATCAGGTGTCACGAACCGACACGTAGAATTAGGGGATCGGGTGTCACGAACTGACACGTAGAATTCGGGGATCGGGTGTCACGAACCGACACGTAGAATTAGGGGATCGGGTGTCACGAACCGACACGTAGAATTAGGGGATCGGGTGTCACGAACCGACACGTAGAATTAGGGGATCGGGTGTCACGAACCGACACGTAGAATTAGGGGATCGAGTGTCACGAACCGACACGTAGATTTAGGGGATCGGGTGTCACGAACCGACACGTAGATTTAGGGGATCGGAGTGTCACGTACCGACACAAGAGGAATAATGAATATGAGGGAACGGAGTGTCACGTACCGACACAAGAGAAATAAAGATAATGAATCTTGAAAGATGTTAATATACTCAATCTAATGAACATGATTCCCAAATGAGTATGGTATTGGGGCTTGAGTCCTCATGTGTGAACTTGACGGTAATTGTTAATGAAATAGTGCTTGTTGTTGCTACATGTTGAGTATCATAGTTGATTTTATGATATTACTTGGTATATACTGTTTTCTATTTTTAGTTGGCCGATGATATCTACTCAGTACCCGTGCTTTGTACTGACCCCTACTTTTATTGTTTTCTTCTTGTTTAATTGTGGAGTGCAGCAAACGTGCCATCATCTTCGACTCAACAGTAGCTCTAGCCAGTCTTCGTCACATCGGATCTTCAGGGTGAGCTAATGCTTCTAGCTTGGACTGGATCTTCTTCTTCAAGTCTTGATGCCTTGAACTTCCGGCATGGACTAGCTTCTTGTGTATTTTTAGCTTTTAGAATACTCTTAGTTTAGTCATTTGATTGTAGATGTTCTTGTGGTGATGACTTCCAGGTTTTGGGAATAATAGATGTTGAAAATTGATAGTTATTGAATTGGTTTTTATTAATGAGTTAAGTCTTCCGCATTACTTTCTGGTTTTATTACATTGAAATGTTAAGGTTTAGATTGGTTGGTTTGCTCACATAGGAGGGTAAGTGTGGGTGCCAGTCGCGATCCGATTTGGGTCGTGACATAGTATTTATTTACACAAGATTTGTTGATTGTCATTTTTATGAATCAATATATCCACCATTTAGGGGGTGAAAAAAAAATAGTTGAGAAATGAGATAGATTGGAATCTACAATCTATATCTCATTTAAATCCTCGAATAAATCAATGTGAGCAAGAGGTTCAAACGATAATTTATTTGCAAAATATTGCAAATGAACTGCCGGATGCATTTACTAACCTTCCATGGTTACTAAATCATATATCCCAGTTGTTAATTATCAAGTTCGAATTGATGTCCCGATAGAACAAAATGTCAAGACAAATGAGTCTGGATGACGCTTAAAATATAGTAGACCAAAGTGTTCCAAGGACAAAAATCTTCAGAAAAGGAAAGGAATAAATGATCAAGATAATCAAAATATGAAAGCAATTGCTGATAAGAGCCCCGAGACATAATAATTATGACACAACATAGGGTTTCCATGTACCTAAAAATAATGAGAATGAGCAAATCTCTATAAATTATGTCTTGACAAGAAAAAGGTGAAATCAAAATAATATTGTGGTGGATAATATTTTTGCCTATAATAATGCAGTTCAAATAATGCAACAAGATGAGGATTTAGAACCAAAATCTATCAGTAAGTGTAGACAGAGAAACGATTGATCAAATGGAAGGAAGCAATTTAACAGAATTGACTTCACTTGCAAAACGTGAAGTTTTTGGACCAATAGTTCGAACACCTAAAGGTGTCAAGCCAGTGGGGGCACAAATGGATTTTTGTGCAAAAATGCAATGAAAATGGTAAAGTCACAAGATATAAAGTACGACTTATGGCACAAGAATTTACTCAAAGGCCTTGCATTGATTATGAGGAGACATATTCTCCTTTGGTAGATGCAATTACCTTTGGGTATCTAATAAATATGCATTTCATGAAAAGCTTGGAATTCGCCTAACAAACAATGTCACAACCTATTTGTATGGATCACTAGACCATAATATTTTTATGAAAATCCATGAAGCATTCAAAGTGCCTGAAGCATATAAAAATTCAAAAGAAAGTTGTTCAATAAAATTTCAGAAATTCTCATATGGATCGAAAAAATTAGAGCAAATGTGGTATAATCGTCTAAGAAAATATTTGCTAAAAGAATGGTATAAGAATGACCCTATTTGTTTTTGTATCTTTATACGAAGGTCAAAATCTAAATTTATAATAATATTTATTTATGTTGATGACTTGAACACATTGGAACTCCTAAAGAGCTTCCAAAAGTCGTGGAGTGTTTGAAGAAAGAGTTTGAAATGAAAGATTCTGGCAAGATAAAATTGTCTTGGCATCTAGATTACACATTTGGAAAAATGAAATATTTATCCATCAATTAACATATACTGAAAAGGTTTTGAGGCGATTTTACATGGATATATCACATCCATTGAGTACCCCAATGGTTGTGAGATCTTTTGATATAAATAAAGATCCATTCCAACCTCAAAAAAAGGATAAAGAGATTATTGGTAATGAAATATCATATCTCAATGTTATTGGGACACTAAAGTACGTTTTCCAATAATGCATGACCATATATATGTTTCGCAGTAAGTTTATTGTGAGATTCAACTCATGTCCAACAACAAGACATTGGAAAGGCGTTAAGCATATATTGTGATATCTTCAAGGAACAATTGATGTGGGAATGTTGTATTTCTAATGCATCCAAGTTGAAATTGATTGATTATGCAAATGATATTTGTCTGATTCACATAAAGCCCGATCTCAGACAAACTATTTATTCACCTATGAAGGTACAGTTATATCGCGGCATTCGATGAAGCAAACAATCGTTACTACTTCTTCAAATCATGCAAAGATAATAGTCATTCATGAATCCAGTCGAGAGAGTGAATGGTTGAGATCAATCACTCAACACATTTTGCAATTATGCGGTCTCTGTGCAAACAAAAACCAATAATATTATATGAAGATAATTATGCTTGCATAACTCAATTAAAGGGAGAATATATCAAAGGAGACCGAACAAAACATATTTCACCTAAGTTCTTTTTCACACATGATATTCAACAAATGGTGAGATAAATGTTCAACAGTTTCGTTCGAGTGATAATCTTGCAGATTTATTCACTAAGGATTGCCAACATCAACATTTGAGAAGTTAAGATATAAGATTGGAATGTGTCGTCTCTAAAATATCAAATAAAGTTTTCATCAGGGAAAATAAATACGCGTTGTACTCTTTTTTCCTTAACCATGATTTTGGCCCATTGGGTTTTGTTGGTAAGGTTTTTAATGAGCAGCACTCAAGGCGTATTAGAAGATGTGTGTACTTTTTTTCTTCACTGGAATTTTTTCCACTGGATTTTTCTTAATAAGGTTTTAAAGAGGCACATTATATATGGACATTCAAGGGGGAGTGTTATAAATGCATTAATGTGGATGTCATCCGTAACTCTCTTCAAAATTCTTCCATAACTCTTTTATGAAGTTCATTTAGATAGTAAATGAACTCTATTTAATTCATGTAACTTTAAAAGACATGTTGTACTACAAATAACGATGATTATTTTGTAAAAGATACAATCGAAAAGTAAAAGAAAGAAATAAGAAAACATTCTCTCCCATATATCTTGTTTATATATTTTTGTATTTTATTATTTTAGCTAATATTTCGCAACAAATTTCACTATTTTTAATTGGGAAATTTTTCAAAATGTCAATATTTTATTACGTACCTAAAATCTAATGAAAATGGATCCTATTAAATGTTAAAATATTGACATTTTGAAAATTTTTCTAATTAAAAATAGTGAATATTTTTAAGAAATATTAGCAATATAAAATAACATAAAATGAAAATTACTTCTTATGTACAAATTATATAGAAAATTTTGTATGTAAATAGATACGTTGTATATAATTATGTAAAAAATTTCATATTAAATTTATAATCAATTAGAAACACATTAAGGATGAGCAATTAACTAATTACTAGTCCAAATTATATTTCATCAATTTTATCGAACTCTCAGTAAAAAATTACTTCTCCAAAGCTGCTTGTGAACGATTTTTTGACACGTTTCATTTCAAATTTTATAAGAAGCAATTTTTTACTGGGAGTTCGATAAAATTGATGAAATATAATTTGGACCAGTAATTAGTTAATTGCTTCATTCTTCATGTGTTTCTAATTGATTATAAATTTACTATGAAAATTTTTACATAATTATATACATCGTATCTATTTTACATACAAAATTGTATGTATTATATGAACAAGTTAGTAATAATGAGTTTCAATGGATTCATTGAATTTTTTTGTTGGTTGCACACAAAGATAATAATGAATTGTTTGAGGGCTGAATTTTTCGTTGACTAATTCTTTTAGTTTTTTGAACAAAATGGTATCCCAAACATAAAATCTGCGACAATTGTACTGTATTTTCATTTTTTCTTTGGTCATTTGTTTTCTATTTTTGAACTATTTTGTATTCCTTATCGAAAAGGATATCATAAATGTAATGTTTTTTTGTTAGTGTTTGATCTGAATACAATTTCTATGTTCGTTTAAAATACATATATGTTGGCTGTCATATTATAAAATTGTGATGCACAGAATACAATTTTGTTCAAAATAAGATAAGAGCCTCATTGTAAATAAATATTATTTTAACTTAGATACAAATACAAATATGCTGATTGTCGTAGCATAGAATTAAAATGGAGAAAAATACATTTTTGTTATGTTAGAATTTTGTTGGCAGTCATAGCATACAATTGAAATAGGAAAAATACAGTTTTGTTCAAAACATGATACAAGTAGCATTGTAAATACATATATTTTAACTTGAATTAAAAAATACAGTTTTTTTTAAATACAATTTTGTTCGATCTAAATTTGAATGGAAAGTGAACACATAATATACAAAAATTGTTGGTATAGAATTATGATAAAAACATAATAAAAAAGAAATACAAACTTGTTCAGATTGAAAATTGAGTTTGAAATAAAAAGTGAGATTGAAATACAAAATGGGCACAATAATACTCACTTCAATTGTAATACAAATGTGACTTTGTTATACCATTACGATGAATTAAAATAAAAAGAAATAAAAACTTATATGTATACAATGTGACACTGGAATACAAAATGAGCAAAATAAAAATACAAAATTTGTTGTCATTTAATTTGTGTTGTGAGTGGTTGATGATTGTGAGGTCGGTGGTAAGAAACACCAACAATGCCACCATTCTGCCGACACTGGTTAGTAGCAATGGTCAACCACGTATATGCTTAAATTTAGAAATTGATGATTAAATGGGATAACTCTTGTAATCCTTTTGAAAGCCATTATAGAGGATCTATAAGGTTTTCATTATCCAAAACAGTAATCAAAATTGGAGAACTTAGTAAGCAACTAAACAAATAATTTTTTGAAAGATTTAAATAAAAACAAAAGAGGTTAACAAACCTAAAAGCCGGATAAAGATGCATACCTTAATCAATGAAATTCTTTTGAATATTATAGATTATGTCATTGGATAGTGATTTAGAGTTTATCAAATCCTAAATGTGATTTCAACTACAAACAACAATTTTGAACATTTAAATAAAAATAAAATCATAAACGAATAAAGATGCATTCCTTAATCAAATGGATTGTGTGAATATCTTTATAATATATAGTATTCAATTTCTGAAACAAAAAAAAAATGCAAGAAAGAGAGAGACATGTTTGAAATGGAAAACATGAGAAGAATTGAAAGATGGAAATATGTGAGAGAGAGAAAAAAATATTTTTTTTAACCTATGAGAGAATTTATTGAAAAATGTGTAATTAAGGTGAAATAAAATGGAAAGTAAATTAGGATACACAAACTTCTTTAAACTAATGACATTTTTTTTTTATATTTTTACTAATATGGAGTTTTTTCTACTAAATATGGTAGATCTTTTTGACTACTTTGCTAATTTACCCTTTCTAATTAGGGAAAATTACGCAACTATTTATACTATTTAATTACTCATCATAGCTTTAGTTTGCTATAATTACCACTTTCAACTAATATTATACATTAATTACGTGGACTGACTTCGAGTTTGTATATGTATAATTCGCCAAGATATACAAATACATATGTATAATATACAATTATTTAACCTATATACATATACAATTCGCCTTTCTCACACTCTTTGTCCTCACTCGCTCGCCTCTCTCCTCCCTCTCTCAATCTCGCTCGCCTCTCTCCTCCCTCTCTCAATCTCGCTTGCCATATATACAAATGTATATGTATAATATACAATTATATACATATACAATTCACCTCTCTCCCACTCTGCCCTCTTTCCTCAATCTCTCAATCTCGATCGTCTCTCTCCTTCCTCTTCCAGTCTCGCTCGCCTCTTCTCCCTCTCCCAGTCTCTCTTGCCATATATACAAATACATATGTATAATATACAATAATTTAACCTATATATATATATATATATATATATATATATAATTCACCTTTCTCCCACTCTTTTCTCCTCTCTCGCCTCTCTCCTCTGTCTCCCAATCTCTCACATTTCTCCTCCATATAGCATGTAGCTATAAATTATAATTATCAAATTATATGGAGAGTAATTAATTATTTTTAAGTGGCTATACGTGAAATTTTCCAACAAGGCAAAAGGAGCCCGGCCCAAACAGCGAACATGGTATATATGTGTTGTGCATCGCCAACTCTAGGGTTTTGATCCGTCTCCCGCAAAAATGGTATGCTCAATCCTCTATGGTTCCAGTTCCGTACCTTCTTCACAAGTATTGACATTGATTATTGTTTCTGTGTAGGCTCCAAAGAAGGGTGTTGCAGTAGCAGCAAAGAAGAAGGCGGAGAAGACGTCGAAGGTGGTGAATCCACTGTTCGAGAAGCGGCCAAAACAGTTTGGTATCGGTGGGGCTCTGCCACCGAAGAAGGATGTAACAAGGAACGTGAGATGGCCTCGGAATGTTACCCTCCAAAGGAAGAAGAGGATTCTCAAGATGCGATTGAAGGTCCCTCCTGCTCTCAACCAGTTCACCAAAACCCTAGATAAGAATCTAGGTCAGTATACTATTGTAACCTTATATCCTCTTGCTTTTTGGTGAAAGTTGGTTGCTGTAGTTTTGCAACATTAATGTCCATTTCCTTATATTTGCACCTTCAAGGTAAATCTCTGGCATCGATGTTTAGTACACGAGCTACTTCCTTTCATTATACAAGTATGTTTTATGGTGCATGTTATTAACTGGAACTTACCAGAATTGGTGTCATGAGTAGCGAAGCAATTATAATGAATGGAGTATCTTGTTGGAGCTGTAATGTGTTCCCCTAGATGTCAGAACTATGCCTCATTGTGTACTTGAAGATGGTTGAGTGAGTGGTTGTTTGTGCTTGACTTGTGGGTTTTTATGATTCCAATTTTATCATGTCAGTGAAAGTTTGCAAAAACATAGGCTTTTTTGCTAAGTGAGCAATATGGATTTCATTTCCAGGCTCACACCTCTGGAACTGTTGCTGGTGGTTTATTTTATAGTTCATAACCAAGTGGTTGACTCTGAGCTACTATTGTCCTTTTTTAGAATAAATTTTTTGTTTGGATAGTTCAGAAACTACTACTATCTGTCATTGTTGAATAATAAATTTTACATATTCTTAGTTCATTTCTGGCAAAATATATTGTTTTGGGAAAATGTAGTACTTTGTAATGTTTTATTAAGCTGCTGCCATGTAACCATTATGTCTTCCCACTTTTCCTGTATACCAAGATTGATAGTATTGTTTATTAGCTCTCAACTCATCTTCTGTATTGTTTACTTGCATGAGCTGTTTTATGTCAGTGATACTGATTTGAATTTTTCCATTGTCTTTGCCCTTTGAACATGTCAGCTACCAACCTTTTCAAGATGCTTCTTAAGTACAGGCCTGAGGACAAAGCTGCAAAGAAGGAGCGTCTTGTTAAAAGGGTTCAAGCTGAAGCTGAAGGAAAAACACCTGAAACAAAGAAACCCATTATTGTGAAGTATGGCCTTAAGCATATCACTTACCTTATTGAGCAGGTTTGTTTTGGTCTTGCGAATTCTATCATACTTTCTCAAGCACACAGTTTTTCATCTTTATAGTAACCATTTTCCATTGATGTCCTTTCAGAACAAAGCTCAACTAGTAGTGATTGCTCATGATGTGGACCCAATAGAGTTGGTTGTCTGGCTGCCTGCACTATGCAGAAAGATGGAAATTCCTTACTGCATTGTGAAGGGGAAAGCACGTTTAGGATCTGTAAGTACTATTAAGTCTGTTTTCTTAATGCTTCCCAACAGATTAGATACTGATATTGATGACTGCACAGATCGTGCATAAGAAAACTGCTTCAGCCTTGTGTTTGACAACCGTGAAGAATGAAGACAAAATGGAGTTCAGCAGAGTTTTGGAGGCAATTAAGGTATCTCGGCTGAGTTTTGTTTGCATTTTGACTTAATGCTCTTCTAGGATTTCTCTTGATGTTTTTTTATTTCAGGCCAACTTCAATGACAAGTATGAAGAGAACAGGAAGAAGTGGGGTGGTGGTATCATGGGCTCCAAGTCACAGGCCAGGACCAAGGCCAAAGAGAGAGTTCTTGCTAAGGAAGCTGCCCAGAGGTTGAACTAAGAGCTTGCTGTGATATATACACTGCTATTGGATTCAAGATCAACTCCAATTTTTGTGTTTGGTTCACATGCTCGACAATGTTAGAGATATTAGTTCGATAAGTTCCACCATTATGTTTGCCTTTTGCAGATTATTGCTCTGTCGGAGCTTAAAATTAAAACTTTTTGACGTTCTTGTTAGATGTTTTGTTGAGTGTTTTTTATGGCTGTGAATCGCTCAGTTATTCAAGTATCCATGCTTTTACTGCTTAATCTTTGCTAATTTAGTGCAAACTCTAGTTTAGGAATTACTGCCTTCCTGCTATCCTGGTTTGGCAAACGTTCACCAATTGTTCTATGCTGTTATTTTTCCCACCAATCTACATGCCATGTCAATTATTCTTTCCCTAGAGTCCATTGTTCTTGGGGCATTCATGAGACAGCCTAGAGGATTTTCTCCTTCTTCAATAGGGTTGAACCAAGGGGATCGGCTATCACCAACTTTATTCATTCTGGCGCAAAAGTTATGTCAAGAGCCTCGAATGTTTCACTACAGAAAGAGTTCAAAATTTTTGAGATGTTTTCACTAAGGCTCTTGAAAGAGGTCCTCATGCACATCTTATGTCCAAACTAGAAATGAAAGACATTTTCATAGCTTACCTTGAAGGATGGTGTAAAAGTAAAATTATGTAAATGTGTAAGTGTGCGCCGATGATGTTGCTCACATTATAGATAATGGTGTGCATCACACAATTGATTGTGTAATTAAGCCAAGTTGGTTAAATGGTTTATTATGATTAGTTATAAACAGTTAGTGAGTTGAGACAGTTAGATTGGATCACAACATGGTTATCGCGTGGTATAAAATGTATTGTAGATTGCAGATAATCAATGAAGTTAGTTTTTCTCTGATCACACTCAATATGTATGTTCCTCTCTGTTCTTAGTTAGTGTTGCTACGTCAAGTTTTACTTTAGATTTTATAAGCTCAACAGTTTGTGATTCATTTGTTTTAATCTTGTTGTTTGCTTATGATTGTGAAGAGGAGAGGCTTCGCACGGGCCTGTTTTGTTTCATGTGAAATGCAAACCTAAAAGATTGAGATTCATTTAATTTTGTTTTTAAAAACAACTGCAGCCTACAAATTTGCTTAAAATAAGACGGTGGATATATATTTGTTTTAAACAAACAACTTATTCTTAGAAAGTATGCAATGTTTATTAGTTTTAATACAACAAACTAAATCAATCAATAAAAACAATCTCAAGATAACTAATCTTAGAATAACAATTGCACGATAACTAATCTCATCATAATTTATTTTCAAATCAAATGACTCCTAAGGTTCTTTTAAATTTTTTTTTTTAATGGTCGTAAGTATTTAAGACTCACTCGCATAAACAAAATCAATAAGATCTTTTATTTATCGATTTATCGATTTTGGTCTTTAACGGTTCAATTTTCGCAACTAATAAGAAAATGCTTATAAAAAAATATACGACTTATCTAATAAATTTGATGCGACAAGACAATAATGTAACTTTACAAATGCTTATAAAGTAGAAACAATAATTATAAACAAGAAAAGAACTATGTGTAACAAAAACAGAAATTAAGAGGAATAAGATTCTTACTTAAGGTTTGGAAGTTTTCTTTAATGTAAAATTATGAACTCAACGAATTATGAAATGAAGGCTAAATGACAAAGACATAACTAGTAAGATACTTTAATAAAAATTTAATGTTTATGTATAGGTAAAAGTGGTAAGTTATTAATCTTAATGGGTTATCGGCTTAACCAATAACCCATGATTGAAAACCAATACCGCACCGATGACCCGATATATATATATTCTTTTAATAAAACATTAAATAACCGTTAACCCAATAGCAATAAACCAATAACATTTTTTTCAATTCGATTTATCAGTCTGTTCGATTTTTGCAAACCCCTATCGCCAATACTTATTGAATAGCTTGAAATATATTATCCCATATAGACCACAAAAATAATCTATTTCTATAAATACTTTCAGTAACATAAAAAGTTTTATTCATGTGAAAACCATTTTACAAATTCGACTTGCTAGATTGCAAGTTCAAAGGGAACTAGTAATGTATAAGAGCATGAAGAGAACAGTAGGCACAGATGTAGATTAGAAAGACTTAACAAACAGGGAAGCCTACTATTGAGGTTGTACAAGCCGCGAACTCCTCTTGCACTTCAGTTATATAGAAGATCGAGTAGCTCTCTGTGGAGTTAAAATGTACATTTCACAGCCATGAGCTTTAACCCGGGCACTAAATGAGCCCACCGTGTTCTCTGAGACAACTTTATGCTGCAAAATTTCAACATAGGAAATGCGAACAGGGTAAACTTTTGGAATAATGATACCAGTATACAGAGTCAACGCAATGATGCTAGCTAGCTAATTCAGATGTATCAGCAAAAATTAAGTCACAAGAGATCTCGGGGTTACAAGTTGTGAAAAAGAGATGGCAAGCTATATATCAACAAAACAGGAGTTAGCAGTGGTTGATATAAAGCTGGCTATACACCATGCAGACTCACCTTCCACAAGTCTCTCATAGAGACGCTAATCGAGGGTTCTAGTCCAATGGCACTCCATTTAGCAGTAATAGTTGCAGCTTTTGAACATCTGTTCCAGAGTACCATAGCCAAACGGTTTCGAGACAATGGACCAGCCCAAACCTGAATAATATAAAATTAAAAAACAATAACAATAACAGTTTGGTAGAGCACAGAAAAGTTTAAACCCCCTCAAACCTGTTCTGTCTTCCCCAAAAGAAAAGGAAAATACATCCAAATGCATCTCAACAATAATATCAGTAATAATAATAATAACCACAACAACAAGTATGCCTAGTCTAAATTAGTCGGGGGCTATCCTAATCCTTTACATCCCCGCCCAACGGTCCAATCCAATGATGGCATTCACTATTATTAATAATAATACTGACAACAAAATGAACTACTTTTGACAGAATTTTTTGGGCAAATCCTACATGACATAACACATCTTGGCTAATCAGTTGAACACGTGGGTAGTAAATTCTCATAGTGGCTGCATTGCCACTTGAATATCACAAGGAACTAGTGACGAACTTTGGCAAAACCATGGTTCTCTACATATAGCACGCGATCATCTTTGTGATTGTGTAGCAAATTCATCCACCCAAAAGAATGGAAGTTTTTGTTACATTGAGAAAACTCCAAACTAAAACTAAATTCCAATGTGTCAAGAAAAAAGAAATGTGCTTTTCAGCTGATAGAATAATGAGTCAAACCTAGGTTATATGGATACATTTCTTGCAGTTAAGTGGCATCTAGGGCTGGGAAAAAACTTTGGTAAATTCCAGGTAAAATAGCAGTTCAATCTTATGTCCGATGGAAGGGCTGCTTGTATGCCCTTGAGCTGGTAGATACTCCTTTTCTCAATATGGTAATAATTCATGAAAGAAAAGGAAAAACTGTGCCCATGTACAATAATTATACCAAAATGCAGAAACCAGAAACCTTACAAAAATACATGGTTTTCAACTAAAAACACCTAATCATCTATACAAGCCAAAACCTCATGGGTGCATCAAAAAGAAATAAGGAAAGGCTATACCTTAATTGTACTAAATCTTTCTCTACATCCTCAAATGCTCTCCTATTCCTCTCTCCAAACGGTCCACATAAGTGCTAGGGGAGCGACACCATTATATATTTCTCTGTCTCATTCTCTCTGTTCTTAATTTTTTATAATTGTAATTATTGTCAGCATCTACCTCTCTATGCATTGAGTATGTTATCTACCGCTCAATATGATCGTTTATTCTTTAGAGGAATTAATAGGTGGGAAACTTATCAATCAAATTCTCATCATCGTCTAGCTTATTTGTTCCAAGAAAAAACAAGTTTTCAACAGTAAGGACACTTCATTTCGGGAAAGCATCGAAGTATTTTGTGTTTAAACTACACCCATACAAAGAGCTCTTATGTCAGATACTGAAATAAGTAACAAATGGTGCAAAATGTAGATAATGAGAAACGGTTAATGAGAAACAAGGTGCAACTAGACCTGCTGGCAACCATCTGGTCCAGAAGAGTAAACTCTCCTACCCTGAACGCCAAGGGGATCTGTAAAAGTGAAGAAGTTATCTTTTCATGAATTTTTTTGTATCGAAAATTCAAAATCATATGCACATTGAAAGTAAAAAAATTTGGGCTAATTAACCAGATACGATCCAAAGATAGAGAGTATGACCTCCTCACTTGATAAAATAAGGGTAGAGAATGGGTTATAAGGAATATAAAGCTCTTTACCTTGGTTAACAGCGATAACCTCTTTATTGGAAAGAATTTCTAAAGCATCAGCAGTGATGTTTCTGACATCACAACCAATTATAAGTGGAGCCTACAAATCGAAGCATAGAGTCAGGTCATGAAGTAAGAGTATTGAAGCACACAAAGGCAATGTTTTTTCCATGAATAGCCAACATAACAGACCACTTCTTTTCTCACATATGTACCAGAACATGATAAATGTTTGAAAAGAAGGGGAGAATGAATAAACTCATGCAGTATGATGGACTAGTAATGAAAAATACACATTAAAGCTTCCAAACACTATTTTCCACTTTTTTTCTGAATAAAATATCTAGTTCCTATTGACCACATTCAATCCCCTATTTTTTATCCTTATTTATACAAGGATTACCAACTCACATTCATACACCATTTAAACCAGGAAGCAATTTCACTAAAGAAAGGCTGTATCACTAATTTGTTGTTTTTACGAAGAAATTGTTTTGAAAAGGCACTGGATACAAAGTATTCCATCAGACAATCAAAAAGAGAAAACAAGAGAGGAATTTAAAAAAAAGTAGTTAAGAGTTGCCTTCATCAGAGCCCAGATGCTAAAGTGCCCTTTGTACTCGTGGTAATTCATGCCGCCATTCCCAACTTCTAACATATCAGGATCTGCCAGAAGATATAGAAGGTTAAACTCAGTCTTAGTCATGCTTAAAAATCTAGAGAATCAGGATCATCACCTACCGTTCCATCCACCGGGTCCAGCATAGGAAGCCCACTTGTTATTGATATCGGCAATCGTTGTCATGCTAAAAAAGTAAATAAATAAAATATATCAGTTAGTCTGATGTTTATTAGAGCAGAGAAAAATTTCAGAAAAAGCAAAAAACCAAGTGATAAGCACAGCAAAAGAGCTGTCTTACTGTTAAGTTCAGCTTTGCATATTTATAAGTATCCAGCTATGTTTCATACTTAAGAGTAGAACTACAATCAAAATCTTCTAAATTTCAAAGGTCATACATACATGTATAAATATCTTTATTTACCATAATGATATACGATTACAGAATAAAATAACAACAAGAAGATGAAATTTATCTTGCTTCCTTATTAATAATCAAATAAGATTTAGAACCTTATCCATGTATCATTGATATCATCTGTTGTACGCCAACTGTTTCCAATTTTTCCTGCCCATTTGGCAGGGTCATCAATGCCCCTGACAAATTTAATAACAAAAGCACCAAGAAAGCTCTCAAGATGCTGGTAAAGAACTCCAGTACAAATTAAAGAAAGTGCCTCTAAGTTACACTTACCATTCACAAAGTGCGTAAAAAATAGTTCGTCCAGTAGCATTAAGGGCATCCCGCATGGGTGGGTATCTGGAAACAATGTCTTAGTATTCAGATCTAATTACACACTTAAAGACAATTAAGTTAGACCTCACAGACTAAGAGCTGAACCTTTTTTGTGGTGGGAGGCCCAGATTGTAGCAGTTGTCGTACTTCAAATAGTCAACACCCTGTGTAGTTGAACAACCACAATATTAGTTAGCAAATGCAACGTAAATCATCTACCACACCAAAAGAAATAAATGAAAAGCAACGCCAACACTAACATGTTAACCACTATTCACAAGTAAGAAAACCGTCTTACCTTGTATAAGAAATGCAATTAACAATATTAGCTAGTGATTTAATCAACATATGCAACTGTATAGTTTCTTCTTCATTTATTTTTTTGGCATAAGCAAAGACTATTATTTCCTTGAAGTCATATCAAGCTTTTTGGCATTATGCTCTAAGTCTCTCTGACTACAACCAGTGCTGCTCTAACCTCTAAGGCTCTTGGACAATAAATGGAAAAGACTATCATATCAACCAGAAACTGAAAAAAGAAAAAGAGGAAGAAGAAGCAAAGTATATTCTTCTTTTAATGTTTATTACCATATGTATATGTAACTCCACTCTGAAATCACCATTATTGTGTTTATCAATAAGGTAGAAGTTACTGAGTAACGGGATTGATGGAACAAAAAGGACAAACTAACCCAAGATGCCCAATGTTCTGCATCATTTTTTTCTTGAAACAGCGAACCTGGCCGAACTTGACATGTAAAAATCCTACATAATCCATTAACCGAACAGTGAGAAACAGGAGAATGAACAAACGCTTAATACCAGACGAGAAAATGTATTTTCATCTAATATTGGCATAGTCAAAAGATAATCAGACCAGGTATTTGGGATATGTCGTACCCAGCATCAGAATAGACACCAAGTTTTAGTCCCTTTGAGTGCACATAATCAGCTAGAGCTTTAATTCCAGAGGGAAAAGTTTTTGGGTCAGGAATCATTTCACCCTGCACAAGGATTGACAGATGAGAAGCATCTCACACATCCACAAATGGCTAAAAAGGGAAGTTCAAACAAAAGTTCTTAAATGAGGAAATCAGTTAACTCTTTCAGAACCAAAGTTCTAAAGATATAGGGAATCAAGGCATGAAAAATGTTCAGGAATGAAGGCTCCCGGCGGAAGAGTCAACGTGCACGCTAGCTGGTCTGAACACCATTGTCATAATAATATAATCATAACAAAAGAAGAAAACACAATGTTGAGGAATAACATCCTAGCTTAGAAATGTAGACGCACCTTCGAATTTCGTTTCGATCTGGACCAACAATCGTCTACCAAGAAGAAAGGATATCAAAATGTCAAGATTCAAACCTTAAAAGCAAAGGAAATCCAAGTTCATCACAATCTTACCAATGTTGACATAAGTATAACCCAGGCTAGCCAAACCAGTTGAAATGAGTGCATCAGCTGCCAAACAACACTTCCATGTGAGCTCATAAAACATTTAACACAATTTCAACAACTCCACTCCCACCCCAAAAACAGCATCAGAAAGTAGCATAGTTAAGACTTCCCAAACAGTTGAAGAAACTTCCTTCCCTTCTCCCCAAACAATCCAAATTAATGAAAACCTTCAATCCTGTTTTATTCTCTCCCCAGGACAAGAGCATAAGATACAACAAGAACAATATACCTAATAAAATCCCACTAAGCGGGTCTAGAGAGGTTAGAGTGTACGCAAACCTAATCTTTTTTTCCAAAAGACCCTCAAGTGCATTAAACACTTGGAAGTATGTAAAGTCATTTTAACTGACATGAACCTCTAAGAAAAGGACATTAAAGAAACTCTTTAATCAATGCATGTAACCAATTAAATTCCCCAGTTAAAAGAGAGCCTTTAGTTTCTCAAGAACTCACTTATGGGATTACAATGGAATATTCTCAAGAATCTATCAAAACAAGGTGAAATACTCAGAGCATTACCTGTTTCCTTGATGACTGTTTCATTTATATTGCAGGCAAAAAAATTCCAAGTACTCCACCTGTTCCATAAATATGAATAATCACATAACTATAAAGTTGCAACTTTTAACACAAATTGAACTAGAAAGGTTCAATTTTTATGGAAAAAAAGAAACACAAGAAGGAAGTAGAGTTAAAAATAAGGCACCCCATCTGAGGAGTTCGAGCCAAGCCATTGTCAATTTGAAGAAAACCATAGTTGGAAGTATCATAGAGTTGAGAAATGAATGTGTCTTCAACTTTCAAGTAAGGATGAATTGGAAGCACTGTTGCCGCCGTCAATGACATCAAAAACACCGTCAAAGACACAACAGCAATGATGCCACTCCACTTTGCCATTCTTGATTTTTGGATTTTCGTCCACAAATTCTTAAAAAGAAAAAAATAGTGAAATCACTTAATTTGTAGTATTTTATTTTTATTTTTTTAGATGAAGAAGAGGAAAAGGTTGAAGTGTCTACTTTGATTTGATGACAAAAAAATGGTACTTTATACTGCACTCCAGATGCTACTATAAAAATATTATTGAACCGTCCATTCTTGCTAAAAGGATTTTTTTTTTAATTTTCAATGTTTTAAACCAAGAATATCAAGCTTTAATTAAATTTATATTGTGTACCATGATCTATTTGTAGGTGACATTCTAACAAATTTTTTGTTCATATTTAAAATTCTATTTTAAAACATCTCCCAATCGATATCGATAAAAAGATCTTATTTTATGGGAGAAATTCTTTTTCTAAAGTAACATCCATTTTTTTAAAGAAGAAAATGAAAAGAGTGTGTAATAGGACAAAAATAGGTTAGACATGTGGACAAGTTAAATCGTGACACGCAAAAGTATGATGAAAACAACTTAATGAATAACCAGAAAAAATCAATGACAGATCATGCAAGAATGCGAAAAGGTCAATGAGTCTGTATATGCTAGTTTAGTGACTTTTGGAATATCACTCACAGAATTATTGTTTTTATCACTTTGAAAGCATTCATACAATAAATTTAATTTTTTTTAAATTGATGGATAATCTACATAGTACAATAAATTTATAACACTATTTAATTATTTAAACTATTGCATCCCTAAAGATGAATATGACAATTTTTATTTTATTTAAACAAAAACCTAAATAAATAAATATTAGACCCTCTCTTTCTAAAATTTGACTTTTGGACCCCTTATTTCATCAAGTCACCCTCAATAAGGCACTCTAGATTTCTCATCTTTAAATTATGTTTTATACATCTTACACTGACCCTACATTGCTTGAGAAGGATAATCATATTTGTTATGGAGTGGAGTAATCTTAAAGAGAAAATATTAATTTTGAAGGAATATTGATTGTATTGAAGTGTTAACCTAATAAGGGAATACATGGGAGATATATATAGGAGATATAGGAAGGAGTACTAATCCTAATAGGACTAGGATTAAGGAGTACTAATCCTAATAGGACTAGGATTAAGGAGTACTAATCCTAATAGGACTAGGATTAGCACACAATAAATACTATTATTATTTAATACTACTTATTTAATACTATCTGTTATTATCCCCCCTCAAGCTGAACTGACCGGAAGCGAACGGAAGCTTGGAACTGAGGTAATTGTGCTGTCAGCTCGGGAGAGGCTTGGTGAGAATATCAGCCGGTTGTTCTTCAGTGGGTACATACTGCACAGTCATGGTGCCGGCCTGAACTTCATCGAGAACAAAGAGACAATCGGTATCAACATGCTTCATTCTGGTGTGTAGGACGGAATTCTTGGCCACACAGATGGTTGATTTGTCGTCACAATAGAGAGAAGGAACAGTGTGAGTGGTGCGGAGTTCGCGAAGAATATATGTGACCCACATGGTCTCAGCAGCGAGAAGAGCAAGGGCGCGGTATTCAGCTTCAGTCGAGAACCGAGAGACCTTGGGTTGTTTTTTTGTACACCAGGAGATCAGGTTCGGCCCCAAAAAAATGAGAAACCCCGATGTAGATTTTCTGTCATTTTTATCATTCGCCCAATCTGAATCTGAGAACCCCCGAAGCTCCAAGTCCCCGGGTCGAATGAGTAAACCACGACCAAGAGTGCCAAAAATGTACCTGAGAATGCGTTTTAGACAATGGTAATCACGTTCACTTGGTTGATGCATGCGCTGAGCAACTCGGTTGACAGCAAACTGGATGCCAGGACAGGTAATGGCCAGATACTGTAGAGCCCCAATGAGGCTGCGGAAGTGGGTGATATCGGCAAAGGGGGTGTCGGCTCCATTCGTAGACGAAGAGACTGCCATCGGTGTTGGTTGACTGGTGCATTTTTCCAGTCCAGCTTTCTGCAACAAATCTCGAGCATATTTTGACTGATGAAGAAACTAGCCGCTGCCTGTCCGAGAAACCTTCATTCCCAGAAAATAATGTAATGGGCCAAGGTCCTTCATTTTGAAGGTAGTATGCATAGCTCGAGTGGCATCCTGAATGAGAGCTGCAGTAGAGCCTGTATTAATGATATCATCTACATAGACAAGAAGAATGACTGTACCGTGTGCTGAATGTCGAGTAAACAGACCCGTGTCGTATACGCAACACGTGAAGCCGAGTCCCTGGAGGAACGTTTTCAGACGTGTGTACCAAGCACGGGGGGCTTGCTTGAGCCTATACAGAGACTTCTGGAGTTTGCAAACATGTTGAGGGAAGCGGGGATCAACATAGCCCGGTGGTTGCGTCATGTAGATAGTTTCGTCAAGCATGTCATGAAGAAAAGCATTGGAAACATCCAACTGATTGATGAGCCAATTGTTGCACACGGCGAGTGATAGTACCAGGCGAATGGTTTCCTGCCGAATAACAGGACTGAATGTCTCGGAGTAATCAAGCTCATACTCCTGATTGTAGCCTTTAGCAACCAAACGAGCCTTGTACCTGGAAATACTGTCATCTGCATTGTGTTTAATTTTGTACACTCATTTACAGCCCACTGGGTGCCGCCCATGGGGCTTAGGTACAAGAACCCAAGTTTTCTGATCAGTCAAAGCCTTAAACTCGTCATCCATAGCATGACGCCAATAAGCATTTTTTGAGGCAACAGAGTAGGTTGTTGGTTCACTATCGGGAAGGGGTGTATTTGGTAGTATGGTAGCCTGAAAGGTTTTGGGTTTAAAGATATCGGCTTTGCCACGGGTTAACATGGGATGAGTATTGGGGGGTGGCACGGGCAGTGGTGATTTGGAGGTGGCCGGGAAGGACCCAAAACGGATCGGGCTGGAGATGTTGTGGGTATGGGGTGGTTGTGAGTGTGGGTGGTGGTTGCGGGTGTATTGTGGGTGACGGTCAAAGGGGTGATGAGGGGTGGTTAGGTAGTGGGTGGAGGTGTGGGGGAAGGTGGTGAGGGACCCTGTGAGTATGTTGGAAAAAGGGGAAGGACGCCAATGAATGATGTATTTGTGGGAGGAAATAGACTCGTAGGGAAACTCATTTTCGACAAATTTGACATGACGAGATATGTAGACTTTATGAGTTTGTGGGTCAAGACAGTCATAACCCTTGGAGGTAGGATGATAGCCCAAAAAAATACAAGGACGGGATCTGGGTTGTAATTTGTGAGTAATATGAGGGCGTAGCCAAGGGTAGGCAAAACACCCAAAGACGCGGAGGTTGGTATAATTGGGAAGTTCTTGGTAAAGGAGTTGATAGGGTGATTTGTTGGAGAGGGTGTGGCTGGGCATTCTGTTAATGAGGTAGTTTGTGGTGGCTAGAGCTTCTACCCAAAAGGAGACAGGGAGATGAGATTGATGTAGAAGAGTAACCACCATTTCAATGAGATGGCGATGCTTACGCTCAGCCACCCCATTCTGTTCGGGAGTGTATGAACAAGAAGGTTTGATGTGTAATTCCCAGGGATTGCAGAAACTGGCCAAAGATGTTATTTACATATTCCTTTCCATTGTCACTTCGAAAAAGTTTAACATGAGAATTGAATTGTGTTTTGACCATTTTTTCAAAAGTGACAAAGGTGGTGTATGCCTGTAATTTGTGTTTTAGTGGGTACAACCAAGTGTATTTTGTAAAATCATCCACAAATCAAATATAATAGCAAAAACCAGCAAATAAAGGAACAACAGTAGGACCCCATAGGTCAGAATGATAATTTGAAAATGTACAGTTGTACGCCTTTCAGATAAAGTAAAAGGTAATTTATGAGATTTAGCAATTGAATAGGAGTCACAATTATTTACATGAATGGAAGAAAAACCTAATTGAGACATTAAAGAATTTATTATTTGAGTAGACGGGTGACCCAGACGACTGTGCCACAACAGACTGTGGCCATCAGCCGAAAGAGCCACCGGAACGCTTTCTGAAACTGGGTGGGCAGACGAACTTGTGCCAGGAAGAACGTACAGACCGTGCTCACAGGGGCCCTAAAAAATCACCCTCTTGGTAGTATTGTCTAGGATCTGAAAATCATTAGAGGTGAACAAGAGTGAGCAATTATTGTCTTTTGTGAATTGGTGAACTGAAAGGAGATTGGTTTTAATAGAAGGGACGTGGGTAAGGTTACCTAGGTGAAAGATAGCGGTGGGGGTTTTAATGGTACCCGTGCCAGTGTGAGAAATATTAAGGGACTCACCGTTGCCAACAGTAATACCATTGGAGCCATGATATGGATTTGGAGCGTTAAGCTTGGATAGATCAGAAGTGTGTCCTGTTTTCTGACAGATTTTACAAGTTGAACGATCCTGCTCGTAAGTGCCCTGCCCGCCGCTGGAAGATGACTGCCCGCCGCTGCCGAAGGAGTGCAGGCTGTTGTTGCTGCCGTGCTGCTGACCGTCGTACGGCGGACGACTGCCCTGCCGACCGCCGCGCCCGCGGCCTCCGCTGTTTCTGCCGTAGCCGCCGTGACTCCCCTGCCGGCAGCCACCACGCCCCCCGCGATAGTTCTGGCTTGCGGTGAGGGCGGTGGCCGTCTCCATAACAGCGGCTTCTCGGAGAAGAAGTTTTCTCTCGAGATCCACGTTGATTTCTTCACTTTTTAGCCACGAAGAGAGAGTAGCCAGGTCAACATGCGTTGGATTGATGCGAACCGCCTGTTTAATGGAGGAGTAAGCTGATGGGAGCCCCCGAACGACGCACATGACGAGATCTTTTTCGGAAATGATTTCATTCACGGTGTCGAGGGCTGTGATGATGGTGGAGACCTCGTCTAAATACTCCGCCATAGTTTTCGTGCCTTTGGTAATTGTGTGGAGACGATCACGCAATTGAAAAATATGAGAGTGGGAAATTGATGCATAGCGTGTTGCGAGGGTCGTCCACAGGCTGAAGCAGTTGTGTATGATCGGACGTGTTTCTGAACCGTGTGAGAGATGACCGCAATCAAACATGATCGGATCTGGCCATCCACGGCTTTCCAGGCGGCATGGGCCGGATTGGTTTTTTTAGATTTGTCCGTGGCGTTGATGACTGCCGGCGGCGGTTCTGTGCTTCCATCGACGTATTTGAGAAGGTAATTGGCCTCAAGGGCTGTAAGAACAGTGATTTTCCATGTAGGGTAATTTATGTTTGATAATTTTTCTGGAATCAGGGCATGAAGATGCCTGAGAAGGAGTTTAACGCCAGAAGGAAGTGAATCGAGAGGATCCACCTCGGTTGTCATGGCTGCCGCCGCCCAAGAGAAGAGAGGGAACGATCGGTGCCCTAAAGAGAGAAAAAAAACCTAGAGAAAAGAAAATCTAGATTTTCTGGCTCTTGATACCATGAAGGAATATTGATTGTATTGAAGTGTTAACCTAATAAGGGAATACATGGGAGATATATATAGGAGATATAGGAAAGAGTACTAATCCTAATAGGACTAGGATTAAGGAGTACTAATTCTAATAGGACTAGGATTAGTACACAGTAAATACTAATATTATTTAATACTATTTATTTAATACTATCTGTTATTAAATTTGATAGTTGCTTCGAATGTAAAACAGGACAATAGATCAATGGATCTATCAATAACAATATAATCTACGTTGATTTGAATTAAAATAAATAAAAATAAAATAAATATCAGTACATCATGACATTCTGTGTATTTTAACGAGTTAACTACTGGCGAAATTAAATCATCAAAAATTGAGTATTTTATTGTGTAAATTAGAATTAAGGAAGAGGACAAGGAAGCAAAGAGCACAAAATTTGCATTACAATTGATGATTCTTTTAGTTCTTCATTATTCTTTATTTCAAGTTTTGGAATTTTCTCTACTTATTTTTTTAGGCTTTTAAATTTTAAATCGTGTGTCGCTAAGTTTAGAGAATTCTCTAAATCCTAACATATGAAGCAAAGTCCATCAATTATGGAATTTTTTACTTTTTTTAGTACAATCGCTTAATTAGTTTGATTATTTTTCTAATTTTATTTTTTAGTTGTAGCGAGATTTAAAATTTAATGGAGCATGCTTATGCGGTTTTTCTATTAAAAGATTTTTTATGGCTACCAGGTGTTTGGAAAAATGTCTTAGCAAGAAGAAATGTACTTTGTATACATTGGTCAATAGAATATGGATTTTGCCTACTCCTTTTCAAATTCTTGAATATTAGAAATTGTAAGACTGGTCAACGGACCGGAACCGGGTCACCGGACCGGAATGAACCGGTACCGGACCGGACCGGAATCCGTTGACCGGAATTTTGACCGGTACCGGGATGAACCGGACCGGAATTACCGGGATGGTTCATCGGTTCCGTCCCGTTCCACTATATACCGGGACGGAACCGGAATGAACCGGAACGGACCGGGATGGAACGGGACGGGATTAACGAGACGATATTTTTTAAATTACGAAAATATAATTTTTTTTTATTTTTTAAGTATAAAATAATAGTTTTTAAATTTATACTATAATTTTTATCTTAAGTTTATTTTAAAGATATTTTATTAATTTTTTTTTATTATTGTTAAGTTTGCAAGTAATCTAATAAAGTTTTCAAAATTTAAATCTTTTGAAGTTTATACTTTATAAGTTATTACTTATATTTATTAATATTTATTTTATAAGTTATATTTATAACTTGTATCTTGTAAATATTAAATAAATAAAATTTGTAATTTTAAAAAAGTAAATTAAATTACAAAAATTAAAAAATATCAATTTAATTTATTTAAATTTGTAACAAATTACAATTTCAATTTACAACTATTAGTAGAGTACATAGCTTACGCAACCACCTTCTAGGAAGGGTTTTGTTTCAACTATGTCTCGAATGTAATACTAATAGTTGTATAGTCCCGTAAATCCTCTTTCTAACTCAGCTAGGGATTGATTGTGATCAACTTCTGGTCTTGGTAAAGCTCGTTGACGATCTTGAATTTCGATGCCATCATCACTACCACATCCAATAGTTGAATCTATGAAAAGTTCAAATTGACTATCTAACTTTGGAAGTCCTTGATTTCTACGCTCAGCATTTATCCAGTCTCTAAATAACACTGATATCTCCAGGCTGTCTTCTGCTAACGAATATTTGTGGTCTCCAATTTGAAATCTTGCCGCGCTGAAAGCTGCCTCCAAAGCTACTGATGATCCTTGAATTGCAAGCACATCCTTCACCATCCTACTAAGTTTTGGATATTGAGCTCCACGATTTCTCCACCAGTTCAATAGTTCCGGTATACCATTATCGTTTGTAATATCATCTGTACCCTGTTCAAGATATTTAACAAATTCACATTTATTAGAAGAGTCAAGACCAAGTTTATGTTTCACTCGTCCATGAGCACCTACTTGATTTGTAGACGTTTGAGGATTTTCAACATTATCTAAGAATGAATATTTATCATACATTTCTTTTGCAAAGTATTTTATACTATTTTGACATGTTACCAAATCAGGTTCTTCTTCAGGTTGAATATCTAAATTCTGATAAATGCATTCAACTAAAGCTTTTGTACCATATTCTTTATATTCGGGGTTGAAAAGAAGTGCAGTTAAATAAATTTGAGGAATAGGAAAAAAATATTTTTTAAATTTTGTAATCATAACTTCAATAGCAGAGGTGAATAAAGTATTTGTTTTATATTCAGAAAAAATAGATGAAATCTCACATATGTGTATTAAAATTTCAGAAATAGTAGGATAATATATTCCAGAAAAAATTTTAGTAGCATCATAAAATGATTTCAAAAATATTCTAAGTTCATTTACTTCATCCCAATCACTATCATTAATTTTAAATTCAGGATAAGCATTATGATTATTAAATAGCGTAGTAATAGGTTGTCTATATGCATAAGCAACTTCAAGCATATCATAAAAGGAATTCCATCTAGTTTTTACATGCTTCGGAACTTTTCTAAACGGAAGTTTAAATGCATTACAAAGTTCTTTAAATTGATTAATTCTACTACTACTATTCATATGAAAAATATAAAAACAAGCATTATCAATTTTATCACAACTATTTTCAAATAATTTCACACCGTCACTAACAACCAAATTTAATATATGCGCGGCACATCTAACATGAAAAGCATATTTACTAATAGGACAAAGTCTAGGTTCTAGCAAATTAATAGCATTTAAATTAGCAGAGGCATTATCTAAAGTAATACTAACGACTTTATCACAAAGACCAAAAAAATCTAAAATTTCCAACACAGTAGTAGCAATATAAATTCCGGTTTTTTTCTTTTGACAAATTTTATAACCAATAATTCTTTTTTGTAAATTCAAATTATAATCGATCCAATACGCAGTAACAGTTAAATAATCAAAACCATTAGGACTACGACCCATATCAGTAGTAATAGCAACTCTACAATCCATTAGTTCAAAATAGGCACGTAAATATTGACAATGTTTTTCTTGAAATTCGAAAATATCTCTTTTTACCATGCTTCTTGATAAACCTTGAAAACTAGGATTATATGTTTCACGAATATAAGCAATAAAACCCGGATGTTCTCCAAAACTAAAAGGTAAACCACAAACAACAACCATTTTAGCAAAGTTTTCACGATCACGATCCTTGTTATAGGTTCGATGTGTAAGAGGACCACTTGGGTTCGAAGTATTTAACTCACTTTGAACCATATTTGATCCTCTAACCGATTCTTCAACATTACAATTTCCACCAACTTCAAGAGAAGACATATATGCAAACCACTCTTTACTATGCTTGTTAATCAAATGTTTTTTTAATCCCCCCGTTGAACCTCCCGTCCCACCAGATGTATATTTAAAATGTTGTTTACAAAGATTACATATACTAAAAGTTTTTTCTTCATTCAAATAACAAAATTTCCACTATGCTTGTGATTGTGCATTTTTTCACTATGAAAGGGAGGGTCATTCTTCATTATTAAATGCACCAAAAAGCAAAGGAGAGAAAAGAAGAGTGAGACATCACAAAGGAAAATAGTTTGTGAGGAAAAATAGAGATTGTGAGTCATATCGTAGTGAGGTGGAAAAATCAAGAGAGAGTTATTTCTTGTGAGCGTGTAGTGGTCTTTGGAGTTTTATTCAGACCTACAAGTGTAAAAATCTTTACTATAATGATATCATTTGCTCCTCTTGGGTCGTGATTTTTTCCTTATTCAGGAGGGTTTCCACGTAAAATCTTGCTGTCATTATTGTTCTTTTATTCTCGTTGATTAACCGTATTATTGTGATCCACTTTTATTGCTTTTATTACCGCAAATATTATTTCTGTTGCGGATTTAAAGTTGACCCAAGTAAAATCTTAAATCAAAATTTAATTCGTAAGGAAACTTTCAACTCAACTTTGTACTAAAAGTTTTTAGTGACCTTAATTGTATCCAATATTATTCTCACACTAAAAAATTTACCTTTACAAGTATTGACAATTTAAGAATCACCTGATAAGATCTTATTCACAAATAAAGAATAGTTTGGTATCTTATCTTAATTTTTTGTGGGATGCTACAAAAGTTACTACATTACTTCCCTTCATTATGAAGATAACTTCTACCTTTATAATCATTATTCTTGAAACACTTCACCCCCATAACCCCCTCCATTATATTCATGTTAATGTCATGTTTATGACTACCTTTTGTATGCATCTATGTTACACTATAAATAGAAACATAAAAGTTTATATTGTATACACTTGAAGATTTGGTAAACACTTGAAAGAAAGAAAATTGTCTTATATTGTTTTTCTTGTCTTCATCTTTATATTTTTTTTGTCCTTAAGTTTTACAACATTTTACACTTTTTTCACTCTAAAAAAATAAAAATTCCAATATTGAAAATATATTTTTTTGACGATCAAACAATTGCAAAAGCCCGTTAAATGAAACTCAAATTAGAATTCCCTTATATATATATATATATATATATATATATATATATATATATATATATATTATATTATATTATATTAATTATGGCGACATTATAATTTGAATTTATTATATATATTATATTATATTTTTGTGTAAACTTTCATTTGTAAAAAAAAAGTTTACACAAAGACCATGTGAGACAATTTGTAGTCTCTCCTGAGATCATCAATATTGTCGTCCGTAAACATTAAGGGCTTATTTGGTGTGAGAGATAAGAATAAATAATTCGTAAATAGTTAACTAGTAAAAAAAATTCAACTTATTTAGTGATAACCTCCATACTTTAATAATATTCATAAAAAAAAGTCAAAAATGTCATTATTTTTTCTGATACAAATCATATTTTCTCTCTCATAGATTACACGGGGCCATATATTTGGATAATTGGCTAAATATTAAAATCCTTTAATTATGCTTTTTTCAATTTCTCTCTCTATGTTTAATCCAAATCATATATTCCCAGATTTTCAAATTGAATATATTTTTACTTTCGATTATTTTCCTTTACTTTCGTTTCAAGATTGGATTTGAAAATTAACATTGATTTGGGTATTCATGTTTATCATATTCTTTATTATTTGCTTACTGATTTTACTGTTTTTAATTTTTTTTTGATTTATGTCGTCTTAAAATCTCTTTTATGGATTGATAATCCAAAATTCTCTCTTCAATGGATGATTTCAAGAGAGTTACTAGAGGTATCAGACAAAATAATCAAACTTCTTCTGATTTTCCATCATTTAATCTTTTTTTTTCACTCAAGAAATAAACAATAATGTAGGTCCGGCTTCTAAATCTAAGGAGGATAGACGACGGGGAAAATTGCAGGACTCCGTCGATGTGCAAAATTCCACACAAATTCATAACGACGAAGTTGAAGAAGACCAAATTGTTGGAGAAGAGGTATATTATTTTTTTGCATGTTCTGTGTCTTGCATGTTTAGTTGAATTTGTTTAGTAATTTCTAAGATTCAAATAAATACATGTTACAATGCGTTTGTACTATTATAGAATAGATTTGTAAGTGTATATGAAATTTTGATTTTCTTATAGTTAGTATATATTGTTGTATTTTCATAGATTTAACGTATTTTGTATTCACAGATTTGGAAGTGTATATGAAATTTTAATTCTGTTATAGTTAGTATGTATTTTTGTATTTCATAGATTTAATGTATTTTGTATTCATAGATTTGGAAGTGTATATGGAATTTTGATTATGTTATAGTTAGTATATATTTTTGTATTTCATAGATTTAATGTATTTTGTATTCTAATTTTTTTGTTGTTGTTAGTTATGACAATGTACTACATATTAGGAACCATATGTGTTTTTTGTTTTCCACATTTATACGTATTCACTAAATTAAGTGCACATTTACAATTTTTATTTTATTTTTTGTTCGTTGTTGTATGTTTTGATTCTGTTATAATTAGTATGTATTTTTGTATTTCATAAATTTAATCTATTTTGTATTCTGTTTTTTTTTTGTTAGTTATGTCAATTAACCACATATTAGGAACCATATTTGTTACTTTTTACAAATTTTCTCTCCCCTAAATAGCTCATGTTTGTTATATAAATTATGTATTCTTTTTAATTAAATCAAATAATTAAAATATAATTAACATACATTTTAAGGTTAAATTTTAACATTATCACTAAATACTGAAATTATTGACACAATACCATATTAAATACTAAATATTGACATTGTGAAAAAATTTCCTAAATAATTTTATGATAAAAAAATTAGTCCCGAGGTTAAATTTAGATGTCTTGTTTGGAATTATTTATCTCACTATTTATAATATAGTGATGGAATAAGTTATTCTATAAACATGGTGAAATAAGTTTTCCCTAAATAACTAATTACAAGATAATTAATGATAGAATAACTAACTTTCTAATCAAACGACTCCTCCTTATTGTTTGTGCCCTAGACTCGTAGTATGGTGATTGGTGTTCTCAAATTCAACATCGTTCGTCAGACTACTTTTTATCTTCTATTATTATAATAATAACTAGTTTATTGCATTGTTTGTTACCATTATTGTAATTTTGTGATATCCTTGACTAGAATGTCTCCAAGCATTTATGCCATACTAATATCAAAAATCAAAATATTATGATACATTTAATTTGCAGATAGTCAGCAACTCATTGCTGAATTATGGGTTGCTTTTTGACAAAAGATGATCATACAAATTTTAGTTTCATTTGAACTCCCGCTCTTAAATTAAAATATTCTTCTATCTGAAAATTAAATAGTTATTAGCAAGGAGAATTTATCAATAATTTTAAAATAATGAGTACACTATTATTAAAAAATGACTATGTATAATTTTAACTCGATATTAAATCACTACTTTAATTTTGGAACTCTAGCAGTGGCGTAACTACTAGCTGCATCACTTGCTTCGACTTAATCCTTCTTTTTTAAACGAATAATAAAAATTCGTTGAGAAATTAATGAGGCATTTCAATTCTTCTGTCGGATTCTAATTAGATCAAATTAAAACCAGCAGATAAACTAATTCAATCAAATTTGAACTATAAATATTTACAACAGAATCCATAACTTCAGCAAACAATTAAAAAAACAAAACATAAGAACGAAAAAAATAATTAAAATGTATACAATTAGAGGTTTCATTCCCACTCATTAGCTAGTCTTTGAGGTTGTTTGTTCTTTTACTTGGCCCAGACACCGGTTTCTTCCCTTTAGGAAGCCGGTTTAATAACATATTCACACGTTCCCTTCTCACGTTCATTTTATCTTCATCAAAATATTTCTCATCGGACCATGAATTTGAGTCCTTGCCAGTCACAAGTACAATATTAAACGGTCTAGCACATGAACGTTGAGATATAAAGAGGAAAACCACGAGGAAGGTCACTGTGATTTGGCTAACCTTGTAACACAATTTAGAATCCGCCATGAATGATTGATTCCTAATCAAACTCGAGGGGAAAATGAGAAATGAGAATTTAATTTAGAGATTTTGGCTTAAGAGGTAAGCTATATAGACATACAAAACAAGTTGTGCATATTAGAAAAAGTCAGCCTATTAATTTCACAAGTCGTACGTAACGACGTAACATTTATAGAAAAATAAAAAAGAAATTTTGGTGCTAAGTCTACACGCTTTCACATTATATTGCACACGCTATTAAGATGGCAGCATATATCACAAAGTTGGTTAAGTTTGATTATTATATAGCGTGCTGCTTTAATTCCACTATCCAACTTATTCCTCAAATTGACTAACTTGAATGGTTTAATTAATAAAGAATATTTTTATACTTTTAATATAACATTTTAATTATGGGCGGATCTAGGATATTTGCTCAAAGTTCCTCGATTACAACCTGATATTTTATGTGTGTTAATTAAAAAAAAAAAGCATAATATATAAATATGATACTTAATTTAACATTAATTGACAATTATGATCCTTCAATTTAGATGTGCACAAACGGATACGTAAATTTGTATAAAATTGAACAAATTGACACATTCATCCTACATGACACCCTACATGGAAATTTTGTGTGCTACGTGTATCATGTCATGTAGGATACATATATCTACTTGTTCAATTTTATACAAATTAAAGTGTCTATGTATCCACATTCAAAGTTAAGAATCATAATTATCAATCAATAAATTAAAATTATAATTATATATTATGCCTAGAAAAATGATAAAAAAGTATTTTCTTATCTTATCGAATACGTGTTACGTAGGCATAATAAATAATAGACCACACATACAAATTTGTTGTCATTTTCTGAAAATTGTGATGGTAGAAGCAAACAAATATAGACTTTAAGAAGCACATATGATTTAATTATGAGTGTGATAGGGTTGAATGAACACTATATTTTCACACAGTTAAAATATTCAACTCTTATTTGTGGAAAAGAAAATGGAAAGCAAGTAATTAACTTTCTTTATTCCTTTTATTACAATTATTTTATTTTTATAACGATAAAAGCGAACACTATAAGGTCCGTTCAATTACTTTACTACCAAATATAAATGTTAATAAAGTGAAAGAACGTTCATATTAATTATATTTATGTGAAACATAAACAAATTCAAAGCTTCCCAAGTGTGTCTAATAATTAAATTATATAAAAAATAATTATATTCAAAAATATTTTTCCTTCGAATGAAAATTTTATATAACGTAAATTTAAATTAGTTGGATTTTGTAATATAACAACTTTCTCACAAGTCGGTGATTCATTTGCCAGCCACAACATTGCAGCCTTTTTCAACCAAAATCTTGTGAGGCACGTCATTACCTACTTCACAGCTGTCTTTGCCACATCCTCTTAGGACCGACCATTAAATTGTTTGGATCAAAAATAGATAGATGCAAATCATGGCAGCTTTAGCGAGGGGGGTTTATATAAAAGAATAAAAATAGATGAGCTTTTCTAGTCTATAATGCTAAAAAGATAAATATAAATACTCCTTCCACCCAAATTGTGTGATATTCTTGGCTAAACACCTAGACTAAATAATAAGAAAAAGTGAATTTTATGTCGCAACTAAACAAGATGCTGTATTATCAAATAAATAGTTAAACTGGTGCTTGTTGTTGCACCAGAAGTCATTGTTCCAGGTGCTAAAGCATGGATAATTTGTATTCATTGAGCAAAAACGAATTGTAATTGATATTAGTATCTGAAAGCATATCTTGAAGACGCGCGAAAGCACGTATGGTATAATTATAAATACATGATATCAAATTATGAAAAGATTTTTATCACAATTCAAAAATGAACACGATAAAATTTGTTTATTCCCATCAAGACAAGTCAATCTTAGTTCGACGGTAAATGAAAAAAATGAAAATATAAAGCAAAAATAAGATAAAGCGGAAAACTTATTCTTTCTATTAAAACCCCCAAAATCTTATTTTCACGAATACAAGTCACTACATATATAAGACACAAAATTAAGAAATAAGTACAAGTCTCAGTCTTTGTTTCTTAAATAAAACAAAGCATAAGGAAAAGGAAAAAAGGGTTCGCCGATAAGACAAGCACCTACTTCTAGTCCTTTGACAAGCCTCAGAAAGTAGGAGAAAAAGGATGATCACACATTACCGGGCTCATAACTATACAAGTATAGAAATGATAAGTGGGTACTACCAACAATATGGTACCCCAACAAGCAATCTAATAAACGAAGCAACTTAGCTAGAAAACAAATACTCCTTTCATTTCAACAGAACCTTTTTAAATTACAACCTCCATAGAGATTAGTCCAATCGATCTATAACATCTCGTAACTTGAAATAACTAAGAATAAGCTAGGAAATTAAAAATAATCACGTTGGAAAGAAAGGGGAAAATCTGGAAAATTCTTCTAAGTTTAAGAAGTGAACTTTGGTCAATTTCAAACGACAATATCTTCTAGCTCAGGAGGAGCTAGAGGTAATTCTTGATATGGTTGGAAAGCCCTTGGAGATATCTTTTCAATTCCGTCAAGTTTGCGCATTTTTGATATCGTATGAGGAAGATATGCCTATCGGGAGTTGGATTGTCAAAGTGAGGAAAGGCCAATCCTAATTTAAATAAGGGCAAACTAGACTTTTCACCCAACTATTTCCTAATTTATTTTACAAGGGTTTAATAGGGGTAAAAATAAGTCTTAAGTCAGTTTTGGAAAACTACATTCACGCTTAGGGCTTGGTAGAAAAGAGAAGAGAAGAAGGAGAAGTGAGAGAGATCATGGTTTCGCCAAGAACACTAAGAACTTCGAGTGGATTTCGTCGGGGATGAACCCTAACAAGGTATCTGAGATGTTTCGTGTTGGGTGAGTCCACCCACAGACCAATTTTTTTCAATTCAGAAGCTTATGAATTGTTTACATGTTATTAAGAGTTGAAGTTCATGAAGAAAAGTGTTGAATTATTGTTGATTTAATCATTGACTGCCTATTGTTGGTTTATTCTTGTTTCTATGGGTTGTTTCTTAGTTGAATTCAATGGCTATGAGGGTACGAATAGTCCCAAGTGTTTGGTGAAAGAATTAGGGAGGTTTGGAGATGAAAAACAAGTTGAAAAATCCATCAGACGCACCTAGGCAAGTCAAGGGGCGTTGCGCTTGTAGTGCACCAAAAAAGTGCCCTCAGTCACTAAGGTCTGGAACGGCGCGCCAGATCAAGCCTCAGTCAAATAAAGTTGGCGCGGCACACCCGGATCGACGTTTTTCACCTAGTTTTTGTAGTTTAGTCCTTTTATGTTCTTCTAAGGTATATTAACTCCTTCCAATGATTCTAATCAATTCAAATGATTTCGAAACACCTAGAAATCATTGAGGAACGCAAATCATAACCTTGAAACAATAATTCAATTCAAGGAAAGTTAAGATCAAAGTCTAAGAGTTAAGAGTCAAGTCTTAAGTTAAGAAGTAAGTCAAAGTAAAGTTCTTAAAGGTTTTAAAGATTATTTATTAAACGTTTTAACTTCATTTTAAGGCTCAAGTTTCAAGTCAAGTAAAGAGTAAAGAGTTGAAGATCTCCCTCCAAAGTAATATAAGGGAACTAAGTATTCTCTAAGAGTTGAGTTCATTTCTCAAAAGTTATAACAGAGTTAAGTATTTCCTAAAAGTTTATAAATGTTTTCTCACTTAAGTTAAAGAGGAAACCAAGATTTCTAAAAGAGTTTTGAACAAGAAAAAAGGGACAATGATCCCAAGAGAGCTTTTTAAAGCTTAAGTGTTGAGCAAATTATCTCAACCCAAAGAAAGGAACTTATTTTAAAAGTATGAGCTAAAGTATACTTTGGGATTAGTATTGACCACCGATGTGGGGATGAGAGTTCATATTAACTCAAGTCTCCATGTAAACCATGTAACCATCATGGATATTAACGAGTCATTCTTTTTAGATGATCACGTAAGTTAAGATAGTGGATCCACTAAGTTGAGGATTTCTATGAGACGACAAAGTATAGGACAGTTCTGGCAGCGTGGGCGAGACGTTGTATCACCAATAAGGCTCATAGTGGTGGTTGTCGGTTAGAGAATCTCCCACAGTTTGAGGTGGACACTCATCGTGAGTTGAGATGAAGTGTTTAGTATCAACCTCACTACATCCTAAGAGTTTTCCAAGGTAGGTAAAAAAACTATTTTACTTTCATATATAAGTAAAGTTGAGTTGTTATTGTATTTTCTTTAACGAACTGAGTCGTTACCCGGTTTTACGAGCTTTTAATATATTGCATGTGTTCTTATTGATTTATATTAAGTTCAGTCTGTTATAAGATGAGCAGAGACAGGGTAAGTGTTTCTTCTTATTCTTTTCAAGCTTAAGTTGTTGTTTCGCATTTCCACTCGCATACTCGTACATTTAATGTATTGCTACCAGTTTGCCTGCATCATTCAGGTAATCAATATCAGCATCCAACGTCTCGTTGATCCAGTTTAAGCACTCAGTGTCAGTGGTGAACCTCCTTACATTCCGGAGGACTCTTTTATTGTTGTTCAGTCTTTTCGTTTTAGAATGTTGTGTGGGTTTTCCCCAACATTCATCTTAGTATTATAGGGGCTTCATAGACAGATAGTCAGATTGTTTAGTTTGAGTCTTTAATGGTTTTAAAGTTCTTAAAGGTTTTAAAGTTTCAGATTTTATATTTTTGAGACTTAAGTGTCATTTGGCCAAAACATTTACTTAAGTTATTTTATGAGAATGTTTCTTGTATTGTGATTAAGTTAAGTCTTTCGCTAAGTTAAGTAAGTCATGTCAAGGGTTTGCTCAATACCAGCAATGGTCATTGGGTGTCGGCCACATCCATTATGTAGGCTCGGGTCGTGACACTAACAATTCTACAATAAACAACTCGCAAGGGTCAAAAGTCACAATTCAAAAGACATGATCCAACAATCAAACAAATCAAGTAAGTTAATCTCCCTGTCAAGTAGATCAATAAAACGTAACTAGTGCATCAACCACAATTAACAATTAACAAGTAAGTCATACATAAACATCAAATGCATCAAATTACAGTAAGCAATCTCCAAAACCATTTTCTATCGACTTTAAATCACTAGAAGAAATTATTTTCCATCAGCTTAATACCAAATCACTAATCAAAATAATTTCTCATTGACTTTAAAAAAAATTTACTAGCCGAAATCATTTCCACCAGCTTCGTATCAATTCGCTAGTTGAAAATGACCTCGACATAATAACACTCATTGATAATAATATCAGTATCATGTACACTTGTCGGAAATGACCTCGACATCATAACTATCATATGTCTCATCACAGTATCCAACAAACAATGGACACAAACAATATCACACTGCATGAAAAAATACAAAATTCATATGATTCAAGGTCACATTCATGTTATCAAGCATTTCATCAATTAATAATAAGTTCATCAATTAATAATAAGCGTCACAACAAGGCCATTCACGTCATTATAATCATCACATAGTCCATTCAATTCAACCTTTTTTTATTTATTAGGATTTATCAAGTGGACAATTAATTCTTCACCTCATCCTCATTACTCACAACATGAACAACGAAGGGAATACATAAATTTGACTAAAATCCATGGTTTTGGAGATCATTTGCCTTAAATCAATCAATTAATCACTTTAAGAATTGAGTCTACCCCTTCTGACCAATGTCCAAGTCCACACAATCTATAAAAATCAAGTATTCACAATAAATTTTCTGAAAACAACAATACCTACATCAATTTCTTTAAAAATGAGTCAAGCAACTCAAAATTCAATTTCGAAAATAAGGTTTGAATATGAAGTTTAATAGTTGGAAATGGTACTCAAGACCTTATGAAACTCATGGTAAAAATCATTTCAAAAAGGACTTAAAATTAGTTATTAACAATCTCCCCCTTTTTTAGTTTAGAAATTGAGTTCTTGAATAACCTAGTCATCTACCAATCAAAATCTAAAATTTTGATGTTAGAATTCATGAATAATCGGACGAAAATGAAGTTTTAGTATCATGAAAGCTTACCAAAATAATGCAGCACAAAGATTCCTATCAAAAATCACTTCAAAGTGTTTCCCAAGCTCAAAAATGGAAAATGGGGATTAAACCCCAAAATTACAAGTCAAAACCCTCTTAGATATCGCACCCCATTTTCTGGATTTTTTCTCTCTATATAATTTCTCTCTCTTTGCAGACGCTCTCTCTCACAACGGCTGGAAACCCAGACACGTTCAGTGCCGCAATGGTGCGTGGGCCGCCGGTAGCCGTCAAATGGGCGCCAGACCAAAACTAAAAGGAGCGCCTTGGAGAAGGATCCCTACCTATACATAACACGCTCCATGATCAATCTCAGAACGCCTCGAATTTACAGGTCAAAGATGCGATGAAACCTGCGAGTTTTGAAGGGGAGTTCGATGAAGATCGAGAAAATATTGCCAAAGGAATTTATGGATGGAATCAAGAAGAACGGATTATGGCAAAGAATTCCCCACATTAGAATCTATCACAGATAAAAAAATTAGCGATTTCCATCGTCCCAATCACTCAGAATCGAGAGGCGACCTTTGAAGGAATCGCGACAGAATCGCCGGAGTCGCGTACTCAAATTTGATCGACTTCCAGTCAGATTCGAAAAGATTTGACCACTGGGGTTTTTTCCCCCAACGATGAGGTTCATCTCACCCAAATTTTGAGTGAAATGGACGGTCGAATTGCCGGCGGGGAGAAATCCGGTGACGGTAGAGCTCGAAATGGCGAAATCCATGGAAGTTCGTCGAAAGAGTCTGATTCTCAGGCCAAAAACATTCAATTAACAGATATTGTCAACCAATCTAATATAGAAATCATTAAAACCAATCTAATATAGAAATCATCAATAACAACAATCTAACACCCTCCACTGATCCTAAGTCCAATGTTCAACATGGGAGACATGACAGTGCAGGGGAAACCTCAGGCTGTGTTTGAAGTGCTGAACAAGACATCAATGTTGTTGTTCCTCAAGAAATCGAACAAAAAACAATGAACAAAGAAAACAAAACTCAGTAGGGGGGAATTCGACTGAGCAGTAGGGCATTAACATGAAGAGCATGAGGACACACTCAGCAGCCTCAACAATTGAAACTTCCAATTTTTCTTTTGCCATGACAGGCAATTCATCACACCTAACTCCTAACTTTAATGCAGGTAATTCACAGAATGTGCATAACAAAGATGACCAAGGTGAAAGAGATGGGAATGCAAAGGAGCAAAGACATGAACAATCAAAGGAAAAATCTGATCAATCAGACAAGCAGGACCAGAAAACTGGGAAAGAAAAAAGGAATGTCGAAGGAGGCAAATCAGTACAGGGGCAAAGGAGTAATGGGAACCAACCTGATCAAGCCAGGCACACCTATAAGCAGGGGGGAGGTAATTCTGATACTCAAATCGATCGAGAAAGTGAGGAGTATCACAACAACTTTCCCAAAATCTCTAATAACTATAGAAGGTATGATCCTAATGCCCAAACTGATGAACGAACAAGCGGGGTGGTCAGGGTGTTCATGTAGCTACTAGAAATCCTAATAATCAGCAGCAAGGTCAACAACCTAATAATATCAACAAAAATGATCAAAGCTCAGAACCTGCTCCCTACACTGTTGTACAGTCCTTTGTTGCTAGGTTGAGGTATAATTAAGCTAAAAATGAAACTCCAATTGTTTTGAATGAGCCTGTCCATACAACTAGACAAGGATTCCCTGTTGTACTTATAGATGAGAATGATTATTATGTTAAATTGGTGGAGACTTGCAAATATACTTTTGTGGGCAAGTTTACTAACACAATGCCTAGAATGGAGCAAGTGAGAAAAAGCTTCATTCTGCAAACTCAATTGATGGGGGGTATTAAGATTACATATTTCAACTCTAGGCATGTTTACATTGATCTGGACAATGTACTTGACTACCAAGATGTTTGGACAAAGCTGAAAATGAACATTGAAGGACAAGCTATGAGAATACAAGCTCGGATCCGTGATTTTATACCTGAAGAGGAAACACCAATTGTTCCTGTAAGGATGTCTATTCCAGGTCTTACTTGGCATTGTTACAACAAAGTATTTTTGTCAACTATTTTGAAGAGTATTGGGAAGGTGTCGTTCTTGGACTCACCAACCTCACAATGAACTAGGGGCAGTACCACTAGAGTTAAGGTCCAAGTGGATCTTACTAAGGAAAGACTTCTCATGTTTGGCTGGGATTCAAACATTCAAACCCCAACAAAAGAAGATGGTTAAAGGTTGAATATGAGGGGATCCCAAGTTGTTTCTTCTACTGTAAACACCAAGGCCACAAGGATGAAGAGTGCACAATCAAAAGAAGGGATGAGGAGATCAAGAGAAGAAAGAACTGGAAGTGGAAAAGAACAGTAAGGAAAAGGGAACTCTTAAAAGTTACAGGAACAGGGAAGGAGTGCAATGGATGATACAACAAAGTCATCAAATCAACCAAACAAAAACCAAAAGGGAGGAACTGGAAAAGAGGATAATTAAAATCAACCAAGGATACAAATGACAGGCCAACAACAAAGAAAAATCATTCACAGTCAAGATGAACAGAGACAACAAGAAGAGATACAAGAAGAACAGTGGCAAACACAAAACAAGAGACACCAAAAAAGTCAGGAACAAGCCAACTCCAAAGCTGTGTGGAGACTTGTCACTCCTCCAATGCAAAGAACCAGTGGCAGCTATCAACAAGAACAGGGAACTGCAGGTACATCTAAACTTCCAACTCAAAATACTTTTCAAACCTTGAAATGCATGAATAGCAGGAAGTGCATCAAAAAGGGCAGGATGGAACCAGGGAAGCAGTAAATCAGAAGGATAAACCCAAAAATGGGAATTCTACTAACAAAACTGGCAAGAACAATCCCAACACTTATAAGACACCAAGCCAGCAGGCTACTGCTAGCAATAAGTACAAGAACACATGTATTGACTTAATGCTCCCAAATCCCAAAACCCCCAATATTATTAATGTTGATGCTTGTTATACTGAAGAATTTTTTGGAGGTATGGATGGGGGGTGTCAGGATATAGCCATTAACCTACAGGATGGGGCTACCAAAGGGGGAAATTTGCCTCATGTTATGCATGAGGGGTTGGATTTTGACCCTTGGATAGACCGTAGAGCCTCTAATAATTCTAAGAACAAATACAAACAAGGGGAACAACAACTTCAGCAGTAGGCGCAGAACAGAGACACCAGCAAGCAGACTACCAAGGAAAATAAAGATAAACAACAATCTGAAAAAAGGAATGATAAAGATCAAGGGAAACAAAGTGATACAATTGTTACTGATAGCACACCTAAGAGTAAGAATAAGCTAGTAAACAAAAAAGAGATGCTGCAACAAAGAGGCAGAACATGTAGCAAGACAGGGACAATGAACAAGAACAGGAAGGAAGGGAAGAATCATGTAAAAAATTTGTAATGGTTGATGATAACCAAGGATTGGATATTCTTCCCTTACATGCTCTATATATGACTCCCCCAACATAAGATCCTCCTGATAAGAAGCAACAAAAGTGTAAGGTTAATATTGTGACTATTTTGGATGAATATTCTGTGGTTAATTCTGAAGATGAAATTGATGGGGATAATCAATCTCTAGAAGATCCTGATGATAATGATGAGACTATTGAGGCCCTTATTAGGGCTTTTAGTCCTCATAATGATCAAACACTAGATAATGAGATCCAACAAGTAACTAAAAGTCAGTGTTTATCTCAAAGGGGCTTTCAACAAGACAAATTCCACTTCAAAAAACAAGATGCCAATACTGTCACTGCGGGAAGACCTAATACCAGGCTTTTTTCCTCTAGATCATCCCAATTATTAGTACAATCATATGGAATGTGAGAGGGATCAACACTCAAGGAGTATTATAAAGACTCAAAATACTCAGGAAGCTGCACCATTTATCAGTTATTACCATTTTGTAACCTTTCTCTGACAGTGTTAATGTTCAAAGCTTTAAAGTGCATTTGAACATGGATAATGCTACTGGTAATTGTAATGGTAAGATTTGGGTTTTCTGGAGCAGTGATATTGACTGTAATATTCTTGATGAAGATGAACAACAAATCACTTGTGACATGAAACACAATGAGTTACAATACCAATTTACTAGTACTTTTATCTATGCAAAATGCAAAGATCATCTCAGGAGACCTATTTGGGATAAAATGCTTCATCATGCCTCCGTGAGTACCAATCCTTGGTGTGCAGTAGGGGATTACAATGTTATATCTGTTGTTCATGAAAAATTAGGAGGTCTACCATACAATATGAGGAAAAGTATAGATTTTATTGCTGTCATTGAAGCCTGTGGTCTTGTAGACATTGGATTCAGTGGACACAAATTCACTTGGTCTAATAAGAGGGGTATTAATCACAGAATTTGGAAGAGACTTGATAGGGCCTTAATTAATGATTTATGGTTAGAAAAGATCCTCAAACCACCATAACTCATTTGTCAGCTACGGGGTCAGATCACTGTCATTTACTCATGGAAATGGTTTCCACAGAATCCGACCACATTAAGTATTTTAGATTCCTCAATCGTTGGGCTGACAATCCCAACTTCATGCTTACTGTGAAAACTTGTTGGGATAGGCCTGTGGAGGGTAATGCTATGTGGAAATTCCACCAGAAAATGAAAAAAATTGTCAGATACTCTTAGTGTTTGGTCAAGAAATGAATTTGGTTATATTTTTAAAAGGTTAGGATGTATGAGGAACAAGTGCACGAAGCTGAAGAAAAATACAGCCTTGACCAAAGTGACTCAAACAGGAGTGCCCTCCATGACCTCAATGCTCAATATATTAAATTTCTCAAATTGGAGGATACTATCTTGAAACAGAAAACCCAGCTCCAATGGTTTAAGGAAGGTGACACCAACTCCAAATATTTTCACTCTGTTATAAGGGGAAGAAGGAGGAAATTATTTGTTCACAAAATTGTCACTGAAAATGGGGATTGGATACAAGGTGAGGACAATATTACTCAGGCTGCTTGTGAGCACTTCAAAACTATTTTCATAGGTGAAGATAATCATATTAATGAGCACACCTTGGGTTGCATTCCAATGATGATTAATACGGATCAAAATACTCAACTTACCAATACTCCTAGTATGGATGAGCTTAAGGAGGTAGTATTTTCTATGAATTCTAACTCTGCAGCTGGTCCTGATGGTATGAATGAGTACTTCTTTCAAAAGTGCTGGCACATTATCAAGAATGATTTGGTAGAGGTAATTCATACTTTTTTCAGTGGCCAAATGATTCCTAAGTACTTCTCCCATTCTTGCATTGTGTTGCTCCCTAAAGTGAACAAACCAAACAAGCATACTGAGTTTAGGCCTATAAGTATGAGTAACTTCACTAGTAAGACTATATCTAAACTAGTAAGTAACAGACTTAGTCCTATCCTCCCTTCTTTGATTTCAAATAATCAGTCCGAATTTGTGAAAGGGAGAAGTATTTATGAAAATATTATGCTTGCTCAGGAAATCATTCACCAAATCAAGAAACCCAACATTGGAAGTAATTTCATTATTAAGTTAGACATGAAAAAAGCTTATGAAAGGGTCTCATGGTCATATATTTGCTTGGTTATAAGGAAAATGGGGTTTGATGAGGTGTTTATTGATATGGTTTGGAGAATCATGTCCAACAATTGATACTCAATTATTGTCAATGGTAAGAGGTATGGATTCTTCCGCTCTACTAGAGGGCTCAAACAAGGTGATCCTCTTTCCCCGGCCCTATTTATTTTAGGTGCTGAGGTGTTATCAAGATCTCTCAACAAGCTTCAAAATCACCCACATTACCATGGTTTCTTCATGGAAAAGAGGGGTCCCCAAGTGAATCACTTGAGTTTTGCTGATGACATAATTCTTTTGACTTCAGGAAGATGCAAAACTTTGAAACTCCTAATGACTACCTTAAAGGAGTATGAAATACTGGGCAACTCATCAATGGAGATAAAAGTCACTTTATGCTACACTTTAATACTTTCAATAGCACTAGAGATAGAATAAAAAGACCAGGTTTTAAACAAAAGCAAGGTCCTATTACTTACCTAGGCTGCCCTTTATTTGTTGGTAGGCCTAGGAATGTCTATTTTTCTGACCTTGTTAATAAAGTTGTTGGCAGGATTACAGGCTGACAAACCAAGCAACTTAGCTACAGGGGCAAGGCAATACTTACAAAACATGTGTTACAAGTTCTTCCTATCCATCTACTTTCTGCAGTAACTCCTCCAACTACAATTATTAAACAAATCCAAATGCGTATGGCTGATTTTTTCTGGGAATGGAATAGTGATAGGAAGAAATACCATTGGGATTCTTGGAAGAACCTAAGCTTGCCTTATGATGAGGGAGGAGTGGACATGAGGAATTTAAAAGATGTTTGCAATGCATTCTAATTCAAGCAATGATGGATTTTTAGAACTAAGCAAACATTATGGGGTGACTTCCTCAAGGCAAAGTATTTCCAAAGGTCCAATACAATTAGCAAAAAATGGGACACTAGAGAGTCCTTAACTTGGAGATACATGTTGTTGAACAGGCAACAAGTTGAGCAACACATCTAATGGAAGCTTCAAGCTGGAAACTGTTCCTTTTGGTGGGATAATTGGCTAGGCAATGGACCTTTAGTACAATTCACCACCAACAGCAACAGATTCAGTAACTCCAAAGTTGTAGATTTTTGGGAGGAAGGGAAGTGGAGCTGGAGCAGACACCAGCCAATCATCTCTCCAACATCCTAGCTACAGAAATTTCCCCTGCTAGAAGCTACCAGACCAAGCAGTGTGGAAACTCAACGCTAATGGAGGCTTCACTTGCTCATCAGCTTAGGAAGAAATTAGAGAAAAAAGGGCTAAGAATCACTTCAATTCCCTTTTATGGAATAAGAACATTCCATTTAAATCTTCTTTCTTATTATGGAGAACCCTTAGGGGTAAACTCCCTACTAATGACAAACTAATTAACTTTGGCATTGAGCCATCAAATTGTGTTTGTTGTTTTGACAAGTCAGGTATGGATTGCATTGAACACATCTACAACTCCGGAAACCTTGCAGCCAAACTCTGGAGTAGTTTTGCAGGCAAGCTGCCTGACCATTTTTCTCTGCAGGTGCTGCTGCAATAATGGTGGACTGCCAGACCAAAAAATGCAGCCCACAAATTGCTCATGCGAGCCACCCCAATATTCATTTGTTGGAACCTATGGAAGAACAGGTGTGCAGCGAAACACGGAGGCAAAACAACCAACATAAGCAGGGTCAAATATGTCATATACAAGGAAAACTACAAGATGCTTAACACTGCCTTTTCTCATGTTAAATGACCGGCGAAATGGACATATTTAATCCAAATGAGTGAGAGGTGCGTGCATGAAATCAAGGTGAATAGGGTGACATGGATTAGACCTAAAGATCGGTGGCTCCAACTGAACACTGATGGCAGTGCCATCACTAATCCAAGCAAGCTGGGGAATGGTGGTATCTTGAGAGATAAAAATGGTAGGTTGGTGATGGAATTCACAACACCACTTGGAGAGGGAACAAACAACAACGCTGAAATAGAGGCAGTCATCTTTGGTTTGACTTGGGCACTCAAACTTGGATATAGAAACATAATATTGGAACTTGATTCCCAATTGGTTTTGCTTTGGATCTTAAAGAAGGTTGTCCCTCAATGGAGCATTATCACACAGTTGGGAAGGCTACAAAACCTCATTTCTCAAACCCAGAACTTCAAGTGCTTACATGTATTCAGGGAAGCTAATTGGGTGGCTGATGCACTATCAAAACAGAACAACAAGACAACTACTCCACAGGTTTACTTCAACATCCACCAAATGCCTAAGGAAGCAAAATCATACTATTACCTTGATCTGTTGCAGATCCAAGCTTTAAAAGGAAGAAGACCAAAAGGATTAAGGAACCTCCTTGACTATCCTTATATCTTTTCAACTTAGCTATAATTAAAATTATAACTACTTTGAATAGGATAGTTTAGTTTATAGGCTTTCTTTTAAAGGGAGAGTCCCCTAGTTTATGTTTTCTAGTATTGAGAGGAGTCCTCTCAGTAGGTGCTTAGTATTTTGATTTCATCTTTTGTGTAAGGAGAAGAGTTGACTTTCTTTGGGAAGTTGACTCCGAACCATCTTAGGTAGGAGGTAAAGTTTATGCCCCCTCCTTGTATTTTGTTTTTGTTATTAATTATAAAGCCTAGGGGTGTTGCTGAGCCCCTGATCCACCACAAGGGTCATTTAACTAAAAAAAACTCTTAGATTTTAGTTAAGCAGATCCCGCAAAAATGGGGGCCTCGCTTTTGCGAACCAGGCTTCACTTAAGCAACATTCGCTAAAGCATGTCCTGGTCCGTTTAAGCAAGCCCACCCAAAAAGGCCAATATCTCTTTTGTGAGTTGACCTTCACAAAAGCGTGTGAAGATCACAAAATCAAAGGCCCTCCACAAGAGTGAGAAGTATAACACCAGAAATATCAAACAACTCCCAGAACTGCAAAAAGACCCTCAAGATTCATTTGGGACGCCATGCATATAACTCACGTATGCAAATCAATTATGCTTGATGTTATGACTCAATAGCACACTCGAAACATGAATCTAAGCTCTCATTGACCTGATAGCCGTGAAAATCACAAGAAACTAACTCAATACCTAAAAAGGCTAAGATAAATTTGGACCTTTCAAAAAATAACCAAGACGTTACTTAGGCTGAAAATCATCCCCCGAATCCTACAAAACTTTTGAAATTTTGATCCAAGAATATGCACACCGAATGTTAACCAAAATCAATTCAAAAGCAAAATTTTCATAATTTTACCACTTAAGACTTTAAATCCTTAAAAAGACTCTAAATATAAAACCAATAACTCTCACATACTAGATTCCACATTTCTAAGTCATAGAAAGGTTTTCGTTGGATCTTAGTTGAAATTTTCAAAAAATATCTAGTACTAGATGATGACCTATGATTCAACAAGATAGCTCTTGGGGTCCTATAGGCTATTATAAGTGCCCATACAAGTGATTTATTGTAACAATCCGAAAGTACCCCCTATAAGAAGGGAGCACCCATAGGTCAAAATAATTTCGTACTTGACCTTTCAGAAGTCTTGTACAAGCCTTAACTATCATTCATTACATAAGAAATGAAAAGTAGTGCGGAATTAAAACTTTTCACGAATAAACTAATAAAGAAAACATCTTTCATAAAAGCTAAGGATTGATCTCGTATCCACAAGTCAACTTAAAGACACAACATAAATATCTTAGGGACACGACCCTTTACATTAAATGAAAATACATAACAAGTCATAACGATCGAAACTAAGAAATAGAACTATGCCCTCAAATATAATAAGACAGACTTAATCTTGAGATGATAGATTCCCAAGCTTTGTCTTCTAGTCTTCAAACGCCTCCAACCTATACTTATTAAGTATAGAAAAGTATGGGGTTAGTACAAAACAATGTACTAAGTATGACATATGCAAAAACATGCGAAAAAGGACATTTTTGTAAAATAAGCTTTCATGCCAAATAAGTAAAACCTTCATGATTTATAGAATTAAATAGTATAAAAATAATTATTTAACACCTAATAAAAGAGTTCCATAATTTTAGCACAAGGAGTCACTTTACAGTGAACTCCAAAAATATTATAGTGAAACACAGTGAAGCAGTGACATGTTACAGTGGACAATTCATTCCAAGCAATGTAAACTCATTTCCCGTGAGGTTTTCCTAATCGAGTTATCCTAAGACTCCTTAAGGTAATACAGAAAGGGACCGCCCATACACCCCCGTCAAGACACACCAAAGTGATCCTTAAGACTACCAACCATAGGCTTACCTAGTCCGAAAATCAAATCCACACTCTTGGCTAGACATTTGAAAGACATTCTTACAAGAAGGATTTCATGTAAGTACCCTTCTCCAATAGGACCTATAAGTTACACTAAGTGCAATGTGAGAGTAGCATCCCATATTACTACTCCCACTTAGTGCTCCTTGAGGATTCCCTTGGATTAAGCACTCTACATTAGTTACTCCTAACTTCATCACATAAAACTTAGTTTTAACATGCTTTATTATCATTAGACCTTAAGTTATCTAACTTCATTTAAAACACATGATAGAACACACCAAGACTCCCCTTTCAGAAGGTCTACTTAGTGCAATGGATAGATAACATCTCATACCACCACCTACCCTAAGTAGTACATTCTTTTAGGAGACTTAGTTCATACACTTTATGTAAAACACACCAAGACTCCCCTTTCGAAAGTTACTTAGTGCAATGGATAGATAACTTCCCATACCACCAGTTACCCTAAGTAATACGTTCTTTTAGGAGACTTAGTTCATACATTCTTTTGTGGGGGAATAGATTTAACCGACATAGACCATGAGAGACAGACATGGAATCCCGATACTACCCTTATCAAATGAGTGTTCCCCATTTGCCCTAGGTTGGGCCTTTCTCTTAGCTTTTACATGACTTTTCCAATAGCTACACATATGCGGGCGCATAGTTAAGGGATAAGGAGATTGCTAATAAGTAACTCACTCTCTACTCACAAGGAGTACTCATATCAAGAAGTACATTGGGCACAACATCTCTACTCACAATATGCATCCACCCCTTCTTCAAATCCTCTCGGTGATAAGCATAACTCTCCCACGGAGTCTTAAATATTCATTACTAAAGGTAAAGGATAACTTTTGGACACCACATCTCTACTTACAATGGGTATCCATCCTCCAACCTACATTAGAAATATCTTAGAAGGTAGTGAGGTTGCTACTAAACATTTCATTTCAACTTACAATGAGTGTTCATCCAAAACTCCCCTCTTCATTCATATTCTTAACTTCACTCATTCATTTATTCAAAGTGTGTGTGTGTGTACATGAGGGCACACCTTTCACATAAATCATCACTTTCATTAACATTGAATTCTAGGCATGCTTACACTTTCATTCATGCTCAAGATATACTCATACTTCATTTAGGCATAATCTAAACAAGATATACAATTCAAGCTTCATAAAGCACGTCAACATGAATCTCATCATTTTCACTTCAATTCACACATTAGGCCTTCAAAGCCACACTCACAATACCAAGAAGGTGGGCCATACCGCTCAAAAGCAATTCATAATAAAAAATATACAATATAAGTAACTCACCATTTAACCAATCATTCACCACCTATAACCAATGCCTCAATAATTCATCAAAAGAAGGCCCTTAGGGAAGTAGCCAGACCATATCAACAACATAAAGAAACCAAAGCTCAAATACTACATAAACATGTTCATTTGATCCATTTCTTAAGCTAAAAGTTGAAAATGTGCATAAGAATGAGTTCATTAGGGTTTTGATATTAAATCATCAATTAATACTAAAACAACATATTTGAATAATTAAATCACTTTTACAAAAAGATCCATGCAAAACTAGGAGAAGATAGAGTTTTAAAACCCTTTTTGAAATATTTTAAAAATGACTCCTTGAATGGAAGAGGGTTAAAGAATGACTACCATACCTCAAACAGAAGAAAGCCCACTAATTTTGATGAAGAAACACGCCCAAACTAGCCCTCCTAGTTCTCCTTGAGTCTTCACTCCAATGGTGACTTGAGAGAGTTTGTTTTTAGAGAGAGAATTTGAATATTTTTAAGTGAGGGGTATTGTCTAGGTCTAGGAATTAAAACTAATCTAATATAACTTTAAAACCTTACAAAATCATCTTAAGGTTATAAAATACTTGGGGTGAATTTGTCAAACACCCCAAGCCAAGGTAGCAGACGTTCAATAGCTTTTGCAGTTGCCAATCGACGACCCCAAGCTACTGGGCGTCGTTTAGATCGACGGCCCATCTTGCTGGGTCGTCGATGGCTTCAGAGGCTGTTTATTTGGGGGCTATGCTCCCACTAAGTGTGGGACTACGCCCCTCAAATGACGGGGCGTCGTTGAGTCTACGACCAGTAGATTCTGGGCGTTGATTGCCCAGTTTTGGTAGCTTGGTGCTAAGTCTTGGGTCCTCTTCTAGGATCCCTGGTGGAACTTGGGTGGGTCATACCTAGACTTTTAACCCTTATAAATAGTCGTCTAGGTCTTAGGAAAACCCCACATCAATTTCAATTAAAACGAACACATAAAACTCAACCAAACACATCAAGGCACATAAGTACTTTCTAACACACACCTTCCAAACGTCATGGACATTCTTGTACATTTGACCTCCAAACTTCTCACACTGCCTAAGAAGTCATTATAACTCAATTTAATATAAAATTAACTCAAGAAACATTCACGAAGCTCTAGTTCACTTTAGGGTGTTACATTCTCCCCCACTTAGAATAACATTCGTCCTCGAATAACACTAAACTCTTTAAGACCATATAGGACTCAATTAGCAACACATAACACATTAAAATCATGATCAAACATTCATATTCAAGGCACCAACTAACAAGGAGCAAAATTTCACATTTTCAACACTTTGCAACATAGACAACTTTTGCAAAACTTCACATATTCAAAACTCACCCTTATCCTTCTTTTATGGAGGAACTACCTTATCCAATATTAAACATTCTGATATACATCACTTTTACACACATTGAAACTTCAAATAAAGACAAGGCAATTTTTTTTAAAATTCAAAAATTTTACGGTGAGTATTCATTGTAAAACTGTGAAATATGCATGAATTTCAACAATACCATTCTTTAAGCAATTAATCAAGAAGGCATGATCATATGAAGTATAAAGCCATATCAAATCATATTATAGTATAAATATAACAACCATAAAGGTTTAAGACTTACGGTACTATCAAATCCGGATTAGTTCTCTCTCCTAGCCCCCATCCCATATGGAGGGTTCTTCTTTGGAGCATTAGGATCTAGGGGAGATTGATTGACCCCTTTTCCATTTGCATTGATTTTGGGGAAGTCCCGAATCTTATGAGTCTTACTACCAAATGCAAAGCAAACATCCGTTCCGGCAAGACACTTACCCAAGTGTTGTCTCCCACAAGTAGCAAACTTAGGCCTCTCAAAAGTATGGCCACCACCTTGGGAATTTTTGTTGGAAACTCTACCCTTGTTCCCCATGTAAGACTCTTGGTGATAAAACCTCCTCTTAGGTTTTGGTTGACTAGATTAATCAAACCTAGGCTTCTTCCCCTCTTATCTAATCTCCCTAATTTTGGACTCGTCAATTTTTTGTGCATACACCATGAGTCTAGAGATATCCATGTCATTCAGAAGCATTTCCAAACGACACTCCTTTTCCACCAAGTTAGACACTCCATCACAAATTTGTTCATCCTCGCCCTAGGGTTGGCTACCATAGTCGGGGCATACTTAGATAGCTGGGTGAATTTGAGAGAGTACTCTTTCACATCATTCCCTCTTGATGAAGATTCATGAATTCAACCATATTTTTCTCCCTCCACTTTAAAGGAAAGAACCTATCTAATAAAAGCCTCTTTGAACACTTCCCAATCTACCGGACCATCCCTTAAAGGTCTCTCATCCCTCCATTGCTCAAACCACACTTGAGCCACATCCTTGAGTTGGTAAGTGGCTAGCTTCGCTCTCTCCCTAAGGATGACACCCATTGCATCCACCGCCTTGAATGTATCATCTATGAAGCTTTGTGGATCTTCATCCACCTTAGTGCAATGAAAAGTAGGTGGGTTCATCCTCTTGAAATCACAAATTCTAGAGGCGGGAGTACTAGCAAGAGTTTGAGGTCTATCCCCTTGGTTACTATCAAAACTACATATAATCAATGAAAAATCTTATATATCCGAATCATAATTCTTGAATTCATATTTTCAAATTCAAGATAGATTTAATTAAAGTAAAGTTTGAGGGAGTTCTTTTGAGTCATTTTGATAAGTTTTTTGCAAACTTTAAAAAATTATTTTAGGACTTGAGAATTTGAGTATGAGGACGAGGAGAGTTGAGTTTCATTTTTTTAAACGAACATATGGGGACTAAAAATTCGCAAGAGTAAATGTTATATTTTCAAAACGAGAGGAAACTTTGATTTCCAAATGAATTCATGAGGAGTTTTTGAGTACTATCTCTTTTTTAAAAGAACCTTTTGAGTAATAATATCAAAGTTTGAGGATGAGAAAATACTTTTCTAAATATATGAGCATGTCTTATATTATTGGGAGTAATATTGAGCACTGAGATGCGGATTATTTCAGACGACTCAGAGTCCTCATAAATTATATGTGTCAACATGGGTAAAGGATCATACTTTTTAGATGGTTCCTTATTTATTTTAAGCATAACTTAGTGGAACCACGTAGTTGAGGATGTCCTATACTACGGCAAGGTATAGGACAACTCTGGCAGCGTGGGCAAAGCGTTGTATCATCACATAGATCTTAGTGATGGTTGTCGGTTAGAAAATCTCCCAAATAAAAGAAAAGAGATATTATTGTATTTCTAAATACATTGAGTTATTATCTATTGTTTTAAAAGTTTTATTTATAATCCATATTATTATTGCTTTTATATTGAGTATCCTTAAGTAAAGTTAAGATGAGGTAAGTATGTATGTGCTTTAGAGTTTCCCTTGCATGCTTGTACTTTCCATGTACTAACGCCATTGGGCTTGTATCTTTCATGATGCAGATGCATGTAAGCAGGGTCATCAACAAGCGCTCCTTTGATACCACTTGCAATTCCAGAGTTGTTTTGGTAAGCCTTCTTGCTTCCGAAGGATACTATTTACTTTTCAATTTTGTTAGGATAACATGGGTCTTGTCCCGACGTTCATCATTGTCATTAGAGGCTTCATAGATATTATGTTATGATGAGTCTTTTTCATTTCTTTTGTTAAATGTTTAAGACTTAGAGTTGAACTGTTATGTTATTGAACAATTTAGATTATGTTGAGTTAAATCTTTACTTTGAGGTTGATTTACTGTTATGTTATTGAACAATTTAGATTATGTTGAGTTAAATCTTTACTTTGAGGTTGATTTATTCCGAGTAAGTCTTCTGTTGAGAGTTGAGGCCAGACTAAGGTTTCGCTTGGGGCCATAATAGTTCTCGAGTGCAGTTACGTTCAAGGTGTAGGCTCGGGGCTTGACACAAGATAAACAAAATAAAATAAAAAGTTTGTTTTACATATGCAATTAGGATGAATGCCTAAATAATGAATACATAAATAAACTGTATCTTGGTTACTTAGAATTGAGAATGAATGGACAATTAAAATCTTCGATCCGACAAATGATTCATCAAGTTCCATGGATTCAAGAAGTGTCTTTTCAAAACGATTCATAGAGAGGTGGTATAGATTTGGAACCCGACAGGAAAAATCGCTCAAGCCCCATAAGTAGATAAGTTGTGGAACATGTCCAAATCCTGAACAGATGTAGGAGAGAGCAAAATTGGATATCATACCCCAAGCACTAGAATTGTAAGATGTTGAAGTCTTACAAGTTAAAGAAATTTCTTAAACAAATACAGGAGATAACAATGGTGAAAATGATAGAGTGGGGAGAGATTTGGGGTAAAAAACTAGAGTGAGAATATTAGAATGTGAGTTTAGTTTTTTTTTTTACTTTTAACCAGTAGTGGAGTCAAACTAGATAAATATGGATCCGATTTAAAAATTAAAAGAATAGTAAATTAATTATATTAAGATACATTATAGTGTTACTTATGTTAATAATTTTGACTAATTTGCTAATTTTCCCTTCCATTAAACCCACTCTCAAGACTCAAATCAATATTTCTCTTCCAAACAGTCGAAGTGCCCTATTACTTTTTCCTTTTTCTTTTTTAGTTTACTATTTACCCTTTTGTCTTTCCGAAGTTTTTCTCAGGAAGTATACGACCAAACAAACATGGTGGATGGGTTGCTTTACCCTAATCAAATATTTTAAATTCCAATTTTAGGTGTGAAATAAAAATTTCTTGAGAATAAGTATTTCCCCTTGAATAAGATCTTGTACTATATAAATTTAAAATTCTCAAACTATAATATAAATATCAAACATAAAATTAAAAAAAGAAAAGATATTAGCAGGGAGGAAAAGTCAGAAACAAGAGAAGGAATAAAATTGACTTACCTACTCTAATTCATTATCCTGTTGCTTGGACTAATCTTATTACGTCACTGCTTCGCTCTTGCTTGCATGCTAAATGATTTACTATTTATTATTGTCATATATTATGCTTACGGATTAAAAATATTGACGAAAATAGTTCATGATCTACTTTAATTTATTTGTTTTTTCTAGAATGATGGGACGACTGAAATTACTTTTGATACGTTTTTTATTAAACAAAATCGTACATATAATAATTAAAGTATAATTACATGTATATACGAAATCCATAAGGTAAACTATGATACAACTTCAGATAACTAAGGAAACGAGCCTAGATAGGAGAGTGTAGAACACTTATATTAGGGTAAAATAATAATATACTGTAGTATAATCTTGCTTATTGTGATTAACATTTGGGATGATATTGAGTCTGTTTGGATATTCGTAGAAAAATTGCTTTTAAATTAAAACTAAAAAGTTAAAATTGAAATGACTTTTATATTAAAAAATAAAAAGTAGAAGAAGATTTAATTTTGATTTTTGACTTATTTTAAGATATTTTTTATCTAGTCAAACACACTCCAATTTATTTTAAGTCATTTTTGACTAATTTTAAATTATTTTTTATATTATCAAACACTTTCATAAATTAAAAACTGACTTAAAAATAAATTTGACCAACTTTCAACCAATCCAAACACCTTCTAATGTATTATGGTAGTTTTTTTTACCAATATCATTTTTGTTTATAGCATTTCATTATCACATGATTTTATTGTACTTTTGCATTGTTCCTTGTTATTTGCAATATTTTTTACATTGTCTACTTTTTATATATCGTGATTTGTTATATTTGAATAAAAAAATTTTTGGAAACAATTTCTATATTTACGAAATAATGATAAGATCTGTGTATTTTCTATTCTCTCTAAACCTCACTGATACGAAATTTTATTGACGAGTAATTTGTTATTTTCTGTGTGTTTTTAGATTTTTTACTCATCTAAATCTTGTAATGGTCCTATTGTTTAAAGAAATTTAATTATATCAATTTTGACCCAGATACCATATCCTTCCTACTTTTAAGGGAATAAGAAATACAAGGTACGTACAGTACAACATTTGGCTGAGCATAACTTTGATATTAAGTTGCGAAATGGTTGACTTCCTTTTTTCTCTTTTGGAATTTCCTCCACATAGGAAATATATATATAATAATGACCAAAGAGCACTTATTCATGCAGCTTGTTTCAAAATACTTTTACAAATCCATCACAAAATCTTTATGTGGGGTAGAAGCAAAAGAAAATTAATTCACAATACAAAAAAGTTACAAGCCCTTAAATTTTGGCTTGATATAAGTCCAAGTTTCTTCGTGATTTTCACACTTTCTTCTGTCTCTAGGTCGGTAAGGATTTTATATGAACATGTTGATAAATTTTAATAATTCAATTGATTAATTATATTTATTTTCACTTTATTGGTGAGGATTATATTTAATTCTCCATATTATCAAAATTTGTATTACCAAAATTCTTAGAACAACAACTTGGCATAAAATCTTAAAAAAAGAAACAGTAAAGATTTTCAAAACCAGTAAGTTAAAACTAGTATTGAAAATAGAATTTATAACAAAAAAAAGGAACAATAAAGAAAAGATGAAAATCAAGTTAATTGAGTGCACAATGTGTAACAATAAAATATTTTTATTCACTTGTGTATATCTCTCTATCGATAATTTCTCAAAACCAAAGTCAAAGCCAAGTTATAACCGAGCCGAGGTAGAACTCTCATTCCAACCCTTTTAACAAATAGTAAAAAGACTATTTCCTATTTAAACACATTGAATTTTTCTTTTCACCACCAATAAAGGAAAAAGTGTTTTTCACTAAAATATTGATAAACACTTCGTACTCTAAGAGTATCGTTTGTTAATTAAAAAAAGAATCTAGTACTGTTATAAATTGTAATTATTAGAATTAAGAGAAAGTATATTATGTTTGAGCCTTGTATAGAAATGCTAGGAAGAGGACCATGATCATCAGAAACAAAGGAGGAGACAGTATCTGATTTTGTTTTATACGCCAAATTACGATGAAGAAGCAACATGATGAATAACGTGCTAATTTAAGTACATTTGAGATAGTTACTGTATATTACTATAAGGTATATTATCCAATGACGTAACAATGTTGTCACTAGTATGTAATAACTCTTTCCAAAATTTAATTAATTAAAAAATACAAGCTAAACTTTGTGCTAAAAAAAGATGAAGTGAAAAAACCAAGGTGTGATCTATCCCCCACGTACCCTACACCATTTGGTTCTATCTATGTTTCTAGTGATCTTATCCTCTCCATATCTTAGACATGTTACAACTTTATAGCTTGGTGGGGTTTCTTCACTACCAAGAAATAGATTTATTTTTTTTTACCTGGGAACATCATAAAATATAAATGTTGGATTCATTTGGATATGCTACATAACATTTAAATGATCATATACGTTTGACTTTTATTTGCACATCTGAATTGGATTTCTTTAAGTTACTGTATTTTTATTTTCATGATATACATGAAAATTCCATTAGTTATGAAAATCATCAAAATTTTCAAATTCTTTCACAATCTTACTAATGAATCTGAATATCCTAGCACATAACGTTGCTAAACTATATATCTTTATGTTTCTCTTATAAATAAATATTTGTGATTATAAACTTTTAAATATACATACATATATAGTTTTATAAATCCACTAATCAAAAATAGTATTAATAATTAGTTATTCTTCACGTGGTATGAATTAGTGGGGGATTCAGCTGCTACTTAAATTGGGTGCTCAATATGTATATTTGTACAAATTACTAAATTTCCTATATAAATAATAGTGTTGGCTTCAAAATGTATTGAGTATGGATTCGCCATTGATATGAACAATCTTTTCACGTTATGGATAAGTTTTTTTTTTTTTTTGCAAAATTCAAAATGATGATTGTTTTCAGGGCAAATCAATAAATAATGTGCTTGTTTGATTGAAAAAAGTATAGGGGACAGATCAACAGGTACCCTATTAAACCTGTTGGACATTGGCTGGTAACGAGAAATTAAATCACAATTCTGGTTGGGGCCAAATCTAACACATGTTTAAGTTCCGTTTGCTACGTGCTAGCTATATCATTCTACTAACATCATGTTTTTGCTTTTGCAGTAGGTCAGTTTTGGAAGTTTTAGAACTAGAAATATAAATGGAGCATTAAAAAAAGAGAAGAAGATATTATTCGATTTGACCTTCAACTGGAAAAAGTAAAATATTTTTTTTCGTACTAAAAAGAATTTTTAAATTTGATTTGACATATAATTTAAGAAAAAATAATTTTTTTAATTTTGTGATTATAGTTTAAAATTATGTTAGATATATGAAATATCGTTTAATTTTTAAGCTTGTCATTATGTAGAAAGCTGAAATTAAATTATCGAGGACTTTGTTTTCAAACGAAAAGAAGTATAATTAGTAAAATTAATCAAGAATGGAATGTCGTTGTGTCGAAAAAAAAGATGATGCAAAATAATATAAATTTATGTTTGGACATAATAAAGTTAAGGGTCCCCTCCCCTCTAGTGTAATGATGAACTTTGCATTTTCTTTGTCTCTTCACATCACTATGATTACTGGCGTGTTCATAAAATTACGTACTATAAAAAAAAATGCATTTCATTTATCCATTTGCATTTGCCTAACTACCCTTTTCTTCATCTTAATTTAATAACATCCTCAATGAAAACCAAAGGCATTCTTATGTTATTTTTGTTTTTGTTCCTTTTACATTTGGAGGCTGAAGGTCGAGATTGCTGTGGGGGTTGGGCTAGTCCTATAACAAGGGAACAAATTAAGACAACAGAGGATTATGCTGGAGACCAAAATGTTTTTGATGATGTCTATAGACAACATGAAGATATTCCAAGCCCTGGTGTGGGAAATTGAACTATCTAAACTTGTCTTATTATTTTTTTAGTACATATACTCTTTTTGTTTGTGTCATGTTCTCTCTTTTGCTCTATATGTTACATCACATTAATAATAGTCCATATGGTGGATTGGACTAGAAGTTGCTCGGATAGTAAGCATGCCGCACTTTCGATTCGAAGGTTGTGAGTTCAAATCATCAAAAAAGCGAAGCTCGGGTAAAAAAAAAAAGGTCTATATGGTGGATTGTACTTGGGTGGTTGTTTTTTTCTTGTGGGGGGTATAAATGGGTACTGGGCAATTTTCATGTCGTGTACATTTTTACAGCAAATATACAAATATGTAAAATATTTGTGAGGATTATTATTGTGGTGGCTTGGGCCTGAAGAAATTTTCAAATGGAATAAACGTTTGTTGGTTTATTTGAGCTCTTAACTTATTCTTCATAGTTCCTACTGCTTCTTTTGGGATAATATAAATATAACATCATTTTCTCTTTGAAACTCTATCTTATTCGATTTATTAAATATATGATCAAAGTTGCTTGGAAATATTATCTTCATCAAAAATAGAACTTCTTTTGCCTTTCTTAACTTAGTACGTTTTTGTTTGTTCAACTAGCTTGATACTTCTAGTAAGCCCTGTTAATTGGGTCGGATTATTCGGGCCCATAACCATCTTTACTTATCGGGTTTTCCATTAATGGGCCTAATCGATCTAAATAGTAATTTCAGAGAATCATATCGGCTCGTGACCCATGAGACAAATCTACCAATGTTAATGGGCCATGCCTAGGTTTTAGCCCTGTGGCAAAGGGCCAGATTATTTCTGGAAAACTATATGGGTCATAAAATTCAAAATAATTATAAGTCAGATTCAAATTCAAGGTCATTTCTAGAATACTCATTATTTCATAAATAATTACAATTCCTATCTGTTAGGATAGAAAATAAATTGGTGTAAATGCGGAAGCTAGCAACGCAAACCTCAAAAGACCACGAGTAAGAAGACAACGAGAAATATATTAAAAGACACAAAGATTTAACGTGGTTCGGTCAAGCGACCTATGTCCATAAAGGAGATGAACAATCCACTATAAATATGAGAATACAAAATACAGAGGGAAACAACCTTAATCAATTCACTTGGAATACATGGGAGGTTCACACAAGTGATAACGTATCAAGCTTGTGACCCATAAATTCTCCCCTTAACCAAAATTCTCAAAGCCCTTAAGACTACATTGTGAATGCTGATTAAGTTAGAAGGAACATGTCTCTATTTATATAGTCCTAAACCTTTTCCTACTATAAAAAGGATTAGTCAATCCAAACCTTTTCCTAAAAGAAAAACCTATTTATGGTAAGAAATCAAGACAAATAAAACCCAACACTACCCCCCATTCATCCATTCATTAAGGGTGATAATTTTTATTTAACTGATACTAAATTGATATCATATACTATATTAGTATCATTAAGATTGACAATTTCGATACTAAATTATTTAAGTGTCAAAAACACGTCGAAAGTATTCTTTTTTTTTAATTTCATACATAGACTATAACTTATTAGTTTAAGAAACACATCTGAGTGATGTGTAGTACACTCTATCTTTTATTTGCAAAAAAATTGTCACATACCATTACATATGAATAAAATATTTCACCTTGACTAAATAAACTATTAATATTAACTCTTATCCTAAAAAAAGAAACTTTTAAAAGAATAATATTTTTTTTAAAAAATAATATTTTTCTCATTTCACCACCACATTATCCCCACACCTGACAAACCCATCCTTTTATTTTCTTAAATTTATTTTATAAAATATTTTAAAAATATTCAGACCTCAACCCTTCCCCACTCCTTCCTAAAAAAAAGGGGGGGGGGGGAGGGGGGAATACAAGAAGACTATTGTTGAAATCTCAGAGTCACATCTTAACAAATAAATTATGGTTATATTACTCCATGAAATCTTTTTTTTTTTTTGTAATTTTATACATTTTTTTGGCTTACGTGACATTCAAATATTTTTTACGCGCCTCAATTGCATGGAGTCACGGAGTGTGCCACGTGAGTCAAATGATATACAAAATTACAAAAAAAAAGCATGAGTTTGGGGGGGAGGGGGAGGTATAGGACCTTAGTTTATAAGTTAATGTGTGTCTCTGAAATTTGAGTTATAGCCTAACGGGGTACTTATGCCTTATCTAAAAAAATTGATAATTCGAGTAAACCCTGTTAATTGGGTTGGATCATTTTGGCTCATAACCATGTTTACTTACCGGGTTTCCACTAATGGGCCTGACCAGTCCGAATAGTAAATTCATAGAAAATATTGAGCAACTTACAAAAATGACTATATTTATAAGGTTATTGAAGTTCATCGTTATAAATATGTTATTTACTAAAAATGACTACACTTTATGTCAACTTCTAGCTACATATTTGCGTTGATTTTTATTATCATTATTTATAGAGTGATCTTGCAATGCACTGAATAAGATACGATATGTTACAGTAAATGCCAAGTGCCGACCTTTTATTATGTTCCTAAATCAACTCAAATTTTTATTATTAAATTACCAACTAATAATTACATATTATATCATATCCTGAGTCATTCACATAATATAATAAATTGTATTTATATTCATGAATACAATATATTCACTAAATACTAATTATAAAGGTATTCATAGAATTTTGAATATAAAAGAGCATTAATGCCTTTTTCTCGCTGTATTTTGCATATGTTTTTTTTAATTTTATTTATACGCTAATACGGTTTGAATTACAATAACTAAATGTATTATTTGTACAATTAGCATATGAATACTTTGAATTCAAATTGGTATTTTTATTTATAAAATTTAAAGTACCAATATATGAAGGATACAAGTATTTATAAAAACATAATGTATTAGTACATCAAACTAGGTAAAGTAGTACAATTTTAGTATTTGAATACAACAATTTGAAAAATGGACAAACTATTGTTAAACTAAAAATGAATACACTAATATATAATGTATATGAATACACTGTTGTTAAATAAGAAAATAGAAAAATAATAGAGTATGTATGTATCAAAGCGTGTAAGTATTCGACTGTATAAAAAATTTGAAAAAGCCAACAAAACGTCGATCTCTTTTTCGTAAAATTTTTCCTATAATACTTGAGGCTTGGTGTTGACATAGGTAGAGGCTTGGTGTTGACATAAGTAGTTATTTATAAAAATATAGTATTGATGTATCCAACTATACTTGTATTGCCTAATCTAATTGAATAAATTACTTATATATGCATATATACTTGTATTCACAAATCACCATTTCAACTTGCATTATATTACAATCCAATTATCTATGTGCATAAGTATTATACTATATACAAATTTGAAAAACAACATAATTCTCTCTCTATCTCTACTAACAACGATAACCTAACGACTCCGCTAAACTGCGGGTACCCCCACGCTCCATCTCATAGACTGTCGGGGATCTGTGCGGCGGGACAAGAAAATGCCTCCAGCTGTAGAGATGACACTCTTCGCAAGGAGATATGCAATTTCACCATGAAAAGAAAAGTATAAAAACAATATAATTTTTATGAAAAAACAATTTCAATCAAAATCCTATAAAAATAGATGAAAATATATGTATATAAATAAAATTTTCATAAAAACGAGGAAAAATCAGTTAAAAAAATACCTAATTAATGAATTCAAATCACAAAAATTGCTCCTAGAATTATACAGAAATATCTTGAATTAGAAGAAATTTGGAACAAAAAATACAAAAAATATGTGATATTAGGGTATTAATGAAAGAGAAGATATTGATGAGGACATAATTAATTATGAGTGTAATAATAACTTTCCTTTTTAATATTTATTTATATTAAATATATAAAAAAAATTAATCATTGCTATATAATTAACTTTGCTATTTATTGTATAGGTATATCCATGTAACATAAAAAAGTTAAACTATAGTTATTTAATTTAAATGTGTATTGATATTTGTCATATTCTGTAGCTTTTTCGAAGTTGTATCGGCCTATGACCCATGAGACAAATCTACCAATGTTAATTTTGGCCCGGTTGATAAGGGGTCAGACTCCTTCTTTTGGAAAAGCTACATAAATGGGCCATAAAATTCAAAATAATTAAAAGTTCACTCAAATTCAAAGTGATCTTTCTAAAATACTCATTTCTCTCGTAAATAATTACAGTTCATGCCTCCACTTATTAAGGATGATAATTTATGCCTAATGATACTAAATCATATCATATACTACTTTATTGGTATCATTAAGGTTGACAATTTCGCTTATATCATATACTACTTTATTGGTATCATCAAGGTTGACAATTTCGCTTACCAGATACTAAATCAATATATATATATATATATATATACACACACACACACACACACACACACACTTACACACACACACACACACACACACACTTACACACACACACACACTTGAACTATTTTGAAAAAGAGTAAAAATGCCCTTAAACTATCCTAAACAGCTCATAATTACCCTTAAACTATATTTCGGCTCAAAATTATCTTTCCCGTATAACTATTGGGTCAAAAGTATCCTTCTTATTAACGGAAGTTATCAAATGCAATGTTAATATCACATTGTATATCAATACTAATTATTTTTTTTCCAATACCACATAGACTAAATCCCTAAATCCTAATTACTATTTTTTCCCCTCATTTCATTATTTTTCATAAATAATTTCACCCCTTCTTCCTCGTTAGAAGTATGTTATTGAATGCTTCCACAGTTAATGTTCATCCATTTTTTTTGTGATTTTAACTATAATAAATTGGTATAAATTAATATTAGGTGATAGATTTGGAACTTTCATGGCACTTCCAGTAATCAAAAGAAAATTCAAGAAAACTAAAAAAGGAATAACGTGAAAATATCTTTTCAAATAATAAAGTATTAATTTGATTTTGATTTAGCGAAATTTCAATGAATGATAATTTTCTTTATAGCTTCTTTGACCTTTTTTTCCTTACTTCATAATCTTTATCTTTCAGTCTTTGTAACCCAAACATATGAAACTTTCAGCTTTTACTTTTTTATGTCATTGAATTTTGATAACCAAAAATTGATTTCTAATGAACCTATTGTGGGAGTCTAATTGATATATATATATATATATATATATATATATATATATATATATATATATATATATATATATATATATATATATATATTGGAAGCAGTCAATAGCATAATTGAAGGAGAAGGAGTGAAATATTTTCTAGAAAATAATGAAATAAGGGAAAAAAGAGTAATTAGGATTTAGGAATATAAAAATAATACCCATACACATTTATGACGATATATATCGAGTCATAAATATACTTTAAAAATAAATTACTTATAGCAGATTATTATCGAGTTATAGCATATCAATTATAAATATATTCAATTAAAAATAAATTATAAGTAATTATTTAAATTATAATTAATATGTTCATATATTTATTTTTATTTTTTCAGTTACCTTTTTTAAACCAAACTCTTTAAATATTTACATATTAATAGTGCAGTTACCTTTTATAGTTTTTAAAATAAACAATAAATTATTATTAATTAAATTTCACATTATAGAGTTACATTTTTAAAACAAAACTAAATATTAGGGATTTGATTTTAATTAAATCCTTACTTTACCGTTGCCAAATAACTACACACCCCCATCACACTCTATACGCGAACAACATTCAACTTCCCCAACACGCCTCAATCAACATCTTTCCCAAATTGTCTGATAGATCACCATCCCTGTTACGCCTCACACATCAATCTCCAAACACGTGTCACTCATCATCTTCCTCATCACGCCTGATTCATTCCCATCCCCATTACGCCTCACAGATCAATCTCATCTCCAAACCCATAAGTCAAACATCCACATTTTCTATTACACAACACGATTCAACAATTTTTTAGAACCTTTATAAATTACGTTTTGTTAAGTTCGTATAGAATGTCGAGGAAAGTTAGTGGAACACCCTGTAAAAGTAGAAGATTGGTTGAGGAGTCATCATCTGATTACTTCCATGTTCCTTCATTCAATATTTTGACTCAAACTCAACCGCAAAAATCAACTGAAAAAGAGACGGCTAGTTTCGTTAAATCGAAGATTGAAAAAAAAAGAGGCAAAGAAAAAAGGGAAGAAGAGTAAAGGAAAAGAAATTCGAACATCGTCAGAATCTGATTCTGACTTTATTGACGAATTAAAAAATTAAAAATTTTAAAAATCAAAAGGTGTTGAAATTGGTCGATCAACAAGAACGTCATCAAAAAAGGAGTCAAAGATACAAACTACAAAGAAAATTAAAAAAATTATTAAGGTCATTAAAATAATTATTTTAAAATTTGATTAAAATGTTATATGTAAGTGAGTTTATTTTTTTGGTTTTATTTTGATAATTGTATACTACATGAAATTTGTATGAGTTATGTATGAATTGATATTTTAGTATTGTATATGAGTTTCTTTTTTATTTTAGTTGACAATTATTTTTATGTATGAATATTGTATGAGTTATATATTAATTATGTATGAATTGAATTTTCAATTTGTATGCGAACACTTTAATTTTCATAGTCATCTCGTAGAATTTTGACTATTATAATATGTATTACCACTGTATAATTTATGTTTGATTTTGATGTATGAATAGATGTATTGGTCCTGTATCCATTTTATTTTGTAGTTTAAAAGTCATATATTAGTTTTTAAAAAAAATTCTAATATATATTAATATTGTATGAATTATCTATGGACTGATGTATTAGTTGTATGATTTGTGTATGAATTGAGTTGGTTGTCCATTAATATGGAAGTGTATCAATGATTTTTCTATGAAATTATATATTTTGTTAAACATCTTAATTTAGTTTTATCGATTTTACAGGAGAAGAAGGTACAAACACATTTGTCTTCATGTACAAACATGGATGTGTTCGCTGAATAGTTGACCTTCCTCGGCCAAATAGGTTCCAACAATTTCTACAAAAAACACCATTTGGTTTTTTAAATGATATACATAACATAAAAAGCCAATGTCAATTGTTGCGTCATATTTTTCTTCTTGAAACTGAAAATGTCAGAGATGACATATTCGTTATTAACGTAAATGGTACAAAATTACACTTTGAATTAAAAGAATTTGTCGCTATAATCAGTCTGAAATCTAAACCAATTTTTGATTTTGTTTCTAATCCGTCTATTCCAAATAGACTTATCTAAGAAAATTTGGGGATATGGACAAAGTCCCCAAGTCAGATTTCTACCACAAGTTTAAACTGAATTTTTTTTTGGAAGAGGACGACCTTTTAAAAATCAAAATTCTGTACTTCATTTCGTCATTTTTGAGTGCTTCAGACCCATTAAAAACAACCATTCCCAAATTATGTTTTGTTTTAGTTGAGTCTGGCCTGTATGTCATATTTCTATGGGGGAATGAGTGTTTTAAGTTAACACTTAAAGCGTGCAGCCGGAAGTTGCAAAAAACTTCGCCATTCATTTTCAGCCAGTTCCATATAGCCTTGCAGGTATGGTTTTATGAGTGTTGTCATCCATTTGACAACACAATTGCTATCCATGCTTCAGATCGCACACTGCATATCCTGAATTGAAAGACAAAAAATGACGTTATCTTTTTTGATGATTTGAAGAAAATGATATTTAAAACACATGGCAATCAGATAATTTCTTACTGAATGTTATTACAGTAATTATAAATTATTAAACATTCTCATATTTTTCTTGTCTGCAACATAAATTCAGAAATATGAATTTTACTCAAGAAGAGTTAAATTCATGGATGAAACCATTTTAAATCAATCTCCTAGTTACCATGATTATCATCATGATTCTGAAGAGCAAGGAACCTTAGAAAATCATGACGTTGATTTTGAATAAAAATATGTAGAGTTGAAAGTTGAAATTTCAGAGGTATAAATAAAAATTTACGCTTAAAATAGTTTTTAGATATTACATTATACATATCAAAACTTATACTGTTTAATGAACATGTTAAGTGATACGCTCAAACTTACTTCTCAAATGAGAAGTAAAGCGGTCGTGTCAAGTAAATAACTCAACTAGTGAGGTTGGGATCGTTCCCACGAGGAAAATAGTCTAGACTTAACTTCAACTTGTTATTACTATTGTTCGATTGATGACTTCCTTAGAAAGTAAAAACATAAAAAGGGGGGTTTGTACTTCCTAATGAGTAAAAATAACTAACGAAATTGAAAGAGACACTTAACAGTTTTGAAAGTTGAATTATAATCAATTAATCAAAGTAACTAGGGTTTACGTGTTCCCCACAGGTTCATAACTTGATAATTCTAACTATAACAATTCTTTCCTAGTATCTTGCATGCAAAGTGATAAGTTATGTATTTCTAAATCCTTGGTCCAGCATCTAGAAAATCTCACTCCACACCTTGGTCCGACTATGTGTGTTGCTTTCCTAACCCTTATCTTTACCTCATATTAAGCATCGTATTCGATATTTGACTAAGTTTTACCTCGTACCAATCAATTCTAGCCTATTAGATAGTATACACTAAATCTATGTTAATAATTCTTTTCCTAGTATCTACTCCTTGGTCCGGCAAGTAGCATTAAGGCGAGTTCTAACGTTGATCATCCGTTGAAAAGACTTCTAAGCGAAAGAATTGTTAATACATGCAAGACACTATTCTAGAATTGTTATTTTAGCTATGGTTTATCTCATTATTTGCCTATGGTTCCCACAACCCTAGTTATGGAGTTTAGTTACTCATAGCCATAAACACAATATTCAAATATATTAAATAAGAATTCATGTACTTACTTCAATGAGAAAGTATAAAGTCCAAAAATTTGCTTGATTAATCACCAAAAATCATTTGTAAGAATCTCCAAAAATCAAACACTAATACACAAAGTCTAATAATATGATGTCTAATCTAGCAGAGTCTAACCTCAAATACGAGGTTTTTCAAACTTTTTATAAAAAAATAAAAACCTAATTAAACAAGGATTCTAATTGCTGGAAATCTGCCAAAACGCAGCTAGGTCGACGGACCACGCGACGGATCGTCGTGGTCACGATGGACCGTCATGGACTCCGTTGTCCCATACTTAGCAATCTCTTCTGCTGCTCTCTTCATTCCCCTCAACGGCAAGTATGATGGACCGTCATAGGCACAACGGTCCGTCGAGGGTCTTCGTTTCAAAATACTTCAACTCTTGGAATCTGGGTACTGGGATCACTTCTCTGATCTTCACGACGAACCTGCAGGACGGACCGTCATAGCCATGAAGGACCGTCACAAGCTTCGTAATCCCACACTTGGTCAGACTTCCCCATCTTCCTTCAACATCTGCACTACGCTGCCACCTACGGACCGTCACAGGCACGACGGACTGTCATAAGCTCCGTAGGTGGTCTCTTCTGCATTTTTTCGCTCAAAATCTCCGCATTCAGCTTTGGATAGATTTTCTGCACAACAAAGAGAAACTTATATCAAAATTAGCACAAAAAGGCTTTCAGACACACTAAACTTAAGGAAAAAGTATTAATTATACTGTGAAACCACGGTATATCAACACCCTTAACTTAAATTCGTTGTTTGTCCTCAAGCGACGCACTATGACTCACTACACAATCCTTCTACAATAGTATCCATGTTTTATCCTTTGCAATCATTTGGCTATCAATCCCGATTAATCTCATCAAATCTATGCATGCTATCACTATTAGGCTTGAATTTTTGTGGGATCCGAACATGACACAGACTCACCACGTATTAACACTTATCCTCTTCAATTTCTCACCGAGGTGTTAACAATTCTGGTATTGCAATTAATGTCCTCACTTTAGAACAAAATCCTCATTTTTCACACAATGATTTCAGTTTGAGTATAAGGATTACATTTCAACACTCGCTCTCAGGACAAAGTCACACTCATTCATACCTATTGCCATAAGCTTGCCCTTATTTTCATTGCCTTAAGTTCGCTATACAACCCTTAGGATCACGATAGGACTTTCTTAGCTTGTACATAGGCTCAGAGTCATGTAGGGTATATTTAGGTATACTTTAGTGACTTTTTGCCCTCCTTGACATATCGGCTAAACCTTTCACTTTCTATCACTTTATCTCGCCCAGTTTCTCCCATTCTTTCACCTTGCTATTTTTCCTTCTTTCTTCATTTGAGTAGGTGACTCTTTTCCTTTTTTTTTCGACGAGTTCTTGAGTCACTTTGCTTTTGTTCTCTCTCTCTTTGTTCTTTCAACCCCACTTTCCAGAGCATTCCTCAAAACAGCCACCCTCAACTCATGGCTTTGCCATGAGTCAAGGTACACAATACCCAAAGTCGGGTCAGGGCCATAATGAAGGTTGTTTATGCATTAGCCACCCTCAACTTATGCTTTTGGCATATGCTGAGGTGCACATGTCCAAGGAGGGACCAGGGACAACATATTGTTCCCAGAAAAGATCAGTTGGGGTGAAAAAGAAAGGTCTAATTTTAAGCTCAAATTATTTGGATCAAAGAAGGATAACTTTCATTTGGTTTCTTTTATTTAGGCTAGAAATGGGCTATCTTGAATAAAGGCCTATGATCCTTTCCTAATTGTTTATTACAGCTTACTTTTAGCAGGACTAACCAGGCAAGTTCTAGCTCAGTACCAGTAGTGGACTATTCAAATTTCCTCACACTCACTTGACATCTCATCACTATACCAGATTATCAAACACCTAGTTCGACTTGAAGATTTAGGGTAATGTAATGGTGTAACTCTATTTCATGTTTAGAGCCACACAATTATCAGTTACTACGCCTAGTCATGCAACATTTTCCAGTTTTATCAGGATATCTTTTTAGCCATCATGCTTCAGAGTTAAACTATGTATAAAAGATATAACGTGCCGGTTCAACAGAAAAAGTAATTAGTCTTTTGGGGAAAAAGAACACAGGCAAGAAAAACCCAAAAGAGGATAGTGAGTTGGGCTACTAAGACTTCACCCTAGCACTCACTTTCTATTTACCCCACCCCCAACAAAAAAGCATGCAATTGTCCCCAATGCATAAAAAAATCTAAATATTAGAGTGGTAGGTGAAGCAAACCTGTGGCGCAAAGCGCCGTCGATTCAACAAGCTGGTGGGTCCGATTCCCCGGAACCCACATCCTCTGCAATCTGGACACCCGCAGTGGTGTCCTCAGCAGCAACCGCACCATCACTTGTGCCTCCTACTGTCTCTACAGTGCGGGAGATAGACGCCCCAACCGCTAACTGTGATGCTCTGATCTGGTGTGCCTCCGCCTCAGCAAGTGAGGCTCTCATCGCAGTCTCCATCTCTCGGCGCTCCTTCTTCCTTACTCGCGCCTCATCCTCTGCTCGACCCCTACGCCTCTTGGCACTCTCACGAGAGGGAGGTGGTGGAATTTCAGTAGTAAACAGGGCCTCCAATACTGTGTCCTCAACAGGCTCGACAAAAGGGGCCTCAGAATCCGGCACCCTCGCCTCTAGTATCGTGTCGATGTCTGCATGAAGACTATCGATTGCAGCCTAAAGAGTCGACACATCTACCGAAGGGGCTGGTCGAGCTAACACTCTCAACTCAAAGGCATCTAGGCGCTGCTTAACCTCACCAATCTTCCGCTCGGTAAAATGCTGCATCTTCCTCTCTAGACGCGCTTCAGACTCAGTAATCAACTTCTGCATCCACGGCTGGATATGATGCAGAAGAGTGGCCATTTATGCCTCCAGTTTTTGGACTCTAGCAAGTGGGACCAGTAACGGTAGAGAGGCTGTGCAGAGGAGCTCGGGGCTGGGCTACTACCCAGGATAGACTCGACCGGGGTAGTGTCAGTGGACGCCTGTGTAGCTGCGCGGGCCTGGGCTACCGTATCCGCAAGATCATCAGCAAGTGGTGGCAGCTCTGGACGGGGCCCTCTACGTGGGGCCAACTCATTGGCCTCGTCTCTGATGAGGACGATGTCAACGGTGCCCTGCGGGGTCTTCAACTGATCTATGTGCGATATGGGCACACCTGCGGACCTGCAAAGGGCAAAGATCATACACGGGAAGGGGTAGGTAGTGGTGACCTTGAATGCCCTCTCATGCATGACTGCCTGGAGAAGCCACGCGAAGTCGACCTCGAATCCGGTTATCATTGCTGCCATCAACACTGCTCGATCCCAGGTGACGATGTTATCAGCAACTGTGGGGGAAAGGCAGTGACGGACGAGCAGCCACAAGAACTTTGCGACGAACGTGAGGTTGGCCTTCTTGATGGCCCCCTTCGGCTCAGTGACCCAATCGGCACCCTCTCCATCTACTGACAGGTGCAGGGCCATCCACCTCTTGGTGGTCTCTCTCAGTGCTGGCTCGCGCAAGAACTGTCTATCCTTTACTATCTGCCAGCGGTAGTCAAACTCGGCAGTGACGGGGGTCCGAGTAGCATCTGCACTCTCGCTGTATAGAAACCGGCAGATGGCTGGCAGGGAAATGTCAACCTGCACGCCCCGGACTTGAACCTGTTCCAGTGGGGCCTGTTTAGCGGGAGCAGCCCCCCTATCAAATGGTGATCAAAGAGTCGCTACGTAGGATGCGTAGAACTCGGACCATTTCCTCATTGTATCGTCCCAACGGATGGGCTGTCCACTCTAGGCGGTGCCTGGTGAAGAGGTTGTGGATCTCCGGCATCGATGGGAGACTCCCCGTAAGTACCCGCCGCTCCAAGGTGAGTGTCCGAGTCATTACTCTTTTATCAGTCAGGAACTTGGCGTCGGAGTAAACTTGAAACTGGCCGTCGACACACCACCGGTTTGGCTGGTCAGAGGCTGGTGTGGGGACCTGAGGTGGTGCGCCGAATGTAGAGTCTGAACTGTCAGCCTCATCAGACGAGGCCGACGCTTCAGCAGTGGCGGGTGCGGGAACCTCAGCAGAGCCTGAAGCCTCCTCGGACCATGATACTCATAAGGAGCCAGACGCTCCTTCCTCTTTTGTGGCTAACCCAGAGGGTGTGCCGGTCAGTGTGTGCTCCTCATCAGACTGGGAGGCAGTGACTATGCCGGACGCCACCGTCTTGGTGTGGCTCTGGGCGCACGTGCAGCACGAGAAGGTGCGGAAGTGCCTGGGGGAACATATTCAGGGTCCCGCTCATCATCAGAGCCGATGATCAAGCGTGCAGATGGGGCAACAAACTTTGATCGCCCGAGTGCGTAGGTTCGGTCTTGCTTGGGTGCCATAGTAGATAGTACCTGCAAAGGATCACTATTAGTACGAGTAGTGGCAAACAATACAAGCGAAACCATACGATATAAAACAGTGAAAATAATATGTAAATGCTGTATAAATAGTGACACACGATGGGCCTGGTGACGGCTCATCATGACAATGACGGACCGTCGTGAGGTCCGTCATGGTGTACTTGGACTCTGTATAAATAGAGAACCCTGAAAGAGGGTCTCTGACTAGCATGACGGTGTGTGCAGGACGGACCATCACAGTTACAACGGTCCGTTATAGATGTCCGTCATAGGACACTTGGGAAAAAATGGAGACCCTTAGGAGAGGGGTCTCTGACTGTTATGACGGTCTTGCAGGACGGACCGTCATGGGTACGACGGTCCGTCACAAGTGTCCGTTGAAGGACACTTGGGGAAAAAATGGAGACCCTTAGGAGAGGGGTCTCTGACCGGTATGACGGTCATGCATGACGGATTGTCGTGGGTACGACGGTCCGTCACATGTGTCCGTTGGGCAGGGGTGCTAGGGATTGTGCAACGGATCCTACGACGGTTTGTCGTGGCTACGACGGTGCGTCGTCGGGGTCTCGTTCTGAATGACATAGACAAAACTGTAGATACCCTAAGCAACCCCGATGAACCCACATGGTCTTGTAGTGTTGTGGACCTATATGTGTCTATCCCAACTACCTAGGAAACTATTAATGCAAAATCATCTATGTCTAGGGTTGTCAACATGGCAAATTCGAACATTTTGAGCCTAGGTTTAGACATAATCATATAAAGGAAATAATATACGACTAAGAACTAAGCTAATACTAACTAATAAACAAAAATACAAGATAAATGAGTATAAATTTAGAGACACATACCTTAGAAATGGAGAAAAAGCTAATGGAAAATGACTCAGTTGGCAGGGTAGACACCTACAGCAGCAGCTCCGACTAGTAGATGATAGTTTTAAGGCTTTGGAGAATTGTGGGGGTAATGATCAGTGAGGGGGGAAATGTGGAAGTTGAAAAGAGATGGGAGATGAGAGAAATAAGGAATTAATGGGGTGAAAATGAAGGGTTGGGGGTTTAAACGGTGAAATTTTGAAAAAGGGTCCAGCCGGGTCGGGTATAATTCATTAATCACGCGACGGTTCCCCGACGATGGACCGTCGCAGTTGTGACGACCCATCGTAGGTTCCGTCGTGTGTTCCCTAATTTTAACATAGCAGAAAAACGTACCTGGACGACGGATGCATACGACGGTCCGCCGCATGCGCAACGGTTCATCGATGTATCCGTCAGTGGCTGCTGCGGAGTAGTTTTCTGCAGAATTTCCTGGTGATGTGCCTGCAAATTTGAAAACCCATTAGTAGAAAAATGCTATCCTTACTAAAAAATGACAAGAATTGGGTTGCTTCCCAACAAGCGCCATATTTAATGTCGCGACATGACTAGGGCCACTTGATTACTCAGACTTCATCAAGATGGTATGCCTTGATCACTTCATTCGCCAATTCAGCATGCTCGAGATAGATTTTTATGCGTTGTCGATTCACCTTGAACCTCACACCCTCCTTAGTTTCCAAATCAACTACTCCATGAGGGAATAGTTGGGTAACCGTGTAAGGACCAGTCCATTTGGACTTGAGTTTGCCTGGAAACAAGCGCAATCTGGAATTGAATAAGAGCACCAAATCCCCGACCATAAACTCTCGTTTTTCAATTTTGTTGTCATGATACTTCTTCATCTTTTCTTTGTATAGGGCTGAGCTTTCATAGGCTTTCAAACGAAATTCATCAAGTTCATTCAACCCATTTAACCGTTGCTCTGCAGCTTCGCTCCAATCCATTTTTAACTTCTTCATAGCCCACATGGCTTTATGCTCTAACTCAACCGGAAGATGACAAGCTTTCCCATATACAAGTTGGTGGAGACATACCTATGGGAGTCTTATATGCTGTCCGGTAGGCCCAAAGAGCATCATCAAGCCTCCTTGACCAATCCGTTCTACTAGCATTCACTGTTTTGGATAATATCTGTTTGATCTCCCGATTCGATATTTCAACTTGCCCACTAGTTTGAGGGTGGTAAGGAGTGGCCACATTATGGCGAACCCCGTATTTCTCCAATAACCCCTTGAACAATCTGTTGCAGAAGTGGGAGCCCCCATCACTAATAATGGCCCTTGGGGTGCAAAAACGGAAGAATATATTCTTTTTCAAGAATGCAGTGACGCTCTTCCCTTCATTGTTTGCGAGGGCTATGGCTTCGACCCATTTAGATACATAATCAACTGCTATTAGAATGTACTTCATTCCATGAGAACTCACGAAAGGGCCCATAAAGTTAATACCCCAAACATCAAATAACTCAATCACAAGAATGGGGTTTAGAGGGAGCTCTTGCTTTCTTAAAATACCACCATCTCGTTGACATTTGTCACATGCTTTAGCAAACCCATGAGCATCTTGATGAAGAGTTGGCCAATAGTAACCACATTGTAATATCTTGTGAGCGGTTCGGATACCACTGTGATGTCCGCCAACAGGTGAAGAATGGCATGCCTCCAACACATTCAACATTTCACATTCTGGCACACAACGCTGAATAAGCCCGTCGGCACAACTCCTATACAAGTATGGTTCATCCCAAAAGAACTTCTTCACATCGTACATGAACTTTTTCCTTTGATGAAAGGACAAGTCTGATGGAACAATGTGACTAACCAGATAGTTCGCAAAATCTGCGAACCATGGAATCAAGTCTTGTGAAGCAGCCAATACATGTTCATCGGGGAACGTATCATCAATGTCAGTCTTATCCCCTAACTCTCTCATAGCTTCATCCTCTAGACGAGACAAATGATCAGCAACTTGATTTTCAGTCACTTTTTTATCCAGCACTTCAAAGTCAAATTCTTGTAGTAGTAATACCCAACGAATCAGCCTAGGTTTCGCATCCTTCTTCGCCATCAAATATCTCAATGCTGAATGGTCAGTATGCACTATAACTCTAGTACCTAGCAAATAGGAGCGAAATTTCTCAAAAGCTAAGACTACTGCAAGGAGTTCTTGCTCAGTCATTGTGTAGTTCTTCTGAGCTTCATTTAGGGCTTTACTAGCATAGTAAATTGGGTGAAGGATTTTGTTTCTTTTCTGTCCCAGTACTACACCAAGAGCCACCCCACTAGCATCGCACATTACCTCAAATGGACTGTTCTAATCCGGAGAAATAATGATAGGCGCAGACACTAACTTTTCTTTTAGCTCACCGAATGCTTTAAGACAGGATTCAATAAAACAAAATTTACATTCTTTCTCCAGCAATTTTCACAATGGGTGTGCAATCTTTGAAAAGTCTTTGATGAATCTCCGGTAAAAACCTGCATGCCCAAGAAAGCTTCTCACACTTTTCACAGAGATCGCAGGGGAAGTCTCTCTATTACCTCAACTTTAGCTCTATCAACCTCTATGACCTTTTCTGAAATGCGATGACCCAACACAATACCCTCTTTCACCATGAAATGACACTTTTCCCAGTTTAGTACCAAATTACAGTCTTCACATCTCTTAAGAACCTCAGATAAATTGGTCAAACACCGCCCGAATGAATCACCAACCATAGAAAAATCATCCATAAAAACTTCTATAGTATCCTCCACCATGTCAGAAAATATTGACATCATACACTCTGAAAGGTTGTGGGTGCATTGCACAACCCAAACAACATTCTTCTGAACCCAAAAGTCCCATATGGACAAGTGGAAGTGGTTTTCTCTTGATCTTCTGGTTTAATAGAAATCTGATTATACCCCGAATACCCATCAAGAAAACAATACCACCCTTTTCCGGCAAGTCTATCCAACATCTGATCCGTGAAGGGCATAGGAAAATGGTCTTTTTCAGTCCACGAGTTCAGTTTACGGTAATCCATACACACCCTCCATCCAATAACCGGTCTCATTGGAACAAGTTCATTCTTTTCGTTGGGGACCACAATCATTCCCCCTTTCTTAGGTACACACTGAACCGGGCATAGCCAACTACTATCGGCGATTGGATAAATTACTTCGGCATCCAACCACTTGATGATTTCCTTCTTCACAACCTCTTGCATAGGAGAATTCAGGCGTCTCTGGTGCTCAATACTCGGATTATGATCAGGCATGAGTTGGATTTTATGAGAGCAAATACCAGGAGGGATCCCAATAATGTCCGCAATGGTCTACCCAATAGCTCTTTTGAACCTTTTGAGTACCTTCACCAAACTCTGAACCTATTGTTCATCCAGGTCTGATGCAATGATTCCCGGCAAAGTGTCACCATTTCCTAAGAATTCATACCTAAGATGAGGTGGGAGAGCTTTTAATTCAACTTTTGGAGCCTCCTCTATCGATGGTTTCGCGGGTGGGGACTCGCGATTTTTCATATCAAGCTCAAATTTTTTCGGTTTAAACCGAACATCTCCTCGGTCATGAGCCACAACTAATGACTCATACTCTTCAATGCAATCGCTATCAAAGTTCATTATCACTGCCACTAATGCTTCAACACCTAGACATTCTTCTATTTGTGTCTCAAATGTCTCACCCATGTTGTAGGATATAGCAGATGCCGATTGGTGCTCACCACTCTGCCTCATGGACCTACAAATATTAAAGGTCACTTCCTCATTGTTCAATCGAAATTTCATCTGCCCCTTTTCCATGTCTACTAAGGCTCTTCCCGTAGCTAGGAATGGCCTCCCAAGGATAATAGGCACTTCAAAATCAATCTCACAATTAAGAATAACAAAATCAGTCGGAAACATGAATGACTCCACTTTTACTAGCACATCATGAAGTATCCCTATGGGCCATTTTACTGTTCGATCAGCCATCAGTAGCCGCATCGCAGTGGTCTTTGGGTCACCCAAACCCAACTTCTTGTAAATCGAGAGGGGCATGAGATTTATGCTTGCCCCCAGATCACATAATGCTTTCGCAAAATGTAATAGCCCGATTGTACAAGGAATAGTGAACACACCTGGATCTTCTTTCTTTTGGACCAGAGATCTTGTAGCAATAGCACTACAATGCTGCATTCTATCATCATATTCAAAAGTAACCGATCTTTTCTTTGTGACCAAATGTTTCATAAACTTGGCGTAACCGGACATTTGTTCTAAAGCTTCTACCAAAGGGACATTGATAGAAAGTTGCTTCAACATTGTTATAAAACGCCGATATTTGCCATCCTCGGTCTTTTTCACTAATCTTTGAGGAAATGGGGGTAGTGGCCTAGTCATAGGAGTTACCTTTTTAGGCACTTCAACATCGTTTGAAATGTTATCCTCTAAATCAATATCAGCATTTACCACTTTATTAGTATCTTTTGTCACCTTATTCTCACAAGATGGCATAGGTGGGTCAATGGTTTGCTTGCCACCGCGAGTAGTAATTGCCATACAATGTCCATCATTTTTCAGATTTTGAACAGTGTTGCTAGGAAGAGTGCCCGGTTGCCGTGTGTTCACAGTTGCAGATAATTGGGCCAATTGTAACTCAAGTTGCTTAATCGATATTGCATGTGTATCAACTTTTTGCCCAATACCCACTAAATCATTCCTCAACTCTTAATTGTGCTCATCACTAGCATCGAACCTCCTCATCATTTTATGCAACATATCCTCAACTCGCGACATACTACCTCCACCATCTCTAGGAGTAACTTCATGATTTTGAGGAGGAACATAGGGTCCATTCCTGTCATTTCTATTACCATAGTTACCCCTGTTGAAGTTGTTGTCGCGATTGTAGTTTCCATCTCGGACATAATGACCTTCACGATTGTAGTTACCATAGTTTCGAACTTGGTTCCCTTGACCTTGGCGCCAATTCTCATGATTAGAGCCTTGGGCACTTGGTCGGAAACCCCCCATCTGTTCATTTACTGCATAGGAATCCTCCTCATAATAACATTCATCGTTCGGAGGTGGTGGTTTAGCCAAGTAGTTGACTGCATTATTCTTTTCTGCACCCCCAGTGACATGTTTTAGTACCAACCCAAGCTCAGTTCTCATCTGATCCATTTCTTCACGAATATCATCTGTGGCTGGGTTGTGAGTGGACTGCACTGCGAAGGTGTTTCTCCCTGTATCGGACTTCCTAGTACTCCAAGCTTTGTTGTTACGAGAGATTTTCTCTAATTTCTCAGCAATGTTAGCATAAAGGCATTCTCCATAAGATCCACTTGCTATAGTGTCCAACACCGCTTTATTGTTATCATCCTGTTCCCGATAGAAGTATTCCTTCAGTGACTCATCATCAATACGGTGATTTGGAACACTTCTCAAGAATGAGGTGAATCTATCCCAAGAACTACTAACTGACTCTCCTGGTAGTGCCACAAAGTTATTCACCCTCTCTTTGTGGTTTAATTTCTTGGAGACCGGATAGTAGCGTGCTAAGAAGACATCCCGTAGTTGGTTCCAAGTGAAGATAGAGTTGTATGGGAGCTCAGTAAACCACATAGCAGCCTCTCCCGTCAGTGAGAGAGGAAACACTCTAAGACCTATTACATCTAGATCCAAATCAGGCCTCCCCACACAACTTTTACACACTGCCCTTACCTTAGCTATATGGGCATGTGGATCCTCGAAGGTAGTCCTGAAAACAAACCTCTGGCAGTGAGCATTTGTATCAGGCTACTAGTTACCACAAAAGTGTGGCCTGTGGGTAGAGGGGGCAAGACAAGTGGCCCATCCGAGTCTGCTATGTTATCATACCCTCTGTAGTATGCTTGGGGCCGTGGAACGGGATTTTGTCCCCTCTGTTGATGTTCACCCAGAGCGCCGGGTAACATCTGACCATGAACATCCATTGGATCTGGGATGTTCTGGTTTGGATCCTCATCATTTATTCCCAAGTTTCGATTCATATTGCGCAGTTTACGCTCTAGCTCGTGATCGTAGGGAAACAAGGGTTCTCTTCCTCTCCATGTATTTGGCATACAAGGAGAATAGTTCTGAAAGGAAATCAAAAACAATAAAACAAAGTAATATCAAGAAAATATCAACTAAACTTTAGTAATCAGTTCAAGTTAATCTAAAAGCTAAATTCCCTGGCAACGGCGCCAAAATTTGATACGCTCAAACTTACTTCTCAAATGAGAAGTAAAGTGGCCGCGTCAAGTAAATAACCCAGCTAGTGAGTTGGGATCGTTCCCACGAGGAAAATAGTCTAGACTTAACTTCAACTTGTTATTACTATTGTTCGGTTGATGACTTCCTTAGAAAGTAAAAACATAAAAAGGGGGGTTTGTATTTCCTAATGAGTAAAAATAACTAACGAAATTGAAAGAGACACTTAACAGTTTTGAAAGTTGAATTATAATCAATTAATCAAAGTAACTATGGTTTACGTGTTCCCCACAGGTTCATAACTTGATAATTCTAACTATAACAATTCTTTCCTAGTATCTTGCATGCAAAGTGATAAGTTATGTATTTCTAAATCCTTGGTCCGGCATCTAGAAAATCTCACTTCGCACCTTGGTCCGGCTACGTGTGTTGCTTTCCTAACCCTTATCTTTACCTCATATTAAGCATCGTATTCGATATTTGACTAAGTTTTAACCTCGTACCAATCAATACTAGCCTATTAGATAGTATACACTAAATCTATGTTAATAATTCTTTTCCTATTATCTACCTCCTTGGTCCGGCAAATAGCATTAAGGCGAGTTCTAACGTTGATCATCCGTTAAAAAGACTTCTAAGCGAAAGAATTATTAATACATGCAAGACACTATTCTAGAATTGTTATTTTAGCTAGGGTTTGTCTCATTATTTGCCTATGGTTCCCACAACCCTAGTTATGGAGTTTAGTTACTCATAGCCATAAACACAATATTCAAATATATTAAATAAGAATTCATGTACTTACTTCAATGAGAAAGAATAAAGTCTGAAAATTTGCTTGATTAATCACCAAAAATCACTTGTAAGAATCTTCAAAAATCAAACACTAATACACAAAGTCTAATAATATGATGTCTAATCTATCAGATTCTAACCTCAAAAATGAGGTTTTTCGAACTATTTATAAAAAAATAAAAACCTAATAAAACAAGAATTCTAATTGCTAGAAATCTGCCAAAACGCGGCTGGGTCGACGGACCACGCGACGGACCGTTGTGGTCACGATGGACTGTCATGGACTCCGTCGTCCCATACTTAGCAATCTCTTCTGCTGCTCTCTTCATTCCCCTCAACGGCAAGTATGATGGACTGTCATAGGCACAACGGTCCGTCGAGGGCCATGACGGAACGTCACAAGCTTCGTAATCCCACACTTGGTCAGACTTCCCCATCTTCCTTCAGCAGCTGCACTACGCTGCCACCTACGGACCGTCACAGGCAGGACGGACCGTCATAGGTGGTCTCTTCTGCATTTTTTCGCTCAAAATCTCCGCATTCAGCTTTGGATAGATTTCCTGCACAACAAAGAGAAACTTATATCAAAATTAGCACAAAAAGGCTTTCGGACACACTAAACCTAAGGAAAAAGTATTAATTATATCGTGAATCCAAGGTATATCATTAAGGCAGAGTTGAAAGATCTTAAAGTTAATGTTAGTTCCAGTCATATTTAAATAAACTAATATAATTACTCTATGTTTTATTTTATTATTTTTTCATACATTCATAAGATTGACAAGCACATGGTTGAAATCAAGACTTACGTCGATAACTCGACTAAGATGATAATTGAAGAGATTAGATTGTCAAGAGGTCAACCAACAACAGATGCACAACATGTATGGATCAATGTGTGTTCTGTGTCTGAATGTTGTTTGATCATAGTATCTATTAATATTTGTGTTATTTATTTTATGTTTATGATCAGTGTATGACTTCTAAATGAATAATAGGAAAAAATTCATATATGTTTGAATAACATATAAATAATGTATTAATTATGTATTAAAGTGTCTTTTTATATATATATATGAATAATATATAATAGTTGTATAGAAATGTATGACACTTTGTTTTTCATATATGTATGAATTCTGTTAATTTAATTCATACAAAAAAAATCATAATATATTGACATTGTCTGAAAATTAATATTAGGACGACGCCACTCACAATGTTGCACAATCTGTTAAAGATTCCGGATCAGCCGTCTGTTTCAATGGATGAACACATTCACATTTCAAACGCCGATAGTATGATATAAACATTATTATGAAATGTATTTTCATTTAAAATTTTATTTTGACCTGACGATTTTTATCTTATGTAGATGAATCTCAAAAGTCAACTGGTGGTTTTTTCAACGCTGATGAACCTGGATCATCAACTTCAAAACCACCAATATTGGATGATTATCCTGATTTTACTATGACATAAATCATTGCACTTGATCCAATTTTAAATGATACCACAACTCCAAACGTGCAAGCAAGACATAAGAATCCCGGCAAATATGAATCTTCTCCTTATATTCGATTGTCGGAAGGCGAAAGCAGTTCAAAGAGAGTACCTATTTTTTTCCCAATCAAATATCTATTCCAAAGTCATAATGGGTTTGACGTTACCAAAGATGTTTTAAATAGGTGTGACAGGTATAAATGTCTATAAATAAATTTATTTTATTTAAATTTCACAATCTCAAATTTTATACAATTTTTTTTGCAATATTCATAGGAAAGCAGCATATTCAAAGGTTAAAAATACGTTTCATCCTCAAATGAACTTTGGCGTTGTCAAAATAGCAGAAAAGGATTTTTTCCAAATAATGAGTCAACCGAGCAGACCTTGGGAGGACAGGTAAGACATAATTTGAATCAATATTGAATGATTATTTTATAACACATTAAAAAAATTATATTGTAAGTTAGTATTTATGTGAATCTATGTTAATTGAGGTATGTATTTTTTTAATTTGAGAAAATGCACAAGTAACCCCTTAACCTATGCCCGAAATACTAGAGACACATTTATACTATCCTAAGATCTTATTACCCCCTAAACTTATTTTATAAGTAATTTTCGACCCCTATTCGGCCTACGTGACACTAGCTTGAAAAAAATATCAACCAGTGTTGGGCCTACAAGATAGTTCCACGTAGGCCAAAAAGGGATAGAAAATTACTTATAAAATAAGTTTAGGGGGGTAATAGGACCTTAGTATAGTATAAATGTGTCTCTGAGATTTCGGGCATAGATTGAGAGGGTACTTGTGCATTATCCCTTTTTATTTAATATAGTATGATTTGTGTATGCATTGATGTATATATTGAAGTATTAATATACATAATTTCAGTAAATATTCTATACATGTAATTTATTAATTATAAAGCCACATTGTACATTTTTTATAATCATATTTTATGTTAGTATTTGCTTGAACACTATGTTAATTTATATATCACATGTTGTTTTTAGTATTGTTTGATTCTGTGCATTAATTGATACACAAATTGAAGTAACAAAAATGTTTTAATATTATATGAAATATGTATGAAATAATATTTGTGTTCGTATGATTTGTGTATGAATTGATTATGAAACATATATATACAATTTTATATACAATTTATGTATGAAGTATCGATTGTGTTTTATTTATTCTTTTTTGTTTGTAACAGAATATTAATGCAATTAAGTATTAGCTTCGAAAGAAGGAAAAATACTCTCAAACATCAATTTCATACAACACTGTTGACTGTTGATTTATGACGTGGATTGATAACATTGAGAAGCAGTGAAGACAGTAAAATTGCGATATGAGATGCATTGTCCCCGACTACGATATTGGACAGTGCATTAGAGAATTTAAGCTGCTTACTAACATTGCTTGGGACAGAGTTGACGAAGTCATTATCCCTATCATCATCAATGAGAAAATCTATTGGTTGCTTGTTGTATTTCGAATCAGACTTAGATGTCTACATGTATATGATTCGATGAGTGGAGGAGCTGTCCACAACCAAAAAGTGAAAGAAGTTGTTGATAAACTTGCAACCATGATACCATTATTTTTGGCGAGCACATGATTTTATGGCAAAAGGCTTGATCTGTATGCGAAACAATCTCTTTGAATATCAACACAAGTCTCAATCCGAACCTCTCGATATCAAGCATGTGATAGATGTTCCTCAACAAGAAGACTGTTCCAAGTATGTACTTATTATACTCTATTTATATCATCTAAAATGACATCATTATTTAGTTATTATAATTTTTTTTACTTTCAAATTATTTACAGCGTTGTGGTCTATACACCTCTCTTTTTGTCGAATATATCAACAATGATATTTTTGATGTATTTTATATTGATATCGATTCAACATATCATTGTCACAGATATGTCACATTACTTTGACATTATGCAAAATCAAATAATGAAGAGGGCGCAATAAGTAACAGTGAAGTTACGGATACATTTGCTAGCAAGTATGGTGGACCTTGCATGCCAAAAAAACAAGTTATGAACACCACCATTTATCCTACTCCAAGACCACGAAATAGAAATTAGAAAAAGTTCGTTGCACTCTTCACATTATTTTGAACTACATGTTTTTCTTTTAAATATTGAACGATTTATGTTATTTTCTAGTTTTTTCTTCTTAATATGAAATACAGATTGTTTTATATAATTTATCAATGTTATCCTTATTTTGGATGAACTGATTACTACGTTTATATACATAACACCACACTTTTGATATCTTATCTTCCTAATACGACAAATGTCATATATTTTTTGATACACATATTAATTTTTGTATAAATATGTATCAATTATGTATGCATATTGTATGAAATATATTTAAATTTGTATGAACTAGTTTAACAATATACTAATGTACCAAAATATGTTAAAAATAATTTATGCTTATATATGAACCTTGTATGAATTACGTATGTCATATATTAACTTTTGTATAAATATGTATCAACTATGTATGCATATTGCATGAAATATATTTTAACTTTGTATGAACTAGTTTAACAATATATTAATGTACCAAAATATGCTTAAAATAATTTATCCTTATGTATGAACCTTGTATGAATTACGTATGCCATATTTTACTTTGAAATATATGGAAGAGATGTGAATAGATGTATGAGTTAGTGTATTTTAATACTTTATGAATTTTTTCTCAATGGGGATTCATTCTAGCTACATATCTTTTTAAAATAGTTGATCCATCTAAAATGAATTTCGTATGCACTATGTACTATGTATGGAATTTGAACAATAATTATATACAGAGTTTCACATTTATAAAAATTGTGTTTCAATGTTATTTATAGTTAGACAATTTTTACGAAATCAAAATTTATCAATGTCAATGGTAGCAAATGCACTCTATAAAATAAAACTTATGTCTAACAGTCAAAACAACATAAAAATATGTGTAAAAGTAAGTAAAATCAAGAAATCATTTTTTTCAAAGGATAATTTGAACATGTCTTTTTGTTGTGTGACTTGATGACATCTACTGCATGTGATTTTTGACCTTTTGAATTTCACATCAGCAAACCCCTTTCAGCGTTCAAATTTTGGTCTTCCCGTTGATCTTTTTGGACCGGGTGATATCTCTTTAGGCTATGAAACGTAACCTGGTAGATCCCATGCACGCTCGCAGGGATAGATTCAACAGTAATGACATATGCATCTTTGAAATTCTTCAGGATATAAAAAGCAGAATAGAAATTTGCTTCATGCAACTTTCTGTATTTAAGAACTGCAACTACATGACCAAATGGTATCTCATAATGTTGAAATCTCCCGCAACTACACATCTTTGTGTTTAAGTTTATTATGTCTTCTTTGCTCCTTCAGCTACAACATGCATATCAACAATTGAAGGTATCACCTAATTAATGGTTTCAATGTGAAATTGTTAATATATATGACACTAAAAATTGAAAGTAAAATATAATTAATTATTATTGAATAGAGTAAGAAACATACCCTCATATTGCAAGACAAAACAATATTTTTATGTGGATAAAAATTATATTTTTTTGTCAGCTCAGATGTTGTTTTATCAACCTCCTCATTGTGCTTGTGAATCCATCTTTGAATATGTACCCTTATAAATTGAAGATGTGAAGTTATTGGTAACCTCCTTGCTAATTTTTTAATATTATTCAATGACTCAGCGATGTTTGAAGTCATGGTCCATGTGCGCTTACAATTCGAATAAGCTCTTGATCATTTGCTATAACCAATATCAAATAAGTATTGTCTTATTAACAGATCTATCTGGTCTATTCTTCTCATAATCGTTTCAAACTATTGTTTTGTATAAGACTTTGCAGTGTAAAAATAAATCTTCAAATCTTCAGTATTTCTATTGAAATTCTTCAACACATTGCATGATAGGTGTCATATGCAAGCATAATGTTCAGATTCAGGATATACAGTAGCAGTCCCTTTCTATATGCTCTCATTCGGTCTGACATAAAACACATGTTTTGTCTAACTCCATATGCTTTCTTAAACTGTTCAAAAAACCAGGTCCATGAAGCATCGTTTTCAGAATCCACTATCGCATACGCCAACGGAAGTATATGACCTGATCTATTTTTTGAAAAAAAATCACACAAATTGGAATCATACTTTATATCATATTTTATTTTATTGTATAAGCGTAAAAATACATGGGATCAAAAAGCACCTCCCGAATTCATGGTGTTGGCAGTCAACATTGTACAACCATATGAACATTTTAATCCTGCCCCATCAACAACTTCAATTGGCCTACAATACTCCCAACCTCTAATACAAGCTTCTAATGTGACAAATGCATATAAGAATTTATTACATTCTTTCCTTTCTATTTTCAATACCGATCCAGGATATGTTTGCTCCAATATGTATAGATAACCTGAAATTTTTAAAATTATATAATATGAAAGTTTAAAACATCATATATATAACTGAATGGATACTTAAAGAACACTTAATTGATACAAAAAGGAATCATACTTTAATACATATTTAACTATAATCACACATAAAGGATACAAAATTGATACATAAAGGATACTGAACAGAAAATTGTAATTCATTCTGAAAACAAACTGTATGGTAGTTTTTTTTTACAATTAAAAAAACTTTACCTTTACATCGATATTACCAGATAGTTTGGCATATGATTCAGCCGGATCTTCACGCACCAATTTTGTCGCTTTTTCTTTAGCTCTCCACGTCTGTATGTATGCTAGCGAAGCACCTTGAAATTTCAATATTTCATCATACTTATTCATTATTAAGACAACTACAACGTCAGTTATCCCCTGACGTCTTGCATAAGCTCTATCTCTAACAGAACAAGTGTGTTCAACATTGTACTTCCTAACTTTGAATAAATTTGATTTATTCAAACTAGATGCTCTCATCATCCAAGAACAAGTCTCAGAAAAACAAGTCAGGTGATACATTTAAATTTTATAAAGCAAAACAAATCAAATAAAAAAATAACTTGAAACAATGATGTGTACTTAGATGCAATACAACGCGCTACACGAAAAATGAATTTTTCGACAAGTCCAACATGCCTCATCACCTCCTAAAGTGAATCCTTATTATTGTAAATCTGATTCTCAGCTACAAATAGGTTGAATGATCACTTATTACATCATTTCTCCTTCACTATTCTCATCGACATCTCCTTCTAAATTAACTCCGATCAAACAGATTGAACTGTTGAAGTACAATTCAACGTTCGTTTGTGTTAAACTAACTTCAGAATGTATTCGATCAGTAATAACTCCAAAATCTTGATTATATATCTCACAATCTTTCAAGGAGATGCACAATGAATATTTTGTAAAGAAATCTACATTTACTTTCTTTTGATCTAGAAAAACCTTTACCCCAACATCATTGTGAATACTAATAGGTGGACACACTAACAATATATTTTATCTCAATAGCACTTATATTAACATCTATATTAAGTTGTGATGTTATCGCACTAACTAGGCTACTATACAGAGTAGACACATCATATATGGTGTCCTCCATCTGAAAATCGACATATTTACGTGTTTCACAACATTAAAATAACAATTAGTACAACATAATACATATTAATTGCAAAATATTTTATACGCACTGCATACACCGTTCAACAACCTATACCATACCGAAATTACCTTGAAAAGATAGTTCATACACACCAAAAAAAAATTCATATTTATTTCACACACAATTATTATAACTTTTATCATTACATGCCATATCTCCATTTCTTTTCATAATATACTAACTACCAAAAAAAATACAAATTTCATACACATTTCATACAAAATTAAAACAACATTTACCTTCCTTTACCACATCAATTCAAATTATACTAAACATAATTCACATACAATTCATACACAATTATTAAAATTTTTTACATCATGTAACATACATAAATTGCTATTCACAACATAATTCATACTTTAAAAAAAAATCATAATTTCATCATTCAAAAAAACAAATAACACAATGCTCATCAAAACAAAATAAGTTAAATTTCATACACAATTAGTACAAATATTATACTTCAACAGTCCATAACATTATAAATATTTTTTTCTTGACTAGTTATTAAACACATTATACGATCAATTTCATTTTTTCATAAATCATGTATTACTCAATTCAATTTTATTAAAACTCAAACGTCTATATTGTTACGTGTTGTTTTCAAATATGGTTTATACCAAAACACTGTTTCATACTAAACACTTAATAATCTATATACTGATTTAAATAACCAAAAACAAACCAACAAAACATAATAAATACCAACCTGATGAATTCCACCTTTCACCATGTTTGATTAATATATATACAATGTTGTCCATCACAACAAATCACGTTTTTTCAATAGCAAAATATCTTCAATCACTAGAAAAATGAAATGTAATCTGCTGAAAAATTAAGAGAATCACGAAACCTGAAAAAAATAACATATTTTACGTTGATTTTGATTTGTTAGAGCGTTTTAAAGAATCAAATCACAATTTAATTTGGTTTCAACTAAATTGAGCTTTTTAAGGTAACTAATTAATCTGATTTTTTTTTTAAATTTCCTAAATAGGCGCTAATCAGTTATCACATTTAGTAAATGTATTTAATTTAAATAATAAAAGATGTTATTTTTCATTTAAAAATTGGTCCGTTATTTTTCTTCAATTCTTTTCTTTTTTAAAAACAAATACTTTAAATTATTTAAAATCAACCTTTTAGTTTTAATAGTATGCTATAACTTGCTATATTAAATGTTACATAGTGAAAGACAAACTCTAATGCTATAGTTTGACAATATTACTATAAAAAATGCTATATACCTAATTTTTCACTTTAGGAATTGAGTATATGTGGCAGTGAAAAAAAGATTAATTAGTATTGACATGCAATGTGACATCCTCATGTCATTTAATAACTTCCGTTAATAAGAATGGTACTTTTGATCTTATAATTTTGACGGAAAGGTAGTTTTGAGCCGAAATATAATTTAAGGGTAAATATTATCTGTATTGGATAGTTTAAAAATATTTTAAACCCTTTTCCGTATATTTTATGGTATGATTAAGGTTTCTTGTTCAAAAATTATTTATTATACTCTTACAATATCATTGACTAATGCGTAATTCTTAATAAGAAACCTTAATGATACCAATACAATATATAAATTTAATGTAGTATAATCATTTAGTGGGGTATGAATGTAAAGAGAATATATATGTTTGTAAGTATTTTGCTTTGATGGGGTATTTGTGTAACGACCTGTTTAGTCGTTTTGAGCAGCAGATTTTATTTCTGGAAAAACTGGCTGAGACGACGGATCCCACGACGGACCGTCATAGGCACGACGGACCGTCGAGGGGGGTCTCGTTCCAAAACACATAGAATTCTGAAATTTGGGTACTGAAATCTACTCTCTGAACTTCGTGACGAGGTGGCAGGACGGACCGTCACAGGCATGACGGGCCGTCAGAGACTCTTTAATAAATCGAGTCTCTGAACTTTGTGACGGAAGTAGCAGGACGGACCGTCGCAGGCACGACGGACCGTCACAGTCTGCGTAACCCTGACTGGGTCGGATTTCTGTTTAATATTTTAAGGGGCGTTTTGGACTATTCCTACTTATAATTATAAAGTTAGTAGTTGAATATTAATAATCTAATTTCTTGAGGGTTAAAGGAGATAACCTTAAATTAATTAGTGGGTTACTTTTGTCATCTTTTATACTTAATTATATGCTAATTAGAGTAAAAGAAAAAGGGTTTGAATAAGAAAGATAGAAATAATAGAGAGAAGAGGGAGAAACGATCGAGAGAGAGGAACGAAGAAGAAAGCAAAGATTTTGAGGATTAGCTTGCTTGATCACAATTCTTCTGTGTAGGTAGGTTATGGTTTTTGTGCTATTTCATAGTAAACTCTTAATAGCGGATGATATGTATTGGGTAGTATTGTAAAACACTTTTATATGCTTAATTGTGTGTTAGCATGATGTGATGATATAATTGTGATGAAATAAGCATGATGAAACTATTGAATCCTAAATCTTGAAAACCTCTTGCTAATGATGATGCCTTGGTATAAAAGAAGGCATGATGAACTAAAAGAATAAGGTTAGGGGATCAGGTGTAACGAACCGACACGTAGTATTAGGGGATCAGGTGTAACGAACCGACACGTAGTATTAGGGGATTGGGTGTCACGAACCGACACGTAGTATTAGGGGATCGGAGTGTTACGTTTCGACACAAGAGGAATAAAGAGAGTGAATCTTGAATTATGGCCAAATGAGTATGGTATAGAGGCTTGCGTCCTCATGGGTGCACTTGGCGTACTTATTAATGATTATAGTACTTGTTGTTGCTACCTGTTGATTATTGTAGTTGATTTTATGATATTATTTGATATATACTGTTTTCTATTATGAGTTGGCCGATGATATCTACTCAGTACTCGTATTTTGTACTGACCCCTACTTGTATGTCTTCTTTTTGTTCATTGTGGAGTGCAGCAAACGTACCGTCGTCTTCAACCCAACCGCAACTCTAGCCAGTCTTCATTACACCAGATTTCAGGGTGAGCTAAAGCTTCTAGCTTGGACTGGATCTTCTTCTTCATGTCTTGATGCCTTGAAGTTCTGGCATAGACTAGCTATTATTTATGTTTAGTTTCTTAGATACTCTTAGCTTTAGTAATTTGAGGATAGATGTTCTTGTGATGATGACTTCCAGATTTTGGGGATAATGATAAGTTTGAGTTTTAGAAGTTTATTATTGATTTTGTTAATGAGTTTTAAGTCTTCCGCATTGTTTTTCTATTTATTATGTTTGAAATGTTGGGGTTTAGATTGGTTGGTTCGCTCACATAGGAAGGAAAAATGTGGATGCCACTCACGGCTTGATTTGGGTCGTGACAAACTTGGTATCAAAGCATTAGGTTCGTTGGTCTCATCACACAAGAACGAGTCTAGTAGAGTCTTGAGGAACGGTAGAGGGACGCCTTTACTTTTCTTTGAGAGGCTATAAGACTTTAGGAAAATTCCATTCCTTCTTTCCTTCTTTCGTGCTATTACTTGGATCCAATTGGTATCTGGGTGATACAAATTGGTATCTGACCATCTTCACTCTATTTCGCAAATGGTTAGAACTAGAGCAACAACTGCGCCAACACCAACACCGGCAAGACAAGATGCGTCTGGAACAGCCACTGAGGCTGTAGCTCAAAGAGGACTAGTGGCAAGAGGCCGTGGTAGAGGTCGCGGGAGGACGTTCCCTAGAGGAAGAGGACAAGCATCTAGCCCATCTAGTACTAGGGCCGGTGACTCCTCCACCGACTGAGGAAGTAGTAAGAGAGGGCGAGGAAGGGGACAATGAACAAGTGCAGAATGAGGAATTACCACCCCAAACTACCCTAGAGATGATTAACCATGGTTCTTGCTTATCTTAGTGGGTTATCTGATCAGGGCCAGACACCTCCAGTGTTCTCTGCACCAGCACCTCAGGTTCCGGGAGTACAACATGCAGCTGCTGTGGCTCCCCGCATGGATGCCTCATTGGAAATAGGAACGTTTCCTCGGTTGACTACAGGGCCTATAATGACAGGTGATCAGCATGAACTTTTTAGTAAGTTCTTGAAATTGAAACCTCCAGTCTTCAAGGGTGACTACACTTCCACTCCAGTTCGTATCATCTCCTTCCTTCGTGCTAAGAGAATGGTTAGAAAGGGTTATTTAGCTTTCTTGGCACACGTCAGGGACGATACAACCCAAGTACCTTCAATGGAGTCTGTTTCGGTAGTCCGTGAGTTTTTGGACGTTTTTCCTACAGACCTTCCTGGTATGCCACCGGATAGGGATATTGATTTCTGTATTGATCTGGAGCCGGGCACTCGCCCCATTTCCATACCCCCTTATAGGATGGCTCACGCTGAGTTAAGAGAGTTAAAAGGCCCAACTTCAAGAGTTGCTAAGCAAAGACTTTATTAGACCAAGTGCATCCCCTTGGGGTGCTCCTGTTTTGTTTGTGAAGAAGAAGGATGGAAGCTTTCGGATGTGCATCGACTACAGACAACTGAATAAGGTAACGGTCAAGAACAAGTATCCTCTTCCTCGCATTGATGATTTGTTCGATCACTTACAAGGCGCTTGTACCTTCTCAAAATCGACTTGAGATCTGGTTATCATAAATTGAAAATACGGGCAGCAGATGTGCCCAAGACTGCTTTTCGGACCAAGTATGGGCATTATGAGTTCTTAGTAATGTCTTTTGGGCTTACGAATGCCCCTGCTGCTTTCATGAGCTTGATGAATGGGATTTTTAAACCATATCTGGATCTCTTTGTCATTGTATTCATTGATGATATACTGGTATACTCAAAGAGCAAGAAAGAACATGAGGAGCACTTGAGAATTGTGTTGGAAATGTTGAGGGAGAGAAAGCTTTATGCCAAATTCTCTAAGTGTGAGTTTTGGCTAGATTCAGTGTCCTTCTTAGGGCACGTAGTTTCTAAGGATATAGTGATGGTGGATCCATCTAAGATTGAAACAGTGAGGAATTGGGTAAGACCTACTAATGTGTCAGAAGTAAGGAGCTTTGTTGGTTTAGCTAGCTACTACCACCGATTTGTCAAGGGGTTCTCTTCTATTGCTTCCGAATTGACAAGCTTGACTAAACAGAATGTTCCATTTGTATGGTCGGACGAGTGTGAAGAAAGCTTTCAGAAACTCAAGACTTTGTTGACTACTGCACCAATTCTCACCTTGCCAGTGGAAGGAAAGAACTTCGTTGTTTATTGTGATGCATCCTATTCTGGTTTGGGTGCAGTGCTAATGCAAGAGAAGAGTGTAATTGCTTATGCTTGGAGGCAATTAAAGGTGCATGAACGTAATTATCCTACCCATGATTTGGAGTTGGCTGTGGTAGTGTTTGCATTAAAGCAATGGAGACATTACCTATATGGGGTGAAGTGTGAAGTCTATACAGATCATCGTAGTTTATAGTATGTCTTTACTCAGAAAGATTTGAACTTGAGACAGAGGAGATGGATGAAACTACTGAAGGATTATGATGTTACCATCTTGTATCACCCAGTAAAGGCTAATGTTGTGGCAGACGCCTTAAGTAGAAAAGCAGGGAGCATGGGTAGTTTAACCCACTTACAAGTTTCTAGACGCCCATTGGCTAGAGAGGTTCAGACTCTGGCTAACGACCTTATGAGGTTAGAAGTAAATGAGAAGGGAGGATTTTTGGCCAGTGTGGAGGCGAGATCTTCTTTTCTTGACAAGATCAAGGAAAAACAGTTTGATGATGAGAAACTAAGCCGAATTCGGGATATGGTGTTGCGAGGAGAGGCTAAAGAAGCAATAATGGATGAGGAAGGTGTTTTGAGAATTAAGGGAAGGGTATGTGTGCCCCGTGTTGATGATTTAATCCACACTATTCTTACAGAGGCTCATAGTTCCGGATATTCTATACATCCTGGTGCAACCAAGATGTATAGTGACCTAAGGCAACACTTTTGGTGGAGTAGAATGAAGCGCGACATTGTTTATTTTGTTGCCAAATGTCCAAATTGTCAGCAACTAAAGTATGAACACCAGAGGCCCAGAGGAAAACTTCAGAGAATGCCCATTCCTGAATGGAAGTTGGAGAGAATTGCAATGGACTTCGTGGTTGGTCTTCCAAAGACATTGGAGAAGTTTGACTCTATTTGGGTAATTGTGGACAGATTAACTAAGTCTGCTCACTTCATCCCGGTCAAGGTGACCTACAACGTAGAGAAGTTAGCCAGACTCTACATCTCAGAAATTGTTCGATTGCATGGAGTTCCACTTTCCATCATATCAGATAGAGGTACGTAGTTTACTTCTATGTTTTGGAGAACATTGCATGCTGAATTAGGTACTAGGTTGGACCTTAGTACTGCATTTCACCCTCAGACCGATGGTCAGTCTGAGCGAACAATTCAGGTTTTGGAGGATATGCTTCGTGCATGTGTGATAGAGTTTGGTGGTCATTGGGATAACTTCTTACCCTTAGCAGAGTTCTCATACAACAATAGCTATCACTCAAGTATTGATATGGCCCCATTTGAGGCACTGTATGGGAGAAGATGTAGGTCTCCCATTGGGTGGTTTGATGCATTTGAAGTTAGACCATGGGGTACTGATCTTCTGAGAGAATCGTTAGATAAAGTTAAATGAATTCAAGAAAAGCTTTTAGCGGCTCAAAGTAGACAAAAAGAATATGCAGATCGAAAGGTTAGGGACTTGGAGTTTATGGAGGGTGAGCAAGTCTTGCTGAAGGTTTCACCCATGAAAGGGGTGATGCGGTTTGGTAAGCGAGGTAAGCTAAGCCCAAGGTATATTGGTCCATTTGATGTTCTGAAGCGCGTGGGGGAGGTAGCTTATGAATTGGCCTTACCCCCAGCACTCTCAGGGGTGCACCCGGTATTTCATGTGTCTATGTTGAAAAGATACCATGGGGATGGAAACTACATCATTCGTTGGGATTTAGTCCTGCTTGATGAGAATTTGTCTTATGAGTAGGAGCCTGTTGCTATTTTAGATAGAGAAGTCCGCAAGTTGAGGTCAAGAGAGATTGCATCCATCAAGGTTCAATGGAAGAATCGGCCGGTTGAAGAGTCCACTTGGGAGAAGGAGGCTAATATGCAAAAAAGATACCCACATCTGTTTACAGATTCAGTTACTCCTTTTCGCCCTTATTTCTTCTTGTGATCGTTCGAGGACGAACGATGGGTAAATTGGTATCTATTGTAATGACCTGTTTAGTCGTTTTGAGCAGCATATTTTATTTCTGGAAAAACTGGCTGAGACGACGGATCCCACGACGGACCGTCATAGGCACGACGGACCGTCGAGGGGGGTCTCGTTCCAAAACACTTAGAATTCTGAAATTTGGGTACTGAAATCGACTCTCTGAACTTCGTGACGAGGTGGAAGGACGGACCGTCACAGGTATGTCGGGCCGTCATAGACTCTTTAATAAATCGAGTCTCTGAACTTTGTGACGGAAGCAGCAGGAAGGACCGTCACAGGCACGACAGACCGTCACAGTCTGCGTGAACCTAACTGGGTCGGATTTCTGTTTAATATTTTAAGGGGCGTTTTGGACTATTCCTGCTTATAATTATAAAGTTAGTAGTTGAATATTAATAATCCAATTTCTTGAGGGTTAAAGGAGATAACCTTAAATTAATTAGTGGGTTACTTTTGTCATCTTTTATACTTAATTATATGCTAATTAGGATAAAAGAAAAAGGGTTTGAATAAAGATAGAAAGAATAGAGAGAAGAGGGAGAAACGATCGAGAGAGAGGAACGAAGAAGAAAGCAAAGATTTTGAGGATTAGCTTGCTTAATCACAATTCTTCGGTGGAGGTAGGTTATGATTTTTGTGCTATTTCATAGTAAACTCTTAATAGCGGATGATATGTATTGGGTAGTATTGTAAAACCCTTCTATATGCTTAATTGTGTGTTTGCATGATGTGATGATATAATTGTGATGAAATAAGCATGATGAAGCTATTGAATCCTAAATCTTGAAAACCTCTTGCTAATGATAATGCCATTGTATAAAAGAAGGTCTGATGAACTAAAAGAATGAGGTTAGGGGATCGGGTGTCACGAACCGACACGTAGTAATAGGGGGATCGGGTGTCACGAACCGACACGTAGTAATAGGGGGATTGGGTGTCATGAACCGACACGTTGTAATAGGGGGATCGGGTGTCACGAACCGACACGTAGTATTAGGGGAATCAGGTGTCACGAACCGACACATAGTATTAGGGGGATCGGGTGTCACGAACCGACACGTAGTAATAGGGGGATCGGGTGTCACGAACCGACACGTAGTAATAGGGAGATCGGGTGTCACGAACCGACACGTAGTAATAGGGGGATCGGGTGTCACGAACCCACACGTAGTATTAGGGGGATCGGGTGTCACGAACCGACACTTAGTATTAGGAGGATCGGGTGTGACGAACCGACACGTAGTAATAGGGGGATCGGGTGTCACGAACCGACACGTAGTAATAGGGGGATCGGGTGTCATGAACCAACACGTAGTAATAGGGGGATTGGGTGTCACGAATTGACACGTAGTATTCGGGAGATCGGATGTCACGAACCGACAAGTAGTATTAGGGGGATCGGGTGTCACGAACTGACACGTAGTATTAGGGGATCGGAATGTCACGTTCCGACACAAGAGGAATAAAGTGAGTGAATCTTGAATTATGGTAATATACTCAGATATAATGAACCTATTTCCCAAATGAGTATGCTGTGGAGGCTTGCGTCCTCATGGGTGTACTTGGCGTACTTATTAATGATTATAGTACTTGTTGTTGCTACCTGTTGAGTATTGTAGTTGATTTTATGATATTATCTGATATATATTGTTTTCTATTTTGAGTTGGCCGATGATATCTACTCAGTACTCGTGTTTTGTACTAACCCCTACTTGTATGTCTTCTTTTTGTTCATTGTGGACCGTCGTCTTCAACGCAACCGCAACTCTAGCCAGTCTTCATCACACCAGATTTCAGGGTGAGCTAAAGCTTCTAGCTTGGACTGGATCTTCTTCTTCATGTCTTGATGCCTTGAAGTTCTGGCATAGACTAGCTATTATTTATGTTTAGTTTCTTAGATACTCTTAGCTTTAGTAATTTGAGGATAGATGTTCTTGTGATGATGACTTCCAGATTTTGGGGATAATGATAAGTTTGAGTTTTAGGAGTTGATTATTGATTTTGTTAATGAGTTTTAAGTCTTCCACATTGTTTTTTTATTTATTATGTTTGAAATGTTGGGGTTTAGATTGGTTGGTTCGCTCACATAGGAAGGAAAAATGTGGGTGCCACTCATGGCTCGATTCGGGTCGTGACAATTTGCTTACCCCTCTCCCCTCCCCCCGGTGTATAGCGTAATCATTTAGTGGGGTATGAATATAAAGGGAGTATATGTTTGTAATTATTTTGCTTTTATTGGGTATTTGCTTACCCCCCCCCCCCTCCTATTTTTTTTTAAATCAAAAAATCATTGTTTATTAGTTGGGGAATAACCACTATAATAAACATAATTATGCATATTTACGGGGTGTCGTTATAGTTTAAGCTGCCTCGTTTGTATGATTTTCGGACTTGTATAATTCGTAGGTTTGCATAATTTGCTGGAACGTTTGTATAATTGAACTATATTTGTATAAACTCGAAATTACAAATTTATAATAACTAAGCATTTGCACTTTAAACAGTTATACAAATTATATTACACACAAATTACACTATCCAAAATTTATACAAATAATACTATACACAATCTGAATTATAAAAACTGAAAACTCCAGCCCACGTAATTATCACTGAGTGTTGGTAGCGAGTGGTGATTAACTAAAATAGTTACAATGACTAATTAACTAGTATATGTTTGTTTAACCATGCAATTTTCTCTTCTTTCAAAAGTAAATTCAATTATCATATAGTGTATTGTTATCTCTCTCTCTCACACTATATATATATATATATATATATATATATATATATATAGAGAGAGAGAGAGAGAGAGAGAGAGAGAGAAAGAGAGAGAGAGAGAGAGTACTTATATTATATTATATTATAAGTGTCAAAAATACATCTAAACTATATTTTATTTTTGAGTTTCATACATAGACTATCACTTATTAGTTTGAGAAACTCATCTCAATGGTATGTGTAATACACTCTATCTTTTATTTACAAAAACATTGTCACATGAAATCACACATGGATAAAATATTTCACCTTGATAAAAACTAAATAAACTATTAATATTATCTATTATCCTAATAAGTTTTAAAGAATAATATTTATTTTTTTAAGAAAATTAAAATATATTTCTCATTCCACCCCACCACATCATCCCCACACCCTTATTTTCTTGAATTTCTTTTATAATATTTTAATACGGACCTCAACCATCCAACACTCCTTCGTAAATAATGGGAAAAGGTACAAGTACCCCTTTAGTCTTTAGACTATTATTGAAATATCAACGACACGCCTTAACTAAACTAAGATCATATTACCTCATGATTTTTTTTTTTGTAATTTTATACACTTTGTTGACTTACGTGACATCCAAATATTTCTCACACGCCTCAATTGCGTGGAGTCACGGAGCATGTCACGTAAGCCAAAAGGTGTACAAAATTACAAAAATAAAAACAACATGAGTTTAGGGGAAAAATAGGACCTTGGTTTAGTTTATGTGTGTCTGTGAGATTTCGGTTATAGTCTAACGAGATACTTGTGCATTATCCCAAAATAAATGATATTCTTTTTATTGTTAGAAAATTAATTCTACTCCATCTTATCTAATCCTTCGCTCTTATTTATTAATCATTTATCATTTAATATTAGATATGTACATATATTTTTAGCAAAAATATTTTTTTACTTGTATACCGAATATAACAGAAATTAAATTTTATTTTTAAAAATGTCTTGTGGTTTAGAAGCGGAAGATTATGTGCAGTTGGGTAAATTTTTATTTGTAATTTTTTTTAAAACAATATCTACATTATTTTTATAAAAATAAAGTTCATATATTGTGTGTAGGAGGGGGTGGGGTGGGGTGCGGGGGTAGTACGGTGATAAGAAATGTGGAGTGTGGTCTAAAAATATTTTGCATTTTATTTTATATTTTTCGGAAAATAATAATACTTTGATCCTTAACTTTAAAATAATACTAATAATTTATTTAATTTTCGTCAAGGTAAAATGTTTTAATGTGACAATGTTTTTAAATAAATGATAGACTGTAATACACATTCCATGATGAGAGTAATAAAAGAGAGATGTGTATTTCTCAATCTTATAAGTGACAATTTAGGTATGCAACTCACAGTGTTAATAGTTTAAGTATGAAATTAAAAAAATAATTTAGGTATATATATATATATATATATATATGAAATACTTACATTCCAAAGTTCTCTCGGCGCTAATTAAAATCCTAACAAAAATTAGCATTATAATAAGTATAACTTACATAAATCTCATAATTTATGATGTTAATTATCCTCTATCCCTATTATTTTTCTTATTATACAAATTCCATGTTTTTAGGTATTTCAGTTACATAATTAAGGATCCGGATACATTATTGTTGATACATTACGTATCAATATGTTGCACTTATTAAGGAAAAAAATTTGAAAAATCAAAGATCTTATCCATATGTTACACTAATTAAGTGGGAAAAAGTTGAAAATAATATTAAGTTCCATAAATTGCATTATTTCCTTCCGTATTGTCTAGAATTCTATCATATAGTGTAACTATCCAAAAAATTCAAAAATTAAATTTCTTCTTTTTCATCGTTTTCTCTGTTTCATAAAAACTTTTGTTGAAATTTTGGAATGAGTTATGAAGGATATAAAAGTGATGAATTGTTGTTGGACAAACTATTTCTTTTGTGAATCTTCACGTTAATCAAATATCCTTTCGATTTTGATTCAAGACCGAAAATTTTGAGATTCAAAATTCTTCTCCAGTTCATTCAAGATCCTTTCAATTTTTATTCATAATTATCGAAATATTTGAGGAGACACATCATGAAGATCCTTTCAAAATCAAGAGAAAATATGTTGTAAAGATATTTAATTAGAAGGTTTGACCAATAATTTAGGGAAATTGCAGCGGAAACGTCCGTGTCTTTGAAATTAAAAGCACGAAAAGTTTCTAATGAATTAATTTATTTCCTGTTAAGAAATTTTGAAAAGAACCTATGCAACAAAAAGCTCTTGTTTTTGTTGTAGACTTTTTTCCTCAGTTTGTAGTCATGGAAAACAATCATTTATTGACCATGTTTCTGTTGAACTTTCTGTTGATTCTTGTTCTTATGTTTCACTTTCTTTGTACTGATTCAAATAAGTGTTGTATTTTACTAGATACATTAAATAAGAACGTGTTGTTCATAAGATTTTAGATTTGAGATCGATACATTATTGTTTGGTAATTGTTATGTATCAAATACATTTAGTATAAATTCAAATTTATGTATAAAAACTAAAAAAATTAGTACATAATACATTATTATATATGTATTTTATTTTGTTTGAGAAATTCTATAATTTATAATTAAAAAATACATTATACATGTAATTGTTCCAAATTAGCTTTCCTTTTTGTGTGTGATATGTAACACAAAGTTTATGTATCAAACATATTTATATTGAACATGATAAACACTAATTGAAGATTCAACAACATTAGAATTCTGTATCTACCTTAAATATGAACGTAATACATTGCATAAAACAAAGATTATTGTAGCAGTGTATCAGATCAATGATATCACTAACAAAGACTAATTTAAGACTCCAAATAAATGAGATACATTAAAAAAAAAGTATTTTTGACCGTGATGGCCATGTTTATTCTTTTTTGGACGTTACAACTATAAATACATTAAAAGAAAATAAATATTTTTCAAGAAAAAATTCAACGACGATATGATTCTAAAATTGCAAAGGTTCAATAAGATTTCAATGGGGGCAGGGGCGGAGATAATTTATTTATATTTTTTAAGATGAAAAAAATAAAAAATAATAATAAAAGAAATCGAAAATTGAAGTGATGGAAAGAAATATACCTCTTGAATAATTTGAAATCATTAATTGAAAATAAAAATATTTAAAATTCAAAAATGTATTAATTAATGTAATTATAGCGAGATTTGTGGCGTGCAAAAAGGAAAGAAAATCATGAGTATGAGATTTCAAGTTAATGTATCAGAAAAAAGAGATGATGAGAGAAAAAGAAGAGATTTTGATATTTTTTGAAATAGTATGAAAAAAAGAGAGAATATGATCATAAATGATGTGTAATTAAGAAATTTTTCCTTATAATTATTATATCATATACTTGGAAAAGTAAGAATTTAGTAATATCAATCCTAATCATAAACAACATATCATAGAGTAGCTCATTTTAGAATCATGATTTCTTAACATATTCATAAGACGCTTATATTAAGCACCAAATCATTTTTCATAATATGAATACTTTAACTAGAAAAAATCTTTTTCACAAAATCTCTTGATACTTTATCTAAAAGCATCCTTTATTCATAAAATTTCTCAATTTCATGCATAATTTCTTACATATTCATAATCGTAAAATAGGCAAATAACATGGTATGAAATTCATGGAAAACATGTACATTGAATCAAATCAAGTATAGTAACATCAAATATAAGCAATTGAATCATAATTAATTGATCCCATGTAGAATCATATTAAACCCTAGAAATTAAGAATGAAGTCATGGAATAAGTAGAGCAATCTTAATTTGGATCTTAATGAAAGAAAGAAATCCATTGATGAACTTCTCACATACCGTCCAAACTTTATACTGGAGAAGGAGACTTAAAGAACCCTAACTTTGCTTAGATATCCTTGAAGAAGATGAACTCAGGAGATTTAAGCAATTGAATCATAATAAATTGATTCCATGTAGAATCATATAAAAACCCTAAATATTGGGAATGAAATCATGGAAGAAGTAGAGAAATCTTAATCTGGGACTTAATGAAAGAAATAAATCAAAATCGATGAAATTTTCGCATACCTTGATGAATCCAAGCGTTTATACTGGAGAAGGAGAGTGAAGGCTTGAAGAACCCTAATTTGAGTGATTGAGAGGGAATGGGTAGATTTAGAAGAGTAAAATTAGTTATATGCTGAATATCCTACAAATGAATAATAAATACACATACACAACCGATCATTTCGCAAGCTCGCAACGGACCTCATCATTAGAATAATAAATAATGCGTTCCTAGTGTAGTCCACATATCTTAGTTTGATAGCTTATCCAATTACCTCTTAGATTAACACACTAAGGATAAATAATCAGAAGCAAAATATATTAGTAACTTAATCATCTATTTCCTCAAACTTTGGGTATTCAAGCCCTCATAATTCTATCTGTTTAGAAGGATAAACTATTTTATTTTAAGTTTCATTTCATCAAATCATAGGTTTCCATGATCATACCAATCTTTTAAGCCCCATTAGTCTCTCTTGAGCCGTTAATTAGCTCAAAAAATCTAACTTTATGAGATTTATAAGTTCCTTAATATGATCATTAATGAATGATTCATAATGTATGCTAAAAAAAAAATAACAGCTTAGAATAAGTAAGTATGCATAGTTATAACCCCCCCCTTCCCCATAATAATAACTGTAGAGTTAAAATCAATGAATTCTCAAGAAGATTTTACCCTTCAATTCTAGGAATAAATCTAACTATGGATTGAAAAGATGAAAGAGAAGTACTTATAGGGAAAAAATCCTATAAGTAAAACTTGCATTTCATGAATTTTCTTCTAAATTCAAATTTGACTATTTTTCACTTATATAACTATATATTATAAATTACATTCTATAATTTAAAAAGCTTGTGTTTTCTCCTATTGTACACAAGGATTATAATATATGGAAGTGAGGTGTATTTGTCTTACATTCTGAGTCTACATCCTGAACATGATCGATGTTTGAATCATTATCATCCCAAGCGAACCCTTATTATAGAATCAACTACTAACCGATGCGGAAGCTAAGATTTATAGTAATAGTCAAACTACTGAATTTATAGTAAGATTTGTAGTTATTTCACTTATACAACAAGTGAAATAACTACAAATATGAGCATGAGTAATATATGAATGATAACCGAAGAATTGAGACTCAAAACAGTGACATATGAAATAATATTTCAAAAAGAAAAATGCATGTTTGAGATCATAATTTCCAAAATCATATCATAAGAATGTGTTGTGCGGAATTCGAGATAATACGAGAAAATATAAACGCGAAAAACAAGACAACAGATTTACGTGGTTCACCAATAAATTGGCTACGTCCACGGGGAAGAGAGGGAGCAGTTTTATTATGGAGAGGCAAAAAAACAGAATTACAGAATATGGTTTGCCATAGCGTCTATATATAGTGCTAAGCTACGCCCTAACAGGCTTGGGCCCAACATACAGAATTGACAGATAATTAAGGACCCAATACAACAACATTGTACACCGTCGGGCCGGGGGCGTCTCCGCCCCCCCCCCCCCCGGAACCCCAGGCCAGGGGGCGCGTCGCCCCCCTGGACCCCCCGACATGCTGACCGGGCAGCGAGACCCTCGTCCTTTCGGTTGTAACGGGTCCGATTCAAGGCATTCAACAAATCTCCACCTTGACTTGAATTCTCTGAACAGATTCTTCAGACGCACTATGATAGTGCCAGGCCTCCCCCTCTTCCTCAGAATTTCCGTAGCAGGGCAATTAACAGCTTCTGATGTTGAGCAAGTCCAAACAGTGTTGAAACTTGCTCTGTGGAACCGACTTTGTGAACATATCAGCAGGATTATCAGCAGTTCCTACTTTCTTCACCATGATTCTCTTCTCACTTCTCTGAAAATGATACCTCACGTCAATATGCTTGGTTCTCTCATGATGGACTTGATCCTTGGCTAGACAAATTGCGCTCAAACTGTCACAATACACTGTAGCCTGATCATGATGCAGACCAAGATCACTAACCAGCCCTTTCAGCCAAATCCCTTCTTTTGCAGCCTCTGTCAAGACCATGTACTCCGCTTCCGTAGTAGACAAAGTCACTGTAGGTTGCAGAGTTGCCTTCCAACTGACGATTCAAGGCATTCAACAGAATGCATTCTATCTTAAATATTATAATGAGTATGTTAAGAAAAAATATATTTAAAATTGGATTCAAAGCTTTTATTGGGAGGTTCCCTTAACCGATCGACTTAAACCATGTGATCTCATGATGCACTAATGAATGAGGGGTGCCTTATACCTTGTAAGGATATATAACGCATTTTTGTAATATGGATCCACTAATTGAGTCTTAAAGGGCTAAAAGAGTTGAACGATAGAAAGGTGAAACATAATCCTATGGTGTACAACTTGGAAATGCTAGAACTCATGTTCACTTGGTATTATATACTACTCTAAAAACATAACATATATATACATATATATAACCCTCCTAAAAATATGAAAAGATGATAAAACTAAAAGAATTTCGGTGAAAACATACAACTATTCGCGTAGTCATATAAAATTAAAAATCGCTCGTTATGAACTTATACACCTACGAAGAATTATTAGGATTTTGGCATAGATTTTTTTGGTTGTCCTGAAAATATCGATGTCTTGGAGCAATAACGCAACAATTATAATGCAATAATATGTAATTATTTAATATATAATATGATATTCCATTTATATATATAAAAAAAAAGAATAATGTCTAATTCACATATACTGTCTTATCTTTATTGTTAAATTTAATTATTGACTTACTATTTCTACCAATAGTTATTACCATATGATAAAACCAAAAGTTTTGATTGACTTCGCGTGTTTAAGAAGTTAAAATGATTTTAATTAAAGCTAATTCACATTCAACAAGCACACACAATTAAACTTTTTTCTAAATAAAAAATAATTTACTTTAGAGGAAAAAAGAAGAAGAGTGTGTCATATCTCAAATACAGAAAGAAAATTTTGATTTTTTGCAAAGGTTCAACAAATAATGAAAACCATTTGAAATTTACAAGATATTTTTAGTTGAATCATTCCAAAGTAATACATTCACTAATTATGTTATTATCTTATATTACTTGTACAAATGAACTCTAAAGTTTATCCAAATTGAGATCTATTCTCACTTCTCCCTACTTCCATGCAAATCCTATCTTATCTCGAGAAATTGATAAAAAGTAGGATATAAGTAATAGTGCACCCATGAAAAGCATATGATTGCCCTTGTGTTGCTGGTACAAGCAAGAAGAACCACCAGCGATGTAACAACCCGAACCATCGTTATTTATAAAAATAAAATGTTGAGAAAAAATGGGGCCACCATCCCGCCACAGGGGCCAATTTACGCTAGGCCGCCGCCGCTAGAACGGCAGGGACCCTGTCAGAGCGTGATGGATGAGAAAAAAATTAAATAACGCGAAACTTCTTATTTTCTTCATTTTTCAAAGCACAAAAAATAAGCGAGGAATACTAAACCCTCAAAAAGGTTCTCCAAGCTTGGTAAGGAAGGAGAAAGAGAATTCTAGCGAGAGGAGATTGATAGCTTTTAAAGTCTTGTTTAAATCCACCGTCACGAGGTATGGAAACAAAAATTGAAGCCATAATTCCATGTAGCTTCTTGAGCGCCCAGGTAGGATAGGTTTATTTAATTGAGTAGTTGTATATTTGTTATTCATTGCGTGGTATATTGAATTTGACAATAGTACTCATGCATAGGCTTTCAGGCACAGTAACAAGATATTTGTACTTGTACCCTTATTCAATTGGATGTATACCATAGGAGAAAATATTAGTCAATGAACTAGGGGTAGGTGATGGTTGTGATTTCATGTTGGTCTCATGTATGTTAGTAATTTTATCATAATAAATGCATGAATGTATGTAAATGTTGCATTATTGATCACACTTATCGTAAATGACTGTGAATGAATGATTGCATGCGATGAATCAACACTTGATTTGTATGATTATGACAATGTACATTGTGATTGTGATTCTGGCTTGTTGAATAAATTGGGTGTTACATTCAAACATGCTAACTTGGATCGGGTGCCACATTTCGATGCATATATGAGATTGGATGTCATACCTCACACACTAACTTGGATCGGATACCACATACGGATATACTAACAGTTTATATATGGGTTTCATGAGAGAACAATTGACTTGCTGTATATGTGCATTCATGTGATATTAAGAATGTGGAATAGAACATTGCTTCTGGAATTGTTGTACTAAATTGTGATTATGTATACTTGTATTAATTTTGTGATCTAGGGGTTTGGATTTTTTTTTTTTAAAAAAAAGTTAAGGCCCAGTTCCAATCCATAAAAGGATAAGGTAATTGGAGACCGAAAGTCTAGGTGAAACTATGTGTCTCTTAGAGAGAGGTCTGTATTAGTGGCTGCTAAGTTTTCTTTTGGGGGGAGGGGGGTGGTGATAGTGGTGATGGATTATAAGCCTTGATAGGATGAAGTATGAAGCCAAGGGTTGAGTGGTTTGGTGGAATGGGTAAGGGTGTGTTATGAGTATTGACCCGATTGGTAGTAGCTGATTCCGCAATTTTCTCTGAGGGTTAGAACCTCTAAGTAGTTGGGAATTAGAAAGGTGGAGGAACTAACATTCATTTCATATTGATTATTGGTCGATTTTTGTATATTATGCAGTGGGGCATCAGGTTGATCGATGATACCTACAAGTACATGTGGTTGTAATGATACTACTTCTTCTATGCCTTTTTAGCCATAGTCTGGTTGTAGGGTCAGTGATGTTTTAATGTTGAAGACGAAGATAATCTCCAATAGCTTCTTTTCTTCCTTCTGCATGGTGGGATCTGCGTCATTTATAGTTTATTTATGCCTTGTACTCTTAGTAGTTCTTATACCTATAGACTAGATCCTTGGGGAAGTGAATTACTTAATTAGTCTTAACTTTGAGTTGTTTAAAACTCTTATTTTATAAAACATTACTTGAATTTCTTTTATTCGTCGTTTTCTTAGATTTTTTCAATCTTTAATGCGTTTGGGATTTGAGGGTTTTCCTATTTAAGTGTTAGACTAGGTGTTCGTACGACTCGGTGGGTTGGGTCGTGAAGAATTGGTAGTAGAGTCTAGGTTAATGGTCATCTAGTACAAGAGCAAAATGTGGAATAAACTCCTGCGGATTGGTATGTTGACATCCAAATCTTATCTTTAGGTAATTAGGATGCATTTTAGAAAGTTGTTCTATGTTTTCTCTCTTTTTGTATGAGTTATCACTCGTGGTTTGAGTTGCATCCAAATGGTATATCTCAATTCCAATTGGTATCTCGACAAAGTAAACCAAACATTGTGGTCATGACTGGAGGGACACAAACAATGTAAATTGTAATTGAGAAGGTTCCAATTAGTAGCTAGACTTAGGGCTATGTAAATGCATGGATGATCAGTAATGGTCATCCATGGATTGAACTAACTAAAGTTAGACTTGTCTATTCGTTATAACTTGAAACCGTGAATATTTACTTCATATTTGTCGTTATTAACTATTGGTGTGAAGAATGTGTTTTCCTAAATACAATGTTATGATTATGTGCACAATAAGTGCTTGTCTGAAACTTGACATTACAGTAGGCTAGGCTAAATATCTGAATTATGTGTGGTTGTGTTATTGAATTTGTGAGAATGAATTTTGGAGTGCTTATCGTTGGGTTGATTGGAGGTAGACATTGAGCATACTATCTAAGCAGATTACCCTAAAGTGCTTAGTATAGCCAGGGAATCTATGCGTACTTTAGAAAAGGGAAGAACCCTAGAAAATTATTCACAGGGTTCTGTCTTGGTCAGGGCCACATGAGTGGGATTTTTCCCGCCAAGGCGAGGCCGCCAGCGTGGGATTTCTCCCGCCAGAGCGGGACAGGGCGAGACATAATCTCAACCTCGTCTCCCCTGTTTTCTTTAGTCACACATATGATCCCTGAATCATGTCCGAACTAATCCCTACAATTCAGGCAACACTTTACAATAGAACAGTAAGTTATAAAACTTAGCATTTAATATTATTGGGGGTAAATCAGCTAAAAACCATTATCTATGTGCTTACAAGAATATCAGGAAAACAAAAAGGGAAATGAAACATTGTGCATTACATTCCAATAAAGGCAAAAACCAAATCATGGTCCACATGAATGAGAAGTGTCACTCAGGACCCCATGTCCTCGGAGGCTATCTCGTCGGCCCAAGAGTCACTCAACCACATAAACTCTCGAAATTCCTTTGGCTTAAGTATAAGAAGCTTCTACTGGGGGTTGACGAATGAGAAGATAACCTTCAGAGTGTTTCACATCCAGCCCAATAGGCAATCTCTCTCTAAATTCTTATTCCTCTTCCATCACATCTCACAGCGGAGCATGTCCAATTCAAGGGTTGTGGAGGGTGGAACCAATATTGGGCACTAATGCGGAATCCTCTAAGTTTCCTTTGGATAGCTGCCAAGTCTTCCTCTAACCGTGAACCTAATTGAGACTGGGTGGGAAGAGTATCATCGCCTGCACCATTATCTCTTCCATCATCATCCACCTCCACAGCCACCTGACTACTGCTGGCCCTGAAATCTAATGGCGAGGGTCAATGAGAGTACCTCATCAATGTCCATGAGTGGTACTCCCGCCTTCTTGCACAACGCAGCCACCAATCCATGTAGGACAAATGTCTTTTCATTACCTCCATAGAACACCTTTCATTTAGAAATTATTTGTGCACCCACATTTAGTCCTATGCCCTGAATCACATACGCCACCACCAAAGCCCGATGAAATGTCACTTCAATGTGGTTTCCTGATGGGTGGATCCTCTTGGTAACAAAGTGTAGCCACCTACTAGCGTTCAGTGACCACTCAGTGATAGTGATGCCTACTGTAGTAGCCAGTACACCCTATCCCAGTGCGTAGGCTCCACCAGTGTATCCCTCAACCAGTCTAAGTACATCTCCCTCAACTTAGCCTCGTAATCCGTGTTAGGTACCTCGGGTGCCTCGAGTACATCATTAATAGATGGAGTGTTCAGGGGGATGTCGACTCTCGAGATGGAGGTGGTTGGGTGAGGATCATCCCAGCAAACAGTAGGTTTGACCTAGAACTCTCTTACCCAGGTGAAATGTGCAGCATAGGTTGTCTTTGTAGTGGAGTCCAGCCAAGCTCCATCAGTCGAGCATAAAAGGCAGGCACATTCTCCTCCAAGTCCAGAAAATGGAAAACCCACTCGCGGTAGAACTTAGTTCCGGTGGTCATGGTACCATTCTCGACTAGCTGCATCCAGACAAAAGAAAGATTTGTTTAGTTGACACCAACCATATAAAGAATTATGCAATTGATAGGATTATACAATATCTAGGGTAATGGAAAGAGGAATTTTCTAGCCTTAAAGGGATCCAGGCCATTATTCCCGAGGTCTCACCAAATTCTCGCCAGAGCAGGATAATGGAGGCTGCCACAGTGGGATAAAGGTCACTAGAGTGACCTTCATGTAGGATGAACTCTAAGAGCGATCATGGAGCTTCTTCGTCCCAAAACCCTATTTTTCAATAAAATTTCAGTAGATTAGAGTCTATAAAGTATTCTAGTACCTAAATATACTATCGTTTTAGCCAAATAACCCCAAAATGATGTCCAAATATGAGTTTTATACCAAGAAGACCTTTCAACTTCCTCAATCCTTTTGGAAACATTCTGACTGTATTTGTGCGAGATCTTTACGCCCAAAATGTTGTGGAGATATTGGAGACGTAAGGAAAGTTTCCATGCTATGTTGTTCTAACAAATCAACCAACCTAAGTTCATTTTTGAAAAAATATCTCAAAAACCTATTCTAATAAATCGTTTAATGTCATCCAAGCATAATTAAGTTAGTAATGAAGTAAATAAAGTGAGGATTAAGAACATTACCTTGGTTTCAAAACGTTCAGAATGATGTGGTTATTGGGAGTTTTTGAAAGTGAAGAGGAGGAAATGGGTAAACCATTCTCCTTTTCCCCTTTTACTTTTTTCGATATTTCCCTCTATAATCGGAGATCTCGCTACAGCAACGCCGCCTCAATAGGGAGTCAGTTGCTTTTGTGGGGCCAGACTGTACAAATTGGACACAATCCTTTTCACCGTGTGTTGAGTCATTTTCCCTAAACAGTCTTTTGAGTAAAGCATCTTTCGTGTCTCAAATTTGAAAAGTTCGCATTCTTCGTGTTTAGTAGTGGTTCGATTCGCTAATGTGGGAAGTAATAAAAAAAACTCGTTGTTTTCCCTTATTTAGTCATTCTGGGATGAACAAGGGGTAAATTGGTATCTATTGTAACGACTCGAACCATCATTATTTATGAAAAAATGTCAAAGGAAAACTAGGCCACCTCCCCGCCACAGCGGGCTAGTTGGTGTTAAGGCGGCGCCGCTAGAGCAATAGAGATCGCGCTAGAGCGGGATGGACGGGGCATAATTTAAATAACGAAACTTTATTTTCTCCTTTCCCAAAAACACCAAAAATAGCTAAGGATTACTTAGAAACCCTAAAAAAGCTATTATTATCTTGGGAAGAAAGAAGAAGGAGATTTCTAACATGAAAAGGTCGATTGCTTGCAAATTCTTGGTCAAATGCACTGTAACGAGGTCAAGAAACAAGAATTGAAGTATTATTCGTGTAGCGGCTTGATGCACTAGGTTTATTTAATTGAGTAGTTATAAATCTGCTATTCACAATATAGTATAAGATAATCTACTAAAGCAATTTGATTCTAGGTAATGTGTTCAAATTATTTCGAAGTAAAGGGGTTAGGCACCCTTCAAAATCCACAATTATGATTCCCGACTGAGTTCTTTTTTTTCTTTTCAAATTGAGGAGGAGAATAAAATAATGTACAAATATAATAAACATGCAATATACACAATAAAATAAAATAATAATTATCGGCAAGTTTGTCTAACATCGATATATACAAAATAACAAATAAAAATATATTTTGAGCTCTTCGAATAGCTTCAAGGAGCGGCTTCAGAGTACCTGTAAAGACACTTAATAAAAGTATTAGTAATAGATAAATGTGAATAAAAACAAATTAATCAAATAATAACTTAATAATAAAAATTCATCTTATGAACATGAGAGACCTTGAAAATCGATGGTAATTTTTTCATCAGCCAATTTTAACAATAAAGAACGTAAATATGAACTAAATTTCTGTCTTTTAACATTGTGGAGGCCTCCAAAATCGACGAAGAGATTTTATCATTGACCATTTTAACAATTTTAACAAACAAGTTATATGAACTTAAACTAAAAAATTTCATCTTTTAACTTTGGGGAAGCCTCCAAAGCCTAGAGAGAGATTTTATTATTGGCCATAAAACAACAAAACTATTTATCTACTCTAGAATAAAGAAACAAAAATGAATATTAATAACAAACAAAATAATTAAAGTTCATTGAAAAATGTAAGTCAACAAAAATTATTCTATAACCCTAACGAATAATAAAAATAATTAGATAATAAATTAAGAGCAACATAACAAATAATCAAATTAAAAATATATATATATAAAATGAATCAAAATGATCTAAACAATGGTTTTAATAATCGAATGGTGGCTTTACAAACATTTTTCTAAGCTAAAAATAATAATTATAAATAAATAATAAAAATAACATTATGCAAGTCAAATGAAAAACTCATTACTACACCAACGAAATAACATCTAAACAAATCAATAAAACCACACTGAATGGCAATATTAGAAACTTAAAGCAAAAAATAAAAACACAACTACTGGAGTGACAAGACAAGATTTTTCAAACAAATAATAGCTAAAAACATTAATAAAAATAATAATCAAAACACGAAAGAATATGGCAACACAAAGAGATTTTTGGTGGCTTTCTGGTGGCAATGAAGTGAGGAGAGAAGAGAAGGACGACCAGTGGTGGTTGGGTGGTGATTGGCTGAAAAGTTTGCGGGAAAGGCAATGAATAGTAAAAAAAGTAAAATAATGTAAAAAAATTATGAAAATTGAACACCCCCCCACCCCCAAATTCTAAAATTTATTCACGACCATCAAAAACCTAATGGACCAACTATTACATATATAGGGAGTTGAAAATTATGGGCCCAAGTTATGATTTGAGGTTGTGACCCAAAAATTATCGATTGATAAAATATTTGTGTATGTAAATTATATTCGAATTTGAATGAATTTTTAGACTTTGCAGAATATCAAAATGAATATTAACAATGTAACAGAGAAAAAATGAATATGAAAAATGTAATGAACGTATTCAATTACATGTATAAAATGCAATTTAGCAGAAATAATGATTTTATAAGAAATGAACAAATATTTGAACGTCTGACTGTGACAAAATATTATAAACATAACAATTGATAAAAATCTTAATACTTTGAGACGATGATGATTACCATCAAATTTCATTAAAATGACAAAAAAAATATATTTTGAATTATTTAAAATAACATAATCAAAAAGTATAAATTTTAAAACTATCAGACCAAAATTTGGTGTCAACACACGGTCCATGAGCCCTGTCGTGGTTCACTACTTCAGGTCATTTTCTACAAAAAAAAAATTCAGTGGTCTGATTTTCAAGGTAAGTAGAATGCTCGACTGTACTTTATTCATAGTCATATGTGTTCATTAGGTTTATATTCCTAGAAGACTTAAAACATCATGTCAAATAAATGAGGAACGGACGAAAATAACACTCCTCAAAATGTGAAATTAAAGAAGATAAAAGATAAATTAATTGTATAGCAAACGTGGGGGTCGCACAACTTAAGCCTATGTCATGGGACTATTTATTCAGTCGTGAAAGTACCACTAACTTTTAGTGCGTGGTCATGCAACAAATTTCTTCTTCATGCAATAGTTCGTGCATACTTTGTAGTGGTCATCAATATGAAATTTACTATTTTAGCACATAATTTGATTTAGAAATGGTCAAAAACATTAGAATGAAAACTTCAAGACCTGTCATTTGATTGGTATTAGGCACAAAGCTCTTCATATGCTAGGAGTTCCTTATGACCTTAATTAATTCCTATCCAATAAACTTTACATACTTATGATTAAATTTTAGCACTAATGGACAATTAAAAATATGTAATGACTCAATTGGTCATTTTTAGTAAGATTGTGAATTTACACTTTTTTTCCTTTCGATTTTGACTGTGAGTCTTTAATGATTGAGTCTTAAAAGTTGGTGTCAAACTTTGAGTTTAAAATTGAAAATATTTGAGTTTGAAAGGCTAATATTGTTAAGAAAGTAATTTTTATTGTCTTTTTGGAGTTCAAGTGACGGAATATAATTGTCAATTCCATCAAATCCGAAATGTAGAATATGGTCTGTAAGTGTCCTCGGTTTCAATTTTGAAGTCTTTTTGGGAATTTAAGATACTATGTTGGAAATTCTTGAGAAATTAGTGTTTGGATTGACTTTGGTCAACATTGAGGGTTCGGATGGTTGAATATAAATTTTGAGAATTTTATTGGATTCAGGGGATGATTGTAGGCATAAGAGAGGTCTTTGTCAATTTTTGAGAGGTTTCGAGTTTGTTTTGGTCTTTTTAAGCGTATGATAGTTTATCGTAGTTTCAAAAATGTCGGATTAAGGAGCTCATATTCATGTTTCGGCAGTTTCATTGAGTTTAAAACGTCGAGTAATCAAATTGCTTATATAATTTGTGTGTATGAGGTTCTAATCAAATCTTGAGGGTCCTTTATTGTTTTCAAAGTTGACTAATTTTTTGGTGTCTAGGATTTGTTATTTTTTGTGTTTGTGAAAGAATGGTTTCTTTTGCAATCTTCATGAAAGCGAAGGTCTGATTGCAAATGTGAAGGGCAGAGGGCCTGATCATAGCAATCGCAAAGGATTGGTCACTTTCACGAAGGCAAAGACCCTGACATTTGGGGTTCACTTTTGCAAACCCATGATCATTTTGTGATATCAGAGGAGAGTTTTAACCTGCCATTTTTGGGGCTTAAGTCTTATTTTTCATTTTGAGTTTGTTAAACTCTTAAAAGGTGATTTTGAAGAGATTTCTTATACTAGTCATTTACCAATCAAAATTTCAAATTTTGATGTTAAAATTCATGGTTAATTATTTTAAGTAAAGAATTTCAGATTCAAAATTCATTTTCAAAATTAGGTTTTGAGTTGATTGAAATTTTTTCCAAAGTATATGATGTAGGTATTATTATTATTTTAAAAATTTATTGTGATATTTATTATAAATTGTGTGGCTCTAGACATTAATAGGGGAGTGGAGTTGTTAGTTGAATTAAGGTAAGTGATCTACCAAATCTTTTATTCTATTAGGATCCATGTATTTTTCCTTTATTGTGTATATTAGGAGTAATGGGGATTAAGTATGGCAACAGGACTGGGAGGTCCCGATACCGGTCCCCTTCCGTCCCGATCTGTTACAGGTTTGGTCTGGTTTTTGGCTAGTCCAGTAAGGACCAGTAGCTACGGGATCCAGGACAGGTAACGGGACGGAAACCAATTAATCTCAATCTGGTAAATCTCGATCCGAATTGTTTTTTAAAAAATAATTAAAGGAACTAACTGTTGAGAGCTGCTGGGTGACATGCAGTGGGGCCCACCAACGGCTCTTTCACCCCATTTATTCTACCTCGCACTCCCCACCCCACTAGCTTTTTTAATACCTCACAATTTTAGAAACTACATATTCACCTTTTTATTGCCTATAAATACCCCAAAACTTTCATTCTTTTCACTCACAAAAAGATCATCTTCTATTCTGTCAACTCTCTGCCCTCTAATATCTTATTCTTGTTGAAATTATGAATTTGATCTTTGGAAATTTAATTTGGAGCTTCAAAATTCATCTTTTAACTTTCAATTTTTGGCTTTCGGTCATACACGTCTACTTTTTTAAATAGATGTTCCGTACGTTCTTTCCTACTTCCATCTCATTTTTTTCATTTAGTTATTTATTTATTTGCAACAATTATTTAATTATTTTATGAGTAATTATTTGTTAATTTGTTTGCATTACATTTTCGATTTATATATAATTTAGTAATTTATAACTCACTTTCAATATTTGAATATGAGTTCCGGTAAAAAGGTTGTTAAAAAAGGTAAAAAAAAAATATAGTTGAGACGGTTAAAAATATGACAAACTTTATATCCACTAATAAAAAAATCGACAGTTCTTCTAAATCTAAAACTAAAAAATCTAGTGTAGTAAGAATTAATACGGATGATTATACACATGTTAATGATAGTATTTTTGATATTGATAGTAATTCTGGATTTTTTAGATCCTTATCATGAACATTTACAAAGAAGGTTTGGTAATTTTGATGTGGAATTGCTTGAAGATGATGAACATGATAATGTTGATAATTATATATTGATACGCCTAATTTTGATGATGAAACTTAGCCACCTATGGCTACTAGTACTCATAGTCCCTCTCTTAGTACCGCTCCTAGTCCCTCTCCCTTTCGTTGTCCTGCTCCCATTTCCCCCGCACATCTTAGGCTTAAGGTAGAACGTGCTAAAAAATCAGTTATGTGGCAATTTATGACTCAAAATGAAGATAAAACACAAGCTATTTGTAATAAATGTAAACATAGATCCAATCATAAAACTGTAGGAAAACAAGGTGGGACGGGACATTTGAGTAATCATTTAATGTCATGTTGTAAAAATGAATTTTTACATGCTAAAGCGGTAGCCAAAGCTAAAAAGAGTGGCACCCCCTTCCTGAAATTGTAGGAGTAGGCGGCTCTAATATGGCCCAAACACAATTAAAGTCTTCGAAAGTTTCTGGCTCTAGTTTACCATGGTCATATAGTAGAGAAAAAGATCTTAAAGAATTAGCTAAAATGATTGTTGCTATGGGTTTGTCATTTAGTTTGTGAAAATTCCGGATTTATACATTATATTCGAATTGTGTATGATTCACATTTTAGAGGTTTTTCTAGAAATACAATTAAAAAGGTTGTATTTGATTATCACGATTAACATTTTCAAATATTTGTTGTTTAATTTATTATAATAATTGTAAAAATAGCTAGTACTTCTGATATGAGTCATAGTGTAAATGGTAATAATTATTTGACTGTTACTGCACATTGAATTGATGAAAATTGGAGTATGCAAAAAGAATTTTAGGTTATGAATGTTGTCAAATGCAAAACACCGGTTGTTATATAGCTGAAACAATATTAGATATTTTAGAAAATTATGAAATTTGTGATAAAATAAGTAGTATCACCTTAGATAATGCTTCAAATAATACAGTAGTTGTTGAAATGCTAAAACCATCTCTTTGCCCTTGTGAGTCGTATATTGTAGAAATGTTAGGTTGGACTGATATGCATATTGTAGTTTGAGTAGGTTGGTTGGGATGAGAGGAGTACTTGATTTCTAGATTTTTCTATTAGATTTCTTGTTGAGTATCGTGTTGTTGGTACTCAATCCTTGCTTTTACATTTATTCAGGTTCTGAGCCAAATATAGGATGATTGCTCTTTCTGCTTGTCAAAGACCTATTGATAGGTAGTTACTTGTCATCCCGGTGGACCCTCCATTTCTTCTTTTAATGCTTTGTTCTAATTGACAAATAAAGACTTGAGGCATGTACTTATTTCATAATTCAACACTTTATGTATTAGGGTTTGTACACATAACAATAAAGTTTTGGGGTGTTAATAAAATGAATTAGTTTTTATCTTGTTCTTACTTTATCTTTCAATAATTTGGGTTGACGCTAATTTGTCTTAGTAAGGATAGACAAATATAATCACGTTCATTTTTCAAATTGTGACAAAATTACCTAGTATAAATCGATACACTTACGATGAATTATAAGGATTTAAATATAGAAGTTTTTGAGGTGTTTAGCAAATATTGATGTCCTGGTGCAATACATTAATTGTTAGAAAAAAAATAATAGGAAATATAAATTGAAGAAGAAGACGACGACTTTGAGGTGTGTAATCACTTTCTTTAATAAGATATTGTATATATACATATTGGGGAAAATACAAACAATACATGCAAACTTTTCTTAGGCTATTTATAGAAAATGTTTATATTTATAGAAGTTAAGAGATGATTTTTTATAAGATTCATGTTATTTCATGATCAAACAACTATTTATACGAGTTTATGTTCTTTTATGAAGAACTAACTTTTCATAACAATCATATTTTTTCCATGAATTGATGTGGCCGTTCAATTTAAGACCTCTATACATTACAAAATATATATATTCAAAAGTATAATAACAATGCACCGTCCCATCATGATGCAATAATATGTAATTATTTAATATTTAATAAAAAATAATGATATTCCATATTATATATTTTATACAAGTTCGAATGTTTATTTGTGTATAGTCAAAATTAAAGGACTTAAATATAAAATGAAATTAATTAAAAGAGCATATTAATGTAATCCCGTCAATTGGTCAAGCATCTTTATCATTATCTTTTGGTAAGTGACCTATTTCTCGATCCTTCCAATGTATAGAAAACTTATAGTGTATATAGCTACTACTAATTATATTTTGGTATGTGAGTAGGAAACAACTCAAAGTTGACCTATTTCTCGATCCTTCCAATCTATAGAAAACTTGTATATGTAGCTACTACTAATTATATTTTGGTATGTGAATAGGAAAAAACTCAAAGTTGTACTAATTATATTTTGGTATGTGAGTAGGAAAAAACTCCAAGTTGACTCATTTCTCCTTGTAATCTATACAAAACTTGTAGTATATATACCTACTACTAACCATACTTTTCAGACCATTCTAAAATTGCTTCACTAAGTTAATCAAGTAGTCGTATTCTTGAGTCTTCCCATTGATTTCTCCAAGTACTAAGCAAGACGTGCTGTCATTCTACGTAAGTATTTCTTCATTTCTTTTCTACCCTTTTTTGTTCCTATTTTGCAAGATTTTTTGTAAATTTATTAAATTAATTACTCCATATATACCTTGTATAGATAGATCTGAATTCTAATTAAACATCAGCATTTCATGATCTCCAAATCTAATGCTTTATATTCTGTGGAGAGTTAAAGGTAATTTTTTGTTGGTTTATAGATATTTATAAGTTATCAATGTGTCTTTTGTGATATATGGTATATTTTTGGGGAACATCTTACAAAATAATAAATCGTTCAACATGAGTTTAAGATGCGAAAATAAAGAGTCTTTCGAGACAAAAAAATATTAACTCTTTCATAAATTTATTTGATGTGAATCTAAATTATTTATATCCTTGAATTGGAATAGTCTATATATTCATGAATACTATTTGAAATCTTTCTCTTTCGTTGGATTGTTACTTTGTGCTATAACTTTAATTAGATCTTTGAAATTCTTTTTCATATTTAGTCAAAGATATTTGAAATTTCTTTAGGGACACGATGAAATATATATTGAAATAGATGGGGTTTCAAATTTAAGGTTTCATGAAAAAAATAATGTTTTGATACAAAGTGTTTTCTCTTTTTAAAATTTTCTACCATCATTGTCTTGAAAAATTGTCATGTACAATTGTGTTAACCCTAGATATATTTGAATCTTCACTAATTTTGCTATTTTGTATAAGCTGGAGAGAGAGATAATTAATTAATTCATACGATTTTCTTTTACTTTACATGGCATTATATTAGAAGTTGTAGATATGACTTAAGACAGCATTAATATAAGAGCTATAACTTAAATTTGTTATAATGACAGATATTGAGATACGATGGAAGGTGATAGTGAGAAAAGTGATGAAAGTTGGCTTAAATATTTGATAGATGGATCTGTAGAGGGAGAAGTTTCTAGCGGTGACAATATAACTGGTGGTGCATCTGTACATGAACAAGGTGAATCATCGTCGAGGAGGAAGAAAAACCATAGGCATAATGCTGATCAGATTAAGGAGCTTGAAGCGTAACTATATATATACTTAAAGCTAATTTATTTTCTACTTGTTTATTTGCTTATGTTAGTTAATTTTTATCATTGTTTAATTAATACCATTGGCAATAGGTTTTACAAAAAGAATCCAACCCCTAGCAAAAAAACACGACAAGAAATTGCAACAAAATTGTCCATGGACTTCAACCAGGTGCAAAATTGGTTCCAGAATAAAAGAACCCAAATGAAGGTAATGCATATATATCACAACATTATTTCTTAAATATGTATATAATTGATTGTTATAAAAATGAATTGTGTTATTTTTATCAGTTGCAATCGGAATGGTATGAAAATAAGATTATGAAGCAAGATAATGACAAGCTTCGCGTAGAGCATAGTGTAACAAAGGAAGCCCTGGAAAATTCAATCCGTGAGAAACATAGTAAAGAAAAGGTTGATGAGAATCAAACAAAGATTGAGCATGATCAATTGGAAGATGAAGTTAAGAGGCTTGCCTACAAATTAAGCTTATTTAATAAAGTTGTAGCGCATGATAATATTGTGTTATTGAATCTTGGCTTGGATGCCTTCAATGAGCTTTTTAGGCTATACGAAAATGGTAACCCTCTTTGGATTAGCAAATTGGATGGAAGTGGAGAAATGCTAAATATTGAGGAATATGATCGATTATTTATCCCATTAATCGATACAAAACCTGAATATTTTACAATGGAAGGCACAAGGGCATCATGTATAGTGGCTGACACCAGTATGGCATTGGTGAATATGCTGATGGATAAGGTACGTAGGCTCTTCAATATATATATATATATATATATATATATATATATATATATATACATGTTTTGACATGTTATTTTTTTTTGGTTATGTGTATTTTACATATGCAGAATCAGTGGGTAGATATGTTTCCATGCATTGTTGGAAAAACATATGCTACTGATGTGATTTCAACTGGCATGGCTGGAAATAAGAGCACTTCTCTTCTATTGGTATTTCTATTTACTATTGATGAAAATTACACACACACACACATATATATATATATATATTATTATTATTCATGCACTAACAACTTGGAAGTAATGATTTTTGCAGATTAAAACTGAATTTCAAATCATTTCTGACCTAGTTTCTGTTCGCGAAGTTGAATTTCTTCGCTTCTGTAAGAAACATGCTGAAGATGTCTGGGCTATTGTTGATGTATCTATCGACGAAATTAAAAGTTGCCGCAGGCTCCCATCTGGCTGTATTTTACGAGATATGCCAGATGGTTTTTGTAAGGTAATTCAAAATAAATTGTGTTTTTATTTTGCATCCCATCTCTTAGGCCTTTATATTTTTCTTAATTTTATTCTTGTTGATTTACTTTTAGACCACCCACCCTCGCACCCCCTATTACCACCTCAAATTTAAGTTTGTTTTTTAAAAATATTTTTAACCTTAAAATTTTATTTTTTCACTCCTATTCTCGACCTCCCACCCCACTAGCCCCCTACAAATCCCCCACTAGCCCCCTACCAACCCCCCACTAGCCCCCTACTAGATCCCACCACTAGCCCCCTACCAGCACCCCACCCCACTAGCCCCGTATCATTCCCCCCGCCCCCACGGCCACACCTACCACGAAAAAAATTTAAGTTTATTTTTTTAAAAAAAATCAACTTGAAAAATTATTTACTGCTTTAATAAAAAAAAAGATATTGCTCAATAATATTTTTCATTCAACAACCAAACACTAAAAAAAATTTCGAAAAATATTTCATACTCACCAATAAAACATGCGAAAATAAGTCAAATATATACTTGTTTTCCATATAAAACATTTTCCTTTCATGCCAAACACACCCTTAATCCATTGTAGTACTTTGTTCTTTATCTGAATTTTTCTTTATATATTCGGAATGAGAAAGATCCACTTTCCTCTAGGTTTGAGTTATGCAACTATTTGGTTTTGTTTGAAACATGTTATATCCTTTCTTAATAAAGAATTGTTTTTATTATTCTTCACCTTCTAACCTTGCAATAAAATTCTAATAATTTACTTTGTTTATGCTCACTTTCAATTTCATTCAAATTAATATATTTATATCATTAATTTGTTGCTTTCTTTTGCAAAAAAGTTTCTCCATTTTTTCTTTTGGTTTCCTTGTATCCCTCACGTCATGTCAAATGTACGACCCAAATATAAAGAAATTTTATTTTAATTAATTTCTCTGTATTGATTTTGTAATATTTGATTAAATATTTGCAGGTTACTTGGATCGAGCACACGGAATATAATGAAAATCTTGTCCACGAATGGTATCGCTCTTTGATAAAGGCTGGTATGGCATTTGGTGCTCAAAGGTGGATCGCTTCTTTGCAAAGACAACATCACTTCTTGAAAATGATGAAGTCAGCTGTTGATCCCACAGGTAATAATAATAATAATAATGGGTTCATTTATTTATTTTTTAATACTTTAAAAAAATTGTTTATTTTTTTTATAATTTGTGTCAGTTGAGTTAAGTGGTGAGAGAGGTATAAGAAAAATGGCTCAACGAATGACAGATATGTTTTGTACGGGGGTTTGTGGAACCAAGCATAACTGGGAACTAATTCAACCAGCAACTAACGAAAATCCAAAGTTAATGATGAGGACTAATGTAAGTGACCCAAGTGAATACGTTGGTGTGATATTAAGTGCTACAAAGACCATCTGGTTACCGACGCAACAACAAACGTTGTTCAAATTCTTCAATAATGAACAAACAAGGAGCCAGTGGGATGTATTGTACAACAATTCTACCATGGAACGAATGATCCAATTTTCTAAGGGTCAAAACATCGACAGCAACATTTCTATTTATTTTGCTCATGTGAGTGGTTCAATTGATTCATTCTACTTTCTTCTTTTTTTTTAAGTCGATTTATAAATAATAATATTATTGTTTTGATTCGAACATGTGCGTAGGGGGATGAATCTTGTGCTAGTCGAGTGATTTTGCAAGATACGTGCACGGATGAAAGTGGATCAATTTTGGTTTATGCTACAATTGGTTCTCAAGAAATGGATAAAGTGATTGATGGGGGAGACTCTTCTTGGGTGGCTCTCTTCTCAAATGGAATAGCAATAGCGCCCGATTGTAATCGCAATCTTTTGGCAGCTAATGATACTTGTGAGGAGATGGATAATGGGTTCGAAGATGGATCAATGGTGACTATCAATTTTCAAATGATGGGGAACATGCTTCCAGATACAACTCTTTCTATGGAGTTGGTCAAACAAGCAAATGGACTCATCTCACACACTGTTCACAAGATCAAGAGTGCTCTGAAATGCTGGTGATACCATCCATGGATTTGTTATGTGTTTTAACTCTCTTATGTATTTCTTGTTTTGGATCATAATAATATTAGCAGATTGAACTATTTTGAGTTTATCTAAGACAATTCATATTGATATTTGATTCTCTATTGCATGTTTGATTTTGTTTTGCATTAATGGTCTTGATCTCAAGCCAATTTTATACTCCCTCCATTTTAAAAAAAATAACTTTTTTCCCTTTATAAGTATGTTTCAAAAAGAATAAACTTTTTCTTTTATCTTTTTAACATTTTAATTTCAGTTTTTCACGTGATATTTTTAAGGTCACAAGATCAATTATACATTTGACTAACTTTAATTTAGAATCACAAGATTCAAAAGTCTTATTTATATTTTTAAACTATGTGTCAAGTCAAATCAAATCATTATTTGTGAAACAGAGAAAGTAATAGTCTGAGTGAAAAAAAAAAGAGAAGAAATAACGATATTTTGAATCTCACATTTGTTATTAAATACTATCTTTTTGCATTAAACAAACACATTCACCTAATAAATATAATGTAGCTTATCGGGAAGAAAAATGATTGTATCATATTTAAAAAACTTTGAAGTGATAAATTCGATCATTCGCTAAGTGCTGAGAAGTAACGATTAACTATTTGAGATTTATAGAAATTTTGAATTGGAAGCATCCTAAGGAATATGTTTTGATAAATTCATTATCATCATAGATTACCAGTATTTATAATAAAATGTAAGTATTGACTATATTTTCCACATAAATAAATAATTATTATGTCTTACTTTCAAATAAACTCACACAATATTATATTACTTTATATATAATTTTAATTGTTATTGTATTCTTCAATACACTGAGTAACTTTCTACTATTTTAAAAGCTTTTCATATATTGCATGTGTATTGTTGCTTTATATTGAGTTGAGTACCTAAAGTCAAATATCATATCTTTGAGTTGAACATCTAACCTTTGAGTTGAGTGTCTAATTTTTGAGTTGAGTGTCTTATTCTTGAGATGAGTTGATTTGAGTAAGTTTGAGAAGAGGTAAGTATGTTTTTTTTATTAAGTTAAAGTTTATGTTATTTTTAGAATTTATGTTACATGCTCGTAAGTTTCACGTACTGAGTCATTTGGCCTGCATCCTTTCTATAACGACCTGTTTAGTCGTTTTGAGCAGCAGATTTTATTTCTGGAAAAACTGGCTGAGACGACGGATCCCACGACGGATCGTCATGGGAACGACGGACTGTCGAGGGGGTCTCGTTCCAAAACACTTAGAATTCTGAAATTTGGGTACTGAAATCGACTCACTGAACTTCGTGACGACATGGCAGGACGGACCGTCGTGGGCACGACGGACCGTCACAGACTCTTCAAGGAATTGAGTCTCTGAACTCTGTGATGAAAGCAGCAGGACGGACCGTCGTAGGCACGAAAGACCGTCACAGGCTGCGTAATCCCAGGCTGAGTCGGAATTCTTTAAATGTTTTAAGAGACGTTTTGGACTATTCCTGCTATAATTATAAATTTAGTGGGTTAATGTTAATAATTTAACTACTTGAGGGTTAAAGGAGATAACCTTGAATTAATTAATGGGTTAATTCATCATCTTTTATACTTAATTATATGTTAATTAGGGTAAACGAAAGAGGGTTTGAATAAGAAAAATAGAAAGAACAAGGAGAGGGAAAGAGAACGATCGAGAGAAGAGGGAAACGAAGAGGAAACAAAGCTTTGGGAAATTGCTTGCTTGATCACGAATCTTCGGTGGAGGTAGGTTATGGTTTTTATACTATTCGTAGTAGACTCTTAATAGCGAATGATATGTGTTGGGTAGTATTATAAAACCTTTCATATGCTTAATTGTGTGCTTACATGATGTGATTATATAGTTGTGATGAATAAGCATGATGAGTCTATTGAATTTCTAATCCTAAATTTACCTTGTTAATGATGATGCCTTGGTATAAAAGAAGGCTTGATGAACTAAAGTAATGAGATTGATGATGCCTTGGTATAAAAGAAGGCTTGATGAACTAAAGTAATGAGATTGATGATGCCTTGGTATAAAAGAAGGCTTGATGAATTAATAGAATGAGATTAGGGAATCGGGTGTCATGAATCGACACGTAGAATTAGGGGATCGGGTGTCACGAACCGACACGTAGAATTAGGGGATCGGGTGTCACGAACCGACACGTAGAATTAGGGGATCGGGTGTCACGAACCGACACGTAGAATTAGGGGATCGGGTGTTACGAACTGACACGTAGAATTAGGGGATCGGGTGTCACGAACTGACACGTAGAATTAGGGGATCGGGTGTCACGAACCGACACGTAAAATTAGGGGATCGGGTGTCACGAATCGACACGTAGAATTAGGGGATCGGGTATCACGAACCGACACGTAGAATTAGGGGATCGGAGTGTCACGTTCCGGCACATAGTAGTAGGAGAGCGGAGTGTCACGTACTGGCACAAGAGGAATAAAGATAATGAATCTTGAAATTACGTTAATAAATTCGAATGAAAAGAACCTATATCCCAAATGAGTATGGTGTGGAAACTTGAGTTCTCATAGGTGTGTTTGATGTGGTTACACATGATTTGTGAACTTGTTGCTTTCACCTGTTGAGGAATATGGTTGATTTTATGTTATTATCTGATATATACTGTTTTCTATTTTGAGTTGGTCAATGATATCTACTCAGTACTTGTGGTTGTACTGACCCCTACTTGTAATTGTTTTTCTTTGTTATTTGTGGAGTACAGCAAACGTACCGTCATCTTTAACTCAACCGCAACTCTAGTCAGTCTTCGTCACACCAGATTTCAGGGTAAGCTAAAGCTTCTAGCTTGGACTGGATCTTCTTCTTCATGTCTTGATGCCTTGAAGTTCTGGCATAGACTAGCCATTATTTATGTTTAGTTTCTGAGATACTCTTAGCTTTAGTAATTTAAGGATAGATGTTCTTGTGATGATGACTTCAAGATTTTGGGGATAATAACAAGTGTTTGAGTTTTAGAAGTTATTAATCTATTTTTATTAATGAGTTTTAAGTCTTCTGCATTGTATTCTGTCTATTATGGTTAAAATGTTGGGGTTTGGATTGGTTGGTTCGCTCACATAGGAGGGTAAGTGTGGGTGCCACTCGCGGCTCGATTTGGGTCGTGACAAACTTGGTATTAGAGCATTAAGTTCGTTGGTCTCATCACACAAGAATGAGTCTAGTAGAGTCTTGAGGAACGGTAAGGGGACGCCTTTACTTTTCTTTGAGAGGCTATAAGACTTTAGGAAAATTCCATTCTTTCTTTCTTTCTTTCGTGCTATTACTTGGGTCCAATTGGTATCTAGGTGATACAAATTGGTATCTGACCATCTTCACTCTATTTCGCAGATGGTTAGAACTAGAGCAACGACTGCGCCAACACCAACACCGGCAAGACAAGAAGCGTCTGAGCCAGCCACTGGGGCTGTAGCTCGAAGCGGAGTAGTGGCAAGAGATCGTGGGAGGACGTCCTCTAGAGAAAGAGGACAAGCACCTAGCCCATCTGGTACTAGGGCGGTGTCTCCTCTACCGACTGAGGAAGTGGTAAGAGAGGGTGAGGAAGGGGAGAATGAACAAGTACAGAATGAGGGATTGTCACCCCAACCTACCCCAGAGATGATCAATCAAGTTCTTGCTTATCTTAGCGGGTTATCTGATCAGGGCCAGACACCTCCAGTGTTTTCTGCACCAGTACCTCAGGTTCCGAAGGTACAACTTGCAGCTACTGTGGCTCCCCGCATGGATGCCTCATTGGAAATAGGCACGTTTCCTCGTCTGACTACAACGCCTATAATGACAAATGATCAGCATGAACTTTTCAGTAAGTTCTTGAAATTGAAACCTCCAGTCTTCAAGGGTGCTGAATCTGAGGATGCCTATGATTTTCTGGTTGACTGTCATGAGCTACTACACAAGATAGGTATAGTAGAACGGTTTGGTGTTGAGTTTGTGACTTATCAGTTTCAAGGGAACGCCAAAATGTGGTGGCGGTCACATGTTGAGTGTCAACCAACAGAGGCACCACCTATGACTTCGGCATCATTCTCTAGCTTGTTTATGGAGAAGTATATCCCCCGGACTTTGAGGGATAGGAAAAGAGATGAGTTCTTGAGCCTAGTGCAAGGTATGATGTCGGTTACTGCATATAAAGCTAAGTTTCGTGCATTATCCAGGTATGCCACCCAACTTTGTTTCAGTCCACAAGAGCGGATTCGCCATTTTGTGAAGGGGTTGAGATCAGAATTGCGGATTTCAGCCTTACAGGTAGCGGCTACGGCAAAATCCTTTCAAGAAGTGGTAGACTTCGTGATAGAGGTGGAAAGGGTGAAGCCAGATGACTTCACCATGGCATCGACATCAAAAAAGTTTCGAAAGGGAGGTGAGTTTAATGGTTCTTACTCTAGAGGTTAGGGTTCAGGAGGTTACTCGGTCCGACCAATTCAGTCTTCACTACAGACTGTAGTTGGGGGTCCACCTCAGACCGGTCAACACTTCTCTGAGAGACCTATGTCTGACTCCAGAGAGTGTTATGGATGTGGGGAGACTGGACATTTTAGGAGGAATTGTCCAAAACAGAGTTATAGACCCCCAATAGCTAGAGGTAGAGGTGGTCATGGTAGAGGCCGTTATTCTAGAGGACGTGGTGGCCGAGGTAATGGTGGTCACCAAAACGGCCGAGGTGACGGGCAAACTAGAGCCACTACAACACAACATGGTAGGGGCAACGGGCAGACAAGTGATAGGGCCCATTGTTACGCTTTCCCCGGGCGGTCAGAAGTGGAGACATCAGATGCTGTTACCACAGGTAATCTTTTGGTTTGTGATTGTATGGCTTCTGTATTATTCGACCCTGGCTATACATTTTCATATGTATCTTCCGTATTTGCTAATAGTCTTAATTTACATTGTGAATTGCTTGACATGCCTATTTGTGTTTCTACTCCGGTGGGTGAGTCTGTGATAGTTGAAAAGGTGTATAGGTCTTGTCTTGTGACTTTTATGGGGAGCAATACTCATGTAGACTTGGTTATCTTAGAAATGGTTGAATTCTATGTAATTCTGGGTATGACTTGGCTCTCTCCAAATTTTGCAATCTTGGATTGTAATGCTAAAACTGTGACGTTAGCCAAGCCTGGGACAGATCCGTTAGTGTGGGAGGGTGACTACACTTCCAATCCGGTTCGTATCGTCTCCTTTCTTCATGATAAGAGAATGTTTAGTAGGGTTTGTTTAGCTTTCTTGGCACACCTCCGGGATGATACTACCCAAGTACCTTCAATTGAGTCGGTTTCGATAGTCCGCGAGTTTTTAGATGTGTTTCCTGCAGACCTTCCTGGTATGCCATCGGATAGAGATATTGACTTCTGCATCGATCTTGAACCGGGTACTCGCCCCATTTCTATACCCCCTTATAGAATGGCTCCCGCTGAGTTAAGGGAGTTAAAGGCCCAACTTCAAGAGTTGTTGATCAAAGACTTCATTAGACCAAGTGCATCCCCTTGGGGTGCTCCTGTTTTGTTTGTGAAGAAGAAGGATGGAAGCTTTCGGATGTGCATAGACTACAGACAACTGAATAAGGTAACGGTTAAGAACAAGTATCCTCTTCCTCGCATTGATGATTTGTTCGATCAGTTACATGGTACTTGTACCTTCTCAAAAATCGACTTGAGATCTGGTTATCATCAATTGAAAATACGGGCAGCAGATGTGCCCAAGACTGCTTTTCGAACCAGATGCGGGCATTATGAGTTCTTAGTAATGTCTTTTGGGCTTACGAATGCCCCTGCTGCGTTCATGAGCTTAATGAACGGGATTTTTTAGCCCTATTTGGATCTCTTTGTCATCGTGTTCATTGATGATATACTGGTATACTCAAAGAGCAAGAAATAACATGAGGAGCACTTGAGAATGGTATTGGAATTATTGAGGGAGAGAAAGTTTTATGCCAAATTCTCTAAGTGTGAGTTTTGTCTAGATTCAGTATCCTTGTTGGGGCACGTAGTTTCTAAGGATGGAGTGATGGTGGATCCTTCTAAGATCGAAACAGTGAAGAATTGGGTAAGACCCACTAATGTTACAGAGGTAAGGAGCTTTGTTGGTTTAGCTAGCTACTACCGTCGGTTTGTCAAGGGATTTTCTTCTATTGCTTCCCAATTGACAAACTTGACTAAGCAGAGTGTTCCATTTGTATGGTGGGACGAGTGCGAAGAAAGCTTTCGGAAGCTCAAGACTTTGTTGACTACTGCACCAATTCGCACCTTGCTAGTGGAAGGAAAGAACTTCGTTGTTTATTGTGATGCATTCTATTCTGGTTTGGGTGCAGTGCTAATGCAAGAGAACAGTGTAATTGCTTATGCTTCGAGGCAATTAAAGGTGCATGAACATAATTATCCTACCCATGATTTGGAGTTGGCTGCGGTAGTGTTTGCATTAAAGCAATGGAGACATTACCTATATGGGGTGAAGTGTGAAGTCTATACAGATCATCGTAGCTTACAGTATGTCTTTACTCAGAAAGATTTGAACTTGAGACAGAGGAGATAGATGGAACTACTGAAGGATTATGATGTTACTATCTTGTATCACCCAGGAAAGGCTAATGTTGTGGCAGAACTCTTAAGTAGAAAAGCAGGGAGCATGGATAGTTTAGCCCACTTACAAGCTTCTAGACGCCCATTGGCTAGAGAGGTTCAGACTCTGGCTAACGACTTTATGAGATTAGAAGTAAATGAGAAGGGAGGATTTTTGGCCAGTGTGGAGGCGAGATCTTCTTTTCTTGACAAGATTAAGGGAAAACAGTTTGATGATGAGAAACTAAGCCGAATTCGGGATATGGTGTTGCGAGGAGAGGCTAAAGAAGCAATAATGGATGAGGAAAGTGTTTTGAGAATTAAGGGAAGGGTATGTGTGCCCCGTGTTGATGATTTAATCCACACTATTCTTACAGAGGCTCATAGTTCCGGATATTCTATACATCCTGGTGCAACCAAGATGTACCGTGACCTAAAGCAACACTTTTGGTGGAGTAGAATGAAGCGCGACATTATTGATTTTGTTTCCAAATGTCCAAATTGTCAGCCAGTAAAGTATGAACACCAGAGGCCCGGAGGAACACTTCAGAGAATGTCCATTCCTTAATGGAAGTGGGAGAGAATTGCAATGGACTTCGTGGTTGGTCTTCCAAAGACATTGGGGAAATTTGACTCCATTTGGTTAATTGTGGACAGATTAACTAAGTCTGCTCACTTCATCCCGGTCAAGGTGACCTACAATGCAGAAAAGTTAGCCAGGCTCTACATCTCAGAAATTGTTCGATTGCATGGAGTTCCACTTTCCATCATATCAGATAGAGGTACGCAGTTTACTTCTAAGTTTTGGAGAACATTGCATGCTGAATTAGGTACTAGGTTGGACCTTAGTACTGCATTCCACCCTCAGACCGATGGCCAGTCTGAGCGAACCATTCAAGTGTTGGAGGATATGCTTCGTGCATGTGTGATAGAATTTGGTGGTCATTGGGATAACTTCTTACCCTTAGCAGAGTTCTCATACAACAATAGCTATCACTCAAGTATTGATATGGCTCCATTCGAGGCATTGTATGGGAGAAGATGTAGGTCTCCCATTGGTTGGTTTGATGCATTTGAGGTTAGACCTTGGGGTACTGATCTTTTGAGGGATTTATTAGAGAAAGTGAAATCTATTCAAGAAAAGCTTTTAGCGGCTCAAAGTAGGCAGAAAGAATATGCAGATCGAAAGGTTAGAGACATGGAGTTTATGGAGGGCGAGCAAGTTTTGCTGAAGGTTTCACCCATGAAAGGGGTGATGCGGTTTGGTAAGCGAGGTAAGCTAAGCCCAAGGTATATTGGACCATTCGAAGTACTTAAGCGAGTAGGGGAGGTGGCTTATGAATTAGCCTTGCCCCCAGGACTGTCAGGAGTGCATCCGGTATTTCATGTGTCTATGTTGAAAAGATACCATGGGGATGGAAACTACATTATTCGTTGGGATTCAATTCTGCTTGATGAGAATTTGTCTTATGAGGAGGAGCCTATTGCTATTTTAGATAGAGAAGTCCGCAAGCTGAGGTCAAGGGAGATTGCATCCATCAAAGTTCAATGGAAGAATCGACCAGTCGAAGAAGCCACTAGGGAGAAGGAGGCAGATATGCAAGAAAGATACCCACACCTGTTTACAGATTCAGGTACTCCTTTTCGCCCTTGTTTTTCTTCTAATGATCGTTCGAGGACGAACGATGGGTAAATTGGTATCTATTGTAACGACCTGTTTAGTCGTTTTGAGTAGCAGATTTTATTTCTGGAAAAACTGGCTAAGATGACGGATCCCACGACGGACCTTCATGGGCACGACAGACCGTCGAGGGGGTCTCGTTCCAAAACACTTAGAATTCTGAAATTTGGGTACTGAAATCAACTCTCTGAACTTCGTGACGACATGGCAGGACGGACCGTCGTGGGCACGACAGACCGTCACAGACTCTTCAAGGAATTGAGTCTCTGAACTCTGTGATGGAAGCAACAGGATGGACCGTTGTAGGCACGACGGACCGTCACAGGCTGCATAATCCAAGGCTGAGTCGGAATTCTTTAAATGTTTTAAGGGACGTTTTGGACTATTCCTGCTATAATTATAAATTTAGTGGGTTAATGTTAATAATTTAACTACTTGAGGGTTAAAGTAGATAACCTTGAATTAATTAATGGGTTAATTCATCATCTTTTATACTTAATTATATGTTAATTAGGGTAAAAGAAAGAGGGGTTGAATAAGAAAAATAGAAAGAACAAGGAGAGGGAAAGAGAACGATCGAGAGAAGAGGGAAACGAAGAGGAAACAAAGCTTTGGGAAATTGCTTGCTTGATCACGAATCTTCGGTGGAGGTAGGTTATGGTTTTTATACTATTCGTAGTAGACTCTTAATAGCGAATGATATGTGTTGGGTAGTATTATAAAACCTTCCATATGCTTAATTGTGTGCTTACATGATGTGATTATATATTTGTGATGAATAAGCATGATGAGTCTATTGAATTTCTAATCCTAAATTTACCTCGTTAATGATGATGCCTTGGTATAAAAGAAGGCTTGATGAACTAAAGTAATGAGATTGATTATGCCTTAGTATAAAAGAAGGCTTGATAAACTAAAGTAATGAGATTGATGATGTCTTGGTATAAAAGAAGGCTTGATGAATTAATAGAATGAGATTAGGGGATCGGGTGTCACGAACCGACACGTAGAATTAGGGGATCGGGTGTCACGAACCGACACGTAGAATTAGGGGATCGGGTGTCACGAACCGACACGTAGAATTAGGGGATCGGGTGTCACGAACCGACACGTAGAATTAGAGGATCGGGTGTCACGAACCGACACGTAGAATTAGGGGATCGGGTGTCACGAACCGATACGTAGAATTAGGGGATCGGGTGTCACGAACCGACACGTAGAATTAGTGGATCGGGTGTCACGAACCGACACGTAGAATTAGGGGATCGGGTGTCACGAACCGACACGTAGAATTAGGGGATCGGAGTGTCATGTTCCGGCACATAGTAGTAGGGGAGCGGAGTGTCACGTACCAACACAAGAGGAATAAAGATAATGAATCTTGAAATTATGTTAATAAATTCGAATGAAAAGAACCTATATCCCAAATGAGTGTGGTGTGGAGACTTGAGTTCTCATAGGTGTGTTTGATGTGGTTACACATGATTTGTGAACTTGTTGCTTTCACCTGTTGAGGAATATGGTTGATTTTATGTTATTATCTGAAATATACTGTTTTCTATTTTGAGTTGGCCGATGATATCTACTCAGTACTTGTGGTTGTACTGACCCCTACTTGTAATTGTTTTTCTTTGTTATTTGTGAAGTGCAGCAAACGTACCGTCATCTTCAACTCAACCACAATTCTAGCCAGTCTTCGTCACACCAGATTTCAGGGTGAGCTAAAGCTTCTAGCTTGGACTGGATCTTCTTCTTCATGTCTTGATGCCTTGAAGTTCTGGCATAGACTAGCCATTATTTATGTTTAGTTTCTGAGATACTCTTAGCTTTAGTAATTTAAGGATAGATGTTCTTGTGATGATGACTTCCAGATTTTGGGGATAATAACAAGTGTTTGAGTTTTAGAAGTTATTAATCTATTTTTATTAATGAGTTTTAAGTCTTCCGCATTGTATTCTGTCTATTATGGTTAAAATGTTGGGGTTTGAATTGGTTGGTTCGCTCACATAGGAGGGTAAGTGTGGGTGCCACTCGCGGCTCGATTTGGGTCGTGACACTTTCATGATGCAGATACAGGTATTTAGGGTCATCAATAGGAGTTCCGTTGATACCACATGCAGTTCGAGTTAGCTATGGTGAGCCTCCTTATTTTCGTAGGGTTCCACTTTTACTTAAAAAATGAATTAAACTTACATAAAAAATGAATTCCACAAATATTAAAGTTGAATTAGATTACAATTAAATATGAATGCAAAATGTAGCAAACGAAGAGCATTCTATGATCTCTAAACTGAATGAATTTGAATTAACAATGAATTTCACAAGTAATTCAATCATAACAAATCAATCAACAAGTTGCAAAATAAATTAAAATTGTATTACACAAATATTATAACAAGTAAATAAATTAAATTTTCTTTAAAATTGTATTACACGATATTTAAGTTGAATTAGAAGAGAAAATTAAGAATGAATGAGAAACATAACGAACAAAAGAAAAGACATCAATCAATAAACCGAATAAAATTTGTATTATTCATGAATAATAATGTATTATATGTATCTTATAAACTATTTTGAGTTTATATCACTAAGAACGTAAGTGATGTTTATGATATGTATTAAAAAGGTATTGTGCATAACTTATAAGTGTGTTACCTAAATTATTTTTGTTGATACATTAAAAGGGTAGTGAAATTTGCAATATGTATTATAAATGTAGGATGTACTGGTCATGATTTTAATACTAAACATATCCAATACGACTTTAATACAAACCCGATATAGTTTCACAAACTTTGTAATTTTCGAGCTTCAACGTAGCATTTGTCCTAAAATCAATTCTAAACTTAGCCAAACCTTTTTAGAATTAATATATAAACTCCAAAAGATATTTTCAATTATTTGTAGGAACAATCTATCCAAACTAATCGCAAACGAAATAGCAAACAAGTAATCTAATCATAATAAAAGAAGAAACATAATAAACTGCTAAATGAATTAAACTTGAATTAAAAATGTATTACACACATATTAAAGTTGAATAAGAAGCGAATTAAATATGAATGCAAAATGTAGCAAAGTAAAGAGTATTATATGATTTGTAAACTAAATAAAATTTATATCAATGATAAAATAATCAAGTAATTTAATCGGAGCAAATCAACCAATAAACTCCAAAATGAATTAACTTGTATTAAAAGTGAATTACACAAATATCAAAGTTGAATAAGAAGAGATAATTAAATATGAATAGAAAATTTAACTAATGAAAGACTAGTCAATGATCTACATAGTGAATTGAACTTGTATCAAAATATTGACTTAAGCAAGTTATCCAATAGTAACAAATAATAAACTACAAAATGAATTGAATTTGCATTAAAAATTTATACACAATATTAAAGTTGAATTAGAAGAGAAAATTAAAAATAAATGAAAAATGTAAATAACGAAAGCCAAGACAATAATCTCTATACTAAATTAAACTTGTATTATTAATGAATAAAACATGTATTATATGTGTCTTATAAATTTTGATTTGTATCACTAAGAACATGAGAGATGTTTGCATATGTATTAATAATGTAGTGTGCATATATTATAAATGTATTATTAAGTGTTTCACCTAAATCATTTGACTGGTATCACTAAGAAGAGAGTAAAGTTTGCAATATATATTATAAATGTGTTGTTCATGATTTTAATACAATTTTAATATAATTATAAAACATATCTAATTTAACTTTAATACAATTGCGATATAGTTCCATAAACTTTACCATTTTCGAGTTTCAATCTTATATTTCTCCTATAATCAATTATAAACTTAACCAAACCTTCTTAAAATTGAGATATAAACTTCAAACTCCATTTTCAGTTATTTGTAGGATCTATCTATCCAAACTAATCATGAGTTCGTAAGATTCATAAAATGAAATCAAAATTTGAAACTTTATAATGACCATCAATGGTGAATTCTTGATGCTGTAATATTAGAGATTTGAAAATTTTGTTTGAGAACATTATATTGTACAAATTTTTTATTTTTATATTTCTCTTCTCGTTATGTTTTTGGATAAAAATAGTAAAGTAGGGACAAAAAAATTATTTGAGAATAATTATTTAAATGAAAATTTTAAAAGAAGAAGAAGAATAAAAAAAAGAGGGTGGAAGAGAAAGAATAACAGAAAGAGATGAAGAAGAAAATAAAAAGAAGACGACGAGAAAGAGAAAAAGTCAAAAGAAGCGAAGCGGTACAATTATTCAATCCTAAAAAATGTTATATTTTTTAGTTAGAAAAATCTTATTGTCATAGATGGTAAATATTTTTTTAATATAGCATATTTATGTGATTTATCCTAATTTTTTTTCTTTCATATTTTACCTCCATTCATTCTATTGATTTTTTTATGTGTCTATCCTTTTGATTTGATATTAAATTTAATTCCAAAATGTGTTGTATATAAAATAAGATAATTTTGAAAAAATATCCAAAAAGTGAAGAATATCAAATGAACAAATATAATATTAAAACATTACAATTAAAAGACGCATTTAAAAAAAATTAAAAAGAAACGCGGATAATTTTTCTAAAATAAAAGTGAAAAAATAAGAAAATAATGGAAGAAAGCAAATAAAAACTTTATAAAGTGAGGAGAGAAGTAAATATGTTACAAAGATTTTTAAAAAAATAATAATTGAGTATATACAAATTTTAATGTTAAAAACTATGTGTATTAACCAATTCTAAGATGTCCAATTAATAGAGCACATGTGACCAATATAGATCATATTTGTTTTTCCTTTTTACCCCTCACTTGCATTTGAGAGTGAGCATACTATCTATGTCACATTCACAAAAAAAATACATAAATATGTGTTTAGGAGGATAATGAGACCCCAATTAAGGTTAGGTGTTGGTGGAATTTCGAATATAGTTACAGGGACAACTTGTGCCTTTTCTTAAAAAAAAATAGAAAATATACTTGTTTAATAGAAAAGGATTAACATTTGTGGCTTCTCACTTTTTCAAAGAGAGTGAAATTTTTTCACAAGTTCGAGCCTACACAATGAACGTGATCGGCACTCGAGAACCATTATTGTCCCCTAAGCAAATTCTCATCCTGATTGACTACAGCGGAGAAATAACTCAAGCATACATAAGCATCAAATTAAAAGAAACATTTAAAAACAGTTTATTGAATCTCAAAACTTTATTTTGAAACATAAGTTTAAATAAAAAATATTATGAAATTGTCTATCTATAAACTCTCTATTATACAAAAATGAATATTGAAACAAGAATCCGACTCCTCAAACAAACTACTACTAACAACTCATAAAATTATAGTCCTCCAGAAGCAAGGAGTTTTTTTTTCAAAAGCTGACGAGCAGATAAAATGATCTCAATGGGCTCTTCTGGAAGATCATAAGAACCTATATCTGCATCATTAAAAGATACATGTTGGATGACATTAATAAACTGAATGTATAGGTATGTAATATAGTTTTATAACAAATAACTGAAAGAAAGAACTACAATAGATAACACTGTACTTAAGCTGAATGTAAAGAAATAAAAGAGTTAAATCATTTAAAGCTTTAAAAATAACTTTTTCATTGTTGAACTCAACATAATAACTGATTATCACGACCCGAGCCTACACCCTAGACATGACCGACGCTCAAGAACCATTGTTGGTCCCAAGCGAATCCTTATCCTGACTGACTACAAGCGGAAGACTAACTAGAGCATAAGTATCGAATTGAAAGAAATATCTAAAATTAGTTTATTGAATCTCAAATTTTTGCTGAATAAGAAACATGAGTTTGAATAAAATATCTGAAAACTAAAAAAAACTCTCCAAAACAGTCTATCTATGAAGCCTCTACTATAAAGAAAGAATGTTGGGACAAGACCCACGACACCTCAAAACTACTATGTGGAAAGTAATTGTAAAGTCTTCTCGAATAAAAGGAGGCTCACCAAAGCTAACTAGAGTGTAGAGTGATCTCAACGAAGCGCCTGTTGATAATCATGAACATCTATATTTACATCATAAAATGATGCAGATCGAATGACATCAGTACATGAAATATATGAGTATGTGATATATTTGAGTAAACATATAACCGAAGTGAATGTTTGAAAGAAACTGAACTAAATCAATACATGAATATGAAGTGAAAACCATCTAAACTTTAAAATAGAATATACAATGAAAGCAACATGAAAATAATATACTTTACTTGTGGGGAGTTTCTCTAACCGGCAACCATTACTATGAGTCTAGCAATGATACTACGTCCCATCGAGCATCGCAAGAGCTCATACCATACCTTGTCAGTGGTATAAGATGATATTGTGACTATGGATTCAACCATATGCCTTCTTAGACGCGGTGAGAAGTCGCACGGAGATTCAATGTCATCCTATCCTACGTTGGAGACGTAGTTCTGTGGGACTTCCAAATAACAAAAGACTCTAATCCAACTCGATGCTCGATGTCACTCCCAAAATAATTAATATAACTTTTTTCTCAATTCACCCTTTACAAAGAATGGACTTCCTACATTACTTGACTTCAAAACATAAGACGTATTTACCTTCTTGAGAACATGTACTATGAACTTATCTTTCAAGTCCAATAATTAACATAGGTATATATGTGTGAATAAAATAACATTAAAACTCTTAAGCTTATAAGAAATAGAACTTTTAAACTTTCTCAAAACTCAATTTGAAACAAAATGATTGACTTTCAAAGACTCTCAAAACTTATGACTCAATTCATAGGGTTTATACGAAATCATGAACATGAACAATTCAACTTGAGCATCTCAATAACCATATAGTAACTCATGAATACAACTCTTTCTCAAAACTCATCTTTACTTCCTCAAAAAACTCAAGTGTTGCCTTTGGAAAAATTCTCAAAATTTATAACTCAAAATATGATTTATGATGAATCATAGATATGAATAAATCAACTCAAGGATCTCAATAAAATGTAGAATCTAAATATTTAGGAATGGAATTTCAAAAGACTCCGAAATTCAAGAACTCAAAATCAACTTATCTCAAGAATACTCAAATGTAGGGGTAGAGTTCTAGATTTCTCCTTTACTGATTTGAAAGTAGTTGTAGGCGTGATGACGAACTAGTTCAAAGATATGATAGCCTTACATATTTGGAAAACAAGGTTCTTAAAGAATCTTTGAAGAATATTGATGAATTTGATGAAGAAACTCATTAGAAGTCTTAAAACACTAGCTTGAAGGTAAACAATCACAAAACCTTTCTTGAGATTCTTGAATTAATTTCTTGAAATTTCTATGGCCAAGAATTATGATTTTCATTAGTGATTCATAATTGTATAGAGGAATTTGAGTTGGAACGTATGAAATTACTTTGAAGAAGAATCTTGAACAAGATTTAAAAAATCTTGAATAGAGTCTTCTAGTTTGATTTTTATTTAAGGTTTTGTCTTTCTTAGGGTTTGAGAGAGAAGAGAATGGTGGATTAAGAGATGAAAATTTGATAGTTTTGGGTGTTTAATTAGTACAAAAATTCGTTTAGGGTTATCTTGGAGGTAAAAGGACATTTTTTTATGTTTTCCTAACAGCTAATTCGTCATTGCATTGTATCAGTTACTAAAATGTTCATAACTTTTACTCAGAAATGGAATCAATATAAAATTGGTGCCGTAGGAAAGTAGATTCAGATACCTTTAATTTTATAGCTTTATGGGCCTCATAACTCTTTATATTCTAAGAGGTATGGTCATTTGAAGTTGACCCAAGTAGAATCTTACATCGAAACTTAATTGATAAGGAAACTTTCAATTCTACTTTGTGCTAGGGGCCGATTCTAGTGACCTTAATTCATATCCAAATCATTCTAACACTAAAGAATTCACCTTTACACATATCACTAATTTATGATACCTTTGAGTACACTTAGTTCCCTTTACTCTTACTCAATTCATATTTGAAAACTCCTTCTAAAAAATTAATAATTGTAAAACATACCAGAATCAATAACAATCATATGAAACACAAATGAAAGAAAATTGAGCTCACAGAATGTACAGTGTCCCATTAAGAAAATTATTCATCTCTAATATATAAGGTTTATTTAATATATTTTCTCACGATAGAACTATTCTTTTCACCATATATTGATACCCAAATAATGATGAGTGAGTCACTCAACGACAGTAAAGTACACTGATATTTAATTATGAAGAAAAAGAAGAAGTTCATAAATTCCGTAAAAGTCTAAAGAATCATAAATATTTATAGCCAAGAAGCATTGTTTCCAAAAGCTTGCAACCTTTATGAAACCACATGATAAACCTTCTAGAGTTCCTGAAAGTTACAAACAATTATTTTCAACGGTGGAGAGTTCAAATAAAATAAAAAAGACGTTTTAGAACACGGTTCGCGCGGATCCGAGCTGGGTTGGATCACTGTGACTAATTAATTAAATAATTAAACTTGGTTTTGCCATTATTTAATTTAATTTAATTTAAAAAATAATTAATTAAATATTTAAAACAAATTTTGTCCAAAAAATATTTTTTCGATCATTTTTCAAAGTCAGAGTTGTAGCAATGGAGCGATAACAATGAAGACATGAGGAGGTCCCTCTTTCCAATCCTTTTAACAAGTAGAAATGTTTCTCCATTTAAGCACTCTAACTATTCTTTCCACCACCAATGAGGGAGAAATTTTTTTTCGTACTAAATCATAAGAGAACCTTTCATATTTCTCTTTGCATCTTTCTTTCATTTCCCACTAATTCTTACTATATATCCAACAAAAAACTCTACAAAGATTGAGCATAAATAAAGGTGAAATCGTCTAGAATATGTACGCACTTAAAAGAGAAAAAAAGACAATTGACATATTGACATTTCTGATGTATTGCTAAACTCTTAATTAAGTTACCCTTTGAAAAATTGGGTACTAACGTTTAAGTTCTAAGAAGTTTTTTTTTTTTGTGTTTGGATGTATCGTTAGTTCAGTGAGTTATAAACTAAATTAAGATTATAGTCTTCAAGTTGTGGACAACTCAAAAACTTAAGGAACACACACCTTGAAGGTATGTGCTAGTGTATGAATCATTTGATTATTACTTAGATTACGTAGTTTTGTAATCTATTTTTGCGGTAAAACTCGTTGGTATTTAGTGAAATTGGGAGTTGTTGAATTGTTAGCATTTTAATATTTTACTACTCTCTCCGTTTCAAAAAGAATGATCTTCTTTCCTTTTTAGTCTGTTTAAATTAGAATGACCTCTTTTTTTTGTAACATTTTAATTTCAGCTTTCCACGTGGCATGTTTAAGGCCACAAGATCAAAGGACAATTTTATACATTTAACCTAACTTTAATTTAGGACCACAAGATTCAAAAGTCTTTTTTATACTCTTAAACTCTATGTCAAATCAAACCAGCTCATTCTTTATAAAACGGAGAGAATATATTCATTTGCATCTTTGTCCGTTTGGCAGTATCTATCCTTACTATGTGAGGTGAGCATGTTGCATGCATTTTAGGAGTTACAAACATCACTCTTAATGTGACATTTCATCTAATGTCCGTTAGGCTTTATGGTTATTCTTGATTAGACGAATGCTAATCAGAACATTGAGGTATTGTTGATCACTTTGTGGTTTTTGGCAGAATAGGAAATGGTTATTATTTTTTCACATTTATTCTCCATTATCTCATTCTTTATTCCTTCATTATTTTTTGTAATTTATGTAATATATGTAACCTCTAGATCATTTATCTTTACTATTTACTACACCATTATCTTCCTAATCATTGTTAGAAAGATTTCTTCTAATATTAATAGTGATGGTCTTCATTTTGTTTGGGACACACAACATACAAGAAAAATATATAGTGTAAGAGTTGGTCAAAAAGAAAATTCTTATTAGTTGAAGGGAGGTGTTCTTGTTTGTGGAGCTTTGGACTCAACTCTTGTTCAAAGTTGTTGAGTTATACTTTGTAAAGGTTGGTGTATACTGGAGGGGACAAGTCAAAGACGACTACTGGTCGACCGGCGAAAACATTTGTTGCAGTGGGCTTGAATCTCCTTAAAGAGAGCGAGATATTCACGTCTCAACATGAAGAGATTTATTTCTTCATTTTATTTTTAATAGTAATCTTGTACTTTTGTTATAACTAGTTTGACTAATATTAAAAGAATATGTAATCTAATGTTCATTTTAACATCATGTTAGACATTAACATTAATTAAATTACAATATATATTGGTTAAAAATATGTCATCTTCTTTAATTTTATGTATTCGACTCATATAAAAAAATGGTAAACCTCAAGCATGTTCTAATTTGGTGGATGTAGATATAATTAACTATGATGACATGTTTATGTGGTTATTATAATTATCTAAAAAGCATTTATAATCGCACACACAAAGTTTTGTTTTCAAAATTTGAACAAAAAATGTGTGAAGTGTTTAGGTATTCCATCGAAACAAGTCGTAGTTTGTATATCAAAATAAAATTTAGTGACAAGTTTAATGGACTATAAATATATAAAGTTAAGTCATAAATATATTTTATTAAAAAATATCAAAAACTCTATATCCAACTTGCACAACTACAATTCCATTCAATTAATTTTTTATAGCATTATAATAAAAAAAACCGGATAAAATTACATTTATTTTGTCTATCTAAAAAATAAAAATATTTTTAAAAAAATAATAATTTTCCCTTTTTAGTATAATAAAAATTTGTTTTACTTTTTTTTTAATCATGGTGATATGATTCATACTTAAAATATTTGTGTCATTTATGTCTCTACTGAAAGATATTACATGTAGTTTCAAAGCATAAGTTATGTTTGTATGTTTTCTGCCTTGATTCGATTGATAAATCTTTTAATAATCTTCTTCTTTTTATGAATTACAGCTAAATATAAAATAATTTTGAAATTTAAATTTGTCATATAGTATGTTTATGAAATTTAATAATATTTCGAAAATAAGATAATTTACTTTAAAAGAAATAAATCCCCCTTCTTATATGAGACAAAAATATAGTAATATGTAGAATTAATTGATAATTTATCAAATTTGTGTTCTAACGTTTAAATTTCTTTTTTATTTTAAAATTTGAGTTCTAAAATTGCTAAAAAGATAACTTCTATAGTTAAAAACATTTTTAAAATTGTAATGTTGTAAAAGCTAACTTGATTTTATATTTTGAAGACTAAATGTAGGGCATGTAAAAAAATATATTGAAGATTGAAAAATAAATGGGCTGCACAATATGTGAATGAAGTTAATAATTATTAATAATTTAAAATTTATAATAGATAGTAAATTTGTAATGATATAAAGAGAAAAGGCCAACATTATTACACGTGTTAAAGGCTATTGGTGAGAGAATAAGACAAGGTTAAGTACATAGTACAATTGGTTTTTCTCATTGTACGACTCTTCATAGCCATGGTCGTCCTACCATGGCTCTTCTATATAATATATATATATATATATATATATATATATATATTAAGAGTTTTATTAAAATCATTATTATTTTCCCCTAACATCACTATTATGTATTTATTTAAATTACTTCTATTTAAACAAAAGCATATTTGTAACGACCTGTTAGTCGTTTTGAGCAGTAGAGTTTCTTTCTGGTAGTAACTGTCTGGGTCGACGGATCCCACGACGGACCGTCATGGGCACGACGGACCGTCGAGGGTGTCTCGTTCCAAAACACTTAGAATTATGAAAAATTGGGTACTAGGAACAACTCTCTGAACTTCGCGACGACATGGCAGGACGGACCGTCGTGGGCACGACGGACCGTCAACGGCCCTTCAGTGAAATTCAATCTCTGAACTTTGTGACGGAAGCAGGAGGATGGACCGTCGCAGGCATGACGGGCCGTCACAGGCTGCGTAACCCTGGCTGGGTCGGATTTCTGTTAAATATTTTAAGGGGCATTTTGGACTATTCCTGCTTATAGTTATAAAGTTAGGGGTTTAATGTTAATAATTCAATTACTTGGGGGGTTAAAGGAGATAACCTTGGAATAAGTAATGGGTTACTTTAGCATCTTTTATACTTAATTATATGGTAATTAGGGTAAAAGAAAAAGAGTTGAATAAGGAAAAATAGAAAGAGACAGAAAGAGAGGGAGAACGATCGAGAGAAGAGAGAAACGAAGAGGAAAGCAAAGGTTTTGGGGGATAGCTTGCTTGATCGCGAATTCTTCGGTGGAGGTAGGTTATGGTTTATGCTATTTCATAGTAAACTCTTAATAGCGATTGATATGTATTGGTAATTTCGTAAAGTCTTCTATATGCTTAATTGTGTGTTTGCATGATGTGATTGTATAATTGTAATAAAATAAGCATGATGAGGCTGTTGAATCTTAAACCTTAAAAGAACCTCTTTGTTAATGATGACGCCTTGGTATAGAAGAAGGCTTGATGAACTAAAAGAATGAGGTTAGTGGATCGAGTGTCATGTTCCGACACCAGGATAGTAATAGTGGATCGGGTGTCACGTTCCAACACCAGGATAGTATTAATGGATCGGGTGTCACGTTCCGACACCAGGATAGTATTAATGGATCGGGTGTCACGTTCCGACACCAGGATAGTAATAGTGGATCGGGTGTCACGTTCCGACACCAGAATAGTATTAATGGATCGGGTGTCACGTTCCGACACCAGGATAGTATTAATGGATCGGGGGTCACGTTCCGACACCAGGATAGTATTAATGGATCGGGTGTCACGTTCCGACACCAGGATAGTATTAATGGATCGAGTGTCACGTTCCGACACCAGGATAGTATTAATGGATTGGAGTGTCACGTTCCGACACCAGGATAGTATGAGGAGGATCGGAGTGCCACTTTTCGACACCAGGATAGTATGAGGAGGATCGGAGTGTCACGTCCCGACACCAGGATAGTAAAAAGAATGAATCTTGAATTATGTTAATATACTCAATTTAATGAACCTGTTTCCCTAATGAGTATGGTGTGGAGGCTTGAGTCCTCATAGATGTGTTTGGATTGTGCCCAATGGTTATGGTACTTGTTTTTGTCACCTGTTAAGTGTTATGGTTGATTTTATGTTATTATTCGATATATATTGTTTTGTATTTTGAGTTGGCCGATGATATTTACTCAGTACTTGTGTTTTGTACTGACCCCTACTTGTATGTTTTCTCTTTGTTATTTGTGGAGTGCAGCAAACGTACCGTCGTCTTCAACTCAACCGCAACTCTAGCCAGTCTTCATCACACCAGGATAGTATTAATGGATCGGGTGTCACGTTCCGACACCAAGATAGTATTAATGGATCAGGTGTCACGTTCCGACACCAGGATAGTATTAATGGATTGGGTGTCATGTTCCGACACCAGGATAGTATTAATGGATCGGGTGTCACGTTCCGACACCAGGATAGTATTAATGGATCGGAGTGTCACGTTCCGACACCAGGATAGTATGAGGAGGATCGGAGTGTCACGTTCCGACACCAGGATAGTAAAAAGAATGAATCTTGAATTATGTTAATATACTTAATTTAATGAACCTGTTTCCCTAATGAGTATGGTGTGGAGGCTTGAGTCCTCATAGATGTGTTTGGGTTGTGCCCAATGGTTATGGTACTTGTTGTTGTCACCTGTTAAGTGTTATGGTTGATTTTATGTTATTATTCGATATATATTGTTTTGTATTTTGAGTTGGCCGATGATATCTACTCAGTACTTGTGTTTTGTACTGACCCCTACTTGTATGTTTTCTCTTTGTTATTTATGGAGTGCAGCAAACGTACCGTCGTCTTCAACTCAACCGCAACTCTAGCCAGTCTTCATCACACCAGAATTCAGGGTGAGCTATTGTTTCTAGCTTGGACTGGATCTTCTTCTTCACGTCTTGATGCCTTGAAGTTCTGGCATGGACTAGCTGTTTAGTTATTTTAGCTTCTTAGATACTCTTAGAATTTAGTAATTCGAGGATAGGTGTTCTTGTGATGATGACTTCCAGATTTTGGGGATAATGATAAGTTTTTAGTTTTAGAAGTTATTTATTGATTTCGTTAATGAGTTTTAAGTCTTCCGCATTATATTTTGTCTATTATGTTTGAAATGTTGGGGTTTAGATGGGTTGGTTCGCTCACATAGTAGGATAAGTGTGGGTGCCACTCACGGCTCATTTTTGGGTCGTGACAAACTTGGTATCATAGCATTAGGTTCGTTGGTTTCATCACACAAGAACGAGTCTAGTAGAGTCTTGAGGAACGGTAGGGGGACGCCTTTACTTTTCTTTGAGAGGCTATAAGACTTTAGGAAAATTCCATTCTTTCCTTCTTTCGTGCTATTACTTGGATCCAATTGGTATCTAGGTGATATAAATTGGTATCTGACCATCTTCACTCTATTTCGCAGATGGTTAGAACTAGAGCAAGAACCGCGCCAAAACCAGCACCGGCAAGACAAGAGGCGTCTGAGCCAGCCACTGAGACTGTAGCTCGACGAGGAGCAGTGGCAAGAAGCCGTGGTAGAGGTCACAGGAGGGCGTCCTCTAGAGGAAGAGGACAATCACCTGGCCCATCTAGTACTAGGGCGGTGACTCCTCCACCGACTGAGGAAGTAGTAAGAGAGGGGGAGGAAGGGGAGAATGAACAAGTGCAGAATGAGGAATTACCACCCCAACCTACCCCAGAGATGATTAACCAGGTTCTTGCTTATCTTAACGGGTAATCTGATCAAGGCCAGACCCCTCCAGTGTTTTCTGCACCAGCACCTCAGGTTCTGGAAGCACAACATGCAGCTGCTGTGGCTCCCCGCATGGATGCCTCATTGGAAATAGGCACGTTTCCTCGATTGACTACAGGGTTTATAATGACAAGTGATCAGCATGAACTTTTCAGTAAGTTCTTGAAATTGAAACCTCCTGTCTTCAAGGGTGCTGAATCTGAGGATGCCTATGATTTTCTGGTTGATTTTAATGAGCTACTACACAAGATGGGAATAGTAGAACGATTTGGCGTTGAGTTTGTAACCTATCAGTTTCAGGAAAATGCCAAAATGTGGTGGCGATCGTATGTTGAGTGTCAACCAGCACAAGCACCACCTATGACTTGGGCATCCTTCTCTAGTTTGTTTATGGAGAAGTATATACCCCGGACTTTGAGGGATAGGAGGAGAGATGAGTTTTTGATCCTAGAGCAAGGCAGGATGTCGGTTACTGCTTATGAGGCTAAGTTTCGTGCACTATCCAGGTATGCCACCCACCTTTGCTTCAGTCCACAAGAGCGGATTCGCCGTTTCGTGAAAGGGTTGAGGTCAGATTTGTGGATTTCAGCTTTACAGGTAGCTGCTGCAGCAAAATCCTTTCAGGAAGTGGTAGAATTTGTGATAGAGGTGGAGGGAGTAAGCCAGATGACTTCACCATGGCATCAACAACTAAGAAGTTTCATAAGGGAGAAGAGTTTAATGGTTCTTACTCTAGAGGGCAGGGCTCAGAAGGTTACCCAGCCTGACCTATTTAGTCGTCACTGCAGGCTGTAGCTGGGGGTCCACCGCAGACCGGTCAACATTTCTCCGAGTTTGGAGGTTATCCCCAGACTCCGTCGTTCTCACAAAGACCTATGTTTGAACCCAGAGAGTGTTACGGATGTGGGGAAACTGGACATATTAAGAGGTATTGTCCAAAACAGAGTTACAGACCCCTAATAGTCAGAGGTAGAGGTGGTCATGGAAGAGGCCGCTATTCGGGAGGACGTGGTGGCCGAGGTAACGGTGGTCACCAAAACGGCCAGGGTGACGGGCAAACTGGAGCTTCTGCAGCGCAACATGGTAGGGGCACCGGGCAGACAGGTGATAGGGCCCATTGTTATGCTTTCCCTGGGAGATTTGAAGCGGAGACATCTGATGCCGTTATCACAGGTAATCTTTTGATTTGTGATTGCATGGCTTCTATATTATTTGATCCTGGATCCACATTTTCATATGTATCTTCCTCATTTGCTACTGGTCTTAATTTATATTGTGAATTGCTTGACATGCCTATTCGTGTTTCTACTCTGGTGGGTGAGTCTGTGATAGTTGAAAAGGTGTATAGGTCTTGTCTTGTGACTTTTATGGGGAGCAATACTCATGTAGACTTGGTTATCTTAGAAATGGTTGATTTCGATGTAATTCTGGGTATGACCTGGCTTTCTCCAAACTTTGCAATCTTAGATTGCAATGCCAAAACTGTGACATTGGCCAAGCCTAGGACAGATCCGTTAGTGTGGGAGGGTGACTACACTTCCACTCCAGTTCATATCAAATCCTTCCTTCGTGCTAAGAGAATGGTTAGAAAGGGTTGTTTAGCTTTCTTGGCACACCTCATGGATGATACTACCCAAGTACCTTCAATTGAGTCGGTTTCGATAGTCCGTAAGTTTCTGGATGTGTTCCCTGCAGACCTTCCTGGTATGCCACCAGATAGAGATATTGATTTCTGTATTGATCTAGAGCCGGGTACTCACCCCATTTCCATACCCCCTTATAGGATGGCTCCCGCTAAGTTAAGAAAGTTAAAGGCCCAACTTCAAGAGTTGTTAAGCAAAGGCTTTATTAGACCAAGTGCATCCCCTTGGGGTGCTCCTGTTTTGTTTGTGAAGAAGAAGGATGGAAGTTTTCGGATGTGCATTGACTACAGACAACTGAATAAGGTAACTGTTAAGAACAAGTATCCTCTTCCTCGCATCGATGATTTGTTCGATCGGTTACAAAGCGCTTGTACCTTCTCAAAAATCGATTTGAGATCTGGCTACCATCAATTGAAAATACGAGCAACGGATGTGCCCAAGACTGCTTTTCGGACCAGGTATGGGCATTATGAGTTCTTAGTAATATTTTTTGGGCTTACGAATGCCCCTGCTGCTTTCATGTGCTTGATGAACGGGATTTTTAAGCCATATCTGGATCTTTTCATCATTGTATTCATTGATGACATACTGGTATACTCGAAGAGCAAGAAAGAACATGAGGAGCACTTGAGAATGGTATTGGAAATGTTGAGGGAGAAAAAGCTTTATGTCAAATTCTCTAAGTGTGAGTTTTGGCTAGATTCAGTGTCCTTCTTTGGACACGTAGTTTTTAAGGATGGAGTGATGGTGGATCCTTCCAAGATTGAAGCAGTGAAAAATTGGGTAAGACCTACTAATGTTACAGAGGTAAGGAGCTTTGTTGGTTTAGCTAGCTACTACCGTCGATTTGTCAAGGGATTTTCTTCCATTGCTTCCCAATTGACAAACTTGACTAAGCAGAGTTTTCCATTTGTATGGTCGGACGAGTGTGAAGAAAGCTTTCAGAAGCTCAAGATTTTGCTGACTACTGCACCAATTCTTACCCTGCCAGTGGAAGGTAAGAATTTCATTGTTTATTATGATGCATCCTATTCGGGTTTGGGTGCAGTGCTAATGCAAGAGAAGAATGTAATTACTTACGCTTCGAGGCAACTAAAGGTGCATGAACGTAATTATCCGACCCATGATTTGGAGTTAGCGGTGGTAGTGTTTGCATTAAAGCAATGCAGACATTATCTATATGGGGTTAAGTGTGAAGTCTATACGGATCATCTTAGTTTACAGTATGTCTTTACTCGGAAAGATTTGAACTTGAGACAGAGGAGATGGATGGAACTACTGAAGGACTATGATATCACTATCTTGTATCATTCGGGAAAAGCTAATGTTGTGGCAGATGCTTTAAGTAGAAAGGCAGGGAGCATGGGAAGTCTAGCTCACTTGCAGGTTTCTAGACGCCCATTGGCTAGAGAGGTTCAGACTCTGGCTAATGACCTTATGAGGCTAGAAGTAAATGAGAAGGGAGGATTTTTGGCCTGTGTGGAGGCAAGATCTTTCTTTCTTGATAAGATTAAAGGAAAGCAGTTCACTGATGAGAAACTGATCCGGATTCGAGATAAGGTATTGCGAGGAGAGGCTAGAGAAGCAAAAATCGATGAGGAAGGTGTGTTGAGGATTAAGGGAAGAGTATGTGTACCCCGCATCGACGATTTGATTTCCACCATTCTTACAGAGGCTTATAGTTCAAAGTACTCTATACATCCTGGTGCAACCAAGATGTATCGTGACCTAAAACAACATTTTTGGTGGAGTAGGATGAAGCGTGACATTGTTGATTTTGTTGCTCAATGCCCGAATTGTCAGCAAGTAAAGTATGAACACCAGAGGCCTGGAGGGACACTTCAGAGAATGCCCATTCCTGAATGGAAGTGGGAGAGAATTGCAATGGACTTCGTGGTTGGTCTTCCAAAGACAATGGGTAAGTATGACTCCATTTGGGTAATTGTTGACAGATTAACTAAGTCTGCTCATTTCATTCCGGTTAAGGTGACTTATAATGTAGAGAAGTTAGCCAAACTTTACATCTCAGAAATTGTTCGATTGCATGGAATTCCACTTTCCATTATATCAGATAGAGGTACGCAGTTTACTTCTAAATTTTGGAAAACGTTGCATGCCGAGTTAGGTACTAGGTTGGATCTTAGTACTGCATTTCACCCTCAGACCGATGGTCAGTCTGAGCGAACAATTCAGGTCTTGGCGGATATGCTTCGTGCATGTGTGATAGAATTTGGTGGTCATTGGGATAACTTCTTACCCTTAGCAGAATTCTCATACAACAATAGCTATCACTCAAGTATTGATATGGCCCCATTTGAGGCACTGTATGGGAGAAGGTGTAGGTCTCCCATTGGGTGGTTTGATGCATTTGAAGTTAGACCTTGGAGTACTGACCTTCTGAGAGAGTCGTTAGATAAAGTGAAATGCATTCAAGAAAAGCTTTTAGCGGCTCAAAGTAGACAGAAAGAATATGCAGATCGAAAGGTCAGAGACTTGGAGTTTATGGAGGGTGAGCAAGTTTTGCTGAAGGTCTCACCCATGAAAGGAGTGATGCGGTTTGGTAAGCGAGGTAAGCTTAGCCCGAGGTACATTGGTCCATTTAATATTCTGAAGCGCGTGGGGGAGGTAGTTTATGAATTAGCCTTACCCCCAGGACTGTCAGGAGTGCATCCGGTATTTCATGTGTCTATGCTGGAAAGGTACCATGGGGATGGAAACTACGTCATTCGTTGGGATTCAGTTCTTCTTGATGAGAATTTTTCTTATGAGGAGGAGCCTGTTGCTATCTTAGATAGGGAAGTCCGCTAGTTGAGGTCAAGGGAGATTGGATTTGTCAAAGTTCAATGGAAGAATCGGCCAGTTGAAGAGTCCACTTGGGAGAAGGAGGCTGATATGCAAGAAAAATACCCACATTTGTTTACAGATTCAGGTACTCCTTTTCGCCCTTGTTTTTCTTCTTGTGATCGTTCAGGGACGAACGATGGGTAAATTGGTATCTATTGTAACGACCTGTTAGTCGTTTTGAGCAGTAGAGTTTGTTTCTGGTAGTAACTGTCTGGGTTGACGGATCCCACGACGAACCGTCATGGGCACGACGAACCATCGAGGGTGTCTCATTCCAAAACACGTAGAATTCTGAAAAATTGGGTACCGAGAACAACTCTCTGAACTTCGCGACGACATGGCAGGACGGACCGTCGTGGGCACGACGGACCGTCACAGGCCCTTCAGTGAAATTCAGTCTCTGAACTTTGTGACGGAAGCAGCAGGACGGACCGTCGCAGGCACGGCGGGCCGTCACAGGCTACGTAACCCTGACTGGGTCGAATTTCTGTTAAATATTTTAAGGGGCATTTTGGACTATTCTTGCTTATAGTTATAAAGTTAGGGGTTTAATGTTAATAATTCAATTACTTGGGGGTTAAAGGAGATAACCTTGGAATAAGTAATGGGTTACTTTAGCATCTTTTATACTTAATTATATGGTAATTAGTGTAAAAGAAAAAGAGTTGAATAAGGAAAAATAGAAAGAGACAGAAAGAGAGGGAGAACGATCGAGAGAAGAGAGAAACGAAGAGGAAAGCAAAGGTTTTGGGGGATAGCTTGCTTGATCGTGAATTCTTCGGTGGAGGTAGGTTATGGTTTATGCTATTTCATAGTAAACTCTTAATAGCGATTGATATGTATTGGTAATTTCGTAAAGTCTTCTATATGCTTAATTGTGTGTTTGCATGATGTAATTGTATAATTGTAATAGAATAAGCATGATGAGGCTGTTGAATCTTAAACCTTAAAAAAACCTCTTTGTTAATGATGATGTCTTGGTATAGAAGAAGGCTTGATGAACTAAAAGAATGAGGTTAGTTGATCGGGTGTCATGTTCCGACACCAAGATAGTAATAGTGGATCGGGTGTCACGTTCCGACACCAGGATAGTATTAATGGATCGGGTGTCACGTTTCGACACCAGGATAGTATTAATGGATCGGGTGTCACGTTCCGACACCAGGATAGTATTAATGGATCGGGTGTCACGTTCCGACACCAGGATAGTAATAGTGGATCGGGTGTCACGTTCCGACACCAGGATAGTATTAATGGATCGGGTGTCACGTTCTGACACCAGGATAGTATTAATGGATCTGGTGTCACGTTCTGACACCAGGATAGTATTAATGGATCGGGTGTCACGTTCCGACACCAGGATAGTATTAATGGATCGGGTGTCACGTTCCGACACCTGGATAGTATTAATGGATTGGAGTGTCACGTTCCGACACCAGGATAGTATGAGGAGGATCGGAGTGCCACTTTCGGACACCAGGATAGTATGAGGAGGATCGGAGTGTCACGTCCCGACACCAGGATAGTAAAAAGAATGAATCTTGAATTATGTTAATATACTCAATTTAATGAACCTGTTTCCCTAATGAGTATGGTGTGGAGGCTTGAGTCCTCATAGATGTATTTGGATTGTGCCCATGGTTATGGTACTTGTTGTTGTCACCTGTTAAGTGTTATGGTTGATTTTATGTTATTATTCGATATATATTGTTTTGTATTTTGAGTTGGCCGATGATATCTACTCAGTACTTGTGTTTTGTACTGACCCCTACTTGTATGTTTTCTCTTTGTTATTTGTGGAGTGCAGCAAACGTACCGTCGTCTTCAACTCAACCGCAGCTCTAGCCAGTCTTCATCACACCAGAATTCAGGGTGAGCTATTGTTTCTAGCTTGGACTGGATCTTCTTCTTCACGTCTTGATGCCTTGAAGTTCTGGCATTGACTAGCTGTTTAGTTATTTTAGCTTCTTAGATACTCTTAGAATTTAGTAATTCGAGGATAGATGTTCCTGTGATGATGACTTCCAGATTTTGGGGATAATGATAAGTTTTGAATTTTAGAAGTTATTTATTGATTTCGTTAATGAGTTTTAAGTCTTCCGCATTATATTCTGTCTATTATGTTTGAAATGTTGGGGTTTAGATGGGTTGGTTCGCTCACATAGTAGGATAAGTGTGGGTGCCACTCACGGCTCGTTTTTGGGTCGTGACAATATTTTGCATAAATTATTCATGTATTATCAAACTCATCATGTATTAATAGAAGTTTTGTTAATTAAATAGCACTTAAAAGTAAAATAATACAAAAACGAAGAAAAAATTTTCATAACAATGCAAAATAATACATAATTACATAAAAATATTGGTTGCATACCAAATCCATTTTGAAAAATCATACTTTAACTCCAAAATGATTTTAAAAACATAAAATTACAATCTAACTTAAAAAAGATCTAAAGGAATATATATGTCATATCTTATACTGTTAAGTTTAACAGTTGAACTATATTATAAGAAAAATTCTCTTTTAATTTCAAACTGAAGCTATTTGTTCTTCTGTCCAATTGGTTTCTTGATGACATGTACGCATATCATAACCTAGGAAGAAGAAAAGAGAATAGTAGATGATAGAAAAGAAAAAAATGTGATGACCTAGGAAGCAATTAACTGGTATTTATAGTTATATTTGATTGTCTTTTTATCTACAAAATTTTTTAATGGGCATATTGAATCATGATAGATAAATTTATTTTAGTTTCAAAATTCAAAGATTCATAAAATTTGAAGAGTTTCATTCATTATTGTTTCATCATAGAAAAATTTATGTTAATTTTTAAAATTCAAAGAATCACAAAATTCTAGGGTGAGCATAAACACCGGAAAACCAAAACACCGAACCGTACCGAAATTTTTAAGAATTTCAGTTTCAGTATTTCGGTTTTCTATTCGGTATTCGGTTTACTTTTTTGTATTTTTTTGTATTTCGATTCGACTTTCGATACGTATTATTTTGATTTTTGATATTTTGGTTTAAACCAAAATATTATACTATAATTTATATTATATTAATTAATAATTATGAATGTTAAATAATCTTTTAAAAAAAGAAAAAGCTTTTGTGAAACCCTATTCCTCTCTTTCATCTTCCCGACTTCCTCTTTCATCTTCCTCCTCTTCCTCTTCCTCTTTCAGGCAACAGCAGCAGTAGCCGCCCGCCAGCAGCAGTAGTCGCAGCCGCTCGCCCACCAGCTGCCGCCAGGCTCCACCAGCAGCAACAGACGTCGTCTGGCGTTCGGCGTCCAACCTAGTCAGGTTTGTTTTTGTAATATTCTTTTTTGTTTTTGACATATTGATATTTGGTAGTAAATTAGTAATACACTTCTTTGATGCATTGTCTATTTTTACTTTTTAGCCCATTAAGTTGAAAAATCAAACAAAAAAATTGTAATTTTTAAAATTTTAAAAAGCCCACTAAGCAGGCCCATTAAAAATTCGAAATAAAAAAACCGAACCGAATTAATAAAACTCCAACCAAAATACTAAAAACCGAATCGAACCGAATTTTTTTGGTTCAGTATTCGGTACACAATTTACAAGAACCGAAAACCAAAAAAAATTGAAAAAAATGAAATCGAACCGAAATACTGAATGTCCACCCCTACAAAATTCAAAGAGTTACTCTAATTTAATTTAACCTAATAATTATAATTATAATGTCATAATTAAAAAAATTAAAGTGTAGTTGTTGGACTTATAATCTATCATTATGTAATTAAATATTAATATTAAATTAATTTATTTTGATCTAGTGGAGGGGCAAAATGATAATCCAACTTTGAAGGTTGGAGCTTCCCACTTATAATATACCAGTTACGAGCACGTGCTTGGCACGTATATTTCATGTGAATTTTTATAAATACGTTAGAATGACTAATACTTCATGAAAATATATATGTAAATTGTAATAAATAATAAGAAACAACAATTACAAAATAAGAATAAAGACTTATGGTAACAAAACATTCATAGAAAACTAAATTAAGAAGTCTAATAGAGAAAAAAAAGGCAAAAAGAAATAGATTTAAGAAAAGTTACAATGTAGACATTATTCTTATAAGACTGATGTATATATAGACGAAAAAATAAGTACAAAATTAGTACATAACTCTTTGAGTTCTTATCGGCTCCTTCCATATCCTATCAAAATTCAAGAATCTTCTTCATCTACTTTAATCATAGAATAAAAAATAATAGCCTAATAATCTTGGTACGAATTTCACGAGATAAACATCAAAAGACATCTTAATGTTTTAGTTGAAATATTTGGAGGTTATGAATATGAAAAAATGAGATTTATGGATATTAAGAGTATAAAAGTTGAATAAGTAATTAGAAAATAATAATAAATAAATGAAAAATAGGAAAAAGAAAATTAAAGTTAGCAAACCATGTAGAAAGAACAAGTAAAGTTCTTACCACGTTAGTAAGCATCAACGAATTCAAACTTGTGAAGCTAGAGTCATTCTATAATAATAATCAAGAGGACATTATCAATGTGTGTCTCCATTTTGCAGATTTACATCCTTTAAATTATTAAATTTCGTTGTTTATCATGAAGGATAATACTTATCCACATAAATTATATTTTTTTATGAGAGTTAAAGGAAAAAGTTACCAGAAGAGAAAAAAAAATTATAATTATTATATACATAAAAGTTATAGATGATATATATTAATAAACTAGATATTGAATTAGAAGTTACTCTCGTGAAGTCTAAAAGTCATTAACATTTTAATTAAACTTATAACAATTTAATTTATAGAAGAGTAAAACCGTAATTTAACTTTTAACTTTTTTTTGTTCATGCTTTTAGTAATATACGATAATTTAAATTTTTCACTAACATGAGTTAATTTGGTTGTGGAACAGGTCATAATTTTTATACTTTTGATCCGAATATTTTCATGTAAAACACTATATTTTTACTTCACTATTTCTACCTCTTTTGCTCAAACACGTTAAACAACTTAGTTTATTTAGGTAAAAATAAGTTTAGTATAATTCTAGGTCGTGTAATTCATCACTGCATTCTACATCTAACTCCATCACATATGTTATTATTTTTCCCCTATATAATTTGACTTCAAGCTAGAACTATATGGCTTCACAAACTTTACTTTGGCTTCAAGAAACACTTGATCATCACAAATATTTTACATGGCAAAATTTAGATCATATCTTAATAGTGATACAACCACTATCATTATTTTTGTATCCTATTGTTTTAAAAAAACCTCACTATCTATCTACTTCTCACCATTATACGTAGCCATTTTTGCTTAGTGTGCTAACATCAATTCTAGTAAGTATATTTATTTCATTCTTTTAGTGAAAGCTCCCTTTTCAACTTTTGCGGAAATTAAAAAGTTAGGTAAAAATTGGACCCCCAATTTATTTCATGCCTACCGCCAATCAAGCTCTAGCCTTTTCTTTAGTTAATTAATTAATATAATGACAATGTTCATAATTATGTGGAGCTCACTTTTGCTTGTTAAAGAGATAAACATTTCCTTTTTCAAATCTTGCCAAACTTTTATCACATGACACTACCACTATGCCTTGAAAGCTATCGTTTCATTTCGAGATTGCATTTGGTTAATTCATTTAAAATATGCTTGTAATTTGTAAGTATTAAAATAGTAATTTGTATTTGGTCAATATCTTAAAGACTTAAATGTGTGAAGGTGAAAAATATTTTCTTAAGCTTGACTAAACACCTTAAATATTTAAATATATTGTAAAACTAAAGTAAAATAAGACAAGGAATATAAAAGATAAAGCAATAGAAATAGGGAGACAAAAGATGAGACATTTCTTATTCTTTAAAGTATTCGTCCAATCTTTAATTCACTACAATGTGAACCCTTATGCCTCTATTTATAGTGTAACATAGAGGCATACAAAACGTTAGTCATAAACATGACATTAAACATGAATATAAAGAAGGAGGTTATGGAGGTGAAAGGTTACAAGAATAATGTAACGACCTGTTAGTCATTTTGAGCAGTAGAGTTTATTTCTGGTAATAACTGTCTGGGTCGACGGATCCCTTGACACATTGTGAATTGCTTGACATGCCTATTCGTGTTTCTACCCCGGTGGGTGAGTCTGTGATAGTTAAAAAAGTATATAGGTCTGGTCTGGTGACTTTTGTGGGGAGCAATACTTATGTAGACTTGGTTATCTTAGAAATGGTTGATTTTGATGTAATTCTGGGTATGACTTGGCTTTCTCCGAATTTTGTGATCTTGGATTGTAATGCTAAAATTGTGACGTTAGCCAAGCCTGGGACAGATCCGTTAGTGTGGGAGGGTGACTACACTTCCAATCCGGTTCGTATCATCTCCTTTCTTCGTGCTAAGAAAATGGTTAGTAAGGGTTGTTTAGCGTTCTTGGTACATCTCAGGGATGATACTACCCAAGTACCTCCAATTGAGTCGGTTTCGATCGTGAGTTTTTAGATGTGTTTCCCGCAGACCTTCCGGGTATGCCACCGGATAGGGATATTGACTTCTGCATTGATCTTGAATCGGGTACTAGCCCCATTTCTATACCCCCTTATAGAATGGCTCCCGCGGAGTTGAGAGAGTTAAAGGCCCAACTTCAAGAGTTGTTGAGCAAAGGCTTCATTAGACCAAGTGCATCTGCTTGGGGTGCTCCGGTGTTATTTGTGAAGAAAAAGGATGGGAGTTTTCGGATGTGCATAGACTATCGCCAGATGAACAAGGTAACTATTAAGAACAAGTATCCTCTTCCTCGCATCGATGATTTGTTCGATCAGTTACAAGGTGCTTGTACCTTCTCAAAAATCGACTTGAGATCTGGTTACCATCAATTGAAAATACGGGCAACGGATGTACCCAAGACTGCTTTTCGGACCAAGTATGGGCATTATGAGTTCTTAGTAATGTCTTTTGGGCTTACGAATGCCCCTGCTGCTTTCATGAGCTTGATGAATGGGATTTTTAAGCCATATCTGGATCTCTTTGTCATCGTATTCATCGATGATATATTGGTATACTCAAAGAGCAAGAAGGAACATAGGAGCACTTGAGAATTGTATTGGAAATGTTGAGGGAGAAAAAGCTTTATGCCAAATTCTCCAAGTGTGAGTTTTGGCTAGATTCAATGTCCTTCTTGGGGCATGTGGTTTCTAAGGATGGGGTGATGGTGGATCCTTCTAAGATTGAGACAGTGAAGAATTGGGTAAGACCTACTAATGTGTCAGAAATAAGGAGCTATGTTGGTTTAGCTAGCTATTACCGTTGATTTGTCAAGGGATTCTCTTCCATTGCTTCCCAATTGACGAACTTGACTAAACAGAATGTTCCATTTGTATGGTCGGACGAATGTGAGGAAATCTTTCAGAAACTCAAGACCTTGTTGACTACTTCACCAATCCTTACCCTGCCCGTGGAAGGTAAGAATTTCATTGTCTATTGTGATGCATTCTATTCGGGTTTGGGTGCAGTGCTAATGCAAGAGAAGAACATAATTGCTTATGCTTCAAGGCAATTAAAGGTACACGAACGTAATTATCCGACCCATGATTTGGAATTGGCTGTGGTAGTGTTTGCCTTAAAGCAATGGAGACACTATCTATATGGGGTTAAGTGTGAAGTGTACACAGATCATCGTAGCCTACAGTATGTCTTTACTCAAAAAGATTTGAATTTGAGACAGAGGAGATGGATGGAACTACCGAAGGACTAGGATATCACTATCTCGTATCATCCGGGAAAGGCTAATGTTATGGCAGATGCCTTAAGTAGAAAGGCAGGGAGCATGGAAAGTCTAGCCCACTTGCAAGTTTCTAGACGCCCATTGGCTAGAGAGGTTAAGACTCTGGCTAATGACTTTATGAGGTTAGAAGTGAATGAGAAGGGAGGATTTTTGGCCGGTGTGGAGGCGAGATCTTCTTTTCTTGACAAGATCAAGGGAAAATAGTTTGATGATGAGAAACTAAGCCGAATTCGGGATATGGTGTTGCGAGGAGAGGCTAAAGAAGCAATAATGGATGAGGAAGGTGTTTTGAGAATTAAGGGAAGGGTATGTGTGCCCCGTGTTGATGATTTGATCCACACTATTCTTACAGAAGCTCATAGTTCCGGATATTTTATACATCCTGGTGCAACCAAGATGTACCGTGACCTAAAGCAACACTTTTGGTGGAGTAGAATGAAGCGCGACATTGTTGATTTTGTTGCCAAATGTCCAAATTGTCAGCAAGTAAAGTATGAACACCAGAGGCCCGGAGGAACACTTCAGAGAATGCCCATTCCTGAATGGAAGTGGGAGAGAATTGCAATGGACTTCGTGGTTGGTCTTCCAAAGACAATGGGTAAGTATGACTCCATATGGGTAATTGTTGACAGATTAACTAAGTTTGCTCACTTCATTCCGGTCAAAGTGACTTATAATGTAGAGAAGTTAGCCAAACTTTACATCTCAGAAATTGTTCGATTGCATGGAGTTCCACTTTCCATTATATCAGATAGAGGTACGCAGTTTACTTCTAAATTTTGGAAAACATTGCATGTCGAGTTAGGTACTAACTTGGATCTTAGTACTGCATTTCACCCTCAGACCGATGGTCAGTCTGAGCGAAAAATTCAGGTCCTGGAGGATATGCTTCGTGCATGTGTGATAGAATTTGGTGGTCATTGGGATAACTTCTTACCCTTAGCAGAATTCTCATACAACAATAGCTATCACTCAAGTATTGATATGGCCGCATTTGAGGCACTGTATGGGAGAAGATGTAGGTCTCCCATTGGGTGGTTTGATGCATTTGAGGTTAGACCTTGGGGTACTGACCTTCTGAGGGAATCGTTAGATAAAGTGAAATGCATTTAGGAAAAGCTTCTAGCGGCTCAAAGTAGGCAGAAAGAATATGCAGATTGAAAGGTTAGAGACATGGAGTTTATCGAGGGCAAGCAAGTTTTGCTGAAGGTTTCATCCATGAAAGGGGTGATGCGGTTTGGTAAGCGAGGTAAGCTTAGTCCGAGATATATTGGTCCATTTGAAGTTCTGAAGCGCGTGGGGGAGGTAGCTTATGAATTAGCCTTGCCCCCAGGACTATCAAGAGTGCACCCGGTATTTCATGTGTCTATGTTGAAAAGATATCATGGGGATGGAAACTACATCATTCGTTGGGATTCAGTTCTTTTTGATGAGAATTTGTCTTATGAGGAGGAGCCTGTTGCTATCTTAGATAAGGAAGTCCGCAAGTTGAGGTCAAGGGAAATTGCATCTGTCAAAGTTCAGTGGAAGAATCGGCCAATTGAAGAGTCCACTTGGGAGAAGGAGGCTGATATGCAAGAAAAATACCCACACCTGTTTACAGATTCAGGTACTCCTTTTCGCCCTTGTTTTTCTTCTTGTGATCGTTCGGGAACGAACAATGGGTAAATTGGTATCTATTGTAACAACCTGTTAGTCATTTTGAGCAGTAGAGTTTATTTCTGGTAATAACTGTCTGGGTCGACGAATCCCACGACGGACCGTCATGGGCACGACGGACCGTCGAGGGTGTCTTGTTCCAAAATACTTAGAATTCTGAAAATTGGATACTGAAATCGACTCTCTGAACTTTGTGACGAAGTGACAGGACGGACCGTCGCAGGCATGACGGGCCGTCAAAGACTCTTCAGTAAATTTCAGTCTCTGAACTCTGTGACGGAAGCAGCAGGACGGACCGTCGCAGGCACGACGGCCCGTCACAGGCTGCGTAATCCCAGGCTGGGTCGGACTTCTGTAATTATTTTAAGGGACGTTTTGGACTATTCCTGCTATAATTATAAATTTGGTGGGTTAATGTTAATAATTTAACTACTTGAGGGTTAAAGGAGATAACCTTAATTAATTAGTGGGTTACTTTTTTCATCTTTATACTTAATTATATGCTAATTAGGGTAAAATAAAGAGGGTTTGAATAAGAAAAATAGAAAGAACAAAGAGAGAGAGAAGAACGATCGAGAGAGAGGAGAAATGAAGAGGAAAACAAAGCTTTGGGGAAATTGCTTGCTTGATCACGAATCTTCAGGTGGAGGTAGGTGATGGTTTTTATACTATTCTTAGTTAACTCTTAATAGCGAATGATATGTGTTGGGTTGTATTGTAAAGTCTTCTATATGCTTAAGTGTATGCTTGCATGAATATGATTATATAATTGTGATGAAATAAGCATGATGAAGCTATTGAATCCCAAATCTTGAAAACTCCAATCTTGAAAACCCCTTGTTAATGATGATGCCTTGGTATAAAAGAAGGCTTGATCAACTAAAGTAATGAGGTTGATATGCCTTGGTATAAAAGAAGGCTTGATGGATTAACAGAAAAAGATTAGTGGAGCGGGTGTCACGAACCGACACGTAGAATTCTGGGATCGGGTGTCACGAACCGACATGTAGAATTAGGGGATCGGGTGTCATGAACTGACACGTAGAATTAGGGGATCGGGTGTCACGAACCGACACGTAGAAGTAGGGGATTGGGTGTCACGAACCGACACGTAGAATTAGGGGATCGGGTGTCACGAACTGACACGTAGAACTAGGGGATCGGGTGTCACGAACCGACACGAAGAATTAGGGGATCGGAGTGTCACGCTCCGACATATAGTAGTAGGGGAGCGGAGTGTCACGTGCCGACACAAGAGGAATAAAGATAATGAATCTTGGAATTAAGTTAATAAATTCGAACGGAAAGAACCTATTTCCCAAATGAGTATGATATGGAGGCTTGAGTCCTCATGAGTGTACTTGACGTTATTTATCAAAGATTCTTGTACATGTTGTTGCTACAGATTGAGTATTGTAGTTGATTTATGATATGATCTGATATATATTGTTTTCTATTTTGAGTTGACCGATGATATCTACTCAGTACCCGTGTTTTGTACTGACCCCTACTTGAATGTCTCTTTCCTTGTTATTTGTGGAGTGCAGCAAACGTGTCGTCGTCTTCAACTCAAACGCAACTCTAGCCAGTCTTCATTACACCGGATTTCAGGGTGAGCTAACGCTTCTAGCTTGGACTGGATCTTCTTCTCCATGTCTCGATGCCTTGAAGTTCTGGCATGGACTAGCTTTTTATTTATTCTAGCTTTCTAGATACTCTTAGCTTTAGTAATTTGAGGATAGATGTTCTTGTGATGATGATTTCCAGATTTTGGGGATAATAATAGTTGTCGAGTTTTTAGAAGTTATTTAATTGATTTTCATTAATGAGTTTAAGTCTTCCTCATTATATTGTGTTATTATATTCGAAATGTTGGGTTTTGTATTGATTGGTTCGCTCACATAGGAGGGTAAGTGTGTGTGCCAGTCGCGGCTCGATTTGGGTCGTGACAAATAATTATCATAAAGGTGGAGGTTATCTTTATAATGGAGAGAAGTAATGTAGTAACTTCTTGGTGTAAAGGATTATCATAATAATGGAGGGAAGTAATGTAGTAACCTTTTGGTTTAGTGGACATCCACAATATATTATTTTATAATACTCCCCCTTGGATGCCCATAGATAATATGTCTCGTTAAAATCTTACTAGCAAAAAAAAACATGTGGGAAAAAATCCTAGTGAAGGAAAAAAAGTACACATATCTTTTAATACGCTTTGAATGTTGCCTCGTTAAAATCTTACCAGGAAAATCCAATTGGGACAAAACCATGGTTAAGAAAATGAGTGCAACACATATTTTTCTCTCCCTGATAAAAACTTCACTTGATATCTCGAAAACAATGCATTTCAATCTTGTATCACAACTTCCCAAATATTGATGTTGACAATCTTTAGTGAATAAGTTTACAAGATTATCACTTGAATGAGCCTTTGAACTTCTATCTTACTATTTTGTTGAAGATCATGTGTGAAAGTCTTTTGGTGAACTATACTTTGTCCAATCTCTTTTGATTGTATCCTCCCTTCAATTGAGCTATATATTATTGTCGTATATGGTGGCTAGAAAATCACATATTTTCTGAATATGATAGATTATGATTCCAACCAAACACACCCAACTTACTTCATAGATCAGTATTATTTCTGCATGATTTGAAGAAGTGGTTACCATTGTTTGTTGAATGCCAAGATATTGTTGTGCCTCCATATGTAAGCAAATAGCTCATTTGTGATCGAACTTTGTGTAGATCAAATAAATATTCTGAATCTACATAATCAAATCATTTCTGACTCATGAGAGATTGATCAATTTTATTGAAGCTCGTCTTTTCTTCTCAAAGAAAATCACACATCTTCTAGATTTTGCATAACCAGCAATTTGTAAATTCACCAATTGCACTAGTACATGATATTTTAAATTATTTTCATGAGGTCAAAAAGACTCTTCTTTGTGGTAAGCAATTTCAAAACCATTGGGTACTCAATGGAATTGCTTTAAGACCTTTTAAATCCTTTAAGGATTTTAATATAACCTCCTTCGTCTAGTTAGACATAATAATCAATCATTATGCATATTCAAGTATTTCATCTATTTCCAGACTGAAACAAGCCTTACTGCATCCAACACTAGAGAATATATCTCCATTTAATAATGTTAGGATTTTTGCGAAAACTCGCTATGCCCCGAGGCACAAACCGTACTTTATATCTTATAGTTATACTTTCGCACAATGATTCAGGGAGGATATTAGGGGAAGCAGTGAGTGGAGAATCCCCTGTAGAGAGCCAGATGAGGGGAGACCTTCACGTCCCGACTGACATATATTTTTTGATCTATGAACTATAAGTTCAAAAATGTCCATTTTCTAAGTGAAAGAATCATTTATCTGTCCACACTATATGACAAATTTGAATTTAAGATTCTCGTAACCTTTTATAGCGTTGAGTGCTACTTCATATCAAATATATCGTCGACGGTCATTTTGATATCGATTCCAGCATGACATAACTTATCGAGATCTCTTCATTTTCCATCATTTTCAGGTACCTAAACTTTTGTCAAGGTTTTATGAAATGTTATTTCATAGTACTCTTTAAAAGAACTTGCCTCATTAGCAATGACCATTTTAATTATTTTCTCCTCTCCTTTCTCAATGAGTTTTACATTTGGAATCGATGGCATACCATTGACTCTGTCCTTCATGGAGTATTTATTGGAGCATTTGCAGCTTAATTAAAATATTGAGTCAGCAAATACATCTCACAAATTACTTTCAACATTTTGAAAAAGAATTATCTTTTGAACTTCAAGTTCACATATTTTAAACGAGGATCTAGATAATTCATCCCACACATAATTTTCAGCTGCTACACATATCTCCCCCTAATGTTAGGAAATCTAACATTCATCCTCAATCTTTTTTTGGGATCCATCTTGATGCATGGTGGAGCAATAAAATCATATGTGTGCACATCAAATTTTTAGATAGAAACTATTTGGTTCCTAACCCTGAGCCAATTGTGTTGGGAGAAACTTGTTGGCTTGATTGCATACATGTTAAATAAACTCATCTCGTACAAAATTTTATTTGAGAGATTTGTTCTCATATTCTAGCTATAATTGGGGGCATACAATTTCTACTAAACCAACCACATTATCAACACGACTTTATAGTTTAAAAATGTGCTATTAATTTAATAATTCGAGAAAACGACCTTACAAAAACTAATTTGTAAGTTGATACAAATGTACATGTGACCATAACATAGATGCACCTACATAATAGTAAACGGTCCACATAGCAGGTGAACGGGCCCATATTCACCTTTTTATATGTTTCAAATAATTTCAGTGGATACAATCCCACCCTTAGCTGGTATAATGATTATTTTATCACGAGAACAAGCTACAAAAGAGCATTCTTGAAGAATCTTTTATTTCTTCAATATATAGCCACATGAATTCTCAATTTCTTTTGCATAATCATATTTGAATTGGAATGGCCAACCGATTGTGCCAACTGGTGTTTATTCTAGTAAACTTCTAGTTTTCTTTTACATGTGATTCCATCAGCATGTCCATGTTTGTATACAACAAACAAGAGGGAAAAATGGGTAATCATATGCATAAATATTTACAAACCACTTTTGTTGTATTAATTTGAAGATATTTAATCTTTCCATAATTTATAGTCTCAATATAATATTTTTCTTTTCAGTTTTTCTGAAACTTGGAAGTTTCTTTTTAGACTCACTACAACCTCAATATTATGAACATTCCATCCCTCCAGAAAGTAACAAGTTAGTCCTTTCGAAACTCTCAACTAATTTTGTGTACTGACACAAATTTCACGTCATTATTATGGTGACCATCTCCTTCAAGGAGAAAATTATTATTATTATTATTATTATTATTATTATTATTATTATTATTATTATTATTATTATTATTATTTTCGTGGTTAAATTATCACATGCAAGACTTATTTTTTGATAATCAATGATTTTTTTTTTGTCATAGTCACAACCATTTATAGGAAAGAACTATTTTTTTTCAATAGTTCACAATTTAACATATCACTATATTTGTGTAGTACTTAAAATATATGACTGAATGATCATTTATGTCAAAATATTTCTTTTCAATATCTCAAACTTCCCGTAGAGGTGAGATGTGACATTTATCCAACAATTCATAGACATGTTTTTATGTATAAGAACACAAGTCACATTTTTTTTTTGAGAAATGGGCCATAACCATTTGAACATGCTCCATAAGTTTTTATTAGTAACCCCTTGTCATATTTTCACATTTATCAAATTTATGTGACTCACCTCAACATCACTTTAAGAGATCAAACTTACTAAATATACTATCACTTTGTATTCTTTTATTTGATGGAGGATTTACAAAAAAATTTAAATTTGGGTTGCACCAACTACAATGTGCCCAATAACTTCTCATACCACTTTGATGGATAAAAGTTACCTTCACATTTGAAGGACCATCTTAAGAACCCATAATGTTCTTCCTTTTCATTACCACAATGATGACCATTAACATTTTACCACATCCATATTCATATATTCAATCACTTGTCATTTTTCAGACATATTATACATTGCTATCACATTTACATAAGAGATTAGAGCAAATTAATTGGGTAAATTTCATGACATGCATTCAGTCAAAAGTATAAAACTTTGTGTTAGTCATCATCATTATAGTGCATTAGTACTTAAACCCGATGCCTTACCCATATAAAGACGTATTTGGTCATAAACCGATGAGACTTGAACCCAACTTCTTATTATCTTGGTGCACCGAGACTTTACTCGATGTCTTACTCACTTCGTGCAGTGAAACCTGAATTCACCGTCTTACCCTCAACCAATGTCTCATTAACCAAATACATTATCAAAAATAAATAAATATTAAATAACATAAATATAATCTAAATTTGACTTAAAATTGAATAAAAATGAACAAAACTATTTTTAGAACAACATGTTGAAACCATATAAAAGTCCCAATTTAAAATAAATTAAAACATTTTAATAGTCCCTCTCAATATTGTTATGAAGATTATCATAATTTACTCACCACTTTCAAAATAACCACAAAACAAACTTTTTTAGTACAAATAACATATAGAATATAAAGTATATCTTGCATGAAAGATTACTAAGATAATTTTAAAAAAATCAAGAAATACCTACCATTAATTCTTGACGGAGAATGAACAACTGATAATGATAACATATTGTAAAACTAAAGCAAAATAAGACAAGGAATATAAAAGATAAAGCAATAGAAATAGGAAGACAAAAGACGAGAGCATTTCTTATTCTTCAAAGTATTTATTCAATCTTCAATTCACTACAATGTGAATCCTTATGTCTCTTTTTATAGTGTAACATAGAGGCACACAAAAGGTTAGTCAGAAAATGACATTAAATATGAATATAAAGAAGGAGATTGTGGAGGCGAAAGGTTAAAAGAATAATTATCATAAAGATTTATCTTCATAATAGAAGAAAGTAATGTAATAACTTCTTGATGTAGTGGATTATCTTCGTAATGAAGGGAAGTAATATAATAACCTTTTGGTGTAGTGGACATCCTAAATATATATTATTTTATAACAAAATAAGCATTTTTGGCTTATTAAAAACTTTATCAAAGAAACTATTACTTGTTTTTTAGACAATTCTATTCTAATTTTAGTTTCATCAATTAACGGAAATAAACAAAAAATAATTCCATTTTATAAAACGTAAAATAAATTTATCAATTTGAGAGTAAGAATAATGTAAAAATAGACTCGACAAATTTTGTCGAAATGTAATGCGGGCGTGGCCGGGGGGGGGGGGGGGGGAGGGGCATGAATGTTACTTGGTCACGTTTTTTTGAATTTTAGACATATGAAGCAACAAACATTATTTATTAGTATTTCACATTCACAATAATATTTTTCTCAAATTCACTTGAATTAATATTTTTTACTTTAAATTACATGTAGTATCATATGTTTATTTTATTTTTTTTGCTTAAAATTTTTTATGTATGATTAATTAATTTGAGAAAAAAGGATACTAGTTTTTAAGTAATTATATATAGTAATATTTCTTCCTTGATTATATATTTCGTCGTCTCATTGAGGTATGACAATTAACATGGACCCATATTTATTATGTTTACATTTACTCTTTTCATCTTCTTTTCGATATTTTCGTCTTCTTATTGTTAATATTTTGAAGTCAACCCTTTTACATTATGCAAATTGTTATAAATCCATTGAATTATGGATTGTCCATTTGATTACTTGAAGAATTATAATGAATTCATGTATATATAATTTCAAGGTGATATGAAATTTGGTGAATAACTATATAATTTACTAATTGGATATTTATGATGGTGGCCTTGGGGTGATATTTCTACTCTATAAATAGAGATATCATTCATTTTTTGTAGAACACACTTGAATAAGAAGAAAGTCTTCTCATATATCTTCTTCTTTTATCTTTTTTCTTTATATTTATATTATTCTGAGTTTAGACTTTATAACACGTTATCAGCATGAGTATGCTCTAAAGATTGTAGCACTTCGCAAAAATGTTATAGTTGAAACACTTGTGAGCAGGAACAGGTTTTATTTATTTTTTCTTGTTACATATTTGTATTTTCAAAATTTTCTCTTATACTAATTATTTATTTTAGTATATATGTGATATATGAAAAGGTAAAACATATTGATTTGTTTTACTTTAACAATGTTATACATTGATTTATGATTATACTAACAGTTCTTCGTTTCAGAAAAGAACTGAAGGATAGAGAAGTAAATTTTCATGTTGATTTTCTAACTGTTAATTATGAGAAACTTATTAATATTTATAATTGCTAGAGGTGAAAAAACTCTCAACCTTACTTTGACTAAATTTGCTTCTATAATTCTTGATTTCATTTAAAGGCTCATGGTTGAGTTCTATTGGTATTGACTTATATGATATTGATTGACGGGTAAGACGATGGATTCAAGTCCCTTCGCACCAAAAGGGTAAGACATATGGTAAAGTCCGGATGCACATAATGAAAAATATTTGAGGATAAGACGATAGATTCAACTTCTATCGCACCAAGGGGATAAGACATCAATTTAATTTTTCATTCACCATGATGATAAGGATTGGGTTCAAGTCCCATAGAATTTGTCCTAACATGCCTTATATGGATAAGACATTGAGTTTGAGTCAATGCACCATACTTATGATATAATGATGACTAAGATTTTGATGAAAAGCCTTGAAATTCGTCCTATTGAACTTGCTTCATTCCTTGAAAAGAATGTGGTAGCAACATATGATAACTTTGAAATCCGATATTGACTTGATCCATTCTATCGTATGAATATGATAGTAGTAAATAATTAGTCTGAAAGATGAAAAATAATTAAAGATATGAAAAAGGGAATAAAATGACGGTATTATAATAGTCATCGTTGTGGTAATTATAAAAGAAAGAACACTATGGGTTCTTCAAATAATCCTTCAAAATGTGAAGGCAATTTTTATTATCAAAATGGTATGAAATGTCATTGGACTTGTGAATGTTGTAAACCCAATAATTTGACAAGTTTATAAATCCTCCATCAAGAGACAAGAAGATAAAGTGATGAGTACACTTGATCTTTCAAAGTGATATTGAGGTGTGTCGTGGAATATGACGAATTTTAAAACCATGAAAATGTACTTATAATGCAAATTTATGAAGTATATATAAATGATTAGTCCATTCCTTGAAGAGAATGTGACTTATGAAGAGTATCGTGAATGATCGACTATTCTATAAGAGAATGGGTCATGATGTGATAAATCATAATGGGTTGAATATATGCTACAACTCACTTTATGGGAGGTTTGAAAAAAAATATATGCCACAACTCACCTCTACGGGAGGTTTGAGAGAAATAAATAATTTTTAGTTGACAGAAATGACCAATGGTCGTGTACGTTTGTACATCATAAATATTGTGGTATGTTTATTATGAACTACCAAAAGAGTAAAAGAAAGAAATAATTCTTGTCTATAAAGGTTGTGGTCATTATTGTGTGACAATACAACTTTGTCATTGGTTGTGTACCTATGGTACAACAAAAGTAAAGCAAGAAACATGTCTTGGTCGTAATGTTTATGACCATGACAATTATAATATAATTTCCTCCTTGAAGGAGATGCTCACCATAGGGATGGTGTCATGTAATATGTGATAGTACACAAATTTAATAGGAAGCTTTAACGAGTTGTGTTATTACCAGAGGAATGATATTGGGGTTGTAGTAAGTCTCAAAAGAAACTTTTTAAGTTTCGAATGAATTGAAAAGAAATATTGAGACTGTAAATTATGAAAAGAATTAATATCTTTAAATTACTACAACCAAAGTGGGTTATAAATATTACCCATTTTTCCTCTTGTTTGTTGCATAAAAACATGGGCATGCTGATGGAATCACATGCAAAAGTAAACCATAAATGTATTGATATAAAGATCAGTTGGCATGATCGGTTGACCATTCTGATTAAAATGTGATGCAAATGTAATTGAGAATTCAGGTGACTTATATGATGAAGAAATAAAAGACTCTTCAAAAATTCTCTTGTTTTTCTTGTTCTCTTCATAAAATGATCATTGTACCAGCTAAGGTTGGAATTGTAATTCCCTGAAGTTTTTGGAACATATAAAAACATGAATATGGGTCCATTCACCTGCCATGTGGATCATTTGAAACTATATGATCGATGCATCTATCTGATGAACACATCTGTTTTGTTGTCAACTTACAAATTGGTTTTTGTAAGATTGTTTGCTCGAATTGTTAAAAGTAAGAACAAAGTTCCAAACTATGAAATTATATTAATAATGTTGGTTGATTTAACAGAAAATGTGTGCCTCCAATTATAATTAAATCATGGTTATGAGAACAAAACACTCAAGTGAGATTTGGTATGAGATAAGTAACATGTATCAACACATGTATGCATCAAGCCAACAAGGTTTCCCCATTAAAATTGGTCCAAGATCAGGAACCAAATAATTTTCATCTAAAAGGTTGAATGTGCGGTTATGATCATATTGCTCCACCACGCACAAACATGAATTCCGAAATAAGGTTGGGATGAATGTTAGATTTGCTAACATTAGGGGGAGAGATGATTTACAGTTGAAAATTATGTGTAAGGTTAATTATGAATTATCTAGATCCTCTTTAAATATATATGTGAACTGAAAGTTCAAGGGATAATTCATTTGCATAATATTGTAACTTGATTGCCAGATAAATGTACTGACTCTATGATATAATTCAGCTGCAAATGCTCCAATGTGAAGTCCTTGAAGGACAAAATCTATGATACGCTGAAGCGTAATAGACCAATCAGTTCCAAATATAAAATTCCTTGAAGAGGGAGAGGATAAAATATCAATATGGTCCTAATAATGAGGCAAGTGCTATTAAAAAACACATTGACATAACACTTCATAAAATCTCGAAAAAGGTTCAGCTACCTGAAAAATAAAAAAAATTAAGAGATCTCGATAAGTTATATTTTTTTGAAATCAATATCAAATAAATGTCGGCGGTATCTTTGATATAAGGTAGCGCTCAATGATACAAATTGGGACGAGGATCTTGAATTCAAATCTTTCATAGAGTGGGACAGATAAATGACTGGCAATGTAAAATGCATAATTCAAGTATATTTTGTTTCGCTTAAAAAAGTGACATTATGGAACGATAGTCCATAAATCAAGATTTAATATCAATGGGGTACAAATAAATTATTGTGCGATAGTATAACCGTAAGATATCAAATACGATTTGTGTCTTAGGGCATAAAGATTTGTCGCAAAAATCCTTACATTATTGGAGATGTTTTCTCCTATGGTGGATGCAATGAGGTTTGTTTTAACCTGGCAACATATGAAAATCTTGAATGCATATAATGAATAATTATCATGTCTAGCTAGACAATACTGAAGGTTATATAAAAATCATTGAAGTAATCGAGGTGTCTGAAACATATAAGACTTTGAAAGAAACATTTTTCAATATATAAAACTTTAAGAATCCTTAATTGGATTGAAATAATCAGGGAAGGAAAGGGTACAAAAGAATGACCCTAATTGTCCTTGTTTTTTATGAAAAGGTCTTGGTAAGACAGAATTTTGTCTTGACCTACAGATTGGTAATTTGACAAATGAAATATTTATCTATCAGTGCACATACACAGATATGTTTCGATGCGTTTTTATATGGATAAATCACATTCATTGAGTACTCCAATATTATGACTTATAAACGTACACGACCATTGGTCATTCCTGTCAACTAAAAATTATTTATGTCTCTCAAACCTCCCCTAGAGGTGAGTCGTGACATATATCTTTTTTTTTCAAACCTCCCATAAGGTGATCTTTGAAGTACCATAGACATGGGTTCATTCTATTACGAAGAATTCAAGTTACAGCTGATTGGTTAGGCAAATGCAAAATATTTATTTGATCTGCATAAAGCACGATCTCAAACATGCTATTTATTTGCATGTGGAGGCACAATAATATCCTGGCGATCAATGAAGCAAATGTTGTTATGTAGAAACAAAAGGCTTCCATGAAGCAAGTCGAGAGTGCGTCTGGTTGAGATAAATAACACACCATATTCAGGAAATGTGTGGTTTTTCTTTGAAAAAGAATATACCAACCACAATGTATGAAGATTGGAGACATTATCGCAAGAGATTAAGTGATGTTTTAATCAGGGGGAGTATAATACGCGTTGTACTCTATTTTCCTTGACCGAGATTTTATCCCACTGGATTTTCCTGGCAAGATTTTTAATAAGGCAACAAATAATGCATATCAAAATATATGTGTACTCTTTTTCCTTCACTATAATTTTTTCCCACAGGATTTCTTCTAGTAAGGTTTTCACGAAGCACACTATCTATGGACATCCAATGGGGGGTGTTATAAATTCATTGAATGAGTGGATAGTTCGTAAAGTTTGTACATGAACAACTATCCATATTCTTGATCATGGACACAACTTTATAGGCAAGAATTACTTTTTTCTTTTTGCCCTTTCGATAGTTCAAAACAAACATACCATAATACGCATGACAAATAAATGCACATGACCATTGACCGTTCATGTCAAATAAAATTTATTTGTTTCTCTCAAACCTCCCGTAGAGATGAGATATGAAATATATCATTCTTTATCAAACCTTCCATAGAGGTGAATTATGTCATAATTCAATCCTAATGATTTTATCACATCTTGACTAATTCTCTTGTAGAATGGTCGAGCATTCACGATACTCATCACAAGTCACATTCTCTTCAAGGAATGGACTAATCATTTATATATAATTCATAAATTTGCATTATAAGCACATTGTCATGACTTTAAAATTCATCATATTTCCATGACACACCTCAACATCACTTTGAAAGATAAAGTGCACCACCACTTTATATTCTTTTGTTTTGATGGAGGATTTATAAAACTTATCAAATATTTAGTCGACAAGATCGCAAGCCAATGACTTTCTTACCATTTTGATGATAAAAAATTACCTTCATATTTTGAAGGACTCTTTGGAGAACCCATAGTGTTCTTCATTTAGCTATATTGATGACTATTATAATTTTGTTCATCCATGCCCTTATTCATATATTCAATCACTTGTCATCTTTCAGACTTATTATTTACTGCAACCACATTCGTATGATAGAATGGAGAAGGTGGTCAGATTTAAAATTTATCATATTGTAACACCCCATAGCCAAAAAAGATCAAAAACCAACTTTAAAGAAAAAAATTGCATGTGAAACCAACGGTGGCATCGATGGACCGTAGCCTGACCCATAGTCCTTCCTGCACAACCATCGATGCGATCAAAAACTATAAAAAAATTTAGCCCAAAAACTTGATTAAGTCTTGGATGACGGACGGACGGACTTACGGTCTGTAGGTCAGACGACGGTCCGTAGTCCGTGACCGTCGATCAATACTTCCTTCACCCACTCTACTGACAAGAGCTATGGATAACCAGCACGGTCTGTAGGTGGACCTACGGACTGTAGGTGGAAAATTTGCAGACAGTTAAGGGAAAATGCAGTTGATCAACTTCAAATAGATATAACTCTTAGCACAAAATGAATTAGGTTTCCCATGACCTACCCACAGATAATAATTGAATTATCTTTCAATAGCCACCGACCTTGCTAAAATAAGACCACCGAGTAAAATGTTATCCCCATTTTAGTAAAGACATGTCGAACAGGCCCAGTCGACGGACCCAACGACGGGGCGTCGGTTATACGACAGACCGTCAGTCCTGGCCATTGTTTGGTCTGACAGCAACTTTTCCATGAATCTTTTTGACCTTTTCCACTCCGTTTAAACCCTAAGTTACGTCGTTTTAACCCTAAATCATTAGATTTTAGTCAGTTTAAGCCTAGAAATAGAATTAAAACATATCCAAGTCAAATCATCAAATCATAACCTAGAAAATTAGAAGCAAGAGAGGAGAAAAAGCTCAAGAAACCTAGTTCAAGAACGCCACAAGCTCCAGCCGTTCCAGCCCCGAAACTTAAGTATTTTTTTCGTGAATTTCATCACCAAGTATGTGAAATTTCACTAGTGGGTTCCTTTCACCCATTGGGTTCCTAGTTTTCAGTCAGATTCTTAATTCTCATATCGTGCTTAGACCTAGGGTTTCTAGAACATTGATATAACTTTATGAATTTATTAAATATATGTTCCAAATCAAATTATCATGTTATTACTCAGATTATCGCATGAATTTCATAGCCCTAGCTTCGTACTTTTTTAGTTCTTGAATCACATATGTTAGGTCAGATATTTCAGACACTTTAGATGTACATGCCTCAGTTAAAAATGCATAATTACCTGATTAATTATTGCATTCATTATTTGCGTGTTCAGTTTCGAGCTATTCAGTATTATACAGAAATTCATACATAATCAGTAAGTTTACAGAATTCATTGGGAGTAGCATAATACCGAGTTAGACTAATGTTTAGTGTACCCAATAGTCCCAGAACTACTAGCCAAGTAGTTTGTAAGTCCCCTATGTGGGCAATCAGTTTAGTGATCACGCCAGCATGCCTTTATACCTATGGCAGGGTATATTGGGTCCTCTCGATGGGGCGTATACATCGGACTCCACATTTAGCTCACGTGGTTTTATTATCAGTTATTAGTAGCTCCCACAGATCAGTCAGACTCTTTGAACTAACCACTTACCAATATATTCAATATTCAATTTCAACATGTTATAAATTGGTCATTGCACCTAGTTAGCTCGGAATTCAATATATCATGTTCAGATTATTATACTTGATTTTCTGCTTGTTCTGTTATGTTTTATTCCAACTTTACTCTATCCTACATGCTCAGTACCTTTTAAACATTGATGCAACGTGCGTTATATCTTCTCTTGATGCAGGTTCAGGTTCTCAGCATCCAGATACACATAGATCGATTTCTCGATCTCTAGTTTAGCAGATTCAGTGATGAGTCCTTATTCTCCGAGGATAAGAGTCATGAGTTTCTTTTCAGTATTTAGTCTTTTAGTTTCAGTTTTTTCTAGATTTAGCTGGGGCTTGTCCCAGTACTTCTAGTCTAGTTTAGAGGCTTATTACAGACATAGTTAGTTTCATCTTAGTATTGAGTTAATAAATTCTTTGTATTAAACAAATTGATTTCATTTATCTCAGTTATAGAATATGGATATTCCCCATTTATTTCAGTTTAAAATTATGATCTAGTTTCCGCATTAAGTTATTATCTTTAGTATGCTCATGATCATGCCAGTAGGGTTAGCTTGGGATCACTTGTGATCATAGGTTCCGTGTCCGCGTCTTAGGGGTAGCTCGGGGCTTAAAAAAACTTGGTATCAGAGCACTAGGTTCAAAAGTCCTAGGATGTCTAAAAAAGCCGCACTAAGTAGAGTCCTTTTCATGGGTGTGAAGTGCACCAAATCTAATGAGAGGGAGGCTATGAAGTGTTCTAGGAAAAACTTCACTTTCTTGTTACTCTTATCGTGCGTAAGGTATGATCAAATTCCATCCTAACTTGACGTTGTGCACTTAAGATCATGCCTCGTAGAAATTAGGCGTGGAATTCTAATGCACGCAATGCTAATGCAGTTCCTCTAGTACCAGATAAGGAAGTTTAAATGCATAGTTTTAGTATGCCAATTCAACTTTTGGCTAAGAGTGTAACCAACCAACAATGAAGAGTTTGTGATTTTGTTAGGATGAATCCGCCTAAGTTTTTAGGATCACAAGTTGGTAAGGACCCACAGAAGTTCATTGATAAGGTCAAGAAAATATTTGGTGTGATATCAGTAACTCGTAGTAATAGGTGAGATTGGCATCCAACAAACTCAAGGATGTAAATCACACATGGTTCACTCAGCGGAAATACAACAGACATGACTTTGTCTTTTGTAAATTAGTTTAGTAGTCCAATTTGGTGTTAGTCCAAAAACTCTCTCAGAACCTTTCTCAGTCTCTACTCCAGTCGGTGACTCAGTTATAGCTAGACGGATATACAGAAATTACCCTGTCACAGTATCTTAGAATGTCACCTCAGCAGATCTAGTAGAGTTAGAAATGGTAGACTTTGATGTCAATCTAGGCATGGATTGGTTACACTCATGTTATGCCTCAGTCGATTGTAGACTTATGATTGTTTGTTTTCAGTTTTCAGACGAACCAATCTTAAAATGGAAAGTTAGTAGCTTAGCTCCTATGGGTCGATTTATTTATTACCTTAAGGCCAGAAAGATGGTTCTCTCAGAATGTGCATTGACTATAGACAGTTGAACAAGGTCAAAATCAAGAATAAGTATCTCATCCCTAAGATTTATGACTTGTTTGACCACTTCAGGGTGCTAGCCATTTCTCAAGATAGACCTCAGATCGGGTTATCATCAGCTTAGAGTCAGAGATAGTGACATTTCAAAGACAAACTTCAGAACTCGGTATGATCATTATAAATTTGCAGATATGTCGTTTGTACTAACAAATGCTCCTGCAGCTTTCCTGGATTTGATGAACAGAGTTTTCAAACAGTACTTGGACTTGTTCGTTATCGTCTTTATTGATTATATCCTCATTTAATCTAGGAGTGGGGAAGAAGATGCAAGTCATTGAGAGTTCTTCTGAATACTCTCAAGGATCGCCAGTTATTCACTAAGTTTAGTAAATGTGAGTTCTGGTTGCAATCCGTTGCTTTTCTTGGTCACATTGTATCTAGCGAAGGGATCCGAGTAGTCGCAGAAGATAGAAGTAGTAAAACAGTGGCCCAGACCTACCTCTGCTACAGATATCAAAAGTTGCTTAGGTCTAGAAGGTTATTATAGAAGGTTTGTGGAAGGATTTTCATCCATAGCCTCACCATTGACTAGGTTGACTCAGAAGATGGTCAAGTTTCAATGGTCATATGATTGTAAGAAAGTCTTCACAGAATTGAAAACACGATTAACTACAGCTCCTGTCTTAACTCTACCAGAGGGTTCAGATGGCTATGTGATCTACTACGATGCATCCAGAGTTGGCCTTAGTTGTGTGTTGATGCAACGAGATAAGGTTATAGTGTATGCCTCTAGACAGCTTAAGGTGCATGAGAAGAACTATCCAAATCATGACCTCGAGCTTGCAGCAGTGATGTTTGCACTCAAGATATGGAGACACTAGTTGTATGGTGTTATCGTAGATATGTTCACTGACCATAAGAGCCTTCAAGTATGTGTTCACCTAGAAAGAGTTGAATCTTCGCCAGAGGAGATGGCTTGAATTCCTTAAGGATTATGATATGAGTATGCATTATCATACGGGTAAGGTGAATATAGTAGTAGATGCCCTCAGCAAATTATCTATGGGTAGTGTAGCCCATCTTGAGGAAGAAATGAATGAGCTAGTGAAGGATGTTCACAGGCTTACTCACTTAGGAGTTCGCCTTATGAGCATATCAGACAATGGGGTAACAGCTCGGAATGGGGCAAAGTATTCTTTTTTAGTGGAGGTTAAGGAAAATCAAGATAGTGATCCAATTTTGCTTGAACTTAAGGGTGCAGTCCATAATCAGAGAGTGGAGGTTTTCTCCCAAGGGGGAGATAGCGGATTTCTCTACCAGGGTAGATTGTGTGTTCTTGATGTGGGCGAGTTGAGACAACATATTCTTTCAGAAGCCCATAACTCAAGGTATTTTATTCATCCAGGTTCCACTAAGATGTACCGCGATCTGCGGGAAGTCTACTGGTATAATGACATGAAAAGAGATGAGCAGACTTTGTGAGTAAGTGACCCAATTGCCAGCAAGTCAAGGTAGTCCATCAGAAATCAGGAGGTATGGCTCAAGAGATCGATATTCCTACTTGGAAGTGGGATGTTATCAATATGGACTTCATCACGGGATTACCCTGTACTCCCAGACAACATGACTCTACTTGGGTAATAGTTGATAGGATAACTAAGTCTTCTTGCTTCTTGGTGGTCAACACTACATATTCGGCTATGCAAGGCTTTAGATTAATGAGATTGTGAGGTCACATGGGGTTCTTTTGTATATCATCTCAGATAGAGGTCCTCAGTTTACCTCTCATTTCTGGAAGTCATTTCAGAAAGGTCTTAGTACTCAAGTTAACCTTAGCACAACATTTCATCCGCAGACGGATGGACAAGAAGAGCGTACCATTTAAACCCTAGAGAATATTTTGAGGGCTTGTGTGATCGATTTCAAAGGTAGTTGGGATGATCACCTTCCTCTTATTGAGTTCGCCTAAAACAATAGCTATCATTCCAACATTCAGATGGCCCCTTATGAGGCTTTATATGGGCGTAGATATAGATCTCCTGTTGGTCGATTTGAAGTAGGTGAATCAGCTTTGATAGGGACAAAAAATTCAGTCATTTATGCTATGGAGAAAGTGAAACTCATTAGAGATAGACTTAAGACAACCCAAAGTCGTCAGTAATCTTATGCAGTTATAAGGAGAAGGGAACTAGAGTTCCAAGTTAATGATTGAGTTTTTCTGTAGGTCTCACCTATGAAAGGGGTAATGAGATTTTGAAAGAAAGGGAAGCTCAGGCCTAGATATGTAGGCCCTTACAAGATCTTGAAAAGGGTTGGCAAGGTGGCATTTGAGTTAAAGTTGCCAGCAGAATTAGCAGCAGTGCATCCGGTCTTCCACATCTCACTCTTGAAGAAGTGTGTGGGTGATCCAGCCTCTGTAGTGCCATTAGAGAGTGTGGCGGTGAAAGATAGTCTTTCTTATGAGGATGTACCAGTCGAGATTCTTGACCATTAGGTTAGAAGGTTGAGAAACAAAGAAGTCGTTTCAGACAAGGTTTTGTGGAGGAGTCAGTCCATAGAGGGAGCTACTTAGGAAGCAGAAGCAGTCATGAAAGCCAAGTATCATCACCTCTTTCCTTCCGATTCCCCTCCAGCTTGAGGTAATAGTTCTTCTTCAGTTTTCCAGTCATTCATGGTGAATTCAGTCTTAGAATCATGTTCCCTCACTTTTTACTTGCATTTTCAGCGTATATGCATGTTATCGGAACTCAATTCAGTCAGAAACTCAGTTCTCAGTGGTTAGTAGTAGGGTTTGCATCTCTCTCCCTCTATTTAGCTAGTTTGGTCTTCATTCGAGGACGAATGTTCCCAAGGGAGAGATAATGTAACACCCCGTATCCAAAAAAGACCAAAAACCAGCTTTACAGAAAAAAAAATCTACAGGTGCAACCAACGGTAGCATCGATGAACCATAGCCTGACCCACGGTCCGTCCTGCACAACCTTCGATGGGATCAGAAACTCCCAAAAATTTGAGTCCAGAAAGACTGGTTAAGTATTGGACGACGGACGGACTTACGGTCCGTCGGTCAGACGATGATCCGTAATTCGTGACCATCGATCAATACTCCCTTCAATCCACTCTTTGAAAAGAGTTATGGATGACCAACACAGTCCGTACCATAGGTGAAAAATTTGCAGACAGTTAAGGGGAAATACAGTTGGGTCAACTTCAAATGGTCATAGCTCTTAGCACAAAATGAATGAGGTGTCCCATAACCTACCCACAAATAGATAATTTAATTATCTTTCTATAGCCACCAACATTGCTAAAATCAGACCTTCGAGTAAAAAGTTATGCCCATTTTAGTAAACACCTGTCTAACATGCCCAATTGACAGACTTATTTCAGACATAGTTAGTTTCATCTTAGTATTGAGTTAATAACTTCGTTGTATTAAACTCATTGATTTCATTTATCTCAGTTATAGAATATAGATATTCCCCATTTATTTCAGTTTAAAATTATGATTTAGTTTCCGCATTAAGTTTATTATCTTCAGTATGCTCATGATCATGCCAGCAGGGTTAGCTTGGGATCACTTGTGGTCCTAGGTTCCGTGTCCGCATATCAGGGGTAGCTCAGGGCGTTACACATATACTGCTACCACATTCCTTTTAGGGAATGGAGCAAATTCATGATACGGATTTCAAGAATTTTCATCAAAAATATATTATTTTTCCTCAATCATCATTTAATCACCACTATGGTGTATTGAGACTCAAACTCAATGCCTTATTCATACAAGACACATTAGGTCATAATTCTATGGACTTGAACCCAATACATTATCATCACTGTGCATCAAAACTCAAATTGATGTCTTACCCTCTTGGTGCGATAGAATTTGAATCTATCGTCTTATCCTCAAATATTTTGTTTTTATGCGCATCTGGACTTAACCTGATGTCTTACCCTTTTGGTGCGATGGGACTTGAATCCATCGTCTTAACCTTCAATCAATGTCATATAAGTCAATACCAATATAACTCAACCATGTGCCTTTAAATGAAATCAAGAATTATAGAAGAAAATTTAGTCAAAATAAGATTGAGAGTTTTCTCACCTCTAGCAATTATAAATATTAATAAGTTCCTCATAATTAACACTTCAAAAATCAATATGAAAATTTACTTCTTTATCCTTCAGTTTTATCCTGAAACGAAGAACTATTAGTATAATCATAAACCAATGTATAAAATTGTTAAAGTAAAACAAACCAATATGTTTTACCTTTCATATATCACATATATACTAAAATAAATTATTAGTATAAGAGGAATTTTTGAAAATATATATATGTAACAAGGAAAAATAAATAAAACATGTTCCTGCTCACAAGTGTTTCAACTATAACACTTCTGGAAGTGCTACAACCTTTAGAGCATACTCAGCTGATAACGTGTTATAAAATCAAACTCATAATATAATAGAAAGAGAAGAAGACAAGAGAAGTAAGATGGAAGAGAGAACTTTAGTTTGATCTCAAAAAAAGGATGAAGAGTTTCTTGGTTATGAAACTCCATATTTTGGTGCAATCAGGGCACTAATGCATCTTACTAACAATATTTGATCAGATATTTGTTTTGCAGTAAATTTACTAGCAACATTCAGTTTCTCCCCGATAAAAGAACATTGAAATGGCGTTGAGCACATGATTGAATACCCTCGAAGGACCATAATTATGGGTTTATTCTATTCTGAGGAATACAAGACAAAATTGATAGGTTATGCATATGCAGAATATTTATCTAATCCGCATAAAGCTTTATCTCAAGCACGCTATGTGTTTGCATGTGGAGGCACAATAATATCCTGGCGATCAATGAAGCAAATGTTGCTATGCAGAAATAAAATTCCTCCATGAAACAAGTCGAAAGTGCGTTTGGTTGAGATAAATGACACACCATATTCAGGAAATGTGTGATTTTTCTTTAAAAAAGAATATACCAATCACAATGTACGAAGATTGGAGACGTCATCACAAGAAACTAAGTGATATTTAATCAGGGGAGTATAATACGCGTTGCACTCTTTTTTTTCTTGACCGAAGTTTTTTCCCACTGGATTTTCCTGACAAGGTTTTTAACGAGGCAAGAAATAGTGCATATCAAAGGATATGTGTACTATTTTTCTTTACTAGAATTTTTTTCCATAGGTTTTTTCCTAGTAAGGTTTTAACGAGGCACATTATCTATGGTCATCCAAAGGGGAGTGTTATAAATCCATTGAATTATGGATTGTCCATTTGATTACTTCAAGAATTATGATGAATTCATGTATGTATAATTCCAAGGTGATATGAACGTTGGTGGATAACTATATGTCTACTAATTAGACATTTATTATGGTGACTTTTGGGGTGATATCTCTACTCTATAAACAGAGTTATCATTCACTTTTTGTAGAACACACTTGAATAAGAAGAAAGTCTTTTCCTATATCTATTCTCTTATCTTCTTTCTTTATACTTATATTATTCTGAGCTTAGACTTTATAACATAAATTTATTAACTTTTTTTTTGTTTTTGTTTTTTGGTGTTCTCTTCAAATTTTAAACACCACAACAAGTCAACACTATTTCAATATCGTATAATTATTAAATTTATCACAATATTATTTTGATCATATTATAATAATTCTTAAATTCTTGAAGCACTAACTTTTTACTATATTTTTTCATGAAGCACTCTTACTTCATAAGATTTGCTTTATATACTACCTTTTTCATATCTTATTTGTAGAATTATCTTGAACGAATTATCATTGTTTAACTTACCTAGGTCAATTAAAAAAAAAGGATATTTCTATCAAATGTGGCCTCGATAAGCAAAAAGGATTTGTTCCTGGCAGGGGCGGCTCTAAGGCTTGGCCAGCCACTGAGGCCATTGCCTTCGGCTTCAAAAAAATTGAAGGCCCCAATATTTTTTAGATTATTATTATTAATAATTTATATAAATAAAATTTTTATTTTATATTTTTTTATTATCATTTGTTTTAATATGTTTTTTTACCAATTAAATTTATAAATTCTTATAATCTTTTCGGTCATGATTTTATCTTGAGCTTAACTCATAAAATTTCAATTGAAATAAGCGAATTAGTTATAGTTGGTCTCATCTTTTACCCATATATAGCCAAAACGATACATGTGTTTGATCAATCACGAGTTTCATTAGACAAACGAGCCTACATGTAGGACTATGTAAACAATTCACTATCAAATTAATTAATTTGTAGAAAGAATATTTCTCAATCCTAGTATATTGCATTATATTTTATGATATTTATCATAAATTATTACAGATATTTATAAACAAAATCCCGACACAATGACTGAAACCTCAACTTCAGCAACAGCAAAAGCACAAGAGTCCGAGAAAGTTAATTAATAGAAACAATAACAGACAAAAAGAGAGTTTCGTATAAAAAATAAAATAAAATATTATATAGTTGAAAATATACAAGAGTAAGTCTCATAGGGGTAAATATAAGAATTCAAACGATACAAAAGAATCACAAATAAATTAATTTGGCCTTACAAATCTTGCTGCTCCGCAAAATAATAATAAAATTTAAATATATACTATCTACTCTTTCATGTCTATTTAATAAAATTTAACTAAATATATTATTATTGATGCGGCTTTGATGTGAAGTAGCAATGTTCAGTAGAATATATGTCTCACGTTGATTGTTGCAGAATATTAAGAAAAACAAGTATACACTAGTACAGTATTATATTTTTCAGTTGTGCTCAGGCAATGAATAGTTTAAGAGTAAAGTATTCATGCTTAATTCTCGGAACATGTTCATTTTGTGCATCATCACCACAATTCTCAAATTTTCATCATTTCCATTTGTTTTATGTAGAAGTCACAATATTCTCACTTGTCGGCTACCCCAATTAACTTTTTGGTTTTTCTTTAACGGCTGTTTTTAGCATTTTTATTGTCTGAAACAAAATACACTGTATTATGATATTTTTGGTTCTATCGAAAAAGCAGTGATAAAATGATTCTTCAATGGATTTCTAGATCTAGTTTTTTGTGGGAGAAGTCCAAGAAGATAAAAGGGTCAGAATATGGATACCTACTGCTGCAGTTATGGATGAAGTAGGTTAGGTTTGGCTATGCAGCTGAACTGAGTATGCATTTATTAGGAAAGACTATTCATTCCTAAATTTTGTTACATTTGATTTGATTAGGATTTTTAATTATAATACAAAATAAGGGTGAAAAGCCCAAGAATACGGAAAAGGGAGTAGCTTGATATGTGAAAAGATAGATAGATAGATAAGCGTTGGAATCGTGAACAAAATGGAATTGAGGGGGTCCATGTTCTCATCACGTGCTCCTGCCTCTCCTCACATACATAATTACCTTTTCTTTTTGTTTTTCTCCCTTATTTGATAGAGCTCGATTATTTTAAATTTGTATCACGTACAAGTTTATAAAACAGATTTGAGACCTCAAGTTATTATATAATGTTTCTTTTTTTTTTTTACTTTGTTTCAAAAAAAAGTCTTCTCTTCTCTTTTGATAATATTTTAACTTTTCACATGACATGTTTAATAGTGATAGATTAAGTGACATTTTGATATATTTGACATAATTTTAATTTAGAATCATAAATATTTTTTCTTTTCTTAAACTCTGTTTCAAGTCAAACTTCTTTTTGAAACGGAAGGGAATATAGTTTTGTTGTTTTCGAGCCTCGCTTCACCATCTACCCTTTCTATTCCTCTGCTTTTGAGCGAAAAATCATTTTTTGGTAGTGAAAGTATCTCTACTCTACTCTTTATCTTGTTAAAGAAATACTATTACCAATTTTTTTTGAAATATTAGTGTTTTGATATATCACTGTGAGTAGTACTGTTATTCTGGTGACCTGTAAATTTTGTAGATATATATAGCAAGTATTTGAGTAGAGTAGGGACTACCTACTTCTGGTCCTTACAATCGCCTTAATTTACGTGGGGCTTAATTTTGGTGTGATTGATTTGATAATGTAACTGCCGTTGATTCAATGTGCTTTTGGCTCTCCTTAATCTCACACTTATACGTTTACTTCTTCCTCCAACTCTGCTAATCTAACCATTTGTTGCACAAGAGTAAGTTCTTTGCTCTCCTTTTTATACTTTGTTATTAACGAAACAAAGAAAGCTTATGAGTTTTCATGGAGGTTTTACTTTTCTTGTCCTGCATTCTGCACAATTGTGTTCTGCTGCCAGTAAGTGGTCAAGTGGGTTAAATTAAAAAAAAAAGGGGGTTTGTTTCATGCCTTTATTCTTTTGTTTTTATTTAGGGATTGATAGTGGTGATTTGTGTTAGTGTTAATTAAGTGCCTCATCATTTTTGTGGATCTTTCTTTTCTTGCAAATTAGTACTACAAGCCTTTGCGGATAATGGATATCGATTATGGCAAGTGTTGGGACACTTCGAAGGTGTGTATATTTTGTTGTTCTTCAATCTGCTAAAATTTCATAACAGTTGGACCATATTGTAGATTGTATTGTATTGCTGTATTAGTCATAATTTTTCTCCTTTTTTTTTCCCCACATCTTACTTACATAGAAGTCTTGGAAGAGTACACTGATTCTGGCTTATCAGAGTCTTGGGGTAGTGTATGGTGATCTCAGTATTTCCCCTCTCTATGTCTACAAGAGCACATTTGCAGAAGACATTCATCATTCTGAAACTAATGAAGAGATTTTTGGCGTTCTCTCTTTCGTTTTTTGGACTTTAACACTAGTTCCTCTATTCAAATATGTCTTTATCGTGCTTCGAGCTGATGACAATGGAGAAGGTATGTACTACAAGTCACAAAGATAAGCTTGGTATATGGTTTTTTAAATTCACTTACATGGATTCTGCTGCAGGTGGTACTTTTGCGCTCTATTCCTTAATATGCAGGCATGCCAAAGTTAGCCTTCTACCTAACAGACAAGTTGCTGATGAAGCTCTTTCTACCTACAAACTTGAGCACCCTCCTGAGATGAAGAACAGCTCAAAGTTGAAGTTGCTTCTTGAGAAGCATAAGTCCTTACACACTGCTCTGCTAATTTTGGTACTTCTTGGCACTTGTATGGTGATTGGAGATGGGCTGCTTACTCCAGCCATATCCGGTATGGTAGGCTGTTTTGCATCAAATTTATCTTCTCTAGAATTATGGTAGATGCTGACATGGAATCTTCTTCCAACTGCAGTATTCTCTGCGGTCTCTGGTCTTGAGTTATCGATGTCTCGGGAGCATCATCAATGTAAGCTGCTTTGTCTACAACGAAACTACTTCCTGAAAACTGAAATGTGTTGTTCTTGTAGCCCACCATTTTGTTATCAATTACACTTTAGAAGTTGCATCAAAGAAATTAAAGTAATTTAATTAGTATGTCTTGTTCCTATCTTTTACTACTTTTTTTGTAATATCCTTGTCTTGGTACAAAATCAAAGTATGGAGCAATTGATTGTGTTACAGAATATAAAGAAAAACTGTGAGACAATCCAGTGTGTCTATACTTAATTAACTTATCTGTTCAGACTTCAGTATCAATCAGCATTTCAGTAATCATGGATAAGGATATCTGTCTTCCTCTCTGTTCCATCTTCTCATTACCCATTTCTAACCTTCTCAGCCTTAATGACCAAATTGGCCGAGAAAACTTCCACCGTTGTCAATGCACAGACCTTGTAATTGTACTTCCTGGTAATAGTAGGGGACTCACTATTATTCTATTACAATCTGGTGGCTGGTTACAGGCAGAGAGCATACAGTAGAGAGAGAGAAGAAAATCTTAAAAAAATTTCTTTGTATGGCTACAACTTAATCACTATTTAGTATGTACTATCTACATGGAAAAGGGAAAGATATAATTGCTGTAATAGTAGGGCACTCACTTGTGTGGAATATTTACCTTTCTTTTCAAGCTCAAACTCACTTCTGGGATAACAATCACTCTGTCAAACTTAGGTTTTGCTTCTGACCAGGTAAAGAATCTCATAGTACCATTTAACACAAAAAGAAGAGCCAAAAGAAAAATGTATCTCTTTGGAGTGACTGTGTCAGCCTTCCAAAAGGTGTTATGACCAATGTCAACATATCTTTCAACTGAAAATAATATATTTGGCAAAAAAACTTGTAGTTGCCATAATTTTTCTCACTGGTCAAATTTACCAGTGTCATTGTTTCTTTTAACTGAAAGGAAAATGTTGTTTTTCTATAAGGACTTTCCTCTTAAATTGTACAAGGTAATGTATTATGTATCTGATAAGTCAGTGTTCTTTTTCCAACTTTCTGGTGACAACAGCTGGGAAAAATCCATCTCTTTCCATCTCTAAGTTCGCTAAACTTGCTTCCTTCTTTCTTTCTTTCTTTCATGGAGCTGATCTTAATAGACATCTCTTCAGTTTTGGTAGATGGAAGATTTGGTGAATCAATTCAATTAGATGTCACTTAGGCACTTACCTATTTATGTATGGTATTTTATCAAAACAAGATATTAGGGCAAATAAGAAATGAACTTCATTCTCCATGACATAAATACAGAGCGATGAGTTGAAACAAGAAGTTCACCTTGACTGAGATGGTATTACATCTAAAGAAAAGAACAGTTTGTTTGTTTTTTTTTTCTTTTTTTTTTTTGGGGGGGGGGGGGGGGGGCTGGGGAGGGGGTACTTGTGCAGGGGCAGACTTAAATTAGCCAACTATTTTGAGTTTTCCAATGTTATCCTCTTATATTTCTTGTTGGTATTTAGTTAAAGGATGAGTGTGGGAAGCAACAGAAGAGATTTGACATTAATATCTTTTCTACTGAGTTATATTTCTTTGTCTCTTCCTTACTTTTCTAGATATACCTGCTGCATAAGAGTTAACCACTACAGATCTTTACAGAATTTATTGTTAAACTTTGATTCCTTAGTACATCCATGTTTGTTTGTTTGTTTGTTTGTTTTGACAAAAGTACTGTTGAATTACATCCATGTTTTTGCTTATGCAGATGCAGTGATTCCAATAACTTGCTTCATATTGATCTGCCTATTCGCATTACAACATTATGGCACACATCGAGTTGGTTTTTGTTTTGCACCAATTGTGATGACCTGGTTACTCTGCATTAGTGCTCTTGGGTTATACAACATTATCCACTGGAATCCACAGGTTTACAAAGCTCTTTCCCCCTATTACATGGTAAAGTTCCTGAAGAAAACAAGAAAAGGTGGATGGATGTCTTTGGGTGGAATTCTGCTCTGCATAACTGGTAATATGTCTCCTTACGCTTTGTATTTTTGTATTAGAGTGGTCATAAGTTCTGTTTTTGGATTAGAGTGGTCATAAGTTCTGTTTCATTGGTATATCCAATATGCAGCTTTATATAAATCAGGTGCTGCCATCGAGAACAAGCTAAAAGTGATGCTATTATATGTACCTTGCTTTCTGTAGGTTAACATGTTCATATGTCAGACGCCTGTTCCATAGTATCTAAAAGCTTGTCAATTGGCAAATATAAGGTCCAATTTGTGGTAGTACATGATCTATGGGTCTAGGATTTGTTGAAGTCTATTTTCGTAAAACATGACATGAAATACTTGATCGAAATTAATAGTATGAGAGCACTTGGATAAAGGATGCATAATTTGTAAATAAGGACAAATAGATAAGCATCTGTTGAGTACAGATTCATATAATAAAATCTGTCAATAGCTTAAATGTACTCTCTCTTTCATAAAATGATTCTGTCTTCCCTTTCCAAGAGCCAAACAAAGTTATCTTTGAAAATTTTGATGTATTCTTTCATCACTTTAACATGGAAAAGGTTGCAACTTTTTTCTCTTTCGTAGTTTCAAAATGTCCCAAGTTCTACATTGAAAAGAAAGAACCATTCTATATTCGATATACCTCTGAAGATTGGTCAAATTGGCCATTCATTAGAGAAAAGAAACAAATAAATTGTGAAGGGGAGAGAATTGTGTTCTGATGTAATGTATGGCTGTGGCCTGCCTGATACTTGATAATGTTTTTATATTCGACATTGTTCACCTGTGGGTCATGCTTTGATCATGGTATTAATAGTGTACTATATATATCTACACTTACTTAGGCTATGACATAGTGATGCACTGCAACAAAGATCCAATGTTTCAATAATGGATGTTAAAATGTTTTAATTTACCGTATTACAGGTTCTGAAGCAATGTTTGCTGATCTTGGGCATTTTTCATATACTGCAATTCAAGTAAACTCTATGAACCAAATTTTGTCCTTCTAATGTTTACAGCAATAGACGGTATTTTAATCTCAAATGATATCTCTAATTCTTTATCCTGCCACAGATTGCTTTCACCTTTCTGGTTTATCCAGCACTAATCTTGGCGTATATGGGTCAAGCAGCTTTCTTATCAAAGCATCACCACACCATTCACAAGATCGGTTTCTATGTATCAGTTCCAGGTATCATTACAATGTTAAACAAGTTTAGGTGGTGTTGAGGCATACACAGTTTTTTTAAAAAAAAGGCATACATAATTATGTACTTATGTTTGATATGCAATTTGAGCTTTCAGTTGATAAATTTGTGTATTTTCAAGACACTAAAGTAGGTAAGCTACACATTTTATATGTTGGTAGTAACTTCTTTTTTTCTTTTTAATTATCTAGTTCAATATTTTGGTAATAACTAGACATTGAGTTAAAGGTAATAATTTGACAAGTACGGTATTTTTTTCCACAAAAAAAAAAAAGGACATGTAAAATATGGTAGTGATAGTAGAAGAAAATATTAATTTTTGGTTGAGAAGTGACACAGAAAACATCTTTAACATTTGATAGTTAAATGAATTTGTATTGTTTGATATCCTGAAAGTTGTATAGAATAATATTACTTGTCATATAGTCGAATGTATTGTGGCATCTTTAAATGGGAAGGCTTTTGGGACTGAGGGAGTAAAAGTTCTACATTTAAACTAAATTGATCTCAGTTTCTAGGGATGTATACTATAATTCATACAATTGAACTGAAATTCTTGATGCTTGAACTATCCTTAGTACAGCAACGAGCAACGTTGAACTTGAAGTCAGCAATTGCTCTAGAATATAAGGATTTCTTTGTCAGCAGATATTGCAACCATGCTTGTTGATATCCTTTGCAATGTATTATTTACATATTCAAGTTCTTCATGATGTATGTATGAAATTGAAACCTGAATGACCTGATGTCTAAACATGATAACTATTTGAGACTGTTATCCAGTTGTTGCATCAAGATATCTGAAATGAACTACTGCTGAATTGTGAAGGGCGGACTATGGAAATGATTTTTTGTAAAAAGTATGAGCCAGTCTGGCCTAACCTCAATCAAATCGTGGGTGTTTTCATAGTGTTTACTTCATTAAGGCATTGCATGTAACTGGGCCTATACAACTACTAGTAGACATCTGTGAAAGACCACCATTTCTGTCTGTTGTTAACAATTGTTGTCATGAACATAAGCAAGTTTTGTAGAACAAGCTTCTTGATCATGTTTATCAATTTTCATTTGAATTCCATGCATATTTTTCAGTGACTTATTCCTTTTCTGTTTTTTCTTTAAAATAAATTGCAATGTAGATGTTGTGAGATGGCCAGTGCTAGTGATAGCAATTCTGGCTTCTGTTGTGGGAAGTCAGGCAATCATCAGCGGAACATTTTCAATTATCAACCAGAGTCAATCCCTTGGTTGCTTCCCAAGAGTCAAGGTCGTTCACACCAATGCCAAGATACATGGCCAGATATACATTCCTGAGATCAATTGGATACTCATGATTCTTTGTGTTGCTGTGACTATTGGTTTCAGAGACACAAAGCACATGGGAAATGCGTCAGGTACTTGTGACCAATCATTCTTTCTCCAAGCCACATTAAAAAGGCATCAATTACTGTCTACTGTCAGTCATTTTCAAAGCCTTTTAACAGTTCTGATTAACTTCTTCGATGTGGCTTAGTGTGTGATCTTCAAAAATCTTTTATTTCTTCTTAAAGTAGATGTTTCCTTTGCTATATGATAGAAAAAATGTTTCATATACCTGGCATTCTTACAAGACAATTCATTGCTGGCTGGCTGCTTTTATAGTGACTCAATCAGAGTTTTTTCCTTCTTGTCAGCCTAAACCTAAGTAATGCGGATTCTTCAATTTTAATACTGCACCCGTGCCGGATTCTTCAAAAAATACACTACTTATGATGAATTCGACACGCACCCGTTGACGATTTTGAAGAGCCTGGGCAACATAGGCCTAAACAGCTCTTTTCTTTTCTTTTGTTTTCCTATTAGTCTCTTTTCTATCTTCTCTATATGAATGAAGTTGTATAGAAGCTCAGCAAGCACTTAACTTGGAACTTCAGTGTATATCTTAAGGTGTCACAGTTTCATCCTTTACCAATTGCAGGACTAGCAGTGATGGCGGTGATGCTAGTGACCACTTGCCTTACTTCATTAGTTATCATCCTCTGCTGGAACAAGCCTCCAATACTGGCCCTTGGATTTCTCCTTGTGTTTGGGTCTATTGAGTTACTCTACTTCTCAGCCTCCGTCATCAAGTTTCTTGAAGGTGCTTGGCTTCCAATCCTGCTTGCACTCTTTTTGGTTACTGTCATGTTTGTTTGGCACTACGCCACAGTTAAAAAGTATGAATATGATCTCCACAATAAGGTTTCATTAGAATGGCTGCTGGCTCTAGGTCCAAGCTTGGGTATTACTCGAGTCCCTGGCATCGGCCTCGTATTCACTGATTTGACTTCTGGGATTCCAGCCAACTTCTCACGTTTTGTTACGAACCTCCCTGCCTACCACCGGATACTTGTTTTCGTGTGTGTGAAATCGGTGCCTGTCCCTTTTGTTCCCCCAGCTGAGAGGTACCTCGTAGGCCGTGTTGGTCCTGCAGCTCATCGTTCCTATAGATGCATTGTCCGTTATGGTTACCGTGATGTTCACCAGGATGTTGACTCCTTTGAATCCGAACTTGTCAGTAGGCTGGCTGATTTCATCCGGTATGATTGGTACAAGGCACATGGAATCATGGAGACATGCAACGAGGATGACTGCTCACGTTCTGGTGCATCGTCAGGAGAATGTAGACTGACCGTTATAGGAACTCTAGATTTGTCATGCGCACCAGCTTTTGAAGTCGAAGAAACCATGCAGCCTGCAAGCGTGTCTGTGGGTTTTCCTACAGTTGAAAGTGTAACGGATGTGATAGAGATGCAAGCAGTGGAAAGAAGGGTGAGATTTGCGATAGATGACGAGTCGGAAGTGGATTCACGGGACGTAATGGATTGTCAGCTGCAGGGAGAGCTAGAAGATTTATACACAGCACAACAAGCAGGTACAGCATTTGTGCTAGGACATTCACACGTGAAAGCAAAACAAGGATCATCTGTGTTGAAGAGGTTGGCTATAAATTATGGTTATAATTTCCTTAGGAGGAATTGCAGAGGTGCAGATGTATCCCTTAAAGTTCCTCCAGCATCCCTTCTTGAAGTTGGCATGGTCTACATTGTTTAGTTATATATATATATATATATCATTTTTTCACTTTACTTTACTCCTATAGCTATGTAACTTATTAGGACCTTCTTTAGTGAGGTAAATATAATTATTATGCAGATTACTGAAGTTTATCGTATGGTTTTTCTTATCTATTCAAATTTTGATGCATCATTCTCGAGATAAATATCAGACTAACTGAAAATAATTTAACAAATTAAATGATAAGTAATATTGTTACTACTTAATATTGGACAATTAAAAAGAGAAGCAAAATACCACATGAAAGGTGACTGGTCAAAGATTGTTTAGAGACCAGGAATAATATTATTGGAAAATATATTTTAGTAAGGAATTTAAGTTGTCAGCCAAAAGCCACGTCATACGTTATGAACCACCAATTATGCTACTGGCCCTGCATTTTCTATTCTATTATTAAAATAAAACAATATTCTCATATAAAGGCGTGTAGCTTCAAAGTAATTAATTACGCCTCAAATTCATACAATATAATGGGGCTTAGGGCTATTCCCTTTTCACCTTCTCAAAATTATTATTTGAGTGGTTCAGAATATTTGCCCAAATGCAGTGTTCTTGGTAGCAGCAGAACTGGCTCATCAAAACTAGTACTAACAATTTCAGCAAAGGCTAAAAAAGATGACGCACAAGAAGAAGAAGAAGAACCAAAAAACAAGAGGAAACAATCGTTGTTTTCAAGTGTAACTGAAGCTCTTGATTTTTCTCAAGTTAGATCTGCAAAGGATGCTGAGCTTCTTGATGAAGCAAGAGAAAAAACTCAATCTGGAGAGAGAATGTCTAAAGAACAGGTTAATTCTTATTTCTATAACGCATTATACAGTTATTAAAGCATGTATTAATAATACTCTTTCGTCTTCTGGTAGTTAATTTAGAAAGTAAATTATTCAGATACAAAATAAATAGTGTAATTGGTGAAGCTCACATAACTAACTAATATATGACTACCTACATAAAAAAAATATATATATATATATATAAATTTCCTCGTACATAACTAAGTTACTAATATTTGCATAATTTTTATCAGCTACCAAACGACATTATGGTCACCCTTATGTCAGGTTGTTCAATTGGACACCCTTCGTCATATGAGTAAAATAATAATAAAGTGATTAAATACCATATTTTGAACACCATTGACATAACAATATGATGTATTCTAATGGTTTTAAGTGTCTTGAAAGAGTAAAGACACACAAAATTAATGTGTTTGTATGTTCAAATCTCATTACTAGCCAAAAAAATTCCACTTTTTAAGAAGAGCATGTTCACTTGAACACTTTTGGACACTCTTAATGAAATTTCTGGCTCTGCCAATGAACAACGCTAACAGTATATGTTAATGAAGTTGTGTATTAGTACTTGTTTACTTATGAAGACGACTCTTTTTGTAGTATGGAGCTCTTAGAAGGAAGATTGGTGGAACATACAAAGATTTCTTCAAGTCCTATGTTGAAGGTAATTATATAATAAACTCCTAATTAATTATATTATGTAATGATCTATCTATGGCTTTAATTAATTAACTACTCTTTTTGTTTTTTTGGGAACAAATTAAATTAATAGTGGATGGACAATATGTGGAGGAGGGATGGGTAGACAAAACATGCAAGGTTTGCAAGAAAGATACAAGTGGAGAAGCAAGACAAGTTGACAAAATGGGACGATATGCGCACGTAGCTTGTCTACAAAAATCCAACCCTGGAAATTTCTTCACCAAGCTCTTCTCAAGATGAATTTTATAGTATATATCCTCCTCATATATATGAATGAACTCCACAGAATATAATAGCCTTGGCCATTTTGTGTTTTTCTTTTTTTCTTGACTCAATCATGAATGTCATCAATTGGTGTTAGCTTCTTGAACAGAGTTATTCAACTATATTGTGTATTCAGAGGCGAATAGAGCTATGATTTTTTGAACTTTATGAATTCTCAATTTAGAATCATGAATCGTGATAATTTTAAGTGGTAACAATTGAGTTTTAATTTCTTTTATTAACTTTTCACGTGAAGTTATATCTCTTTGTTCGATAATAAATATGGGGTTAGTCGCTTCATATTTTCTCGTTTGTCTTTTATTTTTTCTATTTTCTATTTTGATTTTTGAAATTTTATAATAATAACTCAGTAATTCTGAAGGTCTGTATAATCAATTGAACTAGATATTTATAGTATTATACAACGATAACATTGAGAGTCCAAAAATCGATAGTAAGTCTTGCAATTGTAAGTGTTCAAAGGTAAAATATTTAAGTTCACTTCAAAGTATCTGAATATTCATTTGTTTCCTTTTTTTTGTTATTTTAATAAATGATGGACCAGATTATTTATATTACTTTTTTTTGGGTAAAAAAATATGTCCATGAATAAAACTAACATCATTCTTTCACAAGTGAGGAGACCCTTGTCCGACTTTTCACTAGGAGTGGCAAAATCAAATACAACCCACTCCATCCATTTAGATTTGGATTGGTTATTCATCCACTCATTTGTTAGCTCAACTCATTTCATTTCATTTAAAATGGATTGATATGTTACCCAAATCGATTAAAAATGGCTACTATCAATTTAATCTAAGAATGAGACTCCATTTGTTTTTAAAAAAATGACATATTTTGACTTGACACAGAATTTAAGAAAATAAAGAAGTTTTTTAAATTTGTGCCCCTAAATTAAAGTTATGTCAAATGTACAAAAATATCTTTTAATCTTATGAACTGAAACACGTCACGTGGAAAATTAAAATCAAAATATTACGAAAAAAAAAGATATAATTTTTCTTAAACAAACTAAAAGAAATTGGTCATTCGAGAGTAGTTTTTACGCATCAATTTCTCAAAATTAAATGATGGAAAAATTGTATAAAATAGCAAATTATTAATTCAAATTAAATGTTATAACCACAGTTTGATTTAATTGTAACCGGTAGCAAACAGTTGTCGTTTGTCTCTCTCCCTGAAATTCTCGCTTGCCACTTTCATTTTCTCGTTGACAGTCTCTCCCTCGCCTCTCTCACTTTTTTATTAACACAAATGTATTAAATGTATTTGAGTAAAGTGAGAAAAAACTATATATACACATATCTTTTTGTTTGCCTCTCTCCACAGAGAATCTAGCCACTCTCCCAAGTCTCGCTCTCCACTCTCACTTTATTCAAACAAAAATGTATAAATTGTGTTTGTGTTTGTATAAATCGAGAGAAAATTGTATGTACAAATACAAATACAAATATATATATTTGTATCCTATACACTTTTAATTATACAAATACATATATTTGTATCCTATATACTTATAATTATACAAATGCAGATCTTTTCGTGCCCAGTTTTCTTTCGTCTTTCTCTCTCGCGCTTTATACAAACACAAATTATACAATTAATTTTTGTATATGCATACCTAAACATATTATACAGTTGATTCTTTTTGTATATGTATACCAAAATATACATATTAATAGCCATAGCAAACCGCCCAATTATACAAAATATAGTCATAACATACAAATATAGTTTTATAGGAAAACTTACATAAATATACTATAGTAAAAAAATATTTACTATTTATAGCGATATCAATTTTATTTATTTGATCACTTTTAATTCATTTATAATACAAGTTTAATATATATTACAAAGAACAATTTATTATTCACATATAATACAAGTTTTAATGATGGTTAATACATTTATCACACATTTTAATACACTTATAATACAATGTGTCAAATTTTTACCAAACAAATATAATGTATTTAAAAAAATAATTACAATTCATAATAAATTGCATACATTATTCACTTTTAATATATATTGCACAATATTGCTATAAAGATAATAAATAAAAGTATCGCTAAATCAGTAATTATTTATTAAAGTGTATCAATTTATGTAATTTTTTGATTTTTATATTTGCTAAATGTATAATTAAATAATGGATTATCCTGAGAAATATATGTTAGGTTCGGCCGGAGTGCATAATGGTTCTATAAAGCCCAATCCAAATTTGGGGCCCGAAATTTATAACTGGACTTAAACCCAACTGGCCAAATTGGCGGAAAACCTCATAACTTGGCGGGAAATGGCAGCTACTTAGATAAGTTATAGCTTAGCCAGCAACTGCCATTTCTCCTTCAACCCTAACTCACTCTCTACTTTCCTTTTTCTCCGGCGAATACAATCAACAATGATGGGACTCGCTTACGATTGCCTACTAAATCCACAGAGAGCTATCCGAATGACATTTCAAAATGAGATTCTAAAGCCTCTGATCCAGCCGCCTTCGACGGCAAGGACTGGGGCGCTATTGATCTATTCAGGAAGTTTCTCTATGACGATGGCGGCCTTTCTCAGTTTTTTCTCTTAAAATTCCACTCAGTTCTATTATTTTATTTTTAGAAGGGTAGTTGATTAGTAGTATTATCTTGTTTTTATAGGTTCGAGTTCTGAATCCTGCATCTATAGCACGATTGAAATCCAATAATCTTGTTCGATTTCGGGGAATGATTCAAGATATGCTTGGAAATGAATTGTATGTTGGCATGTACAAGGTATAATATCATTTTTGTGCCTTCTTTCTCACTTACAGAGTACCTATGTCTTCGTTACAAAATTTTTTTTTAATGTTGTGATTCAAGGATGGAGAAACTTGGAGAACGAATAAGTTTGGTGAATTCTTTCAATTACCTATGGCTATAGGATCTTCACCTGACATGCGAGCGTGGGAGCAGCGATTACTTTACTGTATTCCTGTGAGTCTTGAAAACCTTGTTACTTTCTTGTATATCCACTAGACATACTTCCATTACTTCTTACAATTAATGATAAATTATTTTTTTTATAAAAATAGTATCTGATACTAAATTAGAGATAGTCTGCTTCTCGATTTCCTGTCTTACCTTATCAAATAAGAAACCCTATTTACTTTTGTTTTGATTCTTGAGAAACACAATTTAATAATCGATTTTCTGGTGTTGCTTTAGATTCTAAGGCAGAATTCATGGATTGAATATTCCTCTAAACCCCTACCCAATCCAAGTTCAGAATCCTCATCTCCACAAAGGGAGAAATGCCATAGGGAGGTTGATACAACAATGGATGACATTGATATGCAAGTATGTTCCATTTGTTTGTCTTGATGTACCCAAGTTAAACTTTTGCTAGTATAATCAACTAGTTGACTAATAGGCATATTCACATAAGGCGTTTTAATTATTTGTTTATTGATAGGTCACAAATGAGGAGGTTCAAGCTTCCACCTCCAATAAAAAGATGGTATATCACACTGAGTTCATCATTACTTCTCTCTTACTCTATTCAACTAGCAAGCACTATCTTTACTTGACTTGAAAATTGTGGATGTAAACTTCTGATCTTGTTGGTTGCTCTTAGTGGTTCATCGCATTGCTATCCATCAACATCTAATTAAGCTTCTTGATTTTGTGTTAATACAACAACGTGAGAATGGGATCGCTTCCAATTCATCCAATCTAGGGGACACTCCAACTGCTAACGTTGGTTCAGCTACGAGTGTGCTTCCATATTTTGACAGAACTTCTTTGTCATGTCTTCTTAAGGTAAATCTTGAGTTGTTAGTTTAAGCTGAAGTTTGCGTGTGCACCTCATATGCTAAAATGTTACCGGTGTATTTGTAATCTTACAGATATATGACTCTCCTGAATCTGATTTAAATCTAAATGATTTTTTTGAGTTCATTGGTGTCTTAACATTTGATACGGAGTTTTCGGTAGACAAAAATGTTGACAATGATTTTATGGGATATTTGGGTTATGATGATACACAAACTCAAATGCCTCCAACCAAGGTATTTTTCTTGTAACGTATTTTATTAGTTGAGGTCTTCTTTAATTATATGGACTAAGATTTAGGGTGTCAGAATTGTAGACCAATTATCGTTATCTATCACTGTGCCTTTGGTACTTTTTTTTTGGTAAACGACCCTTGTGGTGGGTTAGGGGCTGAGCAACACCCCCAGGCCTTATCATTTATTATAATAAAAAAGATACATGAAGGGGGACATAAACCTTACCTCGTATCCTATGGTGGGTATATAGTTGATTTACCTACTAAGGTTTATCAACTTAACCACATACAATGTGATGTAATCTAATAAAATTAGCACCTAGAGAGGACTCCTCTCATAATACAAAGTTTCTAAGAATACATGAATAAGGGAGACTCTCCCATTACAAGAAAAGTTATTAAAAAAGATACCTATTCAACTACCTATAATTGAACAGATTTTTACTCAATTCATGTCATTACTCCATTATTGTCTTGTTGAATACTATGGAGGCTGTTTAATTCTCTTCAACTTTCTTCTTCTGAATAATTGCATTCCCATTTTTTCCAATATGTAACTTCCTCTAATTGCTCCAACTAGTTGTTGTGTCATGTAAAAATATTGTATAATATCCAGCTTGTGACTCCATTTAGCTAACAGATCGGCAGTACCATTTGCTTCCCTATAGACATGCTTGCATTGAAAGTATTTCATCTTGTTTTGAGTTCTTGGATTTGTTGGACTGCTTGTTTACATCTCCAAGGAATACATATTGTATTAGTTATCCATTTACTCAATAGTTCAGAATCTACTTCCAAAATAATATACTTGTAACCATGTTGATCACACGAGTTGAGTCCATACAAGGCAGCTTTGATCTCTGCAAAATTGTTAGTTCCAAAACCAAGAGGAATAGCAAAAGCATAAATAAATTTACCTTAATGATCCCTTAATATTCCCCCTCCACCTATTTGACCAGAATTGTGTAATGCACTTCCATCGGTGTTTAGTTTGCATAAGCCTATTGCTGGCTTTTCCCAACTTACCTTGGTTACCTTAAGTTGTTGCTGACAGTGATCAGCAAGGCTGATCAAACTGTCCAAGCTAGGCTACCATGGAATGTTAGGATAAGTTATATGTATGACCTGCATGATATCTTTAAAAATAGCATATTCCAATCTTTGTATACTTGATTTTTTGCCCCCATATTTAATAGCACACCTGTTTTTCCACAAATTTCAACAAATAAAGTTAGGTAAAATGTGAAAAATCAGTTTTTGTACCTCATTATGTACTGGCAGGCTTCTCCAATGCAGTAACAAGCTTCTTAAATTTGTATTTCCATTTTCTGCTCCAATTTTGGCTGCATGAATTCTCCAAATATATTTAGCAAAGTTTCCTGTAATTAATATATGATTGATATCATCTTTTCCTTTCCTGTAACAGCAATAACAATCAGACTCAGCTTTTTCAAATTTCATCAAACTATCATTTGTTGGTAATTTACCCCTCAAAGCTTTCCAAATAAAGAAAGAAACTTTGAAGGGAACATTCTTATGCCACACACACTCATTAATAGGGTCTATAGACTTTTTCTTCTTAATTACTTCCCATGCTAAAGTTAGAGTAAATTGTCCCTTTTCCTCAGGCATCCAGTTTGCAGCATCTGGAGTTCTCTCTTTAAATTGGAAACTTGTGTTCAGAATAATAGGAACCAACAATGGAGGAACTTGTTGTCTAACCTCCCTCTCTTTCCATTTACTAGATTCTAAAAAATCAGAAACTTGAGCATTGTTCAAACTAGTCACATCACAGTACTTTGCTAAAGCTCCCTTTCCTAACCAATTATCCCACCATAAACTACAATTCCCTGAATAAATCTGCCAATTAATATGTTTTTCCACTTCTTGTCTATTTCTAGTAAGATATATCCAAATTAATGAATCCCCTGAATTATATTTCTTAGCAACAATATTAGCTTTTTGACAATACTTTGCTTTTAAAAATTTACTCCACAAAGACTGTTTAGTTCTAAGCTCCCACCATTGTTTATATTGAAAAGATATATACACATACTCTAACAATCTTACACCTATGCCACCTTCATTAGTAGGATATGCTAAAGTTTCCCATGCAGCCCAATGATAATTCTTCCTTTATTTATCACTGCCCCAAAAGAAATCAGCAATTATTTTTTTATATATATTTGAGGGTAGTCTTAGGAGGGGATGTAGCTGCTAGAGTGTGAATAAGATTTAATTGTAACACGTGCTTCACAAGAGTAATTTTGCCACCTAAATTTAAGATTTTTGCTTGCCAACCTGCTATTCTTTTAATCACTTTATCCACTTAAGCATAATAGTATATGATTCTTTGACCCCCAATATATAATGGACATCCTAAATATATAATAGAGTTGTGTTTCATACTGAAACCAGTTTCTTGCTTAATAATGTCTATAATATCCTGCTTGGTATTTGTAGTTACCATGAAATAGTTTTCTCCTTGTTCAATTATTGATCAGACACCATTTCATAATAAACAATAGTCCTCATGATAAGTTGTAAGGAACTTTTCTCAGTGGAAGTAAATATGATAATATCATCTGCAAAACTTAAATGATTAATTTGTGGCCCTCTACCTTCCCTGTAAAAACCTCTATACAACTGATTTTGATAAAGCATATTGAGTTGTATTGATAAAACTTCAGCACCTAAAATAAATAGGGCTGGAGATAAAGGATCCCCTTGTTTAAGTCCTCTAGTTGAATGAAAAAACCATGTCTTTTACCACTAATGACTATGGAGTACCAATTATTACTCATGATTCTCCATATTCTATCAATGAATAATTCCCCAAATCCTAATTTTCTCAATACTAGGCAAGTATAGGACCATGATACTCTATCATAAGCTTTTACCATATCCAACTTGATCACCACATTATTCCCCTTTTTAGGCGATTTGATGCCATAAATAATCTCTTGTGCCAACATAATATTTTCAGAAATACTCCTACCTTTACAAATCCAGATTGATTATCTGAAATAATATTAGGTAAAATAGGAGCCAATCTAGTACTCATAATCTTGGGAATAATCTTGTTAGTAAAGTTACTAAGACTAATAGGTCGAAAATCCTTTAGTTTAGTAGGATGATCAACTTTAGGCAGAAGAATCGAACATGCATGAGTCATGTATGTAGGCATATCATAGCCATTAAAAAAATGTACAGCAACAAGCAGATCATCCTTAATAATTTCAAAGCAGACTTGATAAAATTTGCCTCCAATACCATTTGGACCAGAAGCAGAATTAGGATTCATATGCATAACAACTCTTCTCAACTCCTCCAAAGTAGGTATCCTTTCTAACTCATAGTTTTTTCAGAAGTAACTATATTAGGAAGACATTGTAAAATATCCTCCCTTATTTTCTCTGTTTTACCAGTGAAAATGTTTTTATAATACTCACAAGCTTCTCTTGCTATATTGTCTTCCCCTTGAATTCATTCACCACTATCATCCATGTGAATATACATTTTTTTCCTTCTACCTCTCATTACTGCATGAAAATATTTAGTATTGACATCACCTTCTTTTAACCAATGAAGCTGAGTTTTTTGTTGAAGAACTGCATACTCAAGTTTCAGATATCTTATATATTGAGCATTAGCAGCATGCAACTTTTCTCTGTTTTCCTTACTGTTAGTTTGAAGACTCATTTCTTCAGCAGTCCTAACAACCGCTTCATATTGCTTAACCTTAACAAAGATATCACCATACTTATTATTTGACCAATTCCTTAGAGTAGATGTTAATCTCCTCTTTTTTTGTGCAAAATCCATATAGGATTGCCTACAACCTTTCTTTTTCAACACTTCTCAAAAGTTTGTAAAAAGGATTCATTCTCAGTCCAATAGTTGAGAAATTTAAAATATTTAATCACTGCTTCCTTACTATCACTCATTTCCATCAGTAGAGGGCAATGATCAGATCCTACTGATGGGAGATGAGTAATATTAGTCTGAGACATCCTTTCCAACCACTTATCATTAACCAAACCCCTGTCTAGTCTCTTCCAAATTCTAGCCTTTTCCTTCCTGTGATTACACAAAGTATAAGGCTGCCCATTATTACCCCATATCCACTAAGCCACAAGATTCTATAATGTTGATAAATTCAAAGCTTTTAATAATGTTGTACTCTTTACCACCCAACTTTTCTTGAGTAGATGACATCACATTAAAATCACCAATAATACACCAAGGCTGAACAGTTTCAGACAACTTAAACATGTTGTCCCATAAAGGTCTCCTTAAATGATCCTTACATTTAGCATAAACATATGTTATAATAAATTTGTCACTACAATCATCATGTGTAACTTCACAAGTGATCTGCTGTTCATTCATATCCACCACATTACACTTCACCTCACTAGACCAAAGAACCCAAATTTTTGTTGTTAGGATTACTATGACCCTTGTCCATAAGTAGCTTTATTCTACAAGACACCAATTGAGATTGGTTAGCAAAAGGTTCCAAAATAGCAATCATAGATAGATTATGAAGTTTTCTAAGATTTATTAGTCTTTCAAGAGCACCAAGAGTGTTAATGCTCCTAGCATTCCAACAAATACTTTTAATCATTATAAACCTCTACTCCTACCTCTAGTATTTGGTTTACTAGTACTAGTATTTTTATTTTGCCTCGAATTTTTTCTCCCCCTTGGTGATAGCCCTTGCTTCCCAGCCACCTCTCTAACCTCCTCTACATTAGAACTGTGAAGCATAGGGCCTTGTTGATGATGGTGTTTAGTACTTATTTCCTCCCCTATTTCTATACCTTCATCTAATGATTGAGCATCTGCATCATACTCATCTTCAAAATCTGGTGCCCCATATTTATCAAAATAATCATCATTTTGATGAATTGTACAGTCTTGTTTTGTATCAGTTTGAGTTTTATTCTTTTTGCCTTTCTTAATATTTAACTGATGAAGTTTATCAACATTGATTTTATCAGGAGGTTCCCTATCATCATTTATAAAAAAAAAACCTGATCATCCACTTTATCTTTTCCTTTTGCTAATCTTTTCTGAGTCTGTCTATTATCCTCCTGACCATATCCATCCTCACCTCCAACAACTACTCCAGTAGAAACAATATTATCACTATTGAATGTAGTAGGGGGGGCAAAGCTTCAATACCTGGTCTATTTACAGATACTTGTTGATAACCATCAAGTTTAGTCCTTTTTACCTGTTCTTCCAGCCTTTGTTGCCTACTGCTTTGCTCTCTATTAACATTACTGCCCTCAATATGAACACGCCCTCTATTTTTTTGTTTCCTGTTAACATTATCAATATTATGTTGCCTCTGCTCCTGTGCTAGCTCTAATTGTTCCTCCCTTTCTTCTCCAATATTTGTAACTTTCTGCACATTTAAATCAATATATATATTCTTAGTGGGAATAGAAAGTATACCTGTTTGAGCCTGCTGTTGTTGAACTACCCTATCTGCATTGAATTTCACTTGTTGATTGTTGTTTCTCCTTCTCTGTGTTTGCCATTCCTCTTGTTGCATATGCTGATGGTATGTTTGACTTTGATGCCTATGTGAATTGAACTCAACTTCCCTTCTGCCTGTGTCCATATTCTTAGATATCTGCATGTCTTTATGAACATTATAAACATTGTCTTTCCTAGTCTTAGTTTTATCTAATTCTTTCCTTTTTTTTATTTTCTTCATCTCTTTGCTTAATGATACAATCAGTCTCTTTATGACCCTGATGTTTACAATAAAAATAATAATCCGATATACTATCACAATCAATTTTTTGCCACCTACCATCAGTGATATCCACCCCAATATAACACATCCATATATGAGGAGGTCTATCCTTAGTAAGATCAACATGAACCTTAACACGAGCTTGACTTCCCCTAGTTTTATTTGTAGAGGCTGAATCTAAATATAGAACTCTACCTATATGAGATAAAAAAAACTAGTTATAAACTCCTTATTGTAACAATGTCAAGGTAATTCAGGAAGAGAAATCCAAATAGGAACTAAAAGAGTCTCTTCATCAGGTTTAAAGGTAGGAGTCCATGCTTGAATCCTCATAATCTGCCCAGCAATGGTCATCCATTGTTTAGTCCAAACTATGTTATAATCTAATTCATTATCAAGATCAATATAAACATGTCGAGAATTAAAATGTGCAATCTTAACTCCCTTTGATAACTGAGTTTGAAGAATGAAATTGTTCCTAATCAATTCAAGTCTAGGCATAGTATAAACAAATTTACCAATTATAGTGAATTTACAAGTAGAAGCCAAATCCTTAATCACTTCATCTTTCACATAGAGAACAGCAGGAAGCCCCTGTTTCGTAGTGATTTCAGGATCTGTTAATTTGATACTAACTCCCCTCTTGGCTTGATTGAATCTTAACCTATCAGCATAAGTTTGTATAACAGTGTAGGGAGCAATTTCAGGAATTTGATCTTTCTTAGGATAATTATTAGAATTTTCTACATGTTGATCAGTTTTATCATTCACACCCTTATGAACAAGTCTATTAAAATTGCTAGAAACTTTGGGGAAACCAGATTAATAGTCTACTTCATGTTGCCTACCAGATTCAGTATCAATTCTAGTAATCTCCTTCCTTGTTCCCTCATTATTGTTGGTAGGATTAGTTAGAGTGATGTTACCTAGAATATTGTCTGATCTATTGTTGTGCAAACCATATTTAGAAGATATACCCAGTTGCCTATTCATTGAATATTGAATTACCTCTTTCGAGCCTTGGTTCCTGCCTGTTGTATCTTGAATATTTGCAGGTCGATAAGAATCAGGATTTGCATTTTTTTCCTTGTTCGAACTGGCCATACGATGTTGTTGTTGGGCAAATTGATTATCTTGATTTATCCTCTGCGTTTCTTGCTGTTTTTGTTCAATTCAATTTTCATGTTCTTGAACCCTAATCTGTGATTCAACAATCTCTCCTTCTTTTCACGATTCTTGAACTCCCATAGCCTCCCCAATTGGTTGATTATGTGCATCGAGTAAAGGGGAGGATTCCCCAATACCAGATTCTTTTCGAATTCCTTCTGATTGGGTTCAATTATGAGTCGATTTCACTGCTTCGTTCTGCGATTTGAGCCTTTCAGATCCTGACTGTTCATCTGCCATCAGAATGTCTCCTTCCTTGCCACTAATTTTTTTATCCTTTTCATAATTGTGACTCGATTCATCCAATTGCGCCTCCACTTAAGCAGTATGGATCACCTCTTCCCTCAACTGTGAAGAGGTGGTCGATGATTCTTCCGTCACTTCATGTATTGAGGATGGAATATTAGGATTCCTCACCACTGTATATGGATCTGGAGGCCTAAATCGATCATCAGCTGGTACACCAGCCATCCTAAAAATCAAAAGCTCCTAATCAATTAGCTGATCAGCTAATTCCTGCGACGATCCTTGAGAGAAATCTAGAGAGAGAAATTTTGGAGATAGAAAAAATTTTAGAAAATGAGAAAGTGATTATGGAATATTAGTATGTCATTCTGTTTTCCAGAACAAATTAAAAGGGAACATCACAGTTAAGAATTTACTACAATATAGCACATACAAGGACATAGATCAGGCTACTGTATTTTTCTGTGCAATGGAAGCCATTGCAATTGCTTCTGATATCATTATCTACGAAATCATTTGATGGCTACAGTGCTTAAGTTAAAACCAAGAAAAAGTAACATCTGGTAGGAGCTAAATCAACTGTGCAGAAGCTTAAGCTAAAACCAAGAATAAATTGACATTTGGTAGGAGCTAAATCAGTTGTGTAGAAGCTTAAGATAAAACCTCTTTATTCTTCTCTAGTTTGAATACTAAAATATGAATGTATTCCTGCTGCCAGTTTCCATCACTGTGGTCATAAATGCACTTTAATTGGCTTCTCTAATTCAAGCACCTCCACTCCACTGCCCTATTCACAAGAAGCTTTCCAATCAAGACTTTATTTCAGGTTCTCCCACACTTGAGGCAAGTTGTGGGATTGCAAGCTCCCGTTATTTTTACCTAGTATGTAGGTCGCTTATTAGGGTAGAAGGTTAGTAGGTATCGAGTGTTGTCTTGTTTTTTGGAGGGGTTTAGCCATTTTCTTTTAGTGTCTTGCTTTTGATTCCACCATCACTTGTTAATTGTGTTTAGGTTATTGCATTATTTTGTGATTGTTACTGTTTCTATATTTTTTTTCTCCTTTGTCGTTTTCCTTTTTTCATTTTTTGGATATGTTATACTTGAGCCAAGGGTCTTCTGGTAAGTCTTCTTACTTCCATGACTTAAGGGTATGTTCTACGTACACACTGTCCTTCCTCGATCTCATGAATGGGATTTTACTGGGTATGTTGTTGTTGAGTCTTTTTTGGGGGTTAGGAGGGTTTTTGTTGGAAGTGTGTAGGAAATAATATAGGTGTGGTTTGTTAGAATAAATAATTCTTGCATTGTAGAGTAATTACTTCTCTTTTTCTTGTGATGAATAGTCGTTCTTGTTATGATTGTTGCAGCTTAATTCCCACCCGGTGAAAGAAATAAGGAAAACTCTATTAAGGCATCTCACGACTATTCTAGGAAATGATGGGGTTGCAGCTAATCTCATGTTATTACATCTCTTGTCTAAGGCATGAAAATGACTCATTTTTCTTACATGTAGCTGGATAAATTATAAACTTTAAATATGTAAGATGCTAATATCAAGTACATTCTCCTCTTCTTTCAAGTGCATGTTAGAGTGGATTCAACTGCCGTTGGAAAGCTTTCCTTGAACCTAACATGTTTTAACAAGGAGACCCTGTCTGTTTATGGTCATCGTCTTAATCTTGCACTAAAAAACCTTCTACCGTTCACACAATGTTTACCTTTAACAGTGGATTACCGTAACAAAATTCCTCTTGCCCCCCAAAAAAATTATCAAACTAATAGGTCAGCAGTTCAGTATGATTAACCAGATTTACTGATTTTTATGTTCAGTTGATATGTCACGGTCAGTCCTGTAACTTTGTGGTGAATGCTTCATGCAGGCATCAGGGTTACTGCAACTTGTTGAAGGCTCTCATTTAACTATTGATGAGACTCAATCACAAGAAGAAAGACTTAATCCTATTGGGTTTGAGAATGCCAGAGTCCTGCAACGGCAAAAGGTAATAATGGATTGACGAACTGCAAATATCCTTTCTCTTGTGTCCGTTATTGGAAGCCAGTTATATATGTTAAAGTGAGATAATAATATAGTATGATAATATCATCTGGTTAAAATTATTCATGCAGGTGAAGTTTATACATAGTTGCTTTCATAACTATGAGTCCTCTTCTAGCCATTTTTTGTTAGGTTGAATATGACTTCACTTGTTATAAAATGGACATGCTTGTGGACATTCAGTTGCTAGTTCTTTCTGAGGGAAAATCCAATATACTCCCAACAAATTTGGTTTTACCATTTAGTTCATTATCACTAGATGTTGCTCAAGTTATTAAGATAGAAGTTCTGCAATCTTGGAGATGGTACCTGGCTACTATGAGATCATTGTCTCACTCTATTACGCAAGAGATGCAGAAGGTTAGAGTTTATGATTGACATCTCAGAAGATTAGTTTAAAAATTTTCAGGAAACTCTCAATGTGGGGTTACGATAAAATGGTCATCTTAGATATGTATGAACATTGTGTTACCCTGCTTATGATAAATGATTATTAACAACCACTTCTTGGTAAAAGTCCCTTTGAAACTCTTATGCTTATTATTTGTGATCCAGAGTGGTGATTGCAAATCTTCCAAAGTTGTTTTGACTAATTATTGATTTGCCATATCACAGGTGGTAGAAGATGACTTAGTAGCGGCTAGGTAGGCTGATAGAAGCTTACGTAGCCTAGATTTCAGCAGGTCAGTTGCAGTATTAGTTGAATTAATTTGGTGTTTCATGCCATATCAGTGGTTGTATTGAAGCCAGTGTTTTTGTTCTGTAGGTTTCTGACAATGGGTCGTCTTATATCTCTAAGTTTTGGTGAAACCGCTTTAACACTTGAATATTGGCAAATGGCTAAAGAATTAGAGCGCCTCCGAATAGAGAGATTATAGGGCAGTTTGTAAAGCAGTTTCTTCACTTTGTATAAAAGATGATGTGCCTAATCCTGCAAGTTTTGCTGATAGAGTAGTGGACTGTTGTTCTGCTTAGCACTGCTTCGCATCTCTCTAATATTATGTACTCATATCAATATAAATTTTCTGTTTTATTTTTATGACAACCTATCGGATCTATAGAATCTTGTTTGAGCTGGAGTTGGCACAAGTTCTTACTTGAGTAGTTAACCAACCAAAAATTGGAGTGACTTTTAATAAGGTATCTCAGTTTAGTCCATCATTTTACCAATTTAATCATAACCTCTGTTTCAGATGCAATTAGAGTAACCAAACTCTATATAGTATTGTGTTTATATTTGGAAGAAGGATGAATTCAAGTGTCTTGATGGGGTTTAAGGGACTGTATATAAGTTTAGACTTCATAATATATATGTCAATTAAACACTATAAGATCATTTTGTTCAAGCAACATCACATACAATACTGATACTAGAGGTGTACAAAATCGAATCGAAAACTGAATCAAATCGCAAATCGAGTCAAATCAGAAAAAGATTAAACTAGTGGTTTGGTTTGATTTGGTTTGGTGTTGTAAAAAAAATCCGACTATATTTCGGTTGGGTTGGTTTCAACTAAAAAAAATCAGCCCGAGATCAAACCAAACCGACATTATATATATAATTTTAAAATTTTATTTTATACGTAAAAATACTTACTTTGATATAATTTTTAAATATCTATTATACTTTTTCATAGTTTTTATATTTTTAATATATTTATTTCATGTTTGAAAGTTAGAATTCTTAATGATCTAATAATGATTATAGTAAAGTATAAATAAAAATCAAATTAAAACTAATGCAAAAAAAAAATTGATTCAACACTAAGAATAACAATAATATTGAATTTTTGTTTTTTAGTTTTACATAGATTTAGACAATTAAAATACATGATCTAATTTTACTTTCTTTTAATATTTAGTCATGTAACTAATACTTACTAAAGTTATTTAGCATTATTTAGTACTTTAAATTATGATCAATTTCATTATGACTTATTAATTTGCAATATTTTTTTTGCGCGATTTCATTATTATTTTTTGTTGGATATTTTAGTGTCATTAATCATATAATATTTTTTCTTATTTTCTTGAAAAATAACTTAGATAGTTGTATTTTGGTAGGACTAAAGAAATATTTACAGTACAAGTAAATTATATGTTTGCATGAATATTTTATCAAAAAAACCTGAAAATTAAAAAAAAAATCCGAAAGAATCGAAGAAACCCGAAGTTGAAAAATTCGAGTTTTATTGGTTTGAGTTTGGTTTATAAATTAAAAAATCCGACACAAATAATTTAATTTGATATTTGAAAAACCCAAACCTATTCGATCACGTACACCCCTAACTTCAATCGCCTTCCTCCAAGCAGCATCACATACAAATTTTTGTTCATATTAAGTTACAAGTAATATACTATATTTTTCATTCTTTGTGTTTACTTGTCCGAAGGTGAAAACTATTGATTAATTTGACACACTCATTTTGCTAACCAAAAAAAATAAAAATTGGAAATAAATGAAAAGGTAATAAATAAATATGTATATATGTTGATAAGAAGGAAAATATCTTTTAAACTGTTTTTTCAAATCTTTTATTTACTTATATTTGATCACAATTCAATTAAATAAATTTTGATGACACTTGACTGTTTTAGAGCGAGACAAACTGCAACACAATATTATTATATGATATAAAACCAATAAGAATTAAGAAACTTTAACAAGATAATAACTTCGAAAAAATATTACGAATATAATAAAAATCCATACAACAATTCAAAATCAGTATTACAAGTGATTAATAACTAAATATAAATAATATTATTTAAAAAATATATAATTATTTAAAACACACGATATTATTGTAAAATGACGACTAATAAAGTAAAGAAATAAAACCTAAATATATAACAACCTCTAAGCACCATCTCAAACTACATTGTACTCAAATTAGAACGTATATAGCTAAAAAAATAAAAGGAAAGTGAATGCGCAGTAAATATCATTGATCATCCCGAATAAAGTAATGATGAACTTTTAACAAAAACAGCTAATTTCATTAATTTGAGCAATATAATTAAAAAAAATGTGCACATGATAGTATAGATACCTCAACAAATTTAGGCCTAGTTTGTTTGCCGGGTTTGAATATGATTTATTGATTTAAACATTAGATCATTAAATATAGCTATTTTTATAATGATTTAAACACTTAATTGGATATTAATATTAAGATCTAAAACATTTTTAATATTATTACGAGGTATTTTCTTGTGGATAATATTTACCATCATTCTATTCACAATTACTAGCCACTATCACTAATCACCTCTGCTATCACAACCACCACCATTATTACTATCGTGAAACATCATTATCGTCGTCTATCATCAACCACCTCTCTCATCATAATCACCGCTATTGGTAACTGCTATCATACTTACCTTCTCCATCGTTATAATTATATCTACTATCTCTATCATCATTGTCTCTATAGCTGCCACAACTTGCATTATTACTATTAACCACTACCGTCACTATAATCCTTTTCTACTACCAACAAACTCCGACATCATAACTAGCCATTCTTCGATCACCTCAATCATTGCCGCCACCTCCACACTATTATCAGCCACTACCACCATTGTGGTTCACCTATGCTACCAACACTTTCATTATCATAACTAGCAACACCGCCTACTACCATAAACACATTATCAACCACCACACATTCTTCAGTCACCTTCATCGACACCACCAACTATCACAAGTACATCATCAATTACCACAAATTCTTCAATCATCACCATCAACACCATTAACTTTTAATATTAACTAACTTCACTATTACAATCACCAACGTCATTATAAATCGTCATCAGTCCACCACAACATGAATCACCTTCACAACTATCACACCTTCATCACTCTAACAACACTATTACTATCACCACCACTAATACAATTTATCTCCATTATCACTAGCAAACATAGTTATTATTTTTAACCAAATAATAATTTTATTTTATTCATATTTTTTAAATATTTGATTAATTTTTATTTAAATCATATATATAAATAAATTATGTATATTGAGATGTTGAATAACAAATTTCCTAATTAATTAATGTTAAAATGTACGAGATATATTAATATATGTATTTAGATTCAATCCACTGTAACAAATAAGACCTTGCTTTTACTTGCAAACCTCAAGAAGTATGCATCAACAATTTACATAATAATCACAATGCTTATATCAGTTATGATTTAAAATGAAGATACAAACTTTATTGAACACAATACTCCACCAAGAGCCACATATAATAATATCAAACTCATATTCTAAAACCTTGACAATAATCTCAATCAAAATTAATATAAATATTATAGGGATGTATCAAATCGTTGACTCATAAGGGATGAATTTTATTCAATACCCATCACAATCATGTAAATGATCCCACGAATTCAAGAGTCTCATAATCAATAGTTTCCGTATTTGTGTTCACACTGAACTTCCCATAATCCTTATTCCTATATAATCTGAATTTTTAATGGTTTTTATCACTGCCTCAAATAAAATGATCATGATAACCAAAATAGGCGTCATAACTATATATAGTACTAAACCATATTACAAAAACAAATATTGCATTATTTTTTTTGTCGTTACATAATATCATATATCTTAATTTAAATGACATGTCTACGAAAATTATATATGAGAATTGATTTACCGTGGAACGGTACGCTAAATAATGATAAAAAAGATAATTAAATTAATAAGTAAAAATAAAATAAATATTAAGATAACAAACACAATAAAATATAATAGAAAGGTAAAACAAGTAACAAGGTCCAAACACGGTGTTATAATTGAGTTGCAGTCGAAAGTTGATGAATTCCGTCTATTTGGGTTAGTCATATGAATTTGAGAAACCCAATTAGCCATTCAAAGAGTGGCAAAATGCAGATCTTGTGAGATTTTTGTGTGTTTGTATTCATTCGTTGATCGAGCATGAGATAGAGATGAATTTGTTGGGCAGAGATCGAATTGAGGCATTTGTTTCCATTTTCGTTACTCTTCTTCCTCACGAGCTCTCAGCATTGCTATACTCTTCCTCCACTTTTTTCTTCGTAAGTATCCATTCAATTTCCCCCCATCATAAACATCTTCTTCGCGTTCTTTGATATGAATTTAATGATATATGCAGATTTTGAGCGCATACTTTGTGGTTCTTCCTTTACGTGATGAAGGAGCTATATCTTTGGGATTGGGGAATCTCCCCAGCTTGTTTGTGGGATCTTTGATACTCACACTCTTTGCTGCACCTCTTTCCACCTTAATCTTTTCATTGCCTAATCTTTCAAAGTCAAAGGTAACTCAATAATTCCTTCTTTTATTGCTGTATTAGATTTATTGTCTTTTTACACAAGTGGAGGAGGAGAATCATAGTTAAAAAGTTCTTCATGTGAAATGATATTGTCTAAGTAGAGTAGGAGAATCATAGTTAAAAAGTTCTTCATAGGATATAATATTGTTGAAACCAAGTTTAACACTTCTTTTCAGACTATATTTGATACTTCCAGTGGAATTAATTTACATTAAGTGCTAGTTTTAGACCCTGTTGGAGTTCTAAGTTTAGGCTTTTAACAAAGCCTACAATCTATTCCGCATTTGCATTTGAAATAACTCCTCCATGCCCCCGTTCAGTATTAAGCATGAAATAGTTGTCTTTTGATGATTTCTGTTTGACCTCAATAGAGTGTTGTATTATACCTGTGAAATTGTTGTTTTATTTATGTATTTGGTAAATGATGATTTCGTTGGTGTCATTTGAGAGTAATATTGAATTTTTCCGTGACTCTGAATTATCTGGCTATGTTAATAATGATTCATGAGAAGAAAGAAATTGCAAATCTTGATACTCTACAGCATAAGGATATCAAATTATAGATACTCTTTTTGTTGTCTAATGCAATGAATTAGGTTCAGCAACTTATAGACACTCTTTTTGTTGTTGGATGCTATGAATTGGGTTCAGCTACTTGCGGTGAGACCAATTTGGAGTGTTAGAAGCTGATTAGGTTTGTTTGGGTCTTTTTAAATGTCATCTGTAATGGTCCCTTCTTTAAATTCCAGGCTTTGGTCTTGATACACAGGTTTTTTGGGGTCACACTTGTTGCGTTCTACATCCTGTGGCTTTTTTCTACTCCTGGGAGTTCACCATTTAATATCAAGGTACAAACAACTTCATGATTCTGGAAGCAAATCTTTTGACAATGCAAATGTTATAATTAAAAAATGGCAATAATGCAGGGACTGCTCTCTGTGTCCTCAACTTTAAAACAGGAGTTAAAAGTGGAGGTTAGTCACACGAATACTCCAAACTTGTCGAGTTGGAGCAACCATGGTTGGTTCTACGTGTCAGTGAGAATTGGCCTGTTTCTTTGGGTAAATGCTTTTGCTTTAATTCTCGACTATTATAATAGCAAGTTTTTTTGTCATTTCTTTGGTGTTTGTTTCCTGAATAAGGTTCTTGCTTCATTGTTTCTCAGGTTGCTTTGCTTAATCTTATTACTATATCTTCAACTTGGGCTAGAGTTATTGATGTGATGGATAGTGAGGTAATTGTGCCTCTAATTGATTCATTAATTTGAACAGACCTACCGAAGGGAAGTTCAAGGGTTTTGATATATGCCTTCCATAACCATAATAGATCATGATATTGCTTTTACATTTCATGGTAGCGATTTAAGATACAGTTTAACTTTTTTTCCTGTATACAGTCAGGTTCAAGATTGTTTGGGTTTATTGGTGCTGGTGCTACACTAGGCCAGCTGTGTGGTTCGTTATTTGCCACAGGAATGGCTTGGTTAGGACCGTGTATGTATCTCTATTGATTATCTTGCTTCCTTATTCTTATTATTCTCTTGAGGCTTTATTGTTTTCTATTTTCTTAGTAGTTCCCTTTTGTTTTTTTGCAGATTTACTTCTTGTTTCAGCGGTTCTCATGGAACTTGCTGCACAGTCATCAAAAGGAATCAAGAAAGACTTCTTACAACTTCCTGAAGAACTATCTCCAATCAGGTTTTCTTCTTGTTTTTCTTGTTCTGCCCCAATCAGGGATTATCACTAGATTTTTTAGCTATAGAATTTTCCAGTAGATGAGATTGGGAAAAGAGATAATTAATTGTACAATCAGCTCGCTAAGCTCCCTGCAAAGCTCTTTCCATGCAAGCAATTACTGTTCTTTCTCTCCCTATTAGCCTTGGGATGGTTGTCTCAGGTTTCTTATCCTTTTATTCCTGGTTTTCTGTTGCGTTGCTGTCTCATCGTTCTCTGGATGATGATCTTCTTTACTAGTGAAAGTTCTCTCTACGATAGCATAATTTGTCTAGTCTAGTTGAGTCATGGTGTAAGTTTAATATTGAGATCTCTCTATTTCAGCTCCCTTCATTTTCTTTTTTGGGATACAGAGGTGTTTGATTTAGCAGGAAGTGCTTTTTTATATGAACAAACTGAAAAAAGAGATATGCATTGTACTCACAAGTTACCATGAACCTGATATCTTTATCTGTACAGTTTGATAGTCCAGGAGTATAAAGAGGATGACATTATTTAACTCCTTAAGAACAAACCATAAGAATAATTGTAAATCAGTCTGGACATGTTGTTCCTCTACACTTAACCTATTGAAGGCATCTCTGGTCACAGTGATATGCCCAAATTACACATCTAAAATGAGATATAAAGTGGTAGCTGTCAAATATAGAACCCAATCAAGGTTGGGGTTGAATCCCACAGAGAATATGGTGAGAAATATGTCAGGTGCGGTTATTCGGTTGGTAGTCTTTATTTCAAGGGGGTTTTGCAATATGAAAAGTAAAACTACTTGTATCTTGTGTTATCAATAACCACTTTGGTGAAAGTTTCTTGTCTTCAAATAATGAGAGTGAGCAATGACTATGTTGTTCACGATTTCATAACTTAACAGGTTGATGTGATTAGTGATCTATCTTGCTATTATGCATGCAAAACTAAAGATAAGAGTTTAACAGAAGTCTTTTGACCCAATTAGATGAATATCACTTTATATCCTTTCGGCCTACAAATGTTTATGTTATCAAGCTTCTTAATGGTTTCAGATTGATTATCCTTGTGCCTACAAATGTTTATGTATCAAGCTTCTTAATGGTTTCAGATTGATTATCCTTGTGTGAGCTTAAATCATTAGATGAAGGTTAGTAGCCTCAAGTCTATGTTGTTAATCTCTTTTCCTAACCTTGACTTCTTTTTCAAGCAAGTTAAGATTTATGGTGAGTTCTAATGCTTAATACTGTCCAAAGTAATTAAGCGAAGAGAATAACAATACATGCAGTTTCACCATTCAAGAATCACTAGTTTTTTTAACCTATATTCGTTACTCCATCATGGTCACCACAACCGTAGTTATGGAGTTTAGCTACTCATACTTGCAAAATTCAAATCATAAGACTCCGAAGAATTCATGATAAATAACATGTAACAGATGAGTAGAAGAAACAAATTTGTATCAACCATAAAACAATGCCAAAATAATAGCAAAAATACCGAGAATCAAGAAAAATGATTAATGGATCTTTCTCAACCCTAACGTACACAACATATCCAACAAATTAAGTAACATCCAAAAGAGAACCTAAAACAAGTATTTATAAACGACACTCCTATCCTAAACAAAATAGGAAAACTTAGGCCGCGACACCAATTCATGGACCGTCAAACATATTGACGATCAGTCAAAAAGCAGGAGTCAACCGTGATTCTGTCTTCTAGGTGTGGTCTTCGAGGATCACGAGTCATTCCACAGTTCATGGAATTAATTGACTGTTCGTCGATTGGACCGTAGTCTTGAGAGCCACTTCGCTAAGTTGCAGAGCAGATCTTTAGTTGACTAGAGACAGGACAGTCTGTGATCCTAATCCGATCGTTCGATGATAGTAGCGTAGAAATTAAAGGGCAAGCACATATCCGGGGACTATCTTGGGAGCAGTGGTGGGATCTGTCTTTGATGGTCGCTCGATTGTCTCCCCTATGGCCGAAAGCTCTACCTGCTCACTCTTTTCGGGAAACTCCTCCAACAATAGATCCCTTGAAGTGGACAGTGTTGTCTTTCCCTTAGGAATAGGGTTCGACTCGTTGCAAATTTGTAATAGTGTCTTGGACGTTAATCACCTGCACCGACTGGTCCACACCCACCAATATAGGCACCAAAGTCTCTCTATACAGTGTACAACTATGCGATCAATCAAGGGAATGTGAGTTAGGTCCCAAATCGCAGTGCAATCTCTTGGATCTCCCCCACTATAATTTGGGCTAAATTTTCAGTAAACCTCGACATGAGGCTAGCAAGCGACACGGCCCGATCTAGAGTGAGTGTATTGTCGGCCGTAGTTGGAATCAAGTGTAGGCGTACAATCGTCCATCAGAGCGTCACCGCAAAGATGAGGGATCCGTTGGTGATCAAGATCTTATCATTTAATCAACTAGGCCGACATTTTATTTGTCAGCACTAAGGCTGGCAAACGGACAGGATCGGGTCAACATGACCGGTTTTACCAGAAACCGAACCGGTACCGGATTTACCAGAAAAAACCAACCTATTCCGCCCGGTCCGTTAGTAACCGGTTTGGACCGGATTGGAACCGGGTCTTACCAGTTCATCCGGTACCTTTTTTTTTTTTAAATTTTAATTATTTTAATTATTATATAATATTATATATTTATATTAAAAACTTCAATTGAAAACTTTAAAGTTTATATAAGTTTGAAAATAAATTTATACTTTAAAGTTTATATTGAATTTAAAGTTTTATATTGAACTTAAGTTTGAAATTGAATTTAAAGTTTTTTAAACTTTATATTGAATTTAAAGTTTGAAATTGAATTTAAACTTTAAAGTTTATATTGAATTTAAAGTTTTAATTTAAACTTTTATTAAAATAATTAAAAATTAAATTTATAAAATCACATGAATTAATAATTAATAATTTATGAGAGATTTAAAATTGAGACTTTGAGAGATTGTATAAGTAGTGAATTTGTGATTTAAAATGGAAAAAAAGGTTATATTTATAGTGTAAATGGGTTAGAAAGGGGTGGGGGTGATAGTTGACCGTTTTGGGCCCCAGCCCAACGGTTAGAAGGGCCCAACGGTCATAAAATGACCACTTAATTAAAAAAAATAAAATTGAAAAACCGACTAAATCGGTTCTTACCGGATCGGACCGGTCCGGAACCGTTTCTTACCGAACCGGTTCAACAGGATAAAAAATCGGGAACCGGTCCGGTATACAAAAAGACCGGTACGGGAACCAGACTGGAACCGGACCGGACCGGCCAAAAACCGGTCCGTTTGCCACCCTTAGTCAACACCGATGCTAGCCAGCTAATCTAAATCCTTTGACCCTCTAACTTGTACCTAAACTCCACTTTGTTAAGCGGCACCTCATAATCTGGCACAAATATAGACTTCTGGACGGTGCACTTTGAAATATTAACTGACACTTATTGTTCCGCACACTGTCCAGTGGTTGCTGACCCTTGGTAGACTCCTTGTTCTTCCAATAAGGGTGGTTGTATATATAGAGTAGAATTTGCAGATCAAGATGGAGTTGTACTCAAATGGTGTTTGGCGCATCAACCCCAATACATTATGATAAAGAAAAAGCCTGAAACTCGAGCATCTCTCCCAAATCAGAGGATCTGATATGTGCCTCATCCAACACACTCCTTTTGATGTTACCCCTCTGATTGGTTAGGAGCCCCTCCTAGAATATCTCTCTCATGCTATCGACCTGCCACTAGAGGTCTTCTCTATATTGGGAATTCTTGCCTCTGATCTCAAGTTGCCTCTTTTTTTCTGAAGAGGAGGTTGTGGCCATAGACTCGTCCCTGTCGCTCGGTGACCCTATATGTCCGGAACTAGCATCCCCCGGACTCACCAAGCTGCTCGAAGTACAGGTTTACACTCCCTCTTCAGACTGGGGAGAGGGTGCATGTTGCTGCCGTGCTTGCAACCTTGTGGTACAAGGGTTCAACTGTGGTTGTTCTTCTATCTCCGAGTCCGGAGTATTTCGCAAGCGGGAAGCAATCTCTCAGGCCTTCCTCCCTCGTCGTGGTCGTGATTTTGAAGTTATGGTACTGATGGGTATAGTGGTTAATATAAGATTTTTTGTCAGTAACTCTTGTTGCATAGGTTTACGACGTTTAATTATATTTAAAAAAAGGGAGAAATGATTTCCCTTTGTGTTGATTTTATTGAACGATTGACCAAAATATTAATAATAAATAAATAATAAAAATGAAATATTTTTTTATTCAGTTTTATTAATAAATTGCATGAATTTAGAACAATTAAATAATGATATTTCTACACCTATGGAATTAGTCGTCCTAATCAATTTGTCCATTTAGATTTCTCTAGGTGGAATAATAAGAAAAGTAAAATTCAAAAGAGTTTTTAAAAAGTTTTTGGTTTTAGTATTTTAGAAAGGGGTGGGAGGTATCTATACTTGAATAACTATAAACGAACCCTCCTAGATGTTCTGACGCTTGATTCCTAAATAGGGTTGAATCTAAGATGTGGAAGATACATTGGTTGAAGCTTTTCAAGAAGTTTTTATTTCTCCTAGAACTTCACGGACACTATCAATATACGGGTGAGGAGTCTAATTGATTAGAAAGTGGCTTTCTTCACTTTAGGAGCCACCGCAAGACACAGTCATACCCTACTAAAGGTGTTTAAATGGTACAAGTCTAAGTTGAGGTGGCTAAATGAAAAACAGGGCCAACTTTAGGTATCTGTCAATGTGTTTAGCCTTATTTGTCACTCCCTCTATCCCATATTATGTCGCACACTCTCCTTTTTAGTTTGTCCCAAAAGAATGACACCTTTTTATATTTAAAAATAATTTAAATTTAAGCATCCCATTTTACCGTGAATGAGATGATTTATAACGACACAAATGTCTATGACTTGTTTCAGAAAACAAGTTTTAAAAGTTAAGTCTTGCTTTCTTAAACTCCATATTCCTGTCAGATACCCCACTAAAATTGTGAGGAATGAAGTATTACATATCTATAAAAGGAAATAGAAGGAGGATTGAAGGTAGAGACAAGGGGCGACTTCTAGCTTGGCGATAGTATATCTAATATATAGCTAAAACGTGAAAAAGTAGGATGATTTGTTACTAAAAAGAAGATTTCACATAGAGACAGGTCCACTATACACCGAGTTTCAAATCGTGCACCTTTGTCCTTCTGGGATTTCTCAGTTATCAGCATAAATGTATAAACAAAAAGAAGACACACTGCGAAGTTTAAAACTATTGGATACTATTAACTTTCTAGACATACATCTTTTGATATACAGGAAGAATGAAGTCTAGCACACATACTAGCAATGAAAAAGAGGCCTTTACATGAATGTCCTTGCATGACTTACTTTCTCTATCCCCTTCCTCACCCCACCCCACCCGAAAAGAATATTATAGTCGAATAGTCTCTAACCTTTGTGGGATTATACTGGGTATGTTGTTGTTGTTGTAGTCTCTAACTTTAGCGTTTTTTTTTAGGGAAGCTGATACCGATCAAGCTGAAGAGGCCGAGAATATACCAGGGCTCACACAGAGAACAACTTCCCCAAAATCTCCAGCTTCTGTAGCAAAGCCTCAGTTCTGGGCTATATTGGATGGGCTAAAGCTCATTCTTTCTTCGACTTACTTGTTGCATGTATCATTATTCCTCTGGCTGAGTGCAGTTGTGTCCTCCTTTTTTTACTTTCAGGTATGAGAAGAATTTCCTTTTATTAAGTGACAGAATGGATCACATGATCTGTAATGTGGTGTATTTATGTGATTTACTAATCTCACATAGATGACCGCCTTTATGGAAAAACCGCTTATAGTTACTTCAGCCTCACTCCCAACCTTTTGACACTTTTGCAGAAAGTAACTGTTATTGCTGCTGCAGTAACAGATCCCACTGGTAGAAGAAGATTATTTGCACAGATCAATAGCTTCATTGCTATTTTTATCCTTGCTGGACAGCTCACTTTGACGGTATGGTGTAGATGTATATAACATGCAAAAGTTCAGTCATGAAGCTAACCCTATTTCTCCATTTTGTGTGTCTGAGGGAAAGGGGGTTTGAGGGGATATTCAATTTCTCCAATTTGTGGAAGTGTATACAATCTACATGCTACTTGAACAACTCTAATTTAAAACTTCTCTTATCTACTCTCACATGTGATGGAGGTTCTGACTGGAGCCTGTGGTGAAGGCTTCTTCCTCTCCAAATATTCTTGTCTTTCGCATCAGTTTCCTTATCTGAGTTCCACCATAGAACATAAACTATTTCTATCACTTGGGGGTGTGAAAGAGTGTTAATATCTTGTTCGGTAATGTCAGCTCCTAGTGAGTTAGAAGTCTATTTTGAAGGATCTACAAAGAATTCCCATGTATGCAAGTCAGAGTAAGTAGAAATTTGAAGTGATAAGATATCTAGGACATTTTTTTAAGTTGATCAGTTTCCTATTTTCTTGAACTGCAGTTCCCTTTCTTTCTTTTATATTTCTCTACATACAAAACATGGTATCTCTAGTGTCACAAGTTTTAAAAGTCCTTATTCACCACTTGGTTGCAGGGGCGCATCCTTACTTTTGCTGGTGTTACTCTAGCCATTTGCTCCGCACCTTTTGTTGCCTTTGCGAATCTAATTGCTTTAGCAGTATGGCCCACATGGATTGCAGTGGCCATCTCAGAAACCCTGAGGAAGGTATATTTTCCTTGCATCCTTTTCTCAACCTCTAAAGAAATGTAATAAAAATAATGACGAGAAGTTGTAAAAGAGGAACACCATTCTGGCATTCGTACAATTTTTAGTTGGCAGAATACATTATTACCCGATAGACTTGGCACAATTTATTTAGAGCTTGTGTGGATTGACTTTTGGCTTATGACTTGTAGCCAAAAGTCACAAGTTCGAATTTTTTTTATTTTGGCTTATAAATAAGTGCTTATAAGCACTTATTTAGTTTACCCAAACACTACAAAAATCCTTAAAAGCTATTTTGGCTTAAAAACACCTAAAATAAGCTAATCCAAAATGGACACTTGGTCCACACCTAAACTTCCGGTAGTTCTCATTACCTGCTTCTCCCTATAGACCAATCTCACCTGATGGAGGTGAGACCCACGCGCTGCCATTTGGATTCTTTGTTGATGTGTCATTTTTTAAAAATAAAATTCTTTTTACAGTCTTTGAATTTTTGGATCATCTTTTTCGGGCCAAATTTGTAAAAGAGTTAGCAACTCCATTATTGAGGCGAACTTTTTTTTTTGACAGAATATAATGGATTGGACTGTGCATCCGATTTTTCTATTTCTGTATTGACCATGTACCAAGAAAGAAATGCATAGCATATATATATAAACATAATATATACTCTATTAGTTCAACTTTTTGGTATTTGTTTTCTAAAATCTAAAACCAAACCAAGAAACCAAAATTTCTAATCCGAAACCATACCAAAAAACCAAACTAAATAACAAAAAAAATTGGTTTGGTTTGATTTTTGAGTTAATCCAAATTATGCACACCCCTAATAGTAAACTCTTTATGGAATTGATAAGAAATATAAGTTGGAAACTAAAGTTCATTGCATCAAAAGAAAAGAAGAAATAAAATTAGCAAGCTGGAAATCACAACATATCTCTAGGGGTAGCTGGTTGACCTTGATTAATTATGTTCTTGATTCACTACCAATCTATATGATGTTAGTATTCCAAATTCCCAAGAGGGTAATCAATAAGTTAGATAAATGAGAGGAATATTCCTCTGGCAAGGAAACAGTGAGAATTAAGGCTACAACTTGGTTAAATGGGATGCTGTGATAGTGTGAAAGAAGCAATGGGGTTCGGGAATAAAGAACTTGATGAATTAGAGCGGAACCCTTAGGATAAAATGGCTGTGGAAGTTCATTTATGAAGAGCAGAGCTACTGGAAGGAAGTCATTAACACAAAATATGTTAAGAAGTCAACTGGATGACCAAAGAGGTGACTACACCATATGGGGCATTGTTTCGAGATGCATTAGATCTCTGTGGCATGAGTTTAATGCTAACACAAAGATCAAAGTGGGGATGGACAGAAAACAGAATTTTTGAAGGATGTTTGGCATGAAGCAGGTAGGCTATAGAGTTCCTTTCCTTCCATATTGCCCACCATATATTAGCTGTGATTTCTCCATTTGTCTCTGTTCTTGGATTGCTTTCCTGCTTCCTTGCAACTCTGGTTTGCTTCTGTGGTCTTGGCAGGCATGGTCCATGGCCTACCCTTAAGATTCAGGAATAACTTCCACTGTTGGCCAGTGATCTTGCAATTTAGAAAGAGATGCTTACCTGTCTCAGCAGTTCCCCCTCCCCCCCACACACACACACACAAAAAAAAAAAAATCTAGAACGTAATGGTATCCACCTCCTCTTTAAGTTGTCTCGAGTCCGTACAACTTCTTTGGCTCACAACCAGACAAAACAGGCAACTTTGAGTGGGATTTCTGACTTCCAGGTTCCACGCCAGTGACTGTGAGGCTGATGCTTAAAACTATCCTTCTGACCGCCTTTCCGCCACAAAAATGTCTTGATCCCCTTCCAGTCCATTAGATTGCTCAGTGGTGTTGAAAATATCTGCTACCCTCTTGGATCTCACAGTCATTAATTGTCTTCTAAAGATGAAGTTCCACCCTTGAGGAGTCCAAGGATCTACTATGGTCTTCTGCTGGTGGGATACTAGAGGATATATATTAAGATACAAGACCTAGAACTGTTGATAGTATAGAGAACAGTATGCAAGAAGTCAAGCTATATTGTTTTATGCTTCTACCTTTTTTTGGTGTAATCAGTTATACTCAAATGATACTATCTCCGTAATTGATGTACCAGACTCAATTTAGGAAAAGATAGTAGGATTTGAACTACGTGTAAATATTGACCAGTACAGTTTTAGTACTCTCTTTTGAGGAATATACAAAGTGACCAGTTTGAAAAAAAATAAAAAGAATTAGGATGTTGGTACTCTATTATATATTTATATTGTCTAAAGCTTTTATTATTGGCCAGAGATAATGAAGTTCTAGCCAAGTTTTTCTTTATAGATTTGTCCCGAAAAAGAAAAATTACATAGTTGAAATGAATAGACATCACATCTAAAGAAGCAACAAAAAGAAATACACAATTGCAACTTCATTATTTTGGCTAAAACTTTTTCTATTTGGCTAAAAATAATGAAATTTCAACTATGTTCTTCACAGTTTTGTCTTAAATAATGATACAAAATAGGAATAAATAGGTATTGAAGCCAAAGAAGAAATATACAGTTAGAACCCATTATTGTAGCTAAAACTTTTTATTTGGCTAAAAATAATGGTGTTCAGCCAATTTTTTACATTTTTTGTGTGAAGAAATACACAGTTTTCCTTCGAAAGGAGAAGAAGAAGTTCTAAGATGGGGTAAAATATGCCTTGTATATTATCAAGAAGCAACGAAAAGACCATTGGAACAAATAGACTATCTATGTGGCACTTAATGGTTGGAAAGTACCTCACTCGGAAGCTAATTTTTCAATTTTCTTTACTTCCATGCCCTTAGAAGAGAGTGTATCCACACTCTTTCCTGCATCACCATCCAAGGGGTCTAGGCTATCAAAAACCCAAGTATGCAATGGATAGTTAGAACAAAGAAAAGTTAAGGTGTACTGAATAAGCTGTGCCAACAGATGTTGTGACGAATAAAAGATAAGTAGGCGTAGGCATACACTTCTGCAATTGAGCCTCATATTTTTTGTCTTTTACGATAGGTGGTCACATACGTCGTTACCAGGCCTGCAAGGGAGCTTCTTTTCACTGTTGTCTCACAGGACGAGAAGTATAAAGCAAAGGTATTTACAAAAATAGTGACCTGAAAGATTATCATTGTTCCATCTTACATATTAGCAGCAGCTTGAATTGTGAATATCCTGTCTGTAGCAAATCTCGATTTCCTATTAAAATCTTTCTGAAAGGATATAGCAAAGCTAGTAGGTTAATATCATTTTATTAGGTCTGCACAAGTGTTTCATGACACTTGAAAGGATTGTTGTGGTTATAAGTGTCACTTGAATATCCCTAGCAGTAGAATGATTCTATTGTTACTTTTTGTGGTATTCCAATGTTTTTATGCAGGTATGCATAGATGTGATTGTTCAAAGACTTGGGGATGCTACAGCAGCTGCAATGTACAAGCTACTCTTCAGCACTCTCAATGGCAAGGCATCAGCTGTTTCTCTATATGCCCTGCCTGTAAGTAAAACCCTCCTTGACAGCACTACTCTTAATGTCTTGAAATTATCGTTTTAGATTTATACAATTCCAGATGATTGGATGGTGGATTCACACTACTGCAGACTTCTATATAGTGATTGAAAAGCCTCAGAGAAATAAAGGTTGAACGTTCAACGTAACTTTGGTTCTTCTTTCAGGTCTGCTTGATGTGGATACTGACAGCATTTTATCTAGGACACCGGTACAGGCAACTAACTGCGGATCATCCCTCTCAACTTGTTGAAACATGTAGAAGATACGGAACATAATGCCAAACACGAAAAGTTTTTGTATCTTTCAGAACCTTTAATGGTAAAAATGCCTGTTTTCCTCCTTTTCTTCTTTGGATCAGTTTCCATTCAGAATGAAGCATGATCTCCCCTTTGAATGTGGTATTTCCTAGTTGCTCGGGCCTTAACCTGTTCTATTAAACAATGCCCTCATATAAAAATACTCAAAAGTGGTCGCATAACTTGAAAAAGAGCCTTTAAAAAAAACTAAACTACACCCAGAGACACTAACCCGAGGTTATTCTGGACTTCTGGAAGTGTGGCTACCAGTAATCAATGGCATAATTCAACTTCGGTTCCTTCTTAATGAATGAATCCATTGCGCTAAGCTTTTTCCTATTTTCTAACTCAGTAGACTGAACCTGTGACCGTGTTATGTTGCTAATTGGTCAAGTGTGAACCCTCCTACACAGGAAAATAATGATCGTGTTCTCTTTGAGATTTTATTAAAAAATACACCCTATCCAAGTCACTGATGTAAAAGTTTGTTCTTTTAGCTTCAGTATATGCAGCTCAAGGATGATGTCTCAAGTTCTGGCAGTTAAAGTTGCTTGTTCTAAAGCAGGGATACAAGTCTAGTGGTTGAGGATGGACCATTTGGTTTTCAGTAAGATAGTAGCATTCCATAGGAATGGCAATAGGGCGGATCAAGCCTCAACCCGCTAAATGGAGTAAAAAATGGCCATTCCGTACTTGCTGTTTTAAAAAAGTGGAGTAAAGAACAGAGACAGAGGGATAGAACCACCACACTAAGTTGAGTGACAGTGCCTCAATAGCTCAACAGGTGTTGATATTCAGCCATTGTTAGAAACAATGACTGTTTTTGAGACACATAGGAGCTTTAGTTATATAGAAGTGTATCCAATGAAGGTTGGCAAATCTAGATACACTGTGAGAACCTGTACTGGTTTTCTTTGGATATTCATAGGAGTCATATAATCCAGGTGTGGATACTTTTACTGCTTTCGTTTCGATTTGCATATAAATAAGTACGCGCTTGGCAAATGGGCAGGTTAAAAATGTGATAAATATCCAACCTACTTATATTTAGTAGGGATAAAAGTGAGGGATGATGTGATTACCAGTTACCCAAGTTCCTAAAATCATGTCATCTTGAAATAGAGGAGCTTAAACTCTTTGAAACTCAAGCCATTCATTTGAAAAAAGAGAATAGAAGTGATCTCTCATATTTAATTGGGGTTTACGTCATCTGATCAGCAACAAAAGTTTCAAGTTGGTATTTCAACACTTGGCCGCATTAATATCGACAAGTTGTAATACTGCTTTACATCTTAATCGAGATACAAATTGTCTTTAGCAAATATTTCAATTATTTTAAAAAATTCAATTGTCTTTCCGAAATATTTCAAATTGTTTTTAAAAATCAGCTCCACCCATACCCCATTTTTTTAAAAATTGGTTTTGAAACATATCTCAATTTTATTTTTTTTTAAAAAAACATTTTTTATTCAACTCTACCTTCAAAATTTTCTTTTTCAAAAAAATTGTTTTTTAATTTTTTCCTGAGTCAGGTCGGGTCAAATTTAGGGTCGGATTTTGGATTGATTATCAGGGTCTTGTCGTAGATCAATTTTCAGGGTTAATTTTCGAAACATAAATTATTTTCCTAAAGAGTATATTTTAGTCTCAAGCCAAAAATAAAAAATATTTTCTGTTTACTCACCAACAAAACATGAGAAAATAAGTTAGAAATTTACTTGTTTTCCAAAATACTTTTTTTTAGAAAATAAACATTTTCCTAAGTACCAAACACACCCTAAATCAATATAATCTCAAGATGATAATTGTCTATCTTGGTATGGCAAATATTATGTTTACCAAATTGGAGCATAAAAAAGAAAATAGTAAGAACAATACTATCTCGATCTCAATAGAGCTTAAAACACTATTACACGAGCATCTTTTTCTTCTTGTTTAAGAGGGAGAAGCATTTAAAATAAAATTTGCTCTACAAAATGATAAGACAAATTTAATCATTCTCTCAGTTAAAAAGAAGAGGAAAAAATGTATGTGTTATTATTATTTTTTTTAATAAATATTTTGCGATTGATATATTTTTTTATAAAGGTTTAGGATTGTGATTTATTAATCACTTTCCTTGTTAGTCGGAATTGAAAACAAAGCTAACGCTTGTATTATTTCTCCATAACTAAATTTACTTGTATGTATTGAAGTTTTTTCTATGAATGGAAAATTAAATTAGTAATTGTGATTAGCTATTCTATTTTGGTCGATATATTAGAGAATATTCAGACCTTGCTAAATCTCTATGATGTTTAGTCCATGAAGAACATGTTTTACGACTATATTTCGTACAAGAAAAAATTATTTACTCAAATGACAATGTTTATATAAAATGGTGAGGAAAACAATGATGAGTATATCTTGGACAAATAATTAATACTTAGTGTAACTTCACTCTCAAATTAGCACCATCAAACTCAACCACACTGATATCTTTGCAAAAGTAAAACCTAGAGTATGTCCACCTAGTCAATTGTCTCAAACAAAAAGAAGGGCCTAACGGTTCAAAAATCAAATGTCTCCACAAAATTCCAGTAAACTATCAATTATGTATCAATTCCCAAAATAGTTAGGATAAAAAAATATGTGCTAGAGTTCAATATTATTTGGTGAATAGACTAGCTAGTGCTCTAATCATATAAACTTGAACAATCCTTCCTTCTTAAAGTAGCTTTTAGGATTGAGCTAGGCCTATATATCATGTCCTTAATTACATGCTATCACATCCTAGTTTGTAGCTAAGCCTATATATCACGTCTTTAATTACATGCTATCACATCCTAGTTTGGAATTCTCCTATGGGCTTTACTTGAGCTTGAGTGTGAAGGTGGTGTTAGAATCCATATTTGTTGGAGAATGAAATAAACTAGCTTTTGAGATTAAGTTAAATTTAAATGTCATATCTTTAATTACAATACAAAAATTAAGTTAAATTTAAATGTCATATCTTTAATATCGATACGAAAACTCAATAAAACCCTAAATACACTAAATCCAAGCATGTGGTTACTTTTTGGTATCTACCGAAGCCTTAGTGACTAAGAAAACAGGAGGGGTCACACGATTTAGGACCACCTCAAGTATATATGGTAGTAGGGATGACAATGGGGCGGGGCGGGGTGGGTTTAAGGTTATTGTGATGGGGTGGACTTAAGGTCATGTGGTGTGGGTGGAAGTGGGTTTTTAAAAAAATTAATGCGGGGCGGGGCGGGTTGTGGGTATATGTGATATTATGTGGGTTCAAACTTGATTTTAATTTTATACATGTTATAGAGTGATAGAACATTATTTATTAAGATAATTTCATTATATTAAAGCTACTAAAATATTCAAGATAATAGATGAAAATAGTTCAATAAAAAATTACAATTTCTTGCATATTTCGCAATTGACCTAAAAAAATAAAATTTTAAGTCACTATCCTATTAAATTAATACAACTTATGAAAAAATGAATTTATTTTTATGAATTTTATTTTTAGTATCAAACATAACTAGAAAAAGAAAATATTAAAAAATTATGAAAAGTCTTCCTATGTGGGGCGGTTAAAAATTTATGGAAAAATTTATGGGTTAAGCTCAACCCACACTGCTCTGCCCTACACCGCCTCCATTGTCATTTCTAACCTCAAATTTTGAAAATTATTTTTGAGAAAACAGCCAAAAGCCTCCCTAATCTATTATCCAATTCTTAACTATACACTTATACTTTGCGGAGGTTCTATTACCCTTTAAACTATTTTAAAGTGAGATTATTTGCTCCCTGAATGCTGAGGTGACAAAGAAACTATAGTTGTTCACTCTCTCTCTACGAGAGAGTAAGAAATAAAACTAATAATGAAAACTTAAATTTTTAGATTACTTTTCAGTTTGTATTTTTTTTAATTTTAAAAAAATAATTAAGTTTTCCTTTCAGTTTCATTTTATTTTTTGTTTTTACCTTCTTTTTTTTTTCTCTCTCCACCATAGCAGGCGGAAACTCAGTTCCACTAGACCATTACCAAGTCCTTCGTCAACCTCCCACCATTAAATGGATTGTCATCCTTGAATTACAATTTTTTAACGATAGATTCATTTGAATATTTGACAATAGTTTGAAATCAAAAGTCAAGAGGGTCAAATTTAGTGTCATTAATGGAGAAATTAAGGAACCCTTGAGTATTTATAAGTTTCCTTAGTTATGTTACCGAGTTCATCTTTGAAGTTGCTAAGTTCCCAATAATTTCAACCAAAATTCAAAACCCACTTTGAAAAACTTAATTTGAAGTCTAAAGATTGAAAATGGTGACTCTTTTGTGTTCATAATTAAGCTTCAATGCATCCCATTCATTGCATATCCTATCAAACAACATCAAATGGTAAACCTTTTTACATCAATAGACCTTTTGATTTTTTTTTTGTTTTATTGAATAAAAATCATGATGAATTTTTAAATTGATAGTACAGAAAGTTTATGAGAAGTTCATTCAAAAATTTCTAAATTTGAGCTTGCTTTACTAGTTTGAAGAATCATATCATCAAAGTGAAGAAAAAAAAGAAGCAAGAAAGGAAAGAAAAGAGAAAGAGAAGAAGGGTAATATAAAAGGCAAAGTAAAATAAAGAAAAAAATAATTTTTAAATTTTTTAAAAGGTAAATTACGTGGCAAGCGCGTGCCACTTAATTTTTCTTTTATAAAAATCTGGGATTGAGTTTTTAGGAAATATATATTATACTTTAAAAATGTTCAGGGATGATAAAATTTTTATAAAATATAAGTGTGTAATTGAGAATTGAATAATAGAGTAGGAAGACTTTTTGGCTATTTTCTCAAATTCTTTGACCTGGAAATTTTAGGGGAGTTTGGAGTAATAGACCTTTTTGGATTAACCTTTTAACTTAATTTTGTTATTTTAATCAAAGATGAATGTGCAAAAATAGTTTTATATATACTAGATGCGTCCATTTTTAATTATTATAATTTTTTAGAGTCAAATTATAAAATTTGACTAATATTTTATAATATTTTTTTATTATATTGATATGTAAAAAACTAAAATTTATAGTACTTTTTGTATAATTTTGAATACCTAAATTTTTTGTTTAAATATTGAACTAATGTAATTTAATTTAATTTTAAAGTTCAGTCAAATTGACTTTGCAAAAACCATTACATCACAATTAAAAGTTGACAGAAAAGAGTACTTAATAATGAAATAATAATGAAAAGAAAATAAATTGCATTGACCAAATGTTATAAATTTAGATTTTAAAAAAAAATAAAAACTAATCTATGATTCTAGGAGAAGACGAGAAAAATTATAAAATAAAATTTAGTAAGAAATCCAATTAGAGTGACCAAATTAATCGTATTTTCTATAAAATAATAAGAATAAATTAAGTAGGACATATACATTGACTTAATAATGGAATGAAACAAATAGCACTGACTAGACCTTTTAGTTCAGAGGATACTTTACTATAAATAGAACCTTTCAAGTAAGTCATGTAAACTAAATACCATTTTCAACACTTCTCCAATTAATTACAACTCCATTCGATGATTCAAGCAGCCATCGTATCGTCCATTCCATAGGTAAATCATTATTAAAGATGATTTTCTGAATGACTCTTTACAGTAAAATTTGGTTTATAGTATGAAGTTTATATCGATCTTGAGTAATTTGGTGTTATAGTATGAAATCTATATCGATCTTGAGTAGACTAAACATTTTTCTTCATCTTTATTAAGTGTGGTTATCTCTATGCTAACATTCAACTCAATATCAAATGTAGTTTTTAGTTTGTAACAACAAATTCAATGGTAAGATTTATCGTGAAATTAGTCGTCTTCAGTAACGATTATCAGCGAGATGCATCAAATAATGTCGTTTTTATAGTATGAAATTATTAGTTGTTGAAAGAATTTATTTGGGTATTTAGTTACCTAATTATTCACTTAGAGGGCCAATTTTTAGTAAATCTAGTCAATGCAATTTTTTTTAATTGTAATTTCTAAATGATATATAAGAATAAATTAAACGTATATACATACATACAGATATGTATGTATATTCGTTCAATTTATTCTTATATTATTTAGAAAATACAATTAATCTGGTCATTTTTTAGTTAGAAAATACAATTGGGTATTTGGTTACCTAACTATTTACTTAGAGGGCCAATTTTTAGTAAATCTAGTCAATGCAATTTCTTTTAGTTATAATTTCTAAATAATATATAAGAATAAATTAAACGTATATACAGACATACATACATAAATGTATGTATATACGTTCAATTTATTCTTATATTATTTAGAAAATACAATTAATCTGGTCATTTTGAGTTGGATTTCTTTCTAAATTTATCTATTTTATAATTTTTCTTCTCTTCTCCTAAAATTATGGGTATTTTATTAAATAAATGAATCCAAATTAAAAAAAAATGGTCAATGCAGTTTATTTTCTTTCCATTATTATATATATTCTTACTTTTCAGAAAATATAATTAATCGATTCTCTATGAATTGTTTGTTTTCGACTATATTTTTGTTTATTTTGAAGGAGGTATTTTATGATAAACCTATGTATTTCTGTATTTTTATCTTGATTTTATATTTGGAAAAAGTTTTGCACATTATGATGTGTATTTTGTATTTCGCTTGTCTTTTAGGTATATTATGAAGAAGAAGTTTTTGATAATCACTATATTTTCATCTTAGTTGTGCAACGTATTCATTTTTATTACTTATTTGTGTTAGGATATACTATTAACCATGCGTTTTGATGTAGTATTAAAATTGAACAATTGGTCATTCATTTATTCAATTCAATAAATTATTACATTAAATAGATCAATTGTCATATATGTGTCCTTAACTTATATAGTAGATGATTTGGTGTATAGAGTTTAAGCTTATACACAGAAGATTAAATCATCAGTTATTATAAGTTAAAATTTATAGTTCACAATCATAGATGGAAATTTGGGCAAAATTATCAGAAAGATTGTAGCACGAGATTAATTGTAATTTATCTTGATTATGAGAATGACATAGTTCTAACTTCTCGTGCTAGTGCATTTGGTATGTATTGAACGGGACCAATAGAGATAGTTGTTTTAGACTGACTGATAAAAACATATTCTCTAAACTATTAAATGTACTTATATTCTTAATCTTGATATAACGATTATGATCTGTATATATTAATTCTCATTTTGATTTATTAAAAGGTGAGATTCTGAGATGGGTCAATATCCCTGGTAGATTGGATGATAATAATATATATTGGTGAAATAATTAGTTAGTTGATGGAATCCATGTCTCAGTATAGAGATTGATGATACACCTTTTATGAGAAGCTTATAAGTTTTCATGTGTAAACCCGGCCGGTAGATTTATGAATCTGGCACATGAATTAAGTTAAGTATTGCTCTAAAAGAAGTTAATCATTGAATTAAATTCGTCAGTAATTTAATTTATTTATTAGTATCGGTAATCTTAACATGGGGAATCAAATAAGTGTTTAGTGGGTAATTTCGAAATAAATAGAGGAGTTCAATTACGAATTTTTAGTGGAATAATTTGTAATTTATTATGGTAAGAATAATTCAAATTAATTATTTAGAATTATTTCCATAATAGGAAGCCTCAGTAATAAATTATGTGGTCCCTCCAGTGCCCAATTTAACTAGAACTCAGAATCCTATTTTCTAGTAGAAGATGGAAAAGTAGCGTGTCTTTTTTCTTTAAAGGGAAGAAATGTGTGTTTTCAAGTTTTCTTGAAGAAAAAGAATTTTCTTTTCTTCTCCTCTTTGGACTAGGAAGACATCTCTATAAATAGGGATTCTTCTAACCTAGATTGTTTTTTAGTATTCTATATATAATACTTGTCCACCCAAGTATTGAGAGAGTTTAATTGTTGATTGGGATCACTGTAAAAGACTATAGAGCTGGAGTTGGATTTACTTCAAGATATCTGCACACGCTTCAAGAGGTAATTCTGAGTTAATTTTCAGCATACTTTGGATGTGATGACTATTTGTGGTTGTTGTTTATATTCATGCATGATGTATGATTCTGGAATGCTTCCGCTGTGTATGCTATTTTCCAACAATTGGCATTAAGAGCCATACTTGCATTTTTAAACAATTGAAAATATGTATATGTGCAAGTGAATGTATGCATCGCGGTTATTATTTTTTGAAAAAAAAAACGGATAAAACTTGAATTCTTTTATTTTGTATAGTGCATACAGTAATAATGTTTTAAAAATTATCCACTAAGGTTTCATAGAATTTTCATGAGATCTTGCATAATGTCCTGTAAGTTAAATAATATAAATAAAAAAAATTTAATGGATGCTCGTTTTTTTTTCCTCTTTTTTTGCGGTAATTTTGCAAGAGAGCTCACAATTTTTTTCTCATGTTAATGTTGGCCGGTTATTTTCTAATATATTAAGAAAAGAGGAGAAGACTATTTTATGAGATGAATTTTTTAATGTTGGCTGGTTGTTTTCTAATATATTAAGAAAAGAGGAGAAGACTATTTTATGAGATGAATTTTTAAATGTTGGCTGGAATTTGTTCTCATTATGTTATTACTGGATTTTTTTTTATTAACAAAAGATAGAATAGTAAAAGTTGGTAGTGGGACCAGCGAATGATTTCTTTTTGTAATGCATGTTGATATTATTTCTATAAGGCCACAATTTTTTTTTTACATTAAACTATAGTACTCATATTCATGTAATTGTTCATATGTGTGAGATATTTTGGTGTCCCATGATAGAGGATATTGTTTATGCTATATGAATTAAATGGCACGTTGAATAAATTGAACTAGTGATGTTTATGTTTTATTTTTTCTTAAATTTTTTGTATAAATCAAAATATATATATATATATATATAGTGATGAAAGTTCTTTTTAATAATTTACCAAGAAAATAAAATGGTGATGAGTATATTTTTTTTAAATTACCAAGAGATTAAATAGTAATGAAGTATTAAGTTTATGTATTGGCTTTGACCTTCCTCCCCATCAGATGAATTTAATACAAGTCATTACGTATTTAACTACTAGTTTGATAATTTGTATTAACTCTCCTAAACTAAGTAATATATGATTGGATCAATGCAACTAGAGGATTTTCACTTGACTTAAACTAACAGTAGACTCTCCAACTGAGTTAGGTCTGTATATGTTTATGGAGTGAATAATCGGTCATTATATATGTATATTGTATGAATAGTTCTCCAATCCCAATGATTGGCTATTTAAGATACATGAATGTATATGTATATCATGAGTTTGAATGTAAATATTCAATGTTAGATGACCATGTTACTGATCTATTGTAACTATTTCTTCAATCTCAGATTCAACATGTCTCCTTTTAATCCCATTAGTACTATTTTGGGTCAAAACAAACTAGAGGGTTCTAACTATGTTGACTGGAGGAGAAATCTTGACATGGTGTTAACTGATGAAGAATATAAGTTTGTGCTTCATGAGGAATGTCCATTGAAACCAAATGATCAGTCTAGTGATGAAGATAAGTTAGCTTATCAAAAATGGCGCAAAGCTGATGAGATGGCGCGATGTTACATTATGGCTTCAATGTCAAATGTTTTGCAATATCAACATCAAGCCATGTTGTTTGCTTTTCAAAATCTGGAGAATCTCAAACAAATGTTTGGAGACCAGGGTCGATCAGCTAAGCAGACTGCCATGAGAACTTCCATGAACACTAAGATGGTTGAAGGCACCCCTGTAAGAGACCATGTTCTGAAGATGATAGGTCTTTTGAATGAACTAGAGGTTTTGGGGGCTGAAATCGACAATGACTCCCAAGTTGAGATGATATTGCAGTCTCTGCCTGATAGTTTTCAACAATTTTGCCTAAATTATAATATGAATAAGATGAGTCTATCTTTGGCACAATTGTTGAATGAGCTATAGGCGGTAGAGACCCTTGTCAAAAAACATGCACAATCAATGGCACTTAATGTTGAGAAAGGTTCTACTTCTAAACCGCAAGGTGGACAGAAGAAGAAAAAGGCTCACAAAGCTAAGGCAAATGCACCTCCAACTGGGGGAGTGAAAAAGTCTAATGGTAACTGTTTTCATTGCAAGATGTCAGGTCATTGGAAGACACATTGTCCAAATTTCTTAACCAAGAAGAAAAACAAACCAGGTAACTCACTTTCACTTGTCGTTGAAACATTTAGCGGCTGTTTCTACCACTTCATGGTGTGTAGATTCAGGAGCCACTGATCATATCTGCACTACTATGCAGTGGTTTCAAGAAACGCGCAAGCTGATTAGAGGTGAAGTTAGCATTTTTCAAGCAGATGGCTCTGCAGCTCCAGTTTTAGCATTAGGAAATATTACTTTTTCGTTTGATAGTGGTAGAGTTTTAATTTTGAAAGACGTTCTATCTGCACCTGCTGTTAGAAGAAATTTGATTTCAGTTTCTAAAGTTTTGAGAGATGGTTATGATGTTAGTTTTTCTGATAACGGTTGTGTTATTATTTATGATAAATATATTGTCTCTGCTGGTACATTGATTGATTGTCTTTTTATTATTAATGTCTCTCCAGAACTGCAACAAATCGTAGAATTGAATAATGTTAACCTTTCAAGTAAAAGAAAACGTTCTTTTGATTTTAATGAGACTTATCTATGGCACTTGCGTCTATGTCATATAAATCTAGATAGGATTTCAAGGTTGGTTCGAGATGGACCTTTAGGTTCATTAAAAGTGGAGGCACTACCAACATGTGAATCTTGTTTAGAAGGAAAAATGACTAAGAGACCTTTTCCCTCAAAAGGAAATAGAGTCAATGATAAACTAGAGTTAATTCATTCTGATTTGTGTGGCCCAATGAACATTCAAGCTAGAGGTGGGTATGAGTACTTCGTGACCTTCATTGATGACTACTCAAAATATGAATATATATATTTGTTGCGTCGTAAGTCTGAATGCTTTGAGAAATTCAAAGAGTTTAAGACTGAAACAGAGAAACGACATGGAATATATATCAAGTCATTGCGATCTGATTGTGGTGGTGAATACCTCTCTAATGATTTTATTAGTTACTTATCAGAACAAGGAATTACATCTCGAATGTTTGCACCTAGAACACCACAACAAAATGGTGTAGCAGAAAGAAGAAATAGAACTCTTTTAGAAATGGTTAGATCAATGATGAGCTACTCTGATTTGCCGCATTCGTTTTGGGGATAGGCCATAGAAGCTGCAAATTACATTCTGAACTTAGTTCCTTCTAAATCTATTCCTTTGACACTCATTGAACCGTGGACTGGACACAAACCTAGTTTGAGACATATTTGGGTTTGGGGATGTACAACACATGTATTATAAGGGAAGGCAGAAAAATTGGAACCTAAAACAGAAGTATGTGTTTTTATTGGATACCCTAAAGGAACGAAAGGTGGTATGTTTTATAATCCTAAAGAAAGAAGGTCATTGTGACTACCAATGCCAAGTTTCTGGAAATGGATTTTTTAACAAACCATATTCCTAGAAGTAAACTAGTTTTACAGGAATTGAGCAAAGAGAAAACAACTCAATCTACTGAAAATAATGAAAATCAAATTCGGACCCCACATGTTAGAGTTAACATACCATTGCATTATAATAGTGGAGAGATGTTAACAAACATAAAATTCTGCAAGTACAAGATCTTGAAAATTCATTCATCAAGGTAGTGGGAGTAATAGTGAGCAGATTGTATTAGAGGAAGAAGTTGTTGATATCTCTGCACCGCAAGATACTGAAGATAACATAGAAACTCAAGATCCTAAAAATGATGTGGTTCCACCACAAGATCATAATAATGTAAATCTATCTGAACCTGCCCCTGCAACTGTAGTGTCTCGTCGTAGTTGGAGAGTGATAACAAAACCACTTCGGTATGCACTCTCGGGAGAGTCTTTTGACAGAATCATTGAAGAGTCGAATACCAAATCTGTGAATTACGACGAAGCACTACAAGATAAAGATGTAGAAAAATGGTTTGTTGCTATGAAATCAGAAATGGAGTCTATGTACTCCAACAAAGTCTGAGATCTTGTAGAACCACCTGTAGATGGAGTCAAACCCATTGGATGCAAGTGGATATATAAGAAAAAGAGAGGAGTAGATGGACAAGTGCAAACTTACAAAGCTAGACTTGTTGCAAAAGGGTTTACTCAGAAAGAAGGGATCGACTATGAGGAAACTTTTTCGCCAGTAGTCATGCTTAAGTCTATTAGAATTCTCTTATCCATTGCTGCTCATTATGATTATGAAATTTGGCAAATGGATGTCAAGACAGCTTCCCTTAATGGAAGTCCTGATGAAAGCATATTTATGCGACAACCAGCTGATTTCATAGAAAAAGGAAAAGAACACATGTTGTGCAAGCTTAAAAGATCTATTTATGGATTGAAGTAAGCTTCCAGGGCATGGAACACTTGCTTCGACACTGCAGTCAAGTCTTTTGGTTTTGAGCAATGTCTTGATGAGTCTTGTGTGTAAAAAGTGGAATGGGGATAAAGTCGTGTTTTTGGTATTATATGTAGATGATATCTTGCTCATAGGAAATAATGTGGGCTTGATGAATTCAGTTAAGAAATGGTTGTCCACAAACTTTGATATGAAGGATTTGGGAGAAGCTGCTCACATCTTTGGGATCAAGGTTCTACGTGATCGCAAGAAAAGGATGTTAGGTTTATCTCAAGCTCTTTATATTGATACAATTCTTACCAGGTTTAACATGCACGATTCCAAGAAAGGTTTTCTTCCTTTTAGACATGGAATTTCTTTATCTAAGGATCAATGTCCTAAGACTGATGAGGAAACAGAAAGCATGAAGACAGTTCCTTATGCATCAGTGGTAGGAAGTCTCATGTATGCCATGTTATGCACTAGACCTGACATTTATTTTGCCGTAGGCATGGTTAGCAGATATCAGTCAAATCCTGGACGAGAAAATTGAACAACAGTTAAGCATATAATCAAGTACCTGAAAAGGACTAGGGATTACATGCTAGTCTATCATTCGGATGAGTTGGTGCCCATAGGGTACACAGACTCAGATTTCCAGTCTTATATGGACTCTAGAAAGTCAACCTCAGGAAATGTGTTAACTTTGGGAGGTGGAGCCATTGTTTGGAGAAGCATCAAGCAAACCTGTGTTGCTGATTCTACTATGGAAGCCGAATATATAGCAGCTTCTGAAGCAGCTAAGGAGGCAGCGTGGCTCAGAAACTTCATGAAAAACTTGGCGGTTGTTCCTGCAATAGAAATGCCACTTACAATGTTTTGTGATAATAGTGGAGCGGTTGCAAATTCAAAGGAACCACGAAGTCATAAGAAGGCAAAACACATTGAGCGAAAATACCATTTGATTCGAGACATAGTACAGAGAGGGGATGTGATGGTAGTGAAGATTGCATCAGAAAAAAACCTTGCAGACCCTTTCACAAAAGCTTTACCGCAAAAGTCTTTTGATAGAAATGTTGAAGGAATGGGTGTTAGAATTGTAGGTGCATGGTTATGAGTCTAAGTGGGAGATTGTTAGGATATACTATTAACCATGCGTTTTGATGTAGTATTAATATTGAACAATTGTTCATTCATTTATTCAATTCAATAAAGTGTTACATTAAATAGATCAATTGTCATATATATGTCCTTAACTTATATAGATGATTTGGTGTATAGAGTTTAAGCTTATACACAGAAGATTAAATCATCGGTTCTTATAATTAAAATTTATAGTTCACAATCATAGATGGAAATTTGGGCAAAATCATCAGAAAGATTGTAGCATGAGATTAATTGTAATTTATCTTGATTATGAGAATGGCATGGTTCTAACTTCTCGTGCTAGTGCATTTGGTATGTATTGAACGAGACCAAGCAGAGATAGTTGTTTTAGACTGATTGATAAAAACATATTCTCTAGACTATTAAATGTACTTATATTCTTAATCTTGATATAACGATTATGATCTGTATATATTAATTATCATTTTGATTTATTAAAAGGTGAGATTTTGAGATGGGTCAATATGCCTGGTAGATTGGACGATAATAATATATATTGGTGAAATAATTAGTTAATTGATGGAATCCATGTCTCAGTATAGAGATAGATGATACACCTTTTATGAGAAGCTTATAAGTTTTCATGTGTAAACCCGGCCGGTAGATTTATGAATCTGGCACATGAAATAAGTTAAGTATTGCTCTAAAAGAAGTTAATCATTGAACTAAATTCGTCAGTAATTTAATTTATAATTTAATTTATTGATTAGTATCGGTAATCTTAACACGGGGAATCAAATAAGTGTTTAGTGGTGAATTTCGAAATAAATAGAGGAGTTCAATTATGAATTTTTAGTGGAATGATTTGTAATTTACTATGGTAAGAATAATTCAAATTAATTATTTAGAATTAATTTCATAATAGGAAGCCTCAGTAATAAATTTTGTGGTCCCTCCAGTGCCCAATTTAACTAGAACTCAGAATCATATTTTCTAGTAGAAGATGGAGAAGTAGCGTGTCTTTTTTCTTTAAAGGGAAGAAACGTGTGTTTTCAAGTTTTCTTGAAGAAAAAGAATTTGCTTTTCTTCTCCTCTTTGGACTAGGAAGACATCTCTATAAATAGGCATTCTTCTAACCTAGATTGTTTTTTATTATTTTATATACAATACTTGCCCACCCAAGTATTGATAGAGCTCAATTGTTGATTGGGATCACTGTAGAATACTATAGAGCTGGAGTTGGATTTACTTCAAGATATCTGCACACGCTTCAAGAGGTAATCCTAAGTTAATTTTCAGCATACTTTGTATGTGATGACTATTTGTGGTTGTTGTTTATATTCATTCAAGATGTATGATTCTGGAATGCTTCCGCTGTGTATGCTATTTTCCAACAATTTATACCATTGTTTTCACCTTTGCATTTAGGTATATTTGCCTTTAGTGTACGGATAGTAATTAAGAGAATGCATACAACCTAATCGTAATTAAGTGAGTGCATACAAGCTAATCATAACGAGTAAAATTGTATACATTAATACAATCATTAAAATGAATGAATACAGGTACATGATATAAAGTACCGGTAATGATTGATAAAGGGGAGGAAATGAGACATGTGAATTTAGAGTGACGAAATACAACTCCCCTATAATTTTTTGTTGTTTGTATCATTTTATATATATATATTACACACATTTAATAATTGAACAAAATAAAATTGCATTGACTAGATTTCTTTAGTTCACTTAATAATGGAAAGAAAACAAAAATGCATTGACTAGATTTTTAGTTCAGATGATACTTTATTATTATAATAAAAAATAAGACCTTTCAAGTAAATCATGTAAACTAAATATCCAAATAAATTCTTTCAAACACTTACCAAACTAATAACTCCATTTGATGATTCAAATTGTCATTGTATTGTCCATTCCATCAATAGTCGTTATTAACAATGATTTTTTTGATGACTTTTACACTACGAAATCTACATCGATGTTAAGTCAAATTTTAGCATAAAGATCATCACATCAAATAAAATGTACTATCAGATGAGAAAAATGTGTTCATTTAACTCCGATGTCGATAAAGAGTACTCTAGAGATGCAGACGACGATGTCGACATCTACATGTCTAGAGTACTCTTTGTTGACACTGAAATTAGATTGAACATATTTTGTTCATCTGGTAGTACATTTTTATATAGTCCAGTTATATATATCGCTAACATTCAACTCAATATCAATTTTGCTTTTGGTTTGTAACAACAAATGTATTCGATAGTAAGTGTTGTCGTGAAAGTCATCTTCAGTAACAATTACTGATGAGATGGATGAGACAATGTCAATTTTAGTGATCAGATGGAATTATTAGTTGGGAACAGTGTTTTAAAACACTCTTTTGGGACTCGCTTCGGGGCTTGCTTTGGGGACGGTCTCTAGCAAAATGCATCGAGACTCAAGTGTGACACTTACTTCTACAAGACTTACGCTCTAAGCGTCCGACTGTACGTCCTAAGCACACCCAATGCCCAACGCCTAACGCTCGAGACTCACCTAAAAGATCTTACACAAATTATGTGTTAAAAATTTTAATTAACACTGTCGACCCTCATAATTCTTGAATAAATGAATGATATGTAACTTTATAATCTATAAAGATAACAAGTTTGAGAGTAAATCAAACAGCAAATGTAGTATCATATATTTACTATTTGACAATACTATGAAGGTAATTATATATTACGTAACATTTCTCTTACAAATATGTAGTGAAATTTTACTTTTTCACTTATCATTGGTCTTCATGGTTTTGTCATATGTCAGAAAATTATCATATTTTATTTAACTATTTGAAAGCAATGTTATTTTTATTCATGATAGAGTGATGTTTATTATTAATACTTGTAAGTTTATTGATTATTTTCTTTTAGGGTTGGGTTGAGGGGGGGGGGGGGGGGGGAGGAGGAACATTGTATAGTATGATGTCTCTCTCTATAGATATATGTATATATACTTCTATTATTAGAAAGTTACGATATTAGATTATTTATACTTGTATAGTCATGTTTAATTATTATTGGTGTGATGATATTTCTCAAATAGTAATTATGGTACTTTTTTTTTCTTTATTATAGATTATCAATACTTATCTCAAATAAAATTCATAATATAATTTCTATATATTATAGTTTTTTCATAAAAATTATTTGTAAAATAATTAGTAATAAAACTATAAAATTGAATATACATGAGACTACGCCCCGTAGATCCATGGGACTTACACCTCCCCCCATATCGTATAAAATGTCTCGCCTCACGCCCTCCGCCTTTTAAAACACTGATCGGAAAAGTGTTGGAAGAATCTATTTGGGTAATTAGTTTGCTTAATTTACTTATAGAGACTATTAGTAGTCAAGTATAATTTGAATTAAAGAAATCTAGTTAATGCAATTTGTTTTCTTTTTCATATATGTATATATGTGAAAAGAATATAGTACCTCTGAGAATCTTGTTGTCCCTCTTTTTCTCCCCTTTTCCTTCCCAATGTAATATATATTTTCGACATTTTATAGAAATATTATATATATTTATTAACTAATTACATTCTATTTCAGAAGTTCTTTTAGTTGTAAAATTTTTAAATTTTTCATTGCTTTTAGATACATTTCATAGTTATTCTATATAAAAAAATTATACATTTCTTAATGCATATATATTCAAGAGGAGACAAAAATGTATCTAAAAAGAAGAGAGTATAGAAATAATTTATATATACTTAATAATGAGAAGAAATAAATATAACTGACCAGATTTCTTTAATTTAACTTTTTTTCTAAAAAAAAAAAAGACACACTATCTATGATGCTAGGAGAAGGCAAAAGATAAATAAAAAATATAATATAATATAGTGAGAAATTCAATTCAAGTGACCAGATTAATTTTATTTCCTAAAAGAGCGAATCCTAGATCCGCCTATATGGCGTCCTCACAGACAGGGAAAGATCTACTTGTACAGGTGAGGATGTCACGATATACAGTTATCTTAAAAAAATAATTGTATATATATATGTGTGTGTGTGTGTGTGTGTGTGTGTGTGTGTATAAAATTCAATATATATTACTTTTGTCACCCAGTAATTGAAGTGTGGGACAACTCAATTGGCGAAGGAGAAGGCTTGCCACACGGCCAATCTGGGTTTGAACCTTGTTGCCAACACCTCTACTTTTGCTTGCTCCTTGCTCCTTTTTTTCTTCTCTTTTTTGTCTTTTTCATTAGTGTGTAAAATCTTATTTTTTGAATTAATTACGAAAATTATACCTTTTAGTTTACTTGTTATCATTATCTCATATAAGTTTTACAAATTATCAAAATTCCTCATTTTTGCGCATAATATTAATGTATCTCGCGGATCACATTAGTGTATCATGTGTAAATGTCACGACCCAAATCCGAGCCGCGACTGGCACCCACACTTACCCTCCTATGTGAGTGAACCAACCAATCTAACCCTTAACATTTCAACGTATATCAACAGAAAGTAATGCGGAAGACTTAAACTCATTAATAAAAACAATTCAAAACTATTATTATCATCCCCAAAATCTGGAAGTCATCATCACAAGAACATCTACAATCAAATGACTAAACTAAGAGTATTCTAAAAGCTAAAAATACATAAGAAGATAGTCCATGCCGGAAGTTCAAGGCATCAAGACTTGAAGAAGAAGATCCAGTCCAAGCTAGAAGCATTAGCTCACCCTGAATTTCCGATGTAGTAAGACTGACTTGAATTACTGTTGAGTTGAAGACGATGGCACGTTTGCTGCACTCCACAAATAAACAAGAAGAAAACATAAAAGTAGGGGTCAGTACAAAACACGGGTACTGAGTAGATATCATCGGCCAACTCAAAATAGGGGACAGTATATATCAATATTATCGTAAATCAACTATAAAACTCAACATGTAGCCACAACAAGTATTATAATCATCAATAAGTACCATCAAGTTCATCCATGAGGGCTCAAGCCTCAACACCATACTCATTTGGGAATTATGTTCATTAGATTGAGTATATTATCGTCTTTCAAGATTCATTATCTTTAATTCTCTTGTGTCGGTACGTGACACTCCGATCCCTCATATTCTACGTGTCGGTTCGTGACACCCGATCCCCTAATTCTACGTGTCGGTTCGTGACACCCGATCCCCTAATTCTACGTGTCGGTTCGTGACACCCGATCCCCTAATTCTACGTGTCGGTTCGTGACACCCGATCCCCTAATTCTACGTGTCGGTTCGTTACACCCGATCCACTAATATCATTCTGTAAATCATCAGGCCTTCTCTATACCAAGGCATCATCAATCCCATTACTTTAATTCATCAAGCCTTCTTCTATACCAAGGCATCATTATTAATAATGTATATTAAAGTTTCCTTTCAAGATTTGGGATTCAATATTTTCATCATGCTCATCTTATCACAATCACACAATCATATTCATGCAAACATACAATTAAGCATATAGTAGGGTTTACAATACTACCAATACATATCATTCTCTATTAAGAGTTTACTATGAAAGCATGAAAACCATAACCTACCTCCACCGAAGATTAGTGATCAAGCAAGCAAATTTTTCTCCAAGCTTTGTTTCTCCCTTCTCGTTCGATTCTCCCTCTCTCTCTTGTTCTTTCTATTTTCTTTATTCAAACCCTCTTTCTTTTACCCTAATTAGTATATAATTAAGAATAAAAGATGACAATAATACCCCACTAATTAACTTAGGGTTACCTCTTTTAACCCCTCAAGAATTTGAGTTATTAATATAAACCCACGAACTTTATAATTAAGGCAAGAATAGTCAAAAACGTCCCTTAAAACTTAACCAGAAATCCGACTCTGCCTGGGATTTGCGCAACCTGTGACGGGCCGTCGTGCCTGCGACGGTCCGTCCTGCAGGTCGTCGTAGAGTTCAGAGACCCAAATTTCCACCAAGGGTCTGTGACGGTCCGTCACACCTGTGACGGTCCGTCCTGCCATTCCGTCACAAAGTTCAGAGAGTCGATTTTTAGTACCCAATTTCAGATTTGCTAAGTGTTTTGAAACGAGACCCTGCGACGGTCCGTCGTGCCCATGACGGTCCATCGTGGGGTCCGTTGCTTCTGCCAGTTTTTCCAGAATTGAAGTCTGTTGCTCAAAACGACTAAATGGGTCGTTACATTAGATACCAATTTACCCATCGTTCGTCCCCGAACGATCAAAAGAAGGAAAACAAGGGCGAAAAGGAGTACCTGAATCTTTAAACAGATGTGGGTATCTTTCTCGCATATCCGCCTCCTTCTCCCAAGTGGCTTCTTCAACCGGTCGATTCTTCCATCGCACCTTGATGGATGCAATCTCTCTTGACCTCAACTTGCGAACTTCTCTATCTAAAATAGCAACAGGCTCCTCCTCATAAGACAAGTTCTCATCAAGCAAAACTGAATCCCAACGGATAATGTAGTTTCCATCCCCATGGTAGCTTTTCAACATCGACACATGGAATACCGGATGTACTCCGGACAGCCCTGGAGGCAAGGCTAACTCATAAGCCACCTCCCCCACTCGCTTAAGTACTTCAAATGGTCCAATGTACCTTGGACTTAGTTTACCCCTTTTTCCAAACCGCATCACCCCTTTCATGGGTGAAACTTTCAACAAGACTTGTTCACCCTCCATGAACTCTAAGTCTCTAAAATTTCGATCTGCATATTCTTTTTGTCTACTTTGCGCCGCTAGAAGCTTTTCTTGAATAGACTTCACTTTTTCCATCGAATCCCTCAAAAGGTCAGTACCCTAAGGCCTAACCTCAAATGCATCAAACCAACCAATGGGAGACCTACATCTCCTACCATACAAGGCTTCGAATGGAGCCATGTCAATGCTTAAGTGATAGCTATTATTGTATGAAAACTCCGCTAAGGGTAGAAAGCTATCCCAATGACCACCAAACTCTATCACACACGCACGAAGCATATCCTCCAACACTTGAATCGTCCTTTCAGACTGACCATCGGTCTGAGGATGGAACGCAGTACTAAGGTCCAACCTAGTACCCAATTCCGCATGCAATGTTTTCCAAAACTTAGAAGTAAACTGAGTACCTCTATCTGATATGATGGAGAGTGGAACCCTATGCAACCGAACAATTTCTGAGACATAGATTTTGGCTAACTTCTCTGCATTGTAAGTCACCTTGACCGGAATGAAATGAGCAGACTTAGTTAACCTATCAACAATCACCCAAATAGAGTCATACTTACCCATTGTCTTTGGAAGACCAACCACAAAATCCATTGCAATCCTTTCCCACTTCCATTCCGAAATGGGCATTCTCTGAAGTGTTCCTCCGGGCCTTTGGTGTTCATACTTTACTTGTTGACAGTTTGGACATTTGGCAATAAAATCCACAATGTCACGCTTCATTCTACTCCACCAAAAGTGTTGTTTTAGGTCACGATACATCTTGGTTGCGCCCGGATGTATAGAATACCTTGAACTATGAGCCTCTGTCAGAATAGTATTGATCAAATCATCGACGCGAGGCACACATACCCTTCCCTTGATTCTCAAAACACCTTCCTCATCGATTTGTGCTTCCTTAGCCTCTCCTCGCAATACCTTATCTTGGATTCTTCTTAGTTTCTCATCATCAAACTGTTTTCCCTTAATTTTGTCAAGAAAGGAAGATTTTGCCTCCACCGAAGCCAACAATCCTCCCTTCTCATTTACTTCTAATCTCATCAAGTCATTAGCTAGAGTTTGAACCTCTCTAGCCAATGGGCGTCTAGAAGCTTGCAAGTGAGCTAGACTTCCCATGCTTCCCGCCTTCCTACTTAAAGCATCCGCTACAACATTCGCCTTCCTCGGATGATATAAGATAGTGATATCGTAGTCCTTTAGTAACTCCATCCATCTCCTCTGTCTTAAGTTCAAATCTTTCTGAGTGAAGACATACTGAAGGCTACGATGATCTGTATAGATCTCACACTTAACCCCATATAAATAGTGTCTCCATTGTTTTAATGCAAACACTACCGCGGCCAATTCCAAATCATGAGTGGAATAGTTACGTTCATGCACTTTTAATTGTCTCGAAGCATAAGCAATCACACTCTTCTCTTGCATTAGTACTGCACCCAAACCAGAATAAGATGCATCACAATAAACAATGAAGTTCTTACCCTCTACTGGCAAAGTAAGGATAGGTGCGGTAGTCAACAAAGTCTTGAGCTTCTGAAAGCTTTCCTCACACTCATCCGACTATACAAATGGAACATTCTGCTTAGTCAAGTTCGTCAATTGGGAAGCAATAGAAGAGAATCCCTTGACAAATCGGCGGTAGTAGCTAGCTAACCCAACAAAGCTCCTTATTTCTGACACATTAGTGGGTCTTACCCAATTCTTCACTGTCTCAATCTTAGAAGGATCCACCATCACTCCATCCTTAGAAACCACGTGCCCCAAGAAGGACACCGCATCTAGCCAAAACTCACACTTAGAGAACTTGGCATAAAGCTTTTTCTCCCTCAACATTTCCAATACCATTCTCAAATGCTCTTCATGTTCCTTCTTTATCTTTGAGTATACCAATATATCATCAATAAATACGATCACGAAGAGGTCCAAATATGGCTTAAAAATCCCGTTCATCAAGCTCATGAACGCAGCAGGGGCATTCGTAAAACCAAAGGACATCACTACAAATTCGTAATGCCCATACCTCGTTTGAAAAGCAGTCTTTGGTACATCCGTTGCCCGTATTTTCAATTGATGATAACCGGATCTCAAGTCAATCTTAGAGAAGACACAAGCACCTTGTAACTGATCGAACAAATCATCAATGCGGGGAAGAGGATACTTGTTCTTTATGGTTACCTTATTTAGTTGTCTGTAGTCTATACACATTCGAAAACTCCCATCCTTCTTCTTTACAAACAAAACCGTAGCACCCCAAGGAGATGCACTTGGTCTAATGAAGCCTTTGTTCAATAACTCTTGAAGTTGTGCTTTTAACTCTCTTAACTCCACGGGAGCCATTCTATAAGGGGGTATAGAAATGGGGCGAGTACCAGATTCAAGATCAATACAGAAGTCAATATCCCTATCCGGTGGCATACCAGGAAGATCTGCAGGGAACACATCCAGAAACTCACGAACTACTGAAACCGACTCAATCGAAGGTACTTGGGTAGTGTCATCCTTGAGATGTGCCAAGAAAGCTAAACACCCTTTACTAATCATTTTCTTAGCACGAAGAAAGGAGACGATTCGGACCGGATTGGAAGTGTAGTCACCCTCCCACACTAACGGATTTGTCCCAGGCTTGGCTAACGTCACCGTTTTAGCATTACAATCCAAGATTGCAAATTGCGGAGAAAGCCAAGTCATACCCAGAATTACGTCAAAATCAACCATTTCTAAGGTAACCAAATCTACATAAGTGTTGCTCCCCACAAAGTTTACCAAACAAGACCTATATACCTTTTCAACTACCACAGACTCACCCACCGGAGTAGAGACACGAATAGGCATATCAAGTAATTCACAATGTAAATTTAGACCATTAGCAAATGAGGAAGATACATAAGAAAACGTGGATCCAGGATCAAACAATACAGAAGCCATGCAATCACAAACCAGAAGATTACCTGTGATGACAGCATCAGATGCCTCCGCTTCAGACCGCCCAGGGAAAGCGTAACAATGGGCCCTATCGTTCGTCTATCCGTTGCCCCTACCATGTTGTGATGTAGTGGCCCCAGTTTGCCCATTACCTCTGCCGTTTTGGTGACCGCTATTACCTCGACCACCACGCCCTCCAGAAAAACGACCTCTACCATGACCACCTCTACCTCTAGTTATTGGGGGTCTGTAACTTGGTCTGGGACAATTTCTCCTAATATGTCCAATCTCCCCACATCCATAACATTCTTTGGAGTCGATCATATGCCCCTCGGAGAAGTGTTGACCGGTCTGAGGTGGTCCCCCAACTACAGTCTGTAGTGAAGACTGAATTGGTCGGACTGAGTAACTTCCCGAACCTTGTCCTCTAGTGTAAGAACCATTAAACTCACCTACCTTTCGAATTCTTTTTGATGTCGATGTTGTGGTGAAGTCGTCTGGCTTCACTCCTTCCACTTCTATCACAAAGTCTACCACCTCTTGGAAGGATTTTGCCGTTGCCGCTATCGTAAGGCCGAAATCCGCAATTCTGACCTCAACCCCTTCACAAACCGGCGAATCCGCTCTTGAGGACTGAAACAGAGTTGAGTGGCATATCTGGATAGTGCACGAAACTTAGCCTCATAAGCATTAACCGACATCCTACCTTGCTCTAGGTTCAAGAACTCATCCCTTTTCCTATCCCTCAAAGTCCGGGGGATATAATTCTCCATAAACAAACTAGAGAATGAGGCCCAAGTCATAGGTGGTGCCTCTATTGGTTGACACTCGATATGTGACCGCCATCACATTTTGGCGTTCCCTTGAAACTGATAAGTCACAAACTCCACACCAAACCGTTCTACTATACCCATCTTGTGTAGTAACTCGTGACAGTCAACCAGAAAATCATAGGCATCCTCCGATTCAGCACCCTTGAAGACCGGAGGTTTCAATTTCAAGAACTTACTGAAAAGTTCATACTGATCATTTGTCATTATAGGCCCAGTAGTCAGACGTGGAAATGTGCCTATGTCCAATGGAACATCCATGCGGGGAGCCATAGTAGCCGCATGTTGTACTTCTGAAACCGGAGGTGTTGGCACAGAAAACACTGGAGGTGCCTGACCTTGATCAGATAACCCGCTAAGATAAGCCAGAACCTGATTGATCATCTCTGGGGTAGGTTGGGGTGGCATTTCCTCATTTTGCACTTGTTCAGTTTCCCCATCCTCCCCTTCTCTTATTACTTCCTCGGTCGGTGGAGAAGTCACTGCCCTAGTATCAGATGGGCTAGGTGCTTGTCCTCTCCCTCTAGAGGACGTCCTCCCACGACCTCTTCCACGGCCCCTTGCCGCTGTTCTTCCTCGAGCCACAGCCCCAGTGGCTGGCTTAGTTGTTTCTTGTCTGGCCGATGTTGGTGTTGGCGTAGTCGTTGCTCTAGTTCTAACCATCTGCGAAAGAGAGTGAAGATGGTCAGATACCAATTCGTATCGCCTAGATACCAATTGGACTCAAGTAGTAGCACGAAAGAAAGAATGAAAGAGTGAAATTTTTCCTAAAGTCTTATAGCCTCTCAAGGAAAAGTAAAGGCGTCCCCCTACCGTTCCTTAAGACTCTACTAGACCGGTTCTTGTGTGATGAGACCAACGAACCTAATGCTTTGATACCAAGTTTGTCACGACCCAAATCCGAGCCGCGACTGGCACCCACACTTACCCTCCTATGTAAGCGAACCAACCAATCTAACCCTTAACATTTCAACGTATATCAACAGAAAGTAATGCGGAAGACTTAAACTCATTAATAAAAACAATTCAAAACTATTATTATCATCCCCAAAATCTGGAAGTCATCATCACAAGAACATCTACAATCAAATGACTAAACTAAGAGTATTCTAAAAGCTAAAAATACATAAGAAGATAGTCCATGCCGGAAGTTCAAGGCATCAAGACTTGAAGAAGAAGATCCAGTCCAAGCTAGAAGCATTAGCTCACCCTGAATTTCCTATGTAGTAAGACTGACTTGAATTACTGTTGAGTTGAAGACGATGGCACGTTTGCTGCACTCCACAAATAAACAAGAAGAAAACATAAAAGTAGGGGTCAGTACAAAACACGGGTACTGAGTAGATATCATCGGCCAACTCAAAATAGGGGACAGTATATATCAATATTATCGTAAATCAACTATAAAACTCAACATGTAGCCACAACAAGTATTATAATCATCAATAAGTACCATCAAGTTCATCCATGAGGGCTCAAGCCTCAACACCATACTCATTTGGGAATTATGTTCATTAGATTGAGTATATTATCGTCTTTCAAGATTCATTATCTTTAATTCTCTTGTGTCGGTACGTGACACTCCGATCCCTCATATTCTACGTGTAGGTTCGTGACACCCGATCCCCTAATTCTACGTGTCGGTTTGTGACACCTGATCCCCTAATTCTACGTGTCGGTTCGTGACACCCGATCCCCTAATTCTACGTGTCGGTTCGTGACACCCGATCCCCTAATTCTACGTGTCGATTCGTGACACCCGATCCCCTAATTCTACGTGTCGGTTCGTGACACCCGATCCACTAATATCATTCTGTAAATCATCAGGCCTTCTCTATACCAAGGCATCATCAATCCCATTACTTTAATTCATCAAGCCTTCTTCTATACCAAGGCATCATTATTAATAATGTATATTAAAGTTTCCTTTCAAGATTTGGGATTCAATATTTTCATCATGCTCATCTTATCACAATCACACAATCATATTCATGCAAACATACAATTAAGCATATAGTAGGGTTTACAATACTACCAATACATATCATTCTCTATTAAGAGTTTACTATGAAAGCATGAAAACCATAACCTACCTCCACCGAAGATTAGTGATCAAGCAAGCAAATTTTTCTCCAAGCTTTGTTTCTCCCTTCTCGTTCGATTCTCCCTCTCTCTCTTGTTCTTTCTATTTTCTTTATTCAAACCCTCTTTCTTTTACCCTAATTAGTATATAATTAAGAATAAAAGATGGCAATAATACCCCACTAATTAACTTAGGGTTACCTCTTTTAACCCCTCAAGAATTTGAGTTATTAATATAAACCCACGAACTTTATAATTAAGGCAAGAATAGTCAAAAACGTCCCTTAAAACTTAACCAGAAATCCGACTCTGCCTGGGATTTGCGCAACCTGTGACGGGCCGTCGTGCCTGCGACGGTCCGTCCTGCAGGTCGTCGTAGAGTTCAGAGACCCAAATTTCCACCAAGGGTCTGTGACGGTCCGTCACACCTGTGACGGTCCGTCCTGCCATTCCGTCACAAAGTTCAGAGAGTCGATTTTTAGTACCCAATTTCAGATTTTCTAAGTGTTTTGAAACGAGACCCTGCGACGGTCCATCGTGGGGTCCGTCGCTTCTGCCAGTTTTTCCAGAATTGAAGTCTGTTGCTCAAAACGACTAAATGGGTCGTTACAGTAAAATGTACCTCGTGAATTAGAATAGTGTATCTCGTGCATCAAATTAGTATATCTCGCACATCAAATTAGTGTATCATGTGTAGAATGTACATCAGATTTGTATATCATGTATAAAATGTAATGTATCCTAATTAACGATTAATGTATCTCGCACATTAGAGTAATGTATCAGCGCTTATATATTATATTCGTTTTGAGGAGTAATTATAAACTTTTAAGGGATAGATTACACTTTTGCCTTAAAAGTATGTGATTTTGTAATTTGCCCTATTTTTTCTCCATTCATTCTTATTTATTTACTTTATTAATTCAAATTGACTCCTTTTCGTAATTAATTTGTAATTTTTTTTAACTTTCTATTGTACTAATTATTAATCTCTTAGATAGTAGTGTTAGATATTCATTCTTTTATCAATTAAACTGAATAAGAACATCAAATAAATATTATTTAGAATATATTTAAAAAGTAGTTTTTAAAACATATAAGTTTTTAGAATGATGAATATTGTTATTAGAGTTTTTTTTAATATAAAGGTTTGCTAAGTAAAATGACTAGGTTGAGACTACAATTTTTATTCTTTCCCTATTATATATCGCCAAAAATACATAAGGCAACAGAATATGAACATATTATGTTAATACTATTAGATGGTTTATACAAGCTCAAATTTTAATATGAAGTTTTTTTTTCTCAAATCGGAAAAGGGCCTAAAATATCCTTGAAGTATTGAAAATGGTACGAAATTACCCTTCATCCACCTATTGGCTTTAAAATGTCATTCGCATCCACCTATTGGCTCCAAAATACCCTTGTCATCCACCTTTGATTCAAAATTGACCACTTATTTAATTGTTTTAAAATTGAACTCTTTAAATATTTTTTAAAATATTTGGCGTTCAACTATTGGTTATAATTTAATTTATTAATATAATTTATAAACCAACCCACTACACACTAATTACTAACTAAATCCCATCGAATTAATAATTCAATCATCATATCAAAATCTTCATAAACACTAATAAATTACAATGAAATTAGAGTCCTGAAAATGACATCCAAAATTATTCAAGTCCGAATTGAAGCCCCAACTAAATTTAGGTTGAGCCGCTTATTTAGGAGGACAGTTTCAATAGGATTCTCTTTCAAGATTGGATTAGAAATTTATGATTACAGGTAAATAAGTAATACACTGGAATTAATTCATGTACTTTTTTAAATTTAACTTTATAAATATTTATAATTTTTTAAAAACCTTTAATATATTATTTTGGAAAAAAGTTACATATGAAGTAACATTACATAATTGAGACGTAAGAATAATTAAGATGAACATAGTCAGACTTTTAAGTTTATCGGTAATTTTTATTTAGATACTTGAATGTATAATAATTTACTTCTATGGATATTTTCGCCTCAAATTTATAAAAAACAATCAATTGATAGTAGCTTTTCTGTTGTTGCATTAATAATGTGACTGTTTTATTAATTTGGAGGGGTTTAATTAGTAATAGGTGGGCAGTAGATTAATTTATAAATTATACTAATAAGTTAAATTATAACAAATAGTTGAGAGCCACGTATTTAAAAAAATATTTAAATAGTTTAATTTTAAAATCATTAAATAAGTGGTCAATTTTGAACCAAAAGGTGACAAGAGTCTTTTGGAGCCAATAGGTGGGTGCGAAGGGTATTTTGGAGCCAATAGGTGGATGAAAGGTAATTTTGTACCATTTCCAATACTTTGAGGGTATTTTAGGCCCTTTTCCGTTCTCAAATTTCAGCGAATAAGACATCTAATTTCAAAAAGGAAATAAAACTTGAATTGTTTAGTTATCTTAATTTCATAATATCTAAAAGAAAATATTACTAACATGCATATTTGATCAATTTGTTTTTAAAAATAATAATAATCAATAACCCAAATTGTAACCTAAAATTAAAGCAATCTATCTTTTTATCTTACTTGAACGTTGTGGCACCCACGATCTTCAAATTCTAGACCGCATCTGCTCACAGATCATGATTTTTAGTTTAGCCTTAAAAGTCGCAACCTTATAAAAAAGTCGTAACTATTTAGAAAAGTCAGAACTCTTTACAAAAGTCACAAATTTTCACAAAAGTCACAACTTATCATTTTTCATTCACACCTTTTAAAATCCAATGCTTAATTCAAGACACCAAAAGAAGAAAGACTAAACAAAAAAATTGATTTCAATTCTAATGCAACATTGCTACTTTTGCATCTCTTAATCCGCAACTCATAACGCTGATGTAATGGTTGAATTCATAACATTTGTTTACTTAGTAAACAAAATTCCTATTTCAACCACAATTATTTATAGAATTTTTTTCGTTATAAGGGAATCAAATTCAACTACTTTAATTAAGCTTCTTATGAAGTGTTTCTCATTCCTCGAAGTTTTCTTCCTAAAAATTCCTAAAGCTTAGGGCCCGTTTGGATTGACTTAAAATATATAGCTTTTAAGTCAAACATAAAAAGTCAAACTGAAATGACTTTTAAGTCAAAAAATAAAAAGTAGGGGGAGACTTATACTTTTGGTTTTGGACTTATTTTTAGTCATTTTTTACCTTGTCAAACACTTCTCAACTTATTTTAAGTCATTTTTTATTTATTTTTATATATTTGTCAAACACTTCAAAAGTCAAAAACTAACTTAAAAGTAGGTTTGACCGACTTTTAAGTCAATTCTAACACCTCTTAATATCTTACTGCAAGCCATAGTAATTCATGTAACTATTGCAATTTCTTGTTGCTATTTTGATGACTTTCTTTTTAACTATATTAAAAATCTCAACAAGGATGGTTGAAAACTGATCCTCTTTTGTCCTTTTTAACATGCTTCTTCATATATATTTTGGTTAGTAAACAATACTTCTATTTCTGTAACTATCATTTGTTTGGTTTTTCCGTTATAAGGAAGTCGAATAAAAATACATTAATTAAGCTTCTTATAAAGTGTGTTTTATTTCTCAAAGCTTTCTTACTCCCATTTCATGAAACTTAATCTTTTATTACAAGTCATAGTCATTCATGCAATTTCTTTTTTTGCTATTCTTGTGACTTTTTGGAACTCAGTTAAAAATTCCAGCAATGATGCTTGAAAATTGATCTTCTCTTTTCTTCATTTCTACAAGCTTCTTATATACTTTATGGAAAAATTGATTGTGGTTATGCTATATTTGATAGCAGACAACAACAAATATGAGATAACTAATGCAGAACCATGCAATGGTGAAATTTGTTAAAAGAACCAAATCGATTTTTCTCTTGCTTGTCATAGTTAGTATATAATTGTGATTGTTTTATTTTAGGTAAAAATATTTTATATGTCATTTCACTCTTCTTAAAATACTAGTAAAGAGACAATAAGTCCACTTATCTTATCGCAAGTTGACTTATTTGTCATGTTTCTTCCTCTCTTTTTTTTTTGACATAATAAAGATCAAGTTTTCTTGAAACTAATTGATGCATGCACATTAACGAAGAGTGCTAGAACTTTATCGACATTAATTTATTGTTTTAGATTCAGTGTACTACTATAGGCTTTAGAAACATTTATAAAGAGTATTAATCGTCTCATAAAAAAATATTTAGCAGCAATTAAGTTATTAGTTGGCATTAAAAATGATTTTTGGTGTAGTGATATACCTCTTTTTTTTTGGCTTCTTTCAATTAAATTTGTGAACTAAAAACTTTGATACACCCCGACAGACTATCTTTTTTAAAACTATGTTAAGCAACATGTCTTTTTCTTCTTGATTATTAGGAAAGTAAAATCATCTTTATTATTATTTGTGGATATTTTTGAGCTCAAGTGCTCAAAAAATTATGCTATTAGATTTTAATATGTTATGTTTCAAAATTTTGATATCCAGTTGTGAACAACTCCATTTAGATGTCACATATTGCTTGGTTGATCATTGCATTAATTCTTTGTAACTGTCTACTATAACCATAACAATAACAATAATTCAATTCCAAAGAAATTGAGGTCGGTGACATAAAACCTAAAATAGTAATGAACTTTCTGAGATAATGAGAAAACCTTTATGATGTTAACAATTTTAGGGTCATTTTTTATATATACATAATATAACATACTATAATAAAAAAGAAAATGATGTTCCTAAGAAAGGAGCGAAGGTCCCTCATTGGAATTTAGTTTATTTTGTTCTTGTATGGACTTAATGGTCCACTTTACTTGGGAGTGTTGTTTGAAACTATTCTGTCTGTTTTTTAACGTGTTTGATGTTGTTCTATGACTTCCTGAAATTTAAAAAATTTTGTTACTTCTTACCAAATATTTTCACGAAGATTTTCATATATTTCTTGCGTATACTTAAAATTTCTCTACGACTCATAATTTTCTCATAACAAAAAAAAAATTGCATTTTAAAATTTTAGAAAAACGTTTTGGCTTAAATAAAATAATCTTGATAATATAATGTATGTGTCAAAAATACGAATATTATTAAATGATCATAGATAAGCTTAAAAAAATAGTTCAATCACGTGCGAAGCTCAGATAATCTATCTAGTTTACTTAATAATGAAAAGAAAATAAATTACTTGACCATGTTTCTTCAATTTAGAATTATTTTTTTTAAAAAAAAAAATCTATAATTCTAGGAGAAGAGAAAAAAATATTATAAAATAAGATAAATTTGAAAAGAAATCCAACTCAAAGTGTCCAGATTAATTGTATTTTCTAAATAATGATAAAAAATTAAGCATGAAAGTGGAAAGAAAAAAAAAACAAATTGCATTAACTAGATTTCTTTGGTTAAGATAATACTTGACTATAAATAGGACTTCTCAAGTAAACCATGTAAATTAAATACACAAATAGATTCTTTCAACACTTTTCCAATCAATAACTTCTCAGGACTCGGGCCATCACTGTCTCATCCATCTCGTTGGTAATCGTTACTGATGATTATTTTTACGATAAATCTTTATCATCGAATTTAGTGTCGCAATACGAAATTATATTGATGTTAAGTTTAATGTTAACTTAGAGACTGTCATAATAAATAAAAATGTATTACTAGATGAGGAAAACATGCTCAATCTAATTACTTCGTTGTCAACAAATAGTACTTTAAAGATACAGACGACGACGTCTAAGCCTACATTTCTAGAGTATCTTTGTCTGTACCAGAGTTAGATTGAGCATATTTCCTTCTTCTAGTAGAACATCTTTATTTAGTGTGGTGGTCTCTACGCTACAGTCAACTTAATATCGATGTAGATTTCAGTTTATAACAGTGAAATCAACGATAAAGAGTTATCATGAAAGTCATCTTCAATAACGATTACCGACGAGATGGATGAGATAGTGACGACTTCAATTATCAAATAAAATTATTAGTTGGGGAAGTGTTGAAAGAATCTATTTGGATATTCAATTTACCTAATTTACTTGAAGAATTGATTTATAGTCAAATATGATTTCAATTAAAGAAATCTAATCAATGCCATTTGTTTCTTTCCATTATATATATATACTAGACTATATAAGCCCGTGCAAGCAAGGGCCTAACAACGCTTTCATAACTAAAAAGATGTATTTTATTTCTCTCTTTTATAACTAAAAAGATGTATTTTATTCCTCCGTTCATGTTTGCCCCATAGTTTCTATTTTTAAAATTAAATTATAAAAACTTTAACTAACATTTTAAAATGTATCTGTTACGCAAAAAATTGTAATTTATAATATTTTTCATATAGTTTTAGAATACCTAATTTTTTTGTTCAAAATATTAACTTAATGTAATCTAATTTACCTTTAAAAATTAATTAAATTGACTTTTGATAAACGTAACATGACAAACAATTCCGAACGGAGGAATTATTAATTTTTGCATAACACTTGTGTACTCTAAATATTTGATTGTTCTATAGAATTGCAAATTAAAACAGGTTTCTCGCCGTATAAATATTGATGAAATAGCTAGCTGAAAGTCCAATCATAAGCTGAAACAATGTTGTAGAATTAGGAGAGTACTTGAGACATTTTTGGCTGGTTTCTTCAATAACTAAAATAGTACTCCTACAGCAGAATAATAATAAGCCGAGTGCGGAAGATTGAGAAACCTAAAAAATTAGATTTTTGTTAGACTAACTAAACCAATTCAAGCTTCTTACCCTCGTAAAAAAAGAAAAAAAACGAGTGTCCCTCTTAATTTCATACTCCGAAATAAAGTGAACTTTCTTACCATCCACATAACAAAATTTAGACACAATGTTTTACAAAAACATTGCAGATTCAATTCATATTAGATATATAATAACTCAAAGAGCATCACATATATGGAATAAAGTCAAGCTGATGGGAATAAGATTTTTTCCTTTTTATCCTGCGTTAATTGAAAGAAAATCCAAAAAACTAAATCAACTCTTTATAAACTTAAGGGTCTGCAATATATCATGATCTAATGTTGTCGTTATTCTTCTTGAGCAACTCCTCGTTCATCTCTTTGTTGTTGAAATCCTGCAGAGAAAAAATATAAAATGTTGCTTAATGTGTGGAAAAGGAAGGTAGAAATTAATGTCAACGCTAATTAATTATTAATGACCACCGCATTCACTTACCAACTCCTCCAGCTACTGCTTGTTCTAAGCCATACTTGTTCATCCTCAAAACTTGGAAGAATCACATGTCATCTCGTCGATAATCATATAGATAATTAACCCAAGATTAACGATCTTCTTATTTCTTCAAAGACCTCAGAGTTCTAGAAAAATATCATTGTGACACCACATACCAAGCCATAAGCAGACCATTCGCAATGTTGAACCTAGAGAAAATTCAATCTCTCTCATTATGTTTCTCCGAAAGCATAGTTCATATGAGAAACTCACTTCTCATGTAAACAAAGTATAATATTTGCTACTCATCAACTTCATAACATGTCTTCCTCTATCATATGTGAATCTCTATCGTCACTATCCAAAAAAGCTCGGTTTAAAATCCTAAATCTGTTGATACTAAGCACTCAACTTCAATATCAAAATACTTTTTTTCACTTATCACTAACTGAAAATTTCAACTTCAATCGGATTAGGGGCTTACTCCAATAAAGCCGAGTCTTTGCCTCAAAAATACTACTAAAATTTGAAAATTGCATATTCAATTAAATTAATAATTGAAACGAATTAAAAAAAATACAATAACGACATCATATCCAATGTAATCCATAAGTGAGTTCTATGGAGCTTAATAACACTACCTCACAGAGGTAATGAGAGATCCTAAGTGCAACAAATAAAAATATTCTACAGAAGAAAACATGTCAATTAATAAGGAAAAACAGTTCAACAACATCCAAAGAAAACAAACAAAAGAGATTTTTTTTTAAAAAGGGAGGGGGGGAGCAGAGTAAGGCAGTAAAGAAGAAAGAAGAAAATTAACATATTAGAAAAACAAACCTAATCATCACTATATAGCTTACGTAGAAACCAATTGACAGAACTAAACAAACAAAAATACAACACTCCTCTAAAATTTCTTATATGAAATGAACAGCTTTCAAGTTATAAAATTATATAGAAATAAAACTCTAGCATTGAGATATAAATCTCTATCCTGACAATAAAACGACTTTGAAAATATACGGACATTAAGATATAAATCCTTATTCTAACGATACAACACAAACGACTTTGAAACCGTACCAACATTGATTTATAAATCTCAATTCCGGCGATACAAACTCTTTACTTCTATGAAGCCGGATGTAAGCTTATGTCCTACTGATCTTACTCAAAAAGAGTCAATGGGAGTAGAGAAGTCCAAATTAGCAGAAGTCCTGATTTTTCAAATTGTTGATGGACCTGGGCCAACCAAGGTCCATTAGCTCATCCAGACATGGAATGACATAAGCCATAGTCGCACATAGGTCAGAGAGATCAGTCAAAAAAATTATAATATACAGAGAGAATTCTATACAAAGTATTGAAACCATAGCAACATTGAGATATAAAGTTGTATCCTGGTGATCCGAAATGAACGGGTCTTTGACATATAAAATTTAATCTGACTGCTTCTCTCCCAATTTAACATTCTACTCCTCTAAAGTATTTCTGGGAAAAAAAACCTTTTTGGAAGCAGAGGATTATTAAACTAAAGTTTGATCACTGAAATCCAGGGTTTGTAGGGTGATGGCTTTGAGGCGTATGCTTGGGTTTTCGGATGAGATAGATAATATTAGTCAAACTGATTATCACAAAGTGAAATATGACAAAGGAGTAGATAGGAAGATACAATGCTTGCACCTCTGATTTGAGTTAGCAAGGTCTGAATATTCTAGGGAAAACGGACAAATAAACCCCCTGAACTTTCGAAAATTGTATGTCAAACCCTTCGTCATACTTTTTGTCCATGAGTACCCTCGTCGTCCAATAACTAGTTCACTTGCCCCTCCCACTAACGGAAGACTAATTTTGTACACGTGAAGACTCATTTTGCACACGTGGTACAATCCTACGCCTTAACCCAAATTTCAAGTACTCATTTAACCCACCCATTACCCATTTAACAAAATAGCTACAAACCTTTAAAAAAAAAGGCCCATTCACTTTTATCTCTACTTCTTCCTCTTTAGGTCATTGCCGTCCCCATCCCCTCTTATTCTTCTTCTTTTATCTTTCCATATACTTTCTCAATCATCTACTTGATGATCTAAACAAAAGAGATCGGGAATCCAAAGCATCTATTTCTGCAAAGAAAAAAATGTCACGCTAAAATCTTGAAGAATACACTCAATCACTTTGCTTTGGATAAAGTTTCTGCAAATTAAATTAATTAACATCATCGAACAGGGAAAAAATAATTAGAGTAATTGAAAAATTCACGTTTCATTGGAGATAAAACATAATCAGATCAAGACATTGCAATCTATTTATTTGCATTATCTGCTACTTCTATGTCCTATTAAATTAAAAAAAAAAAAGAGGTAGAATTATTTCAAAGAAAAAAACGAACACCATTAAAATAAAAATATGGGATTCCAAGCTAATACAGCTTATGTTTCTTCCCCAAATGGAAACAAAGTTCTGGAAAGTTTCTGGAATCTTCTTCTTAACTAAAATCAAAAAACAAATTCAAATCTTCAACCCCACAATTCCAAAAACTCCGATTCAGATTCAGATTTCAACACATGTTCAAGATTTCTACGTGGAGTCTCGAACATGAAATCAAATTTTGATGTGGGTAATGGGTGTATCGGGTGAGTTAAATGGGTAATGGGGCAGGTTAACCGGTATTTGAAATTTGGGTTAAATATTTATATTTGATCAACCTAGGGTGAGCCGTAGGATTGTGCCACGTGTACAAAATGAGTCTTCCGTTAGTGGGAGGGGAAAATATGCACCAGTTATTGGACGGCGAGGGTATTCATGGACGAGAAGTATGACACAAGATATTGACATCCCATTTATTAAAGTTTGGAGATATATTTGTCCCAATATTCTAATACATCTCCAAACAAGCTAGCTAATCACGATTACTTAAGTTTCTCATTCATAGAAACATCTCCAATATTGACAAGTATAACTACAAAATGTAGTTATAAAGAAATATACAAATTTTAACTTTGTTTTCAATACCGACTAACAAGGGAAGTGATTAAAGCATAATCCTAAACTTTATCAAAAATAAATGACAATTTCTCATCACCTACTCTAACAATCACAAAAGATTATTTTTTAAAAATAAAAAGGCAAAGCATCTTCATTACACAATCAAAAACCAATTCAGTGCAAAATCAAGAACTCCACAAGCTTAATAAAATTAAGATAAAGACACAAGCTTTGAGCGAAAACATGAAAGAATCAAAGATCATACAAATCAATCTAAAGAAAGACAACCAATAGAAACCCGTAATATTATTACACAAATACCCTCTTCTTCTTTTTTAAAAAGGGAGAAGACTTGAATTTTTATTGTGTATAACAAATTTATTTTTACCTTTTCTTTTAGTTTTAAAATATTTTCGACGTTGTTATAATCTTAAGTGTTGTTGAAAATGTTGGAATCTAATTGTGGCCCTTCATTAATTAGCTTCTAATTGTGGCCTTTAATTCCATCAATATGTTATTTTCACGTATTTTATTTCAACCAAGCCTCTGACATTTTTAACAACACTCAAGATTATAACAACGAAAATATTTTTTAACTAATAAAGAAGGTATAACAAATTCGTTCTACACAATGATATGAAAAATTTAATCATTCTCCCTATAATTATTTTATTATTAAGAAAAAGAAGATGTCTGTGCAATAATGTTTCAAGCTTTATTCATAGTATTTCTTTTGTTTGATTTGTATGTTTTGTTTCTTTCATGTTTTCGTTTTAAGCTTTTTTATCTTAATTTTTATTTTTCTCTCTTTTAAACTTGTGTAGTTCTTGATTTAGAACTGAAATTGGTTCTTGCTGGTGTAGTGAAAATGTTGTCTTTTATTTTTAAATCTTTTGTTATTGATTTTTAAGATAAAGGCTTGCGATTGTGTTTTAATCATTTCCTTGTTAATTGACATTGTAAGCAAAGTTGACATATGTATATTTCCCTATAACTAAATTTACATGTCCATATGAAATGTTTCGATGAATGAAAAATTTAAGTAATCGTGACTAGTTAAGCCCGTTTGGTGAATGAATTAAAATATTTAGACCTTGTTAAATCTATATGATGTTATAGTCTAGGCAGAACATAATTTGTGATTATTTGTTGAGAGAACAAATATTTAAATGATAGTTTATGTAGGATTGTGAAAAGAAAACAGGATGGGTATATCTTGACAAATAATTAATACTTGGTGTATCTTCACTCTCAAATCAGCACCATCAAACTCAAACACACACATCCATCGAAAACTGTTGGATTTGGGAGACTAGTATTTTCGAGTTTCTCGCTGGAGTGGTATCTTGCAACAACCTGTACTGGGATAGAGAAACTTGACTCCAAGAAATTGTATTGGGAATTAATAGATGAGATCGTTGCAGATCTATTTTGAAAAGCACAATCTCACCTTTATAGCTAATTCTCGTAGCTCCAATATTGAAGGTCAAACTCATTGCCTTTTAGTGGATCCTATATATAATTGTTACTGGGAGAGATTCGATTTCAGACTTGTAATTGAAAGTTTTAACATTGAGCGTAAAAGAATCTAAACTATTAATATCTTTTAGAGGAACAATAAAATTTGGAAAACAGTCAAAGTAAATAGGACCGCTGCGGAGATTGATTTCTACAATTCCTAAGAGGGAATCATTGAAGTCTGAGAACCTTGAGACTCTTAGACAGATAAGAAGTGAGATATCTAGACCTTTTCTAGAAAGAAGTTTAGTTCTGATCTGGACAAGCCCAAAATGAAGATAGTTATATTTTTCTAAAGCTTTTGGATTTAAAAGCTTCATATCCACATGATCCAACTACAGAGGGATAGTTTGTTTGATAGCTGAGATATAGTTGTCACTGGTTAAAGGCAATCTGGAAGATTTATAGATGGTAAATTGGGGATGTTTTGGGATTTTCTCGTCGTCAATTGATTATTGCAAATCTGAGAAGCCAATCTCTTCTTTGGGCTTAGAATGGGAGGAAAATGGTAGAATATATCGTGCCAAAAGAAGAAGTTTAAGAGGAGGAAGAGAAGAGAGTGAGGGAAGACTTAATGAAATCTGCAAAACAGTCACGACAAATAACAATAAACAACAATAATGACTTTAATGCTCCCCGTCCTTGGATCAATAGACCATTGAGTTCCATAAAGAAAAACATTCAAGTTCTTAACTCAATACTATACAGAAGAGTCGGATCTGTTAGTTAAATTAATGAGGTCCTGTCTCAATTTTATAAGCAAAGGCTATATGTTTTATATCAAGAAGTTCTTTAATTAGATGAACAAAGGCTATTAATAATCATCTTACAGTCCACTATCTATAGTGTATAGATCTAAATAGATCACATTATCATCCACATTAAGATCTTCCTATTATAAGGTCTCAAATAAATGGGAGTGAATTATTTTACATCCACTAAATTATACAAAGTTATTGTTTCAATATGGTAAATCATAAACGATGTTGTGCGTAAACTTCTATATATAGTATTTTATAGATACTTTTGATGTTATGTATTAATGCATGAAATTTATTGCTGCATAAGTGCAATAACTTCGTCCTCTTTGTAACCATGTAATCATTGTGTAGCTTATATACTAGTCTAGTAAAGTTGTTGTGTCTAAATTATTTTAACATTAATTCAATAGTTTCCAAATGTTTCAGGACTCTTCCTATTTTGAATTAATCTGAAACTTATCACTGAAAGAAAGTTCAAATCATAACTATATCCCAGAATAGTTGGCAGTGCAACACTCCAATCCTTCTACCATCCTTATTATAAATTAACAAATTGCAAGTGTCATTCTAATATCGAGAAAACCAATCGCACCCATAAAGAAGTGCACTTAGCAGCTTATGATGATAGAGAAACTAACTCGGACTAAGGACTAATCAAGAATGGCGCCAACAAACAATCATATAATTTTTCCGGGGACAAGATAATTCTAGTAGATGCAAAACCTCTAAGAAGCTTCTAATGAAAAGAGACTTATATGGAGAGCAGAATGGACTTACATCCAAAGACATTGCTTCTATGTTTTTCGGAAGCATGCAACATAAAAATGCTGGTTTGAAGCAAATAATTATTCCGTGACTCACGAACCTTTAATATTTGACTTCTTGTAGTAATGAGCAGTATTTGCAGCCTCGTGTTTGCTATCCACCTGTGGACATAAAGTAAATTGACTTTCAAGAACTGAAAATATCTATAAGAAAGAAAGTAAAGAGCATCAATGAGAGACGATAACTTACTACAGATTAATTGACACTTACCTTCAGATGACAATTAGCCAAATTTAACATATACTGCTCCAGCATTATCCCCTGAAAGAACCAGGTAACAAAAAATTATTCTGGAATTTTCCAAGCATGCAACTAGGGTGATTGAATATATGAAACAGTGAGCTTTATTTAAGAAGTTTATTCACACTTTTATACCATTAAAAAAATTATGTTCATCTTATACAATTTAAAATCTAAAATTGGAGAAAATGGTATTTTTTCAGTCAACAAATTGAATCAATTCTGTCTACAAAATTGGCCTATATACCAAGCTATGAGCAAGTTATAACTCATTCAATCATCAAGTAAGAACAAAATCTGCTCGGCAAATAAATTAATGATGCAGTTAATTAAAAAATAATATACTAAATAACAATCTTCCCAAATGCTCCAACAATAAATTTAATTAATCAAATCCAACAAAATTTTACACAAGTTTGCAGGCTTTGCTAATAACTTGGACCAAACAAAATTAATATGAAAGATCGTCTGATGAGAATATATATGTTATTTTATACAGATTTTCACACAATAATTTGGAACCAGCAATTCATACAATGATGTTTGGTCTGAATGAGAGATGAAATCTTAAAACAGAAGCTGAGTAGGATCACCAGATTATAAATTCAGGGATTCAAAAAAATAAAATCAGATCTTAGTAGAACGAGAAACAACCATGTAAAAAATGAACTAACATGAATCGGCGAGTTTAAAGCAATTGACATCTTTATCGAACAGATCAGCGGCGTCTTCGAATTTGGAGCCGGAAAGGGCCAATTCGCCGAGATTCTTCTCAGGCTTGCTCGAAATCTTCAGATCCCCCATTTTTGGTACCTTTGTTTGGACTAATCTGGAAAATGAAGAGAAAAGAAAGTATAAGAAGAGCCCGCTTTCAGGCGTTGGATGGGCTTTATCCTTTTTTTTTTGGGTCAATAGCATTTAATAGTATTAGTCATGTTTTAAATAAGGAAAATTATGTTATTCCTTCTATTTAATAAGGAAAATTATATTATTTCTTCAGTTTCAAAAAGAATGATCTTTTTTCTTTGTTAGTATAAATTTAAAAAAACACTTTTTTCTTTTTTGATAATCACCTTCCACGTGTCATGTTTAAGACTACAAGATTAAAGGATAATTTTGTACATTTGACATAACTTTGATTTAGGACCACATGATTAAAAGTCTTTTTTATTTTCTTAAACACTGTGTCAAGTCAAACTACATCATTCTTTGTGAAATAGAGGGAGTATTACTTAATTAGTCATCATAGTTTGCTATAATTATCACTCATTACTGACATTAATCATTAATTATGTGGACTGACTTTGAACTTATATAATTAGTCACATTTGTATAATTCGCAACAAATAATTGTTTATTTGATTTGTATTTGTATATGATTATTTGTATTTGTATATGATTATTTCCTTTTGTTTTTCAGTTTTATCACCATCTACATTCAATCTTTTTGTGTATAACTTTTTAAAATTTGTATAAACATGTAGTTTTCAGATTTTGTATGATATAATTTATGTTATTTAATTTAAATAATATATTTTTTGTTTAAATTCATATGTTTATGCTTGTATCAATTCGTTATTTCCAGTTTTTATCATATTTGTATAATTTTAGACTTTATATTACTTAATTATACAAAAAATACACGCGAATTATACTGACGTACCACCGAATTATACAAATTATTTCCCTCTCACTCTCGCCTTTCTCCTACTTCTTCAATCTCGCTTGTCTCTCCCTTCCTCTCCCAATCTCACCAGATATACAAATATATATATATATACCATCTCATATATACAATTATCTAACTGATATACATATACAATTCACCTCTTTCCCACTCTCTATCCTCTTTGTCTCTCTCGACTCTCTGCTCCCTATTCCAATCTCGCTCGTCACTCTCCTCGCTACAACATGTAGCTACGAATTATAATTAGCAAATTATAGTTATGAAACGTAATTAAGTTATTTTTGAGTGCCTTTGCAAAAGTTGTCCTTTAAAATACTTATTAAAAATGTCAACATTTGAGTTTTTTTATATATCTGATTATGTAATTTTTTTTAATTAGCTTAATTTGAAGAATACAATTATTCAATAACAAAGTAGAAAAACGCAGTTAGGCAGTCTTCCTAGCTTTAGGGTCAATCGAATAGATAGAAAATCTAGCGGGGAATATCTTTAAAAGGGAACATATCACTTGAACTTCTCATCAATTACAATTTCAAAGAGAAAATGATAGTGGATCCCCTTTCATTGTTTCTTAGATTTCCAAAGTATCGAAGAGATCCAAAATTTATCTCCATGTTCATCGAAGTCGTCTCAATTTAATTCAAAATTATCGAAATGAAATCCAAAATTCTTTTCAATTCATCGAAGATCCTTTAAATTTTAAATTCAAAATTATCAAAACTTTTGACAAGGTACTTCATGAATATCTTCGTTAGTTTATACTTAGAGGTGAAGAAACATGAGTCAGAATTTGCAATGTATTTATTATGCATTGATACAACAGACAAAAAGACGTAGAGATGTTGTCTAGTCAATTTTATGATGTATTATGTTAAGATGGATATGTTACTCATGATACATTGCTATTAAAATATTTGGCAAATTGTTAAGTATTATATTGCCCATAAGGTATTTGCTTTAAGATTGATAAATTACTGTGCAGTAATTATTACATATCAAATACATGTTGTAGTTTGTCACAAACAGGGAGCACCCCCTAGTCGTAACTGGCGTCATCGTCCTTGAAGAGGACTTAGACTAGCTCTTAGCATTCATCATTACATATCATAGGCAAAAAACACAGAAAAATTAACACTTTTTACATATACATACTGAGGTTCGCATAGACCTCTCGCATACTACATATAGGGAGTTTACATAGACTACTCACATAGGAAGCTTACTTAGGATTCTCTTCTAGACAACATAACCAATACATAAAGAGGTAGTCTAATAACCTTGTCTCACATTAACCATCTAAAGGAGTACAATTGTTGGACATAGCCAATACAAAGTCAATATGTCATTATAGGTTTACATCAATGTTTCAAATGATAAAGGAATGAACAATGTGTTTATGATGATACAACTTTAAAGCTTGAATATGAAAAAGGTAACATCCTCGAACATTGAGGACCTACCAACACTTGGAGAAACTAGTTCAAGCCTTCTTGCTTTAGCCTCAAGATACTTCAATGGCCGAACCTACATTGTTTAGGAAAAGAGAAGAAATATGGGTTAGCACAAACCACATGTACTAAGTATGGTTCCTATGCATAAAATCATCAATGAATGAGAAAAAGCACAATTCAGTCAAAACTATGTTTAGTGTCAATTAACCCAACATACACATATATGGAACATCATAAGTCAACCCAATCTATGAGCAACTCAAGAAACAAATGTGCAATGCCAAGAAAGGACCCTATAACCCTATCCAAGCTAAGTATCACCTTGACCCACCCACTTCATGCATACGTCATAATTTCATATTTGATCATAACATACTTACTTCATAAGATTATATATTTCTTCTCACACATATAGCATATAATCAACTTAAACATATAAGAACACTACTAAGGTCATCCCTTAGGATCATGCATGTGTAATGTACAACAGAAGTCACATACCCTTTCTCGCACTATGTTTTCCTTTAATACAACCCTAATAATAGTTAACATACTTAACTTGTCCATTTACTTTTATTTTAGGGAAATAAGTACCATAACCAACATAAGACCATGTGAGCTACGTGGAATCCGGAGTTTCCCACACCAAAAAGAGAGGATTAACACTTGCCTAAGGTGTAATCAATCATACTAGCTATCTAAGTGGATCCACTAAGCTATAGTCCTATGTTGACACATAGTTAAGGGTCAAGGAGATTGCTACAAGAAACCTTGACTTGCTAGACGTGGAGGTTTCCATCTCATGAGACAACACATATATCGGGAATCCGGACTTATTAGACGTGAAGAAACCCATGTGGGAGGCAAGACTTAATAAATGTGAGACCTCCGTCTCATTTACATGTCCTTTCGGTGCTGTTTTTATTCCCTTTAGTAACAATCTTATTTCATCATACAAGTTTACATTAGTCTCTTCTAGACTCCTTTACATAATAGCACATAGGTCATCACAAGTGAGAACAATCCTTTCACATTGGAAACCACTAGTCAAGTGATTAAACCTTTCACTTAACACTTCATTATAATCATGAGTATCTACCTTCAATTATATAATAATCACATTTCACTTAACACTCCATTATAATCATGAGAACCTACCTTCAATCATATAATAATCACATCATAACATGTACACATACTTCATGGCTAATTCAATTGTCTAGGTTAAGGATGAGGCATACTTGTCATCAACATCAGAACCATACATTAGTCATAAGAGTATTACTATCTAACCGTCTCATATTTCATAATTGAATTCAAGGAGAATCAATCTTCATACCTTCTTGCCCTTTCATTGCCTCAATACTTCAATTACCAAATAATACACAATCATTGCACAAACAAGGTAAAATCAAGAAGTAATACATAACAATTAGCATTCTACATTATCATATATTCATAATCTTCCATAATTACCATAGGAATTTAAGACATAAAGTGTTTAGGGAAGAACAAGGGTTCAAGGAACAATCTTAACAACATTTGACCATTAATATTTAGTTAAACAATGATAAAATACTATAACTCATCATAATTGAATAACAATTTCGTTTAGAAAAGAGAACCCATGTCTAGAGTGAAAACCTAGTCTTGGAAGGTTTGAAAATCATAGTTGAAGAAGCCTCTTTGGGAAAGGATTCCCAAGAGTGGAAAAAACCATACCTTAGTGATGATCTTGCCACGAATTTTAGGTGAAATCCTTGGTCAATTCGTCCTCAACTTGGAGACCTAGTGTTCCTTCAATAGAGGTTTGGGTTTGGGAAAAAAGAGGTCAGAGAGATGTTAGAGAGATGTGGTTTTTGGGAATTAATGAGGTGTTGGGTGAGTTAGTTGGCCTAGATTACTTATATAGTCCTTAATTATAAACTTAATTAATTAATTAATCAATTCCTTAACCACCCCCAACTAAAACATTTTTGTACAGTGAAGGGGGTCTCAAAAGGACAAATCCTCAACGACGCCACCTAGCTCGATCGACACACCCATACTACCACTCTGTCATTAGTGACAAAGAGGGGGTTTTGGAGCTTCCTTGGGATTTCGACTAAGTGTCAACCCACGTCCCCAAATGACGGAGCGGCGTCCAATCGATGACTCATCGTTGGTGGTCGTGGTTGCACACTGTCACTTGGGAAGTTTTTGGGATCAAAGGATGGGTACTCTTCAAGGACCGATAGGGTGGTCTGTGGGGAGTCGAACCTGGACATTTTGACCTTAAACACACTCTAATATTTGTTTAACACCTTCCTACCAATTTTCATTAGAATCTGACTCTTAAAACCAATTGAAACATGTCAAGGCACACTAACCTCAATTTTCCTAGTCTCTGGACGCATGGACGTTTCTTGACGTTTTGACTCTAAAACTTCCTAATTAATTTTTTATATATTATTTTAGGCCTATAAACAGTGTATCAAGCCTTAGTTCATCATGTGAGGATCTAAGCCAAGTCATGGACTTTAGGAGTTCACATTATCCCCCCTAAGGAACATTTTTCCCCGAATGACACTGAAATATTTTGGAAGGAAAAGGATAGACTCAATACTAGCAGCCACAACAACAACAACATAAAAATCATCATGAGTCACAACTCATTGGAGTACTTCACAACTCCATTCAATACATATCTAAAAACATTACACATAGCAACTAAATTCATAATGCACAACATATAAGAGCTCAACATTTCTTAACACATAATGAGGAACTACCTTCTCAATATCAACATGAGCTCAAGATACATCAAAGAGTTACCATGATATCCTTCTTCTCAAGACAATATCAAAACAACAAAATCTCAAAAAGGCAACATATACTCAAGTTTTCATATAAGTGCAAGCTAACATAAACAAAGAAAGTCTTTTTCATGAAAACTCATTTTTGGTACAAACTTTCACCAAACAAGCACCTACTTAAAGAATAAGTCAAACTACACAATATTCAATATCTTTATTATTAAGAGGAAGTACTAACCTCCATTAGGAAAAATATTAGGATAGTGGGACTTCATGTCGGTCTCGGCTTTTCATGTTGCTCCCTCAACTAGGTGGTTTTTCCATAGAACTTTTACGGATTGTTCCTCAACTTCTTAACATGACGATCAAGGATTTCCACCGAAACCTCTTCGTAGGAAATGTTGAGACCAAGGAGTGAAGGATCACCAACCTCGAACCACTCTACCAAAGACCTACATCTTCTACCATAGAGTGCTTCAAAAGGAGCCATGACAATATTCAAACGATAGTTATTATTATTAGAGAACTCAATCAACGGTAGGTGATCATCCCATTTTCCCTTGAAATCAATCACACAAACTCGAAGCATATCTTCCAAGGTTTGAATGGTACGCTCTGCTTGACCACCCGTTTGAGGATGAAAAGCGGTGCTTAACTTTGCTTGAGTACCTAACCCATTTTGGAAAGACCTCCTAAAAATACGAAGTGAATTATGCACCTCTATCAGATATAATGGACAATGAAATCCCATGCAGACTTACAATCTTGTTAATGTATATTTTAGCATATGCTTCTGCTGACAAAGTATACTTAACGGGGATAAAGTGAGCGGATTTCATCAACTTGTCCACAATAACCTATATTGAGTCATTTTGCTTTCGTGTCCGAGAAAAACACACTACGATGTCCAGCTTAATTTTTTCCCACTTCCAGGTAGGAACATCTATAACTTGAGTCAAACCACCTGATTTTGATGATCGTCCTTTACTTGTTTACAATTGGGGCACCTAGCCACAAACCCCACTATGTCCTTTTTAACTCCATCCCACCAACAGATCTCTTGAAGATCACGATATATTTTGGTGGTAGCCGGGTGAATAGAATACCGGGAGCCATGAGCTTCCTCCAAAATTTTATTCCTCAAATACTCAACACCCGACACACACAACCTACCTTGGTACCTAAGCACCCAATCCCCCCTTGGGAGAATGACTCATTAAGATTACCAAGGACCGATTCCTTCAACTCTGTCAATAATGGATCAAGATGTTGCTTAGACTTCACCTCCACCACTGAAGATAATTTGGAGTTATGATGGACCACAAAACCACCAATTGGAGAATCTTCTAGTCGAACACCCAATCGAGCCAACCTATGAACATCTTTCACTGGGTCTTTCTTAGCTTCTTCTACATGAGACACACTACCCATGGTCATATGACTTAGAGCATCCGTAACCACGTTGGCCTTGTCGGGGTGGTATAGAAAACTCTTGTCGTAATCCTTTAATAGTTCCAACCATCTTCGTTGTCGAAGATTCAACTCCTTTTGAGTAAAAACATTGAAGACTCTTATGGTCGGTAAATACGTCCACGTGTACCCCATAGAGATAATGTCTCCACATTTCTACGGCAAAAACCATGGTCGCCAATTCAAGATCGTGGGTTGGATAGTTCTTCTTATGCACCTTGAGTTGCCTAGAGGCATAAACTATGACCTTACCATGTTGCATGAGGACATAACTCAAACCTACTCGAGAAGCGTCACAATACACTACACAACCCTTGGTACCCTCCGGTAAGGTCAACACCGGAGCGAAGGTTAGCTTATTTTTCAACTCTTGGAAGCTTCTTTCATAAGCCTTCGACCACTCATACTTGACCTTCTTTTGGGTTAATGTTGTCAAAAGAGATGCAATGGAGGCAAACCCACCAACAAGCCTTCTATAGTTACTTGCTAGACCCAAGAAACTTCTTATGTCGTTGGGAGTTAGAGGTTTAGGCCAAATTCTAACCGCTTCCATCTTTTTCAGTCAACTACTATACCCTCACATGAAATAATGTGGCCAAAGAAAGCCACCGATCTTAACCAAAATTAACACTTTCTATACTTAGCCAAGATTTGATGTTCTTTGAGGACTTGCAAAACAACCCTCAAGTGACCCATATTCTCATCTTCACTCTTAGAGTGCACCAAGATATCACCAGTGAAGACAATTAAGAAGGAACCAAGGTATCTCAGAACACCCTATTAATTAAGTCCACGAAAGCTTTCGGGGCATTTGTTAACCCAAATGACATGAGTATGAACTCATAGTGATCATACCTAGTTCAAAAATGTGTTTTGAGAATGTCTTCACCCCTCACCCTAAGTTAGTGACATCCCGACCTCAAGTCAATCTTAAAAAAGTAGCTCGCCCCTTGGAGTTGATCAAACAAATCGTCAATCCTAGGGAGAAGATACTTGTTCTTTATGGTTACCTTATTTAGTTGACGGTAATCAATGCACATCCTAAGGGAACCATCAATCTTTTTCACAAACATACCAGAGCACCCCATGGAGAAATACTAGGTTGTATGAAGTTTTTGTCTAGTACATCCTTAAGTTGAAGCTTTAGTTCCTTTAATTCGGCCGAGACCATCCCGTAAGGAGGGATTGAGATAGGTTTTTTATATGGTAATAAGTCAATAATGAAATTAATTTCCCGTTCGGGAGGAACTCCGGGTAAGTCATCTGGGAAGACTTCCGGATATTCCCTCACTACAGGGACCGACTCAATGGGAGTGACTTCAGAGTATAGATATTTGACCCTTATTATATGGTATAGACACCCTTTAGAGATCATCTTACAAGATTTTATTCAAGAAATAATATGACCTCTAGGAATTGAATTACCCTCTTGCACTCTAAGACGGGTTCTTTAGGAAAATTGAACTTGACTACCCTTTTTCTACAATCTCTGGAAGCAAAACAAGCATGCAACCAATCCATTCCCAAAATGACATCAAAATCAACCATATCAAGTTCTACCAATTCAATATGAGTAACCCTATTGGGCAACATTAATGTATGAATGTATCATTGTCAAAGTTTTTTTGATTTGTTTTTTCAAGATGAATATATTACTCATAATACATTACTATTTCTAAAATATTTGGTAAATCGCTAAGTATTGCACTTCTACAAATTCACTAGAGAAGTAAAGATTGTGTGTAAAGTGTTTGATTTTATATTGAAACATTACTGTGTGATAGATATTAAGTATCAGTTACATGTAGTGTTAGTTTGCCTGAATGTATCATTGCAAAAGAATGACTATTTTAGTAGTAATTTGTATAATTGTATCAGGGTCATTAATGTGTATGAAATACATGTGATTGAAAAATTGCATATCTTGTACAACTAAATTGTATATCTTATGCGAAGACAATTAAATTGATTGTATTGAAAAATATTATTGATACATTATAGAGGTTGATATATGGAAAAATGATACATTTTATGTTACTTACATATCAATTACGCTTAAGTTGAACATGAAACTCATTAGTTAAAGTATCAACAACATTATATTATGTGTCAGTATAATAAATATAAATATGATACATTACATAATAATCACTAGTCGAATTATTAGCAACAGTAGATAATGTATTTGTATAGTGAATATAAATATGATACATCACATAAAATTCACTAGTCAAAGTATCAACAACATGATATTATGTATCAGTATAATAACTATAAACATGATACATTGCATAAAATTCACTAGTCGAAGTATAAACAATTTTAGATTATATATAAGAATAATCAATATAAACATGATACATTGCATAAAATATAGTTATCGTTGTATCATAAAGCTAAATTACAAAATAAAATAAACAAGATACATTGAGACTACGAACATTTGATAACGATGGGTGTGATAATTCGAATCCAATTTTTTTCTCTCTCTCTTTTGGACGTTATTTCCACAATTGATTTAGAGGTTAAAGATACATCCTTCTTCGACTTTGACTCCTCTAATAACATATTCTTCATGAAATAATGGATCGTGTGATACATAAAACTTGTGCCTTTAAGAATAAATAACGAGATACATTGAAAATTTGTGTCTTTGATAAAGACTCATGTGATAGGGCAGATTCAACTTTTTTCCTTTTTTGAGCATTTTTTCATAATAAATTTAGAAGTTGAAATCTTTCTTCGATTTTGACTTCTCCAACTCCAGATTCTTCATGAATAATGAATCATTTATTTGTTTAGATCTATTTTCGACAAAATCTTCATCATCACACTCAAAGATAAAACATACATTATCTTAAATAACTTAAACTAATTGGGTAATTCCAATACTAAAGGATGGGGCATCATCCATAAGTATCTAAATTTTTGTAGATGAAAAAATAATTTTTTTTAAAAAAATAGCGACGACGATAATGATGGATGGGAAAGAAAAAAGTGAATTATAAAGAACTATTTCTCAATTAATTTGAAATCAATTACTGAAAAGAGAAAATATTTGAAATTGAGAAATGGAGTGATAACGGTAAATGGTGATATAGTGGAATGATTATAGGCGTGAAAAAAAGGAAGAAAATTGTGGAGTTGGAAAATTGAAAGTTATGTATCCGAAAAAGTCAGAATTTTAGAAAACAAATGTTTTTGTAATTTCTTGAAATAATAGGAGATAATTGAAAATAAGATTTAGAAAAGATGTGTAGTTAGGTAATTTTTCCTTAACAAAATATGAGATCATTTTGCACACTAATCTATTCTTAGAGTTTCATATCTAAACAATTGAAAATTTGAGAAACATACCTAAACTATCACTCATTAATTTGAGAAACATAACTCAATGTCGACTAGATCTTTAATTTTGGGTCTTCTTTCATTTCTTTTCATTCCTTCGTTGTGTCTTTTTCTTTGTTTTATTCTTCTTCTTTTGTTACTTATTTATTTTTCATTACTCCTCCTTCATTTTCTTCTGTTGTTGCTACTACTTCCTTCTTCTTCATTATTCATTCTCAGTATTCCTCGATTGTTATTCCTGCTTCCTGCTTCTTTATCTTTTTTTTCTTCTTCTTTTTTCTTTCAAATTCGATATATTGCAAACGAGAATCGTTTTGAGTGAGTTATGTATCAAAAGTTTATTAGACCAAATTGAAAACACTACAAAATACCAACGCTTGATCAGAATCACTTCATCGGGAGCACAAAACAATAATGGCATGTATACCCAAAGTAAACCATTAACTCTTTATTTTTTTAGTAAATGCAATCATACCAATTATTAGTAATGTGTTGAAGATTAAATTGCGAAGCCAGGGGTGGAATTTTTAAAAGAAAAACCAAACATTAGAGGATTTCATATGTAAAAATTGAAATGTTTAAATGTGATTTTGAATTGATCGAGATTAAATAGTCACTGTATATTTTATGTATACTTAAGTTATATTCAGTTTTTTCTGTGTATGATAATTTGTTGTGAAACTTTAGCATATAGTCACTCAAAATAGTTTAATTACGCTCCATAGATATAATTTGGTAATTACGATTCATAGCTACATGTTATAGGGAGGAGAGTAGCGAGTGAGACTGGGAGAAGGAGGAGAGAGGCGAAAGAGAGGGCAGAGAATGTGAGAGAGGCTAATAGTATATGCATATAGGTTAGATAATTGTATTTTGTACATATGTATTTGTATATTTTGGCGAGCGAAATTGGGAGAGGGAAGAGAGAGGCGAGCAAGATTGGGAGAGGGGGAGAAAGGCGAGCGGACGAGGACAATACTTTGTATAATTCACATATCGTTTGTATAATTTGCGTGCTTTTGTATAATTGAGTAATATAAAGTCTGAAATTGAAAAAATATGATAAAATTTGAAGTAACAAATTGATATAAAAATAAATATATGAACTTTAAACAATTATACAAATTACATTATATAAATTATATTATACAAAATCTGAAAACTACACGTTAATACAAATTCGGTAAAATGCACAAGTACTATGATCAAATCTCAGAGACACACCTTAACTAAATTAAGGTTCTATTACCCCCCCCCCCCCCAAAAAAAAAAGAAAAATTATTTTTGTTATTTTATAATTTTATGGAAAAACTATTAAACGAAAGTACATATGTTTATATTATCATTTAATCCCTACTCTTTTATAAAAATTCGAAAATCCCTACTTTACCCCGATTCCTCTATTTCGGATACTTATTTCTGAAAGAAATCAAACCCATCTTTCTAATCCCCAAAATCTCGCCTCTAATCTTTTCCACTACCAAATTCGTTACCGAATTCAAAGGAATTTGATTTTCAAACTATTCAATAGTCCAAATTTAAAAATAGGTATTATCTTCTTCTTCATTTTTTCTTTTAAAATTAATTTTGTGTTTCAATTGATTTTGTATCAGTTGTCACAATGGATCATCCGTCTTTTAGTATTGGAATTTTCCAAATAATAACACCTTACAGTGATTAAATTTTTGAATCAGAAGACCCTTACTTGACAGAACAGAGGTCTAACAGCTTGTATGCACATACATTAATGGCGAATCGAACTTCTACGAAGAGAAAATCAAAAAGGAAGTGGGGGCATCATCTAAATCAAAGGATGGAAAAACTAAAAAAAAAAGGATAGAAAGGCTCCCCTGACATATCCAGATCTGCATTACCAGCGACATGTATTTTACTATTTTTTAATTTTTTTGTAATTTTATGTATTAACATGTTATTATTGGATCCACAACATTCGTTTGGGGTGAAATTTATTCAAGATTTTATGCAACAAGAAAGAGACAGTCTGTAACTATTGAATTAATTTTTCTTTACATACATATTTGATCTGTTTTTATAATGTATATTCTTGTTTTTTTTAGTGACTGCGGAATGTTTTTGTTGAATTTCTGAGCAGCGAAATCAACATCCCATCTAATGATTTTTGAAGTGACTATATTCACACAAGATATGCAACACTGTTATAAAAGTATGGTCACAACAAGGCGAAGACGGAATATCTTAGCGAGAATATGTTCCTACAAGGCCGAAGAGTGACAACACTCCACCAACAGAAGATGATCTTTTTAATGTAGAATAGATTTTTATATATCGATTCACCGAAATTTGTTAACGATCTATTGCTTTTAAGATACATTAATTAGTGTTTTTGAGTATTTCTTCCCTTTTGAAGATACTACTTCTTAATGTGAAGAGTTTTTATGTTGAAAATTATTTATTTCGCTTTTCATTTTTTTTCAGTATATTTAATACCTTGTTAAATTTTGTCTCTTATAAGTGTAGTACACATCACTATAATTGATACTATATTATTAGCAGATAAAATTTTTTTTAAAACTTTATTATGCATATGATACACGATTACTTTTGATATAACAAAATTTGTATGTATCACAACACCTGATACCATATTTTTATACTTGATACAAATCAGTTAATTTTCAACATATTTAGTACTTTTAACATTATGTCTCTTATAAATTTGGTACAAATGATTACACTTGATACTATTTTATTGGTTGATACAAATTCGCCAAAAATATATTATGTATATGATACACAATTATTATTTTGTCGTACAGTACACATCACCATAATTGATACTATATTATTAGCAGATATAAGATTTTTCAAAACTTTATTATGCATATGATACACGATTACTTTTGATATAACAAAATTTGTATATATCACAACACCTGATACTATATTTTATACTTGATACAAATCAGTTGAATTTTCAATATATTTAGTACCTTTTAACATTATGTCTCTTATAAATTTAATACAAATGACTACACTTGATACTATATTATAAGGTGATACAAATTTATCAAAGAATATATTATGTATATGATACACAATTATTATTTATCATAGAGAAAATGGTCAAATACCTCCCAACATATGGTCGGATTCTCAAGGGGCTTCTATTACCCCCCTAAACTTTTTTAAAACATAATATATACCCCTTGAAACACCATAACCTGTCAAATGTCAAGTGCGTGAAACACACTTACACGTATTTCACCAATTATTTTTTTTATAAAAATCTCCTTCATCTTCTTCCTTTCTTCAACCATTTTTTAATCCTAAATTTTTGTCTAATCTTGATTTGGAGAATTTGTTGATGGATATGGGAGAAGTCCGCATCTCTCTTTATTTTCTCCTTCACCTTCGTTGTTATCTTTTTCACCCATTAAAAGAACTCTCCACCATTTTCTCGTGAGAATAAAGCTCCATATTGAAAAGACATCAAAATTATGTAAATTCAATTTCAATTGCACCACTTAAGAAAAAATTTTAATTGAGATTTCATTGGTTGTTCGTCGTCAGAAGCAAAAAGAGGTGTGGTATTTTTTTGTTCTCCAAATTGACGTCTTACTACTTGTCAATAGTGACGAAGAAGAGAGACAACTAATGGGGTTTTGATTTGGTGAAGTAGTTGCTCCGATGGTGAAGGTGGTGTAGGTATTTCATTGTTGTTTGTTGGTCGAAGCTCCGACGAAGATTGGTTCGCAGTGACAATGATGAAAAGGGGTGAAAGAAAGAAGTTAGCAATAAACAAAGAAAATAAATAAATAAAGATAGTTATATTCATAAAAATAATTAAAAATAAAATTTAATAATTTAATGTTGTTGTTCACTCTCTCAAAGAGAGTGAAATACACTCTCTTTGCTATATCAGCAATTAGGGAGGTAATAATTTAAGTTCTAAACAGTTTAGGGGGGTTATAGGACCCCCGTGAAGTTAAAGTGTGTAGTTGAGAATCCGACCATAGGTTAGAGGGCTATTTGATCATTTTCTCTTTATCATACTTTTAAAATCACAGATTAATGTGTATAAGTTGATACAAATTTGTATATTATGTATATGATACACAATTATTATTTATCATGCTTTCAGAATAACAAATTGATGTGTCTCACAAAATCTGATACTATGTATTTACAATTGTTCCAATCCTCTAAATTTGTAATATATTTAGTACCTTTTAACATTATGTCTCTTATCCTATACACATCATAACTCTTACAATATCACAATACTTGATACTATATTATCGAATATAAAATTTTTCAAAGAATTAAGTATCAAATTGATTATGTTAGAATACATTTCCATATACATTATTACTAAACCAATATAACATATATTTTACAAGTAACTTTATGTCGAACACAAAACAATACACAATATGCATATAGGATTCACTTTATCAAAAATTAACAATAAAAAAATATAGGCAGAATTGAAAAAAGTAACATTTCAATATATTGAATCGGAAATTAGTAAGTTAAAAGTGCTTTTTAATGTAAACATTTGTAACAGTGGAAAGAAATGTTATAATTTGAAAATTATTAGATTTGAAAAAGCAAAATACTCCAAAAAAGTATTGATCATGATTCTTTTGGGAAGAAAATACAAGTTCTTCGATTGTGATCTTCTTGCCCACATTGCCCGTAACAATTCATGTTTGATGTTAGTCTTTTATCTGAATTTTTCTTCCTTTTTTTCTTGATCTACTGACATCTTTTGTATTTTGTTGGCAAGATAACTTCTTCCAAAACACAATTCAAAACTAATCAATCACTTTTATCCGAAATCGATTCCACCAAAACCGAATTACACACTAATACAGATTTTGTGCACCATTGTAATTTGTATGTTATACTATGTGGTTTGCATAATTTTTATGAATTTTATACATCTTTAGTCTTACGTGGCACAATATGTCACTCCACGCAATCGAGACGTATGAGAGATATTTGGGTGTCACGTAAGCAAAAAAGGTGCATAAAATTATAAAAAAAAAAGTTCAATAGGTTATAGGACCTTAGAATAATTAAGTGTCTCTGAGATTTCGATCATAGTCTAGTAGGTGTACTTGTGCATTTTCCCTACAAATTTTAAAAAGTCATACACAAAAGCATGTGAAAGACATGACACCATACTCAAGAAGAGTTGGTCGCTTAGATTTTTCTCCGCTGCAGCAAAAAAAATAATCAACTACTCCACAGAAAATTACTTGGACATAAAATCAAACACGGTGGATGCAATCTCAATGCCTGTGTAAATCAACTAAAATTACCAGCATGTTCTTGAAATCTTGGCAAGAAATTATATTTAAAGTAAAAAATATCAAATTATCATCGATAAAATAAAGCAATATCCAGTCAATTGTCACAAAAAATAGCTTCACGTTTGCATAGAGGATTAGTAAATGAGACGCAAGTGAGAGTTGAAAACGAAAATAAAAAAGGGATAGACACTTGTCCAAATGACTTCTTGAGTAAATATATTGTTATGTTTCTCTATCGTGTACATTAATGCACATGTATAAAGTTTTAGTAGTAAACTTTCTGTGACGATTCTCATATTCTCATGAGTTTTAATTTTATGCAAGTGACATTTTGAATTCTGCATATCTATAGTGAAAATTTCTTTTAAGGTTTCTTAAAATCTCTTAGAATGCTAAGATGAGAATTCTTTTGTCCCCATGTATTTGTTCGTTTTGATGATAAAGATTCACAATAGAATGATAAAAAAAAGGGGTAAGAATTTCGGTTGGATAAAGAAGTTGCATGTTGGTAGAATGGAAGGTTCACACTCTAGAATTTCTCATATTTTATATGCAATTGTCATTTTGTTGATATGTAAATGGGAGGGGTTCTTCTAATTTTTAAGGTAGTAACCGATTTAAGAGTGAGTCTTGCTAAGAGAATGTTTGAATTGGCTTTATAAGATGGCTTATAAGCTAAAAGTTAAAGTCATAAGTTGGTCATATTCAATTTTTAGATTTTAGCTTATTTTTGTCCTAATCTAAATAAAAAACTACCAAAAAAAAACTTAAATTCAAAAGCACTTAAAATAAGCGCATCAAATGCAGACCATTGCATAGGAGGATTTACCTGAGGAATTGGATGTAATGTTAAAGAGTTAACATATACATATTTAAACTTTTTTTGGGTGCAAAAAAGAATTAGACATTTTTTAAAGATTTCTCTTGCCAGTAATTATTTTAGCTTTTTTGTACACGAATAATTAAATGACCTGGATGTGAATGAAACGAAGATGTCGGAAACAGATAGGACCTCTTCTTCTTCTTCTTTTTTCTGCATGGTGCGTGATGGAAATCATATCCTCATCTTATTATTGAGGGAATTTTAGTTGCTCAAACTCTTTTAAAATATCAATGAGTGCATGTTGGATTCTCTAAAATAATATATTTTTAGAGAATCCGATTTGGATGTGGCATTAAGTGAAGAGTGCATACAAGACTTGAGAGAATTTTCATGCTCCCACTAGAAGTTGTAGCCGACATGTGAAATTTTTATTTATTTCTTTCACTATACGAACGATCTGGTAAATTCTTCTCTCTTTAACAGATGATGTATTTAGTTCCTCCCTCTGTGTTGCATATGTTTGTCAGAAGTCAAATGGTTAAGTCCAGCTGGGGAGAAGCCGAATAGCCAAAAAGTGAAATACTATGTTTTAGGTTATTACACTAACGTTTACCAAAAAATTAATAATTTTATTTATTTTATCACCGTTCTTTATATTTAAGTAGTCTTCAATTGATTTTTAACTTTGCAGAGGGAGTGTAGTGCAAAGCACATCCAATCGTTGTTCTAAGATGATCAATCAAATTATGATATCTAGGATTGTAAGATGAAACAACACTTATAAAGTTGAACGGGTTTTTTAATTAATTTTATGTGTATTAATTGTGAGAACATAATGCAAAAAGTGAGTGTAATTCATTGTTGAGCTTAATTATTTTTTCTGTATAATAAGTATTTCTTATACTGATACTGCACATACGAATTAACTAGCTTTCGTGAAAGACGCAGAAATTGACTAAGCCAAAATTTTTTTTATAAAGACAACAGAGAATCTGTGTGATAAATTCATTACAAAGTAGAAGAAGCATCAATTACTCTGGTTATACATTTTAATTTTGTCAACATAGCTGATAGCTAAACCTATTTCACATTTCTTTTGTTTGCGGCATTCGTCTTATGCAATTTTAGTTGTATGTTCTATATGGTTATTCTGTCAATTTTTTTATTATAAAAAAACTTTTTTATTATAAAAAACTCTTTGCTTATATTCTTCATATTCAAATGACCATGTAAAACATCATTAATAAAAGGAGAAGTTACATAAATACATAACTAAAAATTCTCTATCATTTAATAAAGTTACTATCCCTCGAATACCTCATCCTCTCTCATATGCATGTCTATACCCTCTTTGATACATTCCGGAATAGAATTTAATTATTTCTCAAATATATGAGATTTTGATAAGTTTCCTTGAATAAAATGTTGGGCCCGTGCTAATAACATAACCTCATAATGTATGCCTTGAAAAAATATTAATCATGTTTAAATCTTGCATCAAGATAGTGATTCATAGTGACGTAATAATAATCAATAGTTATGCACAATATGTGCCTGATCTGAGACTTTTATATATTACTACAAAGTAGATAAAGATCATCCATAAATCAAATGTATATACTACATATCATCAAATGTGTTGTTACATTTTCTCTCTACTCTGACATAGATCACCAATAGTCAACACTATTCTTCAACCAAAATATCTAGTACTACATAGTTCTTACTGAAATATCAGAAAAGATGTCCAAGAATAAAATGTACAAGTACTTGGCTTATATGATAAAATATAAACTATAGAGCAAAAAATTGGGGCAATCAAGATCCATCACCTTCATAGACATGATTATCATTAAAACCTATAAACTGCATGAACAAATAGATATTTTATAAGAAATTCCAGAAACGGTTATTCCATATACATTGCTCAACCCCCAATTTTATAGGAACTAAATGATAGGGAAAACATTATAATGCTACATCATCTTATAAGAAATTCCAGAAACGGTTATTCCATATACATTGCTCTACTTGCTTGCCTGCAGTAAAATTATTATTGAAACAAAGATGGAAAAATATTATAATGCTACATCATCTTAAAAGAATTTGAACTTTTGTTTGACTCAATTACTAAGAACTTCCGTTTATATAGTGTATTATTATAAAAAGAAGAAGAAGAGATAAACATGAGTAGATACAATTAATGAGCATTAACATAAATCAAGAAGACCGCATCAATGTGTCCAAATTAGTAATCATATGCTAATCATTCCCTTCGGAAAACATTTGTTTTCCTCCTCCTTTTAGCTTGTCCAGATGTTGCACTCAATATCATGTATATATTTTATTTGTCTTAAGAAAAAGAGAGAAGAAAAATTGTAGATAAAATACATGTGCTATTAAAGTACACACAAATAGTTGTGTCAAACAAATAACACATTTAAGTTGAAGTATCTGCCACTTTTAAACATTTGAACAAATGCTATCATGTACCAGAACCTTTGAAATTTAAAATGAATTAGGAACAACATATTGTTGTCTTGCACAAAAACTAATCAGTCCAATCTTATGCCTCAAACATTATCTTCTTCTTTTTTATTATCTTCCTTTCGATTCAACACATCTTTTAGCTAAGGAAAAGGATAGATGCTTGTTACTGTAGACAACCATTTGATTAACAATAACAAAAATATTAATCTAATATGCGAGATACATAAATCTGATGCGCTGATATATTAATTTGATGCGCAAAAATGAGAAATTTTGGATATTCGTAAACAATAGATTTAAAGCTCGAACATGTGTTCTTCCTCGATTTCTCTGCTCACAAATGTGTCACATATAATTTGGTATGTGTACGTACACATATTCTTCTAAATTTGAATAATAACCATAGAAGATACATAGCAAAACTTGATACATGATAAAATGATACATCTGGTAGAGACTACTTTTCATTTCATAATGTAGTTTCACCAGCAAAAGAGGATATCCTGAAAACGATTTTGTTACAAGAAGCAATATGTACGCATCGTCTCTTTTATCTTTCCCTTGTGCATCTTGTGAAGGTGAAAATTGAGGAGGATCCGATAATTCTTTGGAAAATATTATGAAGCAAAAATTTACTTGGATATTTTTGAAAAAATTGTGGAGCGTTATTATTGAAAATAGAGAGAATAAATCTGAAAATTAAAAAATGAAGGAAGTAAAAATTAAGCTTGTGAAAATAGAAAGAGGTTGATGGAGTGAAATAAGGAATAAAAATAAAAACAAAAGTTTATATATCTGCAAAAATGGATTTGGAAGGAAAAAAAGGAATTTTAAAAATATTTTTAATAATAGGGAATAATAAAAACTAGGATTAATTACTTGAATATACAACTTAAGTTTACATATTCTCCATATTTTTCTTATATTTTTAAAAAATACTAAAATCCCTATTTTTTTCTAAATCTAATCTGGCGGATACATTATTAAATTAGAATCCTAACTAATTTATAACGCCTAAATTTACTCTTTATTTTCCCCAAATAAATTAGAATCCTAACCGATTAAGTCTTACCCCTAATTTTACTCTTTATTTTTCTCCAAATAACAAAACCCATTTACTCCACTCCCAAAATTAAGACATTACTTTCTCAACCTTTTATCTTCTCAATTTTGAAACTCAAAATTGGTGCTCTTTGTCCGCCATTTTTGTCCAAAATTCTTGAAAGATATTGTGTTCTTCTTCGATTCTGTCTTTTCATTCTTCTATTTTTTTAATAATTCATGGATCATCTGTCATTTAGTATTCGGATTACACAAATAGTCACTTCAAACTCTAAACAAATCTATATTTCTGAAGATCTGAAATTGATTGAAAACGAGTCTAAGAACTTGCATAATTTTCTAACAATGGAACCAAAGTTCGAAGAAGCATAAAACACAAAAAGAGGCACATGCAAAGACACCCAAGAAGAGGGGTAGAAAGCTTGCAATCGCCATATACAGACCTCCATTGCCACTGGTACGTATTTCAATTTTATTTATTTTTTGTAATTTTTTTTGATCACATGCAATGATTTTTCTGTATTATTAGAAAAAATATTTTTATATTTTTCAGATTATTCATTTGATACAGAAAATCCTAATTTTTTGTACATTTTGTTTATCAAGTATGACTAATGTATAAATAAGTTAAAGTTCACAAAAAAGTCAAAACCCAGTTGCCCCTCTTCTTGGGTGTCTTTGCATGTGCCTCTTTTTGGGTTTTATGCTTATTAGATCTTTAATAAGTATATAGTGTTGATTTTCTGTATCGATTACCACCTATAGCATATAATGTAACGACCTGTTTAGTCGTTTTGAGCAGCAGATTTTATTTCTGGAAAAACAGGCTGAGACGACGGAACCCACGACGGACCGTCAAAGAGCACGACGGACCGTCGAGGGGTCTCATTTTAAAACACTTAGAAATTCTGAAAAATGGGTACTGAAATTGACTCTCTAAACTTCGTAACGGAATAGCAGGAAGGACCGTCACAGACTCTTCAGAGAATTTCAGTCTCTGAACTCTGTGACGGAGCAGCAGGACGGACCGTCATAGGCACGATGGCCCGTCACAGGCTGCGTAATCCCAGGCTGGGTCGGATTTCAGTTAAGTAATTTAAGGGGCGTTTTGGACTATTCCTGCTTTAATTATAAAGTTAGTGGGTTAATGTTAATAAGTCTAATTACTTGGGGGTTAAAAGAGGTAACCTTGAATTAACTAATAGGTTAATTCACCATCTTTTATACTTAATTATATGCTAATTAGGGTAAAAGAGAGAGGGTTTGAATAAGAAAAAGAAAAGAACAGAAAGAGAGAGAGAAACGAACGAGAAAGAGGAGAAACGAGAAGAAGAACAAAGCTTGGGGAACTTGCTTGCTTGATTTCTAATCTTCGGTGGAGGTAGGTTATGGTTTCTATACTATTCATAGTTAACTCTTAATAGCGAATGATATGTGTTGGGTTGTATTGTAAAGTCTTCTATATGCTTAATTGTATGTTTGCATTAATGTGATTATATAATTGTGATGAAATAAGCATGATGAAGCTATTGAATCCCAAATCTTAAAAACCCCTTGTTAATGATGATGCCTAGGTATAAAAGAAGGCTTGACGAACTAAAGTAATGAGATTGATGATGCCTTGGTATAAAAGAAGGCTTGATGAATTAATAGAATGAGATTAGTGGATCGGGTGTCACGAACCGACACGTAGAATTAGGGGATCGGGTTTCACGAACCGACACGTAGAATTAGGGGATCGGGTGTCACGAACCGACACGTAGAATTAGGGGATCGGGTGTCACAAACCGACACGTAGAATTAGGGGATCGGGTTTCACGAACCGACACGTAGAATTAGGGGATCGGGTGTCACGAACCGACACGTAGAATTAGGGGATCGGGTGTCACGAACCGACACGTAGAATTAGGGGATTGGGTGTCATGAACCGACACGTAGAATTAGTGGATCGGGTGTCACGAACCGACACGTAGAATTAGGGGATCGGAGTGTCACGTTCCGACACATAGTAGTAGGGGAGCGGAGTGTCACGTACCGGCACAAGAATAAGGGTGATGAATCTTGAAAGATGTTAATATACTCAATCTAATGAACCTAATTCCCAAATGAGTATGATATGGAGGCTTGAGTCCTCATGAGTGTACTTGACGGTACTTATTAAAGATTCTTGTACATGTTGTTGCTACAGATTGAGTATTGTAGTTGATTTATGATATGATCTGATATATATTGTTTTCTATTTTGAGTTGGCTGATGATATCTACTCAGTACCCGTGTTTTGTACTGACCCCTACTTGTATGTTTCTTTCCTTATTATTTGTGGAGTGCAGCAAACGTGCCATCGTGTTCAACTCGACCGCAACTCTAGCCAGTCTTCATTACACCGGATTTCAGGGTGAGCTAATGCTTCTAGCTTGGACTGGATCTTCCTCTTCATGTCTTGATGCCTTGAACTTCCGGCATGGACTAGCTTTTACTTATTTTAGCTTCTTAGAATACTCTTAGTTTAGTAATTTAATCATAGATGTTCTTGTGATGATGACTTCCAGATTTTGGGGATAATAATAGTTGTTGAGTTTTTAGAAGTTATTGATTTTGTTAATGAGTTTAAGTCTTCCGCATTACTTTCTGTTGATATCATATTGAAATGTTAAGGTTTAGATTGGTTGGTTCGCTCACATAGGAGGGTAAGTATGGGTGCCAGTCGCGACCCGATTTGGGTCGTGACAAACTTGGTATCAGAGCATTAGGTTCGTTGGTCTCATCACACAAAAACGAGTCTAGTAGAGTCTTAAGGAACGGTAGGGGGACGCCTTTACTTTTCTTTGAGAGACTATAAGACTTTAGGAAAATTCCATTCTTTCTTTCTTTCTTTCGTGCTATTACTTGGGTCCAATTGGTATCTAGGTGATACAAATTGGTATCTGACCATCTTCACTCTATTTCTCAGATGGTTAGAACTAGAGCAACAACCGCGCCAACATCAACATCGGTAAGACAAGAAGCGTCTGAGCCAGCCACTGAGGCTGTAGCTCGAGGAAGAGTAGCGGCAAGAGGCCGTGGTAGAGGACGTGGGAGAACGTCCTCTAGAGGAAGGGGACGAGCACCTAGCCCATCTGATACTAGGACGGTGACTCCTCCACCGACTGAAGAAGTAGTAAGAGAAGGGGAGGATGGGGAAAATGAACAAGTACAGAATGAGGAATTTCCACCCCAACCTACCCCAGAGATGATCAATCAGGTTCTTGCTTATTTTAGCGGGTTATCTGATCAAGGCCGAACACCTCCAGTGTTTTCTGCACCAGCACCTCAGGCTCTGGAGGTACAACATGCGACTACTGTGGCACCCCGCATGGATGCCTCATTGGAAATAGGCACATTTCCTCGTCTGACTACAGGGCCTGTAATGACAAATGATCAGCATGAACTTTTCAGTAAATTCTTGAAATTGAAACCTCCAGTCTTCAAGGGTGCTGAATCGGAGGATGCTTATGATTTTCTAGTTGACTGTCACGAGCTACTACACAAGATGGGTATAGTAGAACGGTTTGGTGTGGAGTTTGTGACTTATCAATTTCAAGGAAATGCCAAAATGTGGTGGCGGTCACATGTTGAGTGTCAACCAACAGAGGAGCCACCTATGACTTGGGCATCATTCTCTAGCTTGTTTATGGAGAAGTATATTCCCCGGACTTTGAGGGATAGGAAAAGAGATGAGTTCTTGAGCCTAGAGCAAGGTAGGATGTCGGTTACTGCATATGAGGCTAAGTTTCGTACATTATCCAGGTATGCCACCCAACTTTATTTCAGTCCACAAGAGCGGATTCGCCGCTTTGTGAAGGGGTTGAGATCAGAATTGCGGATTTCAGCCTTACAGGTAGCGGCTACTGCAAAATCCTTTCAAGAAGTGGTAGACTTCGTGATAGAGGTGGAAGGAGTGAAGCCCGATGACTTCACCATGGCATCGACATCAAAAAGGTTTCGAAAGGGAGGTGAGTTTAATGGTTCTTACTCTAGAGGACAGGGTTCAGGAGGTTACTCAGTCCGACCAATTTAGTCTTCACTACAGACTGTAGTTGGAGGTCCACCTCAGACCGGTCAGCACTTCTCTGAGAGACCTATGCTTGACTCCAGAGAGTGTTATGGATGTGGGGAGACTGGATATATTAGGAGGAATTGTCCAAACCAGAGTTATAGACCCCCAATAGCTAGAGGTAGAGGTGGTCATGGCAGAGGCCGTTATTTTGGGGGACGTGGTGGCCGAGGTAATGGTGGTCACCAAAACGACCGGGGTGACGGACAAACTAGAGCCACTACAACACCACATGGTAGGGGCAACGGGCAGACAGGTGATAGGGCCCATTGTTACGCTTTCCCTGGGCGGTCAGAAGCGGAGACATCAGATGCTGTTATCACAGGTAATCTTTTGGTTTGTGATTGTATGGCTTCTGTATTATTTGACCTTGGCTCTACATTTTCATATGTATCTTCCGCATTTGCTAATGGTCTTAATTTACATTGTGAATTGCTTGACATGCCTATTCGTGTTTCTACTCCGGTGGGTGAGTCTGTGATAATTGAAAAGGTGTATAGTTCTTGTCTTGTAACTTTTATGGGGAGCAATACTCATGTAGACTTGGTTATCTTATAAATGGTTGACTTCGATGTAATTCTGGGTATGACTTGGCTTTCTCCAAATTTTGTAATCTTGGATTGTAATGCTAAAATTGTGACGTTAGCCAAGCCTGGGACAGATCCGTTAGTGTGGGAGGGTGACTACACTTCTAATCTGGTTCGTATCATCTCCTTTCTTCGTGCTAAGAAAATGGTTAGTAAGGGTTGTTTAGCGTTCTTGGCACATCTCAGGGATGATACTACCCAGGTACCTCCAATTGAGTCGGTCTTGATAGTTAGTGAGTTTTTAGATGTGTTTCCCGCAGACCTTCCTGGCATGCCACCGGATAGAGATATTGACTTCTGCATCGATCTTGAATCGGGTACTCGCCCCATTTCTATACCCCCTTATAGAATGGCTCCCGCGGATTTAAGAGAGTTAAAGGCACAACTTCAAGAGTTGCTAAGCAAAGGTTTATTAGACCAAGTGCATCTCCTTGGGGTGCTCCGGTATTATTTGTGAAGAAAAAGGATGGGAGCTTTCGAATGTGCATAGACTACAGACAACTAAATAAGGTAACGGTTAAGAACAAGTATCCTCTTCCTCGCATTGATGATTTGTTCGATTAGTTACAAGGTGCTTGTGTTTTCTCTAAGATTGACTTGAGATCCGGTTATTATCAATTGAAGATACGGGCAACGGATGTGCCAAAGACTGCTTTTCAAACTAGGTATGGGCATTACGAATTTGTAGTAATGTCTTTTGGTCTTACGAATGCCCCTGCTTTCATGAGCTTGATGAACGGGATTTTTAAGCCATATCTGGATCTCTTTGTGATCGTATTCATTGATGATATATTGGTATACTAAAAGAGCAAGAAGGAACATGAAGAGCATTTGAGAATGGTATTGGAAATGTTGAGGGAGAAAAAGCTTTATGCCAAATTCTCCAAGTGTGAGTTTTGGCTAGATGAAGTGTCCTTCTTGGGGCATGTGGTTTCAAAGGATGGGGTGATGGTAGATCCTTCTAAGATTGAGACAGTGAAGAATTGGGTAAGACCTACTAATGTGTCAGAAATAAGGAGCTTTGTTGATTTAGCTAGCTATTACCGCCGATTTGTCAAGGGATTCTCTTCCATTGCTTCCCAATTGACGAACTTGACTAAACAGAATGTTCCATTTGTATGGTCGGACGAGTGTGAAGAAAGCTTTCAGAAGCTCAAGACTTTGTTGACTACCGCACTAATCCTTACCTTGCCAGTGGAAGGTAAGAATTTCATTGTTTATTGTGATGCATCCTATTCGGGGTTGGGTGCAGTGCTAATGCAAGAGAAGAACGTAATTGCTTATGCTTCAAGGCAATTAAAGGTGCACGAACGTAATTATCCGACCCATGATTTGGAATTGGCTGCGGTAGTGTTTGCCTTAAAGCAATGAAGATACTATCTATATGGGATTAAGTGTGAAGTATACACGGATCATCGTAGCCTACAGTATGTCTTTACTCAAAAAGATTTGAATTTGAGACAGAGGAGATGGATGGAACTACTGAAGGACTACGATATCACTATCTTGTATCATCCGGGAAAGGCTAATGTTGTGGCAGACGCCTTAAGTAGAAAGGCAGGGAGCATGGGAAGTCTAGCTCACTTGCAAGTTTCTAGACGTCCATTGGCTAGAGAGGTTCAGACTTTGGCTAACGACCTTATGAGGTTAGAAGTAAATGAGAAGGGAGGATTGTTGGCTTGTGTGGAGGCAAGATCTTCTTTTCTTGACAAGATTAAGGGAAAGCAGTTTAATGATGAGAAATTGATCCGGATCCGAGATAAAGTGTTGCGAGGAGAGGCTAAAGAAGCAATAATGGATGAGGAAGGTGTTTTGAGAATTAAGAGAAGGGTATGTGTGCCCCGTGTTGATGATTTGATCCACACCATTCTTACAGAGGCTCATAGTTCCGGATATTCTATACATCCTGGTGCAACCAAGATGTACCGTGACCTAAAGCAACATTTTTGGTGGAGTAGAATGAAGCGCAACATTGTTGATTTTGTTGCCAAATGTCCAAATTGTCAGCAAGTAAAGTATGAACACCAGAGGCCCGGAGGAACACTTCAGAGAATGCCCATTCCTAAATGGAAGTGGGAAAGAATTGCAATGGACTTCGTGGTTGGTCTTCCAAGGACATTGGGGAAGTTTGACTCTATTTGGGTAATCGTTGATAGGTTAATGAAGTCTGCCCACTTCATTCCGGTCAAGGTGACTTATAATGCAGAGAAGTTGGCCAAAATCTATATCTCAGAAATTGTTCGATTGCATGGAGTTCCACTTTCCATCATATCAGATAGAGGTAACGCAGTTTACTTCTAAGTTTTGGAAAACATTGCATGCGGAATTGGGTACGAACAATTCAAGTGTTAGAGGATATGCTTCGTGCATGTGTGATAGAATTTGGAGGACATTGGGATAGCTTCTTACCCTTAGCAGAGTTCTCTTACAACAATAGCTATCACTCAAGCATTGATATGGCCCCATTTGAGGCACTATATGGGAGAAGATGTAGGTCTCCCATTGGGTGGTTTGATGCATTTGAGGTTAGACCTTGGGGTACTGACTTTCTGAGAGAATCGTTAGATAAAGTGAAATCTATTCAAGAAAAGTTGTTAGCGGCGCAAAGTAGGCAAAAGGAATATGCAGATCGAAAGGTTAGAGACTTGGAGTTCATGGAGGGTGAACAAGTCTTGCTGAAGGTTTCACCCATGAAAGGGGTGATGCGGTTTGGTAAAAGGGGTAAATTAAGCCCAAGGTATATCGGTCCCTTTGAAGTACTTAAGCGAGTAGGGGAGGTGGCTTACGAGTTAGCCTTGCCTCCAGGCTGTCCGGAGTGCATCCGGTGTTTCATGTGTCTATGTTGAAAAGATACCATGGGGATGGAAACTACATTATCCGTTGGGATTCCGTTTTGCTTGATGAGAATTTGTCCTATGAGGAGGAACCTGTTGTTATTCTAGATAGAGAAATTCGCAAGCTGAGATCAAGGGAGATTGCATCCATCAAAGTTCAATGGAAGAATCGACCAGTCGAAGAAGCCACTTGGGAGAAAGAGGCTGATATGCGAGAAAGATACCCACACCTGTTTACAAATTCAGGTGCTCCTTTTCGCCCTTGTTTTCCTTCTTGTGATTGTTCGGGGACGAACGATGGGTAAATTGGTATCTATTGTAACGACCTGTTTAGTCGTTTTGAGCAGCAGATTTTATTTCAGGAAAAATAAGCTGAGACGACGGAACCCACGACAGACCGTCATGAGCACGACGGACCGTCGAGGGGTCTCATTTTAAAACACTTAGAAATTCTGAAAAATGGGTACTGAAATCGACTCTCTGAACTTCGTAACGGAATAGCAGGACAGACCATCACAGGCGTGACGGACCGTCACAGACTCTTCAGAGAATTTCAGTCTCTGAACTCTGTGACGGAGCAGCAGGACGGACCGTCGTAGGCACGACGGCCCGTCACAGGCTGCGTAATCCCAGGCTGGGTCGGATTTCAGTTAAGTAATTTAAGGGGCGTTTTGGACTATTCCTGCTTTAATTATAAAGTTAGTGGGTTAATGTTAATAAGTCTAATTACTTGGGGGTTAAAAGAGGTAACCTTGAATTAACTAATAGGTTAATTCACCATCTTTTATACTTAATTATATGCTAATTAGGGTAAAAGAGAGAGGGTTTGAATAAGAAAAAGAAAAGAACAGAAAGAGAGGGAGAAACGAACGAGAAAGAGGAGAAACGAGAAGAAGAACAAAGCTTGGAGAACTTGCTTGCTTGATTTCTAATCTTCGGTGGAGGTAGGTTATGGTTTCTATAGTATTCGTAGTTAACTCTTAATAGCGAATGATATGTGTTGGGTTGTATTGTAAAGTCTTCTATATGCTTAATTGTATGCTTGCATGAATGTGATTATATAATTGTGATGAAATAAGCATGATGAAGCTATTGAATCCCAAATCTTGAAAACCCCTTGTTAATGATGATGTCAGGGTATAAAAGAAGGCTTGACGAACTAAAGTAATGAGATTGATGATGTCTTGGTATAAAAGAAGGCTTGATGAATTAATAGAATGAGATTAGTGGATCGGGTGTCACGAACCGACACGTAGAATTATGGGATCGGGTTTCACGAACCAACACGTAGAATTAGGGGATCGGGTGTCACGAGCCGACACGTAGAATTAGGGGATCGGGTGTCACGAACCGACACGTAGAATTAGGGAATCGGGTGTCACGAACCGACACGTAGAATTAGTGGATCAGGTGTCACGAACCGACACGTAGAATTAGGGGATCGGAGTGTCACGTTCTGACACATAGTAGTAGGGGAGCGGAGTGTCACGTACCGGCACAAGAATAAGGGTGATGAATCTTGAAAGATGTTAATATACTCAATCTAATGAACCTAATTCCCAAATGAGTATGATATGGAGGCTTGAGCCTCATGAGTGTACTTGACGGTACTTATTAAAGATTCTTGTACATGTTGTTGCTACAGATTGAGTATTGTAGTTGATTTATGATATGATCTGATATATATTGTTTTCTATTTTGAGTTGGCCGATGATATCTACTCAGTAACCGTGTTTTGTACTGACCCCTACTTGTATGTTTCTTTCCTTGTTATTTGTGGAGTGCAGCAAACGTGCCGTCGACTTCAACTCGACCGCAACTCTAGCCAGTCTTCATTACACCGGATTTCAGGGTGAGCTAATGCTTCTAGCTTGGACTGGATCTTCCTCTTCATGTCTTGATGCCTTGAACTTCCGGCATGGACTAGCTTTTACTTATTTTAGCTTCTTAGAATACTCTTAGTTTAGTAATTTAATCATAGATGTTCTTGTGATGATGACTTCCAGATTTTGGGGATAATAATAGTTGTTGAGTTTTTAGAAGTTATTGATTTTTTTAATGAGTTTAAGTCTTCCGCATTACTTTCTGTTGATATCATATTGAAATGTTAAGGTTTAGATTAGTTGGTTCGCTCACATAGGAGGGTAAGTGTGGGTGCCAGTCGCGACCCGATTTGGGTCGTGACATGTTTTTTTCCAATTTATCAGATAATAGTATATTTGATCATGTTGTTGTCAAAAGTGTATGTAGATTTAAATTTCAAATTATAGAATTATATGTATGTTTAAATCAACATAAGTATCATTTTGAGTGGTTTGCATTGTGTAGTTACAATTATGTATCAAGCACGATTTATGTTTCATGTATCATGTTAAAGTTTGTCGTTGATATAAAGTATCAAGTAGACAGACTTATAACGTGTAGTTACACTTGTGTATCAAGTACTACTTTGCATCTTTGTATCATGTTAGGCTATAAATTTTCTGTTAAGTATCATTTCCATTGACTTATGATATGTAGTTAGAATTATGTATCAAGTTTTGTTTTTGCATTTTATGTATCATGTTAAGCTTGTTAGTTCTATGAAATATCAATATCAATTTTTTCAATTGCAGAATATGAATTATGTGGTTAAAGTTTGATACAATATTTTTGATATTTACAGTCAATGTATGTAATATGTAACATTTACAATAACACCTTATATACATTCATGTCAAACAAATTATTTAAACATTCATATAAATGTCCACTGTGTTTTAAAGCTTTCACAAACACGTCAACATAACGATACAAAATAAATTAAACGGAAAAGGGTCTAAAATACCCTCAAAGTATTGGAAATGATACAAAATTACCCTCCATACACCTATTGGCTCCAAAATACCCTTCTCACCCACCTATTGGGTCCAAAATACCCTTGCCATCCACCTTTTGGTTCAAAATTGACTACTTATTTAACGGTTTTATATTTAAACTATTTAAATATTTTTTTAAATATGTGGCGCTCAACTATTTGTTATAATTTAACTTATTACTATAATTTATAAATCAATCCACTACCCATCCATCACTAATTAAACCCTCCAAATTAATTAATCACTCACATTATTAATGCAACAATAGAAAAGCTACTGCCAATTGAATGTTTTAAAAAATTTGAGACGAAAAAATCTATAGAAGTAAATTATCATACATTCAAGTGTCTAAATAAAAATTACCGATAAACTTAAAAGTCTGACTATGTTCATCTTAATTATTCTTACGTCTCAATTATGTGATGTTACTTCATAGGTAACTTTTTTTTCAAAATAATATATTAAAAGTTTTAAAACAAATCATAAATATTTATACAATTATATTTTTAAAAAGTGCATGAATTAATTCGGGATGTATTACTTCTTTACCTTTAATCATAAATTTCTAATTCAATCTTCAAAGAGAATCAAATTGAAAGTATACTCCTAAATAAGCGGATCAACATAAATTTAATTGGGGATTCGATTCGGACTCGAATAATTTTGGATGTCATTTTCATTAATCTATAATTTCATCGTGTTTTAGTAGTGTTTATGACGATTTTGATATTATAGTTGAATTTTTAATTGGGTGGGGTTTAGTTAGTAATGAGTGTGTAATGAGTTGGTTTATAAATAATACAAATAAATTAAATTATAACCAATAGTTGAAGATCAAGTATTTTAAAAATATTTAAATAGTTTAGATTTAAAATCATTAAATAAGTGGTCAATTTTGAACTCAAAGGTGGATGACAAGTATATTTTGGAGCCAATATGTGGATGAAAATGACATTTTGGAGCCAATAGATGGATGAAGGGTAATTTTGTACCATTTTCAATACTTCAAGGGTATTTTAGACCCTTTTCCGTATATTAAATTGTCACAATTATAGTTTCATATTTGATTTATACAAAATAATTTTTAATTATCCAACACAAAGTGATATACTAACCATGTAAATAACAATTCTTCAAATTTATCCAAAAATAACATTCTCTAAAGTGTGTAACAAACTATGTATTATGAACATCAATTTCTGTATAAACAAAAATCAACTATGAAATACTTACATACCTTTTTGTAGACATTTAACTCTAAAATTGAAGCTATTTTTTATTTTGTATTTCATCATTACAGCCACAAGCGTTGCTTTATCCTTGTACAATTGTTTCATTTCCACCTTTGATATATTTGTATCTGATATATAATTTTCTTTCTCCATCTCGAGTATGTAACAAGAATCACCAATGTTCGATTCAACAACGTTTAGAGCATTAGCGTCTCTTTGTCCACCTTCAATACACATAATTGCACCACTGCTTGAATCAAAAACTTGTAACTCCTCTGTACTTTTATCATTTGTCGATGCAAAGCGGATACATACTGAATCCAACCTCTTGCTTCTTTATTTCTATAAACAGCTTCACACCCATATTATTCCTAATTATCATCGGAGAAGAATTGCCTTCTACAATATATCGGATAATAATATTTTTTTTCAATTCATCAATATTTAATTCAATTGCAATGACCAAGATTAGATTCATATATGAAATATTTTCCCCAATCACTATCCCATCACTTTTGTATCGATTGTATATAACCTCACTCTCTCATATTCCTGAATGCCTTAGCAATATCATAATATTCATTACGAAAATTCACAAAATTACCTTCAAGGAAATTAAGAATCTCGTTTTTGTAAAAAAAAATGGGACAATCACTAATGAAAAATTATAATTTAATTTAGTGTTTTATATTGGATAAAACTAATGTTTGAAACACATAACTTAATGCATTTTTTATGGGACTAATAGCTGTAGCGTATTAAAAGTAGGATTTAATTTAAATTTCAGTTTTTAATCCCCAAAATCAAGCAACAAACCGATAAAATGGCATACTATATAATGTATCACACGGTTTTATTATGTATCCATAACTTATTAAAAATAAGGGATTTTTTGTAAATTGAAAAAGAGTAGGAATATAAGGTAATTTATGTTTTACACTATGTGATTTATGTAATTTTTACAAAAAATTATAGAAAATAAAGATCTTTATATAGGTAATTTGTACTTGTTCTTTCCGAACTTTTGAGAGAAGTACACTTTTAAAAAGCTTAATCATATGGAGTACTAATTATTGCTCAAAATTGGTTTTTTAATTTATTGACCAAAGACAAACTACTTTTCATCAACAATATTTTTTTAAAAAAACCAGTTTTTCAAAAAGAGGAAGTTGTTTTTATAATATAATTGAATTGGAAATTACATCGCAGCGTTTTAAAAAAAATTATGATATTTAAAGAAATGCATAATTTAGAAAGCCCTAATTTGTTCTACACGACATATCATTGAGTAATGAAATAAAAAGTTTGAACTGAACATAATGAAAATAGGAATTCATACAAGTGAAGCACTATTAGCCTCTATGGAGTACACTGCATGTTGGGGAAAAAGACAATTACTTACAAGGAGATGTTATGTAGAGCACTAGGCTGATTAGAAAAGAGATGGGACTCATTGATTTACCTAAACCTTTCACATAATTCACTTACAATCCACCAGGAACATTTTCATTACCATAATCTAGAGTATCTTGAACTTAAATTTAACTTCCTTCAAAGATGTCTATTCTTTTCTATGTGATTTTAGCAGTTTTACCCTTCTGAATTCATCACACAACAAACTGAGTAATCCAGTTCTACAATGCATAGTTGAACTATTGTTACTAGACTTGAGAAGGAACAATTTCACTGAGAGCCTTCCACCATTATGTTCTCTGAGTACTTCATTCATGACTATTGTCTTGGATGACAATCAATCGGAAGGAACTACCCTATTTCATTGCACAATTTAAAGATATTTTTCATGTTTGTGTCATCTGGTATCATCATTCTCCAGCTTTCATAAACTTTTGAAAGCAGTAAGCAACTGAAGTTGTTAGGAGAAAGATCAAAAATCCGCAACATGGGGAAGCAAAAGTAGTTTTGCTTTAGTCTGGGAACTTGTTCCACTTCATAAGAATCCGACTCTCCCAGAGACACCAGACAAGCTGGAAATGTGTCATTTATATTATTATTCCCCACATCAAGGACTTCTCAACCATACCAATTGAACAATGACATAGGGTAGACCCTTTAAATTGATTACCATTCAAGACAGTGGTCATCAATGAAGTGCTCTGAGAACATAACGATAGAAGACTACCACTGAAATTGTTCTTTCTCAAGTTTAGAACCAATAATTCAGCCATGATGCCCAAGCAATGTGGAGCCGACCCACTGAAGTTATGTGATAAAACCCATAAGGCTAAAAGGTTGCTAAAGTAAAAAATATAGAAGACAGACAACCTTGCAGGAAGTTAAAAGTTACTTGTAAGATCAAGATTCTCTAGATTACAGTGACAAAGTTGTTCTAGGTGATTTGTATGTGAATTATGTGAAAGGGTTAGGTGAACCAATGAGTCAGCATATTTGTATCAACTTATTATTCTATAGAAAACCTCCTTGTAAGTTGTACAGAAGGAGAACAGAGATCCCCTCAAGCTATTGTTCACGAATAAACAAGGTTCTCCCCAGTAATGAACTTTCAGTTGATGGGCTCACTTTATAATAGGGGTATACAACTACAAGGAATCTACTGACCTAATATGTTACAGAAGCACCTAATTTCATATCACGGGGCTGCGCTTCAAGGAGCAGCTTCTTGCTCTCTGGAATACTTCCATGCTGTAGGTACCAAATAATATAAGATGCGTGAGTATATACACATTGTAGACACACATAAAAGAGTAAACTTGGCTTTGCCTGATGCATCAACTTCACAGTAAATCACTAAGCAAGATCACTGTTACTATTATCATTCCCAGCTGTGCTAAGATGTAACTCGAGATGAATCAATTGACTAGAAGCACAGTGTGAAAGATGCAGTTATCTGAGTTCTGTTTGCACATAGGAACTAATAATATGTACGAACTAAAAACAGAAATTCACATATCAAATGAATGACACAAGGCCTAAAGCAGGCATTTATTTCTTAGAGAAAAAACTTTTCTTGTGCTTTCTTTTTCACTTTCTTTTTGGGTTTTCCTATCCTTTAATTACCCTCTCTGATTCTTGTAGAAATCACCAAGTTGAGACCAAGTTTGTTTTCTGTTGTGAAATAAATTTCCTCTATTCCAGGAGGACATAAGAAAAAAGATGGAATGCGGGACTATAGTTCATTGCGAGTGGTCAATGACATCCTAGTATTTTGAATACACATCTCTTAAAATCACGGCTATCAAGCCAATGAACGGCAACTTTATTTTTTTATATCAAACTTTCAACTGTAAAAGGAAAAGTGAATATAGAATGGTAGTATCTATATTAGGATTAGTTTATATCATCCACGAGACTCAAGAATGGTAAACATGAAGTGCAATAATCCCCAGAAATTGATAGAATTCAAGACAATAATCCATTGATGGACTAAGGAAATACCTAATCCAAGAAAAAAGAAAGAGAGACAAAGAAATAGCCTAACCAGCATTCTCAAGTGTCACGAAGGGCCCGCACACGATCTTGAATCAGTTTCCTCTCCCAATCTGCTACATCCACAAAGGCATAATCTGGCAGATTCTCAAAGGGCTCCTTCCACTGATCATTTTTAGCCAAATCATAGGTAGCACCTCGTATTGACCTTTTGTTGGGACCACAGGGTCTCTTTGAAACAAGTGTATCATAGGCTGTATTTAGCTGCTCAACCAACACATCAAGATCTCAGAACATACAGCAATTTAACAGCTGCTAATGAGCTTTTATTATTAGACCAACGATGGAATACTGATTCATAAATGATGTTTCTTAATGTGGAAAAAGCTAATGATCATATAAAAGGTGTAATCTTACATCCATTCCACAGAACCAGAACATATAAGCAATTGAAACAGCAGGGGCCCTTCCCAATCCAGCAGTGCAATGTACATACACTCTTCCTTTTCCTTCTGAAATCGCCCACTCCAGTGATGAAACAGCTTTAGGTAATACACTCCTCAAGGAATCTGGATCAAAATCTCTTGCCTGCAATAAAAGTATTTGCGATGATCAAAATATAAAAAATGAGAGGTGGTCTAAGAAAAAAATAATATCCCAAAACCTTAACTTCTTTATTAGGCTAACAACCCGGGAAAAAAGTGTTTTGAACTCCAGAATTTGCAATAGAAAGAAATAGAAACAAGCAAATGGTGCCCTTCTCCTCCCACACATCTATAAACTACTATATATCCACAACGTTGAAAACATTGAAGCCTAGTAATATACTTAACCCGGTACTTGTGGACATGGAGCGGAGCATTATCTGTATGCTACAAAACAAGTCTACAAGGTTCTGAATATGGGCTGTCACCCATTTTCTGAACCAATAAACAATGCTAGGGAAATATAATGCATATACTTACATATTTGATGTTAGTGCTTCAGCTAGTATCCATACCAACAAGCAAAATAGTAAAGTATAGTATTAACAAAAAGTAAATTACCTCAGTTCACATCAAAGTTGTAGACTTTTGAAGGGAATACATGTTACCACTATTTTCACAAAGCTGAATTTAGTGTAGACCAATGGTTTAAGGGGTAACGGTGTTCTATTTCATGTGACCTACTTGAGAAACAGTTAGCATCAAGAAGATTTACTTACAGGCCTTCTCATGTGATTAATTCCAAGCTCTGAACATCTTGTAACTATAGACTGGAGATCTATTCCCCAAAACTCAATATCTTTGTCCTGCTGCAAGTTTAGTATAAAAGAAACGTTCTCCTCTTCCTTCAAATGATCTATATCTTCGATTTTTTGAGGCTGGGAGCCAACAATTAGATCTTCTGTTATCAATGTGTAGTTCATTCCTGCAGTTGAAAATTATACTTTTAAGCTTCCTATTAAAACTTTACTGTATTTTCCAATCATCTCTTCATGACAAACACCAAAATCCTACATATAGAAGATCCAAATCATTTGATATAGCATAATTGCTGCAAAACAGAAGGCAGGGAGCCCAATTTTACTAATTCAATACAGCGCAACAACAACTTTACAAATCAGATGTTCCATTTTTATGACGAAGATTTAGATCTATTAAGCAATACAATTTCCAAATTGATCTAAGCTTTTAAGTATGTAAACAGCAATCACTTTGGTTAAAGTTCTATGGCCATGTACAAAAGAAGTAGAAGGTAAGACATACATAACCCAGTACAAGAAAGTCAAAAAGAGCATAGCAGAAGAACTTTTCTGGGGATCTTAACCCATGATTCCTCTTAGTTAAAAACCCAATAAGTTGCTAACACCTACATCTTAAAAGTAAACAAGTTTAGAGAAGTGACCATGGTAAAGGAAAGCATAATTCAGATGTTAATATTAAATTGGTAAATACCAAGTTCATGGTGATATTCGTAAGGATTCCTCATCATTCTCTTCATAGCTAAGTTGTATTCCTCCATCTTCTTATTACTACTGTATCTACCATGGTTTTCTTTAACTTCGCTGCAAGAAATCTGGAAGGATTTGTTGGTGAAGTTCCACAAGGAATTTGCATATTTCTTGCTTGAACGAGAGAATAAAAATGGATTATTTTGAACTGGGGAGAAGCAGGTAGAGTTCCAGAGAGCTCCCATGGTGCTTCTGTCAGCTTCCTAGATTTTTCTATGGTGGATGGATAGCCATGTGAATCAAGTCTCCATTCCCACAGTAGTAGCGCATTTCGGGCCTAAATTTATGGGGATATGGCGGCCTATACAATGGTATTTCTAGGAAAAACTTGGACGCAGCCCATGAATTTGGATAACTCCAAAACCCAAAGTATCCCCTTAGACTCGATCAACAAAACACATTCTTTTATGTGATTTTGGTACGTGCTACAAAGATGAAATTTGAAATTTATTTTGAAAACTTGCCTAAAATCTCATTAGTTTTAATTTAGGAGCTAAGTATTTTGATAAATTCTAACTTGTAATATTACAAAAAATTATAAAATTTTGGTGCTTTCATATACGTTCAATTACATTTAGGTATATTACATAAAAAATTAAATGTAATTTATTATAGATATATTGTATTCAAATGAATTCACATGTATATAGGATACATAATAAATCTCGTAATACCTAAGATACATGCAAATCATATCAGATACATGTATCTAGTGTGAATTACATATAATTAGATACATAACGAATGTCGATTGTCTTCCTCCCCATCTTGTTCACCTATCTCTCTATTTTAGTGTTTTTAATAGCAAAAATACATGTATCCAAGTGTATCTTACTCAATATATGGTAAGAAACTCATAATTAGTAGTAAAATATATAATCTATAAAAAAAAAAGTATAGCTAATAATAGTATATATGATAGTGAAGTATGTATAATTACGTAGTTTAACTAATTTTATCTTATATTTTATTGAAGTTATTAGCTAAGTCCGAGATTATTTTACAATTTATACTAAAATGGTGGGATTTCTATCCCATATAGAAGGTGGAATAAAATAATTCAATCAAATATCTTTACTTATTTCATACGTGTATCAAACAACCCCTTTAATGAATCTTAAAAAATATGAGTAACTTAATTACAAAAATCTCACCAATTTTAAGACCTAACTACAAAACTTACCAGATTTTGAACTTCAGAAACATGTAATTGGCGCATCCAAATACATGTATCTCGGATATATGTACCCGAGATACATGGTAACAAACTTAGGTTTAATTTGTTCTAGATACACTATATTTTAGTAGATTCACATGTATCAAGTTCTCTCATTCGCCTCTCTCCCATCTCACGCGTCATTCTCCTCTCTTGCTTGCCTCTTTATATATAGTATTCCAGATACATGTATCTGGGAATCCTCCTCGCCTTCCTCCTATCTCGCTCACCTCTCCCTATATTTTAATGTATTTAATAGCAAACATACATGTATTTAGGTGTATTGACTTGAAATTTTGTATGAAATTATTAATTAGTGACATAATATGTAGTTTCAAACTATAGGAAGAATTAATAAATATGATAGAAAGACTCTCAGCATACTTTCTCGGCAATAATTTAAAAAATGATCGTCCACTTTATGATTTTTTAGTACTTGAGCAATCAAAAAGTTGGAGACTTTATATATGGGATAAAATAAATCTTTTCTAGATGGACTAACGATTTGATGAGACGTGACATGTGCATCTGTTATGAATGGGCCTAGACAACTATTGACGAAGAAACCTAATACCAACTTAACTGGCTATGTGTGAGATTCGGGTTGATAAATAGAGTCTTTTGAGATCAAAAAATATTCTTGAGGTTAGATTGTTTTGCTAGAGTGATCCTTAAGAACGCATTAGTAATACCATATTGTCGTTTAGTTGTTGTAGTTGTTGTGGCCGAAGCTCAAATGCTATTAGGTATAGTCGTAGAGTCGTCGCATGTCTATAAGTGTGGAAGTGTTCGAGGACGAACAAAGTTATAAGTGTGAGGTGGTGATCTTAGGCGTATTTTAATGCCTAATAACCATTTTATCCCATATATATAGTCGAGTTGAGGAAATTTTTGTTATCTAAGACAAATTTAGAGAGTCTTCGGATTCCGAGTCTTCTAACCAATATGATTGATGTTTTAGGTCGAAAATTATTGGAAAATGAGCTAAATTTGGGCACTGTAGCAAAGGGGGAAAAGTAGAAAAAGAAGTAGCGGAAAATTTATAACAGAGGAGTTTGTGATGGAGGAGCGTTTTGGAGTCGTTCCTGCCATGTGCAAATTTATGCGAGGGAACAGGTCCGCGTCACAATCCTGGACACAAAAACGGGCCCAAGTGTTATTTTAGACTATAAATAGTTAAAGTGTCATCTTATTGCACACCCACTTTTCCAAAAAGACGGGAGCTAACAAAAGATATGATTTAATACCATTTTTCTAGCGTTTTTTTTTCTTTTTCTACGTCTTGCTAAAGTCTTGTATGATCCTAATGCATTTCATGATGCTATTTTGTGTTATGAGTAGCTAAAATCCCCTATTCCAGGGTTGTATCTATAATTGATGGTTTAATGTGAAGTTGTTTCTTGTGTGAGAAGGGTAATTTATACTTTGTGCTTGCTTTCTTATTTTACTATTTTAATGCTTGATCAAAATTAGAATAAATTTAGTTTCCACTCTTGAACTCGGAAGACGAATAGAGGGATAGACCAAAGAATGCAAGAGGTGTGTTCAATCTTAGGTGAGTTCTAGATTGTTTTGTGTGTAGTATAGCATTAAACTTATACACCACATTTGGTTGAAATGCAAGACGAATGCTTAGTGCTCCTTTGTTTATTCATATCTAATCCCGCCCTCAACAATTAAGTTAGGTTGTCAATGATGGTAGGCGATTAGAGGTCAGAAGATCGTGATTGTAAAATGAACCTTGCCAACCTGCAGTGAGTTAACCCCTTTGTTGAATGCCTTTAATCGGACCCGTTACAACAGAAAGGATGGGGGTCTCGCTGACCGGTCAGCGAGTCGGGGGCTCCAGGGGGGCGACGCGCCCCCTGGCCTGGGGGTCCGGGGGGGCAGAGACGCCCCCGGCCCGACGGTATACAATGTTGCTGTATTGGGCCCTTAATTATCTGTCAATTCTGTATGTTGGGCCCAAGCCTGTTAGGGCGTAGCTTAGCACTATATATAGACGCTATGGCAAACCCTATTTTGTATTCTGTTTTTGCCTCTCCATAATAAAACTGCTCCCTCTCTTTCCCGTGGACGTAGCCAATTTATTGGTGAACCACGTAAATCTGTTGTCTTATTTTTCGCATTTATATTTTCTCGTATTATCTCAAATTCCGCACAACACCCTTGAACCTTGGGATAAAACAACATTAAATCGGAAATCAATTTATTCTAGAACCCTGGGATATCTCTCTAAATTTTGAATTTTCCTTGTAGAATTTCATTTACTTAAAATAACTAAGTCCTGCTAGTGCTAGAGTAGTAATTTAAACAAATTTCTTAATTTAAATGACACTTGAGTTTAGGTAGTCATTGCAAATTGTTATTCGTTGATTTGAAGTCCTTTAGGTACGAACATTTAGCTCGAAAGAGTCTCTTTACTGCTTGAGTGAGCACGTACTTGCGTGAGATTTTCAGACGCAACATCTACGTTGAACTAGATCAGTTTACACTTTTACAAAAAGAGTTATGGTTTTGAGAGAAGAGGAGAAAAGAAAAGAAAGTTCAAGATTCGTCAAGAATGTTCAAGAATCACTTGTGCATTTCGTCGGGGGTGATCCCTAATAAGGTATGTGGGTCTCTCATAACGTTGTATTTGTTTATCCACATGCCAAGCATGTTTGATTCAACGTAATCTAGCTCTAAAACGATTGGATTTTGAATGTTCTTGTTGGTTGTATTTGAATTGCATTCATTCTTGAACATGAGTTGAAGTTTATGAATTTCTTGAGGTAAAAAGTATTATGTCTTGATTTTATTAGGTTAGATCCTTGTGTAAATGATGTGGGTACATGAAATCTAAGTGAATTTGAGAAAAGAAATTGAATTAGAACGATTTAAGGTCAGGAAACGAGAGGAAAGTTCGTCAGGCGCCACCTTGGAAAGGCAGGCGCTGCGCGTCCTATCTGCGCTAGAGGGCCTGGGGGCGGAGCGCCCAAATGGGGCTTTTGAACTTTGGGGCGAGCGCAACGCTTCCTGAATGCGCTCGAATTGGTGTTTTTCATCTAAATTTTGTAATTCAGTCCATTTAAGCCATTCTAAAAAGTGTTTTAACACTTCCTAATAATTCTCACTACTCTAAATGACTTCTAAATATATAGAAATCATCCAGAAATGTGAATTATGATCTTGAACTCATAACTTCAAATTCAAGGAAAGTTAAGAGTCAAGTCTATAAAGCTCTTGGAGTCTTTTCAAGAAGTCTTTTACGAATGCTTCTAACTTTGTTTTAAAACTTAAAGATCAAGTTGAGTAAAGAGTGACATTTTATTTCACCAAAAGGGAATACTAAGTTGCTAGTGAGTGTTATATCACATGTCTACAATGTTGAGATTGTGTTCTTTGAATTACATTGTCTCCTTAATAGTCTCCCTATAATAGATAAAATTTGGAGCACTATAATTCTCATTGGTAATGTTGTAAGAGAATTGTCCACTCTTGCTTCTAAGATGTTGTTGGTAGTTGGTATAGCTTCCTTCATAGCTCCAACGAGACTCATCATAATGATATCAATTTTGTACGAACCTTGAGGACAAGTTATTATTAGGACCGAAGGTGTTGTTGTATATGAGCCTAGACCAATGACGAAGAATCCCAATATTAGATTAAGTGGCTATACGTGAGATATGATTTGATAAATAGAGTCTTTTGAGAGCAAAATAGGCTTTTTATGTGAATTATAATTATGCTTAGGCAAAGACTGTGCTTCTGATCCTCTATTTTCTCTTAGTTCACTCATCCCTTCTTCTTTATAGTTACTATTATTGTTCATCATCTTCATATTGTAACTGCTCATTTTCGTATGAATCGAAGCCTATTAGTTTGTTTCTTTGTTATTATTGTTGAATTGAGAAATCACTGTAACCATTTTAGTGTTTGTTACAGCATCCGGTCAGATGGGGTCGATTAGGGAATGTTGAATGAACATCCTAAAAAATTGAGCCAAGAAACAAAATTCTAAGTCAGATGAATTCTGGAACCCACATGAGACTAGTGTCTCAATGGTCATACCTTTGTTGAATTTATATTATTAAACAGTGCGTCTAGTGATCTTTTATCAATAACATAATAAAAAATTCTCAACGGGAACAAATACAAACAAGGAGGCTAGACAGTATTTCATAGTTATAATTTCTTGCTCTTTATATTCATTGCCTCTTGTTACAACTGTGATTTATTTCATAGTTATAATTTAATAAATTCAATTGTACCGTTTTGTAGGTAAACAAAACATTGTTATAATAAAGTTTGACTGTACCATAATTGTCTAATTATGAGGAGTATTGATTGTGATTATTAACTATGTTTGTGTCTAATCATGGTGATGTCGACTATAAGTATCATTCGAAGAGGTGACTTGGCAAGCTAGCAACTTGAAATGTGTTACTTACATTTTGGGAGACAAAAGTGATTTGATACATAATGGGAATTCACCTTCGAATGTGTGAGGGAACAAGAATACTATTTTTCCTAATTATTTTTTATTATTTAGAATTGAGAAATCATAAGGGCAAAGCTTTTATGATTTATGTATGTAGGTAACTCTGCCACATCAACAACCAACAAAGTATTGATTCTCCCACCAACTACTCTGCCTCATAGTTGAATGGTGTCCACTTAAATTCTAGTATATCAAAAAAGGCACACACAGAATCTTCATAGACATTATGGATATATTGAGCAAAAGTATTTGTTGTTAATTAATCTCAAAATAATTAGAGGTCATAATTAAGTAAGATTCTTCCTTACCTGATCAACACCTATCCAATCTCACTTTACAACTCACATGAAAAAGGAAGAAAAAAGAAGTAAAAAGTACAATGATAAAGATTATAGAGTATGGTATCTTTTAGTACAATGATAAAGATCAAACCATTTGCTATATTCCTTTATGGCTTAGAAGCCCATAATGATGATATATGTGAAATACAGGTGTATGCATCCCTCAGGCTCTTAACTTTTTATTCCTTTTTTCCCACTTCTTGGGAATACATACCTTTTAATTTTGTATAGACCAATAGAAGAAAATAGTGAAGAAAAAGAGATACAGACTTGAAATAAAAAAAAATGGATCTAATGGGTGAATCTAAATGATTAAGATTTAGACCTACAAACCAAACACACTATGGATTGAATCCGAACGATTAAGATTCAAACCTCCATTAAGTGAAAAAATGAACTTAAATAATTAAGACTCAAACCTACAAGCTAGACACACTTAATGAGTTGAATTTGAATGATTAAGATTCAGATCTCTTTTAAGTGCCTAACAATGAAGCCAAAAGAGGCCTAATTGATCCTAAGGGCAAAGCTCAAATTAGAGGTGGATCAAAAGTTCAAATTTTACTGGTTCAAGGTTTAAAAATACTATATTGTAACTTATTGAATTTATTGGTGGTTTCAATGTACTTGTTTAGTGCTCAATTCGTTCGAAATTGTTTGTCATGTTACGTTTTTCGAAAGTCAATTTAATTAATTTTTAAAGTTAAATTAGATCACATTAATTCAATATTTTTTTAAAGAAAAATTAGATATTTAAAACTATATGAAAAGTACTATAAATTACAATTTTTTGCATATTAATATGACGAAAAATACATCTTAAAATATTAGTCAAAGTTTTTATAGTTTAACTCTAAAAATAAAAACTATGACAAAATAAATACCGAACGAAGGAGTACATTTTTTAATGCATATATTTAGAGTCTAAGCTAGAGTTATTAAGTTTTAATGAATTCATATCTTACCATTTCTACATTTATCGTGGTTCACACACTACTCAAATATACATCGCTCTTCTTTAGGAAAAAAGAATAGAATTATTTTTAGATAGTTGTAAGATGGATAAGGCACTAATTAAAGGTAACCTTGAAGGCATGGCAATTACAAGTCCCGTCCGTTTCTGCATTAATAACTCTGTATGAAAAGAAGTTGAAGGCAATGATGTGATCATGAATTAACTATATCCATCATGGACTACAAACTAAAAATATCTTTTCATTTAATATTTCAATTTATCATTTTAAGTTAGTCCCATTTAGAGGAGTGTAATACTAATAACAACCACCTAGCTATCAATTTCATTTAGCATTACTTTAGCACGTCAGATCGTTTGATACAGTGTATTAGCAAAATATAATACATGCATAATGTATTAACTTTTTGTATTAGTACTTCCTCCGTTGCGTTAGCTTTGTGTATTAGTACTCTCTTCGTTTCACAAAGAATGACATGATTTGACTTGACACAGAATTTTAGTATATAAAGAAGACTTTTGGAATTTTGTATTCCTAAATTAAAGTTATGTCAAACATACAAAATTCCCTTTTAATTTTGTGGCCTTAAATATGTCACGTGAAAGCTGAAATTAAATTGTCACCAAAAGAAAAAAGTCATTCTTTTTTAAGCAGACAGAAAAGAAAAGTGAATTATTATTTTTGAAACAGAAAAAATAATATCTTATTTGATACATTTTTTATGCTACATAGAATTAATGCTTACATATTTATTCATTATATTATGTATCAGAGAGTGAATTAGCACGAAGTGCCAACTCAACCACCCATAGGAGGTAGAAGATATTGAATCATATCATGAGTTGTGACGATGCCACTTGACATTTAACTTTCTGAGTGTAACAAGGGGTACTTGACGTATAACTTTTGCAGTGTCATAATTTAGTGAAATCAACTTTAGATTTATTCAAAGTAGTAATAATTTGTACAAAAAACTCACTTCCTGCGTTATAATATTCATTTATTTTCTTACTTTTTACATTTTATGAATTTAAAACAAAAATATATATACTATATGGAGAGCAGAGGAAGAGCATGATTTTCAATAAAAAGGTTCAAAATATATAAAAATAAATAATCGACATCTACTATATATACATATTAATTTATTTTAATTACATATAAATAATATAATTTTTCGCTTTAAAAAATTCGAATGAGTTCTTCTTACACGGTACCTCCGCCCCTGATGGAGAGTAAATATTAATGGAGCCAGGAGTACTACTAAAGTGTGAGTGGGACCAATTATTAGGCACAAGAAAGTGACTTGCATTAATCTCTCATCTCCAATGGCTTTCGCTTTACATGGATTTTTTAAAATTTTATTTTAAATAACCATTGGTTTCTTATGATTTCCATCTAGCTCTATTTATTTTTTTGAGGGAAAAAATTAAATATATATTAAATTTTGATGAAAAAACTTTATGCATGTTAATTTTTTGAGCATTGGTTTCGTTCATATATACTATTTTCATTTGAAAAAGGTTCATCTTATTCTTTTATGAGTTAACTGAAAATCACATTCAATTTTATCAAATTATTTTATCCATGTGGCGAATGATAGATTTCAGCAAGTCTTATTTTAATGATGATCTGGGTTTCAAAAAATTGGTAAATTTTAAAAAATAATTTAATAATTTGATCGAATCATCATTCACCACGTGGATAAAATGGTTTACAAAATTGGATGTGGTTTTTAGTTAACCAATAAATGTATGGATGAGATTATTTTTTTTCAAATGAATCTTACATAAATGAGCTAAACTTTTAATGAATGACGTAATTTTTTTTCCAAATATTTTATGATATATAGTCTTTTCCTTTTATTTTATTATAATTGATTAATTGTAATGAAACATGACTGAGCTTCTTTTTTTTTTCGGGGCAAAATTAAATAAATAAACTAGTTTTCCGTGTCAATTGAACTTTGCATGAGTATTATATCAAGAATAGGAAAGCTATATTGCTTTAATATTTGTTCCAGAAACAAGTGGGATCATATGAAAAGCTTCCTACATTAAAGTAAATAGAAGGCAAAAAGTTTAGAAGTAAAAGGGGATTTTGTCGTCTTTTTTTTTTTTTGTTTCAAAATTGAGTAAGATTTTTAAAAAATCATTTTTTTCATTTTCAGAGAGAAAAATATTGAAAAACACTCCTAAATTGAATGAATTATTAATTTTTAATCCTCAAATTATTGACAATCTTAAAAACATCATCTTACTTGACTAACTAAACTTAAATACACTTTCAATGAGTGAAATACACCTTAAATTCTCGCGAAGCTTAAGCATATTTTCAACAATGCTCTTGATTTTTTATTAAGAATCTCATGCTCGTACAAAAATTTGAGACCACTTGTTATTACATGTTGTATATTAAGGGTGTATCTAAGTTTAGTTAGTCAAATAAAAAGATATTTTTTAAAATTATTAATAATTTAAAAATAAAACTAATAATTTATGTCAAGTTGAAATGAGTTTTCAATATTTCTATTTATTTTCTTTCGCCCTCGTAGATTTGTACTGCTAAATGGCTTTTGTGTTTTGTGCTATCATTCCCATTTTACTCTTAGAACTTTAATTAGCTACTTAATTCCCACCTGCATGTGTCTATCAACTTTGTCTCTTACTTTTAATTTCATTTTATATTAGTCCATAAAATGAGAGTTTTTGCTTGTATCTTTATGCATAAAAAGTAAGTGATAGTGGTTAATCTATTTAATGAAAAGAGGTTAAAATATTATTGAAGTATTGAAAATGGTATAAAGCTCTCTTTCATCCACTTATAAGCTCTAAAATATTTTTCTTATCTATTTTTTAATTTAAACTTGACTACTTATTTAACAGTTTTAAATTCAAACTATTTAAATATTTTTTTTAAATACTTAGTACTTAATTATTGGTTATAATATAATTTATTAATATTTTATAATAAACCAACCCACTACCCCCAATTCATAACCCCCCCCCCCAAATCACTTTATTAAACAAAATCTTGAACCCTTCTTTTCTAAGACTGTATTCTTCTCAATCAATTTTTGTGTTGTTTAACAAAATCCTCCATTAATTTTCAAAATTTAGACAGATTAATTTTAATAAGTGTCGTTAATTCAGTAAACTAGTATAATTAATATTAATCTGAGTTTCAACTAATGTGGAAGTCCAATTAAATTTGGATTGTCTATGAAAAGTCCAATTGAAATTGTACTCATACATTATTAATGTTGCTTTTGTTTTTTACTAGGAGAAATTAACTGCGAAGAACACAAATGGTTGTTTTATTTAATAGGTGAATTTAAGGTAAGTTTATTAATTGGGTAGAGTTTAATTAGTAATGGGTGGGTAACAAGTGGTTTATAAATTATATTAATAAGTTAAATTATAACTAATTGTTGAGTCTCACGTATTTAAAAAAATTAACTAATTTTAATTTAAACCGTTAAATAAGTGATCAATTTTGAACTCAAATGTGGATGAGAATAGTATTTTGGAGCCAATAGGTGGATGAAAAAAGTATTTTGAAGTCAATAAGTGAATAGACGATAGTTTTGTATCATTTCTAATACTTTAAGGGTATTTTAGGTTCTTTTCAATTTATTTAAATGTAGAAAATTAGTGACAATCCTAATTACATGACACTCCTTATCTCCTCAATCAAATCCTTTTTATTTACCATATTAAATAATCACAATAATTTACGCTTGATGACCCAACCGCTTTCAACAGAGTCGAAGTGAGAAATTTAATTAAAAATATTCAAAATCTAATATATTAATATGAAAAATAATTTTGACCTATATACTTGGTATAATTTTCTACGGAGTAATAATATCATTTTTCAACAGTGTATGACTTGCCACCCTAGTCCCTAAACATATCAATTATGCACCGACTTCTCCATTTACGATATTGTTAATCTCATTTACCATTATTGTCTTAGAGTGTGTTTGGTATGAAGGAAAATAATTTTCATGGAAGATATTTTCTAGAAAATATTTTCTTGGAAAACAAATAGATTTTTGACTTATTTTCTCATGTTTAGTTGGTCAGTAGAAAATATCTTTTAGAAAAGATTTTTAGTGCTTGATTTATGAACGAAAAATATTTTTGAGAAATATATTTTATTTTTATTAGGTTGTAGAAAATAATTTTTGAAATTGAAAATATTTTTTAAAAACAAATTTAATCTTTTTGAGGGTGGGGGCGGGGGTAGGGTGAAAAATTAAAATTTAAAATTTATAAAAAAAAATTTAAGAACAAACTTCAATTTATTTTGGAGGTGGGGTGGAGGTCGTAATTAGGGCGGGGTGGGGTGAAAAAATTATAAAACAACTTAATTTTTTTGGAGGGGGTGGAGCTGATTGGGGGGGGGGGGGTCATGGGTAGGGGCGTGGTGGGGTGAAAAATAAAAAATTGAAATTAAAAATATTTTTTAAAATAAGTTTTAAACATATTTTTTTTAAAAAAATGTAATTTGAAGTTGAAGGAAAGTTTTGGAAAATGTTTTCCTTAATTTTTGAAGGGAAGTCATTTCCTTAACTTTGAGAAAAAATAGTTGATTTGGAAAACATTTCCCAACACTTTTAACCCAACCAAACTAGAAAATATTTTCCTTCATACCAAACACCCCCCCCCCCCAATCATAATTAGCAATATAAAACAATGAAATAAACTCTCTTATTGGTTCTTATTGGATTGCTAAAAGGACACATTTTAGTTAAGATCTCTCTCTGGCCTTCTCATTCTCTATAATTTTAGAGGTCTTTGCCTCAAATTTTATATATTGAATAACATAGAAAATTGTAATCTTTCTCCCCTCTAAATTGTTCTCTGCATTTTCTTCGAAATAAAATATTGTAGAATACTCGATCGGGTGATTTACCTTTATCACTTGACTACGTAGGGATGGCAATGGAGAAGTGCGATTGGGGGGGGGGGGGGTAGGTTAAGTCTATATGGAGCAGGGCGGGTTTAGCCTTATGTGAGACGGGGCAGTTGAAATAGCTTTTTAAGAAATTAAGTAGGATGAGCCGGTGACGGGTTGAAATTTTTCTCTTACTTTTCTAATTTGATCGCTCCACTCTCTCAACTTTCGTCTCTTTAACCGTTGTTTGTTACCGTCTGTCACTTTTTCTCTAAGTTTTTACAAAATGTACCATTTTATAATCAAATTTTCTGATGGATTTTAGTACAGGAAATTAAATTGAATTTATTTGTAGACAAATTTAATTATGAGACAAAGTTACCTAGAGGTATTGAAAGTAGAAACTATTTAATTAGTGTGTTTTTAACATAACAAATGAGAAATAATCAAATTAGATCCTCGTTGTTTAAAATGTTAAATTTGTCTACTGCTTTAGAAAATTACATAATAAAGAAAAAAATATATAACATAAGTGGGACGAGTCTTTGCGGGGCAGGACGGTGTGGGTTAAGAATTGAAAACATATTAAGCGGGGTGGGCGGGGCGAAATTTTGTAGGTTAAGCTTCTACCCGCCCCGCACCCGCCTCAACCCGTCCCAACTCGCTCCATTGTCATCCTTATGAGTTAGTAACATGGAAGAGATTAAATATCTTAAAGACACATAAGATATTTGTGAGCTCGACATGATTTTATTTGTTTATTTTCGAGATGAGGGTGTAAAGAAGTGTGTCTACTCTTGAAAATTGATTTGAGTTTATGCCATGACGGTCAATTATGGAAGTTATACGTCTGGTTAGGAGACTGGTGGAAATGTTTTGAAAAATAAAGAAATAAAGATTGACATATGGTGTTCATTGACCTCGAGAAGGCCTACGAAAAAGTTTTAAGAAAAGTCTTCTGGGGTTTTCCGGAGGCAAGAGGTGTAACCGATATTAAGGCGATAAAAAACATGCAAAAAAGCTAAAACGCGGAGAAAATTGGTGAGAGGAGATTTGAGGCACTTCTCAATAGAGATTGGATTTCACCAAGGACCATCTCTCAGTTCATATTTGACGAGTCACTCAATGTATATATTTTTAACTTGCAACGTGTTAAATAATATATAGTACAAAAAGATGTTGAATCCACATAGATTGATTTATCTATTCTATAGACGTTTCTTGTTTTAATTACTATTTAAGAAAATCAAGAAAAGTTGTGAATTAATTAATTAATAATACAAAAAGTAGAGAAAATACTTTACTTTTCACGATATACTAAAAGGTGTTGGGATCTTGACTTCACTCGATATTTCTATATAATGTAAATTATTTATTCCTAAATTTATATTTCTCATAAAAATATAAACATATCTCACGATCATATTTATGTATTATTAATGAAGTTGAACAATTAAATGCACTTCTCTCGGTTATACAATTTAATTGTGAAAATAGTACTCCCTCAGTTTCACAAAGAATGATATGGTTTGACTTGACACAAAGTTTAAGAAGATAAATTAGACTTTTAAATCTTGAGGTAATAAAATTAAAGTTAGGCCAAATGTACAAAAATTGTCCTTTGATATTGTGGCATTAAACATATCACGTGGAAAACTGAAATTAAAATATTACAAAAAAAAATCATTCTTTTCTAAACAGACTAAAAAGAAAGGAGGTTATTCTTTTTTAAACGGAGGGAGTAATAGTTAAGAACCAAAAATGTGTACTTGAACTATAACATATTCTTCTAAGTAAGTCTCTTTCGATTATCTTACTTGTTATAACTAATCAATACACTATATGCCTCCCTCGATTATAAATAAGTTTAGATTTAACTATAACATAAAATAGACAGATGTCACTAAAATATAAACAATGTACCAATATTTCAATTTATTACATTATTACAGAAGTAACTGTGACATCCGATTTACCCCCTAGACGTAACCGGCGTTGTCGTCTTACTTTGAGGACTAAGACTAGCCTCTTTGTCTCATTTCATTACATTCATAGGTTGAAAATGCGAAAAATTTTAAAACTTTTCATTACATCTGCTTGGAGGTTTACATAGACCTCTACATACATATAATATATAGTCGTATCGAGTATACATAAACCCTTCATATAGGATGGTTACATAGCTTTCGTATAGGAAGGTTATATAGCCTTTTACTTTTATTGCACATTATTATATAGAAAATATCATAGTCATAAAAGTCGCCACATCTCATAACCATCTATTTGGAGTATATCAAATTTGGGCATAGCCCTTACATCAATCCAACTATACCACATATAGGTCATACAAAAGTATAGTACCCAATTGAAAAGGAAAGAAATGAAAGAGTCTTAAACTCATAACAAGTCTGTAAGTTAGATAATGGGTTTTCCCTTGAAAGTTGAGGACCTACGTTACTTGGATGAATAAGGAATCAAAGACTTCTTCAATGTCGTCCTGAATGAGTCTTCAACAATCGGAACCTAAAATATTTGGGAAAAGGGAAGAAAACGGGGTTAGTACTTCACATGTACTAAGTATGAGACCATATGCACATATAAAAGCAAAACATGCTAAAAAGGGACATTTAGTCAAAACATGTCATTTTACCCTTTTAAAAGCCTAATCAAATGTCAAGTAAGTCATACCAACCTACCAAACATGCTTACTAACTCAAATAAGTAATACGTATCCCAACATACTTGAACCCATAATTCAGTACAACCCTATCATCAAGGAATAACATCACAAGTATGATTAAGAGTTAATCGTATCATAATAATTAAGACAACTACTCATAAATCCTCATAAAATCTACAAGTACAATGACCAAGCAAATCCTCATAACCTTTCTCAACCAAGTAGACTTAACAAGAAAACATAATCAATGTCCAACTTTAACAATATATTCCAACTACATATATCAAGAGGATAATCATCATCATATATAGTCATTTACATTGTAAAATCAACATCTTATCATCATATACATCATTATCATATTACATACATAATATCAACTTATGAAAGCTTTCATCAAGGTCAACTAGTGCAAGGCATAAGTAGAGTCTCATATCCCTACCTACGCTAGGTTAAACCTCTCAAGTCACCTTAGTTAGTTTATACTTCATTACTTTATTTTAATTTAACGAAAACTTGCCTTAACCGACATAGACTACAAAAGCTAAGTGTGGAATTTGGTGTTGTAAAACCTTACACCGATGGAAGGTGGTCTACCGGCCAAAGTAGAACCAAACATAAACGTAGCTTTCTAGGTGGATCCACTAGCTAGTGTTCCTATGGGGGCAACATAGTTCATGAACTAAGAGATAGTATATTCCCTCTTGATACCACTTGGTAGTTGGGGCCTCCTCTCATGGGAATCTATTGGATGAGTATTCCTCTTTGGGAAGTCAACATATCATTTAGAACTATAGGGAGAATCTTCCTCTTTGGGAAGTCATCACCTCCCATTCTCAAGTTCACTCGGTGCTAAGCTAAGTCCATTTATTGAAATGTCTTTAAGTCTTTAATTATCAATCATAGCTTAGTTTAGATCATAGGGTCTACCCCTTGTATAATCATCATCATCAATAGCTCAATAAAAATTACATGAGTATATTCCTTTCATCACAATTCATATAAGTGAGGCTAACACATTGGCATTTCATAGCATATCAAAGTCACATTGATAGTTATCACCATCTTTATATCACATACACCTTAATCAAGTTCACAACATAGTCAAGAAATTTCAATTCGACATCATACCACCCTATCATACTAATATAAGGCATACTCCAATATAACATCATGACTTAACCATAATTAATCACAATTGGAAGTAACGCGGTTCCCTTCCTCTCAACGTCTAAAAGAATACTCTAATGGCAAGTCGGGCTAATTCGAATATAGATAGAGATTCCAAGGCTTACCAAGTCTCCTTCATGGTTCATCATTTAGGCCTTACCACAAAATCCCAATTCAAGCCAATTTAGATGTTCAACATTATAATTCAATAATCACCATGATAACAACACTAGAAGAGTCACTACACCATAATTCAATATCAAATTTATGCTTAAAACAAGGTTACTTAGGCCAATTTTCATAACCTAGATCACTTATCAAGACTAGCATGAAAGACAAGAATTCATTTTAATTTGTTAATGATTGGTGTATAAACATCATCTAATAGTGATTTAACCCATAATCAAGACAATTGAATCAATCACAACCCAATTTACATCAAGATCAATCTAGGGTGAAGGGTTAAGGATCATAATCTTCAATTTGAAACAAACCATCACAATTTATCATAAATCAAGTTAAATTACATGATAATCTATCCATTATATCATAAAAAATCATAAACAACTCAGTTCAAAACATCAATTTCGTAATTGGATGAATCCTACATGAAAACTCAACTTTTGAAATCCATTTTGAAGGAACCCTTTGAGGAAAGAGTTTCAAAGATGAATTAGATCACATACCTTAACATTTGATGAAGATTTGGTGGTGAATTCATCCCTTTATAGCCATCAAACCACTTTCTTTGCTGGTCTGCAATGGTGAGTTCAAGTAAAGAGAGAAAGAAAAGAGAAGGAAAAGAGTTTATTTTATGAGTTGTCATTAGAGTAATTGGGGTTGGGGCCTTTATACGGGAGCTAAATTAGTTAATTAGTCTTTGTTTGATCCCTAAACAACCACTAAACCACTTAATTAATTAAATGACTTAACATTAAAACTTGCAGCAAAGTCAAGACCCTTACAGACGGAACCCCGTCGACGGGCCGTCTATGAGTCGACGGATTGGCCTTCTTCCGTCCTGCACATCCGTAAGTAAGTTCAAAGACTGTGCAGGCGAGGGGCTTCTTCAAATTGGCTAAGTGTGGGACAACGGTGGCATCGACGCCCCGTCGATCCACACACGGGCCGTCCCTTGTCCCGTAGATGTACACTGCCTAGGCAGTGTTGCCTCAACCTGCAGGGGATTCGTACCCGGATGTTTCGACCATGAAACAACTTAAACACATATTATCTACCCTTTCACCATGTTTCGACTTTCTAAATGACCTATATTCATTATAATGGACTTAAAAATAGTACTTAGATCTCATTACACCTATTTTAGGCTTTATGACACGTCATGGATTTTAAAAGTGTTACATTATCCCCTTCTTAGGAACATTCGTCCCCGAATGACACTAAAACTTTTTTGAAGAAAGGAATAGACTCAAGACTAACAGCCCAATCAATGAATAATATCAAATCAACATAAATCATATCATTTCAACAAGGCAAATTTCAAAACTCCAATTATCACACATAAGGCGCAAAACATTTCATAATGAGGTATTTTCTTCTCACAACACATATGAGCTCAACATACTTTACATGAGTCAATTAGCTCAACTCAACTTAACAACATGATACATATCATTTCATAAAGACTTACCATACCAAAATGCACAACATAACTCAAATAAACCAAAAAGGCAAAATTCAAGTTTTAGAGGTACTATATCAATATAATACAACCCCAAAATGCACATTTTTGAAAGACTTCACCGAAAATCAAGAAATTTCAATTTCTACTCATATATATATTATTAAAAAATGACTAACCTTAATTTAAAAAAATATGAAGGTAACAGGACTTCATATCGGCCTCAGCCTCCCATGTTGCAGCCTTAACTAGATGATTCTTCCATAACCCCATTATGGATACCACCTCTTTATTCCTCAACTTCTTGACTAGCCTATCAAGAATTTGAACCAGAACATCCTCACAAGATAGCTTATCCTTGAAACCAAGACCCTCAATATGAAGAATGGACTCGGGATCACTGATACACTTCTTCAACATGGAAAAAAGGAAAACCGGATGAACCGAAGCCAATTCACTAGGAAGTTTCAATTCATAGGCAACCTTACCAACCCTTTGCAAGATTTAATAAGGACCCACATAACGAGGACTCAACTTCCCTTTCTTTCCAAATCTAACCACCCCTTTCATTAGTGAAATTTTCAGATACACCTTATCACCTTCTTCAAACTCCAAATTTCTTCTCCTGTGATCGGCATAAGACTTTTGCCGACTATAGGCCATTTGCAGCAGAATCCTTATGATATGAACCTTCTGTAAGGTCTTATAAATCAAATTGGGATGAAAAAGCGATGACTCACCCACTTCAAACAATCCAATAAGAGACCTACACCTCCTACCATACAAGGCTTCATAGGGAGCCATAGAAATAGATGAACGAAAATTATTATTATAAGCAAACTCCACCAAAGGCAAATGCTTATCCTAATTCCCTTTAAAATCAATAATGCACGCCCTAAGCATATCCTCAAGGGTTTTAATGTGTGTTCCGCTTGACCATTCATTTGGGATGAAAAGCGGTGCTCCACTTCACCGTAGTACCTAATTTTTTTTGGAATAATCTCCAAAACCTAGATGTGAATTGTGCACCCTGATCCGATATGATGGATAACAGAATACCATGCCGACACACAATCTCGTCTATGAAGATTCTTGCAAAATCCTCCGCCGAATATGTAGACTTGACGGAAATAAAGAGAGCGGACTTAGTCAACCTATCCACAACCACCCATATGGAATCATATGACTTTTAAGTCCGTAATTAACCCACTACAAAGTCCATATTTATCTTCCCACTTCCAAGTAGGAAGTTGGATCTCTTGTAGTAAGTCACCTGGATTTTGGTGTTTGGCCTTAACTTGTTGGCAGTTTGAACACATAGCGACAAACTCCGCTATGTCCCTCTTCAAACATTCCCACCAATATATCTCACGTAGGTCATGTTACATTTTTGTCGAACCTAGATGAATGGAGTAGCGGGACCCATGGGCTTCTTTAAGGATTTGGTCCCTCAACCCATCTACATCGGCAACACACAATCTCCCTTGGTACCTTAACACACCATCCCCCTTAAGGAAATGACTCATTTAACTTGCCGAGAACCGATTCTTTCGACTCCATTAATGGTCGATCAAGGTTTTGTTTGGACTTCACCTCAATCATTAGAGATGACTCGGAGTTATGATGGACTATAGCACACCCATTTGGAGAACCTTCCAACCTCACCCCCAACCTAGCCAACCTATCAACTTCCCTTGCTAGGTCCTTCTTGGCATCATCAATGTGGGATACACTACCTAATAGTCATACGACTTAGGGCATCCGCAACCACATTAGCCTTGCCAGGGTGATAGTGGACACTCATATAATAAAATTTCAACAACTCTAACCACCTTCTTTGTCGAAGATTCAACTCCTTTTGGGTAAACACATATTGGAGACTCTTATGGTCGGTAAAGACGTCAACATGAACACCATACAAGTAATGCCTCCAAATTTTAAAAGAAAACACTAAGGCCTCTAATTCAAGGTCATGAATGGGATAGTTTCGCTGATGTACCTTTAGTTGCCTAGACGCATAGGCTATCACTTTCCCATTTTGCATAAGCACTCACCCCAAACCTACTCGGCATGCGTCACAATACACGACCAAACCCTTTGTACCCTCCGTAAAGTCAATACCAAGGCAGAATTGAGCCTACCTTTCAACAATTTGGAAACTTTTCTTACATGCTTCCGACCACTCAAATTTCTTACTCTTTTGGGTCAAAGTAGTCAAAGGAGATGCAATGGACGCAATTCCATCCACGAACCTTTGATAATAACTCGCTAGACCCAAGAAATTTCTTATGTCGGTTGGATTCAAAGGTCTAGTCCAATTCTTCACCGCCTCCGTTTTCCTTGGGTCTACCTCAACTCCCTCACTAGAGATGATGTGCCCAAGAAATGTCACCGACCTCAACGAAAATTCACACTTGCTATATTTGGCAAACAGTTGATGTCCTTTAAGGGTTTGCAATACCACCCTCAAATGACCCATGTCATCACCCTCATTCTTCGAATATACCAAGATATCGTCAATTAAAATAATGACAAATGAATCTAGGTAATTTCAAAACACCTTATTCATTAGGTCCATAAACACTGTCGGAGCATTAGTGAGACCGAAAGACATTACCAAGAACTCATAATGCCCATACCTAGTCCGAAAGGCCGTCTTTGGTACATCTTCACCTCTCACCCTAAGTTGGTGATACCCCGATCTCAAGTCAATTTTTGAAAAGTAGCTCGCCCATTGGAGTTGATCAAACAAGTCGTCAATCCGAGGGAGAGGATACTTATTCTTAATGGTGACCTTGTTGAGTTGGCGGTAATCAATACACATTCTCAAGGACCCATCTTTCTTGTTTATAAAAAAAAACGGAGCACCCCACGGAGAATCACTAGGCCTTATAAAATGCTTATCTAGTAAGTACTTGAGTTGAGCCTTCAACTCCTTTAATTTGGCCGGAGCCATCCGATAAGGACGAATTGAAATGATATTTGTATCCGGTATCAAATCAATGCTAAAATCAATTTCTCATTTGGGAAGAATACTGGAAGGTCATTAGGAAAAACCTTCGGAAATTCCCTCAGTACGGGGAACGACTTAATGAGAGGAATTTCAGAGTCTAGATCTTGGACTCTTACAATATGGTATAGACAAAACTTTGAGATCATTTTGCATTCTTTTAGATAAGAGATAATACGACCTCTAGGAATAGAATTTCCCTCTTCCCACCCAACAATGGGTTCATTTGGGAAGTTAATGCTCACCACTCTTGTTCTACAATTAATGGAGACAAAACAAACATGCAACCAATCTATACCCAATATAATATCAAAATCTAGCATATCCAGTTCTACTAGATCAACATAAGAAACTCTATTGGGCAACATTATTGGACAATTTTTATACACCCTTTTTGCAACAACCGACTCACTCACTGGAGTAGACACTATAAAAGGTTCATGCAAAATATCGGGTAAAGTTTTAAATATTTAGCTACAAAAAGTGTAACAAATTATAAAGCAGTTCCAGGATCAAGCAAGGCATATACATCAATATAGAAGACTTTCAACATACCGGTTACCACGTCAAGAAAAGTCTCTTGCTCACCCCTGAGCGGAGAGCATAGAAGCGGTTTTTCTTGGAGCATCACTAGCTTGCTTGAGCTTGACCACCCCTTTCTTGACCCTTCAAGTTTGGACAATCTCTCATCTTGTGATAACTCTTGCCACACCTAAGCAATTACCCGTTCCTACCAAGCACTCACCAAGATGACCCTTTCCACACTTGGCACATATAGGCTTCTCATTTGGTGAGTTTCTACTCCTTCCTGTTTTAGCTCTCAATTTATTTACCTTATCATCACGAGCCTTAGGGAACTTGGATGGAACTTGATTAGAAACCCGCTTCTTAAATCTAGGCTTGTCTTATATCTCAAGTCTATTCTTTGGAGAATCTCCATCAAATGATCTTGCTCTCTTAGCATCTCTAATTTTTCTCTTAGCCCTTGCCTTCTCAACACTTCTTGCATGCACCATAAGAAGGGAAATGTTCATGTTGTCATGTAGCATTGCCGAATGGCACTCCTATTGTAAGTCCTACGACATCCCCGTCACAAAGCAGCTCATTTCATCTCTAGGATCGAAAAGTAAAGAAGGAGCATATTTGGATAACTTAGTGAATTCCAAAGAGTATTCATGGACACTCTTCATCTTGGCGAAGGTTTATGAACACCACTTTTTTCTCCCTCATCTCCCTAAGAAAGAACCGATCTAGAAAAGCCTTCTTAAAGATCTCCCAAGTCAACAGACCACCGCTCAATGGCCTATTATCCCTCCATTGCACATACCATGCTTGTTTCACATCCTTGAGTTGATAAGTTGCCAACTCGGCCTTCTCACTTGTGGACAACCCCATAGCCAAAAGTATCTTATAGACTTCATAGATGAATTCTTGGGGGTTTTCATCAACCTTAGACCCGTAGAAAGTAGGAGGATTCATCTGAGTAAAGTCTCTTAGACGGAAAGCCATAGCAATGACTTGTAGTTGAGGACGGGATACAAACTCTCAGTTGACTTTGGCCGTCATAGCTTGGGCTTGGAAAGTGGCGGCTTGAGCCAATTGAATGAAGGCAGCTCTTATATCTCCATTCGTCAAGGGTGGAGGATTGACCAGAGCTTGGTCAACATTAGTATCTTCTTCAAATGGAGGAACTTGCTCACCACGATGGGGAGCTCCCGCATTGGCAATTTCCTCTTCAAGTTTTCGAGCCGCATTTATTTGAGTGTTCATGCTTCCTATAAGCACAAAAATAGGATTAGATTCAACAACACACATAAGTATACTCTAACGGCACGATATAGGATTTCCAAGAAAGAGAGTGATTCCTAGGCATCACATAGGTTCCTATCCATAAGTGTGGCGCGCTTCAAAATTAAGAATACAAACCTAGATAGACGTGGTAGAGAGAGAGAGACATAACTCAATGATATTCAATCTCATACTCTGATACCAAGTTTTCCACATCCAAGTTTACCCCGTAGACGTAACCGGCGTCGACGTCCTCTTTGAGGTCAAAGACTAGCCTCTTAGTATCATGTCATTACATTCATAGGTTGAAAATGCGGAAAAATTTAACAATTTTCATTACATCTAATTAGTCTTTCCTTAATCCCTAAATAACCACTAAACCACTTAATTAATTAAATGACTTAACATTAAAACGTGCGGCAAAGTCAAGACCCTCACAGAAGGAACCCCGTCGATGGGCCGTTTGTGAGTCGACGGACTGGCCTCCCTCCGTCATGCACATTCGTAGGTAAGTTCAGAGACTGTGCAGGAGAGGGGCTTTCTCAAATTGGCTAAGTGTGGGGCAACAGTGGCACCAACACCCCGTCGATGCACACTGCCTAGGAAATGTTGCCTCAACCTGCAGGGGTCCTCCTCAAGGGCCCTTGGTTGGTCCTTGGGAGTCGTACCCGGACGTTTAGACCATGAATCAACTTAAACACCTATTAGATATCCTTTCACCACTTTTGATAAATTTCTAACTCCTAAAAAAGCTAGTCAAATAGGTTAAGGCATGCTAGTACCTCTTTGAACCAACTTTCGGATGTCATGGACGTTCTTGGACGTTTTGGTTCTTAAACTTACTAAATGACCTATATTCATTAAAATGGACTTAAAAACAATACTTAGACCTCGTGACACATATGTTAGGCTTTACGACACGTCTTGAATTTTCAAAGTGTTACAGTAACAATATGTTAATATGTAGTAAACAATGGATATATGTTAAATAATTAAAAAAAATCTAACTATAGAATAAATAAAAATAACTCTATAACTTGAGTTCACACACGTCAAGTTTAGAAATAATATTACTATTATATAGAATTATCAAGATCCGTCATTTTTCCAACACAAAAGAAATTTACTCCATAATAGAAATAGTACTACTAAACAAAAATATTCTTCTCCATTAAATAAGAAAATTGAAGAAAGTAGTATGAAAAGATCTTAAAGAAATATATGGATTGTTTTGTTTCTGCACCTTTCTACTCTTTTATCAACATATACCTCGTATTATTTATTGTCATTCTCTAAAGATGGAAATTACCATTTTCTCTAGATTTGTCCACTTGCAAGTTGATATTTTTGACGAAATTAAAATGGTAAGTCAAATATATATCAATATTTGACAAAGTTTTTTTCCAACTTATATTTAGCTTTGTTTTCCATTTTCATGCCTACCATGCTACTACATTTTTCAATTTTTATTTTTCATATTTGCTGCATCTTTCTTTCTTATTTGTTTTTCTTTCCATTTTTATCTTGTGAGTTCTACACAATGAAAAATATGTTCAACTCATCTCCGTATTTGCTTAACTTTCATTCCTCTCTTTCATAATTCTTTAATATAAATCTTCATTTGTGTTGGATAAATCAATACTTGTGTTTCTTTACTACATATTTACATAGTTGATGTTTTCATATTGCATTGCAACATTTTTTGCAAAGAAAGTTTAAAGATATTAGTATTAAAATCAAATAATAACTTAGTATATATGTGATATTTTTGTTTTATCAGTTTTCATTTTCATTGATGATCGATGAATTAACGTAAAATATTCAAGATGAGGTACCTTGATGTATGTGTGTATATATATACACACATATATAGTACTATTAATGAGGCTAACAATGAATTTAATTTTAAGTTGGAGGTGTGGAGACAAACTTTTGAGACTTCAGATTAATCAGAGTCAAGAAAAAGTATGTAGAGTACAAATTTAATGATGCAAAGTATGAGGTAGACGTGGAAGTGAGACTCAACAAATAAAATATTCAGAAAGTAACAAATTCAAGTATCTTGGGTATAATCAAGAGAAGTGGGACATCGACGATGATATCACACATCGTATTGGTATGTCGTGGATGAAATAGAGGTTCACCTCTGAAATCTTGTGTGATAAAAAGGGTATCATAGACTCAAAGATAAGTTCTATAGAGTGGTCATTAGATTGACTTTGTTGTATGAGACAGAGGGTTGACTTGTCAAAAACTCTCATGCTCAAAACATATATGTTGTAGAGATAATAAGCTGAGGTGGATGTTTGGTCATACTATAAGTAATAAGAAATGAGAATATTCCTAAATATAAAATGGGAATGGCCACCGTAATGTACAAGATGATCAAGAGAAGCGAGACTGAGATGATCTGGACGTGCGAAGAAGATGCATAGATGCACCATTAAGAGATACGAGAGGTTGGTTATACAGGGTATGAAGAGAGGCACCAAAAGTAGATTAAGAAGTATCATAGGGAGTGTTGATTAAGGCTGGCAATTAGACAGGACCGGATCAAAAGGACCGATTTTATCGGAACTGGATTTTCTTACCGGAATCGGATCTCACCGAAACCTGATTTACTAGAAAAACTCAAAGGTTCCGCCTGGTCCCTTAGTAACCGGATTGACACCGGACGGAACCAGGTCTTACCAGTTCAACAGGTACCGATAATTTTTTTTTAATTTTATTATTAAATAATATTATATTATTAAAAAACTTCAATTTAAAACTTTAAACTTAAAAGTAATTAAAGTATGAAGTTTAAAGTTTATATTGAATTTAAAGTTTGAAATTGAATTTAAAGTTTAAACTTTAAAGTTTATATTGAATTTAAAGTTCAAACTTTAAACCTTAAAATTCAATTTTATATTAATGTTTAAACTTTAAAATAATATTAAAATAATTTACAATTAAATTGTAAAATGACATGAATTAAATAGAAAATATTATTTTAAAAGAAAATCAAGACGAATAGCCGTATATTTATTCAAACAATTAAATTGTACAATATCAATATTAGAAAGAGATAAACAGTACATAATCTAGGTGTTGAATATTAATTATTATACTAACAATTGCATTTTTCTTAAAGTTTTTTTTGTAAATTTTGTATCATTTCAAAAGAAAGATTTTTTGGAACTTGCATTTGTCGTTCTTCTTCCATTGCTTCCATGCCATCATCACCATTCTCACCAAATATTTCATCTATTTGGCTACTTAATAATGGTAGTCCAGTGTTTCTTCTTTCGACATTGACCCAATCTCGAAACAACACCGATTTTTCCAAACTATCCTTTGCTAATGAATATCGATGATCTCCAATCATAAATCTCGCCGCACTAAAGGATTGCTCTGAAGCGACCAATGATGCTTAAATCGCTAGCACATCTCGAACAATCCTAGCAAGGGTCGGAAATTGATTTTCATGATTCTTCCACCATACTAATATTGGAGGTTGAAGTTGTCCTTCTTCATGTCCAATCTTTTCCCCTGCCTAATTGAAATATAAATCAAAATCATTATTAGTAGAGGATTCAAGCTCAAGATATTAATCCATCCAATCATCCGTTCATCACTTTTAGGCTTAGATGGAGGTTCAACTATTGGAATATTTATTTCCAAAACTTTATATGCATTATATAAATCTCTAACTTTTGTATAAATGCTACTTTTACATTCTTCAACACTAGGAGTTTCATCATCTTTAATTTCTAAATTTGCATAAATTTTTCAACCATTCTTTCCACACCGCTTAATATATAATTTGGGTTGAAAGTAGTAACAGTCAAATAGATTTGAGGAATAGGGAAAAAATATTTTTTGAATTTTTCAATCATAAAAGAAAGTGAATCTTTAAATTGATCTTTTCCTTTATATTTTGCAAATTCAGATGAAATAGCACAAACATTTACTAAAACAGAAGATATAGTAGGATGATATTGACCAGAGTATGCATTTGTTGCTTTCGTAAAGGTGTTCTTAGTCGTCTCATTCCCCCTTGTGTACCCGTAGTTACATGTTTTATGATTAGTTTATATTTAGTGCAAGTACCAGTACTTTTTACCTCATTTTATACCAAAAATTTCCATGCTAAAGATCTTTTAACACGTACTGCGGCGACATTTAAAAAATTAGGTAAAGGGTGGACTTCATCTTGTTTCGATAATTCGATAATCGGACTAGTAGGGGTAGGGATCTCTTCATCATCCTCATTTATTTCTATTTCTTCATCTAATTCTTCCTCAAAATTAGTAAAACATCTATTTAAAGTCTCGTGATCTACTTCATTTTCGGAATTAAATTCAACAGGTCCTGGTGACATAAAACAAGTTTCATTAACATGAGTATAATCATTAGTATTAACTATAAATCTAGGTGGCACATTTTTAGAATTAGAACTACTTACTCCTCCCCTATTATTTTTTCTTTCTGACATTGGTCTTTCATCACTATTTGTTCAAGTTTAAAATAATTAAATATTATGAAAAACAAGCAAGATAATATAATAAAAAAATAAAATAACTTAATTAATAAATAAATAAATAATTAAAATTGGAATGAATGTACCGAACGTCTACGTAAAAATAGATGTATAACCAAAGCTGAAACTGAGAGATGCCTATTGAAGCTTCCGATTTACTTCAAATAAATCTTTGAAATCAAAATTCCAAGTCAAATATCACAAAGTAATAATTATGAATTTATGATAGGTTTTAAATTGAGAGATTGTATAAGATGTTAATGAAATAGTTTGTGAATTTGTGAATTTAAATGAAAAAAAAGGGTATAGTTATAGTGTAAAGGGGTTAGAGAGGGGGTAGGGTTTTTTTGGGCCGTTTTGGGCCCCAACCAACGACTACAAAGGCCCAATGGTCTGATTCTCATTCAACGGTCACATTTTTTTAAAAAAATTGAAAAACGGATTGAACCGATTCTTACCAAACAAGACCCCAAAAACCGTTTCTTACTGAACCAGTTCAACCGGATAAAACCCGGGTTCTGATTCGATATCTGGTCCGGTTCCCTATAAGACCGATTCCTTACCTTCTCCAAACTTCACTAATAAAATTTCACTATATATATATATTATTATTGTTAACTAAACTATTATTTTTCTTGTTTCCTATTTATTTATTTTCGATAAAAACACGTATAATATATTAATAGAACTTAATATGTATTATTACAAAGAGTGACATGGCAGCTACTCTGCTAGTGTTACTACTAGGAAAGATTTCATCGTTATTACAATTTTCAGAATCTATTAGAATTTAGTGACTGAGTAAAAGTCACTAAATTTAGTCAAATGAAGATTATATTTAAGTAACTTAATTTCAAATAGTACCTCAACAAATGTTTATCAATTTTCTTGAAAACTATAATGTATATTAAAAGAGCCATTAAGAAAGAATGTCAATATTAATTATAATGATAGGAAATGTTGATGTTGTCTTGGATAATTTGATAAGGTCGACATTTATGATCTAACGTTTCATTTGAATTAGATATTGGTACCACGTAAAGATCTCATGAGCCCACAAATTTAAAATAGATTTTGACCATTACATTTATTTTTATCACCTAATCTTTTTTGACAAAGTACGAAACTCATCTTCATGGAGTTATGACAGCCTATGTAATGTATATCCCTACACTGTTGGTACAACTTGCTCCTTTTAACACATATTTTGTTTATACAAAACGCGTTTAGTAAAGAATCATTATATATTTCACTATTTGCAAAGTTTGATTTTAAAAGATTTATTTTATATAATATAAGTAAAGGTGTCTATTTACTCGGTGCAATGTTTATATCGAATCAATTAAATTTACAATAATTAAATAATAATTTAAATACACAAAAATATGGAGTAATTAGTATCATAATTAATTAAGTGATAGAAGTGTATATGTGATCGCAGATCATTTATTTACTAGTTTAGGGAAGACACAACAGTGTGGATTACCAATACTATTGATCATGAGTATATTGATTTATTTAAAAAGTGAATTATACTATATGTTTACGGTACTTCAAATGAAATATTGAAATGTTTATTGGATCAACGTTTTTCGTAGTGAAGTTCTAATCCAAACAAACGTTTAAATTCCACAAGGTTTTAAAGTTAACTTCCAACTTAAATAACTCTTTTTTCAACTTCAAACAAAATATTTGTATCAAGTTTTTTGATGTTTTGGCATATGCCACAGTGTGGAAATATGTTTTTCGTTTCATATTCTGATTTGCAAAGAATTTTGAGGGTTCAAGCCACAATTTAAAAGCAACTAGTGGAGTTAACTTTTTTTTTAAAATAAAATAAAATAGACTCCATTATGATTTTATAGTCTTAATTACTACAAGGTCTAAACAAAAAAAATACTAGAAAGAGTACTAGACATAACAATTAGAGTCCACTTTTATTTATTATGTCATATTTTTTGAAAGTCAATTTGACTAATTTTTAAAATTAAATTAGATTAAATTAATTCGTTATTTTAAACAAAAATATAAAATTCAAAAACTATACGAAAAATACATAAACAATACTACTTTTTTATATATCAATATGATGAAACTCTAAAAAAGAGTATTATAATAATTAAAAGTGAACGGAGTAAGTACTCAAATACTTAAATCTAATCATTATGTTTAGTCTTTCCAGTTATTTATTTTGTTTAGACCTTGTAATAATTAAGAATATAAAATCATATTCACGGGTAACTCGACAATGTTAAGAAAAAGACATGCGTCTTAGGTCCTCAATTTAAAGGCCTATTTTTTTTTAATAATAATAGGTTATAAGTTATTATTTTTAACAAATATTGAATACTATTTGTAGAAAAAGTAAACTTTTTATGAAATATAAAGAAATTATTAGAAGAAATTTTGACATATCTGGAGTACTATATCTCATGGAAAATAATTTAAAATAAGATTGGTAATATTTATTATCAATTGAAAACTAGAAGAAATCAATTATATAAAAACTATTAACAATTCAAATTTAAACTCCAATTTTAATTTTTAGACCACTAATATATTTGTGCCTCTGCTAATCATATCTTGACAAATGGTATAGCAAAATTGCGTGGAGATTACATGTGAATACAGAGTACACAATCTTCAGATTTTCCAAGAGGATTGCAGCACGTCTCTAGAAATATAAATTTCTTTTTCTACGAATCAAGTATAATTAATATTTTTATTTTTAATCTATCACTCAATTTTTGATATGTAGTCATACTAGAAGTGATAAAAGGTTAGAAATGAGGATATCGTAAATATAAGGTGGGAATGGTCACTGTGGTAGATAAAATGATCGAGGAAAGCGAGACTGAGATAATTTGAATATGTGAAGAGGCGATGCTTAGATGCATCAATGAAGAAGTGCGAGAGGTTGGTTATACAATATATAAAGAGAGGTGACAAAGGTAGCTGAAGAAGTGTTACAGGGAGTGCTGATAAGAGATGATATGACTCACCTTTAGATATCGAGGACATGACCCTAAATAGAAGGATGTGGAGGACATGTATAAGATTAGTAGACAGTAAAGTGTTGTCTTACTTAAGACGGTTAATATTTTTCATTATATAATTTTTTATTTTGTTTAGACCCTGTAGTATGGAGAATACATGTAAATACACAGTACACAATCTTTAGATTTCACATCAGGATCTTAGCACGTCTATAGAAATATACATTTCTTTTATTACAAATCAAGTATTAATCATATTTTTATTCTTAATTTTATCACTCAATATCTGTTATGGAGTCTCAATAGATTTAAATTCACTATGTGTAAGGACTATTGTAGGGAAAAATATTTCTATGAACGAAGAAAAATATCTATTTTGACATAATTCCAAATAAATATCATATATCTATTTATAGGAAGTTTCCTGTAAAATTTACACATTGAATATTTCATAAATGGCTATTTCTTTTTTTTTTTTTTAGAAAAAGAGTTTGTTATATTACAAAATATTTTTAAAAAATAGAAATTGGACCTTCTCTAACAACCACTAACATACAAAAGGTAACTAGTAAAAGACAAATATAATCCATCTCTAATCAATCAAACTCAAATATGCTTTTGTACAATTAAATACTCCCATTTTTATTCTCCTTAACCCCATTATCCAAAACAGCAATATTACTTGTTTTTGATCCCTTAATTATCCCTAATTTCCTCAACCACCCCAAACTCCAATCCCCTAAATGCAAAACAATATAAGTCCCAATTCCACCAATCAAACCATAAGCAATTGAATAAGTTAACGGCGTCAAAATTAACGTCACAAACGCCGGTATTGCTTGCCTCATATCATCCCACTCTACTTCCACCACAGCCTTCATCATCATCACTCCCACCAATATTAACGGCGGCCCAACCGCCCACGCCGGTATCGATGCTAATATCGGCGTGAAGAAAAACGCCAGGAAGAAATATCCGGCCGCCGTTAACGCCGTCATCCCTGTTCTTCCACCTTCTTTTATACCTGTTGACGATTCGACAAACGCTGTCACTGGTGATGTCCCCAGCAATGAACCTACAACGATCGCCGATGCGTCGGACATAAAGGCGAAATATTGCCCTTCGAAATTGCCCTGTTCGTCGGTGAAACCAGCGAATCGTGCCATTGAGTATAGAGTACCGGTTGTGTCTAATATGTCTACGTATAGGAAAGTTATCAATGCTTCCCAGAAGTAACCTTTACCTATGTTTTTGAAACTCAAAGCTCCGGCTGTGGTCTTAATTGTGTGAACGTCGACTACTTTTTTGAAATAATCGAAAGCCGAATCACCTGCCGGAGTATCCGGAAAAGCGGTAACACTGGTGTTTCTGAACCATGAAATCGCTGTGACGAAGATGATGCCGTAGATCATTGCACCTTTTATGTTTTTAGACAAACAGTAAGCAATTATGACGAATCCAACTATACCTAGCCAAAGTGTCGGGCTCTCCATACGATCATGCAAACATAGTATGTCACCGGAAACGGTACCGCCGGGGATCAGAGTCATGGTTCCGTTAACGGCGGCCATTACCGGAGCTACTCCTACCCGGGATGACCGTGGGCAACCGGCAAGGGTGACTAGTGTTGATGGACTGTATCCAACGAGACCGATTCCCTGATTATTCTGTAGCCCAATGAAGGATAGGAAAAGTCCGATACCGGCGCCGGAGGAGATTCGGACCGGTTTCGGAATCAGTTTCGCTAGCTTGGCCCGCAAGCCAATTGCCGAAATGAGTAAAAACAATAGGCCTTCGATGAAAACTGCAGCTAACGCACTTTCATAAGAAACATTTCCAGAACCATGAAAACCAACAACAGTGTAGGCGAAGTAAGCATTTGTGCCCATTCCAGGAGCTAATGCCAATGGCAAATTAGCCAAAACGCCCATAATTACACATCCGATGAGAGATGAAGCCACTGTAGCGACGATCAAATCTTTTCGAGTTTTGTCTAAGCAGGCAGCGTAACCCGGGTTAACCGGTTCAAATTTACAGGAAACATCAGGATTGATCAAACGGAGACTAGGATGGTTAGTGCAGTTTGCCGTGGAGACAGTTGGATCCGAGCACAACGGAATACAGTCGGAAACTGAACAAGTACCGCCGGAATCGGAGAGAATAGAAGCGTTAACAGCTAAAATATAGGCCATAGTTAGAAAAGTAGTGGTGCCTGCACGAAGCTCAGTGGTGAAATTGGTGTTACGTTCCTTGAGCTTGAAACGCTTGCCTACTCGGCTTTCTGCAACGTAATCATTGAGACGAGTCACCGGAGATTTACCGCCGTGGGACGACGGCGGTATACCAGACTCCACGTCCATGGTGGGTCGTGATAATAACTGTTAGTGTGAAAAGAAAGGTGGAGTATGGGGCTTCAACTTTTTTCTTTCTTTTTTTTTTTGAATCAAAAAGGGTGGACACTCCCTTTATATATGTGGGCGACACCTTTTCTAATAATTTAACTAATTAATATTGATAATTTTTGTAATTACATTTAAGTTTATTTTAGTTCTGTTATGACTCATTTGGTAAAGGTGTTAAAAGAATAATATCGATACATATATTAACAATACTTTACATTAATTAAGTATTAATTGATTTGATATTGTTTGTAACAATATTTTAAGTGATAGAAAAATAAATTGTATAAATTAGAAGTCTAAAACAGCTTTTAAAAAATCTAGTGAAATTAAATATACATTTAGAATTCTAACTCGAATTGAATATTATACCAATATTTAAAAATAGAATGGTAGGCATAATTTCTACAAAATAGACAAGGTTCTATGGGAGGATGATGATACTCCTATATACATCATAATAGATAATGATATATTAAATAAAATTTCGGAATTAAATTATAAAAATATTTTTTTTTTGAGATTAATATTATTTACTTTTAAAATCAATAACGACGAAGAAAGTGATAAAATAATTTTTTTTTATCAAATATGAAATTAATTTAGAGCTCAAATTATTATATAATATTTTTGCTATTTCTATTAAATATTAAAAATATATAAAAAAATATTTTTAAAAATGAACTGTAATTTGTTTTAATCGACGAAAGTAGATAATTAATCATTAGCGAGAAGTTTTTTAAGTCCGAGTTGAGAGAACAAGAGTTAGAGAGAGATTCGGCTGCAGATGGAAAAGGTGGGGTATCTTTATTTTTCCGTAAAAGAATTTCTAACCTTTTCTTTTTTTTTTTTGTCAAAACTCGAAAATCAGAAAAATAACAATAATAACGCCAATTAAACCTTTTTCTTTTTTTTAGAGAAAATGAAACCGTTTTTTACTAAATTTAAAAATAAATTTGCATAGCCTTAACTGGATTAGCATATTTTGGGGGGAAAGTAGGACAGTGATGACGTTAAAGATGAGAGGAGGCATACGTTTCTTTTCTTTTGGAGATAGCAAAATTAACGTGTATGGAAAAAATCATTTTTTTAATTGATATATTTGATAAAATTTTATATGTATATAAATATAATATAATTTCACATGGAATCTCTATCTCTCTCTGTCTGTTTCCATTTTATTGCCGCGCGAGCTGCAGCTCAAGTCGGACTAGTCACATGTCTTTTCACAACTAAAACATTTTTTTTTTAGTTTTCTTACTAAAATTTACTTAAAAATTTTGATTAAATCTTGATCATGCACTATAGTATTCATTAAAAATTTCAATATGATTTTTTTATATTTAAGAGTTATGACTTAAATCTCAACTCTATAAATAAACGTGATACATCCTATCACTATATTATAATCCATGTTAATACAATAAAATAAATTATAATACATGCACTTGAAATTTTTTTTTTTAGTTGAGATTTATACTTTCACGATTCAACCCCCCTCCCCCCCCCCCCCCCCACATAGTCCACTTCACTCAGGGTGATTAAACTTCTCTATTCACTATAAGCGAAAATTATGGTTTTATTTTATGTGCTACGAATATGATATCTTATAAATCGATAGGAGAACAAGAGTAAATGGGGACAACTATGTTTGTCCGCTATTTTAGTTCAAACACAGCTAATTATTGTATTGCCAACTAAATTGTATACTAACATCTTGGTTATGTTGGTGTAATTAGCTAGTGTTTTGAATAATTGGATTAAACTAATTTCACTCATGTGAATCTTTAAAATTCCATTGATTTGTGTCGATTAACTGTATCCAATTAATGAAGCAAAGTCAAACAAAACAGGCATATATAGCTAATAAATACAATCTGCAAAAAAAAGCTGGCTGACTTTTTAATTTAAATTAATGGCAAATTAACAACATCACTGTATAGTTGCACAATATTTTTGACTGCCTTACCATTTAACCACACGTTTAATCTTATATTATGTGCTCATTTTTCATTCACACCAGGAGACGATGACCATAATAAAGTAGTAGTATTTATGATTACTTTCAATTTAATCAATAATATATATATATATATATATATATATATATATATATATATATATATATATATTCTAGTCAAATGAAAAGGGTGGCTGATCAACATTTGACAATTGTGATATCATACTTTTCCACATTTGATGGTTTTTTTAATATATGATGTAAAGTTTAAAAGCAAAATATAAAATTGAAAAACAATATAATAGTAGGAATAGCAATTTTCTTTTTAATTAAAAAACTAACTCTTTTTAAAAAATGCTACCACGAGTATTAAGTCGTAAATTGAAGTTGACTAACGATTTCTAAACCACGATATCGTCTATACGATATAGGTAATACAAAGTTTAGTATTATATTGCATACTTGGCTGAATAAAATTGAATATTGTAACTTTAATAACTTTCCTATTTAGATGGTTCTGAATATTATATGATCCTGCACTCCAGCCATTCAGGTCTATTAATTATTTATTGATTATCCATCGATGAGAATTGTTTATAATATAGTTTATACGAAACTTATATAAATTTCATTAATTTAGGAACAATTACTTAGATATAATTTAGTTTGCAATATTATCAATTTTCCCAATTTTGGTGCTGTCAACTATATACATATATTTTGGAATATATGAATCAAAATTATATTTAATTTGTTTTAGAGTACATTACATCCAGGTGTATTAGCATGTATCTCGAGTGCAATACATAATAATTTGAAAGTATAAATAATATTTTCTCTGTCCCAATTTATTTGACTTACTTTTCACATTTTTATATTAAGTAACAATTTAACTATAAATTGTATGTTTTACCTTTAATGAAATGATTTACACCCACACAAATTTCTATCATTCATTTTGGACCATAAGTTTTAAATTTTTTTTTTCTTAAACTCCGTGGCCGAGTCAAACTACCTCAAATAAAATGGGACAAAAGGGAGTACTTTATAGATTTTAAAAAGATTGACATATTTTTCCTTTTAGTCTGTTTAATAAAGAATGACCTCTGTCCCTTTTTAGTAACATTTTAATTTTAGTTTTCCACATGAATCTATAAGACCACAAGATTAAAAGACAATTTTTTACATTTAACATAATTTTAGTTTAAAACAATGAAATTCAAAAGTCTTCTTCATTTTCTTAAATCTTGTGTCACGTCAAACTAGACTGCTCTTTTTTAAATAAAGAAAATAATAATATACTCCCTCCGTTCACTATTACTTGTCATACTTTCTATTATAGAGTCAAAGTATAAAAAATTTGACTAACATGTTATGATATATATTTTGCATCATATTGATATATAAAAAATTACAATATATAGTACTTTTTTTTAATATCTAAATATTTTGTTTAAAAAATCAAAATTAATATAATCTCATTTAACTTTTAACAAGTGTAGCATGACAAATAAAAATAATCAAACAAATATACAATAATGAGATATGTCTAATTAAGTAGTTTCTCCTCGTATATATGCGATGGAGTAATAGGTAACCAAAATGCACTATAAATCTATAATAGCATCATTATTTTATCATTTATAAGTCACACTCAATATACATAATTACAATTTATTACTACATTATTATTATTATTATTATTATTATTATTATTATTATTATTATTATTATTAGAAATAGGTTCCAAGAAAATCCTTAAACTTATAAATGAAGAGGCGTGAATTCCTCCTTTAAAGTTTACGAGCTTCTACAATAATCTCAAATAAATTTATGATTATAATTGAATTCATAAGCAAATAATTATAATTTTTTAATTGCATATGCATGTTCCAAGCAAAACCTATCTAGTTCACGAATATTTGTACATAAAAAGGTAAATTATTACACACTATCATATTGTTTGTTCTTTTGCTGGCGTATAATCAATTAGGCGGCACACAAAATTTCAAAGCACTTCCTTAATCTTAATGATAAGGTCGGCTTTTTAAGATAGAAAATAATTAAAGGAGAAACACTAATAGAGTTCTAATGATGGTCGAATTTTAGTTAATGTCCCTACGATATGACACTTAATTTTATGATTATATTTATATTTATAGTTTGTGGGGACGTACTATGAATGGTCCTCAGGTTGTGACGGGGTCTTTTTTTGTTACTCTCTTATATATTGAGTTAGAAAGTAAAGGTGCTCAAGTCTTGTGTATTTCTATATTTGTTTTAGTGACACATGATGTGAGATCACTTTTGAGTACAACTTGCCACAATGATAATTCAATTTTCAACAATATACTATACGCATAAAAAAAAAATAGATGCATTATTAAGATACCAATTATGGCCAATACATTACTAAAAACCAAAGAGAGAAAACGTATAATACCTCTTTGAGAGCTTGTCACATATTATCAATAACACACTTAAAACATTGGGAGTGAACATAAAGTTTTTCTGAGTACTTATTATGATACTGCTCGACTTGACATAAAGTTTAAGAAAAAAAAGGTCTTTTTTTATGGTCTAAACATGACGCTTTAACCATTTATGAGATAATCTATAAATCATCCTTAAGAATAAAGATGAAATGGACGAAAATGATAAGTGTGTTAGATAAGTTAATTTTTTTTCGACTAAGAGACATATAGGTCTATAAAATAAAGTGATTTTAGGTATAGAAAATCAGAGAAAGATAACCCACTAAGACTGAAGTTTGTTAGAGTTTTGATTTTTGGGCTAACAAATGAATTAAGAAATAGAGACAATTTGCAATAGAGGTAAGAAGAAAAATATGCACACCCTTCCTTTTCCACAGAAAGTAGCTTGTTCTTGGTAATGAAAAAATCTCCCTAGTGGCTCTATATGCTTTGAACTTTAAAAGTCCAAAACAAAAGAGATGCCTAGTGTTAGTGTAGTGTGTGAATATATGGATTCTTTTTTTCTAAACATTTCTCTAAAGATATGAACCACAAGTCTAACTCAATCTTCAAATTAGCTTGAACAGTATTGCTCAAGTTCATATAATAAGTAACTATTCGTTCATTCTCCAACTAACGTGAAACTCAAACCCACTCTAACAATTTCATGTTTACCCTCCCCTCGTTAATCATTATTGTTACTTATATTGAAATTTACATTAACATGGGGAGGAAGAATATAATGGATTAACTTTATCATACATTTAATTTACGTTTCAAATCATATTTGATTTATTAGTTAAGTGATAAATTTGTGAAGCATACTATAAACCATGATTACCTACAAAAGTATAAGAAAAGCATGTTTCAAGCATGTATTAATTGGGAATATATATGTAAAGTTAGTGTATGGTGTTGGTATATAATACATAGATCCTTAGTTTTTTGCCTTTTTGGGTAGTGTCACAATCACTTTTTGGGTGAATTAGAGAATAATGGATTTGTAGATAGAGTGAAGGACCAAAACTCCATTGAAAATTATCAATCTATAGATATTTAACAAGAGAATCATAATAACGTACGTAACTCTCCATAGGATATACATATTTAATTAGTTAGATGCAATATTAGGCATTACTCCATTCATACCATATTGGTTGATCACTTCTCATTTTATAGGATACTTCATAAATCATAAATAAAAAGATCATTTTACTTCTAAGAAATTTTACAAACAAATATGAACACTTTCAAAAAGAATTAATTATAAAGGTAATATAGTATAAAATTAGTTGATGCTTTTGTTGTTTAAGAAAGGTGGACTAATTAATATGAGATAACTATTTTTAGTATAATGATCAACTGATATGAGACGGAGGGATTAGCGTAGCTTGGGAGAGTTTCTTTCTTCCCAAATGGTTCAGTCCAATAATATTGAAAGAAAATATCTGTTGTTTTTTTTAAATCTTCTTTGCTTCTTGAAAAGGACGGTTGAAAACATCATATCCATACGTGTTTAAAATTAATAACTTGCCCAATCCTCACTTATCACATTAAAAATTCCCTTTCTCTGCAAACTTAACTAACAAAAAGAACACGTTATTCTTATTGAAAATGGACAAGTTACAACCTCATTATTAGTTTTATATTCTTTTCTTTTTTGTTGATGTGATTAATTATGTCCTAATACAAGGAATTTAGCTAGTGAATTTCAATAATTACATAAATGAGAACTAGATATTACTAATCATATCATAAGGTTTTATTGTACGATCTTGTATATGATATCTTGCCACACTTTATGTGGATACAAGAATGGGCGTAGTCAATATTCAAATCTCCTTCAATTGAAAATTACACTGTTTATATATATATGATTAATTTTTCTATGTATATATATATTAGATGTTGAACTCTCTTTGATTTCTTTGCGTTTTTACTTCTTCATATTTTAGACCCCCTTATTGAAAATTTTGCTTCTGCCTATCATACAAGTAGCTATCGCCTATCTAATAAAGTGAGTGAATTTTTAATAACGACAAGTCATAGTTTGGTCTTATTTTTTAAAAATAACTCTCATCCCTCGAATTGATAAAGTTGCTTTCGCGTAATCAGGAGGTCACAGGTTCAAGCCTTGGAAGTACAATAGGCACTTTCCCTAGACCATAAGCATAGGAAGAGCTTTGGTGGCACTTGTGGTTAGACCCTTCTCTAGACCATGTACATATAGAGCTTTGGTGGCACTTGTGGTCAGACCCTTCCCTAGACCATGCGCATAACAAGAGTTTTAGTGCACCAAACTGATTTTTTTTCTTTTTTCTTTCTCTCATCCCAACAAGTGCTTCATTATCTCTTAGACAAAGCTTGCATCAATTAATTCCTTATTCTTTTGAAAGTAGTTGGTAGGCCTATGCAAGTTCAACAATTATAGCATCAATTTTAATTATTTGTACGAAATTAAACTAGTACAATTGATACTTTCTAGCTAAATTCACATGGGACTATACCCTTTATGCAAGTCATAAGTTGCAAGTTGCAACTTTATATGTATCTATTCAACTTCATAATATGCCCAAGGGTGAAGGGTCATAATCGTGTAAAGGGGCTATAGAAATTCGTGTTTACTTTTTTCAAACGATATTCTGATTATTACCATTATTTAAGGTATGGATCTCATTTCTTATATATAGTTTCCAATTTACATTTTCTTCTATTTTTTGATACTTAATTCATTCTACCAATATACTGAAACTTGATTGATTTTGGGTTATCTTAATATACTTTATGACTAATGATTCTTCAATAAGAAAATTGTTAATGGAGATATAACATACATATATTGAAAATAGATATTTGTATATTTTGAATTTCACTAAAGAACAATCTATTGCAGGATTGTTATTTTTACGCCATGGAATGATATTGTAGCAAAGAATAGATCCAAACATCGAACCGATCCAGTAAAAGTATAATAATTAAAAAAAAGTCAGTTGTATTCAGATACACAAGCAGAGCAAGATGTTAATTGAAATATTCATTTAAATTAGTTCAATATCTTTGCATAATTCACAGTATACATTCATCATTCAGTTGTATTTCCTTTTTCTTTTTTCTCAGTATTAAATGAATTGTCTGTGATTAGGGGTGTACATGACCGGGTTGGTTTGGGTTTTTTTAAATATCAAACCAAATCAATTGTGTCGGATTTTTCAATTTATAAACTAAATCAAACTAATAAAACTCGGGTTTTTCACTTCAGGTTTCTTCGGGTTTTTCGATAAAGTATTCATATAAACATATAAGTTATTTGTATTTGGGATAATGCCCAAGTACCCCCTCAACCTATGCCCGAAATCTCAGAGACACACTTATACTATACTAAGGTCCTATTACCCCGCTGAACTTATTTTAACAATAATTTTTTACCCCTTTTCGGCCTATGTGGCACTATCTTGTGGGTCCAACGATGGTTGACTTTTTTTTTTCAAACTAGTGCCATGTAGGCAAAAAAGGGGTAGAAAATTACTTATAAAATAAGTACAGGGGTAATAAGACCTTAGTATAGTATAAGTGTGTATCTGGGATTTCGGGCATAGGCTGAGGGGGTACTTGGGTATTTTCCCTTTGTATTTCAAATATTTCTTTAGTCCTATTAAAATACAACTATCTAAGTTATTTCTCAAGAAAATAACAAAAAAATATGATATAGTTAATGACACTAAAATATCCAACAAAAAAAATCTCGTAAACCAAATATTGCAAAATTAATAAGTCATAATGAAATTAATCATAATTTAAAGTACTAAATCATGCTAAAATAAGTTTAGCAAGTATTAGTTACATGACTAAATATTAAAATAATATAAAATTAGATCCTATATTTTAAATTGTCTAAATCTATGTAAACAAAAAAATAAATATTCAATATTATTGTCATTCTTAGTGTTGACTTGATTTTTTTTTTTTTGCATTATTATTAAATTGGTTTTTAGTAAAACTTTATTATAATTACCAACATGGATGGACTATAATCTTTATTAGATCACTAAGAATTTTAACTTTCAAACATGAAATAAATATATTAAAAGATAAAAACTATGAAAAAGTATAAGAGATATTTAAAAATTATATCAAAGTAAGTATTTTTACGTATAAAATAAAACTTTAAAATTATATATATAATGTCGGGTTGGTTTGGGGTCGAGTTGGTCTTTTTTCTGTTGAAACCAAACCAAACCAAATATAGTCGGGTTTTTTCCAACACCAAATCAAGTCAAACCAAACCACTAATCGGGTTTTTTCGGTGTGACTCAGTTTGCGGTTTGGTTCGATTTTCGGTTCGGTTTTGTACACCCGTAACTGTGATTAAGAAAATTCTCTTTATGTATGTGTAATAATGTTATGTATATTTCAACCTTAACGATTCATAACTGCATGTTAGAGGGCGGAGAGAGGAGAGCAAGATTGAGAAAGAGAAGGGAGGCGAACGAGATTGAAAGAGGGAGAAAAAGGCGAGCAAGAGAGGACAGAGAGTAGAGAGAGGTGAATTGAATATTTGTGTGTGTATATATATATATACATATACATATATATATATATATAACTAATATGTATATGTATCAATGATTGTATTTGTATATCTGCATACAATTTGTATCTTTATACAATTATATCGAGTACAATAATATTATTTGTATATGTATAATTTATGGACATCATTTTGTACCAACGAATACATGTGTATTTGTATCACTCTAAAGATCTATATAGTTGACACTTATAATTTGTATTTATATAATTGATTGTAATTATTTGTGTTCGTATAATCGAATATTTGTATAATTTGTATTTGTATAAATGACTATTAACATCGGTATTTGAATAATTTGTGTTTTTATAAAGCAGAAGAGACTAGAAGAAGAGAAGAGGGAGAGATATTAGGCAGGGAAAAGAGAGAGGCGTGGGAGAAATGACTGAAAAAAGAGGAGAGAGCAAGCGAGATTCCAGAGAGAGGGGAGAGAGGCTTGAGAGAGGAAGAGAGGAGATAGGCAAGAGAGAGGAATGTATTATAGTTACCCGATTTCAAAGACTGAAAGTTTCGAAGCTGATTTCGTAACTTTGACAATTTTTGTTAAGTTTTTTGGAAAATAATTTGGGAATCGCCACTTAATCTTTCAGGAAAAATTAAGAAAACCATTTAAAGGAATTTTTTGTAAGAAAACATTTTCTTTTATAAAATCAGAGTCAGGTAAAGGTTCAAATAATTCTCTAAGGAAAGGTTTAGGCAACTTAGAGAATCCTCTAACACGCGATTGACCGACGAATTGAAAAGTTCGGCTATTTTTAAAAGGAAAACTTCAATTACTTGAAAAATCTTATATTTTTGAAAATGAGAAATCTTTTGATGCTTGCACATTCATATTATCTCAAATGATGAATTTATTCAAACGTTAAAGTGTCTTAATAAAATTTTAACTTAACAATTTATTCAAGTCGAGTTTTGAGTCGAATGATCGTCACAATCCCTTGGGCGTGGATTTAAAAGCTCAATACTAACTATGAAAGAATATTGATAATTTTCAAGTTAGTCTTACAACTTAAACCTAGTTTAACTAAAACCATTTGAAAAAAAACAAAATAACTAACTAGCAAATAAATGAATAAAATTTTAGAACTCTCGTTATGATCCATCTAATTCAAAAGCAAAACAAACAAAAGTTAATAATATCATCACAAACACAACGCGTATATAGAGTTCAATAATAAGAGGATAGAAATTGGGCTTCTAGATCCTTAATCCGCTCATTGCTCAAATTAGACTCTTTTGAGTCCAATTTTTAGCTCTCTGAGATTGCTACTAAGTTACTGCCCCTGACAATAATTTGCTCAACACGCTAAAAATTCCCTAAGATGACAGCCCTTTGGGGTTGTTACGATCTGCTCAAGCTACTTGGGTTTCAAACCCAATTTTGTTCTGCCTTTTGAGGCTGCTGCTGCTGCGTGTTGTTTTAGGTTCTCAATCCAACAAATTTAGCTTTCCTTTCATCGACTTGGAGGAGATCGACTCAAATAGAGGAGGAGCATGTAAGAGAGTGGGAGTCCAATTGGACTCGAACAAATTGCATGCGAAGACGAGATAGGACATTAGAACTAACATAAAAAAAATACAAGCTAAACTGCTAACTTGAAAAAACTTATAATATATCAGGCATCTAACTGCCATCTTAAGAGTAGGCCTTCTACTAACAACCAAAAATGAGCAACACACACGATCAACAACTAAATAATAATAAGAATAAGTGCGAGATTTGTAAAATAAGCTAAAACAAACAGAGGAGTCATAATTCAATTATATTTAGCTTAGCTACTGATTTACAGAAAATCATTAGACAAAGAGAAACAACATACTAAATTTTGAACAACATCCTAGGAATAAAAATCAAATTATAATGTGTAAACCAAACTCAAGATCCGACTAAAACTTGTACAATCAAAGGTTCTATGAGAAATTTGGAACTAAACTTGTACGATGAGATCCTAGAAATTCAAGTAAGAGAGAAAAGAAAGAGAGATTGATTGAATTTAAACGATTAACAAAAGTTAAACAGAGCAGTGAATACAATGAACAATTGATCAATCAAAACTGAAAAATAAATCATGCTCTATGTGTCAAAGTTCCAGAATAAATGCACTTATTTGGTTCAAGCTTGAAAAGATTTCATGTATGAGCACGCTAAGTTGATGTCATTAATACGATATATATATATATATATACTAAGCTTCCAGGATCAAGTCTTACTCTTAAATCTCTATATTTGAAAAAAAATGAATCTGAATTATTCGATTTAAATAAAGGAGCAGAGAAATCAAACTAAAACAAACATAAGGGGCTGGTGCTCAATAGATACGAAAGGAGACCTTCGTTTAAGCAGATGACAGGTTACAAGGGCATATGCAGCAACTAAGAACAAGACTAACTTCAAGCTAAATAAAGGCACATTTTCAAACCAATACTAAGAAGATTCACAAACTTAGGACTTATTTTGAAGTAACAGTTACTTAAATGTACTCGAAACCACACCATAACATGTTATCAACAAATTTAAACTTGAACAACTATCAACTATGAAGAAACATGAGCAAAAGAACCACCAAACCGAATGAAAGTACTAGAGAAACACAGATTGCAAGACTCAAGATCTTAACAGAGAATCCAAACCGGCAGCATGCTTAATAAATACATTCACTAAATACTAAACAAACAATTCGGTTAGACGCGCAACTTATATAGTAAAGAAAGAAACCACAGTTAATCTCAAAACCTAACAGTTTCTTTGCAAACTTTATAATAACAAGCCTACTTAGAGGGAGAACAAATATATGACAAAAGAAAATGCAGAGGTCCTTTATATTTAGGCAAAGCCATTAAGAAATTTCATTAAGCAAGGCAAAGGAAAATCTACCATTAAGCTGAATAATGCTAGCAAAACTAAGAACAAAACACGACGAGATAAACCAACCATTTCAAGCAGAAGAAAAATCTAGCTTTGCAATCAGTAGCTCTAAGAAAAGAAATCAAACTAATACGCTTAAAATCTTAGTTGCATAAATATGAAAATGGATTCTTAAAATTAAAGGAGACGTGTAAAGACTAGAACCAAGATGGACATTGACCGTAATCAGACTGCAACACGAATAGAACACCAAAGAAACTAGGATGATTTATGACCATAACAAAAAAACAGTGAGAACATGAGAAACAATATTAGCTATTCAAATATCAAACCGAGGTCTAAACCAAGCCAAGAACACATAAATAGAATATAAGCTGGGAATTAAACGAAAAACAAAGCTAAGAAAGGAGTCACCTAGTTCTGGGCAACGAACTAAAATGCGACGAGTAGAGAAGTTATAATTATTTAAAACAAAAATTATAATTATTCTGTAATGAAGGGAGTAGTTATGTACTGTAAATTGATTTAATATTCTCTATTTTTTTAGGAAATAAAACGCACACTCAATTAAAACTCTATATTTTTTAGTAAAACTATTTTTCAAAATATTTATTTGAAAGTGATATATAAATAAATTTATATTCTACAAGTATATGAAGATATATATATTTTATAGGAAAAATGACCAAATTCCCATAAAATGATAAAGATACGTAAATAATTATTTCAAATTGTTGAAATTTAAGAAGCTCAAAAATTATTTTTAATAGTGGAGGGCTTAAATTGAGTGTCAACAACTGCCTCTCATTTGTCTAGGATGGATGAAAGAGATCCAAAGCAAATGAAATTGACTAATTTAATTTTGTCCGTCCACTAATTCATCTCTTTGGAATGGCTAAATGGTAAGAAATCTGAGGAATAAAGCCGGACTCTGGTATTAAATTTTCTACTTATGTCACGTCACATGAAAATTCAGGCCACTAGTAGTTCGAAAGGCGCTTGATTTATCACACAATATTGAACAAATGAAAATGTCATTTCGGTGTCGAAGTATGGCAAGACCGAAAAGCTCGAGAATAGAGTTAGAAATAATTTGTTGGAATACAGTCGTGTTTTCAACATTGAGCCCTCCTACATATCCCTAAACTTTTGGAATCAGACTGCTTGTAATTCGACTCGATCGATTGAAATGGAAATTTCTTACGCGGAAATAACATTTAGCTTAAGGATGAGTGACAAATTAATTGAGCATGGAAAAAAGGCTTGCAAACATCTCAACTATGAAGGTGAGTCTCTTCATACCCATAGGTAAGAACTTAATTAAACATCACTTCCAAAGCTCTAGGTGTATTGTCACTCGAATTTGAAAAAATTTCCTTTGGTGAGAGTTTGAAATTTTCGCTGAAGGCGAAACTGAAACTATTAAACCCAAGAAAATACCCACGTGCCTTGGGATAGGGATTTGGTTTGATTGTAGTGGCAGTCGTTTCTCAACTCGCATCCTAAGAGTTTGATATTCCTCATTGGACTTTCTCCCAGTTCGTTGCTAAGAAAAGTTTTACATTATGTTGTGTCCTGTTTGACATAGTCTATTGTGTGTGTTGCAGAGTTTGAAAAAAGTTTCTAGTAGAAAACGTAACATAAATACAAATATTGTTTAGACTGTTTAATATAGTACTTTTCTGTTTCAGTTAATAGACTAGTGGTCGTTAGATTAATTACAAAGAAATTTTTTTTGCTTATAGATTATAAAGTTAGAAAATCATTAAAGAATATGTTTCTACTCCTTGCAACGCTAAAAAACATAAAGCTGAAGAAGTTCATCACTTAGGAATTTTTTTGTAAGAGTACGGATGGCATTTTATTGTTATCATTTTAGTAAATTTCTAATTGATCAAAAGCTTTATGTTGATTCCAAGCAAATCTATTTTGAACACTAGAGATATTTGCCGAAACATTTAAAATTCAATGAATAAATGATATGTTATATGTTGTTGCGATGTGTTAAGAATAAAAAAAGGAGGAATGTCTTTCAATGTTGTGAATTTTTGGGATAATGCCCAAGTACCCCCTCAATCTATGCCCGAAATCTCAGAGACACACTTATACTATACTAAGGTCCTATTACCCCACTGAACTTATTTTATTAATAATTTTTTACCCCTTTTTAGCTTACGTGGCACTATCTTGTGGGCCCAACGATGGTTGACTTTTTTTTCGAACTAGTGTCACGTAGGCTAAAAAGGGGTAGAAAATTACATATAAAATAAGTTCAGGGGGGTAATAGGACCTTATTATAGTATAAGTGTGTCTCTGGGATTTCGGGCATAGGTTGAGGGGGTACTTGAGTATTTTCCCTGAATTTTTTATTTCAAGGTGATCAAGAACAAGAACATCACTATTGAAAGACGGAAGCTTGATCAAATGAAGTCAATTGAGAAAGGAGTAAAAGTTGAAGTGTGTTTTAGTTTAGTTCGTACCCTTGGTATTGTTGACAAGAGATTCGACAGAGAAAGCGGATTCCAACCAAATTAAAAAAGTGGTTGATTAAAAATTCTTTCGAATTTTATCCATTAGGAAAAGAGTCTATTGGACTAGCGTAGAGTTGTTTGAAGAAGACGATTGATTCGAACAAACAAAAAAGTGGATATTAAAATTGTATTGTAGTTATTTAATATTGAATGTTTGAGACTTCGTAATTATTTAAACTTGAATAAACATAAAATTAATAAAACGAGAAAATTAAAACAAAGATTGCCTTTTTTTTTTATATATATAGAAAAAAGTTAGATATTTCGATTGGGTGTAACTTGATTTGTACTTTACTATCGTTGTAAAAGTGGATATTTAAATTTTGTTAATCGTACACCATAAATCATTTATAAGGAATATGTTGGTTGATTCAATGATAAACAAAATATTAGTATATAATGTCTAAAAAAATAAATAACAACATAAATTATATTATATGGAGGACCATCAACTGAATAAACTGTATATCTAAAGTACACTCTTATCAATAATATACCCTATGAATTTATAACTCTTACTAGCATATTGTCAAAAAAGAAAATAATTCATTAATAGAAATATAAATTAATAAAATTTTACGCAACTAAATGAGCTTAAACATATCATTTGATCATATAAGAGTCTACGTAAATTGGGAACGACGATCATATATGTACGAGAATGGATAGTTGTTATACAATTAACATCCTCTAATAATGTTTACTTAAGTGCAAGTATGTTTTCTCTGGATTTCATCCGTTCAACCACAACTCGTCCTCATACATATTTGATCGTTATTTTCAATACATGTACATCTTATATGATTATATAACTTGTTTAAAGTTACTTAATTGTATAAATTTCAATAATTTATTTCTATTAATTGATTATTCTCTTTTTAAAATTCTACTAGTTATGGTCTATACATATGTATCCTAATTTAGTATGTTTATTATGGATGAAGGTCTTGAGATATGTTAAACTAAATAAAGTCGAGGACTATACTACGACCTTATCTACAATAAACTCACTAGATTATGATACACATGTATTAATTTGTAGAGTTTTAAAAAAGAGAATAATTAACTAATAAATTTTTTTTATTGCAATTCTCACAATTAAATGAATTTAAATAAGTCATATGATCATATAAGAGTCCGCGTAAAATTGGTTATAATAATAAGAGACGTATATATAAGAATGAATTGTGGTTGAAAAAATAAGATCCTTATAACATATTTGTGTTTGGTCAACGTTATTATAAGGATGTTGATTGTATAACCTACTACTCATCCTCACACATCTTGATCTAATTATCGTCCCCAATGTATGTAAACTCTTATATGACCTTATGACTAGTTTAAGCTAATTTAATCGTGTAAATTTTAGTAATTTATTTTTTAATCAATTATTTTATTTTTTATTACAATAATGGTCTCAGTCGAGCATAGATCATGTAGACCGTTTAATTTGTTTAGTATCAATTCATCTAATCGAATAGAATCCTCAATACATTATGTAGTAGTGCATAAACCAAATAGAGGGAATGTACAATATATATTTGTTTGGGATAATGCCCAAGTACCCCCTCAACTTATGCCCGAAATCTCAGAGACACACTTATACTATACTAAGGTCCTATTACCCCCCTGAACTTATTTTATTAATAATTTTTTACCCCTTTTTAGCTTACGTGGCACTATCTTGTGGGTCCAATGATGGTTGACTTTTTTTAAAAACTAGTGCCACGTAGGCTAAAAAGGGGTAGAAAATTACATATAAAATAAGTTCAGGGGGTAATAGGACCTTAGTATAGTATAAGTGTGTCTCTGAGATTTCGGGCATAGGTTGATGAGGTACTTGGGTATTTTCCCTATTTGTTTTAGTCTATTAATAATAGAAAGGGACTAAAAACATCACAATTAAAATGCTACTAATTATACCAAACTGATGACTCTCAAATTACATACATTTCCTCGAGTCACAAAAATAAAGTGGAACAAACTTATCTAACATATGTTGTTATTACATGTGGTTCTCTTGTGTGCAGATCTATTACACACTAAATACTTATTCTTCCTTTTGATTTTGAAAGTCTCGCCAACATCCTTATTTCGACAAGGGTACTGAAAGAATATAAACATCTAACAATTCAAGTGGCACACACTATTTGAACTCTACAACGATTCCATGGGATAACCATCCATATCAATAATCACCCAAACTTTTATCTTTAAGATTGTAGGGTGGGTGAGAGGAGTACCAAAGACCTCACGACATTATTTATTTTCAATATTGGCCTAGTGCGATCGGCGGTAACATCCAACATGTACATGGACACTTGATTGTCATTTTTTTTATGAATGTGCAATGCATTTTTTTCTTTTCATTCATTACATAACAAATCATAACTTCGCTTGGCTCGCAATCTAACTTCCAACATCTCAATTACGATATGAACCATGTTGTGTATAAATCATTGCAATGAAATGGGATGATCATCGTCACTTCACTTGATAATTTTCAAATTCAACATTTAGGAGTCTCCTTCCACACACATTCATATAATCACTATTAACAATAATTACTGTAACTACTGACATTACGGACCACAATGATCGATCCTAGATTACGGTATTGGTCTATAACTGGGCAAGGATTGGAAAAAAATTCTTCAAAAAATGTCAATAAGTGAAATCGACTGTAATAGGTACTCTGCTAGGTCTGGATGGAGAAATGTATTAGTAGGGGTTATAAACTATGAAATTTATATACTAATGAGGTATGGGATGGAATTCTCAAGCTTTTCAAGCTAGTAAAATGGTGTAAAAATAATTTTTTACAAAAAAATTAAATAAAATGGTATAACACTAGAGGCAATGAGCAAGAATGGAGATTTTCAATAGTAAAGAGAAAGATTCGCCGGAAAAATCATCGCAATCGATAAAAATTAGATGAAAACAGGAGTTTTTTGGGCTTAAATATATTTTCTTTTTTGATTATTTTTAAATCTGAAAATAATAATAAAAAATATAAAATATTATTAGAAGGGATTGAAAAACTAAAGTGTAATATTAAAAACTTTGGAGTTGATCTCGCATAGTTTACCAACTCTCCCCAGTCTTCTTCTCCAAAAGCTACCCAGTCTATTTGCAGAAATACCCCCACCCCTTACCTCACCCTCACCCTCACCCCATCCATTTTCCAGAAATATCTGCACCACAATCACAATTTTCTTCTCCAAATACTTGCAAAAACATATGAGAAATATGCCAACCCACACACTGCTCCTTTATTAGTGTCTTTTTTAAATATCTTTTTGTTTTCCCCCCTCTAATTAGCAGATTCAGAAAAAAAAAATACTTTGTAAATATTCAATCCTTTTGAAAAGAATCTCATGAGTTAATTTACTGAGTAAATTTTATTTCTAAATTTCTAAAACAATTTCCATCATTCTTCAATTGTTCATGGTAACAATTTTGATCCACGGATGTTTAAGTTTTAGAAATGATGGCTAAAAATGGGAAAGAAGAAGAAAAAAAATTAAAAAAGTTGACAAAATAAGTTTTTCACCCGCGGTCAATGAGTGTGCTACACTCACTAAGACATGTAAGTAAAAAGTGTTAAAAATGACAAAACGATTTTCTACGTGAGGTGTCTAATATGAACACTGCCTAGTTAAGATGTTTAAATGAAACGTTATATCAAGTTCAAGAGGCTGACAATTTTCTACGGGAGGTGTCTAACATAAAAAGCATTTTCTTGAACTCAATCATGTGGTCTATCCTGAATCCCAACAGAACTTTAACCTGAATGCAGTTCCAATGATGGCAAAATTTATTTTGACAAAATAAGCACATAATGAGCGTTTGTTTAATGTCCCTACTCTAATGCTTTTAGGTTTCACTTAGTGGGGACTATGACTATGAGTTAGGATCTTTTGTCACTCTCAATTTGAATTAGAAATTAAAGCGCCAAAAGCCTAGTGGCCAATGCTTATTAATCATCCTTTCTAAATTGTTTAGTGAAATATGATGTGAGAATATAGTACAAATAGCCATTAGTGTATTTCAACATCTCACACCCACTCACCCCCTACTTGCAAGGGTTGAGGGCATGAAAAAAAAAGATATATTAAGTTATATTTGTAAAGATCACGATCACGATGTGATAGTTCTCACAAAGAGAACAAGATGCTTGTTATTTTCTCTCTTTGTTTTTCCAGTTTGCTAGTCTTCACTCCTTAACACGGATTGATAGCGACGGGCACCTACTTGTTGGAGGACTAATGAAAAAAAAAAAGAGAATCAAAAGAGAAAAGAAGACATTCAAGTTTGACATGTATCTTGTGAGGTTACTTCACTTTCAAAAACTACCTTTTGTAAGTCAATGTAGACAAAACCCATACATCCAGAATTTGTGCCCATTAAGAGTTGGCCCTCTCCACCCTCCAATAATTTCACAACATAACACATATCTACACACACACACAAAAGAAACATTTCATGGTTCATATATGCTACTTAAAATATCTTCACATGTATATTTTTCTATACCTATATTTGAAGAAATTAATTACTAATGTTGCTAAAAGGATATATAGAGAGAAAGTAGCCACGTGATGTTAATGTGAAGGGTACCCCAAGTGGCTCCACTCCAAATGCTTTGACCTTCAATAGGCCAAAACAAAAGGGATGCCTAGAATTTATACGAATTGAATTCCTTTTGCTAAGCATTTTTATTAGATTCACTTTATTAGAGCTCTTATCCTTTACAGGCGGATTGCACTATACCACTTTGTTTGTGTGGTTGTTAAATATTGTTAAATAATGTATCTGTATTGTATTGTGTTGTATTGTATATTAATGAATATGATGTTGTGATAGATTATATCGTTTTTCGTCATTACGTAATATCACACATCAATAATTTGAGTAATAAACCTATAAAAAAAAAGTAGAATTAGTATGAAAAGGTACGAAGATAAAATATAATTATTAAATACATAAATAAAAATAAAATGAGAAGGAAATATTTAGATAACGACGCACCATACCACATTGATCTTACATAAAATGAGTTCTTTTATCGATACCTAATAATAAATTTAAATAATACGATACAATAAAATTAAAGTAATAATCAAAATAAGCATTGTATTTAACTAACAACAACCATTCAAACAAGTCGTTAAGTACTAATGCCTTTACCCCTCTTAGTGAACCGAATCATTTGGAGCAAATTTTAATAGAAATGCTACCTACTTAAAAACAATATTTCTATCATATTTACTAATATTCTCTGTTGTTTGAACTAATTACAAAATGTCTCATTATTATTAATAATTTCATATAAGATTTTAAGTCTAATACACCAACATATATGTATTTATTAATAATTTTATATAAGATTTTAAGTCAAATACATAAACATATATGTATTTTTGCTATTAGATACACTAAAATAAAGAGATATGCAAGCGAAATAGAGTGGAGGCGAGTGAGGTAGTCTATGTATCCTAAATATATGTGAGTCACACTAGATACAAGTATGTTGAACACAGATACAGGGAGAGGGGCGAGTGAGAAAGTAGAGTGGTGAGCAAAGTAAGAGAGAGACGAGTGAGAGAGTCAAATACATGTGAAACCACTTCAATACAATGTATCTAAAACAAGTAACACCTAATTTTGACCCCATGTATCAGATATACTTGAAGTCCAAATTCTGAGAAGTTTTCGTAATATGAAAAGTGAAGGAAAGGGAGGTAATTAGGTACTAAATTAGTGAAATTTTTTAAGTTATCCAATTTCAATTAATTAGGCCCGTAAAATTTTCGAATGGTTAATGGTTAAATTAAACTTAAAAACGGAAGGAGATCATCATGTGTTTGGTATAAAGAAAATATTTTTTGGGGGAATAAGTGAATTTCTTGTTTTTTTAATTTATGGTAAATAAGTAAAAAAGTATTATTCCAAGAGCGCTTATATAATCTAACAAAATACTGTGTGAGATAAGGTGGAATAAGGGTAGCTGGGGTTGGGGCTGGAATGATCAAGGCCGATGGGGCTAGAATGAGTGGGAATGAGGCAATAAGTGTGACATGTTACTTATGAGACTTATTTTCCCTAATATTGAAAGTCATTTCCCTCATTTTTAAGTAATTTGTTTTATTAGAGAAAATGTTTTTAAAAGTATTTCTATCACCAAACATGAGTAAATCAAAAATTCATACCAAACACATCCTTCAAAATTATTACTCTCTATGTCTCAATTTTTGATATACCCCTTTGTTTTTAATTTGTTCCATAAAAATGTCATATTTCTATTATCACGAACAACTTTATTTTTTAACATTTTCTTCATCTTTAATGAAAGTAATTTATACCAAACATATGAATTATGATTAAGGTTTGCTTAGACTATAAATTTAAAAAATCTTCTTTTTTTAAAATTAATTTTTACATCAAATTAAATAGTATCACTTGAATTAGGAGAATATGAGTCATAACGACAAGCTAAGGGTATAGATATTGTGTATCCATAAGCTTTTTAGGGGTAGTGTCACAATCACCTTGGAGTGAGAGGATATCTATCTTCTCCTTTGGTAAGTTTCCCTTTGAGCCTAGTGGACTCTATTGGCCCATCATCATATATATATATATATGCATATAAACGGAAGTAAGGGTGCCAAATGACGATAGCGTTGAAATTAAAAATATTAAAAGAAATAGAGATTGAGTTGAATTAATTCGTCGAAGTTTATTTAGAACTCAAATGGATTTAAAGACAGATTGGATTTTGAACCGCTCAATTTGACTCGCTTCATCTCAATATTTTAATATGTTGTTATTTAAATTTTATAATCATAATTTGAATTTTAACTCAAGAAAAATTCAAAAAAGTTAAAAATAAATAGATAAATTCTAAAAGATATAAAATAGTTAGTAATTAAAACATTCAATACAGAAACATACATTATATTTATGCAAATAATCTAAAACATAATGAAATTGGAGATTCAATTGAAATCAATTGATATATGATTCTCTTATAATGGATTAAGGTTTGAATGGATTAAAATTAAATCCAATTTAAATTATCTTGAGTTCAACCCTTAAAATTCTGAAAGAATTAAGCAAGTTACCTATTATTGGGATCATTTATAACACTCCTAAACGAAACTAAAGGCACCCATACTGACCCCTTTGACAAAAAATATATAATAATAATAATAATAATAATAATAATAGTAATAGAATTGTACTTATGACTCCCCCATCAAATGATTATATACATTGTATCAGTATTAATTTGGATTAGCTTGAGAGAGAGGAAGTGTCTTTTCTTTTTTGTTTTTCGGTGCCGTTAGACCAATTTAGAGATAGCTCACTGGAATATATTATATGCACTAGTAAGGATAGGCCTGGACAACATCCGGGCCCAAACATAAATAATGTATTTTTCAATAGTTCTTCAATATGTTATGTCCAATGGTGTGCGGTTGAATGTGACGCTAAGATGTATAAAATGTTAATGTCTTTGTGATTGGAAAGACTTGTTAGATTCATAAACAGGATACAAAGTGAGTGTTGCTCCAACTATGTGATGAAGCTGCATATATCGTCCTAAATATTTGAAGGTGTAGGTGTGCAACATCTCTGTTTTTTTCCACAATTAGTGCTCTTGTCAATAGTATATGAAGATGTATTATCGTGAGTTAGATCTATATATTCCTTCAACATCTGCAAGGGAAAGACAAAATAAAAATTGAATAAGTTGAAAGTAGTTACTCAAAATGTTTGAAGAGCATCATCAATAAATTCAAACAATAATATGAAAGAATTAACAACACAATGAATGAATTTTAATTCAAATCCCATATAACTGAAGACTATTTAGCAATCTTGGATTCATGGAAAGTTCCTTCATATTTCAGTAACTGGCATGGAGTCACATACGATCTTCAACGGCAAAGATTTACTAAAGGGAAGAAGTTAGTAGGAAGCTTCTCATGATGAAATGAAAATCTTTCCGTTCTATACTTTGTGATTAGATGCTAGCATGACATTCAGAGATTCTTTCGCGATTATCTACTAAAATATCACCAGTCTTTACCAAATATGTCATCACCATAATTCTATTTTTGTCTAAATTGCAGAGTAGATGAGTTCCCATATTTGATATTTCATTAAACAGTTTTTCAGGGGCTTGGTTTGTATATGAATATAATAATTCTATATGCGATAAATATGAAAACCTTCTTCATCACACACTCAATCATAAACAAGTATTGCATTTTTTGAATTGCAACACTGCTAATATTGCTGCACCACTAATAAACTTGGTAGTTTATGAATGACTGGAAAATAAAAAGGGAAACAACTTTTTTGCCTGACAGAAATTTGCAATTATGATACCTTGTAATGGTAGATCAGAAGCTTAATTATGTAAGGACAAACAGAAAATGGAGCAAACACACACACAAATATATAAGTAGAAGTGGGAAGAGTGGAATACCTTCAACATTTTAGAGCTAGAGTTTGGGTTCAATGAAACGTTATTTTCCTCTCTAGGCCGCTCACTAGTGAATTCAATTTTATTTAGAAGTTGTAATATGAGTAGAGGGATTTTTTGTCAAAAAAGAAATTGAATCTTTCAAGTTCACATTACATTAGATCTATGAAGTGAGACATTTTGAGAGTACAACCTTTTTCTAAGCGAGGGGATAATGAAGGAACACTGTTCATAGTTGCAATAAGTTCATTTGTCTTTTATCGAAAACAAATGCCATTCAACTCCAATGATTTAAGTTGGAACTCTAAAATTCAAAACAGTTTTGTCATAGTGTTCCAACAGGAAGGTAGGAAAATTGGTGAAAGCTATGAAAGCTAGACCAATTAATTTATATCCGAAGTAGCATGAATAAGGTTATTAATGACCAAAAATTAAACACAAGCAGGAACGTAGAAAGGCTAGCTGGAGGAAATTATAGATTAAGGACAAATCTGAATGAGATATTATCTGAAATCAATGAATGAAGTGGAAGAAGAGGGGCAAGTAGCAGAGAAAGTAAAGATAAATCCCAGCAAAGATCAATGGAAGTGTGAGGAATACACTTTTTCACGCCTCCATTACTCTTTATGGAGCAGCCTTCAGTGTCCCATATGAAGTTTAGGTGAGACTTCATTGAAATTCATTTCAACTGGATGTTGTCATAAACCTGCAAGTAAATAGGGTATAACACATGATAAAGTAGATAGAAAGGATGAAGGTTAATGAGATAGTTGGGAGAGAAAGTCAGCCATGTTTAACCACCAAAGGAATTCATAATGATCGTTGCCAATACATAAGCCAATTATACTTTAACAAAGGAAAACATGAGCAAGTATATCGAGGAAAACAGAATTGAGGTGAATAGGTTGTAACAAAACTGGATAAAGACTCCAGAAAGTATATATTAATTGTAATAGGGAATCAAACTTAAGCTTATCCAAGTATCAATCATCTTATGCAAAACGTGGAATGAAAGGGCTGGAAAAATATTCAAGTTCACACTTTTAAATCTTCGTTATGTAAAGAAATCAACTACCAAAATCATACTGAAACGTAAGATAAAATGAGGGCTATCTTAAAGTAAAACTATATAGAAACTACTGAACAACTAATGTAAAGTCAAATAGGTACAAACTTGTCACTATTTTGTTACAAATGTAATTCTCCAAGAAAACTATTACTGAAAAACATTAGTCACCATATATCACTATATAACATATACAAATATCAAAGCTCTTAGTTCAGTCAAGGTTTCACAGTTACTTCAATGATTGTGCAAAATAACATAGGTAAGTCACTCAGTAAATTAAAGCTCCTGCGGAAAGGAACAAACACGGAGGAGAAGAAGTTGTCTAACACAATTGAGTTGAAGACCAATTAGAAAAGATTTTGCAACACAAGGAATACACACAACATCCCCTCTGTGGGCAATCAGTTTAGTGATCACGCCATCATGCCTTTATACCTCTGGCAGGGTATATTGGGTCCTCTCGATGAGGCGTATACATCGAACTCCACATTTAGCTCATGTGGTTTTATTATTGGTTATTAGTATCTCCCACAGTTCAGTCAGACTCTAATGCATTGACCATATTTACAGTTTAGTTATTATTCAGTCTCAGTATGTTATAAATTTGGTCATTTCATCCAGTTAGCTCAGAATTCAGTATATCATGTTCAGATTATTATACTTGCTCTTGTGCTTGTTCAGTTATGTTTTATTTCAAATTTATTCTATCGTACATGCTCATTACCTTCAAGTACTAATGCATACGTGCGCTACATAGCATCCAGATCACGCTTAGATTGATTTTCGATCTCCAGTTCATCAGAATCAGTAGTGAGCCCTCATTCTCCGAGGACAATAGTCACGAGTTCATTTTAGTATTTTAGTCATTTAGTTTCAGTTTTTGTTAAACTTAGCTGGGGTTTGTCCCAGCATTTCTAGTCAGTTCGAGGCTTATTTGACACATAGTTATTTTCAGTTTAGTATTGAGTTAATAAGTTCTTTTTATTAAACTCATTGTTTTCAAATATCTCAGTTACAAAATATGGCACTCTCCATCTTTTCAGTTTAAATTATGACTTAGTTTTCGCATTCAGTTTATTATCTTTAGTATGCTCATGATTATGCCCGCAGGGTTAGCTTGGGATCACTTGTGGTCCTATGTTCCGAGTGCGGCATCAAAAGTGGAGAGTACGTGCAACTAAGGTGATCTCTTTTATATGATTTCTTTTTCATTTCCTTATTTCCCTTCCGGCTTCACCCATATGTAGTCTCAAATTTAATTAGTTTATCTTTGTGATAGACTTGTGGTCGTCTTTATCGATAACAAAAAACATGTGATCATATTATATTTTCCTTGTATAAATGGTATTTTGCTGAGACAGTGAGATATGCTAGAGGTGACCAACTAATAAATAGAAAATACAAGAAATTCAAGAAACTAAAATAAAGCATGACCATAATTTAAATGGGAAAGGAGTGTCTGAAAGCTAAGGGGAGTTGTAGAAGATGTTATGTGGAATTTGTACTATAAATGGCAACATGTCTTATTTGTTATTAAATTCCTTTGTAACTACAGTTGAAAAGGTGCTTCTAAATCAGTAATATATATCATTTTCTTCCACAACATTCTTATAATAGAAATGTTGTAAAACTTCAACACTATCTTTAACGCTCAACATTTCACAGGCAAGTACTGATTTGAAGGAGTGATTTATTGAAAGAACAATCAAGCAAATCATTTTATCTCATTCCTCATCCTTTACAACTCAATAATGAGTCTATGTTTATATTTTGTTGCTTTGGCATTAGTACATGTAGTTCTCACACTTAAATATACTCATTTGTTTGTTGTTAATTATTCAATTTGAGACTACCACATTTAAAGTATCTCTGACTTGAAAATTTTGATAATTGAAAGCAAGAGGCTGTAATCTACTGCTACAGATTATACATTTACTTGTTAGATAAAAGAAGTCCCAACCACTAAGAAAATTCAGGTGAAAAAGATAACCTGACTATACCTGAAAAAAGAAAGTTGGCAGGACAATTAGCTCCTAAGACCTAACAGCTCTAATAGTAGCAACAAAAATTAGCTTCTAAGACCTAATAACTGTAAGCTTTGTCATAAAAATTAATTTTCTTAATTTTGTAAATTCATGACAATAACATCGATAAATTAGCACAAAAAAATGGCAAGAGATTCAAGGAAACAGTGGCAAGAGATTGAAGGGTCACCAGAGACAAAGAGAAGTCGATCCATCTGGAGAGAAACGAAGGTAAAACCAAAACCAACACACAGTTACATATTAATAAAGCGACAACCAGGTTCAGAGATAGATGGAGGCAGCTGGCTTAAGAATTCAACACATGTCAAACATGGTTAATGACAAAACTACCCTGAAAAAAGAAAGTTGGCAGGACAACGGCCAACTGCTTCCTTGGCCACTTCTATATATAAATATAAACTCCTACTATATTACATGAATTTCACAAACTTGTGAACATCAGGCATGACATAAAAGCTAGAAATATAAAGTTGGCAGGACAACATCCAGCTGCTTCCTTGGCCACTTCTATATATAGATATAAACTCCTACTATTTAACATGAATTTCACAAACTTGTGAACATCAGGCATGACGTAAAAGCTAACTAATTATGCAAATATTAACTTTTAGCTCTATGTTGATACTTAGTAAAATAAAATGAAAAGCTCAAGAGCAATCAGTCACCACAATTTATTTCTTTTGCATTGAAAAAACTATTTGAAGTTGTCCTCCCCGCAAAGAATATACTATGTGTTCCTTTAACACAAGTGTAGATTAAAAGAAGTTAAAAGTATGTAAAACTAATATTTTTATTACTTAATTGTGCAAAGAAAGTCCGACTTTCTAACCATGACATTTTTTTCAAACATATGTTATAGTATAGAGAATAATGACCAATTTGACATTGACAACTCCCAATTGTATCAATGATTGTTGTCTATAGAACAATTGATTAAATAATAACAGATCACGACTCCACATTCTCTCTTATTATGGAAAAATTCTATCACAGAAGTATCATTTTTTTGACAATTATAACTAAGCTATGAAATTCACAACAAAATTGGAGGCGACTAAGCTATGAAATTGACAACAAAATAGAACATCATGAATACTTTTTGGGGACCACACTAAAGTAGTGGCAATTATACAATAGTTACTTTTCTAAAAAAATTGTGAATAGTATGGAATGAAAGCAAAAAAATATTGAATACTTGTTTCTTTTTGTGTAATGAGACAAAATACCTTACTAATATCAACGGCCACAATAACTTGTTAGATAATTGTGGGTAAAGCCAATCATCATTTGTTTTACATACTTTGACTCCGACTTAGTTCTATAATAATTAGTGTAATTTCTTATGAAGAACTCATCTTTCATTTTTGAGCCATTATCTACCAAGAAAACTTCTAAGCGCCTATCCTTAACTTAAATAGTGCCCGACGAACAACATCCTGACACATTAACGTTCCGTAAGATGTTTTTTCTTTCAAATGAAAAAATGGTGTTAAACTAATCCTAATAATCATGTGCTTATCCAAAGCAGAGATTGATATCCAAAGAATTTGTTGGAGAAACAAATCATCTTTCCTTCTCTTAATTAGATAAGGGGATGTATACTTGAACATAGAAAGTGTTGATACTAACTTAGGGGTGAAAACATATTTGGACTACTTCAAAATATTTGAAGACTAAATCCATATTTGTCATAGAATAACACATTAAGTATTTTTCCTTTTCTAAAGTACTATTAAACTCTACTTGTCACAAAATTTAAAAAAACATATCTTGTCTACTTTATCAAAGGTTCTTTTTATGTTAGTTATAACATTGTGTTCAGCTATTAAATATACAATTAAACATATGATAATCTTGCTACTTGTTTATTCAAAGAAATAGTTGAACAAAAAAACAAATGCCAAAACATGAAAAGTAAATATCAATGAATATATATGTAATACTCAAAACTACATAGTTGATCAAAAGTAAATCAAAAAGAATATCCATAAGAAAATAATTAATACTAATACATTGCGTGTTTTGTGCAAGACGATAATTGACTACAAAGTGGCCCACATCTTGAGCAGTAGAACCAAAACCACCAAGATAAGATAAATTGACATGCTCCCATATATGCCTTTAGTCCTGATACAAAAATCATGATGCAATCCAAAAAGAAAAACAATAACAGGAAACTTTAAATAAGTTAACTGAGACATATTATCAAACAACTTAGATGCATAATCCACTTGATATAAAGATTTTTGTTAGACAATCTAACTTTTTCACTTATTAATGACCGTAAATATTGAATTTATCAAAGAAAAATAATGCATGTGCAAATTAAGCAGTTAGTAAGGAACATGTAGAAATCTTAGCTAGAAACTATATCAATAGAGAAGGAAACTATGGTACACATACGAAATTGTGTTTACTTTTAATGTTCACTCACAAAGAATTGAAGTGACCAGCAAGAAGGAACTCAGAAGAACAAATCAGAGCAAACATGATAGCGAGCAAAAAGTGAAAGGATTTTAGCTTTGTGTACATACTCTAGAGACAAAGTAAAGCAAAAACAAGGGTGGAATTTAGTATAGTAAATTGGAGCGGAGAATTGGAAAAGAAATAGAAGTACTGAATTATAGTAAAATTTACCCCAAAATAAATCTGAGAACTGTTTAACACTGATGAATGAGGGAAAATTGGAGCGGAGAATTGGACATAGTAGAATGAGATAACCAATTTTGTTATTAATGTATATCACATTTCATTGGAGCAGAGAATCGAGATAACCAATTTTGTTATTCATGTCTATCACATTCACATAAGTATATAATCGAGACAATTAATTTCATGAACTTCAAGTATCCAAATATTTGGACCAAAATATAGTAATCGTCAAATCAGTGAGTTTCTAATAAAATTCGTTTGATTTAGCAAATTATAAATCTTTATGGACCAAAATATTCAAAATAAGAAGAAATTCAAAATCTGCTAATGCAATCCCATCATAATGAAATGAGTAAAACAAAGGAAGAAGAGAAAATAACACACAATCAAACATGCACCCAAGGATAAGTTGAAACAAAGCAAAAGACACACATACCTTGTTGAATTAATCACACAAACAAAGCAATAAGGTGTTTAAATTTAAGTTCAAAAAGATTGTTACCTGAACTATATTTGATCTTTCCTACATTAGGTAATTTCAACAATGTCAAAGAGCAGATTTATTGATTCCCTGTAAATAAAGAAAACACCCAACAAATTAAGAACATTTAATAGTAGTTTCTTTACCATTTCAAGAACTTCATTAGACAACTTCATAAAGAATAGGTTGGAATAATTGGAGAAGGTGGGAATGAGTTAAATATTAGGAAAAAAGCTGCACCAAATAACAACACGTGTCTTCATGAAAGAAAAAACAATTTATACCTTGAAATTACAAAGATGTCCTTATTTGTGTGCTTCATGGAATTGCACGGTACAACTTTTATAGCCATGTTCGTCCTTTCTAGACTCTCCCTTCTAAATAAGGGGAGATATATATATATCAACTACGTATAAACTCAGAATTTAAAAATTCCGAATATATAAAATATGATTTTTAAGGTAAAAAAATTTAAAGATTTTAAATGAATTAAATGTGATCTCTAAGCTAAATTTATAATAAAAATAATAAAATAATCCAGCTAAATTCAATTTCTGATAGTACCAACAATACTGGAGCATATGTTCTTCATGATGCACCCCCACTGATAAAAGGTGCGTACACCTCTAAAATTATCAACACATTCCTCATTTTAAACAAACATAACTTGCCACGAAATAAAAAACTTACATTCTCATTTCATCTTATGTCATATTTAATTCTCTTTATTTACTAGCAAGAATCATGTATTTTTAATATGCTGCCTAAACTAGTTAAATATATCATCTGTTATATATAGGATTGTATTAATTACATGATTCGATGTATAGAGGTTTCAGCTCCAATCCAATCCTTATTATTCTCCATAGTGGTGCTTTTAACAAAAAAGTAAAGCATTGTGACATTATATTATAATATAGAAAAATATATACAAAATATACGTAGTTTTATATCTATAAATCCTAGCAATTAGCTATTTTTTTTTAATAGAGATCCTGAGGTATGACATATTTAAAACATGGCCAAAGTCATATGCGGCCACTCAAACTTGTCCCGATTATTTATTTAGACACCTCAACTAGACGTACTACCTATTGAACACTTTAACCATTCTGAATTTGAACCATTTGAACATTTTTTCGAGAATAAACAAAAAATAGAGGATGTGTGAAATACACTCGCGCTGACATGTCAATTTGACCAATCAAATAATGACATGTGTTATTTTTTAATCCAAAAAATTATTTAAACATTATATTATAAAGTAAAAAAAATAAAATTATTTTAAAGTGAAAAAAAAGAAAAAAAAAGTAAAACCTAAACTTCCCTGCCTTCAACTGGAACAAAACATACATTTCCTCTGACTCCATTAATGGCTACCCTCCCCTTCCTGTACAGTTTCATCTTTAATCCGACAATTTTTTTTATCAGCTTTTTTATTAATTATAACTTTTTACTTCATTTCGTTTTTTAGGTAGAGAAAGATGGGAAAAGAATCTCTTCGAAAAATTTATAAATGAAACAAAATGCTAAGAATTTTGAAACCATTAGAATGGTGGGGGGAAGAAGATAACTACTGATATTAAGAATTTTGAAATCATTAGAATGATGGGGGAAGAAGATAACCACTGGTGTATGGATATGGGGGTTGGGGTGGGGTGGGATTGATAGAAATAGGGAAGAAGAAGAAGACAACCGTTCTTCTTCTTTTTTGTTAATTTTTTAAAAAAAAATTAATTTAGGGGTATAAATTAAGAAAAAAAAAGAAAAATATTATTTTTAATAAATTAACGCGCTCAAGGAAAGTGAATTACACGTTTTTTGCCATGTCAGCATTTTGTGTCTAATAGAGATAACTTTTGAACAAATAAAGTGTTCAATTGGCACAAGGATTAGTTGAGGTGTCTAAATAAATTATGTGGACAACTTTGAGTGGCTGGATGACTTAGGCCTTAAAACTTACACTTTGCATGTTTTTCTCATGCATTAATGTCCTATAATCAATTTGAGAACACATGTAGTTGGCAACACATACAATTGACGTCTTCACATATATGCACAAACATCATACATATGCATACAATTAAAAATTCAGATATTGTCTTCACGCTATTAGTTATTTCATGCATGCAGATATATTATATTTTCCTATGTCTTAAAAAGGGAAATGTAGTCATGTTTTGAGAAAAAAATAAAATAATAAAATCTCGCTCTATATAGCAGAAACGGACATTAAAGCCTATCATAATTAAGCTTCAAATTATTGGAAACTAGAAACATCAAATAATTATACCTAGAATATCGCTCTTTTTGAAATTTTCTCAATTTATATATTTATGGCTACCCCCAAAAATAAATAAATAAGTGTAATGTTGGAATTCTGACCCCAAATTCACCTAAGAAACAAGTATATTTTATATGTTCCTTTGCAGGTTACAACAATTTTATCGCGGAAAACCCCAACTAATAAGAGTAAAAACCACGACCTACACCTCGGATTTGACTCCACTTTATTTAACTCCAAGTCTCAACACAAAGATTACAAATCTATGTAACATAAGGAATTATAAACTCTAATTTCTAGTTAAGAAATTATAAACACTAATTTCTTGCTACCTAAGACAAAAACCCCAGGTTTAAGTCTTCTACTGTCCGTCAAGTTTCTCAAACTTGTTAGATGAATCTTACACACACTCGATTGTAATCAAAACTCTTTATTACAATCTTACAACATTTTCTCGCAAATTTGCAACACTCAATAAATCTCAAAACTCTCTCAAACTTATTAATCGTGTTTTGATCTTCTCTATATGTAAGTGCATAATTTTCTCCAGCAAAACTATAGCCCTATTTATAGATTTGGAACTTCAGCAAGCTCTAGTTTGATTCAACTTGTCTTTGCCGCTACACAATCCTTGTTGAACTCAACTTGGACTTCTATTTTCCTTTTGCCGCTGCAAAGAAATCCTCGTCTTTGTAGAACTCCTCTTACTTGAACTTGATAAACAACGTTTTCCAAGGTTTGTCCTTAATTAAATAACACAACAGATTGCCTTAAAACTTTTGTAAACCAAACTCGACTCGAACTTGAAATCCCAGCAACTTGCGTTACCGTATGTCTTCCTATTTCATTCCCAGAAACTTCCAGCAATTTGTGGGAATTTTCTACCACCTCAAAGCCTTGTAGAAATCAACTTGGATTTTCCGTCTCAAACTAATCCCTTAAGAAAGGAAATAACTTTCCTTCTTTGTCTTGGCTCCGCCTCAAACTATTTCCTTAAACAAGTAAACAGTTTTCCTTCTTTGTCTTGGCTTTGAATAAACAATTCTGAAAGCTTATCCCACTCATTTTTGGATTCTGCTGGAACGTGTTGATACGACCTGTTCGACGTAACTTTGCCATATTTCAAAATAGCTATATTTTAACATGTAATATCTAACATACACTTGAAGAGAGCGGCCATTTGAATTCTTTCTTTATTTGATTGAAGAAATAGTGACAACTTCAAGAGAGATAAGCAAATTATTTAGGTTTTCTCTCTTTTCCTCAAACAACAAGTCGAGGTCAATTCTATCATATGAGAACCACCACTAAATCATAGAAATACAAGACAACTTCAAGCCGTGCAAGCATAAAAACTAGCTGGTACTATTGAACCAATAAAATAAGACAACTCAGGGAAAATAATCCAATTAAGTTTGTAATAACATGCTTTCACAAACAGGTGCAGTAAATAGAAGTAGCTAGCCCACCAAACAAACAGCATTTGTTTAAATACTAATAATACAAAGTATGATCAGCATCTAGAAATCAGAAGCTTCATTTTAGTGATTGTTGATGAGATTGCACACCTTGCCAAGCCTGAACAATTTCATCAAGAGCTGGTCTGATAGTTTGCGTCAACATGTTTTGGTAATCAATCGCATCACCACTTGACCTACTCAGCTCAATGAAGTAACGGGATACAGAAATTTCAAAGATTTGCACGCCAATGCACACGGTTTCATATCTGCTCTCATTTAATCCCTCCAACATAAGAAATCCAACTTCTTTCTTCTTTACTTCAAGGTTCAGACTCTTGCCAACTTCCACAAGCTTAGATATGATGACTGGGACAGGTTTCACTGATGTGAATCGCAGCTCCTCCTTTTGATCATCGTCTATGAATAAACCAGACAAATTAAACCAGCAGATGATATCAAATGCACTAACGCTTGCAGGTTTTATCAACTCTAACTTGGTATTATCCAAACTGGAAACAGCATCACCATCTGCAATAACATTTTGGTTCACTACTTGTTTAGATCCCAGTCCTTTCTTAAACCAGGAGCTTGCCTTTATTTCGGCTATTGAAATCCTTTTATGAGGGTTTGGGTCGAAGATCCTAGAGAGAAGTTTACGCACTTCTAGAGGGAACCAATTAGGACATTTGTACTCCGCCTTGCATATCTTCCTATACAGATAAATAAGATTTGAGTCATAGAATGGAAGATAACCAGCCAACAAGACAAATAAAATCACTCCACAAGACCAGATGTCAGCTTTGGCACCCTCATATCCTTTTCTACCGATCACCTCAGGAGCAACATATGCTGGTGTACCACAGGTTGTGTAAAGTAACCCGTCTTGTCGCTTAGACTCAGCTAATGCACTCAAACCAAAGTCTGAGACCTTTAGGTTTCCATTCTCATCCAGTAGGAGATTTTCTGGTTTGAGATCACGGTGATAAACACCTCGGCTGTGGCAAAATTCAACTGCATTGATCAGTTGCTGAAACAACTTTCTAGCAGCGTCTTCCTTGAGTCTGCCCTTTGTCAGTTTGTTGAAAAGCTCGCCACCTTTGGCCTGTTCGATCACAAAGTAAATCTTACTCTTAGTTGCCATGACCTCGTATAGCTGCACAACATGTGGATGTTTGACCATTGCCATAACTGATATCTCTCGTTTCGTCTGTTCAGTCAATTCAGCTTTCTGAACCTTCTCTTTATCAATTACTTTAATGGCTACATTGTGTCCGCTTTCAAGATCTCTTCCATAATAAACCTTACCAAAGTTGCCTTGACCTAATAATCTCCCCAATTCATATTTTTGCATCACTACATTTCCATTTTTCACCATTTTCAACAAACAATCCTACTAATTTATACTATAGATAACACTCCTGCTGATACGATAATTCTCTATTTACAGGCACACGAAACCTTGTTTCAGCGTTCAACCATCTGCAACAAGGGCGTGCTTCAGTAGAGCAACATTCTTAATAACTGTTATTTCATTGTGCATCTGGCACGAGAACTTAGAGGCTTTTTAGAGCCAAGAGCTGTTGTTTCACCCCATCTTTCATGTCACATAGCTCTGAAAATCACAAGATAAGAAAAGAGAGACTCAAAACTACAGCTTACTATTTATCAACTTAAACGCAAAAGCAAAACTAGAGAGATATATATCACCACAAGCCTAGGGAGGGCAGAGTGTACACGGACCTTGGGAGGCAAACAAGAAAATGATTCCCAAATAACAAGTAATAGTAAAAGAGGAAATGAAAAGATTTTGTTGAAATTGTTCATTTGGAAATGGTCAGAAAAGGTATATATATATCACCAATGCAGGTTAAACAGATCAATGTTACTTCCATTTAAATAACTAAAATTAGATTCTGGACCACCATTCCATCATCAAATCGATTTAGCCCCTTTCATTACTAGAAAAGGGTTTTTTTTTCAATCTAAAAATAGATATAACAACAGCTTCTCCGATCAAATCGATAATTACCATTAACACAAAAAATGAAATCACTAAATAAACACTTCTTTTCTGTACCACAAAAAGAAAAAAGGCAAACATGAACTAGTGTAAATTCCAGAATTCACACAACATTTACTAAAAAAAATCATCGAATTCTCTACCATAATTAATAAAAATTCACAAACAAATCAAAATTAAACTTAAAATGGGTTTAAGAAAGAACCTGAATACAAGTAGAGACGATTCAAGGAGAAAAATGTATAATTCGGTGAAGCTCCCCTTTATATATACATGAAAGCATTAAAATTGTGACTAAATAATTTATGGTGTTCAGATTTTGTTTCCTTCATAAAAAATAGTGAGTAATTGTCTATAAGTGAAAAAAAGTTGGTAAGCTGACAAAATATAACAATGGTATCTAGATACGTTTTGGACAACTGCACAGAACAAGCAGAATTTTGTGAATTATTTGAAAAAAATTATCAAAAACACTCTTAAAATATTGAATGAAATATTAGTTTCATTCTTTAACTATTAATAAATTTAAAAACACTCTTTTACTTTAATTAATTGAACTTACATACAGCCAGATGTAAGTTTTTAGAAAGCTTTAAAAACCTCCAGTCAAGTTTTTTTGAATGTTAAAAATGCTTATTTTTAAGAATGTGAGATTTTTAGTTGTTTTTTTTTAAAAAAAAAAAAATCAGTATTTCCAAAGAGTAATATAAACTATTTTCCAAAAGTTTGAATTTTCTTTCGGGAGCATTTTCGAAACAATTTCTAATAAAAATTAAAATTAATTAATTTAAAACTAAATATATTGGTTACATGCTTTATTTAGGCAAGCAACTTAAATCCCACTAGTTTAGAAATCAATTACCTCTCTTTCTGTGAGTTTTTGATATTACAGTTTCTACCATATTTTGGTTTCAGATACATGTACCTAACACTTTTAGATACATGCACATAACACCTTTAGATACATTATCTCAGATACAAGCTAAGTAGATACATCTGATTAAATATATCTTTCGAATACATGCTAAGTGAATACATCTAATTATATGTATCTTAATATGGAAAGTAACATAAACACATCAATTAAGGAGGAAATCACACATTTTCCAATTAATTTCTTCTCTAATTCTTCCATGAATTTCCTCTCACAAAAATTTCAAAAAATTAAAAATAAAAATAAATTTCTTCTCATTTTTTTTAGCATCAGAAATTTTTTCTTATGGCTATATAATCTTAATTCAGATATGTGTACACTTCATCACACTATAAGAAATATGATATACAACTAAAAAATCATTAGCCACGACATCAAATTCGTCAATAATTATTCGCTTTTAGCGATAAAATTTACTTTTCGTGCTTAAATATATGAGACACATAATTTTAGTGACGAAACAGAAAAATTCGTATAAAAAAGTCTTGCACAAATAACTAAAAATACATGAATCACAATTTACTAAATACATGTACTACGAAATTCTAAAAAGACTTCTTGAAAAACTAAGAGACAATTTCGGAAGACTAAACATTGATGCATTAATTCCAACACTCCCCCATAATGCATTTGCTTGATAACTCCAATGCGTTCTCGAAGATAGCAAAAATTTTCTCTAGGAAGTGATTTGGTGAAGATGTTAGCAAGTTGTTCTCCTGTCTGACAAAATGCAACTGAATTTCGCCTTTCTCTTGTGCTTCTCAGATAAAATGATACTTGATGAAAATATGTTTTGATCTTTCATGACTGACTGGATTCTTGGCAATTGCAATTGCTGATTTATTATCACAATACAGAACATTCCTTTTTTTTTGTTTTTCACCAATGTCTTCAAATATTCTCCTAAGCCAAATAGCTTGAGAAATAGCCTTGGATGCTGAAACATATTCTGCTTCGGCAGTGGATTGAGCAACAACACTTTGCTTTTTTGATAATCAAGAACAAATGCTTGATCCAAATAAGAAAGCATAACCAGAAGTACTCTTCATGTCATCTATACTTCCAGTCCAATCACTATCAGAATAACCAATTAAGTTCAAATTTCTTATCCCATAATCCATTATTCCTTGCAAGTAGCGTAGAACACGCTTTGCAGCTCCAAAATGCACTTGGCTTGGTTCTTGCATGAATCTGGATAATAAACTAGCAGCAAACATAATATCTTGCCTTGTTGAAGTAAGATATAACAAACTTCCAATCAAACTCCTAAAAAGTGAACTATTAACTTTCTTTTCTCCATCATCTTTTCTAAACTTCTCATTTGCTGCTAATGGTATGACCACAAAGCTGCAATCCATCATTTTGAATTTTTGAAGAATACTTTTAGTATACTTCTTTTGAGAAATGAAAATTCCTTCTTTCACTTGAGAAACTTCGATGCCGAAGAAATAATTTAGCAATCCAAGATCACTCATTTCATAAGCTTGCATCATATCTTGTTTAAAAGTTTGCATCATCTTTACATCATTTCCTGTAAAGAGCAAATCATCCACATAGAGATAAACAATGATAATGATGTCATGTTCTTTCTTCACATACAGAGTGACTTCACTTTTAATTCTCTGAAAATTAATTTTTAGAAAGTATGTATCAGTTTCATTGTACCGGGCTTTTGGAGCTTGCTTCAGCGCGTAAAGAGTTTTTTTAGTCTATACACCTTTTCTTCTCTCCCTTGAACAAAAAATCCTTGAGGTTGCTCAACATAAATCTCTTCATCAAGTTTTTCATTCAGAAATGCTAATTTAACATCAAGTTGAAATATCTTCCATTTCTTTTGTGCAGCAACAGTAATTATAATTCTAATTGTCTCAAGACTAGCAACTAGAGAAAAAGTTTCATAAAAATCAATACCTGGTTTTTGCGTGAAGCCTCTAGCAACCAACCTTGCTTTGTGCTTTTGAATATCTCCTTCCTGATTGAGTTTGATTTTGTAAATCCATTTTAGACTTACAACTTCTCTTTCTCTAGGAATAGCCACAAGCTCCCAAGTATTATTTTTTTTTCGATCATTCGAATTTCTTCTTCCATGGCTTTCTTCCAAACATCATGTTTTATTGCTTCTTCATAATTTTATGGCTCAACACCAGCAAAATTACATCTTTGATAAATGTCACTCAACATTTTTGTTCCTCTTGGAGGCGGTTCTTCATTATTTGAATCTGGGATTTCTCCCATTGAGAGACATCTTCATCTTTCTCATCCTCTTCTTGATTTGAAGATATAATAGCAGTATTCTCTATCTTTTTATCCTCCCAATTCCATGTTGTTTTTTCATCAAAAATGACATCTCTACTAACAAGTTTGTTAATTTTGACATCGAGAAACCTATATCCTTTTGTCACATCACTATAACCAAGAACGACACATTTTTGACTTTTTTCATCCAATTTTTTTCTTTTCTCAGCAGGTATATGAGCATAACAAATACACCCAAAAGTTTTAAAATGACTTACAGAAGGTTTAATTTCACTCCATGCTTCAACTGGTGTCATGTCCTTTAATGCCTTTGTTGGACACCTGTTAAGGATGTGAACTACTGTATGCACTGCTTCTGCCCAAAAATATTTTGGCAACCTTATCTTATTCATCATAGTTCTGGCCATTTCAACAATTGTTCTATTTTTTCTTTTAGATACACCATTTTGTTGAGGAGTATACCCTTCTGTAAGTTGCTTCTGAATGTCTTAATTTTTGCAATATTCTTCAATTTCTCGACTTGTGTACTCACCTCCTCGATCACTGCGAATGATTTTGATGCTGCAACCTTTTTGCTTCTCAACAAGGGCTTTAAATTTCTTAAATGTAGTAAATGATTCTGACTTTTCTTTCAAGAAATAAACCCAAGTAATTCTTGAGAAATCATTAATAAAGATTAGAAAATACCTTTAACTTCCAAGAGATGGAGTCTTCATTGGTCCACAAATGTCGGTATGAATAAGTTCCAAAAATACACTTACTCTCCAAGACACCCCTTTTGGAAAAGACTTCCCGTGTTGCTTTCCCATTATACAACTTTCACATGTATCCACCTTAGTGTGTATCTCAGGAAGGCCTTGCACCATGTCCTTTAGCTTGAGAAGCTTTAAACCATGAAAATTCAAGTGACAAAACCTTTTGTGCGAAAGCCATGAATCATCTACAATTTTCTTTTTTAATGCATTGTAATGAAATTGCTAAGGAAAGTTTCTTTTTATCATCTTTACTTCAACAATGACTTGATTTGACTCAATAAATCTTGCAATAATTATCTCTAAACACAAGAGAATAACCATTTTCCATGAGTTGACCAACACTAAGTAAATTTTCTTCCAAGTCAGGAACATAAAGAACATCATGAATTTGCTTACCGCATCCTTTCATGTTGATCGAAATAGTACTTTTACCTTTCGCATCAACTAAGACTCCATTCCTTATCTTCACTTTAGTAGTGATGTTATTATTAATTGAGAGAAAAGTCTTTTCATCTCCAGTCATTTGATTACTACAACCACTATCAACATACCATTCATTGTTTTTTGTTGAAGCATTATATTTAGAAGCAAGGAAAAGATTTTCTTCCCTTTTTTCCTCATGTATTTCACAAAAATTTGTTTGCTCCCGTTTCTTGTGCCAACAATCCTTTTCAACATGGCCAAACTTTTTACAAAATTTACATTGGGGCTTGCCTTTGTTCCAACATTTTTCTGCATTGTGATTAGTCTTTTTGCAAACTTTACAAAAAATACTAGAATTTTTCTCACATTTTTCTTCAACCTTCTTGGAAGTATCATCATGATCCTGCTTCTTTTTTGGCTTTTGATTTTTCTTCTGATGATTTTTTGAGAAATTTTGAGAATTCTCATTTATTTTAAGACTGGAAAGCCGTCTCTTTGGGTTGATCTTCACGAAAAAATCTTCGCTTCTCGTGTGCATCAAATGATCCAACTAACTCTTTGATGGAAAGCTTAGAAAGATCTTTCGTCTCCTCAGTGATAGCAACGATGTACTCATACTTTTTTGTGACACTAATTAGAATCTTTTTCATAACTTAAAGGTCAGAAATTGTATCACTATGATTTCTTATTTCATTAACAATATTCATGACTCTTGTGCAATATTCATCAATTTTTCCACATTCTATCATCTTTAAATTTTGAAACTCTCTTCTAAGAGTTTGAAGATTTATAGTGCGTACCTTTTTGTCACCATACACCTCAGTTTCCAGAAAATCCCAAGTTTCCTTTGCAGTCTCACAAGTAGCAATTTTTGCAAAATATGCTCTTGAGACTCCCATTTGGATTTTGCTCAAGCCTTTTGCATCTTGACGATACTTAGCCTCAAGATTTTTCATCTCTGCTGCTGTAAGATCACCATCGTTTTCTGGCTCTTCAAAGCCATTTGCAACAATAGTCCACAAACCCACAGCTTTCAAATGTGTTCTCATTCTTATCTTCCAGTATTTAAAATCAGTCCCATCAAAAAAATGGACTAAGAACAACTGAAGAATCAACACTTTCATTTGTTTTGGATGCCATATTTTTTTCTTCACATAACCCCAGATTAAGAACGAAAACCTGCTCTTGATACCAATTTGCAGGAAATATAAAAGAAAAAATAATATCTTTAGAAAATGCTCAAGTTTATTATAGGCTATTTAAGGCCACTTGAGATGATTACAATCATCAACTACATCATTATTTATACTACTCAAAATATAAAACAAAAAGTCTTGCACAAATAACTAAATACATGTATTACAATTTACTAGATACATGTATTACGAAGTTTTAAAAAGACTTCTTAAAAAACTAAGAGACAATTTTGAAAGACTAAACATTAATGCATTAAATCCAACATTCAGCACCAAATGCCTACAAAACCCAAAAAACACAAACATACACCCTATCAGAACTAGAAGTGTGTGTAAGGTAGTGTGATGTCTTCATGTATGACATGTTTAAAACACACACTTTGCATATCTTTATCATGCAATTGGCCTATACATACAATTTGAAAACATATATATCGGTTCAGTTGGCCACATATAAAATTGATGTCTTCACATACATACACAAACATCCAGCATCTGCACTTTGAAAACATATATACATAAACATGCAATTAAGATTTTAGATATTATATTCACGCTATTTCAATTAGGATTAGCTATTTCATGCATGTAGATGCAATACATTTCCCTATGTTTTAAAAAGGAAATATTGTCATTCTTTGAAAAAACAAAATCTAAATATATATATATTGCAGAAACGGACATTAAAATCCATCATAATTAGGCTTCAAATTAATGGAAACTAGAAACATCAAATAATTAGACCTAGACTATTACTATTTCTGAAGTTTTCTCTGTTCAAATATTCATGGCAACCCCAAAACGAAAATGAAAATCGATTGTTCACTTGGTTTCGTAGGGTGCTTGTTAATATTTTCGTCGTGTGCTTTCAGAGGGCACACTCTTTGTTTTTTATTGAATTTTTCATCTAAATAGTCAGGTCCAAAATAAGGTGGATTGAGACAGACAACTTATTCAAGAGAGGTAAGCAAATTAAATGCACATTAAAAACGGATTCACACACAAACATACACCATTATTTAGGTTTGTTTGTTTTCCTCAAACAACATAACCAACAAATCGATGTCATTTCTATAAGATTTCAAAGAGCTCCCCCTACGAAATCATAAACTACAACACTATGATAGTAAATCGGCATACCCTGTCGCTGTTCCGCTGGTTTTGAGAACAAATTTCGAAATAGCAATACAACATAACTTCCGCCATGCAAGCATGAAAACTAGTATTATTGCAGCATTTATCGCATAAGGCAGAGATTATAAGTGAAGCAATAAATTAAAATAAAAGAGGAGAGACAACTCTGACAAAATAATCGAAGTTTGTAGTAACATGCTTTCATAGACAAGTGCAGTAAATAGAAGTAGCTAGCCCACCAAACAAACAGCATTTGTTTAAATACTAATAATACAAAGTATGATCAGCATCTAGAAATCAGAAGCTTCATTTTAGTGATTGTTGATGAGATTGCAGACCTTGCCAAGCCTGAACAATTTCCTCAAGAGCTGGTCTGATAGTTAACGTCAACATGTTTTGGTAATCAATCGCATCACCACTTGACCTACTCAGCTCAATGAAGTAACGGGATTCAGAAATTTCAAAGATTTGCACGCCAATGCACACGGTTTCATATCTGCTCTCATTAAATCCCTCCAACATAAGAAATCCAACTTCTTTCTTCTTTACTTCAAGGTTCAGACTCTTGCCAACTTCCACAAGCTTGGATATGATGACTGGGACAGGTTTCACTGATGTGAATCGCAGCTCCTCCTTTTGATCATCGTTTATGAATAAACCAGACAAATTAAACCAGCAGATGATATCAAATGCACTAATGCTTGCAGGTTTTATCAACTCTAACTTGGTATTATTTGAACTGGAAACAGCATCACCATCTGCAATAACATTTTGGTTCACTACTTGCTTAGATCCCAATCCTTTCTTAAACCAGGAGCTTGCCTTTATTTTGGCTATTGAAATCCTTTTATGAGGATTTGGGTCGAAGATCCTAGAGAGAAGTTTACGCACTTCTAAAGGGAACCAATTAGGACATTTGTACTCCGCCTTGCATATCTTCCTATACAGATAAATAAGATTTGAGTCATAGAATGGAAGATAACCAGCCAACAATACAAATAAAATCACTCCACAAGACCAGATGTCAGCTTTGACACCGTCATATCCTTTTCTACAGATCACCTCAGGAGCAACATATGCTGGTGTACCACAGGTTGTGTAAAGTAACCCGTCTTGTCGCTTAGACTCAGCTAATGCACTCAAACCAAAGTCTAAGACCTTTAGGTTTCCATTCTCATCAAGTAGGAGATTTTCTGGTTTGAGATCACGGTGATAAACACCTCGGCTGTGGCAAAATTCAACTGCATTGATCAGTTGCTGAAACAACTTTCTAGCAGCGTCTTCCTTGAGTCTGCCCTTTGTCAGTTTGTTGAAAAGCTCGCCACCCATGGCCTGTTCGATCACAAAGTAAATCTTACTCTTAGTTGCCATGACCTCGTATAGCTGCACAACATGTGGATGTTTGACCATTGCCATAATGGATATCTCTCGTTTCGTCTGTTCAGTCAATTCAGATTTCTGAACCTTCTCTTTATCAATTACTTTAATTGCTACAGCCTGTCCTCTTTCCAGATCCCTTCCATAATAAACCTTACCAAAGTTGCCTTGACCTAATAATCTCCCAAATTCATATTTTTGCATCACTACATTTCCCTTTTTCACCATTTTCAACAAACAATCCTACTAATTTATACTATAAATAACACTCCTGCTGATACGATAATTCTCTATTTACAGGCACACGAAACCTTGTTTCAGCGTTCAACCATCTGCAACAAGGGCGTGCTTCAGTAGAACAACATTCTTAATAACTGTTATTTCATTGTGCATCTGGCACGAGAACTTAGAGTCTTTTTAGAGCCAAGAGCTGTTGTTTCACCCCATCTTTCATGTCACATAGCTCTGAAAATCACAAGATAAGAAAAGAGAGACTCAAAACTACAGCTTACTATTTTTTAACTTAAACTCAAAAGCAAAACTAGAGATATATATATCACCACAAGCCTAGGGAGGGCAAAGTGTACACGGACCAGCAGACAAGAAAATGATTCCCAAATAACAAGTAATTGTAAAAGAGGAAATGAAAAGATTTTGTTGAAATTGTTCATTTGGAAATGTTCAAAAAAGGTATATATATATCACCAATGCAGGTTAAACAGATCAATGTTACTTCCATTTAAATAACTAAAATTAGATTCTGGACCACCATTCCATCATCAAATCGATTTAGCCCCTTTCTTTACTATAAAAGGGTTTTTTTTTTCAATCTAAAAATGGATATAACAACAGCTTCTCCGATTAAATCGATAATTACCATTAACACAAAAAATGAAATCACTAAATAAACACTTCTTTTCTGTACCACAAAAAGAAAAAAGGCAAACATGAACAAGTTTAAATTTCAGAATTCACACAACATTTACTAAAAAAACCATCAAATTCTCTACCATAATTAATAAAAATTCACAAACAAATCAAAATTAAACTCAAAATGGGTTTAAGAAAGAACCTGAATACAAGTAGAGACGATTCAAGGAGAAAAATGTATAATTCGGTGAAGCTCCCCTTTATATATACATGAAAGCATTAAAGTTGTGACCAAATAATTTATAATGTTCAGATTTTGTTGCCTTCATAAAAAATAGTGAGTGAAAAGTTGATACGTTTTGGACGAGTGCACACAATAGGCAGAATTTTGTGAATTATTTGAAAAGAATTATTGAAAACACTCTTAAAATATTGAATGAATTATTAGCTTCATTCTTTAACTATTGATAAATTTATAGTCAATCCTTTACTTTAATTAATTGAACTTACATAGAGCCCAGTTTAAGTTTTTAGAAAGCTTTAAAAACCTCCAGTAAAGTTTTTTTGAATGTCAAAAATGCTTATTTTTAAAGAATGTGAGGTTTTTAGTTGTTTTTTTAATAAAAAAAAATGAGTATTTCCAAAGAGGAATATAAACTATTTTTCCAAAAGTTTGAATTTTCTTTTGAAAGCATTTTTGAAACAAATTCTAATAAAAATTAAAATTAATCAATTTTAAACTAAATATATTGGTTACATGCTTTATTTGGGCAAGCAACATAAATCCCACTAGTTTAGGAGTCAATTACCTCTCTTCCCATGCGTTTTTGATATTACAGTTTCTACCATATTTTGGTTTCAGATACATGCACGTAACACTTTTAAATACATGCACATAGCACCTTTAGATACATTATCTCGGATACAAGCTAAGTAGATACATCTAATTAAATATATCTAAATATAAAATGTAGTTTAGATACATGTCTTTCGAATACATGCTAAGCGAATACATCTAATTATATGTATCTTAATATGGAAAGTAACATAAACACATCAATTAAGGAGGAAATCACACATTTTCCAATTAATTTCTTCTCTAATTCTTCCATGAATTTCCTCTCCCAAAAATTTCAAAAAATTAAAATTAAAAATAAATTTCTTCTTATTTTTTTGAGCATCAGAAATTTTTTCTTATTGCTATATAATCTTAATTCAGATACATGTACACTTCATCACACTATAAGAAATATGATATATAGCTAAAAAAATTATTAGCCACGACATCAAATTCGTCACTAATTATTTGTTTTTAGCGATAAAATTTACTTTTCGTGCTTAAATATATGAGACAAATACTTTTAATGACGAAACATAAAAATCCGTACCAAAGTTTTGTCCACTAAATTTCCCACCATTAACTTATCTGGCGTCATTTTGTTAAATAATGTTAGTCACGAATTTAAAGTTATCGATGACACATTATTTCGTCACTAATAGTGTATGTAATTTATGACAAACTACGACATCAAATTCTTCACTAATTATTCGCTTTTAGTGACAAAATTTACTTTTAGTGCTTAAATATATGATACACATTCTTTTGGTGATGAAAGATAAAAATCCGTAGCAATGTTCTGTCCACTAAATTTTCCACCAAAAAATTAATTGACATCATTTTTTAAGTAGTGTTCGTCACGAATTTAAAGTTATCAGTGAAAAATTATTTCGTCATTAATAACATATCTAATTTATGTCAATTTTTTTTGTTTTATAATCTATTAAATTTTGGACACAAAAAAATTTCATCTAAAAAATTATGTTGTTACAATATCGAAAAATTAGAGTTTGTAGTTAACTATTTAAATTTTTAGGTATGAAAATTTATTAATTATGACATTTATCTCGTCATTAATAATATAAATAATTGGTGACAAATATTTAATTGTCTCTAATCAATCTATGATTTAGTGACAACAAAAATATTATCACAAAATATATAAGGTGTTAAATAGTGACAACTTCAAATTAGTACTGAATAATTAAACTATTCTCTACGAAGAAAAATCATAGCTAAATACAATTTTTTTCTACAATTGTTCATAATTACAAGTGATGACTTACAAAAAGAATAATACAACTTGAGTACAAATATGTTGCCTCGTAGCACCAAAAGGCACAAAGATTCAAAACCCCTGTTACAAAATTTAAACCACATCAACTTTGAGAAGTCCATCGGGTCTAAATGTCTTGAAACCTTCTCCGTATTCAGTGTAGGAAATATGAAAGGAAAAATAATATCTTTAGAAAATGCTCAAGTTTATTATAGGCTACTTAAGGCCACTTGAGATGATTACAATCATCAACTACATCACTATTTATACTACTCAAAATAGAAAACAAAAAGTCTTGCACAAATAACTAAATACATGTATCACAATTTACTAGATACATCTACTACGAAATTTTAAAAAGACTTCTTGAAAAACTAAGAGACAATTTCGGAAGACTAAACATTGATGCATTAATTTCAACACTCCCCCTTAATGCATTTGCCTGATAACTCCAATGCGTTCTCGAAGATAGAACAATTTTTCTCAAGGAAGTGCTTTGGTGAAGATGTTAGCAAGTTGTTCTCCTGTCTGACAAAATGCAACTGAATTTCGCCTTTCTCTTGTGCTTCTCGGATAGAATGATACTTGATGAAAATGTGCTTTGATCTTTCATGGCTGACTGGATTCTTGGCAATTGCAATTGCTGATTTGTTATCACAATATAGAACAATCCTTTTTTTTTTGTTTTTCACCAATATCTTCAAATATTCGCCTAAGCCAAATAGCTTGAGAATTAACCTTGGATGCTGAAACATATTCTACTTCGGCAGTGGATTAAGCAACAACAATTTGCTTTTTTGATAACCAAGAACAAATGCTTGATCCAAATAAGAAAGCATAACCAGAAGTACTCTTCATGTCATCTATACTTCCAGCCCAATCACTATCAGAATAACCAATTAAGTTCAAATTTCCACCAAATTTGTACATTATCTCATAATCCACTGTTCCTTGCAAGTAGCGTAGAACACGCTTTGCAGTTCCAAAATGCACTTGGCTTGGTTCTTGTATGAATCTAGATAATAAACTAGCAGCAAATATAATATCAGGCCTTGTTGAAGTAAGATATAGCAAACTTCCAATCAAACTCCTAAAAAATGAACTATTAACTTTCTTTTCTCCATCATCTTTTCTAAACTTCTCATTTGCTGCTAATGGTATGGCCATAAACCTGCAATCCATCATTTTGAATTTTTGAAGAATACTTTTAGTATACTTCTTTTGAGAAATGAAAATTCCTTCTTTCACTTGAGAAACTTCGATGCCGAAGAAATAGTTTAGCAATCCAAGATCACTTATTTCATAAGCTTACATCATATCTTGTTTGAAATTTTGCATCATCTTTACATCATTTCCTGTAAAGAGCAAATCATCCACATAGAGACAAACAATGATAATGATGTCATGTTCTTTTTTCACATACAAAGTGGCTTCACTTTTACTTCTATGAAAATTAATTTTCAGAAAGTATGTATCAGTTTCATTTTACCAGGCTCTTGGAGCTTGCTTCAGCGCGTAAAGAGTTTTTTTAGTCTATACACCTTTTCTTCTCTCCCTTGAACAAAAAATCCTTGAGGCTGCTCAACATAAATCTCTTCATCAAGTTTTCCATTCAGAAATGCTGATTTAACATCAAGTTGAGATATCTTCCATTTCTTTTGTGCAGCAACAGTAATTATAATTCTAATTGTCTCAAGACTAGCAACTAGAGAAAAAGTTTCATAAAAATCAATACCTAGTTTTTGCGTGAAGCCTCTAGCAACCAACCTTGCTTTGTGCTTTTGAATATCTCCTTCTGGAATGAGTTTGATTTTGTAAATCCATTTTAGACTTACAACTTCTCTTTCTCTAGGAATAGCCACAAGCTCCCAAGTATTATTTTTTTCGATCATTCGAATTTTTTCTTCCATGGCTTTCTTCCAAACATCATGTTTTATTGCTTCTTCATAATTTTATGGCTCAACACCAGCAAAATTACATCTTTGATAAATGTCACTCAACATTTTTGTTCCTCTTGGAGGCGGTTCTTCATTATTTGAATCTGGGATTTCTCCCCCTTGAGAGACATCTTCATCTTTCTCATCCTCTTCTTGATTTGAAGATATGATAGCAGTATTCTCTATCTTTTTATCCTCCCAATTCCATGTTGTTTTTTCATCAAAAATGACATCTCTACTAACAACAAGTTTGTTAATTTTGACATCAAGAAACCTATATCCTTTTGTCACATCACTATAACCAAGAACGACACATTTTTGACTTTTTTCATTCAATTTTTTTCTTTTCTCAGCAGGTACATGAGCATAACAAATACACCCAAAAGTTTTAAAATGACTTACAGAAGGTTTAATTTCACTCCATGCTTCAACTGGTATCATGTCCTTTAATGCCTTTGTTGGACACCTGTTAAGGATGTGAACTACTGTAAGTAATGTTAGTCACGAATTTAAAGTTATCGATGACACATTATTTCGTCACTAATAGTGTATGTAATTTATGACAAACTACGACATCAAATTCTTCACTAATTATTCGCTTTTAGTGACAAAATTTACTTTTAGTGCTTAAATATATGAGACACATTCTTTTGGTGATGAAACATAAAAATCCGTAGCAATGTTCTGTCCACTAAATTTTCCACCAAAAAATTAATTGACGTCATTTTTTTAAGTAGTGTTCGTCACGAATTTAAAGTTATCAGTGAAAATTATTTCGTCATTAATAATATATCTAATTTATGACAAAATATTTTTTGTTTTATAATTTGGACACAAAAAAATTTCATCTAAAAAATATGTTGTTACAATATAAGGCGATCAACATTCCTCTTCTGATTCATTGACTATTCTCACCTTCTATCGGTCAAGTTAGTCCGCCCCTCTCCTTTCAAATTAGTGTTTATAGTTAACTATTTACATTTTTAGCTATGAAGATTTATTAATTATGACATTTATCTCGTCATTAATAATATAAATAATTGGTGACAAATATTTAATTGTCTCTAATCAATCTATGATTTAGTGACAACAAAAATATTATCACAAAATATGTAAGGTGTTAAATAACGACGACTTAAAATTAGTACTGAATAATTAAACTATTCTCTACTAAGAAAAATCATAGCTAAATACAATTTTTTTCTACAATTGTTCATAATTACAAGTGATGACTTACAAAAAGAATAATACAAGTGCTTCATAAGAAACTCCTTGAGTACAGATATGTTGCCTCGTAGCACCAAAAGGCACAAAGATTCAAAACCCTTGTTACAAAATTTGAACCACATCAACTTTGAGAAGTCCATCGGGTCTAAATGTCTCGAAACCTTCTCTGTATTCACCATCAAATGCCTACAAAACCTATAAAAACACAAACATACACCCTATCAGAACTAGAAATGTGTGTAAGGTAGTGTGTTGTCTTCATGTATGACATGTTTAAAACACACACTTTGCATATCTTTATCATGCAATTGGCCTATACATACAATTTGAAAACATATATATCGGTTCAGTTGGCCACATATACAATTGATGTCTTCACATACATACACAAACATCCAGCATCTGCACTTTGAAAACATATATACATAGACATGCAATTAAGATTTCAGATATTATATTCACGCTATTTCAATTAGGATTAGCTATTTCATGCATGTAGATGCAATACATTTCCCTATGCTTTAAAAAGGAAATGTTGTCATGCTTTGAAAAAACAAAATCTATATATATATATATTGCTGACATTAAAATCCATCATAATTATGCTTCAAATTAATGGAGACTAGAAACATCAAATAATTAGACCTAGACTATCAAATATTCATGGCAACCCCAAAACGAAAATGAAAATCGATTGTTCACTTGGTTTCGTAGGGTGCTTGTTAATAATTTCGTCGTGTGCTTTCAGAGGGCACGCTCTTTGTTTTTTATTGAATTTTTCACCTAAATAGTCAGGTCCAAAATAAGGTGGATTGAGAAAGACAACTTATTCAAGAGAGGTAAGCAAATTAAATGCACATTAAAAACGGATTCACACAAACATACACCATTATTTAGGTTTGTTTGCTTTCCTCAAACAACATAACCAACAAATCGAGGTCATTTCTATGAGATTTCAAAGAGGTCCCCCTACGAAATCATAAACTACAACACTATGATAGTAAATCGGCATACCCTGTCGTTGTTCCGCTGGTTTTGAGAACAAATTTTGAAATAGCAATACAACATAACTCCGCCATGCAAGCATGAAAACTAGTCTTATTGCAGCATTATCGCATAAGGCAGAGATTATAAGTGAAGCAATAAATTAAAATAAGAGGGGGGAGACAACTCTGACAAAATAATCGAAGTTTGTAGTAACATGCTTTCATAGACAAGTGCAGTAAATAGAAGTAGCTAGCCCACCAAACAAACAGAATTTGTTAAATACAAAGTATGATCAGCATCTAGCTTCATTTTAGTAATTGTTGATGAGATTGCAGACCTTGCCAAGCCTGAACAATTTCCTCAAGAGCTGGTCTGATAGTTTGCGTCAACATGTTTTGGTAATCAGTCGCATCACCACTTGACCTACTCAGCTCAATGAAGTAACGGGATACAGAAATTTCAAAGATTTGCACGCCAATGCACACGGTTTCATATCTGCTCTCATTTAATCCCTCCAACATAAGAAATCCAACTTCTTTCTTCATTACTTCAAGGTTCAGACTCTTGCCAACTTCCACAAGCTTGGATATGATGACTGGGACAGGTTTCACTGATGTGAATCGCAGCTCCTCCTTTTGATCATCGTTTATGAATAAACCAGACAAATTAAACCAGCAGATGATATCAAATGCACTAACGCTTGCAGGTTTTATCAACTCTAACTTGGTATTATTTGAACTGGAAACAGCATCACCATCTGCAATAGCATTTTGGTTCACTACTTGCTTAGATCCCAATCCTTTCTTAAACCAGGAGCTTGCCTTTATTTTGGCTATTGAAATCCTTTTATGAGGATTTGGGTCGAAGATCCTAGAGAGAAGTTTACACACTTCTAGAGGGAACCAATTAGGACATTTGTACTCCGCCTTGCAAATCTTCCTATACAGATAAATAAGGTTTGAGTCATAGAATGGAAGATAACCAGCCAACAAGACAAATAAAATCACCCCACAAGACCAGATGTCAGCTTTGGCACCCTCATATCCTTTTCTACCGATCACCTCAGGAGCAACATATGCTGGTGTACCACAGGTTGTGTAAAGTAACCCGTCTTGTCGCTTAGACTCGGCTAATGCACTCAAACCAAAGTCTGAGACCTTTAGGTTTCCATTCTCATCAAGTAGGAGATTTTCTGGTTTGAGATCACGGTGATAAACACCTCGGCTGTGGCAAAATTCAACTGCATTGATCAGTTGCTGAAACAACTTTCTAGCAGCGTCTTCCTTGAGTCTGCCCTTTGTCAGTTTGTTGAAAAGCTCGCCACCCATGGCCTGTTCGATCACAAAGTAAATCTTACTCTTAGTTGCCATGACCTCGTATAGCTGCACAACATGTGGATGTTTGACCATTGCCATAATGGATATCTCTCGTTTCGTCTGTTCAGTCAATTCAGATTTCTGAACCTTCTATTTATCAATTACTTTAATGGCTACAGTTTGTCCGCTTTCCAGATCCCTTCCATAATAAACCTTACCAAAGTTGCCTTTACCTAATAATCTCCCCAATTCATATTTTTGCATCACTACATTTCCATTTTTCACCATTTTCGACAAACAATCCTACTAATTTATACTATAAACAACACTCTTGCTGATACGATAATTCTCTATTTACAGGCACACGAAACCTTGTTTCAGCGTTCAACCATCTGTAACAAGGGCGTCCATTCTTAATAACTGTTATTTCATTGTGCATCTGGCACGAGAACTTAGAGGCTTTTTAGAGCCAAGAGCTGTTGTTTCACCCCATCTTTCATGTCACATAGCTCTGAAAATCACAAGATAAGAAAAGAGAGACTCAAAACTACAGCTTACTATTTTTTAACTTAAACTCAAAAGCAAAACTAGAGATATATATATCACCACAAGCCTAGGGAGGGCAGAGTGTACATGGACCGGCAGACAAGAAAATGATTCCCAAATAACAAGTAATAGTAAAAGAGGAAATGAAAAGATTTTGTTGAAATTGTTCATTTGGAAATGTTCAGAAAAGGTATATATATATCACCAATGCAGGTTAAACAGATAAATGTTATAACTTCTATTTAAATAACTACAAAATTCAAACAGAAGACCCTGGCAAGACCTGTTTCTGATTCTAAAATTTGATTCTTCATATCCAGAATTTTCACAACATTTAGCAAAAAAGAAAAATCAAATTCTCTACCATGATTAATAAAAATTCAAACAAAGCAAAATTAAACTTAAAATGGGTTTAGGAAAGAACCTGAATACAAGTAGAGACGACCTAAGGAGAAAAATGTTTAATTTGGTGAAGCTCCCCTTTATATTTACAATATATATACATGAAAGGATTAAAGTTGTGACTAAATAATTTATAATGTTCAGATTTTGTTGCCTTCATAAAAAATAGTGAATAATTGTGCAAGTGAAAAGTTGGTATGCTCCTTGCAATACGACAAAATACTCTCAATCCCAATACAATTGTCCTTTTTAGAAAAAAAAAATATTAAGACAATAATAATTAACATAATAAAGTTATAATTTTATTTTTATTAAATATGATTTCAAAAAGGATAAATTTAAACTTATAAATTTTTAAGAAGTGTAAATGAGAGTATAATAGGAAAAAAATTTTATCATTTTTTGATTTGTCTGAACAAGTAAATAGAAATATCTAAAAGAGAAAATATGAACAAATAAATAGAGATAGAATAAATATAAAAATTACATCTAAATACGTTTAGACATCACAAAATTTTCGTGAATGGTATAAAGTCTTTTTAGTCTTTAATTACACTTAATCTCAGTCTGAAAATATTCATTACATATTATATCTCCTTTAAAATAATTAATCACAAATTATATTATAATTTGTATTACGTCCCAATCATCTATGTAAGCTTATTCCTTAGATGGCTAGGAGGGAAAATAATTACAGTAATATTTACAAGCAAATCTTTTTGTCAAATATTTTTGGGCAAAAATATTTAACAGCTTATTGGGAAAGATGAGATAGCTTTAATATGAATTATTTTTACTTATGCTTTTCTTTTTTGTTAGAAAGCTTTAAAAACCTTCAGTCATGTTTTTTGAATATTAAGAATGCGTATTTTTAAAGAATCTGTGGCTTTTAGTTAATTTCTTTTTTTAAAAAAAAATAAAATACGTATTTCCATAGAGTAATTTAAACTATTTTTTCAAATTTTTGAATTTTTTCTTGAAAGCACTTTTGATAAAACTTTTAATAAAAAAAAAATATTAATCAATTTTAAACAAATATATTGATTACATGCTTTATTTAAATACGACTCACCTATGTACAACTATATTTTCTAGTGACAGTTGTATAAGAATAAAAAATGTGAGATGCCAACGGCAGGATTGGTCGACAAAATTTAGGATTACTTTCACTATCACAAAAATGATTACTCGAAATCCATTCCTCTTTTTCCTGTATTTTATTAGTAGGACTAATGAACGATCCTTTGATCTATGTCGTGTTCAGCCAGGTCTGATTAGAAGTTCCAAAATGAGTGGAGCGAGGGGCTTTAGAGGGAAAAAAGGATAAAAGAATTCCTGATCTTGTCGGAATGGGAGCAGCTATTTCATTCGCGTCTGGCTTGACTGAAAGGATGGAATGGGCTGAGAAGTCGTCCTATCGTGCTACTGGCTTTGAACCGGATTGCTAACGCGTCATTTATTATTTAATTATCGTTAAATATATATTTTTGCGATAATTAACACTCTTTGTATATGTTTCTAAAATCTTTAGCAATATTGATTCTAATGACACTTAACTAATGTCGATAATAACTTTAATACTCTTTATTATTATCAATATTTAAGTCTCTAAAAGTTATTTTTATTAGTAATGTTTCTTTACATCATATACTTATTTGCGTGTCAAACAAATAAAATTGTGTTAGATTGTTGAAATGGAACAAAATAAAATTGGGTCGACTGAATAACGGATATAATTTGTCTTCAATTAATTTATAGGGAAAGATAAAGCAACGAGTTTTGTTCTTGATTTGAATAATTTTCCATGTAATTAGATGTTAAAAATTTATTAAGTGATCTTAATGTGCGGCTGATTTCTTTTTTTATGAGTGGATTTTCAATTTTATTTTAATGAACGTTTACTATTATTATTTTTATGGAAGAAGACACAAGTATTCCCTAAACTATAATCGAAATTTTAGAGACACAAATTAACTAAATTAAGGTTTTATTACTTTCCTAAATTTATTTTATATATAATATTGTACACCTTTTGAATTATGTGGCACACTTCGTGACTCCGCGCAGTTGAGGCGCGTGAGATATATTTGAATTTCACGTAAATAAAAAAGGTGTACAAAATTACAATGAATTCATGTAATATGACCTTAGTTTATTTAAGATGTATCTATGATATTTGGGTCATAGTCTAAGAAAATACTTCTACCTTTTTTCTTTTTTTATTATAAAGATGTATCAAGAAGAAACAATATATTGATAAAGAAAATCTTTTTGAAGTCAAAAGAGCGATTAGATAAAAGGTAGTGTACCATGTAAGACAAAAGGTGTATAAAATTATTTAAAAAAAATAAGTTAGGATCGAAGAGTAATAAAACCTTAGTTTAGTAAGGTATGTCTCCAAAATTTTGATCATAGTCTGAAATTGAAGGAAGGAGGGTACTTGTGCATTTTTCGTTGCTTATGATTGTTTAAATATAAATAGGTCGTTCACGTTGAATAATTGAGGTTATAACAATATATATTCAGTTTCATAATTATGAATCTTCTTCTTATTTCTACAAATGTACCTAACAGAACAAAATTTTGGAGTGCAATAAGAGTTTTATTCTCAAATAGTATTTGAGGGATTCACATTTATTATGAAAAAATCATTCTCTTTGATTAATATCTTCTTTTGAAGACAAAAATAATTATAAATCTCATGATTGAAAATCAATTCATTAAACATTTTCTTTTTAGGGGATAATATTTCTCATCTAAATTGTATTAGATATATTAATACCCTATCCATTCATTTGGAAATTTTATTTCAGACGTTCGTTATTGGATTAAATATATAACTTTTGTATATTTATTACGAATCTTTCTCCATAAATATTATAAGTTGAATAGTCTTATTATTTCAAAGAAGTCTAATTATTAATATTTTTCAAAAAGAATATCGTTTTTTTCTACATATAATTCTTATGTATGAGTGTGAATACATTTTTTTTTCTACAAAACCAATCTTCTTAATTATAGTCAACATCTGTTGAAGCACGTTTTGAAAAACTATATTTTTATTTGTAAGAATATAACATTTTTATAAAAGTCTTATCAAGAATTTGCATATTACCCTATAACTATTCAAGGATCATTTCATACATTATGTCAGAATGAAAAATCAATATTTTTTCAAAAATGACAATACTTTATATGAACAAATGAAAATTTTACTTATCAATTTTTAGCACATAATATATGCTTTCACCCATAAAAATTCATATAAATTAATTATTTAACCATTTTCATGACATTATGTGCTATCTTTTAAGAGTGTGTCTAAATCATTTAATGGTATGTACTCAGATGTTAAAAAATTTATTTATAATCAGAAGTGCAATTAAAATTTTTGATTTCATACTTGTTTCAATTATATCTTTGATCGGATTATTAGCTAAAAACATACTTTTGTACCGTATTGAAACATTCCATTAGCAAATTGATTTGGACCAATTTATTAAATATAATATCATTGACCTATTTGGATATATACCTTTTAGAAACTTCAATTAAACATAATTTACTGTTCAAAAGTGTTTTTAAAATTTATTAATCAAACATTAAAAAAAATTACCAAATATTTTTCCAAACCACTTTCCAAAATACATTAATTTAAAATTTCATCAAATAAATCATAAGTCATACTTTCCTTTCTTTTTTTTCCTTCTAAACTTCATATTGCACTAAAGACATAAACTTAAGCCCCATAATTATCCTTTGCATTGTTAGTTTTAAATAATTATTCTGGCAAGATTATTAATTTCGTAACAACTAGATTACCTTATTTCATGCCTAAAATCACCCAAATGTATAAGAAATTATATCTCTCACTAGTTTTTACTCTCCTTGATTTTCTCCTCTTCTCTCCCTATATTGCACATGATTTTCTTGAGTCCGAAACTCAAATGGTAGAAAATATTAACAAAAATTCCAAAACGGTATATAAAATTTTATATAAACCAAAACGGTAAAATCGCTGCCGACGCAGCGATTTACTTCAACTGAAAAAGTAAAATCGCTGCTGAGGCAGCGATTTTGCCAAAAAAAATTTTTTTTAATAAAAAAATGAAATCGCTGCTCAAGCAGCGATTTCAAAATGTTTCTTCTTACAAACCGCTGCCAGGGCAGCGATTTAACATTATTTTTTAATTTTCTTTTTTTTAAAAAAATAAGGTATATCGCTGCTCTGGCAGCGATTTACGAAGAAATTTTTTTTAAAAAAAAAAACGCTGCCAGTGCAGCGATTTATAAAAAAAATATATATATATTTTCCAATATAAATCGTGCCTTAGCAGCGATTTATAAAAATAAAAAAATTTTGATATAAATCGCTGCTAGAGCAGCGATTTACAAAAAATTTTTTTTTTTTTATGTAGCAGCGATTTATATTAAAAAATTTTTTTTATAAATCGCTGCCTAGGCAGCGATTTATTTAAAAAATTTTTTTTTTTTGTTATTAAATCGCTGAGCAATTTTTTAAATAAAAAAAAATTTAAAAATGTTAACTTATGTATATAATTTATAAGAAAATATACATTATTTTTAAAAAATTAAAAATAAGTAAATATATTTTCTTTCTAAAAAAAGATATTATATTGAATTTAAATTTAAATAATATTTGAATTCAAATAATTAATTTTTTTAAATAAAAAATTAAATGAGAAAAATTATTTAATTTTTTTTAAAACAAAATTATATACTTTTATATATATATATATATATATATATATATATATATATATATATATATAAAGTGAAAAGGATCACATGACAATAGTAAAATTTTTTGTTTTTATTGTATAATTTGAAGAAAATTTTCACAAGTTAAAGTGGATGACATCACAATAGTAAACCTTTGTTTTTATTGCAAGTTTTGAAAAAAATATTCACATGTAAATAGTACATCATACTTTGAATTCTATAAATTGGTACTTCAATTTTTCATACTTTGAATTCTATAAATTGGTAGTTCAATCTTTCAATCTTCCAATCCAATCTACTTTCAATCTTCCACAATCTTAAAATTCTTGTTATTCTTCAAATTTTCTAAAGTTTTTAAAAGCATTTTCTTTATAAGGTGAGTTTAAATTTATTTTATTTTTAATTTATTTTAATTAATTTTATACTTTTATATGATATTGTTGATATATTCAATCGTTTGATACTTATATTAATGTTAATTTTTATTTTTATTTTTTGTGTATAGATATGGATCCATCAAATTTATACGTACATCCTGGTCCAGTAGAGCATGATGTATTAAAAATTCAAGTTCATCATCGTTCCGAAGGAATTTGGAATGGTAGCATAAAAGAAGAGAGATGTTGCTTATATACGCGTCGTGGTGATATTGAATTTTGGCAACATTTAAAATATCATCCATTACATTCTCGCATCCTTCAATATTTTGAAAATTGTAGATTTAAAGGAATTCTTGATGTTGGATGTGTGCCGTATGACTCCGGATTAATTTCTGCTTTAATTGAAAGGTGGCGTCCGGAAACTCATACTTTTCACATGCGAACTGGCGAGGCTACCATAACTTTACAAGATATTGAAATTTTATTCGGAATGGTAGTAGATGGTAGTCCTATAATTTTAAATGGAGCTGATTCTTTAGGGATTATAGGTAGACAAGAAATGATTTTTCAATTAACAGGATGGTTACCCGATACTAGTTGTTTTTCTGGTGTTAGTAGATTGTCAACATATAAATTGATTGAGTATATCGAAGGTTTGGAAGTTATTAACGATAACTCAACTGAGCATGAAGTTCAACAAAGATTTAGATTATATTTATTATGGTTATGTGGTGGATCAATATTTCCGGATAAATCTAATAATAAGATTAATTTGGACATTTTGATTGACATGAGAAATTTAGATTTAATGTCAACTCAAGCATGGGGATCGGCCGCATTATCATATTTGTATAATTGTTTATGCCGTGCGTCAATGAAAAAATCAAATGAAGTTTGTGGATTTCTCTCTTTAGTGCAGGTATACATATTTTTTGATTAAATATTTTTTATATACTAGTAATATGCACTTTTAAATTTAAGTGCATTATAAGTAATGGTGAATTTATTTATTGTAGATTTGGGCATGGGAAAGAATTATTCCCCTGCAACCATTGCCAAAGCCTCTAAGAACCAATCAATTTGAGGCTTTAACTGCACTTGCACATAAATGGACGCGACGTAGAAATCATCAAAATGAGGCACGAACTGTAATCGGTGTGATTAGGGATGTACTTGATAATCTAACTGATGAACAGGTATTTAATATTATTAGTATCTTATACTTTTCATATTTTATTTTATTTTAAATAAGAATATATTTTTTTCTGCCAATGTTGTTTTTATAATTATCTTACTTAATTATTTTTTATAGTTTATTTGGCAGCCTTATTCGGAAGATGTTATTAATGGATTGCCTGAGTGGTGTCGGTCAGGACAACGTGTCTGGATGGCACAGGTGCCACTGATTTATGGAATTTATCGTGAGTGGCACATGGTTGATCATGTTGTGAGACAGTTCGGTTATTTACAACATATTACTGGACCGTGTACCCAATTTTTCGAATATCATTTTAAGCGTGATAAACGATCAAAAATAAAACAAGAAGATATAGATGCATTTAACTAACACAATATTTATGGGAACAACGTCAAAATCGTATATTTCGACCTCCATTTGTAAGTGGTCAAACAGATTACTTCCGTTGGTACATGAGGCATACCCGCATGGTCATTGGAAATCCACAACATGTTGTACAAAAAGGGTATCAACACATGGCAGGAAGACATGAGGCATTAGTATGTATATTACATAAATTTCAAATTATTATGTCAATCTTTAATAAATTTTTTTTATTAATATTTGTTTATTCATTATAGGCTAGGGGTCATGAAATGCAGTATCGTCGAGCTCGGATGATTGAAAATGATGAAAATCAATCTAATGAAATGAGACAATATGCAGCGGAAGTCGCTCGTATTTCAATGGAGTCAATGAATGCGGCCTTTCAGGGAACGCGATTGAGCTTTGATCATGATTACAATCCTCCCACTCAATACGATGAACCACCACCAGTACAAGTATCTCGCCGATCACGACAAACAACACCGAGAGAGGGTGCTCGTCGAGGTAGAAGGACCACTAGTGAAACAGCTGATTTTTCTGCAGGGCCCTCTAACACTAATGTGGCGACTCCCGAGCCTTATTATCCCACATTTGATTTTTCTGTAAGGGCCTCTAACACTAATCCGAATTTTTCTAGTCAGCAAACAGTTGATTTTGTAACTCCGCAGGTTCCAATATCTGGGTTTGCACAATTTAGTGGTTCTCAATATGGTTTTCAACATGGTATGCGTGAATTTCCGATACATAATTCTCCATTTGGTGGAAGATTGAATTTTTCGAATGTAAGTATAATTATTTTCATACAATTTTTTTAACTTTTTATAATTTTTTTTTATTTTTATTGCATGTTTATTTGATTATATTATGTTATATTTAGTTCTTAATAGACAAAATCCACCTCGGAGAACATCTAGGCTACACAAATCAACTAGATGTGGAACAGGCAGACACTATCAAAATGAGGAAGATTTTGAAAATGAAGATGAAAATGAAGATGAGAATGAAGATGTAGAAGATTCGGATTCAGAAGAATAATTTTTTTTATGAACCTTTATTCTAAAAGGCTGAAGATTCGAATTTTGAAATATGTAAATTTTGTTGTTTCGTGCAAGTTTGAACAAAGTAATGAGATTATGTTTGAACAAGTTTGCAGGATTTACTTTTCTTTTTGTAATAGGTCAAATCAATACTTTTTATGTTATGTCAAATCAATACTTTTTATATTAGGTCAAATCATTATTTTTTAATAGAGTTCAAATCAGTAATATAATAATAATGTAAAGATATTATACGTACAATATTTAAAATGCACAAGACAAATTAAATTCATGTTAACAAATAAATATAAAAGATATATCATATGTCAAATCAATACTTTTTGTCAACATTTTTGTATGTTTGAACAAGTTTGCAGGATTTACTTTTTTTTTTTATCTCAAATCAATACTTTTTGTCAACATTTTTGTATGTTTGAACAAGTTTGCAGGATTTACTTTTTTTTTTTATCATAAGTCAAATCAATACATTTTATGTTAGGTCAAATCAATACTTTTTATATTAGGTAAAATCATTATTTTTTACGTACAATATTTAAAATGCACAAGACAAATTAAATTCATGTCAACAAATAAATATAAAAGATACATCATAATATTAATAACAAGATAATAAAAACACATTAACCTTAAAAACATATACAAAATATTTAAAATCGAGTAGGACATCGTGCCTTTGTGTGACCTGTCTCCTTACAAACACTACATTTTCTAGTCATGCGAGCCGGAGCTATATCCATATCATTCTTAAGTCGGCTTCTTCCTTGCGTACCACTTGTCTGCAAATATTCAATATTTGCAATTAAATTAAAAGGAGCTGGTGGCCAATACATTTCATCACCCACTGGATTAAATGTCTCATTGTATGTTCGTTTGTAATATTTTGCACTGTAGAATTTACTTACATAAGATTTTGGCTCGATTCCGCGAAGTCCACAAAATTTGATGGCATGCGAACAAGGCATATGTTAGTTTCTCCATTTTCCACAAGAACATTTCTTACCTTTTGTAGTAACCTTGAGGACATTTCCACCTTTACCATCATGAGCAAAAGTAAGAATTTTAAAAACTCCATCACCTGTGTTGTAAGTCATCATATCTGTGTGCCCTTGAGCTCTTTGATAATAATCATTAAATTTTTTATCTATCGCAAGTGGCCATGGCATATTACTTTGAAGTAATGCAATTGCAAGATTGTTTCTTTCGACAAAACGATCAACGAGAGCTTTGAACATCATTCGAACCATGCCAGTCACAGGAAGCCCCCGAGCTTTTTTCAATAAACCATTATATGACTCAGACACATTTGTCGTCATGGCACCCCATCTACGACCACCATCCTTATACATCGTCCATTTTTCCAAAGGAAATTCATTTAACCATTCATATGCTGCAGGAGACAATTTTTGATTTGTTGCATCCGTTGCATAAACTTTTTCTCCTGATGCTCAGTAGCATCCAACCACATTAGATTTTCGAGTTCACTATTTACAAATTTTTTATTAAAATTTGCTTTTAAGTGTCGAACACAAAATCTATGATATGTGTTGGGTGGACTCAACCAATCATAAGATTGAACGCACTGCAAGATTCCTTGATGACGGTCAGAAATAAGACCAATTCCTTGTCGTTCACAAACTACATGTGTCCATAATAACTTGAGAAACCATGACCAAGACTCAAAACTCTCACGTGCAACTAAAGCATATGCAAGTGGAAAGATATTTCCATTCGCATCAATTCCAACCGCAATTAACAATTTGATATCATACAAACCATAAAGATGTGTGCCGTCGATAGAAATGACCGGCCTACAACTTTTGAAACCATCAATGCTCTGTTTAAAAGCCCAAAAAAGAAATTTAAAAATTTGCTCACCTTGTATTGTTGTAGAATGATGCTCCCACTCAATAATAGTGCCTGGATTGAATAATTGTAGTGCAGCCATGTATCGAGGTAATGCCTTAAATGAACTTTCAAAATCACCATAAACCATTCGAAATGCTTTTCTTCGATCTTTTTGTGCTTTTCTGTAACTAGGAGTATAGTGATGTTTTCCTTTGATAATTTCACGGATCATCTTAATATTTATGTCTGGATTTTGCATAACATATGGTATTAATGAAGTGGCAATCATGTTATCATTCAAATTGAAATGATCCTCCTTATAGTTATCTGTAAGACAAGTATGCGGTTCAATCATTTTTCCTGTCTTCCACATACCGCTTGAAATCTCTCTAAACCTAATCATCCAATCACACCCTAACTCATGACGCTTGCAAATAACTTTCCAACTTTTACTTTTGGATTGATCACAAAGAAATTCTTTTTTAATAGCAAGACTATATGCTCTTACTGCAGATTTCATTTGCATCTTATTCATAAATAACATACCTAGTTGCATATACAAATTAAATTAATCAACATGCAATAAATAAATAAATAAACAACTATAAAATATTTAGTTTTCAACAATCGAACCTGACTGGATATGTTTAGGATTGTTTGAATTCCAAAGTGCCGTTCGAATGGAACCGTCATCTCTCGTGTACATAAAATCTTCTGCATTTTCGTCAGTGTGATCTAAGTATGGAATCGCTGTAGAATGATAATTAATACTTTGATCTTCAATGGATGCATTAGGTGCATTATCCATATTATCATCATCGCCGTCATACATATCATCACTGTCTGTTAATTCATGCTCGGAAGGTTCATCATTGTGCAACTCACCAACTCGTTCATCACCCATAACATTATTATTTACAATTTGTGTACAATAACTCACTGCATTTTGAATTTGATCATACCTATAAAAATAATAATATAAATATATTACATATAAGAAAAATAATTTTTAAGAAATAAGAAAACATTACTTTATTTACCTATTAGTTGAATCCGATGAGAAACAATTCAAATGACTGAAATTTTGGCTAGACTCTCCCATAATATTCAAATGTTTTTACCTAAAATTGTTGGTAGATTGGAAGATTGAAAGTAATATGAATATGAAGGATAAGTTCCAATTTATAGAATTGAAAGTCTCATGTACTATTTATATGTGAACTTCTTCAACTATTTACGATAAAAAAACAAATTTTACTATTGTCATGTGATCCTTTTCACTTTATATATATATATATATATATATATATATATATATATATATATATATATATATATATATATATATATATATATATATATATATATATATAAAAGTATATAATTTTGTTTTTAAAAAAATTAAATAATTTTTCTCATTTAATTTTTTATTTAAAAAAATTAATTATTTGAATTCAAATATTATTTAAATTTAAATTCAATATAATATCTTTTTTTTAGAAAGAAAATATATTTACTTATTTTTAATTTTTAAAAAATAATGTATATTTTCTTATAAATTATAAACATAAGTTAACATTTTTAAAAAAAAAATTTATTTAAAAAATTGCTCAGCGATTTAATAACAAAAAAATTTTTTTTTTAAAATAAATCGCTGCACTGGCAGCGATTTTTTTTTAAAAAAAAATTCTTCATAAATCGCTGCTAGAGCAGCGATATACCTTATTTTAAAAAAAAAAAAGAAAATTAGAAAATAATGTTAAATCGCTGCCCTGGCAGCGATTTGTAAGAAGAAACATTTTGAAATCGCTGATTGAGCAGCGATTTCATTTTTTTATTAAAAATTTTTTTTTTTAGCAAAATCGCTGCCTCAGCAGCGATTTTACTTTTTCAGTTGAAGTAAATCGCTGCGTCGGCAGCGATTTTACCGTTTTGGTTTATATAAAATTTTATATACCGTTTTGAAATTTTTGTTAATATTTTCTACCCTTTGAGTTTCGGACTCTGATTTTCTTACCATGTCTATTTGTTGAACAGATGTTAAGCTAGAAAAATGCTTAATTTATAAGAAAAAATAAAAACTTATAGACATAGATACACTATTTAAGATATATGATACATCACATATTCTAAATATAAATATTTTTTATTTAGATAAATTAGATGAGTTGATATAGTATCTTCGAATAGAAATTTTGACTATTTTAAACTTTTCTTAGTTTCTATAGAATATTGAAAACTCGTAGTAAAAGAAGAAGAAAGAACCTAAATTATATGTTTTATTTTAATAAAGATATAAAGGCGTCTCATTAGGAGGGATGATAGATTTTCTCCTATATTTATTGAATTTTGTTGTTTTAAAATATTTTTGCGCAATATTCTCCTTAAATATCATACATTATATCACACATCATTTTTGTAGAGGGGGATTTTTTTTTAAAAAAAAATAACAGGAGTAGGTTGAGTGGTAAGGCGGGGTGTGGGGTGGAAGGTGGGGGTGGGAATTTTTTTTTTTTTTGAAAAAACATAAAGGGATAGATTAGGTTGAAGGTGAGGAGAGGGAGTAATTTTTTTTTAAAAAAAAAACATAAAAAGATATCCAATTTAATGATCATAAAAAGAAAATTTAATTGGGGGGTTTGGAGTAGAATAATTTTAAGAAAAAACATATAAAAAAATGTGGGGGTGGGTGCAGGTGAGGTAAGGGGTATGAAGGAGGGGTGAGGTAGAGGGGGGTAAAAACAGGGTGGGGATTAGAAAAAATGAAATAAAATAAATTGGGTTTGGTTGATTGGAGGTAAAAAAAAATTGAAAAAAAAAACATAAAAAGAAACTCAATTTAAAGATGCAAAAATACTTTTTTTAAAAATTTAAAATTGGGGAGGGGTTGGGGTTGGAGTAGAATAATTTTAACAATTTTTTTTTTTTAAAAAAAGTGGAGGTGTGGGTGGTGTGCGTGTGTGGGGTGGGGGCGGTTAGAAAAAATAAAATAAATTAATTAGGGGTGGGTCAATTGGAGGTAGCAGCGAAATTGAGTAGAATAAAGAATTACTTTAGAAACTTATAACATGTAAATTTATTTTTTAATTCTTCAATCAATATGAATTAAATATGGGTAACTCATATCCAATTCATCCATAAATTATTGTTAATGATATAGAATATTCACAAGATCAAATCAAATAGCAAATATTGCTAAATCAAAATCCCATGAAAGCAACAGTCAAATCAGATCACTTGTAGTAAATAATTCTGATATATTAGATCACTTGATTTTAGGGATTATATGAAATTGTAGTTGTGTATATACACATGTACTCTACAATAAAGAAATGAGGTTCTTATTCTCACATATCAAGTCTTTTACATGGTATCAGAGATAGTATTTCCTTAACCGCAATCTCGATCCAACCTCTATTTTTGTTTTCTCTTTTCTTCCTTCCTCCATGGATATTGATCCAAAGACACCGAACAACTCATCTCGTGCTACAATCACCAACACTCCCAACATAACATCACACTTGGGTGAGGTTCTTGTATGCATCAAAATTACCATTGAAACTGACTTTCACCAAAAAAAAAAATTTGTGGAAAGCGCCGTTAAACTCTCTTCTCACCGGATACAATTTCATGGGGTATATCAATGCCTCCGTGCAAGTTCCTGATAATGAAACTAAATTTCAGATAAGACAAGATAATTAATCATTCATGCCATCTTGGCCTCGGTTTTAGAGGCTATTTTATCATTCATAGCTTCTTCCAAGACTTCTCACCATGCTTGGATAATAATCCAAAAGACATATACAAACAAATCCAGACCACGAATCATATCTCTTAAAGAACGACTCTCTATGATTCAACGAGGTGATCAAACTATATCAGAATAATCTGTACTATGGCAGACAACCTTGCTTGTTGGTTCACCTATTTTACAAGATTATCTTATTCTCTACATCCTCAATAAAGTTGGCCCTGATTACAAGGAAATAGTTGTTACTGTTAAGGCCCATGATACCTGCATCTCATTTGAAGATCTTCATGACAAACTCACAGACTTCGAATCCTATTTGGCCAGGTCTAAATCTATGGGTTCTGATGTGTCCATTGCCACAATGAATGCACCAACCAAGTCACGTCAACTAGAAAACTGAAACAGAGGTTCCTACTCTAATCAAAATTAGTCGGCCATGTCTCACACAAATTAGGGGCGTCATGGGGGAAATCAAAGACCTCACAAGCCTCGTGTCATCTGTCAATTGTGTGAAAAGCCTGGGCATGTTGCAAAAAAATGTTACAAAGCCAAAAAATCATACTTGAAACCCCGACAACAAACAATATAATTGTCTCTACTCCAACAACTCATTCACACCATGTCACCAATGACATTTAAAACTTACATGTGCTTCACACCATGTCACCAATGACATTTAAAACTTACATGTCTTCGGATTATGATGCCCTGATAAAGTGCAAATAGGTGATGGCTCAGGTTTGCATATTACACATATTGGCACATCTAAAAATAAATTCCTCCACAAACACATTACAACTTCGCAATGTCCTTTGTGTCCCAAGTGTTAAATCTAGTCTGATTTATGTTGGAAAATTTTGCAAAACTAACAAAGTGTATGCTGAATTGTTTTCGCAATATTTCTCTTTGAAGGATCTTAACATAAGGGAGGTCGTGCTACAACAGAAATATAAAGATGATATTTATGTTCTTGTAACGTCATCCCTACCTACAGTTCACAACACCATTAGAGCACCTATCGTTGATTGATATCGTCGTCTTGGACATCTTTCATATAGGATTCTTCATCACATCATCTACACTGACTCTCTACCACTGTCATCATCATCTCTTAAGTCAAAGTCATGTGTCTCGTGTTCTTGTGATAAAAGTCATTGACTTCCATTTAGTCAGTCTACTCTTCAGAGTTCATCTCCCTTATAGTTGATTTTTAGTGATGTTTGGGGGCCTTGACCAGTTGAATCTATTGATGGTTTGAAATATTATCTGGTTTTTGTTGATCACTACTCTAAGTATATATGGCTTTACCAGTTGAAGAGAAAATCAGATGTCACCAACTTGTTTACCAAATTCACATTGTTGGTTGAAAAACACTTCGAAAAAACAGTAAAAACTCTCTTTACGGATGGTGGCACTGAATATCTTAAACTCATAGAGATTTTTGTCACCCATGGAATAAGTCATTTAACATCGCCCCACCATATACTCCACATCACAATGGCTATGTCGAAAGGAGACATCGTCAAATAGTTGAAACTAGGCTCACTCTTCTTCACCAAGCTTATGTACCTCCATCTTTCTGGTTGCACCATACTTTTCAAGCCTCCACTTATCTGACTTATCATCTACTTACCCAGACACTTGAATATCAATCCCCATTTAAAAAGATGTTTGGTACTGCTCCCAATAGTTTTAAACTATGTGTCTTTGGATGTCTTTGCTTTCCTTGGTTACGACCTTATGCAAATCACAAACTTGATCCTCGTTCTAATCCATGCATCTTTATTGGTTACTCCTCAAATCAAAGTGCCTAAAAATGTTATGAACCTGTGTCAAAAAAGATCTTCTTTTCTTGGTATGTTCAATTTGTGGAGTCCACTTTTCCATGTTCCTCACCACTGTTACCATATTCCTCTGTCCATGTTTCACAGAATGCTGCATCAAATCCTGCCACTCAAATCAAACTACTAGTTTCCTCATCTATAAACAATCCTTCACCTTTGCCCGTGCCTTTGCCGTCTCCAAATGTGGATAATGTTATTTATTCTCCTAAGTGTAGACTATGACCGAAATCTGAGAGATATACCTTAACTAAACTAAGGTCAATTATTCTCCTATACCCATTTTTTTTTGTAATTTTATGCACCTTTTTGACTTACATATATATGCGCACATACACATCATGAGAGAGATATCTGTCCTTCTCACTTAATTTTTTAAAAGGGGTCTCCCATACAAGAACCAAATTGGAGAGCACCAAAAAAGATGCACAAACAAAGACTTAAGTTTGTAAGGCGACTTAAGTTTGTAAGGCATGGACATCAAAAAGGAAATGTTGTCATTAGAGGTGTACATGACCGGGTTGGTTTGGGTATTTCAAAGGTTGAACCATAGGTAGCCACCTAAAGTTTACATCAATTTTCACTTAGACACCTTAACTAAATTTTGTTCATTTTAGACACCTCATGTTGAGTCCCGCTGTGTCATTTTGACACTTTTTGCTTACTTGACATAATCTATGTGTCGCACCCATTTTAACCGCCTGAGTTTTTTTATTTATTTATTTATTTTCAATTTTTTTCCTTTTTCTTCTTCTTCACTTTTTAGCCGTATCACTTACTTGACCTTCCCCCATGAAAATTCATGATAAAAAATCTTACAAAATATGAAAAAATAAAATAAAAAAAGTTTATAAGAACAAAAATTTTAAAAATGATCCCACTAATTTTGAAAAGATCTTTTAGAACAAAACACACATTTGTTTTCAAAATAGTAGTAGAAGAATGTCATATATAATTTTCAAAATCAATTAAAAGATAATCTAAAATCTAATAAATTTTTTAAAAAAAATTGGAAGAAGAAAAAAAATGGTTGTAGAGTTAAGGAGGGAAAGGAACGCAAGACAGATGGGGTAGGGGTGGGGTGGGATGATATAAGGTGGGGTAGGACGGTAGAAAAAGGTAATTTTATTTATTTATTTTTGCTGAAAAATTAGTTAGTTTGTTAATAATTTATTTTTAAACTATTATTCTTACATTAAAATGTCACATGTTAGTTTTTAATTAGTCATCATGTCATGTCATCCGCATGTGTGTTACATACACTTTGTAATTATAGATGATTGGCAAAAATGTGTCACAATGACATAGCGGACCCCTACTTAAGGTATTTAAAATGAATAAAGTCTACTTGAAGTGTGTAAGTGAAAATTGGTGCCAAATTTAAGGGTTGTCGATGGGTTCAACCTATTTCAAATGTCAAATCAAATCATTCGTGTACACTTTTTAAATTTATAAACCAAATCAAACTAATAAAATTCAGATTTTTTGGATTTTTGAACCTTAGATTGGTTTGAGTTTCTCAAATACCAAACCAAACCATTGTGTCAAATTTTTTAATTTATAAATCAAACCAAACTAATAAAATTTTAGTTTTTCCAGATTTTTAGATTTTTTTGGTAAAACTTGCATACAAGCATATACTTAACTTGTGCTCCAAATATTTCTTTAGTTCATCCAAAATATAATTATCAAGGTGTTTCTTAAAAAAGTAACACAAAAAATGAGACAATTATTGATGACACAAAAATATTCAATAAAAATATTAGTGAAATCATCATATAAAATGAATATTGTAAAGTCATAATGAAATAATCATAACTTAAAAGTACTACATCATGCTGAAAGAAGTTTAATAAGTATTAGCGCTCCCTCTGTCTACTTTTATTTGTCATGTTGCGCTTTTCGAGAATTAATTTGATTAATTTTTAAAGTTAAACGAGATTACATTAATTTGATATTTTAAACAAAAAATTTAGATATTCTAAAACTATATGAAAAGTACTATAAATTACAAATTTTTGAATATTAGTATGATGAAAAAATACATCTTAAAATGTTAGTCAGAGTTCTTAAAGTTTGACTCTGTAAATAGAAATCATGACAAAAAATACCGGACGGAAGGAGTCATTACTTACTATTTAAGAAAAATTAAAATTAGATTATATATTTTAATTGTTTAAACCAATGCAAAACTAAAGAACAAATATTAAATATTATTGGCATTCTTAGTATTAAATTAATTTTTTTTTTCGCATTATTATTAGGCTGATTTTGATTTAAGTTTTATTATAGGCCTAAGTCATATACAAGCCCTTAAAGTTGTCCGCATATTTCATTTAGACACCTTAACTTAGGGCAGTACCTATTGAACACTTTAATCTTAACAAATTTATATCTATTAAACACAAAATGAAAATTTATGGAAAGACATAAGTGCGTGTGTCTCAAACACAAATACATAGCAGATAGACCAATAAAATGATAATACGTGGCAATTAGATAAAAAAAATTAAAAAAAAACAAATTATTTTATCAACCCCCCATCCCTATTCTTCTTCGTCAAAATTTCCTGCCATTTAAAGCTTTTCGCCCATTTTGAATTTTCTTTGATCACTTACTACCATAATTATCTAAAGAAAATAACGACTTGAATTTTCTTTAATGACTTGCTACCATAATTATCTTAAAAAACTAACAACTTTTGATTAAAAGAATAATCAATTAATATTATTTTTATAAAAAAGAATAAAGCTTTGCTACAACATTTGAGTTTTACAACTATTAACTTTTAATAAATTAAGGTAAAAGCAAAAGAAAAATAAAAAAGAATTAGAGAGTACTTAGATGATGAATGCAGTGAAGAAGTGAAGAAGAAGACAAGTTTTTTCTTTTTTTTTTATTTAATTTAAAAAAATTAAGTATATAAGTTGGAAAACAAAAAGAAAAAAGAAAAAAATTAAATTTTTAATAGCTATATGCGCTCAAGGAGAGTGGAACACACTCTTTTTGCCATGTCATCATTTTGTATCTAATAGGAATGATTTGTGAATAAATAAAGTGTTCAATAGGTACAAGCCTTAGTTGAAGTGTCTAAGTGAAATATGTGGACAACTTTAGTTGTCCGTGTATGACTTAAGCCTTTATTATATATCAACATCCATGAACTATAATTTTTATTGGACCATTCCCAATTTTAAGTTTTAAACTTGAAATAATATATTAAAAGATAAAAACTGTGAAATAGTAAAAGAAATATTTTAAAATGATATCAAAGTAAATATTTTTTTGTATATATAATGTCGGGTTGATTTTTTTTAGTTAAAACCAAACAAACCCAAATATAATCGGGGTTTTTTTTACAATACCAGACAAAATCAAACCAAACCACTAGTCAAATTTTTTTATTTGACTCGACTTGCGATTTTATTCGATTTTCAATTCGATTTTATACACCTCTAATTGTTATGTTTTGAAAAAACAAAATCTCACTGTATATCGTAGAAACCGACATTAAAATAGAAAGTTATTGGAGACTAGAAACATCAAATAATTAGACCTAGAGTATCGCTATTTCTGAATTTTTTTTTTTTTGATTTAAATATTCATGGCTACACCAAAAAGAAAAAGAAAATGAAAATGATTGCAGAGAAAGTATATTATGGCCGACATGGGGCATCCATAAGAATGGGTTCGTCATCATTTGACAAAAACACAATGGAAGCATCGAATTTGTTCACTTAAATTTCTTAGGGCGCTTGTTAATACAACAGGCTTTTACAATATGATAATAGATCACATGATTATATGATAAAACAAACCCTATATTGAATTTGAAATAAGTGTAATATCTAACTCCATTTGAAATCTCTCTTTATTTGATTGAAGAGATACATAAATAGTATCATTTATGAACTTAGCACTTGTAAGTTGTATGTATGTATACATTTGTAGAGTAAAAGAGACTAAGAGCGGGCTTTTCACCTAAATAGTCAGGTCCAAAACAAGGTGGATTGACAACTTATTCAATAGAGGTAAGCAAATTAAATGCACAGTAAAAACGGATTCACACACATTATTTAGGTTTTGTATGTTTTCCTCAAACAACATAACCAACACGATATCATAAACTATGATAGTAGAATCGGCATACCTGTTGCTGTTCCACTGATTCTGTCTCTTCTTGAGAACAAATTTCCAAATAGAAATGCAACACAACTTCCGCCATGCAAGCATGGAAACTAGTACTATTGCAGCATTTATCGCACAAGGCAGAAACTATAACTGAAGCAATAAAATAAGAGAGGGGAGACAACTCTGAGAAAATAATCAAAGTTTGCAGTAACATGCTTCCATAGACAGGTGCAGCAAATAGAACTAGCGCTTCAAACAAACAGAATTAGTTTAAACTACTAATACAAAGTATGATCAGCTAGCATCTCGAAATCAGAAGCTTCATTTCAGTGATTCTACAATTACTATTGATAAGATTGCACTCCTAGCCAAGCCAGAACAATTTCCTCAAGAGCTGGTCTGATAGTTTGCGTCAACATGTTTTGGTAATCAATCACATCACCACTTGACCTACTCAGTTCAATGAAGTAATTGGATACGGAAATTTCAAAGATTTGCACGCCAATGCACAGGGTCTCATATCTGCTCTCATTTAATCCCTCTAATATAAGAAATCCACCTTCTTTCTTCTTTACTTCAAGGTTCAGACTCCTGCCAACTTCCACAAGTTTGGATATGATGACTGGGACAGGTTCCACTGATGTAAAAAGCAGCTCCTCCTTTTGATCATTGTTTATGAATAAACCAGACAAATTAAACTGGCAGAGGATATTAAATGCACTAAAGATTGCAGGTTTTATCAACTCTAATTTGGTGTCGGAGGAAGAGGTACTATTCTCCGAATTTGAACTGGAAACAGCATTACCATCTGCAATAACATTTTGGTTCACTACTTGTTTAGTTCCCACATGTCTAGATTCCAATCCTTTCTTAAACCAGGAGCTTTCCTTAATTTTGGCGATTGAAATCCTTTTACGAGGGTTTGGGTCGAAGATCCTAGAGAGAAGTTTACGCACTTCTAGAGGGAACCAATTAGGGCATTTGTACTCTGCCCTGCATATCTTCCTATACAGATTCATAAGATTTAAGTCATAGAATGGAAGATAACCAGCCAACAAGACAAATAAAATCACCCCACAAGACCAGATGTCAGCTTTAGCACCCTCATATCCTTTTCTACCAATCACCTCGGGAGCAACATATGCTGGTGTACCACAGGTTGTGTGGAGTAACCCATCTTGTCGCTTAGACTCTGCTAATGCACTCAAACCAAAGTCTGAGACCTTTAGGTTTCCATTCTCATCCAGTAGGAGATTTTCCGGTTTGAGATCACGGTGATAAACACCTCGGCTGTGGCAAAATTCAACTGCATTGATCAGTTGCTGAAACAACTTTCTAGCAACATCTTCTGTGAGCCTCCCCTTTGTCAGTTTGTTGAAAAGCTCGCCACCTTTGGCATGTTCGATCACAAAGTAAATCTTACTCTTGGTTGCCATGACCTCGTATAGCTGCACAACATGTCGATGTTTGACCATTGCCATAACGGATATCTCTCGTTTCGTCTGTTCAGTCAATTCAGCTTTCTGAACCTTCTCTTTATCAATTACTTTAATGGCTACAGTTTGTCCGCTTTCCAGATCCCTTCCATAATAAACCTTACCAAAGTTGCCTTGACCTAATAATCTCCCCAATTCATATTTTTGCATCACTACATTTCCATTTTTCACCATTTTCAACAAACAATCCTACTAATTTATACTATAAGTAACACTCCTGCTGATATGATAATTTTCTATTTACAGGCACGAAACCTTGTTTCAGAGTTCAACCGTCTGCAACAAGGCCGTGCTTCAGTAGCACAACATTCTTAATTACTGTTACTTCATCGTGCATCTGGCACGAGAACTTAAATGCTCTATGAGCTGCAAATTTGAAATCATGATGTAGAAAACAGAATAACCCCAATGCAGATGGAAACTCAGAGGCTTCTAAGAGCCGAGAGCTGTTGTTTCACCCCATCTATCATGTCACAGAGCTCTGAAAATCACAAGATAAGAAAAGAGAGACTCAAAACTACAGCTTACTATTTATTAACTTAAACGCAAAAGCAAAACTAGAGATACTAAACAAAAACAATATATCCGACAAGTGTAGGGAGGGCACAGCGTACACAAATCTTACCCTTACCTTGGGAGGCAGACAAGAAAACCATTCCCAAATAACAAGTAATAGTAAAAGAGGAAATGAAAAGAACTCATTTGGAAATGTTCAAAAAAGTATATACATCACAAATGCAGGTTAAACAAGATAAATGTTACTTCCATTCAAATAACTACAAAATTCAAACAGAAGATCCGTTTCTGAATCTAAAATTAGATTCTTTGTATCTTGATTTTGGTCCACCATTTCATCATCAAATCGGGCCAAAAAAAAAAGAAGCAAAACCAATTGAATTTCCCCTTCTTTACCAGAAAAGGGTTTTTTTTTTCAAGATATAACAAAAGCTTCTCCAATCAAATCGATAACTAGAATTTAAACGAAAACGAAATCACAGACGAAACACTTCTTCACACAACATTTACCAAAAAAAATCAAATTCTCTACCATGAAATAATCAAAATTCACAAACGAATCGAAATTGAACTTAAATGGGTTTAAGAAAAAACCTGAATACAAGTAGAGACGATCCAAGGAGAAAAATGTTTGATTTGGTGAAGCTCCCTTTATATTTATATATATATACATTAAAGTTGTGACTAATTAATTTGTAATGTTCAGATTTTGTTGCCTTCATAAAAAATAGCAAGTAATTGTCTGTAAAGTGAAAAGTTGGTAAGCTGACAAAATATAACAATTGTATCTAGACACGTATGACACATCTGTACGGAACACGCAGAATTATTTGAAAATAAATATTAAAAACGCTCCTACTCTCCTTTAGATATAAATTATTAACAGTTTTAAAATTATTAACCATTTTAAAAACGCTTAAAAAATTTCCCACTTTTCTCTAAACTTTAATTTTTGAAAACCCTTCAAAGAAATTTCCTCCGCTTTTTTTTTCTTCTAAACTTCATTTTGCATCGAAGACGCAAACTTAGGCCCCATCATTACCCTTTCTATTGATAAGTTTTAAATTATTATATATCCAATATCACAATGTTTTGAACTTATGTTAACCTAGAAAAATACTTTAACTTTTAGAAAAAATAAAAAGCGATAAACATATATTCACATTATTTAAGATATAGTGTGATATACTACATACTTTTGATACATGTATTCTTTATTTTGATATATTGATATAGTATCTTTGAATAAATTTTTTAATTATTTTGAACTTTTTTTATTTTTATTAGAGTTTGGAAAAATCGTATTCGAATAAGAAGAAAGAATTCAAATTATGTGTTTTTCATTTTTGTAAAAAGATACAAATGTACGGTGACACAAATTTTCTCCTATATTTATTGGATTTTGTTGTTTTAAAAGATTATTATGCAATTTTCTCCTTAATCATTCAGTGTATCACACGTCATTTCTTATGAAAAAGTAGCTACGTTAGGTATTTACCAGGAAACCGCTATATATTTGGTACTTATGCACCAAACTATCGTTGTTTGCCAAACAATCTCTGAAAATATGAAGAACATTATACAATTTAAAGGCAGGTCTAACTGATATTTGAATCAAAATTAAAATTTAAGCGATAGTCATGATTGTAAATATAATGTAGAATCAGTCGTACGTTAAAATTTTTAATATCACATCTGGGTTTACCCCCTAAACGTAACCGGCGTCGTTGTCCTCTTTGACGACTAAGACTAGCCTCTTAGTTTACATCATTACATTCATAGGTCAAATTTAGCGGAAAATTTATAACTTTTAATTACTTCTATTTGGAGGTTTACATAGACCTCTACATACACATAATATATATATATATATATATATATATATATATATATATATATATATATATATATATATATATATATATATATATATATATATCGAGTATGCATAGACCCTTCGTATAGGAAGGTTACATAGTCTTCTACTTTTATTGCACATAGGTATATATATAAGATAGAACATAGTCTTCAAAAATTGTCTCATCTCATAACCATCTAACACGATTAGCAATTTGGGCATAACACATACATCAATGTAAAGAGAGCCACATATAGGCTTTACACAATCCGTACTCAAATGAAAGGATATAAAATATAAGAGTCTTATAACTAAAACAACATCATAAGCTCGATATTGGCATCGCCCTCGGAAAATGAGGACCTACCCTACTTGGATGATCGAAGGATCCAAGTCGCCTTCCAAAAAACTTCAACGACCGGAACCTAAAATGTTGAGGAAATAGGAAGAAATGGGGCCAGTACGCCACTTGTACTACGTATGAGACCATATGCACATATAAGGTCAAATCATGCTAAAATGGACATTTTATTAAAACATGCTACTCTATTATTTGAAAAAAAAACCTTATTCATCATCAACGAAAACATACAACTCAAGTAAGCATATTCATCAAGTCAAAGCAAATAGCATACTTGTCAACATACTTTAAACCATAATCTAAAATAATCCTACCCTCAAGTAATTACATCACAAGTATGGATAAGAGTTCAGCATATCATAATAAAGCAAGACTACTACCCATGAATCCTCATAAATCCAACAAGTGCAATAACCAAGCAAAGCCCCATACCCTTACTTAATCAAGTGACCCAACGAGAATCATGGCTAATACTCAACTTCACATAACATAATCTTTTAAGGATATACAACATCATACTTTTAACAACATAGACCAATTACATGTTCATAAGAGTATCAATCTCCATATAGTATTATTTGCATGTAAAGTCATCATAATATCATCTTTTGCATTCATTATCATATACATACATAATATCAACCTTCTAAAGCTTCCATCAAGGCAAACTAGTGCAAGGCATAGGTAGAGTCTCATACCCCTACTTAGGCTAAGTCAAACCTCTCAAGTCACCTTAGTTAGTTCATCTTCCTTTGTTCATTTTAATTTACGGAACACTTACCTTAAACCGACATAGACCATAAGAGCTAAGTGTGGAATCCGGTGTTGTAAAACCTTACACCGATGGAAGGTGGTCTACCGGTCAAATTAAAACCAAACATAAACATAGCTTTCTAGATGAATCCACTAGCTAGTCTTCCTATGGAGCAGCCGGTTCAAGAACTAGGAGATAGGTATACTCCCTCTACATACCACTTGGCAATTGGGGTCTCCTCTCATGAGAATCCATTGGATGTGTATTGGTCTTTGGGGAGTCAACACCACATATAGAACTATTGGGTGAATCTTCCTCTATGGGAAGTCATCACCTCCTATTGTCAAGTTCACTCGGTGCTAAGCTAAGTCCCTTTATTGAGATGTCTTTAATGTCTTTATTAATCATCATAGCTTATTATAGGTCATAGGGTCTAACCCTTGTATAATCATCATCATCATAGCTCAATAAGAATTGTATGAGTATAATCCTTTCATCACAATTCATGTAAGTGAGGTTAGGACATTTTCATTTTCATTCATAACAAGGCACATTGGTAATGATCACCATCCTTATAGCATTTACATCTTAATCAATCTCACAATCACAATCAAGACATTTCAATTCAACATCATACCACTCTATCAATCCTTATATAAGGCATACTCCAACATAACATCATGATTTAATCACAATTAACCACAATTTGAAGTAAAGGATATAGATCATAAGACTTACCAAGTCTCCTTCATGGTTCATCATCAAGGTCTTACCATAAACCCTCATTCAATCGAATTTTTGGGTATACATCATCATAAATCAATAATCAACATGATAACAAGACTAGAAGAAATATTATTTCACAATTCAATACTAGATTATAGCTTAAAACAAGATACTTAGGTCAATTCACTTCATAACATAGATCATCTTCTCAAGAACTTGCATGAAATACTAAAATTCACTCTAATTTGTTAATGATTGATACAACAACATCATCATATAGTAATTCAATCAATAACCAAGTTAATTGGACTAAATACAACTTATTTTATATCAAAATCAAACCTAGGGTTAAGGGTTGAAAGTCATCTACAACCAGGACCAAATTATCAAGATATATCATAATTGAATTAAAATATATGTTAATTTATCCATAATATCCAAAATACATCATAAACAAATCATTTCATAACATCAATTTCGTATTCAATGAAGACCCTCTTAAAAACTCAACTTTGGAAATCAATTTTGAAGGAACCCTTTGAGGAAAGAGGTCTCAAAGGTGAATTAGATCCCATACTTCAACGTTCGATGGAGATTTGATGGTGTAATCGTCCCTTTACAGCCCCTAAATCCCTCCCCTAGCTAGTCTTCAATAGTGTCTTCCAATAGAGAGAGAAAGAATAGAAAAGGAAGAGAGTTTTGTTTGAGAGTTGTAATTAGACTAATGGGGTTGGGGTATTTATATGGGAGGTTAATTGATTTAATTAGACTTTTCTAATCCCCTAACTAACGACCTAACCCCTTAATTAACTAATTGAAACTTATTAAAAATGTGCAGGAAATTGCAGTACCACCGAAGACACCACGATCGACGGATCGTGGGTTAGTCGACTGACCAGGCCTCCTCAGTGCTTCACATCCGTGGTTCTTGTTAGAGACTTGTGCACACAAAAAATATTGAGCATTGCATATAAAATTGGCTAAGGGGTGTTAGCCAATTTCTATATTTACCCAAGTACGCATAACATGATCCAAGCTTGTTTAGAATTGTACATGCAATGAATACCCTAGGCCAAAATTATTAATTGTCTTGATTCACAACCTAATTCATTATGTACTAGGAATCCATGTGTCAAGCCTAGCATCATAGCACATAATCGTTTAAAATAATCATGTAGATTAAGCAGTGCCCAAGGACATAGTAAGGAGGATCCTTGGGACAATAAGTAAACATTCCCAAATGAAACATAAATAATAGTTTTAGTTAGGAAAGTACAGAGAACCCATGTGCAAGCACATGTGTAAGACATATGAAGAAGCGGCCAAAGGAGGGGACCACCCTAATCGAATTCGGTTAGGGTAGTTAGGAGGAAAAACGTGCACAAGGGACCACTCCATGTGGAGCCTAACATCCTAACAAATTCTAGACTCTAACCTACTACCCTAAATAGATAACTAACCTAGGACCAAATGAAATAAATTAATTAGTGCAACTGACAACCTAAGACTTAACCGGGTGACACTAACCTAGTAACTAGTTAAAGAGATAACCTAGTACCTTACCTCAGATGGTCCAAAAGGTTGGTTATGTTCCTGAGAAATTAGGGATACTTTAATAATTACCCTAGGTTACTTAATTAGTTAATTTAGAAACATAATTAATTAATTTAAATGGACAAAACCAAAATCACAAAGCAATTATCAGATTTCAGTTAAGACAAGCAAAAGACAACCAGTACCTAACCTAGGATTGTCCAAAAGGTTGGTTATGGTCCTAACGAATTAAGGGTACTTTATTAATTACCCTATTTCACCTAATTAATTAATTAATTAAATGGTCAAAATGAAATCCTTACACTAACCTAGTAACTAGTTCAAGAAACATCCTATTACCTAACCTAAGATGGTCCAAAGGGTTAGTTATGGTTATAACGACTTAAGGGTACTTTGATAATTATCCTAGATAACTTAATTAATTAAATTATCCATTTAATTAATTAAATTAAATTGGTCAAATCGAAATTCTTACGCTAACCTAATATAACTCAAGAAACATCTTAGTGCTTAACCTAGGATGGCCCAAAAGAGTTAGTTTTGGTTCCAATGACTTAGGAGTACTTTAGTAATTACCATAGATCCATTAATTAATCAAATTATACATTTAACTAATTAATTTAAAGGGCCAAAACGAAAATGTATTAGGAAAAATTTTAGATTTGACTGAGTATTGTGTTTTCCTAGTTCTAGTCAATCGAGGAGGGGCTTTTTAGTAATTAATTAATTTATTTAATTAATTAGCTTATTAAACCTTAATTTGAATGATTCAATATCATATTCTAATACTTATTCTCAAGTTCAAACTCAAACAAATACACGACACAAAACGGTAAGCAAGTGAGCGAAAGAAAAATAGAAAAATTCCATTGATTCTCCTAGGCGATTTCAAGATTTCTCCAAGTTTTCGTTCAAGGTGGTCTTCGTAGATTAAGTTCTACTTAAGGTATGAATTTATCTCCTAGAATTCTTCCTCCAAGAGAATTTTCTTTCTAACGATTCATAAGATCTTGAAAACTAAGGTTGTTCCTGTCGTTCTTGTCGAACTTCCCTTCCCTAGTATCCTTTTACGATTTAATGTTGAATAGGTTAGAGATCATGTTGTTGGTATGTGGTGTTGGATGATCTTACTGTATATTGTCCTTGAATGATGAATATTGAATGAACCTATGAACTTATAAACATATGAAGTTAATGTTTCCAACGTGAATAAAGAACCGATGATATGTTAGTTTTGTCTGTAAATGTCAATTGTTGATGTGTGTGTGTCCGAATGTTAACTTGCTGCTTTGTAACGTTATGAAGATGCTAACGCCACAAAATGTTAATATGATGTTGTCCAATATGTCTTAAAAACGTCATGAACTAAGATTGGTTAAAAGAATGATATGTGTTAAGATATGTCTGAAAATATTATGTATGAAGATGATTATGGTCTGTTGTGCATACTTACTGTTAATGTGACTTGTTGATGGTGTTGTGTTAGTTAAATGATCATATTATTCTGTCCAATATGTTTAAAAACGTTATGCTTAAAGTTACGTTATAAGGTTGGCTTAAAAGATCTCCATGAAATCACATCTTGAATGAAATACCTATCTTCTGTCAATGAAATGGCTAAAAGTAGTTTGTCAAAAGAGATGCATGCAAATGGATATAAGTTTTTGATTAAATGAGTAAAAGATTGGCTAATGTTTCATACATATTAAGTTTAAATATGAACACACGTAAAATTGGCATATGCCAATAAATATGATCATGCAATCCTTTCCAAAAGCGTATAGGCCAAAACTAATCATATGTCAATTTTGTATAGTTAGAGTATCAAATAATAATATAAGAGCTTCTAAACTAATTCAATGAGCCCATAACCAAGGGCATGCCACTCATTTGAACAATTCCTAACATGCTCTAAAGGAATGACATATGAACTCCTGAAACTCATTGAATGAAGTGTTCAACGTCCATAAATGATGATATGAATCAACTATACTAAAGTAAGTAAGTAACGTGAATTATAACATAATTAAATGAGTCTAAATCAAGTAAGTGAACATAATGGGGTGTTAAAGGAAGTGAGACAAGTCTCACTTACACCTAAGCTACTATGATAAAATAATACTCACGTGTGAAGGTGTTAGAATGCGTGAGACTAGTTTCATTAACACCAAAGGATGATATGTAAGGACAATTCACATTTCATCAATGTAAATTAAGGATGACCAGTCACCAATAGAGTAATTAAATCTCAATCTAGAAGCAAGCTTCCATAATGCTTTAGTCAACTCTAAAAGATAAAGAAGATAATAAAAGTAAACACAACACTGATAGACTAGTTATGAGCATGTGCTTACACGTGTAAGTCTCATGAGATGAGTCTACCACCGAGGTGGATAAGCAGTCGCATTAAGTCCCTAGTCTTCGAACTATGTCTAGCCAACATAGGAACTAGCCAGTGGTTTCCACCTAAATGATCTAGGTATGTTTCGATTTCACCTTTGCTAGTGGGATCAACTCTTTTTGGTGTGGGGTAGACACTGGATTTCATGTCTAGCTCACATGATCTATGTCGGTTAATACTCAAAACATGATTGGTTTACTATAGTTGTGAGTCGCTCCTTTCGTTGTGGAGTGAACACTTGAGATGGATTCGTCTTAGCCGGGAATTACACCTTTTCGATGTTGTGCAGACACTGAATTTCATGAGTAGCTCACATGACATAGATTCATTTTGATCGGTGAATCACCTCTTTTCGATTTGGGGAAGACACTATATCTCATGTTAGCTCGCATGATCTTATTCCTAAAGATGTCTCTATGAAAGTAAGAAAGGATGATGATGAAACGTATGTTCAAAGTGAGCTATGAAGAAGAGCTTAAGAATGTCAATTGTCAATACCACACTCATGAAGTTTCATCAATTAATGGGCAAGGTCAAATAAGATTGGCTTATAATGACTTTTTTTATGATGCCAACAAAGGGGAATAGAAACATAATAGTAACTCCAAACTTCATAACTTCCTGAACATGAGAATGATGAAATAGGTGGCATAGCCAATAGAGACTGCTTATGAAGCATTAAGGAATACTTGATTTAATGAATGACTTGCTATAAGAATAGTCAAATCATGTCCAATGATGTTTACAATAAGTAAAGGGCATAGCTAATAATGAATCTTCATGTCATGAAAATGATCAAAGTCAAATAAAATTGGCTTATAATGACTTCTGTTATTAAGAAAATGATCATAGCCAATAATGAATTCAAATATGCTTATCCAAAATGATCAACTAATGTATTTAGCCAATAAAGATTGGCTCCTAAATACTTCATGCCCAAAGTAAGCAAGATCACAAGTTTTAATGATAAGCCCAAGAAATCCAAAATGATCAACTTCTGTATTTAGCCAATAAAGATTGGCTTATAAAGACTTCATGCCCAAAGTAAGCAAGATCATAAGTTCTAATGATATGCCCCAAATAACTATGCACATTATGCAGTCAACTAAAGAATGAGTATAGTCAATAAGTATTGACTTATAAATATATTCTTGCCCCGAATTATAGTTAACTAATTTCCTTAATATCTTGAACTACTTACTTGATTCATTCTGGGTATGGGACTACAATGAATCATTGCGCTTATAAGTAAAACATAGGACCAAAGGAATTATTGAACTACACAACAACAAGAAGAAAAAGACTGAAAAATGATCTAAGTGTACCAAAAGGAGCTCTCGGCCTAAGAGGATCAAAATCTCAAATCCTCGCCCGAGTGGTTCTAAAATTATGTTGATGACACTAATGGCTGGTAATCATATGGAAAATGAGTAGTGTATTTTGAATGCATTAAAATACATCATATTCATACCACAATTCACAACTAACGATTTAAGAAAGTCTAGTGACTGCATTTTCCAAAAATGGCATGTTGTTTAGGAAGAGCTTTCCTTCATCATGCATAGCCTTATATGTTTGTGTGCATACACCCATACTTAGTAAAAGTGGTGTACTAACCCTACACAAATTTACTATTTTTAGGTGTAGGTCAGAGAGCAGATTGAAGACTTTTGTAGCGGTTTCGATATCAGCGTTCTCCAGATCATTTGGTAGGTCCTCTTGATTTCGAGGATGCTATAGTTTTAGTCTAGCGTTAGTTTTAGACATAGCTAGTGGATGTTGTCCCTAGTGTTGCTTTCATACTTTTTTTGTAAGCTTTTGTAATAAGGCCGTGTTTGGCAAACTTATTTATGATATATTGATTCTCCTTTTGAATTGATTCTTTATAACAGATGGTTGTTCCTTTACCTTGAGCTTAATATATGATGTATCTACGTAAGAAGTATATGACGTCTATGCATATTTCATTAGTTTAAGAAGTTCTAATTTTTTTGTAAATTTAACTAGATGAATGTGATGAATGTAAGAAGAGACTTGTCTGCGGCCTCTGAGAGGTCAACGACGCCGATTGCGATTCGGATTCCAGAATCTGGATCGTAGCAAAGAATGATTGACATAGAGAATTTACTTTTCCCTAATTAATTATGAAGTGGATATTTTATGAACTTAAGAGTTTCATTCAAGAAGTTTTATATTTTTCAAAGTAATTAATTTAGGATATAATAGGTAAAAAAATTGTTCTTTTTTTAGATGTCAAAATGAACAAGTAACTAAGGATAACTATAAAATAAAAAGTGAACAAGTAAGCAAGGGACAAAGAAAGTATTTAGGTAAGATATTTAATGAAACAAGGAATAAGGTTGAGAGTATTTAAAGATATTCCTCTTTGAGATCTTGAATTTGAAAGGTATTATAACAAATAAGATGAAGAGTTAAAAGATGGAAACAACATTAAAGTTTGGACTTATCCATGAAGTCTTAATTCAAATGGCTCTAAACTCCTTCAAACACAAATGACAATCAATTTACGATTGAGGGTGATGTTAATATTCTTATTAATCAACAAAATTATATAGGTCATAAAATGTGATCAAAATTTATCAAGAAAATTTTAAAAATTATAATATTTTATATTTTAAAATAAATCAGTGTTTTTTCATTTTTAGTTAAAAGGAATTAAATTTAAAAGGGTAAAAATGTTTTAAAAAGTAAAATAACATAGATAAAATATCATTCTAGCCAAAAATATTTTTCCAATTATATATTCACAACTCGTATACTTATTTTTATCTTAATGATATTCATTCTATTTTATTTATTTCGTTATCTTTTACACATGCTTTGGATAAAATTATGTAATATTATAAAAAATTAGGTGAGTAAAAGATTAGATTTAGTTACTATTTAACCCAAAAAAATTCTCATTATACTATTAAACCTCATCTAGTACTTACTCTTGTTTTAAAAAAAATCTAAGACTTTTTATGGTGTCTGAAAATAAAATATAAATATAGTATAGATATTTTCTTAGGAATATTATTCTTAATATCTTACTAATTAATGCAAACACTTCTAATAGATTGATATATATATATATATATATTTATGATGATGCTTGCAAGTTGCAACATGTTTTGGTTTTAAAATAGTAAAAATTGATCACATATTCTTTTGAGTGTTCGAAATTTTAGTTAATTGTGACATATCAACTTGCATGATTTAGAGAACATTTTTATTTTTTCAAGATGACGACATGATTTATTTCACAATGCATGTCGGTATCCATAATGTAGAATTCTCACAAATATGTGAAGAATCAAGGATTGTATCGATAATTGAATGATTGAGTTACATACTCCTTATATAGGAGAAGATTCCTATACTAGCTACACTAGGAATCCTAATACAACAAAAATATATTAGTACACCTTATCTTGGTCAACTACATCAGTTTAAGTCGAACAAATTATAATCTTGTACATAAATTAGGATTGAGTAGTCTAGTCCTAGTGTAACTCAAACTATAACTCGTCAAACAGCTCCACCGAATTGAGTAGTCTAGTCCTAGTGTAACTCAAACTCTAACTCGTCTGACAGTTTCACCGAACCTGTTCCTTCGACCTGTTCCTTCAACACTTTCCCTCAAGCTAGTGAGTGGAAGAACTGTAACTCCTAGCTTGCGACAGAACTCAGCAAAAACCTGTTTGGTTAATGATTTTGTATGAATATCTGCTAGCTGATCCTTATACCTCACAAATTGAGTAACAAGTTGTCCTTTAGCCCCTTCTCACGAACAAAATGATAGTCCATTTCATCATGTTTAGTTCTAGCATCCATAACTGGATTAACTGTCATGTACAGAGCACTGATGTTGTCACAATACAATGTAGGTACAAATCGAAAAAACACCCCAAGATCATGAAGTAGATATATGATCCATGTCATCTTTGATGCAGTGGAGGCAAGTACTCCATACTCAGCTTCAGCACTTGAACGAGCAATTGTGCATTGTTTATTGGACCTAGGTAGATGTTATAGCATGTAGTTGATCTCCTAGTAATGGTACAACCTCCCCAATTAGCATCAGAGTACCCATACAACCTACATAGTGATTGTGAAATAAGTCTAAATCCAAGGTGGTGAGTGTCTTTTATGTACCTGAGATTTCTTTTCACCTTTTTAAGATGTGCACTGTTTGGATTTTGCATAAATTTTCTTGCTAAATTCACAGCATGAGTAATATATGGTCTTGTGAGGGTGAAGTATTGAAGACTCCCTAATATCATTTTGTAAAAGGATGCTTCAACCAGGCTTCCCACGACTTCATGTTAGCCATGCTTTTGAGCCAAAGGAGTGGCTATAGCCCTTGCAAAAGTCATATCAGACTTGTCTGGCAGCTCAACAACATACTTACTTTAGCTTAAATGGATGCCCTCATCAAAATGCTTAACCTCAACTCCAAGAAAGATGTGTAAATTGCCAAGATCTTTCATGGCGAACTCCTTCTCAAGTTATAGAACCAACTCTGAGACATGAGATGGATTACTTCCTGTAACAGTAATATCATCCACATATAACAGCAGAAATATTTTGCCTTTTGTGAGTTTTCAAAATAAATAAGGAAGGGTCAGCCTTACTACAAATGAAACCAAGGTGTAAGAGATGCATGTCAAACCTATTAAACCAGGCTCTTGGTGCTTGTTTAAGACCATACAATGCCTTTTTAAGTAGACATACATGCTAAGGTTACTGGGATCAATAAAACCATGAGGTTGACTCATGTACACCTCCTCTTGTAAGAAGTCATCGAGAAAGGCATTTTTGACATCGAGTTGTGTAACTTTCCACTTTAAACTAATAACAATGGATAAAATCACCCTAATAGTTGTTGATTTAACCACAGGACTGAATGTTTCTTCAAAATCTATCCCTTCAAGCTGTGAGAATCCCCTTGCCACAAGTTTGGCCTTGTATCTATCTACTGTTCCATCAGCTTTTAATTTTGTCTTGAACACCCGTTTTGATCCATCCAAGTTCATACCAAGAGATTTTGGCACCAAAATCCATGTCTTGTTAGTATGTAAAGCATCAATCTCTTCCTGCATTGCTGCAAGCCAATGAGGTGATTATATTGCTTCTTTAGAAGTATTTGGTTGTCTTATAATTTTTGTGTTGCTTCGAGTAACCAGTGACAAGTGTTGTTTCTTTGACTTGTTCCTGGTGATCATATGTTGCCCTTGTGGTGCAGGAAGTACCTCAATTGGTACACCAACCAAGGTAGTAGAGTGGAGTGTAGCATTGAAAGTTGATGGACAACTGATGCATCAACTAAAGTGGTTGTTTGATGATGATCATTGATTGGACCTGTAAGAGCAACTTGTTGCTCACTGCTGCTGGAAGATTCAAAATCTGCAGCTGGACTTTCAATACTACTATATGGATCATCAACCACAACATGTTCCTCATCATATGATCATGTGCCTGATATGTCAATAATACTCTCATCATCAATGAGTACATGAGGTCTAGCAGCATTATCACTAGTAATGTGTGGCATAGTAGCCTGTAATTCCCCTGAATCATAATTATTATGTGCCTAGAGAATGATTCAACAAAAGTATCAAGGTGAGATGAGACATCAATATTAGTTTGAAATTTCTTTGGAGACACATAAGGTAATGTGTTTTCATCAAACACAACATGTCTGGATATGTAAACCCTCCTTGTAGAGGGATGATAGCATTTATATACTTTGTGTAAGTTGTTGTACCCAATGAACACATAAGGATAAGTCTTTGGACTGAACTTATTGTTACCCTTGATATATGGAAAACATCTACACCCCAACACTTTTAGACCGTTGTAATCAAATTGTTCCCCATAAACTTAACAAATGGAGTCATCATTTTTAGGACTGATGAAGGCAATCTATTGATGAGAAATAGTGCAGTGAGGAAAGCTTCAACCCATAAAAACAAAGGTAGATTAGCATGAAGTAGTAAAGTTAAGTCAGTCTCCACAATATGCCTATATTTTTTCTCCGCAACTTCATTTTTTTCAGGTGTGTTAGGACATAAAATATATGTCACAATGTCATGATCTTCCAAAAGCTTAATGAAGTCTCTTTGGATAAACTCACCACCTCCATCACACTAAAAAATCTTAATCTCTTTAGAAAATTGTTTTTCAACTATTTTCTGAAATTTTAGAAAGGTCTCAAAGAATTTAGATTTCTTTTTCAGTGGACAAATTCATGTATATCTTGTGTGATCATCAACAAAAATGAAATAATATTTCATATGTTGGGAAGATTCGACTGGAGCAGTTCCACATAACTCACAGTGGATTTTCAATAAAGGTTCTCTCTCAATATTATTTCTCAAACCAAAAGAAAGTTTACAACTCTTTTCCGATTGACAACTAGAACAAACAGTAGGCATTTTATTCCAACTACTAATATTGATGCAACTATTACTATTCAACAACTTTAAAGACTTCAAACTAGTATGTCCTAATCTAGTATGTCACATGTTGTCTGACGTGTTCCAATCATGTGCAGTAGTTAAAGCATAGAGATTGTTATCTTTCAAAGTATAGAGTCCATTCCTTTTACTTCCCTTGACCAGCAGGATATGCTCCCAACATGTGCAACAATTATCTTTTGCAAGCTTACTAATTGAGAATAAGTTCTTATTAATCTTAGGGACTACAAGAACTTCCTTTAATTTTAGACCTGATCTGGATATGCTCCCAACATGTGTTATGTCTAACTTTGATCTATTCCCATTCATAATTTTATCTAGTCCACTATAGTGTTTAAGATCAGTTAGGATACTTGACTTATGTGTCATATGACTGCTTGCTCCTGAGTCCACATACAAGGTGTTATCAGTGTTTTGAAGATTAGTACCAGTCGATGCTTGTGGTAGCTCATCTGCGGCTTGGTAAGAGTAATCCCACTTGTAAAAATACTTAAGAGCAGTATGGTTATTCCTATCACAAATTTGACACACATCAGAATTATTTCTCTCATTACTTTCTCTTGAAAGACTGTTCTAAGGACTAGGTTTGTTTTTACTGTTATAAAAACATGTTTTCTGTCCAACAGGATTAAATTCTCTTCCTCTGGAATTAAAGTTATTATTTCCTCTTCTTTGAGAGTAATTTCTTCTTTCCCTGCCTCTTTGGGCAGAGAATGTCATGTTATGATTTTATTGAGACACTTCTCATCCTCTCTCATATCAAAACCCCTAACAGCATTAATAAATTGATTAAAAGTAGGATACGGTGCCTTGCCTAACATGACAATTCTGAAGGTCTTGTACTTAAGACCTAGACCTCTAGCAAAATTAATCACTCTACTATCCTCATCTACAGTCTTGTGAATGGTTGCAAGGCCATCACATATGCCTTTGAATTCCTTACTGTATTCATCAATTGGTTTGGTTCCTAACTTCACACTTTGTAGTTATTGCTTGAGCTGGATTCCTTATCTTTTGTTGCTTGAAGATATGCTTTTTTCAAGCATTCCCACATCTCCTTGGCAGTTGAGCAACTTACAATCAGGTACATTCTTTCTTCTGTCAAGGTTCCTGATATACAACTCCTTAGTAACATATCCTTCTCCTCCAGTCATTAACAATGTTGTTGTCTTCTGCACCCTTCTCGCATAATATAGTTTTCTCAGTAGTCTGTCCAGTAAAATAGGTCTCTTTACGTGGTTATCTGATGAAATAGGTTAATCTCATCACTTGAATCAACTGAGTCATTTGTTTCCTCCATATAATATAGTTCGTCGGCATAAGTTTAATGGAGCAGGACGAAATTAGGTGATGGATGAAGAGGTCGAAAGAGTGTTGGTAAAAGGGGTCATTGTGGTTTGATAATTTGGTTGTTTTTAGTTAAATCTAATACATTAAAGAGCGAAAAGTTGTATTGCTCTGAAACCATGTAAAATTCTCACAAATATGTAAAGAATCAAAGATTGTATTGATAATTGAATGATTGAGTTACATACTCCTTATATAGGAGAAGAGTCCTATACTAGATACACTAGGAATCCTAATAAAAAACAAATATATTATGTACACCTTATCCTAGCCAATTACATCAGCTTAAGTCGAACAAAGTATAGACTTGTACATAAATTAGGATTGAGTAGTCTAGTCCTAGTGTAACTCAAACTCTAACTCGTCATACAGCTTTACCGAATTGAGTAGTCTAGTCCTAGCGTAACTCAAACTCTAACTCGTAAGACAGCTTCACCAAGCCTGTTCCTTCGACCTGTTCCATCATCTTTTTTCAACACTTAAGTCTGTTAAGCTATTGGAGATTAAGTGTTTCTTCTTATGCTAAAAGTGAAAAATATATTCTTTGCTTTACCAGTAATACAATATTGTTAATTAGACTTTACTTGGTTTTCATAAATATATTTTGATGCGTTGCTAGCTTCGTTAGTTTCATCTTGCATGTCTATTTGGACTCGTACGAAGAAAATAATCATAATTTCTCAAGCACTAGTAATTTGATAGGCATTAAGCACTACAGAATTGTTGGTCAAATTATCAAAGAATCATATACTATCACGCACAAAAAAAATGTGGTTAAAATATGAATACATTTTAGGTTTAGCAAACATAAAATCATATTTGTATGTTATACCAATGATTTGCATAATTACACTTCATAGCAAATTTTATGTTTGCTATGGAGCATCAGATTCGTATAAGTCACATACAACATTAGTTTGTATAAAAGCACAACGATTATATATGTATATCGATTAGATAATTGTGTATATGTAACTACTATGTATATGTATCAATAATTTGTACAATTTGTGTTTATATAAAGCGAGAAATAGAGAAAGGCAAAAAAGAACTGGTAAGAGAAGATTTGTATTTGTATAATTATTAGTGTCTATGGAAAATATATATGTATTTATTTTTGTATATACACTCGCTTTATACAAACAGATATGCAATTTATACATTTGTGTTTGTATAAAGTGAGAGAAGCAAGGGAGAGTGGTGAGCAAGATTCTCTAGAGAGAGAGGCGAATGTCAAGTGTTTGCCACCAATTACAATTAAATGAAATCGTTGTTATAACATTTAATTTTAATTAATAGTTTACGATTTTATGCAATTTTCTCTATAAATATTCATGACAAAAATAACATTGCGATTATGTATAAAGATTGGTGAGTTCCTTTGAAAATATCAACTTTATTAAGAGTTTAGACACCTCGTTAGTGGAATGTGTTGACTGATAATGTAACTAAGTTATTTTATTTTATTTTTACTCCTCAACTATTGTGTAATAGTTCTGTGTGGCTACTCATACCAGTCGCGGTCTACAAACTTTTCACTCGTGCTTCTACTTGAACGGAAAACTTCAAATTAGTCCAAATTAATCCAAATTTCTTTAAAATGATCCATTTTCAAATTGAAATCCGTATGCAGCCCATTATCTATCTTTACTCAAACAAATTTGACATTTCTCATACCTATTTCAAAAAGAACTTCCAAAGAATCTGGTCTACATTGATGGACATTTGAGCCCTTTTCTTTCCTCTAAATGTCTTCTAGACATTTTAAAGTATCAAATTTAACTAAGCATCCGAATGCTTTATTCTTCAAACACTTGATCTTGGCAATAACTCATTCTCTGTTACAATTTCAACTAGTCTTGTTAATCAACATGAGAGAGTTTTGATAATAGCTCCTTGAATATCAAGAGCCTGTGTTACATATATTTATAACAAGGATACTAGAATCCTAGATATACTACAAGTCCTAGTTATACATCAATACAGTATACAATCCTAAGAGTCCTAATCTAATAAATATAAGAGTCTCAATACGCCCCCACAATCTGGACGAGATGTCACTACAGATAGATTGTCACGTAAAAAACAAAATTGAGAGGAAGATAAGCCTTTCGTGAAAATGTCAGCAACTTGTAATCGCGTCGGGATATATTTAAAAAGAATATCCCCTTGAGATACTTTGTCACGAACATAATGAAAGTCAACATCAATATGCTTGGAACGATCGTGGAACACTGGATTGCGACACATATATGTTGAACTAACACTGTCACCAAATACACGAATCGGTTGACGAAGATATATTCCAAGGTGACAAAGAAGATGACGAATCCAAGTAGTCTCAGCAACTGTATAAGCAATTGCACATTACTCGGCCTCTATAGATGACTTAGAAACAGTAGGTTGCTTCTTTGCATGCCAAGATATGAGATTTGAACCCAAGAGCACCATATAGCCCGTCGCAGATCGGCGAGTATTAGGACAACCTGCCCAATCAGCATCAAAATAGGACGTGACAATAGAATTGGATGAAGAAGCACGCAGAAATAAACCATGTACCGGTATACCCTGCAAATATCTAAGCATACGCTTGACACAATACAAGTGAGTAGTTCGTGGAGCATGCATAATTTGAGAAACAATATCAACTGCAAAGGCAATATCAGGACGAGTCATTGTCAAGTATTGAAGTGCACCAACCATGCTCCTATACTCACTTGGGTTCGAAAGTAAGGTACCATCCTCAAGAGCTATACAAGTGCAAGATATAATAGGAGTAAGAACAGGTTTGCATGTATGTATATGAAACTTAAGAACTAAATGAACAATGTATTTTTGTTGAGACAAATGAAGACCATGTAAGGGCGGATAGCATAACACCAAGAAAATAATGAAGGTTACCTAGATCTTTCATTGCAAACTAATGAGAAAGACGATTTATGAATTGACCAAGAAGATCGGAATGACTACCAGTGAAAATAATATCATCAACATACAATAATAAGATAAGAATACCTAAAGAAGAACGATGAATAAACATAGACGGATTAGTTTTACTACAAACAAAACCTTGGGTGAGAAGAAATGTACTAAAGCGATGAAACCAAGCACGTGGTGCTTGGTTTAGACCATAAATGGCTTTAGTTAATTTACAAACATGACGTGGATAATCTGAATGGGTAAAACTAGGAGGTTGTTTCATGAAGACTTCCTCATTAAGAATACCATGAACAAAAACATTTTTAACATCAAGTTGTCGAATTGACCAACCAAAGGAAATAGCAAGAGAAAGAACTATATGTATTGTAGTTGGCCGAACAACAGGACCAAAAGTCTCATGATAATCAAGACCTGGTTGCTGGTAAAAACCTTGTGCGACAAAGGCGGTATTTATCGCCATAAGGAACGAGCAACCAAATTATATTTTCTAAAAGTGCATTGAATTCATCAGCCATTGCTTGCTGCCATTTCAAATTTTTGACAGCCTAGGAGAAACAAGTTGGTTTAATTTTGTTGGAATTCTACCCTCCTGAACTCTTCAAAGGAACACGTACTAACAACTAGTTTGTGTTTGCTTGAAAAACTTTAACAGTAATTAATTTGAATAGCACTTTGTATTATTTGTAAATTTCAAGTAATACAAAGATTATAACGCTTTAGCTCTCAAGGAATTATAAACTCTAATTCCTTCTACTCAAGACAAAAAACTACTCCCTAGTTTTCTATCTTCTCAATGCTTTTCAAGTACTATAACTTGTCAAGCAACTCTACTACCTAGATTGTAAACAAGACTCTTGAATACAATCTTTACAACTTTATCACTCAACTCGCAGCACTCAAAAGAATTTAACAAAACTCTCTCAACCCTCTTGATCGTGTTTTGAAGTTCTCTCTTTTTAAGTGCGCAAGTTTTTATGATCCAAATAGCTCTCTATTTATAAATCAGAAATTCAACCAATCCTTGTATAAATCAACTTGTATTTGTCTTCTACAAATCCTTGTTGACTTCTACTTGGTCTTTTACTCCAAACCTTATTGTACTCAAATTTGTTTTCAATAGTTTTCCTTAACCAAGTAAACTACTATAAACAAAAACGTACATATAAGTTTCCATATATAACTAAGCACTCCACGTACGCCGCCACTTGCATACCTGCTGCATTATTTTACTGGAACATGTTGCGTTACCTGTTCAATATAATTTTGCCATATTCAAAATCTCAAGATTAACAAATTCCCCCTTTTTGACTATGGAAAATAATCATCTTCCATTTGAATAGGTACACAATACATCAATCAACATATAGAACACTTTAATTTCATCTACACAACTGCAGGCTGCTTCCCCCTTTTGCCATTAGCCAAAAATTGAAAACCAAAGTTCATATGCATACTAAAAGAGAGCATCAGACAAAGTCATTAGTAACATCAAGAGTTAGACATCAAACCAAAATACATACAAAAATAGTAATGTCTACTTCAGTCTTTAACTAGTCAAGAACAAAAAATTATAAGACAATGCATATATGAGGATTGATTAAACAGAGGGTGCCATAGAGGTGGAAGAGTTTGAGGATCCCTTGGTTAGCAACCCCATGATACTTTGTAGATGCCAAGAATTCACTTCTATTTCTTGATGTAACGCAGCCTGAGTTTGAGTGAGTTCTTCTTTAATCCTGCAGTTCTCAACAATCAATTCCTCACGTTCCAATTTATGACCAATCTGAATCTGTTCCATTTCTAATGAGTGAGCCTTTTTTAATGCTTCCATCTCCTTTTCTACAGCAGTGAGAGAGGCCCTTAACCGTTGAGTTTTCACATCAACCCTTTAGGCGTACCAGGCATGTTCATGTAATCCACCTCCCCCATAACATCAGAAATGGTTTGAATCTGCCACTTCTTTACAGGCACACAAAAATGTTCAAATACTTGTCCCAACCAGAATCCATAAGCCAAACCCCTTTTCTTTTTATCAAGCTTGGACAAACTATGTATATGACTCATTATTAAAATCGGCAAGTTTATTTGCGTCCTAGACAATAGTAATTCCATAAGAGTAAGATCCAAGTAACATGCTTCAGTCCTTTTTTGCTTTCTTGGCAGAATAATTTTATGAACTACGTTAAACAACAACTGATGTAAACGTAACATACATCCCTTTTCAACACTACAATATTCAGATACAGTAGGATCATTTGAGAATCGCCTCCATATGTCAAGTTGAGAGGTGTTACCCTCTAAAGGAGGCCAATCCTTCTTGACATAGTGACCCCATCCCCTGTTAGGTATCCTAAGTATTGAAGACAGAGTCTCAGAAGTAAGTGTAAAAGAGACATCACAAACTGTACTTGTAATTGACGACGCAGTTCCTGTTGCATTAATATAAAATTCCCTGGTTTCTACTCTACCCATTTTACGCCTAAAGGATCCCTGAAGCATCAGTTCTGTCCACCCTTGATCTTGTAAAATAGTCACCAACTCATCCATGTCACCACCCCCAAAACCAGAAATTACTCTCCCCCTAATCACACTCCTCTTCTTAAAGGCTAATACTCTCACAGAGTAATCACTATCATCTGAATCCTGAGATTTTGATTTGGATGAAATTTTTTTCTTTTTCTGACTATTCACTGTATCTGCTACAAAGGTTAAAGATGATGGAGACTTACGCTTTCTTGTGCGATTTTTCTTGGTCGACTGAGACAAAATCTCTACATCTCGAGTATGTTGTACAGATCTAGTTACTCGTGTTGGAACCTTCGCTGGTAGAAAAGAGTGAGATTCTTCTTGAGTTTCAGGAAGAATCGCAGCAAGAGGATTGCAAGAAGACAAACTTCGTTTGGAACAAGTTCGGATTTGGGAAAGCATTTCAAGCAAAGTGATTATTTTCATCATCGGAACTATTTACCCGGTCTTGTGAAGAAAACAAATGTTCCCCCTCACTTTGTGTACTCATATTCCCTTTCTCCAACCTTTGACTTTTCTCTTCCCCCTGAACTGGTGCATCTTCCATAAGAGAACATCGAGTTACGCCGGTCAAATCGATGTAAAGAACAGCAGGTAAGGCGTGTAAGCATTCTTGATTATCAAAGGGGATTATGGCTAGTGAGAGATTTGAAGACATGGCCATTTTTCTCAACAGACACAGTGTGAATTTTGGGATTTCAAAGGTTTGGGAGAGAATGAGAGCAATCGGGAAAGAAGGAGAGAAGGAACTGGGTTTTAAGAAGAATTATAGGGAAGTGTAAAGGGTTTTTTCTGAGAATAGGAACAAGTATGATTTGAAAGGTTTTTGCAGGTTTTGATTTGGCGGTTGTAATTTGTGATGATTTTTTTTTTAAAAAATAAAAAAATTTAAAGGAACGGAACCCAATGCATTGGTCTTATAATTTTAGTCTATCTTAGTCAAGGAGAGTAGACATACCTTTAAGCATGCAAAGATGATTTTGAGAGTCCAATTCCTTCAGCTTCTAATTTCTTAGTTTATCTTCATCATTCCTAGCTCCATCCTGTTCCTTTCAAAGTGTTCCCTTGCTAGTGCCTTTGTAAAGATGTCCGCGATTTGTTCTTCCGTAGTACAAAAGTTCATAGAGATTAAACCTTTCTCCACATTGTCTCTAAGAAAGTGATGACGAATGTTAATGTGTTTAGTTCTCTTATGTTGTACCAAATTTTTTGCAATGTTGATTGCACTAGTATTATCGCAGAAAATTGGAACTTGTTCAATTTTGAGACCGAAATCACTAAGTTGTTGCTTAATCCATAGAAGTTGAGCGCAACATGACGCAGTTGCTACGTACTCAGCCTCAGCAGTAAATAGTGCAACTGAGTTTTGTTTCTTTGATCCCCATGAGATGAGACACGATCCTAGAAAGTGAGCCATTCCCGTAGTGCTTTTTTATCACCCAAGTATCCAGTATAATCAGCATCCGCATATCCAACTAAATCAAAGTTGCTTCCTTTTGGGTACCAAAGTCCTAAATCAGAGGTTCCTTTTTGATATTTGAGAATTCTCTTGACTGCCTGAATATGTGATTCTTTAGGATTAGTTTGAAAGCGAGCACATAATCCTACACTAAACACAATATCAGGTCGACTAGCAGTAAGATACAAAAGTGAACCAATCATGCCTCTATACAGTTTTTGTTCAATAGTAGAACCTGTTCCTTCAAGGTCTAACTTAGTGGCAGGAGCTATTGGAGTATCAATTGGTTTAGCATCGTCCATTTTAAACCTTTTAAGCAATTCTTTGACATATTTTTGTTATGAATCCATGTACCTCCAGGTGTTTGTTTTATTTGAAGCCCAAGGAAGTAGTTTAATTCACCCATCATACTCATTTCAAACTCATTGCTCATAAGATTTGCAAATTCTTTTGTGAGACTCTTATTTGTTGCTCCAAATATGATATCGTCAACATAGATTTGCACGATCAGGAGACCCTTTTCTTTATTCTTGAAAAAGAGTGTATTGTCAATTTTACCTCTTGAATATCCATGACTTGAAAGAAATTTTGACAATCTGTCATACCATGCCCTTGGAGCTTGTTTTAACCCGTAGAGAGCTTTGTCAAGCTTATAGACATGATCAGGGAAGTCATTATTCTCGAAGCCAGGGGGTTGTTTAACAAACACCTCTTCCTGTAATAGCCCATTTAAAAAAGCACTTTTGACATCCATCTGATACAATGTGAACTCCATGTGAGATGCGAAAGCTATAAGCAATCTGATTGCTTCTGTTCTTGCCACGGGTGCAAAAGTTTCATCATAATCTATCCCCTCTTCATGATTATATCCTTGAACAACCAACCTAGCTTTGTTCCTGATTATGGTACCATGTTCATCTAACTTGTTCCTAAACACCCATTTAGTTCCAATCATAGTTCTGTTTGAGGGCTTAGGTACTAGATGCCATATTTTACTCCTTTCAAATTGATGTAATTCTTCTTCCATGGCTATAATCCAATCTGCATCTTGAAGGGCTTCACTTATTTTCTTTGGTTCTACCATGGATAGGAATGCACTATGCGCGTAGTGATTCTTCATTCCTGATCCGGTGGTAATTCCTGAAGAAAGATTAGTGAGCAGGTTTCCCAATGGGTGTGATCCTTGGTATTTGTACTCTTTTAGGATAGGATTTGGTCTTTCCCTCTCTTGCTCTTCATTAGTATCTGGTTGGTTTTCATCAGTATCAACTCCCTCATCAGAATTCACTTGAGTTTCAGTATATTCTCTGTTTGTTGTGTCAGAGGAACAGGTTTCTTGGACCTGCTCCTGGTTAGAGACAGTATGTTCTTCAGTTGATGTTTTACTGACCAGCACATCTTCATTAGATATATTGTTGCTTTCATCGAAAATAACATGGACACTCTCTTCTACACACATGGTTCTTTTGTTAAGTACCCTATAAGCTTTACTATGTGTAGAATATCCAAGAAAGATTCCGTTGTCACTCCTGGCATCAAATTTTCCAAGCAGATTTTTCCATTGTTATGAATAAAACACTTGCATCCAAATACTCTAAGATGAGAGATGTTGGGCTTTCTGCCTTTTAATAATTCATATGGAGTTTTTTCTAACAAGGGTCTGGTCATGCAGCGATTTATGGTGTAGCAAGCAGTGTTTATTGCTTCTGCGCAGAATTGATTTGTGATTTTACTTGCAATCATCATAGTTCTAGCCATTTCTTGAAAAGTTCTGTTCTTTCTCTCTACCACACCGTTTTGCTGAGGGGTTCTGGGGGCAGAGAAGTTATGATCAACCCCATGATAATCACAATATTAGGCAAATTTTGAGTTTTCAAATTCAGTTCCATGATCTGATCTGATTGCCTTTAATTGTTTCCCATATTTTCTTTGAATTTTTCTCATCAGTGAATAGAAAGCCTCAAAGGCATCATCTTTTGCTGCAAGAAATAGTGTCCAGGTGTACCTAGTGTAATCATCCACTAAGACAAACACATATCTTTTCCCCACTCTACTTTGAACCCTCATTGGTCCACATAAATCCATGTGAATTAGTTCTAAGGAACAAGTTGAGCTTACTATCTGTTTGGGCTTAAAATAATAATGATTTTATCTGTTTCCCTATAGTACATGCTTCACATACCTTATCCTTCTTGAATTTATTTTTAGGCAGTCCTATAACTAAATCCTTGGTGATAAGTTTGTTTAATTGAACTTGGCTAGCATGACCCAACCGTTTATGCCATAGCAAGGGATCTTTTTCCAACACACTTAAACACACTAAATTTTTGTCAGAGATAGTTGAGGTATCTACAGTGTAGACATGTTTATCTCTTTTTCCAGTTAACACTAATTTTTGTGTGTTTAGATTGATTACTTCAACACCAGCGGATCGAAAGATTACCTTGTTTCCTTTGTCACACAATTGAGATATGCTGAGTAAATTGTGTCTAAGTCCTTCCACATAGTATACTTTATCAATTGAATGTTCATCAGATCTTCCAATCTTTCCACAGCCTTTGATTTGACCCTTTTTTCCACCACCAAAAGCAACCATACCTCTTTTTCCGTCTTCTAGTGAGAGAAACAATGTCTTATTCACTGTCATGTGTCTTGAGCAAGCACTATCCATGTACCACTGCTGCTTGCTTTCTCTCACTTCTTCCTGAAGAATTAGAGGTTAGATTTAGGAACCCAGATTAGCTTGGGTTCTTTGTTTTGATCAAAAGGGTGAATAAGATTTCTACGAGCCCATTTGGGCAGACTGTTTTTTCTGGGAATGTACCTGTTCCTCTGAACAGTTTTATAGGTTCTTTTTGAATTATTTTCTTTAGTGGCAATTTTGTATTTAGGACAATATTGTTTAGAATGACCAGAGTTACCACAAACAATACAAAACGTAGGATTTCCATTTATGGGTTGTTCATATCCTATTCCGATTTTGATGTTCCTATTGTTGTTTCCTAGATGTGTTGCTATCATGGAGGATCTTGTCCATTTATTTGCTCTTTCTAGATCACTTCTTACTCTAGTCAATTCAAGATTCATTCTCTTACAGTTTTCCTTTTCTAGCCGTAAAGTTTTTTTGAGTTTGTCAACCTCAAGCTTTTGGTCAGGCAGTTCACCTTCTTTTTCTTTGCCAAGAACTTTTAATTTTGAATTCTTAGTTCTTAGTTCCAGATTTTGGGTTTCAAGTTTCTTGATTTTTTATTGAAGGTCGAGTTTGTTTTTATTGAGATCAATATGCTCAAACTTTAAGCTAGATAGGGAAGCAAGTAGTTGGCTTTTGGTGTTAAAAAGTTCTTGAATTGTGTCTATGGATGCAAGCAATAGAAGTGAGAGCTTTTTCTTGGAGAACTTTACTAGCTTATCTTTTAGGTTAAGAAGGTTTACCTCAGTTTCTTCAGAGTCTGATTCAGGTTCAGCGCCTGATTCTTCTATCGCCATCAAGGCAAGGTCTTCAACATCTTCATCCATGTCCGAAGAACCTGTTCCCCAGGTTGCATACATTGCTTGTTCTTTTTCTTTGTTCTTCTTTTTGTTGAGGAGTTCCTTCCTTTCTTTTTCAGCCTTTTCTTTTTTCCATTCTAATTTCCACATTGGGTAGTCCTTTATCTGATGATTTGTCTTCCCACACTTAAAACAACCTCCGTTTTGTGATCGTTCAGGATTTTTTTCTTTCAAGGGCGGTGATTTCTTGGTAGAGTTTAATCCCCTTTTAAAGAGTTTCTTGAAGTTCCTACTTATCAGAGCCAGATCATCGTCATCTATGTCAGATTCATCACTTTCAGTTGCTTTAAGACCAAGAACTTTTTCTTTATTTCCTTCACCTCTTTTGTCAACATTCATCTCATAAGTTTTGAGATCCCCAACTAATTCATCTAATGACATGTTAGTTAGGTCCTTAGTTTCTCTAATGGCAGTGACTTTTATTTCCCAAGACCTAGGCAAAATCCTAAGTACTTTGTCAACTTGTTCCTCAGTGGTATATACTTTACCCAATGAGATTAGTTTGTTTACCACAGTAGTGAATCTGGTGATCATATCTTGAAGAGATTCTCCGGATTTCATCTTAAAGGCTTCATATTCTAAACACAAACTAGCAATCCTGAATTTTCAGTCTTGAGTTGTACCCTCATGAGCGTTTTGTAGGGTATCCCATATTTTTTTAGCAGAGGTACAACTTGAGATACAGTTAAATTCATCAGGTCCTAGTCCACATACAAGAATACACTTAGCTTTTGCATTCTTTCCTAGCATCTTGTATTCTGCTTCATTATATGTATCTGCGGGTTTAGGTTCTTTATTTCCTTCATTATCTGTAATAGTAGGAATTAGTGGTCCCTTAGTAATTCTCACTCATAATTCGTAGTCTTCAGCTTGAATGAAGTCTTCCATCCTTGCCTTCCACCACGAGTAGTATTGTCCATTAAATAATGGAGGTCTGTTGATGTGTTTCCCCTTACCGTGTCCGAATAGAGGTGTAGAACTTATGTCGATCTTATCTTGAGTTGTTAGACTCTCTAAAGATAACCTTGCTCTGATACCACTTGTTGGAATTCTACCATCCTGAACTCTTCAAAGGAACACGTACTAACAACTAGTTTGTGTTTGCTTGAAAAACTTTAATAGTAATTAATTTGAACAGCACTTTGTATTATTTGTAAATTTCAAGTAATACAAAGATTACAACGTTTTAGCTATCAAGGAATTATAAACTCTAATTTCTTCTACTCAAGACAAAAAACTACTCCCTAGTTTTCTATCTTCTCAATGCTTTTCAAGTACTATAACTTGTCAAGCAACTCTACTACCTAGATTGTAAACAAGACTCTTGAATACAATCTTTACAACTTTATCACTCAACTCGCAGCACTCAAAAGAATTTAACAAAACTCTCTCAACCCTCTTGATCGTGTTTTGAAGTTCTCTCTTCGTAAGTACGCAAGTTTTTCTGATCCAAATAGCTCTCTATTTATAAATCAGAAATTCAACCAATCCTTGTATAAATTAACTTGTATTTGTCTTCTACAAATCCTTGTTGACTTCTACTTGGTCTTTTACTCCAAACCTTATTGTACTCAAATTTGTTTTCAATAGTTTTCCTTAACCAAGTAAACTACTATAAACAAAAACATACATATAAGTTTCCATATATAACTAAGCACTCCACGTACGCTGCCACTTGCATATCCGCTGCATTATTTCACTGGAACATGTTGCATTACCTGTTCAATACAATTTTGCCATATTCAAAATCTCAAGATTAACAAATTTCATGAGTTGTATTTAAGGAAAGCAAATGACGAGGCTTAGTGATACCAGATTTCAAATGGGTTTGCATTGGATGATTGAGATGAGAGGGAGATGTGGGCAGATTGCTACTCAAAGGCGACAAACGCAATTGCCTATATTATCTAATTTAGGCTTTCAATAATATGTCGTATTTGTGGATGATTTTTCTCGTTTTACTTGGCTCTATCCTATGAAAAAAAAGTTTAAGGTTTTCGCACACTTTTGTGCTTATCAAAAATTGGTTGAAAATCTTTTTAATAGTAAAATCAAAGCCTTCCAAAGTGAAAGGGGTGGAGAATTTGATAATAAATCCATGTTATTATACTTTTCTAATTCAGGCATTGCTTTTCGCAAATCATGTCCAGACACTCCTCAACAGAATGGTGTTGCTGAACGAACACATAAACACATAATTGAAATTGTGCAAACTATTCTCACCAAGTCAAAACTTCCTTCTTAATTTTGGGTTGATGTTGCCTTTTATCTTGTTTACACTATTAACCGTCTATCTACTCCTAGTTTTAATGGAATTTCTCCCTTTGAAAAGTTTTTTGGGAAACCATCAGATTATACATTTCTCTAAGTGTTTGGATGTGAGTGTTTTCCGAATATATCTGCTCGTGTTTCTCATAAGCTTGCCCCCGGTTTTATCCAATGTGTGTTTTTAGGATATGCTCCTAATAATAAAGGGTATCATTGTCTAGATCCTAAAACTAGTCGTGTTTATATTAGTCGACACGTGCTCTTTCATGAATTAAGATTTTCATATTTAGAGTTCTTTAATCCAAGTGACACTCAAATCTCTCTTCCTTCTTCTTCCGACCCACTCGTTGTCATGTCACCTTTACATTTTACCCCCACTATCACATCTTCATCTTCGTGTCATATATCTCCGACAACTTCTTCTCCTTCGATTTTCTCGTCTATATGCAACAGTCCTTTTAATGAATCAAATTTAATTGTTCCTCATCCTCCTTCCAGTGTTCCTATTTCATCCACTAGTGTTCCTCATATTTTATCCCCCTCGACTACCCCTACAGTGAATAATTTATAAAAGGGAAGAACTACAATGATCAACTAAATTGAAAGATAAACGTTGAGGTTTTCCAAGACAACAAGAGACATAACCATTGCTAAAGGAATTGAGCAAACTAATTAAGTTAATTTTCCTAAGACTATCTAGGACACGAGCACCACAATAGCCGAGACGGCGGTGCTATATATCTCATGGTTGGCTCAAAGCAACAAAAGCACGAGCAATGGAATGAGCAGATGAAGAGGAAACTGGATAAACTTCACCTTTACTGGAAGCCTTGAGAAGAGGTTGACCCGTGACTTTGTCCTTAATAGAGTCAGACGAAGAGTCAAAAGTTACGTAACAATTATTGTCAGCACATAACCTTCTAACAGAAATTAAATTATGACTAAGATTAGGGACATGAAAGGTGGAGTGCCAAAGTAAAGGACGAGATGTTGCAGGTATTTGACAATATCCAATTTTATTAATATCAATCAAAGCGCCATTTCCAACTAAAACACGATCACAACCATTGTAAGAGGATGTATCTAAGAAATTACCTTCAGATGGGGTCATATGAGTAGAGGCAGCCGAGTCAAGGTGCCAGGTAGCATCATTTGTTTCACCAACCGACATAGTCGCAAAAGACTAAGAGAGATCATTAGCAACAAAAGCATGATTGAAACGATTTGAACATTGCAAAGATTGTTGGCCATAGAACCACAAATTTGACAAATAAGAGTCGAAGGATGGGAATCTAAAACTCTCGAGGATGGAGAACATCTATTGGCGGACTGTGAGCCATAAGAGACAAGAGAAGAACTATCAATACCTAATGTGATTTGTCCAGAGTTGTTGCGAGGAAAGTTATTTGTCGTAGATCCTTGATGTTGTTGAAATCTGCCAGATGATCCACGACCTCGACCTCTAGAAAAATAAGTATGACCCATGTCGCACCCTCCTTGATATGAATGAGTTGTACTTGAAGAGTTTGAATGTATATTCTGAGCAGCGAATGCTTGCGGAAGAGATGGTGGATTAGGATCTTTAAAGCGCTGCAAACGTTGTTCATGTAGTAACAACTTAGAAAGAAGGTCCTCAAGTGTCAATTGTCTAGGTAAATGAGTGATAATGCCAACTAACGTGTCATATTCTTTTCCTAGGCCAAGCAATACATGATCAATTAAGTCTTGATTTGAAATCGGTGAATTAATAGCTGCTAAGGAATCTGCATTTGTTTTGCATCCCTCAGATATTGATCAATAGATATAGAGTATGCTTTACGTAGGGTGGTGAGTTGTCATTTCAAGTCAAGTAATTTTGCTTGACTAGCATCCATGTAACGACGATTTAAAGACAACCAAACATCATGAGACGCAGACAAAAGATGGACTCAACAAGAACCTCTCATGATAAGGTAGCAAAAATCCATTATGTGACACTTTGATCTACTTGCAGCCATGAGCGGTAGTTGGGATTAGGCTGCTGATTCCCGGAAGAATCACAAATTAATGGACTTGGAGGTATAAAAGAGTCATCAACAAATCCAAGTAAATCACGAGAAATCAAAAGAGAGGTAAATTGATTTTGCCACGTCAAATAGTCTTCGACAAATTGAAGTTTAATTGTAACGAGATTCATAATATTTGGTGCATCAAGAGATGCTGAAGAAGAAAACATGGGAGAAAAGATGGGATCAAAATTAGTAGAGCATGGAGAAGCAAAAGGTAAGCCACTAGTACTACCACGAGATGCAGATAGCGCTTGCCGAGATAAAGAAGTAGTCTGCGTTACATATATTTATGACAAGGATACTAGAATCCTAGATATACTACAAGTCCTAGTTATATATGTAACGACCCGTTTAGTCGTTTTGAGCAACAGACTTCAATTCTGGAAAAACTGGCAGAAGCGACGGACCCCACGACGGAACGTCATGGGCACGACGGACCGTCGAGGGTGTCTCGACTCAAAACACTTAGAAAATCTGAAATTGGGTACTGAGGATCAACTCTCTGAACTTTGTGACGGAATGGCAGGACGGACCGTCACAGGTGTGACGGACCGTCGTAGACCCTTGGTGGAAATTTGGGTCTCTGAACTCTGCGACGACCTGCAGGACGGACCGTCGCAGGCACGACGGCCCGTCACAGGTTGCGCCAATCCCAGGCAGAGTCGGATTTCTGGTGGAGTTTTAAGGGACGTTTTTGGACTATTCTTTCCTTAATTATAGGCTTCGTGGGTTTATATTAATAACTCATATTCTTGAGGGTTAAAAGAGGTAACCCTAAGCTAATTAGTGGGGTATTATTGCCACCTTTTATTCTTAATTATATACTAATTAGGGTAAAAGAAAGAGGGTTGAATAAGAAAAATAGAAAGAACAAAGAGAGAGAGAAAAAGAGAGAGAGAAACGATCGAGAAGAGGAGGAAAAACGCCAAGCTTTGAGGATTAACTTGCTTGATTTCAATTCTTCGGTGGAGGTAGGTTATGGTTTTCATGCTTTCATAGTAAACTCTTAATAGAGAATGATATGTATTGGTAGTATTGTAAACCCTACTATATGCTTAATTGTATGTTGCATGAATATGATTATGTGATTGTGATAAGTTAAGTATGATGAAAATATTGAATCCCAAATCTTGAAAAGAAACTTGAACATACATTATTAATGATGATGCCTTGGTATAGAAGAAGGCGTGATGAATTAAAGTTATGGGATTGATGATGCCTTGGTATGGAGAAGGCTTGATGATTTACAAAATGATATTATGAGGGAGCGGAGTGTCACGTGCCGACACATGTAGGGGATCGGGTGTCACGAACCGACACGTAGAATTAGGGGATCGGGTGTCACGAACCGACACGTAGAATTAGGGGATCGGGTGTCACGAACCGACACGTAGAATTAGGGGATCGGGTGTCACGAACCGACACATAGAATTAGGGGATCGGGTGTCACGAACCGACACGTAGATTTAGGGGATCAGAGTGTCACGTACCGACACAAGAGGAATAATGAATTATGAGGGAGCGGAGTGTCACGTACCGACACAAGAGAAATAAAGATAATGAATCTTGAAAGATGTTAATATACTCAATCTAATGAACATAATTCCCAAATGAGTATGGTGTTGAGGCTTGAGCCCTCATGGATGAACTTGATGGTACTTATTGATGATTATAGTACTTGTTGTTGTTACGTGTTGAGTTTTATAGTTGATTTACGATATTACTTGATATATACTGTTCCCTATTTTGAGTTGGCCGATGATATCTACTCAGTACCCGTGTTTTGTACTGACCCCTACTTTTATTGTTTTCTTCTTGTTTAATTATGGAGTGCAGCAAACGTGCCGTCATCTTCGACTCAACAGTAATTCAAGCCAGTCTTGGTCACACCGGATCTTCAGGGTGAGCTAACACTTCTAGCTTGGACTGGATCTCCTCCGTCATGTCTTGATGCCTTGAACCTCCGGCACGGACTAGCTTCTTATGTATTTTTAGCTTTTAGAATACTCTTAGTTTAGTCATTTGATTGTAGATGTTCTTGTGGTGATGACTTCCAGATTCTGGGGATAATGATAAGTTTTTGAGTTATAGAAGTCGATTATTGATTTTTATTAATGAGTTTAAGTCTTCTGCATTACTTTTGTTGTTATTACATTGAAATGTTAAGGTTAGATTGGTTGGTTCGCTCACATAGGAGGGTAAGTGTGGGTGCCAGTCGCAACCCGGTTTGGGTCGTGACAAACTTGGTATCAGAGCATTAGGTTCGTTGGTCTCATCACACAAGAACAGGTCTAGTAGAGTCTTGAGGAACAGTAGGGGGACGCCTTTACTTTTCCTTGAGAGGCTATAAGACTTTAGGAAAATTTCAATCTTTCATTCTTTCTTTCATGCTACTACTTGAGTCCAATTGGTATCTAGGCGATACGAATTGGTATCTGACCATCTTCACTCTATTTCGCAGATGGTTAGAACTAGAGCAACGACTACGCCAACACCAACACCGGCCAGACAAGAAACAACTGAGTCAGCCACTGGGGCTGTGGCTCGAGGAAGAACAACGGCAAGAGGCCGTGGTAGAGGTCGTGGGAGGACGTCCTCTAGAGGAAGAGGACGAGCACCTAGCCCATCTGATACTAGGGCAGTGACTCCTCCACCGACTGAGGAAGTGATAAGAGAGGGGGAGGATGGGGTGAATGAACAAGTGCAAAATGAGGAAATGCCACCCCAACCTACCCCAGAGATGATCAATCAGGTTCTGGCTTATCTTAGTGGATTATCTGATCAGGGCCAGACACCCCCAGTTTTCTCTGCACCAGCACCTCAGGCTCCGGAGGTACAACATGCGGCTACTATGGCTCCCCGCATGGATGTTCCATTGGAAATAGGCACATTTCCACGTCTGACTACTGGGCCTATAATGACAAGTGATCAGCATGATTTTTTCAGTAAGTTATTGAAATTGAAACCTCCAGTCTTCAAAGGTGCGGAATCTGAGGATGCTTACGATTTTCTGGTTGACTGTCATGAGCTACTACACAAGATGGGTATAGTAGAACGGTTTGGTGTGGAGTTTGTGACTTATCAGTTTCAAGGAAACGCCAAAATATGGTGGCGGTCACATATCGAGTGTCAACCAATAGAGGCACCACCTATGACTTGGGCCTCATTCTCTAGTTTGTTTATGGAGAAGTATATACCCCGGACTTTGAGGGATAGGAAAAGGGATGAGTTCCTGAGCCTAGAGCAAGGTAGGATGTCGGTTAATGCTTATGAGGCTAAGTTCCGTGCACTATCCAGATATGCCACTCAACTCTGTTTCAGTCCTCAAGAGCGGATTCGCCGGTTTGTGAAGGGGTTGAGGTCAGAATTGTGGATTTCGGCCTTACAGGTAGCGGCAACGGCAACATCCTTCCAAGAAGTGGTAGACTTTGTGATAGAAATGGAAGGAGTGAAGCCAGACAACTTCACCACGACATCGACATCAAAGAGGTTTCGAAAGGGAGGTGAGTTTAAGGGTTCTTACTCTAGAGGACAAGGTTCCGGAGGTTACTCGGCTCGACCCATTCAGTCTTCACTACAGACTGTAGTTGGGGGTCCACCTCAGACCGGTCAACACTTCTCCGAGGGGCCTATGAGTGACTCCAGAGAATGTTATGGATGTGGGGAGATTGGACATATTAGGAGAAATTGTCCCGGACCAAGTTATAAACCTCCAATAGCTAGAGGTAGGGGTGGTCATGGTAGAGGTCGTTATTCTGGAGGACGTGGTGGTCGAGGCAATGGTGGTCACCAAAACGGCAGAGGTAATGGGCAAACTGGGGCCACTACATCACAACATGGTAGGGGCAATGGACAGACAAATGATAGGGCCCATTGTTACGCTTTCCCTGGGCGGTCTGAAGCGGAGGCATCTGATGCTGTCATCACAGGTAATCTTCTTGTTTGTGATTGCATGGCTTCCGTATTGTTTGATCCTGGATCCACGTTTTCTTATGTATCTTCCTCATTTGCTAATGGTCTAAATTTACATTGTGAATTTCTTGATATGCCTATTCGTGTTTCTACTCCGGTGGGTGAGTCTGTGGTAGTTGAAAAGGTGTATAGGTCTTGTCTGGTGAACTTTGTGGGGAGCAACACCTATGTAGATTTGGTTATCTTAGAAATGGACGATTTTGATGTGATTCTGGGTATGACTTGGCTTTCTCCGCAATTTGCAATCTTGGATTGTAATGCTAAAACGGTGATGTTAGCCAAGCCTGGGACAGACCCGTTAGTGTGGGAGGGTGACTACACTTCCAATCCGGTCCGCATCGTCTCCTTTCTTCGTGCTAAGAAAATGATTAGTAAAGGGTGTTTAGCTTTCTTGGCACATCTCAAGGATGACACTACCCAAGTACCTTCGATTGAGTCGGTTTCGGTAGTTCGTGAGTTTCTGGATGTGTTCCCTGCGGATCTTCCTGGTATGCCACCGGATAGGGATATTGACTTCTATATTGATCTTGAACCCGGTACTCGCCCCATTTCTATACCCCCTTATAGAATGGCTCCCGCGGAGTTAAGAGAGTTAAAAGCACAACTTCAAGAGTTATTGAACAAAGGCTTCATTAGACCAAGTGCATCTCCTTGGGGTGCTCCGGTTTTGTTTGTAAAGAAGAAGGATGGGAGTTTTCGGATGTGCATAGACTACAGACAACTGAATAAAGTAACTATTAAGAACAAGTACCCTCTTCCCCGCATTGATGACTTGTTCGATCAGTTACAAGGTGTTTGTGTCTTCTCTAAGATTGATTTGCGATCCGGTTATCATCAATTGAAAATACGGGCAACGGATGTGCCAAAGACTGCTTTTCGAACGAGGTATGGGCATTACGAATTTGTAGTGATGTCTTTTGGTCTAACGAATGCCCCTGCTGCGTTCATGAGCTTGATGAACGGGATTTTTAAACCATATTTGGACCTCTTCGTGATCGTGTTTATTGATGATATATTAGTATACTCAAAGAGCAAGAAGGAACATGAAGTGCATTTCAGAATGGTATTGGAAATGTTGAGGGAGAAAAAGCTTTATGCCAAGTTCTCTAAGTGTGAGTTTTGGCTAGATGCAGTGTCATTCTTGGGACACGTGGTTTCTAAGGATGGAGTGATGGTGGATCCTTCTAAGGTTGAGACAGTGAAGAATTGGGTGAGACCTACTAATGTGTCAGAAATAAGGAGCTTTGTAGGGTTAGCTAGCTACTACCGTCGATTTGTCAAGGGATTCTCTTCTATTGCTTCCCAATTGACGAACTTGACTAAGTAGAATGTTCCATTTGTATGGTCAGATGAGTGTGAGGAAAGATTTCAGAAGCTCAACACTTTGTTGACTACCGCACCTATCCTTACCTTACCAGTAGAGGGTAAGAACTTCATTGTTTATTGTGATGCATCCTATTCGGGTTTGGGTGCAGTACTAATGCAAGAGAAGAGTGTGATTGCTTATGCTTCGAGGCAATTGAAAGTGCATGAACGTAACTATCCAACCCACGATTTGGAATTGGCTGCGGTAGTGTTTGCATTAAAGCAATGGAGACACTATTTATATGGGGTTAAGTGTGAGGTCTATACGGATCATCGTAGCCTACAGTATGTCTTTACTCAGAAAGATTTGAACTTGAGACAGAGAAGATGGATGGAACTACTGAAGGACTACGACATCACCATTTTGTATCATCCGGGGAAGGCGAATGTTGTAGCGGACGCTTTAAGTAGGAAAGCGGGAAGCATGGGAAGTCTGGCTCACTTGCAAGCCTCTAGACGCCCATTAGCTAGAGAGATTCAGACTCTAGCTAACGACTTGATGAGATTAGAAGTAAATGACAAGGGAGGATTGTTGGCTTCTGTGGAGTCAAGATCTTCTTTTCTTGACCAAATTAAGGGAAAACAGTTTGATGATGAGAAACTAAGAAGAATTCAAGATAAAGTATTGCAAGGGGAGGCTAAGGAAGCACAAATCGATGAGGAAGGTGTTTTGAGAATCAAGGGAAGAGTATGTGTACCCCGCGTCGATGATTTGATCAACACTATTCTGACAGAGGCTCATAGTTCAAGGTATTCTATACATCCGGGTGCAACCAAGATGTATCGTGACCTAAAACAACACTTTTGGTGGAGTAGAATGAAGCGTGATATTGTTGACTTTATTGCTAAGTGTCCAAACTGTCAACAAGTAAAGTATGAACACCAAAGGCCCGGAGGAACACTTCAGAGAATGCCCATTCCGGAATGGAAGTGGGAAAGAATTGCGATGGATTTTGTGGTTGGTCTTCCGAAGACAATGGGTAAGTATGACTCTATTTGGGTAATTGTCGATAGGTTAACTAAATCTGCTCATTTCATCCCGGTCAAGGTGACTTACAATGCAGAAAAGTTAGCCAAACTTTACATCTCGGAAGTGGTGCGATTGCATGGGGTTCCACTATCCATCATATCAGATAGAGGTACGCAGTTTACTTCTAAGTTTTGGAAAACATTGCATGCGGAATTGGGTACTAGGTTGGACCTTAGTACTGCGTTCCATCCTCAGACCGATGGCCAGTCTGAAAGGACGATTCAAGTGTTGGAGGATATGCTTCGTGCATGTGTGATAGAGTTTGGTGGTCATTGGGATAGCTTCTTACCCTTAGCGGAGTTTTCATACAATAATAGCTATCACTCAAGCATCGATATGGCTCCATTTGAAGCATTGTATGGGAGGAGATGTAGGTCTCCCATTGGTTGGTTTGATTCGTTCGAGGTTAGACCTTGGGGTACTGACCTTTTGAGGGATTCGATGGAAAAAGTGAAGTCTATTCAAGAAAAGCTTCTAGCGGCGCAAAGTAGGCAAAAAGAGTATGCAGATCGAAAGGTTAGAGACTTAGAGATCATGGAAGGTGAACAAGTCTTGTTGAAAGTTTCGCCCATGAAAGGGGTGATGCGGTTTGGAAAAAGGGGTAAACTAAGTCCAAGGTACATTGGGCCATTTGAAGTACTCAAGCGAGTAGGGGAGGTGGCTTATGAGTTAGCCTTACCCCCAGGGCTGTCCGGAGTACATCCGGTATTCCATGTGTCGATGTTGAAAAGATACCACGGGGATGGAAACTACATTATCCGTTGGGATTCAATTTTGCTTGATGAGAACTTGTCTTATGAGGAGGAGCCTGTTGCTATTTTAGATAGAGAAGTTCGCAAGTTGAGGTCAAGAGAGATTGCATCCATCAAGGTGCAATGCAAGAATCGACCGGTTGAAGAAGCCACTTGGGAGAAGGAGGCGGATATGCGAGAAAAATACCCACATCTGTTTACAGATTCAGGTACTCCTTTTCGCCCTTGTTTTCCTTCTTTTGATCGTTCGGGGACGAACGATGGGTAAATTGGTATCTAATGTAACGACCCGTTTAGTCGTTTTGAGCAACAGACTTCAATTCTGGAAAAACTGGCAGAAGCGACGGACCCCACGACGGAACGTCATGGGCACGACGGACCGTCGAGGGTGTCTCGTCTCAAAACACTTAGAAAATCTGAAATTGGGTACTGAGGATCAACTCTCTGAACTTTGTGACGGAATGGCAGGACGGACCGTCACAGGTGTGACGGACCGTCGTAGACCCTTGGTGGAAATTTGGGTCTCTGAACTCTGCGACGACCTGCAGGACGGACCGTCGCAGGCACGACGGCCCGTCACAGGTTGCGCCAATCCCAGGCAGAGTCGGATTTCTGGTGGAGTTTTAAGGGACGTTTTTGGACTATTCTTTCCTTAATTATAGGCTTCGTGGGTTTGTGTTAATAACTCATATTCTTGAGGGTTAAAAGAGGTAACCCTAAGCTAATTAGTGGGGTATTATTGCCACCTTTTATTCTTAATTATATACTAATTAGGGTAAAATAAAGAGGGTTGAATAAGAAAAATAGAAAGAACAAAGAGAGAGAGAAAAAGAGAGAGAGAACGATCGAGAAGAGGAGGAAAAACGCCAAGCTTTGAGGATTAACTTGCTTGATTTCAATTCTTCGGTGGAGGTAGGTTATGGTTTTCATGCTTTCATAGTAAACTCTTAATAGAGAATGATATGTATTGGTAGTATTGTAAACCCTACTATATGCTTAATTGTATGTTGCATGAATATGATTATGTGATTGTGATAAGTTAAGTATGATGAAAATATTGAATCCCAAATCTTGAAAAGAAACTTGAACATACATTATTAATGATGATGCCTTGGTATAGAAGAAGGCGTGATGAATTAAAGTTATGGGATTGATGATGCCTTGGTATGGAGAAGGCTTGATGATTTACAGAATGATATTATGAGGGAGCGGAGTGTCACGTGCCGACACATGTAGGGGATCGGGTGTCACGAACCGACACGTAGAATTAGGGGATCGGGTGTCATGAACCAACACGTAGAATTAGGGGATCGGGTGTCACGAACCGACACGTAGAATTAGGGGATCGGGTGTCACGAACCGACACGTAGATTTAGGGGATCGGAGTGTCACGTACCGACACAAGAGGAATAATGAATCATGAGGGAGCGGAGTGTCATGTACCGACACAAGAGAAATAAAGATAATGAATCTTGAAAGATGTTAATATACTCAATCTAATGAACATAATTCCCAAATGAGTATGGTGTTGAGGCTTGAGCCCTCATGGATGAACTTGATGGTACTTATTGATGATTATAGTACTTGTTGTTGTTACGTGTTGAGTTTTATAGTTGATTTACGATATTACTTGATATATACTGTTCCCTATTTTGAGTTGGCCGATGATATCTACTCAGTACCCGTGTTTTGTACTGACCCCTACTTTTATTGTTTTCTTCTTGTTTAATTGTGGAGTGCAGCAAACGTGCCGTCATCTTCGACTCAACAGTAATTCAAGCCAGTCTTGGTCACACCGGATCTTCAGGGTGAGCTAACACTTCTAGCTTGGACTGGATCTCCTCCGTCATGTCTTGATGCCTTGAACCTCCGGCACGGACTAGCTTCTTATGTATTTTTAGCTTTTAGAATACTCTTAGTTTAGTCATTTGATTGTAGATGTTCTTGTGGTGATGACTTCCAGATTCTGGGGATAATGATAAGTTTTTGAGTTATAGAAGTCGATTATTGATTTTTATTAATGAGTTTAAGTCTTCCGCATTACTTTTGTTGTTATTACATTGAAATGTTAAGGTTAGATTGGTTGGTTCGCTCACATAGGAGGGTAAGTGTGGGTGCCAGTCGCAACCCGGTTTGGGTCGTGACAATATATCAATACACTAGACAATCCTAAGAGTCTTAATCTAATAAATATAAGAGTCTCAATACAACAAAGCTTTATAAGCTTAATCTTTTGGAAAAGGTTATGGAGAATATTTAAATTTATTTGGTTTAAGATAGATAGAGGAATGAATATGGATTTCAACTCATAAAGGGATCAACTTTAAGAAATTCGAATTAATTTGGGGGTTCCTATCCACATAGAGGTATGGGTGACAAGTTTGCGAACAGTAGGGTATAAATAGTCCCATAGTACAATGGAGGGTAAACCTAACTATTAAATGAAAGTTGAGGGATATTTTTTATCTTTCTTCCTAAAGTTTACTGCATTATATCGTTTAAATTCATTATTAGGTAAAGTCAAAAGTCTCATTTGGTGTAATCGTATCATTAATATTTCCTTCTCATTTTGTCTTTACTTATTATTTAATAATCATATTTATCCTTTAGGCCTCATTTGTTTTCATTAAAATTAAGACCTCTGAATATGAATACATGTTTGAGTATTAAAATTTGCATTAAGAGATAGATGTCTAGATTTGAATAGACATTTGAATATTAAGATGTTATCTCCAAATCTGAACACTGAATGATTATTGTTTGTTTTCAATATCTGAATGTGCATATTAAATCAAACATTTTATTAATAAAATTTTATAAGAATTCATTTCAACAAAAAATATTACGTTTTGATTTTAAAAAATTAAGATTATCAAGCATAACATAAAAAATCACAAATAAAGAGTATTTTATAGGCCTCCAATATAATATCAAAAAGTTTAATCAAGTATGATAAATACGAGTTGAAAATAATAAATAAGATATAACATAATCAACATATATACTAACACCTAACATATATCTTGGCTAATTAGGAAAACTAAAGAATTCTTATCTTTCTTTTTTGTAATGGACACTTTTACAAAATATACTAAGACATGTACTGTACAATGACCAGGGGCGGACCCACGTTGGGTCCAGGGTGTTCACCCGAACACCCTTGACAAAAAAATACACGATTTGTATAAGGTAAATTTTCTATATATCTGTAGATGCATATTTTTTGAACCCCCTCAATAACAAGTAAAAATAGATGACTCAATGGTAAGACCCTTGAATATCCCCAGGTTCGAATTATTGCAACAACATTTATTTATTTTCTTTTATAGTTTCAAGGTTTAAAGAATCAGTTCTGTATTTTCAAGCATTTTTTTATTTTTAAAACGTGCCAAAAATGTGGTTTTAAACCCAAAAAAAATTATTGGGCCTTATTTCGAAAGACTTATTTACACGCTTATATTATTCTTTTTCGAACTTCCTGAACGAAAATCTTGGATCCGCCACTGATAATGACTCTTCCCATCCAAGTCCTCTAATTTTTTCATATTTTCTTCAAATGTAGATGACTAATTTTTAATCAATAATTTCATAGCAGTAATCATCTTCTCATCAATTTTCAATTTAGACGAATAAGTTTCTTTCATCTCCATTTTTTTTCCCAACTAAAAGTGAAGATTGGGATGGAGAATTAGTAAACTCTATTATTTTGGTCACCAACTAGTTCAACAACAATAATTCATTACTGTTATCTCACAAAAAAATTTGATGATCAAAGAGTCTCAATAAAATTATTGGCTTGAGACAATTTTAATAAGAGACCTCAAATATGTATATATAGTTATTATTTTTAATTATGAATAATTTTTTTTCACTCAAAAATCTTGATGAACATCAATACACTAAAAATATTATTGCAACAAGTATTCATCACAAACACCGATACACCCCAAGAAAATTAGTGAATAGTATTTCTTTTCACTCAAAAACGTTGATGAACATCAATACACTGAAAATATTATTGCACCAAGTGTTTTTGTCAAACATCAATAAACCCCACGAAAATTATTAATATGAAAAAAATACTTATCATATGAACACTTACCAGTTCAACGGAAAAAAATTGGTGTTTGATTGAGAAAAGAGAAGAAGAAAGTTTGTAGTCAAGAGAGCAAAAGTCCGGCAAAGATCAAGAGAGCCAATACAATATTATTTTATAACTTATTAAATTAGGTTGAATGGCGTTAAGGCTCTCCTGCAAATTTGATCCGTTCAGACCTTTCAAGTCCATTAAAACACTTTTTTGGAAAAAAAATAACTTAATAAGCTGAATCTAAATAAAAATCAAGCGCACTTAATGGACTAAATCTGAATGATTAAGATTCAAATCTCCATTAAGTAAACAAATGAGGTCTTAGTCTACCTTTTCATAATATCTCTACTAAATACTCTATTTTTCTTACAAGTTTATCATTCTAATAATAATTTAAATTAAAAAATATTTATTTTACCGTTAATAAAATGATCTATAACCAGACAAACATCTACCACTTATTTTAGACCATAAATTTCAAAAATCGTTCTTTCTTTCTTAAATTTCTTGTCAAGTCAAACTACATTGAGATAAAAGAGAGTATAAAAACGTATATATAAGAAAAAAATCAACCTTGAGACTATTCACACAAGAAAAATTGAACAAAGGGAACTTCTAAAAGAGTAAAAAATTAAAAGGGCAAGTGTAAAAAATAAAAACTTTCTGCCTCACAAATATTTCTCCAAGGAAAAACTTCAAACTTTAGTCTCTTTGCATTGAAAAAGAAATTCAAACTAATACTGAAAACTAAAAAGTTTACAAGTATCAAACTGCCAATGCCGAGACGCTAGAGTTTTTGTCATCAGAAAATCACAAATAGGAACATAACCCCGAAGCACAAGTCGAAAAATCAATAATGTCATTCAAAACTGAAATGTAGAAGAAGATAAGTTCAATCTTTTCATATATTATATATAATTGGCAAAAGTTACAATATTGCATGCACCTAAAAGCAACTATTTAGTTGCGACATGGATCATAATTCCACCACCAGTGCTGGTAGATATCAGTTTGAATAACGGCTTGATAACACGAACAAGCAGAAACCCCAAAAGAGAGAGAGAAAAGAAGACAAGAAAAGGACACCTGAGTTTCAGATTACCCCAAGGGAAATCATCTTCTGCCAGCTCTATTTATCTCAAGAATGAAAGAAGGCAAAGGACGGCAAGACCTACAGATTCTAACACTAAAAGGGCATTTACAAGTAGGAAAAGGAGGTGGTAGACTGTTGTACCAAACTGGTTCAGAAAATGGTGTCAATTGTGAGCTTCCTTCTGCGCGGTGCTTTTTCCGCTATTTGCTTCTCTAGGTCCATAAAGTTGGAGCCTTTATGTGCATATAATCTCCTGAGATTTATCACAGAAAGCTCACTGAAGCTACCTACAGCTAGGTCAGCTTGCCCTAAATCGTACCTGCAAGTTTCAAACTCCTAAATAAAAATTTGCAAGCAGAATCAGTGACACACTTTCTGCATTTGAAGAAAATTAAAATAGCAAGAAAATCCAGAACTTGTATCAATATATCAACACTTCACACAGATATTGAAGTAAGCACCTAGTCCTAAACCCACCCACCAACCTCTTTAGAGGGAGGAAGGGTCTGGGACTCCTTTTTGGCAGCAAAGACATTTCGTGTCCAAACATGATACAATAAGACAGTTCAAATCAAGAGCTTCAACAATAAGGGGTAAAACCAGAAAAACAGTGATACATACGCTGGGTGAGCACCAATAAGTGCCACAGCCATCATTGTACAGTTGTGAGCAGCAGTTATGCCCCTAGGATCGTCTTCAAATACCACACACTTTGATGGCTTCCTGTCCAGCTGCAGAATTTAGTTTTTGCAATAGGTAAGATCCAACAAAACCAATAGAGTTCAAAGTTATGTTTTTGTCCGCGCTTAAAAAGCATAGAGGAAAGTGTAGATAATGTATATAGTTAATCTATCATTTGAGTGGTGTAGCAGGTCAATATTGCTAGGATTTAGTATTCCATGCAGATGTAAGTATAAACAAAAAATTGGAACTGACACACCTTTTTAAAAGAGAAAATTAAGCATTTTGGTACACGCACCACATTTCTAGATATTATTCTCCCTCATATGCAAGTAAGAAATAAAATGTGCTAAAAGCAGCCCCCATCCCCAAAGAATCCAAATGAGACAGTTGTTTACTATGATTTAGTATTCTTGACGTGTTAGAAATGCACTAGTCCAACAGTCAAAATACACTTCAGCCTTACCTTCACAGCTGCAGAAAGAAATCTATGTGCTATAGACTCCATTCCGTCCTCCTCCGTCACAATTGCCTGCGTCAACAGCATGACGGTCATGCACCTGATAATAGCCAACCACATTGTAGATATTAACTCTAAGAGAATGTAATTAACTACCTGGAAGTACTTCATGAGTCCCATGCGCTCTAAGGCTTCAACCATATTTCTGCGATCAAAACTTGACACAACAGCGCAAGGGATACGAGCAGTTGATACAGCATCCAGCCATTCTTTTAACCCTTCAATTGGCTCTGAAATCTAAAAGGAGAACTGTAGTGATGTTTTTGAGTTCATGAATAACAAAAAATCTCATGTTGCAAAAATGCTTTACTTTGAGAAGCTTGTCCTGATAGAGATGGGAAAGTCTCGTCTTCAATCTATCTTGATCAGCTTCATTCTTCTCCCCTGCCAGCGCCTGTAATTGCATAAGATTTCTCAGATATAGACATTTTATTAAGACATTGATTACATAAGAAAGGATCTACAAAACTAGAAAATGATCTCCCAAGTAAGCGAGACCTTTTTATTTTTAATCAATGCTATTTTATCTCGGTGATTTTCTATAGAGAATTGTTGTAATTTACCTCCCAACGATTCCTAAAAGCAAACTCAAACCTGATAGTCCACTATTTCTCCAATCAACAGGACATGTACACTGACTCATACGCATATAGACGCAAATATCTCAGAGGGGATTTAACAATTATTTATCTAACAAAAGAGAGAAAGATTGATAGGCCACAGACTTGGACAAAAATTAAGGAAGGACACTTATCCACACTCATTGTTCAAATAAAATAGGTAGTCGTGACTTGTATGATCATTTAATCTTAACCTTATGCAGAATATGGTCAGCAGTTGCATAAAGTAACAGCCGCTGCACACTATCATCTTCAGGAAGCTCTAATCCTGCACAAACCAAACTATAAATAACTTAAGGGGTCGTTTGGTGTGAGGGATAAAAATAAATAGTCCAGCGATAAGAAGATAGTCCAGGGATAAGATTTTGGTGTCTTGTTTGGTTGCCATGTTTGGGATAACTTATCCCACCATTTATACCATTGTGATGACTGATGAGATAAGTTATCCCATATACATGGTGGGATAAGTTATCCCAAGATAGCTAATCCTGGGATAGTTTATCCTTGGTAACTTGTTCCCAACCAAAAGAACCCTACTTAACAAAATAAAAGCATCAGTAATGAACATTTACAAACTGAGGAAAGTAGTCATCAAAACTAAAAGCATCAGTATTGAGCATCTACAAACTGGAAAGTAGTCATTGTTTTATAGGTTAGAAGATCAGTCTTTAGCTAGTTCTTATCTCTCATAAACTGCAAAGATTAGTTTTACATCACAACTTCCCAATTATTTAAAATTGCAAACCTACGGGTCTTTGAGATTGTGCTGCTTGTATGATTGCAGACCATAAGTTTCTAACAAGGGTTCATTTTCCACGGGATGAACATCGAGACAGCTCATCATCGAATACTCATCAATTATCTTTTGGGGGAGAATGAGGTAGATTAATCACTCTTTATTTCTAGATCCCAGAGTCCCTTCCCCTAAGATTGAGAATTCCATTCAGTTAAAGCCAATTATCACCCTGATCTCTGATATATGTATATTTGGATTGATAGAGCCAGATTAATGATTCTCACTAAAAGTTGAAAAATATTACAGTTACCACTCTCACTGTCTCAAATATATATGGAGATACTAAAAAATACCAATAAGATCCAAGATTATGTACAGATGACATGTCCCTGGCACTCCAGTTGTTTCAATTATATATGAAGAGCAAATAATTTTACTGTATGACCAATAGGAAACAAATGTATGATTCTGAAAATGCTGCCGCACCCCTGTGGGATCCTCCAAAATGTACTACTTTGGGAGGATCCAACATGCACCCATCGACATTTTAGAAGAGTCCGAGCAACATAGGTAATTCAATCCCTCAGATTGGCTAATGCTGTACAGCTGAAATAATATTGATATTTGCATGCAGCTCAAGTGAAGAAGTTCAATTACTCAGAGCCACAAAAATCGGCAAGTCACTCACCTTCTTCAGAGGCAAGTTGATTCCAGGCATCCAACATCAGAGCTCGAGAATCTGCCTGAGATGTATGATGTGGAAGTGCATTATCAACAAAGAATTGAGTGTTTGACTTCCACTCAAGTAGAAGAAAGAACTCAGCAACACAATTGCTGCCAGCTTCATTATGGAAACATTAATATCTACCACATCTTTGGTCTACAATTATCTTCAGCAACATGTTTAAAGGAAATCAATCATTAATCTTATCTCCCCCCCACCCCACCACCCCCAAAAAAAAATATATCAATATACAGATATGTGATTTAAGATATACATTGCACGTATCCATATAATTCTCTTTTCTCTTCTATGAAGATCTTCTTTCTTAACATGAACCCCAAGTTTTTGTTGCCTTTTGTCTAAGTTCCAATCCATGCACCTAATACGAAACAAGCCACCTCTCCTCTTTAGTAGTCATATAATGAAGCTTCAACTTGTTTGAAACTGGACGTTTTTGTTGTTGCTATCTTAAAGCATCAATTCCTAGGGTGAGTGATGAAACGCCATAATTTGGGGATCTTGTACTTCTATTACGGTTTATTCCAATTCATGTTGTATTTAGACGAAAGTTCCTTGACATATATATGCGCGCGCACACACACACACAGAGACACACACACTTGGGAAGAGAGACACAGAGTGAAGTTCCTTAATCTGTCTTTGACACCTTATTTATTTAAGAAAGGTATCCCATATAAGACCAAATTGGAGAGCAAGAAAAAAGATGCACAAATGAAGGCTTTGAGTTTGTAAGGCAAGGTCATCAAAGATTCAGACGTTAGACCTGAATGTAACAAAACCAGCACCCTTCAAGAATTCCTCATTAGCATGCAATTATATACGGGAACAAGATGCACAAACACAGGGCAAACCAACTACAAAAGATTACTTCCTTTTATATGGACATAACAAACTGCCAGCCAAGCTTCAGAGACCATGTTCATTTATACAGTTGAACACAGATCAAGTAACAGTTCACAAATCAGGAAAACCTCTCTTAGAATTAGACCAGATCATTGAGGTCTTACCACCACATTATCCCAAGAGAAAATCAGGCCATAAGCTTCATCAGGCTTCATCGCATAACGGATTCTTCGCAGGAAACCCTCTTGCAGTCTATCATTTAAAAAATCCTAAATGAAAAAAAAAAAAAAAACTCCTTGAGTACAGATATGTTGCCCTGTAGAAACAAAAGGTGCAAAGATTCATAAACCCTGTTACAAAATCTAAACTTCTGGTCTTACCACATCAACTTTGAGCAGTCCATTGGGTCTAAATGTCTCGAAACCTTCTCCGTATTCAGCACCAATTGCCTACAAAATCCAATAAACACAAACAAATATGCTGTCAGTCCCTTTTTTAGCAACAAAAATCACTATCTGGAACTCAGAAGTGTTCTTCAAACATTTTTCTAAAATTTTTAAACTATAAATACAATAAGTTAGTGTTTTTATGGTACAATGGAATAGCAGGGCCTAGAGCGGAACTTTGGTTGAAACAGGGCACTACTCCATCCCCCTAAAATCACTCAGAACTTTTTCTCACCATTCTCGGAATTAGAAGTGCTCCAAGTTGTAAAGCAATGTGATGGTGACAAAGCACCCGGACCTAATGGCTTCACTGTTGATGGTAAGATTCGTCAAAGACTGTTGGGGCATTCTCAAGGAGTCTTAATGCATACCATTCAGAACAATCATCAAAAGGGAGTTTTTGAGAAGTCATTAAATGCCACTTTCATAGCACTTATAGCAAAGAAGGTAGTAGCAGGAGAGCTGACGAATCTCAGGCAAATTAATCGGATAGGAGGAGTCTACAAGATCATCTCCAAACTTATCACTGAAAGGTTAAAAACTATCATGGGAAAGCAAGTAGATGAACATCAAATGGCTTTTCTGAAGGGTAGACAAATTATGGATGCAATTCTGCTAGCCAATGAGTTGGTGGATTCTATGGTCGGACAGAAGACTCCAGAAATTTGTGCACTTATGATAATGTTAACTAGTCCTAGTCCTACCTCCTCAAAGTTCCAAAGGGCGAAGGATATAGATTTTGGTACCAAATGGATTAACTGGATCAATTATTATACATCCCCTGTGAAGTTCTCCCTCATCATAAATGGTAGCAATGAAGGTTTTTTCCAGTCACAAAGGAGCTCCAGACAGGAAGATCCCATGTCTCATTTCCTTTTCATTTTAGCCATGGAGGGTTTAACCCACATGATCAGAATGGCAAAGAGGAATGGGTGGATTGAGGGTTTTTATGCTTCACCTAACAGGTCTACTGCTATGGAAGTTACTCACCTATCATATGTTAATGACTCACTAGTTTTTTGTGATGCAAATGTATCTCAGATGAGACACCTTAGAGACACCCTAACTATTTTTTAAGGCATTTCCAGAATGCATGTTAATTGGCATAAGATTTTTATCCACCCTCTCAATCAGGTAGACAACTTGCAAATTACTAGCGGATACTCTTGGATGCCAGATTGATCCTCTTCCAATGAAATATCTTGGTTTACCTTTGGGAGCCAAAACAAAGAGCATGTGGTATGAAATGAAGTCTTGGAGAGAAGTGGCATAAAACTATCTAGGTGGAAGAAACAATATCAATCGTTAGGAGGCAGGTTGACACCCATCGAATCAGTAATGGACGCCAACCCTATTTATATGATGAGCTTGCTCACAAATCCCAAGAGTATAAAGAAGATGAACAAGTTAAGGAAATCCTTCTTGTGGCAAGGAAGTAAGGAGAAAAGAGGGTACAACTAATTAAATGGGATACCCTCACACTCAGAAGGAATCAAGGCGGTTAGGGATAAAAAATCCTTAGCATCCAAAATGAGTCCCGACTACAAAAGTGGTCAAGTGGCTCTGGAGATTTCGCACAGATGACATAGCTCTATGGAGAAGATTTATTCCTGAGAAATATGGTTTGCTAAGCCAATGGTCTACTAAGGAGGTTTGGGGTACTTTTGGTTGTCCTGTTTGGGGTAAGAATAGATTTCTGGAATGAACTCTGGATAGAGGAAAACAATCTGAGAACTCTGTTTCCTCAGTTATATGTCCTATCTTCACAAAGAAATGCTTCAGTGTCACAAGTTTGGACTCCCCAAGGATAAATTTGGTTTTCAAGAGAGCTACAAATGACTGGGAAGTATCATAGATTGCAAGAATCCTTCAATTGTTGACTCTGTCTCCTAGGAGCCGACAAACCTGTCTAGATGCTCCACAACAAAGGAATTTTTACAGTTAAATCTTGCTACTGAAAGAAGAAGAATAGTCAGTCCACTACAGGCTTCTGGCTTGGAAGAAATCTGGAAGGTCACAAACCCCCCAAAGTCCCTTGTTTTGTATGGTTGCCAATTAGGACATCATGTCTAACCCATGAAGTGCTTCAAGAAAAAGGAATACAGATCTGTTCAAGATGTTTTATGTGTGATCAAGATGCAGAGAGCAACTATCCTGTCATTCATGTGTTCCTGCACTGCAAAACAGCCACAAAGCTATGGGACATGTTCTCCAATATTCTTGGGGTCAGTTGGGTGATGCCGAAGTTCACTGTGTAGTTGCTTAACAGTTGGAAAGGAATTGGTAATAGATGGTCAAAGGAAAATTGGTAGATGATGATTCATGCATGCATCTGATGGACACTACGGAAGGAAAGGTATCAACATTCAGAAGATAACTCTACTATGTTTTTGGTGTAAACAAGAGTTGGGATATAGTAGCACTAAATGACTTCATAGGTAACTTGTAAAGTTCTTCTATTTTTGCGGTCCTCTTGGAGGAATTCCCATACTTTTGGTAGGTGAAGATTCTTGCTCATCATTTCTAGTATGATGAGTTTATTGAATACAAAGTTACCCATGCCTCAAAAAAAAAAAAAAAAAACTTGATATTTATTAAACTTATGATAGCGCCTAGGCCAATATCAAGTATTCAGTGGGCAACATGTCACATCCAATGAGGTTAGGTACCAAGTAGCGAGGCTAAAGCACACGGTTAACAATAAGTCATATAAATAGGACTCAATTTGAGGCCTCCCAGTTGTTACTCATATGTCTCAACCATTCAACAATAAACAAACTTCCAAAAAAAATATGTAAATTTTAGTTTAAAATTGATCATTTTAGCTGAAGTTCTGCTTCATAAATATGGATAGAGAAATGGATGCAACAGATAGAAAATATAGGTGCTGAAAAGTTCACTAAAATACTTACCTCTTCCATAAAAATCTTGTTAGGTGTAGCTGTAAAATGTTCAAAGTCACCATTATCGCCGGTCCCCAAGGCCTTTGCAATCACCAAGCGTGGATGAGAGTTGGAAGGCTTCGATTTCTGGTAAGAATATTGAAATAAATAAAGAAATAAAAACGAAAACTGTGAATGAAAATTTAAATTGAATGAACAAACCGTGAATTGGAACTTTTTGTAGAATTGAGGAGGGAAAGAGATGGATTGTAAAGGGAGGTGAGCCTGAGAGCAACTGCGAGTGGCCTCCATTTTTATCTTTAATTAATTTGAGAGAAGCTCTTCCTAATTATAACGAAGATGGTTGTTGCTCCGTGGTTCAACATTGGGCCTACTCCTTTCACTTATCCATTAGCATTTTATTTTTATTTATATTTCAACCTAAAAGGAAAAACTATAATTACTGTAATTTATTTATTTTTATATTATATGGATATAACTATACAATAAATAGCAAATTTGATTTTATGTAAATAATTATTAAATACTAAATAAGAAAGTTATAATTACAAACATAATTCATTATGTCTATGCACATTTTATGTGATCAGCTTCTCATGTTTTTATATAAAAAAAAACTAGTACATGAAGATCATGAGAAGAAGATTGAGGTTTGATTGTCAATATGCATACAGTAGAATACTTATATACACGGATATTTTATCATAATATCAACATAAGTTGAAATGTTGATTTGTCAATGTAAGTATGTCTGGATAAATAAGTAGTTTATCCAATTTAAAGATTGATTAGGCAATATAATTATAATTGAATACAGTAAAATTATATATTTTTATAAATAAATACTTTTAACACCAAGCCTCAAGTATTACAGAAATCTGCTCAAAAAAATTGGTGTTTGTTGATTTAACAATTTTTATAGTCAAATACTTACACACTTTGATATCTATACATTCTATTATTTTTCATTTTTCTTGTTTCCAACTTTTATATAAAAACAATGTAATCATTTTTCAAATTGTTGTGTTCATATCTTAATTGTCATACTTTACCGTGTTTGATATATTAATACATGAAATTGTTATAAATATTTGTATTCTTAATTTATTAATACTTAAAGTTTTATTAATAAAGATATCAATTTGAATTCAAGGTATTTGTATGCTAACAGTACACAATTAATATATTTTTTTATTATAGTTCATTGTAATTAAAATTATATTAGTGTATAAATAACAAATAAAAATACAAAAAATAAAAAAATATAACTAGAAAAAGATATAAATTGTAGTGATTTTTTTAAAATAACATGTTTATATTTATTAAATTTTAATAACCCTATAAATATAGTAATTTTGTTAAGTTGCTCCAAAAAAAATGGTTGGCCAGCCCCTTTTTAAATCAATTATCGAAGTGTAATTGCCCATTAAAATGTAGGAAACATTTTGTTTAACAAATTTAAAAAGAAAATCATTATTATATACTCCTTTAATGAGGGAAAATTATTTTTATCATTTGTTGTTTCTTAATTTCAATGTTAAATTGATAATAGATAATTAGGGGTGTATAAAATTGAACCAAAAATCAATTTAATTCGCAAATCAAGTCAATTCGAAAAAAATCTGAATTAGTGGTTTGGTTTGACTTGATTTGGTATTCGGAAAAAAATCCGATTATATTTGGGTTGCGTTGGTTTGGTTTTAACTAAAAAAAATAATCTCAAACCAAACCAACCCGACATTATATATGTTATTTTAAAAATTATTTTATACATAAAAATATTTACTTTGATATAATTTTTAAATATCTTTTATACTATTTCATAGTTTTATCTTATAATATAGGGATAATGCCCAAGTACCCCCTCAACCTATGCCCGAAATCTCAGAGACACACTTATACTATACTAAGGTCCTATTACACCCCTGAACTTATTTTATTAATAATTTTTTACCCCTTTTTAGCCTACGTGGCACTATCTTGTGGGCCCAACGATGTTTGACTTTTTTTTTCAAACTAGTGCCACGTAAGCTAAAAAGGGGTAGAAAATTACTTATAAAATAAGTTCAGGGGGGTAATAGGACCTTAGTATAGTATAAGTGTGTCTTTGGGATTTCGGGCATAGGTTGAGGGGGTGCTTGTGCATTTTCCCTATAATATATTATTTCAAGTTTAAAACTTAGAATTCGAAATGGTCCAATAAAATTTATAGTTCATATATGTTGATAATTATAATAAAGCTTTAATCAAAATCAAATTAATACTAGTGCAAAAAAGAAAATCAATTCAACATTAAGAATGACAATAATATTAAATATTTGTTCTTTAGTTTTACATTACTTTAGATGATTAAAATAGATAATCTAATTTTGATTCTCCTTAAATATTTAGTAATGTAACTAATACTTATTAAATTTATTTTAACATGATAATTGATACTTTTAAATTATAATTATTTTCATTATGACTTTACAATATTTATTTTATATGATGAAAACCCCGAAACAACTCAATCATGTACACCCCTATGGATAACTTTTGTTGGATAGAAAGAATTGGTATATGCTATACTTTTGAATAATATTATTCATGAAAAACATTTTTTCTAACAAAATTCATCTAAATAGAAGCAAACAATGAAAGAAAAGCTTAAGGCCAAAAAATGTCCCAAATCTGATTGAGACAAAATGGAAAAAGTCAACAAAATCATGTAGTGTTATTTACTCTCTCATTTTCTCCGTGTTAAAGCTTTTGGAGTCCAATGAAAAAGTTCACATGAAATACCAATCCATCCAGAGAAAAGTTTACTTTGATGTTTAAGTATTTCTTTCATCTAAAATTTTGATTAGATCAAATTAAATTGGAAAATAAAGTTACAAGGATGGTGGTGATGATAAAGGTACTAAACATGTGTAGATTATTATCAAAATAATTATACATTATTCTAACTTTAAAGTTACGTAATAACATATCTTTTTTTGTTAGATAGCAAGACAATTAATGAGTTTGTGTTTCAAATATTCGTTCATTTTAAATTACATTCACAATAATTATTAAAGTTAAACTACACCTCTTTATTGAGCTCTTTGACTCGAAAATATGTCATGACTAAAATTTAAAAAAATTCATAAGATTGATCTAAATTATTATTGAGCATTTCATATTGATTATTCATTTGATTTATATATATATATATATATATATATATATATATATAATTTAGGTAATAATATATTAAAATGAAAAATGAAAAATAAAAAATAAAAAAAAGTTATAAATTTAATTTTGTTATGAAACTATATGAAATTAGAAGACGAATAAAGTAGGAGAAGAGAAAAGATTTCTTATTCGTCTTGAAGTATATTCGGGATTCAATAGAATTAATTCAATATTTTAATAAAATAAAATAAAATTGTTTTTTTAAAATGAAAAGTTACAGTTTTTTTTGCCAATTAAAATTGTTAGTTTTTTTAAAAATAAAAATGTTACCATTCTCTTTTCAAACAAGTGTTGATAATAGTAATAATAGCAATAATCTATATAATAATAATAATAATAATAATAATCTATATATTCTAAAAAAAAGAGAGAAAAAACTTACACCAAAAAATAACAAACGAGTTCCAAATTTTTAATAATAATAAATTAAAAAAAAAGGGGCAATTTTCACATATAGCAAATAAAAAATTCATATTTGTATGTTATAACAAACTTTGCATAATTGCGCTCCATAGCAAATATAGAAACTGTATAATGCGCTATACATATACAGTTGAAGCAAATTATATAAAACGAAGTGTATAAAACAAAAAAAAGGAAAGACACTTGAGCAGAGAACTGTATAAAAACGAAGTGTATAAAACGAATTGTATTATTATAAGTGTATTGAACAATTACATACAATTTGAATTTGTATAAAATGAGAAAGAGAGAAAGACAAAAGAGACTTAACAAGGAATATATAATTGAACTGAATTGTATAAAACGAAAAAGAGAGAAATTAGATACAATTTCAAAATTGTATAAAACGAGAAAGAGAGAAAGGCAAAAGAAACTGGGCAGGGGAGTATTTTTATTGTATAATTATAAGTGTATAGGACAAAAATATATGTATTTGCATATATATATATAATTTTCTCACGCTTTATACAAACAGAAACGCAATTATACATTTCGCTTCTATTTGTATAAGTGAGAAAGGCGAGGGTGGCGAGCGAGATTTGGGATAGTGGCAAGCGAGATCTGAAAGAGGGGAGAGAGGGGAACAAAAATATATGTATTTATACAATTTTCTCTGCTTTATACAATTAGAAACAATTTTTATACACTTGTGTTTGTATAAAAAGTGAGGAAGCGAGCGAGAAATTGGAGGAGAGTGGCGAGCGAGATATTTGGGAGAGAGGCGCCTGACAATTTTTTGCAAACATTTGTTATGGAGCACAATTAAATTTATTAATTTGCTATTATATACAATTTTACCTTAAAAAAATCCAACATTCGTTACTCTAGATTTTAAATAAGCAAATATAAATTATTAGTCAATACCACAACAATTAAAAATTTTAATTAAATAAATACATATTATAATACAAAATACATTTTTACAGATAATTACTAATGAGTAGTTTTATAACTCCTCAATAACTATCCATTAATTAAGGAAATTTAACTACATTATGACTTCATCTTTAAATTCACGCTTTATTTATGCACATCTTTCATTGATAAATTTACAAATTTACATATTACATTGTTCACTGATATTCTACAATATACATAACACTGTATAGGATGTAAATAGGTTGGTTCGGTTTAATCTTTTATTTAAAAAAATCTAAATCAATTATATTGATTTATCAAATTTAAAAATTAAATCAAACTATATAAAGTCGATTTTTTCGGTTTCGATTTAAGTCGGTTCTCTCGGATTTTTTGGTTTTTTAATTTTTTCAGTTTTTTACAACTATACCGCATTTAAAAAAACGATAATTTCACTTACGTGTGTGATAAACTAAACTTAAAATATATTAAGTGAATAGAAATTTTTGAAAAGACTATCAAATTCACATAAGTACAAAATATATTTTTTGAAATATCAATGTTCATTATGCTAAACTAATAAGATTAAATGCTAGATGCAAACTGAATACAAAAAATATTTACAAAATAAATTGTTAATTTCAAATTTGAAAAACTATAACAATATAATTATAACTTCATATCTTAACACAAAATAAATATTTACAATTTTTACAAGTCCCAATTTGAAATAAAATAGATAAACATTGAAAACTATAAACTAACTTAAAATATACTAACAAAGTAGATTATAAATAATATTTTTTAGCTATAAATAAAATAAAATTTTATATATATATGTAACGACCTGTTTAGTCGTTTTGAGCAGCAGATTTTATTTCTGGAAAAACTGGCGGAGACGATGGAACCCACGACGGACCGTCATGGGCACGACGGACCGTCGAGGGGGTCTCGTTCCAAAACACTTAGAATTCTGAAATTTGGGTACTGAAATCGACTCTCTGAACTTCGTAACGGAATGGCAGGACGAACCGTCACAGGCGTGACGGACCGTCACAGACTCTTCAGAGAATTGAGTCTCTGAACTCTGTGACGGAGCAGCAGGACGGACCGTCGCAGGCACGACGGCCCGTCACAGGCTGCTTAATCCCAGACTGGGTCGGATTTCTTTAAATGTTTTAAGGGACGTTTTGGACTATTCCTGCTTATAATTATAAAGTTGGTGGTTGAATATTAATAATCCAATTTCTTGAAGGTTAAAGGAGATAACCTTAAATTAATTAGTGGGTTATTTTGTCATCTTTTATACTTAATTATATGTTAATTAGGGTAAAAGAAAGAGGGTTTGAATAAGAAAAAGAAAAGAACAGAAAGAGAGGGAGAATCGATCAAGAGAGAGAGGAACGAAGAGGATAACAAAGCTTTGGGGAAATTGCTTGCTTGATCACGAATCTTCGGTGGAGGTAGGTTATGGTTTTTTATACTATTCATAGTAAACTCTTAATAGCGAATGATATGTATGGGTAGTATTGTAAACCCTTCTATATGCTTAATTGTATGCTTGCATGAATGTGATTATGTAATTGTGATAAAATAAGCATGATAAAGCTATTGAATCCTAAATCTTGAGAAACCCTAATCTACTTTGTTAATGATGATGCCTTAGTGTAAAAGAAGGCTTGATGAACGAAAGTAGTGAGATTAGGGGATCGGGTGCCACGTTCCGGTACCAGGATAGTATATGAGGATCGGAGTGTCACGTTCCGACACCAGGATAGTATATGGATCGGGTGCCACGTTCCGGTACCAGGATAGTATATGAGGATCGGAGTGTCACGTTCCGACAACAGGATAGTATATGAATCGGGTGCCACGTTCCGGTACCAGGATAGAATATGGATCAGGTGTCACGTTCCGACACCAGGGTAGAATGAGGATCAGAGTGTCACGTTCCGACACCAGGATAGTATATGAGGAGCGGAGTGTCACGTACCGACACGAGAGGAATAAAGATAATGAATCTTAAAAGATGTTAATATACTCAATCTAATGAACCTAATTCCCAAATGAGTATGATGAGGAGGCGTGAGTCCTCATTGATGTGCTTGGTGTTGTAACCAAGGGTTATGGTAATTGTAAATGCTGCATGCTAAGGATATTAGTTGATTTTATGATGTTATCTGATATATACTGTTTTCTATTTTGAGTTGGCCGATGATACCTACTCAGTACTTGTGTTTGTACTGACCCCTACTTGTATTTGTTTTCTTTGTAAATTGTGGAGTGCAGCAAACGTACCGTCGTCTTCAACTCAACCGCAACTCTAGCCAGTCTTCATTACTCCGGATATCAGGTGAGCTAATGCTTCTAGCTTGGACTGGATCCTCCTCTTCATGTCTTGATGCCTTAAAGTTCCGGCATGGACTAGCTGTTTATGTATTTTAGCTTCTTAGATACTCTTAGATTTAGTAATTTGAAGTAGATGTTCTTGTGATGATGACTTCCAGATTTTGGGGATAATAATAGTTGTTGAGTTTTTAGAAGTTATTGAATTGGTTTTTATTAATGAGTTTAAGTCTTCCGCATTACTTTCTGTTGATATTATATTGAAATGTTAAAGTTTAGATTGGTTGGTTCGCTCACATAAAAGGGTAAGTGTGGGTGCCAGTCGCGGCCCGATTTGGGTCGTGACAATATAATATTTACAAAATTTTACAAGCCCAAATTTGAAATAAGATAGATAAAATTAAAAATTATAAACTAACTAAAAATATAACAAAGTAGATTATATGTAAATAATATTTTTTATCTGTAAATAAATAAATTATGTATATATATGTGTCGGTTTGATTTGAGTTGGGTTTGATTCTTTTTTTTCTAATACCAAACTAAACCAAGAGTGGTCGGGTTTTTTTTAATCGCCAAACCAATCAAACTAAATCACAAGTCGAATTTTTTTCTAGATTTGATTTGGTTTGTCGATTCGGTTTGACTTAATGATTCGTCCTGTAAAATCATCTCCAAAGAGTAAGGTATTTCTAATTTGAATTTTTCAGGAACTATCCACAATCAAATAACACAAACTTTCAAGTTTCATTGCATTGATTTGGATATAATTTCTGATACGGATAAGGGCCTAAAATACCCTCAAAGTATTGAAAATTGTACAAAATTATCCTTCATCCGCCTATTGGCTCCAAAATGCCCTTCCCACCCACTTATTGGGTCCAAAATACCTTTTTTCATCCACCTTTTGGTTCAAAATTGACCACTTATTTAACGGTTTTATATTTAAACTATTTAAATATTTTTTAAAATACGTGGCACTCAACTATTTGTTATAATTTAACTTATTAGTGTAATTTATAAATCAATCCACTACCCACCCATTACTAATTAAATCCCTCTAAATTAATGGACCCGTCACATTATTAATGCAAGCTACTGCCAATTGAGTTTATTTAAAAAATATAGAAGTAATTATCATACATCCAAGTGGCTACATAAAAATCACCGATAAACTTAAAAGTCTGACTATGTTCATCTTAATTATTCTCACGTCTCAATTATGTGATGTTACTTCATAGGTAACTTTTTTTCAAAATAATATATTAATGGTTTTAAAATAAATCATAAATATTTATAAAATTATATTTAAAAAAAGTGCATGAATTAATTCGGGATGTATTATTTCTTTACCTTTAATCATAAATTTCTAATTCAATTTTGATAGAAAGTGTCCTCCTAAATAAGCGGCTCAACCTAAATTTAATTGGGGCTTCAATTCGGACTCGAATAATTTTGAATGTCATTTTCAGTAATATATAATTTCATCGTGTTTTAGTAGTGTTTATGACGATTTTGATATTATAATTGAATTATTAATTGAGTGATGTTTAGTTAGTAATGAGTGGGTAGTGGATTGGTTTTTAAATTATATTAATAAATTAAAATTATAATTAATAGTTGAACGCCCAATATTTAAAAAAATATTTAAAGTCAATTTTGAACCCAAAGGTGGATGACAAGAGTATTTTGGAGCCAATAGGTGGGTGGGAAGGACATTTTGGAGCCAATAAGTGGATGAAGAATAATTTTGTACCATTTTCAATACTTTAAAGATATTTTAGGCCTTATCCGTATCAGAAATTATATCCAAATCAATGTAATGAAACTTGAAAGTTCGTGTTATTTGATTGTGGATAGTTCTTGAAAAATTTAAATTAGAAATACCTTACTCTTTGGAGATGATTTTACAGGACGAAAAGGTAATACTCATATAGTTTTTATATGCATAAATAAAAATTATCATAAAACAATTTTTTAATTTTATTACAAGGCGATCGTACACATGCTCCACTTGAAAAGTTCGTAATTAAACATTTTAGAGAAACACTATATAAACTTTGTGTTTACCAGATGAATTACTGTGTAATTACTCTAAATAATTGACATTCTATTTATACAGTAAATATACATTGCCAACAACATTGGGGTGAACTTGCGGATCAAATACAAGCACATTTGACATAAATTGTATATTTGGTGTTTATATATATACTATAATTCAATATGTGTTTTTGCAAAAACTGTAAAAGATTTGCATATATATAATAGGAGAGGTGAAAGTAATATAGAACAAAAAGATTCATAGTTATTTTGATATGAAAAAACAAGCAAAGTAATATTCATTTGTTAAATGTGTAGAGTTTGATAATATTTTTGGTACATGTGTTATTCGAGATTATTTTTTTAGGGATGCAAATCATATTTTCTTTTAGTGGTTGATTTCTTTAATTCTCTTTTTAAATTTTAGTGTAGAAGAAATAAGAGTGAAAATAATAGAATTGATCTTGGATGTAGATTACAATTCATACTTTTGAGATTTTATATTAGATAGGAAGATCTTTTCATCAACAAAGATTCATAATGGATATCCTAATTTTTTTTTAAAAAAAAATGATAGTACCATTTTAATCTGAAATGTTGAACAAGAAATAATGCTATAGATAAATTTCTAATAATTACAAACACAATGAATTCTATCCAAATGACAAAAACTACTCTTTGTTTTTGCTAATTTCTTTTCTAGAATTTTGCAAAAATATGTTAAACAAAAAATAATGTCGTAGGTAAAATTTAAATTATATTTTAATGCAAAGTATTTTAAAAAGTATAACTTCCTATATTTCAAATTAGGATGGGTATTTTCTTTCCAAAACAAAATGTGATGCATACCAGCGAATTTAGATTGATGTTTAGTTCTCTTTTTCTCTTTTTTTAAAAAAATTGCACATATATTTCTTCATCTACAATTTAGAATTACTATTATTCAATTTAGATTTTAGTATTTAAATTATTATTAAGTAGTTAATTATTCTATCCAAATTTGCATTTGATAATATGTCTATTTAACTTCATTTTTTATGACTAATAAAGGTAACTTATAAAATTAAGAAAAACTTTACTGTTAATAAAATGATAGCACACTATCATTTATTAACGCTACATTATAAATAATATATTTTAGTATTAGATTATTTGTATAATATATAAAATGAAATTAGTGTTAACTTATGATACATTTATGTGGAATTTAACTAAAGATTACATATAAGAATTTGTATGTACATTTTCATCAATAATTTTAAAATAATTTAATTTGTTGTAGTTAGGTTTTTTCAATTTAAAATTTAAGTTTTTTGTATTAATTTCAAAATAAATAATCAACGTTTTTATTAAATTTCTTAATAATGCAATCAATATGAAGAAGAAAAATGTTAGATATAAACTGTTAATTTGTTTTAAATGTGAAAGTTGCAAGTTCAAAATTTATTATAAATATATAAATTTGTCAAATATTAAAAAATTCAAAGTAGTTACAACGAAATTTCCATCAGATTTTGCTAAGAGATAAGTTTGAGTTTTTAAAGGGAAATGCACAAATATCCCCTCAACGTCCGAAATCTTAGAGACACATTTATACTATATTAAGGTCCTATTACCTCCTAAACTTATTTTATAAGTAATTTTCTATCCCTTTTTAGCTTACGTGGCACTAGTTTGAAAAAAAAAGTCAATGGCCCACAGGATAGTGCCACGTAGGCTAAAAATGGATAAAAAAATATTAATTAAATAAGTTCAGGGGTAATAGGACTTTAATATAGTATAAGTGTGTCTCTGAGATTTCGAACATAAATTGAGGAGTACTTGGGCATTATTCCTTTTAAAATAATATTCATGCAAACTAAAAGGAAAAGAATCAAAAGATAAATACCACACTACTATTAACTTTCTCATCCACATAACATTAAATTTGTTCAGCTTTAACATTCAATTTTGAAATTAAATATTTTTGTATATCATAAAAGTTATATAGGTGGTCGTATATGTCCTTTTTGTAAGTGGATTGTTAGTTTTTTTTCTTTTATTTATGTAAATTATGAGTTAATTAAAAGATAAAAACTTAAAACATGTGAGTTGTGTAATGTTATTTTTTTTAATGATATTCCTATTAATATTTAGATTATCATTAATTAATTTACCTCCAATTATTATTATAATTAATTTTAAAAATTATGATAATTTCAAAAGTTAAGGTAATTGATTAATAACTATTTTTTCAGAAAAAAAATTGATTACTCCTACACGTGTACAATTTCTTCTCCTAAACTATAGGCACATAATAATTCATTTATCTCCACTTTAAATAATTTACATGAAAAATTAATAATATTTTTTAATATTAAATAATTAAAAAAAAATAAAAATATTTTATTTAAAAAAACTAAAGGTTCAAACAACATATAAGTGGATTACTCAATAATGGTCTATGAATATGAATGTTACATAGTATTATGTAAATATATTAATTTTGAAAGGAATTAAATATAAATCAAAATTAATTTATTTTTAATATTTTTAATCATCCATCCTTATTATAAGAGGGAGAAAATTTATTATTATCTATTTATATATGTAATAGGAGAGAAAAATACAATTACTATAAAATGCATATAAAATAAATTTATTCATACAACTAGGACTAATTCACTTCTTTTTATCTTAAAAATAGATTCTTTTTTATATTGTTATTAAATATTAAATAATCATTAATAATTAAAATTTAATAAAATTTCACACTAATAATTTGACTTGAAGATTAAATAATATTTTTGAAATATGTGATTTTGAATTATGCATTTATAAAACATTTAAATTTGTGTTTTGTTTTAGTTTTATAGTATTAAATATTTGATGTGGAGAGTTGAAATTTGATTTTCTATAAGAAAGAAACCTTTAAAATTGCTTAACATCAAATCATGACATAAAAAATGTAGTTAATCATAACTATAAGAATAACATTATAACAAAAAAAGTCATATTCTAAATATATTTCATAAATTACTTTTTATTTAATCGCGTTTGAAATATCCGCGTAATGCGCCGGTACAAATCTAGTTATCACTTAAAAGTAAAAATAATCACATGAGAGAATAAGGATATCAAATGACCATTTGGGAAGAACTCAACTTTGCAACAAAGGAGATGAGTCAAATTCATTTTGTGATCTTTCATTTCACCGATCATATTTAAGATATCACCATATTACCTCTATCATACATATGACATTACGCGAAGCAAAAGTGCATGGTCAACCAAAACAAAAAACCCATGGATTTTCAAAAGAAAGGATTAACTACGGGGCCAAAGAGTCTCCTCCAAGACTCTTTAACCAATCAAGCAAAACAGATTGAATGAAACAAAGAAATTGCTACACAACTCGCACAAATGAAAATAGACTCGCAACTATAGATTTGTTAATCTCTTCCCCTAGGGGACGTGCCAATAGCAACACAAGTTTCATACGAAGGTGCCTTGAACAAACAAAAGTGAACTACCTTATTAAGCTAGCTTGCGGACTTCCTAGAAATGAGGCTTATCCTTAGGTCAAGGCTTCATTCAATGGTTTATCAAGAAGATTAATGGGTTATTTTAATGAGCCGGGTTAGACAAATAGTCAGGTATATTTATTTATGTTCACTACCCCTCAAGGCTTAGAGGCATATTTAATCAAATGTATAACGGTAGAATTAGTTTTTTAACTTAAAACTCAAAGAGGATAAATATTAAACTATCCCCATAAATAGCTGGGCAAAAATCAGCACTTCTCATTTCATTGAGACTGTACACAAAGGCCCTATTCCACAAGTAGGAAGCCTACAAATCAAACAAGAAACTTCACAAAAAACCATCCTACACAAGGCTCCTGGCTGATCTCAAGAAATGCATCACTGAAGATTATCGAGTGGGATTGTTTACGAGGTTCAATATCTTAACTCCTATAGTAACAAATACTACGCGCAGTAGCCAACCAACCTGACTTGCCTTAAATAAGGTAGGAATCGACAAGGCTTCTGCACAAAAACAGATGCCAGCCACTGACATAAATGTTCCGTTAGTCCAAAGCATGGAACCCCTCCAAAAATCAAAATGATGTTCAATCCTCAAGATTTTACACCAGCCCTTCAAGGGAACAAACCCTCCTGTTTCAAAGAATAAAAAGAGAGGAAGAGTTGTGTTGCAGTATTAGGAGCCTATTATATAGTCTATATCCAAATACAAGCACACAAAAATAAGTGAGAAACAGAATCATTACCCTCTCACTGGTGTCAAACCTCTTGTCTACTTCAGGCCAAAATCAATCAAATCCCAAGAAGATTCAGAATCATAATGATCATAGTTTTCATAGTTCTTGTAACAAAAAGACAACAATTCAGGTTGAGATTCAAATTGGTAAAGCACTCAGTTAAATCACTAAAGTTAGAGGAATCAAGAAGCAAAGGAACAAACCTCATCATACTTGCCAACATCAGCTGAATCTGCCTCGTCATCCACCTATAGTTGCAAATGTCATTTACAGTATTCTAAAACTTGTACTTGAAAGTTAAGCATTTGAATGGAAGGGACCAAATGCGTTGTTGCAAATGATAACTTATTACTCATCAAGCATGTCAGATAAGAAACATTTCAAATGTTAAAGCCATATATAAATATCCTAATAGAATCAATAGATATAAGATGTTATGTCATTTACAGTATCCGGAAACCTGTAATTTATAGTTAAGCATCTAAACAGGGAATCAGAAAGATAGAAGCATTATCCACAAGGAACTTGTAGTTTATCAAACAGATCACAGTATAATGCTTTTAAAAATTTGCAAGCAAAGGTAATATAAGAGAGCAAATAAATACAAAAAGAGCATTATGAGCTTTAGGTATAAAACTTCCACAATTGAAGTAGCATTAAGCTCCTGATGTCTTCAGTAGATATAGGACTTGGTAATCTAGTTTCTGTGTGGAAATCTATACGCAGAACTGTTCGCTTAGATGGTCATCTAAGGCAAATGTTTATTCTTAAGAGAGTCCAGTATGTTTGCTCGAGAGACTAATAGTATTTGCAGATAATGAGTATGAAAAAACAATTCTGGAATCCGGACTATTTTTATCCATACATGATCAGTATTGTATATAATGTCATTAAGGAATCTATGTCCTCTGCTAGAGAATCTTGTTACTGGATTAGCAAGACTGTAACTTCATCATGTTTTCCAAGCTTTGAAACAGAAAAACCATCAACTTCTTAACAGAACGAATTCTTCATTTCAGAAAACTCAGGAAGTTCAATTAAGGCTGAAATTTGGGAATCTTCAAATGACATTTAGCCCTGTGGTTCCCGATATAGAATTATCAGATATCAGAAAAGTATCATACTTCAATTTGAATTTTGAATTGAATAGAAAATTGAAATTACTATAGGAAATTCGGAAAAGGACGTCATACAATATGGAACAAGGAAATGCATCACCAGCCAGCAGAGTCCATTTACGAGCACAATATCTAAAGTGACAATTAATGATCATTCAAGGAATAAGCAGTAGTAGCGGAACAAAGAAATGCAACATGCAGATTACCCTCCATAGCATATCATTCTCCTCTTTGTGCAAAAGTTTCACATGTGCAAGATTAATTATCTCGGCTTTCATGAAGTACAAAATCTTCTCCTGAAATTTTTTCAGTTCAATTACATTAATAAACACTTCAATGAACTAATGGGTGATGAAACATGATTAGCTAGCATTGTTTGATAAAAAAAAATATTGCCAAAAGCTCAAATAAACAACTAAAAGTACCAAACAAACTGGTACCTTACGTGTCATGTTTTTCCACGTCTCGAAACCTCTGTTATCAACTTCAAACTCATTTCCGTCAATGTTTTTCTTCACAAAATCCTCCCTGCAACACCAAACGCGTGAGGCCATGACACTTAAGACGACATTTTTTCTTTACACACATAATAGTAACATACTAAACAAATTAAATAGATATCCGCAACATGGTTATTCTTTAACGTATTTGGCACACACATTGAATATGTTGAAGGCAAAATACATAAACATACCATTTAAATTGAACATCTATATCCCTTAAATTGGGTGTGTACTTAAACATGTGTACAATTAGCACAAATAAACACACGCTCCTATATGACAATTTGCGTAAAATATACATGTCCTACATGGCAATTTGCGTGAAATATACCCGTGCTAAATGACAATTTATTTGTATCATGTCATAGTAGGACACGTTTATATAAATTTAAATGTGTATTTGAGCAAGTTAAGGGACATTGTTTATACATTATGCCTATACTAAACAAGCCTATCTAAACTCATACATTCAAATAAGTATCTAAAGAGAAAGATAAGAGGCAACAAACATGAAAATTCGAAAAGCCGATCTGGGTTGGTGAATAAGCCTCTTCCCCTTAACAATGGTTCTGCTCCTGGGTTGGCATTTCAATTTCTTTACATTTTTTCTGGGTTCACATTCATGCATGTCAGCCAACGCAATAGCCACTGAGACTCCACATGTTTCACTGCAAATACACCCACATTACACAATCGAAAAAACCTACATAAATTATTCATCAGAAAGAGGGAAAAAAAAGTAGTATTGTACCATTTTTGAAAAGCACTGCCATCAGGACCACGATGTATTTGGATACCAAAAACCCTTTTCCTTGTTCTAGCTTGGTACATCATTGAATAATGGGTCTCTCTCTGTAACTATTATTAACTTAGATTCTACAGGACAATTGGAATCGCCATTAATGGCTATTATAAGGATCCAAATTAAACTAACATGCGCCTAATGTTTAGGATAATTTGCTTAAGAATTAAGAAGTAATTAAAGGGTTGCAGGATAAGGTGGTCACTGAGGGCATATTTTAGCGGGACAATGGAATGTTTTGGTTAAGCTGCGCGGGCGGGGCTCAAAGAAAAGTTAAGTGAAGCGCCTTCTAGAAAAAGGGCAAACATTTCCCGCGATGAATCAAAGTGGGATCCTATAAGGAAATGACACGTCAAAGTGAATCTGCACGATCAGCAGCATGTGGTGTTTCCGATACACTCGAAGTTTAAGAAAATAAAGAAAACTTTTTATTATGTGATTTTAAATTTAAATTATGTCAAATGTATAAAAATTGTCTATTAATTTTGTTGTCCAAAATATGTCACGTGAAAAGTTGTTACCAAAAAAAAAGAGATTATTCTGTTAGAAGCAAATTTTTTTAAAAAAAAATCATTCTTTTTAAACGGAGAAATTATTAATTAATACTAACACTTTTACACAAAATTCTGCTTGCATTAAAAAATCCTCTAAATTCGTGGAAATTCGAATACATCCTACAACGTCCAATACATTTAATTGTTCATGCATGTTATGTTAGGGATTTTAAAATTTTCAATTTAGGATGTGTTTGGTAAGAAAGAAAACATTTTTCGGTGTTTGGTTGGATCAAATGTTTTGGAAGTAACTCATTTTTCTCAAATTTAAGAAAAATGACTTCTCCATACCTACCAAATCCTACCAGCCCCCAACCCACCCCCAACCTCTAAAAGAAATTAAGTTTATGTTTTCAAAAATATTTTCAACTTCAAAATTCATTAAATTCTTTCATCCCTACCCTCGAACCCACACCACAAAAAAAAATTTAAGTTAGTATTTTTTTTGGAAAAAATTAACTTCAAAAATTATTTTCTACTCTAGTAAAAAATAAAAGATATTTCTCAAAAAAAAAATTCATTCAAAAATAAAAAACTAAAATATTTTCTACTAACGAACCAAATATGAGAAAATAAGTCAAATACCTACTTGTTTTTCGGAAAAATATTTTCCATGAAGAACATTTTTCTTCATACCAAAGACACCCCTAATTGTTCATGCATGTTTTTGTTAGATTATAAAATTAGTATATTTATTAAATTATTACATTGTTAATGTTAGAGAAAATGCACAAGTATCCCTCAACCTATGTCTGAAATTTCAGAGACACACTTATACTATACTAAGGTCCTATTACCCCCTGAACTTATTTTATAAGTAATTTTCTACCCTTTTTGGGCCTATATGACACTAGCTTGAAAGAAAAAGTCAATCAGCGTTAGGCCCACAAGATAGTGCCACGTAGGCCGAAAAGGGGTAAAAAATTATTAATAAAATAAGTTCAGGGAGGTAATAAGACCTTAGTATAGTATAAGTGTGTCTCTGAGATTTCAGGCATAAGTTGAGGGGTACTTGTGCATTATCCCTTAATGTTATTATTAGGGAAAATGCATAAGTACCCCCTCAACCTCTGCATGAAATTTCAGAGACACACTTATATTATATTAAGGTCATATTACTCCCCTGAACTTATTTTATAAATAATTTTATCTCTTTTTGGCCTACGTGACATTAGTTTAAAAAAAATGTCAACAAACGTTGGACGCACAAGATAATATCATGTAGGACGAAAAGGGATAGAAAATTATTTATAAAATAAGTTTTGGGGGTAATAGGACCTTAGTATAGTATAAGTATTTCTCTGAGATTTTGGGCGTAGTATTACCCTTATTATTATTATAAGAATTGTTACATTTCATTGTAAGATTTTAATATTGTCAATATTGTTGTTACCATTGTTAGATTTAGTAATTGGTTGAATTCTTATGTTTCTTGTGTTTTTGAATCATGAAACTTAGTAATTTTTCGTCATGTTTAATTTGTTCTTAAATTCGTTCAAACTTGTTTGTGAATTTAGGAATTCGTGTTTATATATAGGAAGATGATTGTTCATGTTTTTGGAATAGCAAATTTGAATTTATACGTTTGGAAAAGGGTTAAAAATATTCCTAAAATATCCGAAATAGCTCAAATATATCTTGACCTATATTTCGATTCAAATATACTTTTTTCGTCAAACTATATACTCAAAAATACCATTCTCATTAGAATCTGTTAAAACCCACTTTGATGCCACATGGCATGTCACATAAGCCAATAGGAATTCCACTTATGCTAAGTAGACTAATAAACTTACCTCTAATTTCCTCCAATTTTTTACATTTCCCTTAGAATTTAAAAATAATTTCACTGAAGAACATAAAATTCATTTCCCCATTTCCTTTGTTTGGTATGTGTGATGTAATAGGGGGGCATCTAAAACACATCAATTTCTCGTTATGAAATTTGTAATGATGATCAAATTTATCGCGTTAGTTTGTGTAGGTTGCTCCATATAAGAGAATTCAGAAAGTTGCATTTGTGGCTTCCATACCCAAGAATCCTTCTGGATTTAAAAAAGTTAATTAGCAACATCAAAACTCTGAGAACAAAAACGATAATTTTTGCATTTTAGCAAGTGTAACTTTTTCAGCTAGTCTTGTTATTGTGCTAAATAATGAGTGTGTACTAAAGCTTATTCTCGTTTATTATAACAAATGTAAAAGTTTTTGATGTGGTTATATTTCTCCTTGCGAGGGAGAAGAAGTTCTATGTTCTTCAGTGAAATCGTTTCTAAATTCTAAGAAAAATGGAGAAAATTGGAGGAAATTAGGGGTTAGTTTATTAGTCTACATGACATGAGTGGAATCCTATTAACTTATGTGGCATGTCATGTGGCATCCACGTGACATACAAGTGACGTTTTACAGATTCCGTTAATGAGAATGGTATTTTTAATCCTATAGTTTGACGGGAAGGATATATTTAAGCCAAAATATAATTCAAGAATATTTTTGACCTTTTTCCGTTATACATTTGACAAATTTTGAGTAAATCGATAAAAAGGAGTCCGAAGTCAAAACAAAAAATATTGTCAATCAAGTGATTCGATAAAAATGAATCCAAAGTCAAAACAAAAAAAAAAATTGTCAATAATTCTAAGGGCATCTCATTTTTTAAAAAAAATTAAAATGACAAAATCGCTAAATGTCAAAGAATTTACCTTTGATATATATGAATGCAGTTTACACTATTAAAATTATTCCACTAATATCGCTGCTATGGTAGTAACATTTTCACAGATTTTTTTAATTTTTTTCATGTAATTGCTACTTTGGCATCTTTTTAAAAAAAATCTTTTACTTAATTTTTTTTTTTAAAAAAACGTTTATTTTTTTTTATAAGAAATCGTTACCTTGTAGCATTTTTCCATGATTTTTTTCTTTTCTTATTTTTTTTTGAAAATTGCCTTTTATTAAAAATAAAAAAATCTTTGACTAGGCAGCGATATTCCCCCTCCAAATAAAAAAATAATTTTCAGGCTGCCAACGCAGCGAATGCAAAAAAAAAAAGAAAAAAAATGTTGCTAGGTTAGCGATTTCAATTTAATTTTATAACAAACTGTCAAAGCAACGATTTTCATGAGAATTTTTTTTAAAAAAAAAACTATGAAAATGCTGCCATAGCAGCGATATTAGGGGGAGAAAAGAATTTTTTTTTGGAGAAAATCGTTGCTCGGGCAATAATTTTTAATTTTAATGGAGTAATCGGTGTTTTTTGTGTCAAAGGAAAATCACTTTAACAATAGCCCTTTTGGTTTAAAATAAATATAATGACTCTGAAATTTTTGATAAATTTTATAGTCCTTTTAACTCCTAACTCTGAAAATTTAAACTTTTAGAATTTTTAAAAATAAATATAAAATTTAAGTCAAAATTTAATCTAATATCACCTTTAAAATATCTCCACTATATTATAATTCCTGCCTTCACTAATTTATACTTTCTTATTAGTCATCCATCTAAACTAACACTTAGAAGTGAATAATATTGTCAAGAATTAAATTGAAATTAAATACTTTATCCATTAATTTAGTGTTTTTATATAATTTTAATAATTAATTACTATCAAATATTCAGTGTACAATATAACCATTAAATCATTAAATTTAATTAATTAAGTATTAAATGATAAAATACACTTTATTAAATAATAAAATTTACTCATCAATACATATAAACTAATCTAAATTTAAATGTGATTTAATTTATAACGAATATCTATATTTTTATAAATGGATCGTCGTTTGTAATTGTGTGATAGAACTAATAAACTCATGGGGACATGAAAAATGAATTCGTTGAAGGTGTTAAAGGATTTGTCAATCATGCAATGTCACTTGATCCATTTCAAAGTCATGGTTAATAAGTGTTGTCCTTGTGACCGATGCAACCTTATGCAATTTTTTGACATCGAAAACAATGAAGGTTGAGTCTATCGTAAGGCTTAACTCATAGATAGACACTTAAAGTTGTCCATATATTTTATTTGAACACTTTATCTTAGGTTTGTTTCAATTAATCATTTGCACTATTCAAAAAATTTAATTATCAAACACTTTATAGATAATCAATCAAAATAAAAGTGTGTGTTATACACACGCTAATGACGTGTCATAGTAACTAATCAAAAGAAGTCATGTGGTATTGGGCCAAATAACTATTAAAAATTGAATCAATAAGAAAAAATATATTCTTAGAAAGATAAAAAAAACCTCCTTCCCCTTCTCTTATTTCTTTAAGCTCATCCCCACCGAAAAACACACATATGGTAAGAACATTAAATATTTAAAGTGTAGATACGTAATTTTTGATCGAACATAAGATTTTATACTATTTTTTATTCTTTGAATATTCCTTATATGTTTGAGTTAGATATTTTAATTTTGTCTTATTTTTGTGAAGTTATTTTTATAGATTCAGAAACAACAAAAATAGAATCTTTTTTTAAGGTAAGTTTTATTTAAATTGTTAAAAAACTAATGAAGAGTCACAAAAATATATCTTCTTATAATTTAAATGTAATAAATAAACCAGTGTTTCTTAATTATATTTTAATTGGTTCCAGATATTTAATATTTATTATTAATATATTGATATATTTAATTTATAAGAATATTATCCATTATTATCACATCTACCCACAACCCCACTATCACTTCCCACACTCTCCCATGATCCTCTCCATTCACCCTCGCACCCACATAAACTCTTACACACTATATATATACATACAAAAAAAAAGGAAGAAGAAAAAAATTCAGCAAAAACACATGGAAGAAAATTCAGCAAGAGAGGAGAAGATCAGAAAACAAAAAAAGAAAATTCAGAAAAAAGAAAAAGACATCAAACAATAAAAAAACATTCTTATTTCCTTTCAAGAACCCAAAAAATAAAAATAAAAATTGTGGGTGTTTTAATCGAGGTTCAATCAAGAAGTTTGCGGTATTCAACTTTAACTTAACTTTTAATTTATCTATGGAATGTGATATAATCTTATGGATTTTTTATATAAATACTTTTGTTTCATTCATAATTCAACCGGAATAAAATGTAAAATTTAATATATATGTTGTTATTTATTGTTGTACAATTTTGAAGCTTTGAATAAGTTTCTAGTTAATGTCAAATAGAATCTCATTGAATATAAAAAAATAATTAAGAATTTAGAGTTAGTACATTGAGTTTTGAAAAAAATGTTAGTTGTGATCTCTTAAAATAAATGGATCATAACATTTTTTCTTGTCTTGATTTAAATAATAATGATAAAGTAGGTATAGCTAGACTAATGAATGAATAAATAAATAAAACAAATTATTTTTGTTATATGTTATCGCACAAAAATAATATTTATTTTAACAAATTATTATTGTATTGTTGTAGTAAGAAGTGAAATTAACTTTAAGAGTAATAATAATATAAAATATTAACATATAAAATGAAAGATATAAAAATAGTGCAAAATTATATATTGTATCCTCAACATTTAGATTTATTTATATAATTTTGTTTTATGTATGAAGGAAAGATATTTATTTCAATGAGTAGATGAATTTTAGGCATATTAATAAATATTTGTTTTGATTAAGAATGAGGTTACACATCTTTTTTGAGACATTAAAAATTCAAGGATGCTGTGACGCACCTTGTTTAAAAATATAAATAACTTTATTAATTTAAAGTAACACTTATAGACAATTATTAGGTGGGAGAAACTTGAGAGACGAAGACAATTATGTCTTCAAATGTCAAAGTCGAGAATACAGTTATCCATGTGATTTGAAACCAAATAAAATTTCAACAATAAAAATGCAAGCAACTCATGACCTAAAAATAATATATTCAAAAATATTTTAAAATAAGTATAAGTCAATAAAAGCGACCGTGCTAAACCATCGTTTGATGATTGTAGACTTGTGAATAGTTATAATCGATTTGGTGGGTAAAAAGAGATGGTGAGAAGAAAAAGCAATTGAGAAAGAAAGAGAAGGTGTAAAATTTTGCAATGGTAAAATTGTGATGGGAGCTACGGTTTAAACAAAGAAGAAGAAGATGTAAAATCTTTTTTTTCTTTCTAAAAGATGTCTATTCACGCTCCTCCATTGTGTGTATTACACACACTTATCCATGCCAGCAAAATGGATTTAATAGGTACAAATCTCATGTTGTGTTCAATGAGGTGTTTAAATGAAATATGAGACAACTTTAAGTGACTTTCTATGACTTAAGCCCTATTGTAATGAATATTTAGTGCACATATCATGGAGATATCATCGAGGTGAACGGTATATTTTATAACTTGGTCGTGGGCCAATGAGTAATAGATCTCTATATGAAAATAATGTTCAATATAATAGTGCACATGAAATGGTCATTCATATAATAGCGCACATGAAATGGTCATTTATATTTTTGAGGTATACTATAGGATGGAACCTGACTAATATTTTGAAGAAACTTCCAATGAAGAAGCAATGTGCTTAGGTCAGTCATTCATAAATATATTGATTAAGTCGAGGCGATATTATCAGCCTTAAATGATATCAATACAATATATGATACTGATTTTAAGCGAAAATTATTAGCCTTAATGAAGGGGTAGGGGTGGGGTGTGGGGGTATAGACCTCAATTATTTTTTTAGAGAGAATGATTATTTCTTGAATTACTTTATTGGGATATGAACATATAGTTATTTTGAGTTTTATGACCAAATTATGTAGTCCTTAGAAAAATCATTTTTTAAAGCTAATCAAATGGGACCTAAATTAACCAACTTTTCAAATTGGTTTATTTGAATTACCCATATTTTAATTTTGACCAAATAGGTGCTATCATCCACTCAATTCATCCTTGTTGCGAATGAATTGACGAATCTCATAATTATAAGTTAAATTTAAGAAACATGAATATGGGCAGCAAAATAAGATTGTGGTTAAAAATAATGATGACCATAAAATATGCACTTGATGGAAAGGACAACTAAAAGGCCTTTAACATGGAACATATATATTCCATATCTTTGACATTATAAAAGTTGCAAAAACGCAATAATTCTCATTACCAATGTTTTTGGTTGAGACTAACAAATCTTTATATTATGATTTATGATATGATATTCTTACCTATACTCACCGGTAAAAGTAATCTGATAAGAGGTTAGTGCGTCTCAATACTTTGAGATCTTATTTTCCATAAAAAGAACTCTAAGTCTCCAACTTCAAGTCAAGAATCTAGAAATCATCATTGTCAAAGTTTAAGATAATTTTTTAAAAAGATTTTCCGTTTTAATAAATGAACTAAAAAAATAAAAAAATTAAATATATCGCTTAATTATTGTTATTATAAATTTTTTGATCTTATATTTAAAGTAATGACGAACCCCTTTTTTATATATATAAAAATATATATTTTCTTTTAACACAAATAAATAAGATGACCCCTGTGGCCAAACCAAAAAAAATGTCTTCCCTTCATCAATGATTTTCAAGTGTTTTGCCATAAGAAAGAATTTAGGTTGAGAGGTGAGTGTATATTGAAAATATATTTCAGTTTCACTCTAATGTATATATAATTTTAAATCGTATGGTCTTCCACTTTAACTAGGGGTGTACGAAATCGAATCGAAAATCAAATCAAATCGTAAATCGAATTAAACTCGACTAGTGATTTGTTTTTTTGACTTGATTTGGTGTTGAAAAAAAATTCCTACTATATTTGGTTTGGGTTGGTTTCAACTTAAAAAAAAAACCCGAGACCAAACCAACCCGGCATTACATATATAATTTTAAAATTTTTACCCGAAAAAACTCAAAGTTGAAAAACACGAGTTTTATTGGTTTGGTTTGGTTAATAAATTCAAAAATCCAACACAAATGGTTTGGTTTGATACTTGAAAAACCCAAACCAGCCTGGTCATGTACACCCCTAACTCCATTATTGTATCAAAACATATTGTACTAATCTAGGGATCGAGTTGAACTGTCGCTCTTCATTAAAAAGGAATTTTCATGTGTTTGGGTCGGCCATGATAAAAAATAAGGTCAGATGGTAAGAAACTGTAAGTCATGTGTTTCTCTATGACTAAAATATTTCAAATAAGATGGTTACATACTTCAACATTGATCATTATAGACAGTTCTAATCCTAATTTCGAGTCTCGCCCCCACCAATTATTTCCAAGTATTTCACCCATAATAGGAAATTAGGCCGAGATGAAAAGATAGATTACGTTGAAGATATAATTAAATAAAGAAAAAATGCACAATTACCCCCTCAACCTATGCTCGAAATTCCAGAGACACACTTATACTATACTAAGGTCATATTCCCCCCCCCCCCCCCCCCCGAATTTATTTTAGAAGTAATTTTCTACCCCTTTTTGTCCTACGTGGCACTAACTTGAAAAAAAAGTCAACCAACATTGGGCCCACAAGATAGTGCTACGTAGGCCGAAAAGGGGTAGAAAAATATTAATAAAATAAGTTCAGGGGGATAATAGGACCTTAGTATAGTATAAGTGTGTCTCTGAGATTTCGGGCATAGGTTGAGGGGGTACTTGTGCATTATCCCTTAAATAAATAAATAAAACGTATCTTCCCTAATATATTAAGCATTTAAATAAGATAGTGCAATTTATAACTATGTTGAAATCTTTCTATCTCAAAAACAAATCCAAATACATGATAAAAATATGCGAGTTGAAAATATGATTATGTAACTAATTAAAAATATGTGGTGTTTAATCAGTCAAACATAATATAAATGACATTGTCACACGCTTCAATATTTTCATGAAACATATAAAACTTTAATTAGAAAGTAAAAATTTAAATTAAAAAAATCACATCAAAAAATAAATTAAAGATAAGGTCAACATATATACATAAAACTAAAGAGAGAAATGAGGGTGGGGAGTGGGAAGAGGAGGAGGGGGACATTCTTAGCATGAGAGTTGATCATTTAAAGAGAAAAATAAAATAGAGCAAACGAAAGAGAGAAAAGGGGATTTGGTGAAATAAATGTTTTACAAAAGGATATGATATATAGTGGAAAGGTAGAGAAAAAATTAATTTTTTATTTTTTTCATTTCCCACCAATAGTATTGGTTGGCAAAGGGCTTTTATTATCATGTCTAGTTTTATGTATATAAATTGACCACGTCTTTAATTTATTTTCTCATGAGATTTGTTTACTTTAAATTCTTACTTCCTAATTAAAACTTTATGTTTTCTTTGAAAATGATGAATCTAAGGGTGACAAACGGTTGGATTAGATTGAATTGCACGGATTAAATATGGTTGGAGAAAAAAATGATTTGAGTTACAATCCATTCGAATATAATATGGACAAATATGAATTTGGTCAAATATGATTTGGGGAAAATGGTCCTAACTCAATTAAGTAAAATTATTTTTCAAAACATAAATGTACCCATTCTAACATAACCCCACCCCCGGGGCGCCCCTCCTCCCACGCTTCACAAACCTACCCCGAAAAAATGTTGTTTCCGAAAAATAAAAAAGATATTTTTTTTAAAAAAAAAGTTTACCTCCTCCCCGGGCATCCCTTACCCCCTCAAAAATTTTTGTTTTCCAAAAATAAAAAGTTCTATTTTTAAAAAAATTATAAAATTGACCCCCTCCTCCAATGCTGTCAAAGAGAATGAGAAACTATTTTTTAATGTGAAATTGTGTTTGATACGCTGACATCGTTGATCATTCACATGCAATCTCATCCGAAAGTGAGTTCGTATTTTCCTGACTGGACCGTAGATTCTGACTGGTCTTCATGTTCACCACCATATGAACCAATTACACCTGATGAAAACTTCAACGATCTCAATGCTAATACGTTCGTCGCAGCTGCTACTCCAGAAACTCAAACATAGAGTATTTTCGCCTGAACAACAATTCCTTTATGCATTCATCAACTTCCCCTATACATGATAAATGTTGGGGAAAGAATACATGTGGTTCGGGTAAAAATGACCAATATTGAAGCTTTTGGAGCAGCAACAACAACGGACACATCATCATTGAGATCGTTAGAGTTTTCATCAAGTGTAAGTGGTTCAAAAGATTGTGAACGTGATGAACAACCCGAATCTATGTCCCAGTCAGGAACATATTAACTCACTTCCGGATGAGAATACATGTGAATAATTAACGATGTTTGTGTATAAAACACAATTTCACATACATAGAGATTTTCATTCTCTTTGACAACACTGATGATTGTAGTATTGATGTTGGTATATGTGCAGGTTGAGGCACAAACGCAAATGCAGGTGCAACACATTCAATACTGGGCCTTTTTTCCCAAACCCACAAATGTTACTTCCCCAAAATTCTATGTGTTTCTCCTTTTTCTTAAGAAAATCATTGACTAAGTGGATGGGGGCGCTACTCCTATAAACCCCTAATATCTTTTGTCAGTAGTTGGAGTAGTCTTCTGGCGAACACGATGAATAAATGACATTGTCACACGCTTCAATATTTTCATGAAACATATAAAGCTTTAATTAGGAAGTAAAAATTTAAATTAAAAAAATCACATCAAAAAATAAATTAAAGATAAGGTCAACATATATACATAAAACTAAAGAGATAAATGAGGGTGTGGAGTGGGAAGAGGAGGAGGGGGACATTCTTAGCATGAGAGTTGGTCATTTAAAAAGAAAAATAAAATAGAGAAAGCAAACGAAAGAGAGAAAAAGGGATTTGGTGAAATGAATGTTTTACAGAAGGATATGATATATAGTGGAAAGGTAGAGAAAAAGTTAATTTTTTATTTTTTCACTTCCCACCAATAGTATTGGTTGGCAAAGAGCTTTTATTATCATGTCTAGTTTTATGTATATAAATTGATCACGTCTTTAATTTATTTTCTCATGAGATTTGTTTACTTTAAATTCATACTTCCTAATTAAAGCTTTATGTTTTCTTTGAAAATGATGAATCTAAGGGTGACAAACGGTTGGATTAGATTGAATTGCACGGATTAAATATGGTTGGAGAAAAAAATGATTTGGGTTACAATCTATCCCAATATAATATGGACAAACATGAATTTGGTCAAATATGATTTGGGGAAAATGGTCCTAACTCAATTAAGTAAAATTATTTTTCAAAACATAAATGTACCCATTCTAACATAACCCCACCCCCGGGGCGCCCCTCCTCCCACCCTTCACAAACCTACCCCGAAAAAAATGTTGTTTTTGAAAATTAAAAAAGATTTTTTTTTTTAAAAAAAAGTTTACCTCCTCCCCGGGCATCCCCTACCCCCTCAAAAATTTTTGTTTTCCAAAAATAAAAAATTCTATTTTTAAAAAAATTATAAAATTGACCCCCTCCTCCAATGCTGTCAAAGAGAATGAGAAACTATTTTTTAATGTGAAATTGTGTTTGATACGCTGACATCGTTGATCATTCACATGCAATCTCATCCGAAAGTGAGTTCGTATTTTCCTGACTGGACCGGAGATTCTGACTGGTCTTCATGTTCACCACCATATGAACCAATTACACCTGATGAAAACTTCAGCGATCTCAATGCTAATACGTTCGTCGCTGCTGCTACTCCAGAAACTCAAACATAGAGTATTTTTGCCTGAACAACAAATTTTCCTTTATGCATTCATCAACTTCCCCTATACATGATAAATGTTGGGGAAAGACAATGTTGAAGCTTTTGGAGCAGCAACAACAGCGGACACATCATCATTGAGATCGTTAGAGTTTTCATCAAGTGTAAGTGGTTCAAAAGATTGTGAACGTGAGGAGCAGCCCGAATCTATGTCCCAGTCAGGAACATATTAACTCACTTCCGGATGAGAATGCATGTGAATAATTAACGATGTTTGTGTATAAAACACAATTTCACATACATAGAGATTTTCGTTCTCTTTGACAACACTGATGATTGTAGTATTGGTGTTGGTATATGTGCAGGTTGAGGCACAAGCGCAAATGCAGGTGCAACACATTCAATATTGGGCCTTTTTGCCCAAACCCACAAATGTTACTTCCCCAAAATTCTATGTGTTTCTCCTTTTTCTTAAGAAAATCATTAACTAAGTGGATGGGGGCGCTACTCCTATAAACCCCTAATATCTTTTGTCAGTAGTTGGAGTAGCCTTCTGACGAACACGATGAATAAAAGGGGCAGGGGAAGAGGGAGGGGGGGATTGGGGATGGGGAGTTGGAAGAGGAGGAGGGGAGACATTCTTAACATGAGAGTTGGTCATTTAAAGAGAAAAATAAAATAGAGAATGCAAATGAAAGAGAGAAATGGGGATTTGATGAAATAAAAGTTGTAGAGAAGGATATTATATATAGTGTGAAAGGTAGAGAAGAAGTTAATTTTTTATTTTTTCACTTCCCACCAATAGTGTTGGTTCGCAAAGGGCTTTTATGGAATTATCATGTCTAGTTTTATGTATATATATTGACCACATCTTTAATTTATTTTCTCATGAGATTTGTTCAATTTATATTCTTACTTCCTAATTAAAACTTTATGTTTTCTTTAAAAATGTTGAATCTGGGGTGACAAACGGTTGGATTAGATTGATTTGCACGGATTGAATATGGTTGAAGAAAAAAATGGTTTGGGTTACAATCCATCCAAATATAATATGGACAAATATGGATTTGATCAATTATTGTTTTGGGGAAAATGGTTCTAACTCAATTAAGTAAACTTGTTTTTCAAAACATAAATGTACCCCTCCCCACATAACCCCACCCCGGGGCGCCCCTCCCCCATCATTCACAGACCTACCCCTACAAAAGTTTTGTTTCCCAAAAACAAAAAATATATATTATTTTTTTTAAAAGAAAAAATTTTACCACCTCCCCGGGCACCCTCTACCCCCTCAAAATTTTTGTTTTTCAAAAATAAAAAGTTCTATATTTTTAAAAAATAAAATAAAATTGACCCCCTTCTCCAATGCTGTCAATGAGAATGAGAAACTATTTTTTAATGTGAAATTGTGTTTGATACGCTGACTTGTTGACCATTCACATTCAATCTCATCCGAAAGTGAGTTCGTATTTTCCTGACCGGGCCAGAAATTCTGACTAGTCGTAATGTTCACCACCATTTGAACCACTTACACCTGCTTAAAAACTTCAGCGATCTCAATGCTAATACGTCCATCGCTTCTGCTACTCCAAAAGCTCAAACATAGAGTACTTTTGCCTGAACCACAAATTTTCCTTCTCATGCATTCATCAACTTCCCCTATACATGATGAATGTTGGGGAAATAATACCCGTGGTTCGGACAAAAATGACCAATGTTGGAGCTTTTGGATCAGCAACAATAGCGGACGCATTATCATTGAGATCGTTGGAGTTTTCATCAAGTGAAAGTGGTTCAAATGATTGTGAACGTGATGACCAGCCAAAATCTATGTCCTAGTCAGGAACATACGAATTCACTTACGGATGAAAATGCATTTCAATGATTAATGATGTTAGTGTATAAAACACAATTTCACATACATAGCAACTTCTCATTCTCTTTGACAGCTCTGGTGTTTCTAGTATTGGTGTTGGTATAAGTGTAGGTTGAGGCACAAGCACAAATGCATGTGCAACACATTCAGTATCAGGCCTTTTGGCTCGAACCACAGATGTTAGTTCCCCACCATTCGACACGATTCCCCTTTTTCTAGGAGGATCATTGACTAAGTGGATGGGGGCACTACTCCCATAAATCCCTAAGATCTCAGCGTCAGTAGATGATGTAGCCTTCTCGCGAACGCGATGAGGAGAAGGGGCAAGGGAAGAGGGAGGGGGAGATTGTGGATGGAGAGTGGGAAGAGGAGGAGTGGGGACATTCTTAGCAAGAGAGGTGACCATTAAAAATAGGAAAAAAATAAAGAAAGAAAATGAAAGAGAGGAATAGGGATTTGGTGAAATAAAAGACTTAGAGAAGGAAATTATTTATAGTGTGATAGGTAGAGAAAAAGTTAATATTTGAATTTTTTCACTTCCCACCAATAGTGTTGGTTCACAAAGGGCTTTTATGGAATTATGATTTCTAGTTTTATGTATATTAACATCTTTAATTTATTTTCTCATGAGATTTATTCAATCTAAATTCTTACTTCTTAATTAAAACTTAATGTTTTCTTTGAAATTGTTGAAGATAGGAGTGATAACTGGTTGGATTGGATTGATTTGCATAAGTTGAATATGATTCGAGAAAAAATGGTTTGGATTACAATCCATCTAAATATAATATGGACAAATATGAATTTGGTCAAATATGATTTGGGAAAAATGGTTCTAACTCATTTAAGTAAATTTATTTTTCAAAAACATATATGTACCCCTCCTCACATAATCCCACCCCGGGGCACCCGTCCCCCTCCCCCTCCCTCACCATTCACTAACCTACCCCTAAAAAAATTTGTTTTCCAAAAACATAACAAAATTTGTTTTTTTTAAAAAAAATAAATTACCCTCTCCCCGGGCACCCCCCTACCCCCTAAAAATTTCATTTTCCAAAAATAAAAAAATCAATTTTTTCAAAAAAAAAAAAAGTTTGACCACCTCCCTAGGCACCACCCCTCCACCTTCCACCAGCTTACCCCTAGTTTATTTTATTTTTACAAAATAAAAAGAATCTATTTTTGCAACAAAAACAATTACCCCCTCCCTTGAGTACCCCCCCTCCACCAACCTACCCCTAATTTTTTTTCATAAACACAAATAATTGTTTTTAAAAAAATAGAAATTTACCCTCTCCCCCCACCCCCTTCCACCTACCTACCCCTAATTTTTTTTCAAAAAAAAATCCGTTTTTGCAAAAAAAAAGAAAAAGAAAAGATTGACCCCCCCCCCCTTCCACCAAAAAAATCTATTTTTCAATTAAGTTTACTATTAATTGAATTTTAAAAAAATAACATTAATTATTTTTTAGCACAATTAAGAATTTTGAGTGGATTTAATATGGATTAAATGGATACCCATATTGAACCAAATTTGACCAATTTGTAGAGACTCTTTAAATAGTTTGAAGCTAATATTTGACCAATTAAAATATGAGTGATTCAAAGCCATTAAATATAATCAAAAGGGGCTCATTTTATTAATATGGGCCGGTTGTCACCCCTAGTTAAAGCATATGACAATGTTATTTAAAATTATGTTTGACTTTAAACAACACATATTTTAATTATTTACTTAATAATATTTGCAACTCATACATTTCTCACATGTGGCCTGATTCGTTTTGGAGATAGAAAGATTTTAACATAATTATAATGTTCGCCACCTCTAACACCATGTTGAAAAGTTCGGGTGTTTCGAGTTCTCCCCCTTCTAGGAAGGCAAAGGGTTAGGAATGAATCATTCATAACCTTAGTCTAAACTAGTGATAAAAAGTATTGGAATTAGCACAATTATACTGGTGAGCAGTGGCATTGGCGGAAAATTCATGAAGGGTGTCCAAAATAAAGCCAACATAGAAAAAATGTAGCCATGGGGAAATGAACCTCAATGGCAAACAACCTTCTTCACACTATTACCACTAAGCTACCACTCTATATATAACAAAGTATTTCGTTTTTCATTTAATTAAGCGTTTTACATCAGACCACATTAAACAAAATATACAAAAAACTATTGCAACTAAGTTACCAGTCTATATACAACAAATTGTTAACTGTTTACAACATACTACATCAAAACAAAATATACAAAACATAGATGGAGTGATTCGAACTTGGGTATTGTGTGTACAATGGACACACTTTTTCCACTAAGCTATGACTCATTGTTATTGTTTAGGGTGTTCAAAATACTTAATATATCAATATTAATACTAAGAGGGATAATTTACTACATAAAAAACAAGATCAAGAAAGTTATTCTAGAAACAGATCACTAGGAATCATGAACATGATACTTAGGGAATGAAAAATATCACGAGAGATGCTAGACATTGTGGAAGAAGCAAGACAAATTGTGGAACAAAATAACTTCAAAGTTCAGCATTTATATAGGGAAGGAAATCAGCTAGTAGATGTCATTGTTAATAGTGCTTATAGTAAGTCGGAGGTAAGAATACAAGAAGTTTGAACAACTACTAGCTAATTGCAGAAGAGTTCTAAACATGAACAAAACACAAATTGCAAGTTTGAGAATCAAAACAAGAAAGATAAAGGACATAAACAATCAGTATAGATAACATTTACATTAATCACGATGTGGTGAGTCTCATAAGATTTTATGTGTACACCTCAAGTTTTGTTCAATACCAATGCTATAAATCGGTGAGAAATAAAGAGTTACCTGCTTTAACTTATGAGCTTTCAAAAGAGGAAATCCCAAAAGTCGAGGACTATACATCCAAAGCACATCGTCTATTGTCATAGATAGGAAGATCGAGAGCAACACATTTGGCTCCACAACTAGCAACAATGTTAGCTCTATAAATCAAAATATACTTAACCATGATAAGAGATTAGAAACATAATAGATGAAGAAGATAAGGAGGAGAAGTACTTACTGAAGCTGTTAAAGATGTGTAGTGGTACACCACTATGGTTGAATGTTGATAATCTAAAGGAGACAACGGAGAATCATGAAGGCGGCATAGAGAAGAATATGAAAGAGGAGGATTCAGAAACAAATAGGGAAAATGTTAAAACTAGGGTAAGAAATACAAAGGGTATTGATATATTTGGGCTAACATTCTTTTTTAAAGTTGGGCCAGATATACATGTATTTTTTATATTTATGATTAAATAAACGAGCTTCATCTCAAATTTGATAAAAAAAAAAAGCAATATTTGACTTATATATGTATCATGCAATTTTTCGGTGAAGGGTATCCAATTCACAGCTCCGGCCCTGTTGGTGAGATCAATTTAAGCAATTAATTAACAAAGCAAACAAAAGTTAGAGTCGCTACTAAAAAAAGCTCAATACAATGATTATCGACTATTGGAAATTGCAATGTTAGTAATTTATATTTTGTGCGCTCATATATTAATATATTATATGTAGATATGCTATTAATGAAGTAGTCCATTGTATGATATAATAAAGTATTAAAGTTTGGAGCCTTAAAAGTAATTTTATAATTTATATGAGTTTATTTTTGTAACTCCTTGGTATTTGAAAGAGCTAAAATTAGAAAGAACTAAATTGGAAATACCAAAATCTAAAATATTGCAATCATGCTTGAGTTGTGAGTTTTGAGTCAACTTCAAACGATCATAACTTTCAGTACATGATGAGTCAGGTGGACCATAAGATATCAGATGAAAGGTTTTGGGAATCCTCTATCCAACTCCATCGAGTTTGCTGCATTTCGAGCTCGTATGATGAAGATATGCCCATTTGAAGTCAGTCTGTCCAGTAAGGAAAGTTACCCGAAATATGAGGGGTATTTTAGTATTTTCCTTATCAAATTAAATTAAAACAAAATTAGTAATATTTTAGGGTCAAATATGATTTGATTCAATTTTCATTATCCCTAAAATACGCTTATGGTTTTACAAGAAAGTTCAAGAAGAGAAAAAAAGGAGAAAATATACGAAGTGTTCATCGAGATTTCTTGCGGATCAAGGGTTGTTTCTCCAAGAGTTTGATCCTAACAAGTATGTGAGTTCTCATAGTGTTGGATCGTTAAACCACACGTCAATCATGCTATTTTAATGCAATTTCATTCTCGAGTTTGAAGGATTTGAGTTCTTGATGAGTTTTCTTGAAATTTCATTCGTACTCTTGATTTGTTGGGGTTTTGATGAATTCTTGAGATGAGTATTAATATTTGAAGGTTGTTTTGAGTAGATTCTCGTTTACATATGTCGGGTATTTGAATCTAAGTGAGTGCAAAAGAAACCATTCGATTCTAGGCTAGTTAGGATTAGAAAACGAGAAAGAAATTCGTCGGCATTTTCTAGGCAAGGGCTAGAGCGCCGCCTCTGCACCAGGGGTCGCCTGTCCCAACCTATTCTCTATCGTTTAGCCCGTCTGAGTTCTTTCAAAGGATACCTTTACTCCACTTTGATTTGAGAGTTATTTCGAGTCTTTTGCAAAACATAAGGCGAAAAAGTTAGTTTTATTTCGTACTTTAAGGAAAATTCAACAATGCCTAAGGGTCGTTTTATTTCGTACCTTAAGGTGAGAAAGTTTGTTTTGAAGGGGTGAATCTATCACCTAGTCCGAGTTAATGACTCTAGTGTTGACACACTATATATTCAGTAAGTTCCAGTTGTGAGTGAGTTTGCAAAGGTCTTTCTGGATGATCTTCCTGAAGTCCCTCCTAAGAGAAAAATAGGCTTTGGTATAGATATTTTTCTAGATATTTTTCCTATCTCTATTCTTCCATATCGAATGACTCTAATATATATATATATATAAAGTATTAATTAGCAATGATGGAGTATTACATAAATTAATTACATGTGTCAGCACAAGGTGCACAAAAATACAAATAAAATGAGTCCAGGGTAATAGGATCTTTATTAAGATTAGGTTATTCACTGAGATTTTGATTATAGGCCAAGGATACTTATGCATCATCCCTAAACAAAATGATGTAACATGATGAGGATGGTATAGTACATTTTCTGTCTCAATGTTTTTTCCATAAAAATGCACAAGATCGTTAGCTTCAAGAGGAGCTTTACACCAATCATGAAGAGAAAACGGCAACGCTCAGTAATCACAAATCACAAACACAACAGATAATACACACTGCAAAAAAAAATCGAAAAGATGTGCAAGCCGAGTAAACAAGTATAAGACTGATGTAAGAGGAAGGGCAGATCATCTCATGTTCAAAGGCTGTGTCTTTTTCTTATTCTGTCTGGGAAGTGGTACTTGGATGAAACCAAACTTCTTCTTATGTGTAATAAACTGCTTGTGTACATCCCCTTCTTTCATAGCTTTTGTGGGATTCAATATGATCCCACTCTGTTCCCTCAACATTTGGCTAAACGACACGTGCTTTCTTTCGGTGTGGCTTTCCATATGCTTACCCACGACAATATGATCATCTCGCAAAATCAGCTTCCTACTTAGTATGTCTCCAATTGATATTGATGATCGAAAGACTGGGACTGACTTGTCATTGACATTGTCTGCTTCGTTGTCATCAGCTAGCCGAGGGTTCCCATGACTAGTGAGAGATGACTGAGGGTTTCTGAACTTAGATTTGACTGAGGTATTATGCCCCGAGTAATGCAATTGAGTGTGTTCTGATCTCTCCCTGTAGAAACCATCTTGTTCAATAAGACGACTTCTTTGAGTACCATCTTCGTTGTCCAAAGCCTCTTCTAGAGTACTCCGGTTGTGTCTAATTTCTTTGGTAGTCTCCTCCATCTTCTTTGTAATAGACACCTCAGATTGGTTTGCTTCATTAGTTCTGTGCATAGTGTTTGTGTCTACAAATTTTGTTTTGCATAGCTCTTCAGCTTGCTGTGCTTTTCGGGCAAGAGCATAATATTCTTCATATGAAATTGTGATGCCCTCAGTTGTGTGCTGAACAACAGTTGAAGACTTCTTTCCATTTAGTAAAGCCTTTCGTTCCGCAAAAGCAATTGCTTCCACAGCTTTAGCTGCTTCTTCCATCTTTTTGGCTGCATGTAATCTCATTTCAGCCATTCTAATACTCGCCTTTGTTCGTTCAATCTCTGACATCGCTTTCATCACCTCATACCTTGAAGCTTCTGCCATTTTCTTGAATTGGTCTGCTTCAAAGCTCAACTGCAGGAGCTCGTTGTTCATAGTGTTTTTTTCCTCAATGGAGAACCCTGCTGCTGAATCAAGGGATTTCATCTGACTGCTTCTGTCAAGAATTACCTTTTCTTTCTTCATTTTCTTATTCAGAGTCTCAACAGAAGATCTAATCACAGTAAGGTCTGTCGACATCTTGTTAAGGTCTAATTTTGCTCGGTTTAATTCCATTAGTACATGCCCTGGGGACTGAAGAGGGCATAGACTTAAGTTTTCTGCTGACAGCTCATTAAGATTTGGAATTTGGTTCTCCGGATGTACACCGGGACTGGACACAAACTCAGAAACTTCTTGCATCAAATTTACTTTCAATCCTTCTACAAATCTTTTAGCTTCTTCCACTTCTCTCAAGACATTGAGGGCTTCTTGTTCCTTCACAATCAAATCTTTCTCAAATTTTACTGCTTGCTCCTCCATTTTCCCCACGTCTACAACTTCAGAATCATTCTGCCAACATTATCAATGATCAACACCAAAAGGCTAGTTTCTAATTACATATTATCATTAAATAGAATAAAATGTGAACTGCTTTTACGATATGTACATAAAACTATAAAGCACCGATAATTATCATCCAGAAGATGACAGATTATGAGCAAGCCAAGCATCTGGCCCGAACACTATACCAGTATCTCAGCCGGCTAATACAGATTATTATTGTATGTAAATTTGGTACCAAAAAGATTATTACTACTTTTTGGATTTCATTTTTCATGTTAATCACTTAGAATGGAATAGCAGAGCAAAAAATAGGATGATGTACACAAAATAGTAGTAGTCGTCGTAGTAACTTAAGCAGTATAGACAAGTAGTTGTTTAAGGAGGCATCGCCCTGTCCCAATTGCCATCTCTATTAGGCAAATATGAGAAAATTACTCCTGCCTGAGTAGGCGTTTGCAACGTACGCACATTCATATGAAACATAACTCACCGAAAATCAAGAATTAGGCGAAATCTAAGCTGTTCTCTTGAGCCCCCAAAAGAAGTGATGACATCATTAAGAGTATTTCTAAATTCTAATCATATATATGCACATTCTTCTTATAGTGAACCAAAAAAAAAAAAAAAAAAAGAGAAAATCAAAATATACCAAATAAGCTGCTATAGATTAGGGTGATTGTTTGTCACATCAACAAAGATTTATGGTTTGAATGTTGTAGATATGACTTGAGATACTATAAAGCTGTAAACTTGTAGAAATGAATGGTAGGATTTAGGCTTACGTCGGGAGGTGGTAAACGGAGCAAGTGATGGGGAATCCAAGGGCCACTGCCCCCAAAATGATCGACAGCTTCTTTAACTGACTCGAAAGGCGGAGATGTATCAATTTCCACTCTTGGATTGATTATTTTCTTAGTTTCAGCCATAGCACTTGTACTGTACTATTCAATCAATATACTGAGTACCACAGCAGCAGGGTGCACTCTTCCTCTGCATTATATATACTCACACAGTTGTGAGTTGTGACGCACCTACAATTTTGATTACAACATTACTTTTTGACTAGACATATAATATATATAAAATAAGTCAATATTTATGTAACTATGAATATATATAAATGGAGAAATTGTTAGTACTATATTTATTAACAACTATAAATAAAAGGTACAGTATCATTTTTTTTTCCCTAGCGGGCTGAAATAGAAGTGAATTGAGACAGGGGTGTTAATGGTTTAGACATAATATATTTTTATGTGACTGTTAAATTTTTAAAACGAAATCAATAGTTCACTAATGGTTTTAAATAATTGTCATTAAAATAGAATAACGGTAGTTGACGATGACTGGTTTACACAAAATAGAATGGAGAAATGTAATGATATTTGGAGTGAATTTGAGATGTTAATTAATGATTATATTTACGGGTAGTGATGGGGATGATGATGTCGGATGGTGAAAATTGGGACCATGAAGCAAAGTAATAAGTTTACAGAGCACAAACCAAAATAACCCAAACGTGTTCAGTGAGATCATGAGAATTTATCAATGTGTGAGTGCACATGAAAAAATGTAAAGAAATAAAGGGGAAAGTGCTCGTTAGTACATCATCTCTCATTACGAAATTACTGTCAAAAGTTAAAGAAAAGGAGTTTTTTCTTCTTCTTTTTTTCCCCACTTTCGCTTCTTTCTTCTATATAATGGTATACTACGGACCACAAGAAAGATCCATAATATCTCTATTTTCTTTATGGCTAAATCCATAAACAGATTTCTAAATTTGTTTAGTTTTTTTCTCAGATATCTTAACTATATCATTTTCCTATTGAATCATTAAACTGCATATAATTTGTTCCTTTTAAACAAACACCGTTGGCAGATGTGGAATCAATTTTTTGAGGGGTATTAATAAAGGATACATATCTTGTTTCAGAAATAGTAAAAATATTCGAGAATAATTATATTTTATTTCAAGTCATTTGAATACATCAGAAAACAAATGAGACTAACATAGTTTGTCTTCATTCTTTAATAAAAAAAATACAATACAAACACAATCGAAGGAATTTACAATAGAAAAATCGATCAAAATCAACTAACGATGTTTAAAAGGAACAAAATATAGGTGGTTTAATGATTCAATAGGAAAATGACGTAGTTGAGGTACATGAGGAGAAAAACCCAACAAGTTTAGGAATTTATTTATGAGTTCGGCCTTTTTTTCTTATTTATGTGAGAAATGGTTATTGTTGAGATTAATTAATACATCCACTTATTCATAAAAGACACAACACATAAATATGTCTTTTAACTTGGCTTTTATTGACATCTATGTCTTTCAACTTTAAATGTGTACAAGTAGACACTTAAATTTGTATCAGATTGAACAAGTAGACATACATCCTACATGGCATAATACATGTAGGATGCATCATATGATAAGTGTGTCTATTTGTTCAATTTTTGTATAAATGTAATTATTTGCTTGTGCATAATCAAAATTGAAGAACGTAAATATCAATTGAAGTTAAGTTGATAATCTTATTTATGTATTATGCCTTCATAATATGTCTTGAAACAATCTACTTTATCAATATTTATATTCATGAGCTACTCAAGTTGGAAAGAAATTCGTTTACAATAGCTTATATAACCAATTCATCAAAACAACATAAAAGAATATAATATATATGTTTTAAAAGGTGATGTATGAGGCGAGACATTTTAGCAGCGAATTAACAATGCGTAAACTTTGAGACGTTGACGTAAATCTCATAAATCTATTATCTACGGAACATATATTTGTATCATCAATTTAATAATTTTATTACTAAGAAAATAAATTATTTACACTTCGCGCGAGCCTATTTTTTGAATTAAGACTCTGAATTCGTTTCTCTTTGTCTGTTAAGATTAGAAAAACTAGTAGAAGTATGTATATAAGAATTATTTTCTCATGCTTATTGTTGGAATTTATGCGTCCACTTATATTGATGGGACCAGTTCTCAATACAGTAAAGTCAGACAGTTCAGAACAAATGCAGAAACGTAAAAATTGACAAGCAACTTTACCTGGAAATCTCCTTGCTCAAGGGAGGAAAACCACGACCTGTTCTCAACAAGAGATTAGCCTGCTAATCTCCCCACTAAGTAATACTCCCTATCACTTAGCTGAGCTTGTACAGATACAACACTGCTCTCTATACTAATCCTATCCGATTAAATATAGACTTAGAGTAAAAACCTAAGTTACCCTCAACCTAACCCTTACAATGATTCACCCAGATTTGAAATGTTTATTTCACAGTTGAAACAAATCCTACAATTTAAGAACGATTACAAGCACGCTGAATACAACAAATACAGAAAGCAATAATTGCACTTCGATCAGTTCCCTTGCTGTTTTTGAAGCTTGAAATTTTTCTCTTTGAATGAATGAGTGAGTTTTTTTTGTTGTTTGTTTGATATATACCAAGAAAAGTTATTATCCATCAAACAAACAACCTAGTCGTCCCTGATTGATGAAATATTCTGTTGCTTCACCAACTTTCTTGACACACACAACTTTTGCAGTTGTGCAGCACTATGAAGCCTGGACGAGTTTCATACTCTGCAGAGGACCAAGTCCTGTATTTGTGAGAAGATCATCAAAACATCTAAGAGCATAAACACTTATCAATTTTCACCGTTTTGATGATGACATACAACTTGCATAACTTCTCACGTGAGTGTACAATCATTCTTTGGTATGGCTATAAACAGTAAGTGTTATTCATATGACCAATGAACTCTCCTTCACTCTATCATGTCCGTTTATTGAGTTGAGAGAGTTCTTCCTTAAAGATGGCTTTCGCTTTGTAATCTTATGAATTTTCAGAGAAGAGAAAATCCAAATTTAGTTTGCCAAATCTTGAGTTTATGTCTTGGTGAAAAGATTATATGAAACACATACAAACTCCTTGGGACTGCCCATTGGCTGAGAACCTGCTTTTCTGGAAGGACGTGCACTTACCACATCAGAAGTGACAACTTTTCTGACAGTTGTATTGTCGTCCTTTCACATACGCAGTCTTGCAGGGACCAGGTTCATTGCAAATATCTTTATGAATTATTGAAAAGCTTGTTCGCTGACTTTCTTCTTTGAATGAATGTATTTAATATGATATTTGTCATGTCGAAAATATCAAACATAAAGAGTTATTATCCGTTGGACAAACACCCTTGTCCATTCTGATTGGTGTAGTACACTGACGACTCACCAACCTGACAGCGTTACAGTTGTACCCCATTATAGATCTGGACAAGAAAACTTAGACAGGGATCAGGTCCCTTCATTTGTGAGAATTATCAAAACACCTAGAATAGAACACTTATGATGATCAATATGGTCTTTTTCTATAATCCCTATATGATATGGCCATGTTTGAAAGGAAGAATGGGAGTAGGCCTTAGGTTACAGATAATGATTAGACATAATACATAAATGTGTTTTTAAACTTTGCCTCATTTTATGTTTATGTGATTATGTCCTCCAATTTTGGACATGCACAAGTAGACACTTAAATTTGTATAAAGTTGAACAAATAAATACATGAGTCCTACATGATACAATACACGTAGGACACCACGTAGGATAAAAAATGACATGTGTAGGACATGTATGTTTATTTGTTCAACTCTATATAAGTTTAAGTGTATACTTGTGCACACCCAAAATCAAAAGACATAAATGTGATTTGAAGCCAAATTAAAGGGCATATTTATGTATTATGCGTAATGATTATAACATAGTATTAAATACTCCTTCATTCTTTATCATATGTCTCATGTTTGAGTTGTCTTGGATATGAGAGTTAGAGAGCGCTCTACCCATCAATGTAGGAATTGTCCGTACAAGTTTAAATTTAGTAAAATTTCAATATGAATACTAAATACCAAATAGAAAAGAGGGAAAAGGACCTTGGGTCAAATGTAGGTTCCTTTAAGGTCCTTTATCACTTCACGTTTATATTATTTGTTCATTTATGTGGAGGTAGGATTCTTTAAAGGAGGTAGGTAGAGAGAAATAAATGCGATATATTTTGGTCTTGCCATGCTCGTAAAGCTATTCTCTCCCGCTTTTAGAAGGCATTTTTCTATAGCAAAAATTATTTCGTGTCTGATATTCATATTGGAATTTGATTAAATTTGAAATTCACGTTGACAAGTCTCAAAGTAACATACTTCCTAATAAATATAACTTTATATGTGAAAAAACTCAATTCAAAGTCTCGTAGTTAAAATGAAAATAAAAAATATTTACTATTCTTCCATAAACGGGATCGGTTCATCAGTCGACACTAGCAAAGATTGAATTGACTAAAGAGAAAAAAGTGTAGACAGAGAAAAAGCATTACTCATTAAAGCAGAAACAAAAAGCAGAGGACACACGGAATTTCACTTTGCTATTCCACCTTCCATGCATTATTGATGGGCACGCAATTGATTGCCAAACAAAATTTTCCGCAATTAGAGGGCCTTTAAACATTCTTTTTAATTAAAATTTTATCAACTTTTTACCTCACTCTCATACTTGCTAAATCCAATTCTCTACTTTCTCAAGCAATGGAATCTCATTTTCACAAGAATTTTCGTTGAATATCTTTTTTCTATTTTATAATCCCTCCGTACGTCTACAATAAATGATTTTTTAACCTCTCAGATTCAATCTATAACAAGTAATTTTTTTAAAAAAAAAATCATAAAAGATATGAGCATAAATTATATTATTCAATCCCAAAGTTTCTATTAGTATTTGTATGTTTTGAATCGTGAGTCGCCCACATGAATCGGTATAATCCAATTTGACCTAGTCTAACCCATGATTGTTTATTCTGAATCAAAAAGAAGATAGCCATAACTTTTCTACAGAGTACTTATAACTATTCCCTCCAGTTTTTTAGTTATTATGGTGCGTTTTTTAAAAGTTAATTTTATTAATTTTTAAAATTAATTAAATTATATTAATTTGATATTTTAAATAAAAAAGTTAGATATTCAAAAATTATATAATAAATTGCATAAATTAATTTTATAACAATATAATTAAAAAAATCATATCTTAAAATATTAGTCCAAGTTCATACAATTTTCATATAAATTGCAGTGTCATTTTCTTTTTAGTCAACAAAAATGTGAGTTATTTATTTAGAGCTCGTTTGGATGAGTTTAAAGAATAACTTTAAAAAGTGATTTTGAAAGTATTGAAACTTATTTTTAAAATAAGTAGTTATGTGTTTGGATAAAAGTGCTGAAGTTAAAAAAATAAGTAATTAATGTGTTTGGCAAATAAGTGTTGGTAAATACTTTTTTTAATCAAAATGTCTGAAATACCCTTAAAGTTGTTAACATGATAAAAGTTGATTAATTTAAGGTTTATATACTTAAAAAAATGAAACAAAATTAATTTATATTTTACATCCATAAGTAATTATATTTTGCTATCATTCACATATTTCTTTATTATCACAAATTGCTTATAAATAATAATGATAATAATAGTGATAATAATAAATAAATATTATTAATAATAATAATAATAATATATAATAATAAAATAATATTAAAATTAATGATAATAATAATGATATTAATAATAATAATAATAATATAATAATAATAATAATAAATAATTATAATAAATAATAATAATAACAATAATAATAATAATAATAATAATAAAAAATAAATAATAACAATAATATATAATAATAATAAATAATAATAATAATATATAATAATACAATAAATAATAATAATAATAAAATAATTAAATATAATTAATAATAATATAACAATATGTATAATTTAAATTGTATATGAAATGATAAATTGGTTGTACTTTTTAATCGTATATGCTACATAATCAATAACAAACGATAGGATAAAGATGTTCAGGTGTTTTTATTTCTTCCTTTTACGTTATTTGTAAATATATATTTAAGTTGAATATGTTGTTTGTATATAGGCACTGAATTGTATTGTATTATATGTCTTAGTTGTACATATTGCATAATAACAAGACACAAATGTATACGTCAACAATTATACACAATTAAATATAGAAATTTTCTGATATACAAATCAATCCATGACATATATATACTGATATAAGTCAAATACGAATATTATTCAAATATACGTATTGATATAAGTTAATACAAATATTATTCAAATATATATATTTGATGTCTTAAAATATACAACAAATTGTATATATAGTATATAATATACAATACGTTTAGAAACATATATAAGTACATAAATATAAAAAACAAACTGAATCTGCATATATATACTAATTATACACATATACAATTACTATGCACAAACCACTATGAATTTCATCATAATTGTGAAGTACTTATAATCGAATTGTACAAATCAATCAACTACTTTATATACAAGTTCATACGCTTAAAATTAATATTTTATTATTAATTCATAACTATACAATTCAAATTGATATAGTGAAATATGAGACGTTCAATTTGAAATCGAAATTGATTTGGATATACACAATTAGGAGGGAGAATCTAAAATTTTGAATTTTGATTTTATTGAGAGATTTTACTCGAAGAAGAAGACTTATTTGGTAAGGTATTCTAATTAGATCCAATAACCTTTAATTAAGGGATCATTTTCCATAATTATACCAGAAATTGTCATATATTTAGCTAACTAAATTTTAACACCATTTTGTATAATTAATTAAAAACAACTTAAATATTCAAATGGAATTTATTTTAGGAAAAAATACATGGAATGACAAACATCCCTAAATAATTATATAATAAGGGTATAGTTTAATTTATTTACTTTCTATAATTGTAGTTTTTTTCATAATTAATGGAACCCACCACCTCTTTTTATAGCAACGTAAAAAAAAATTGATTTTCTATATAATTTTATACAAATCAATTTTTATCTCTCCTATTCCTATTCTACCTCTTTCTCCTATAATCATTCATTCTCTTCGATTTTGAAAATCAAATTGGCAAAAATTTCACTTTCTCCAGGTATTGATTTCAACTTTGACAGGTAACCACCAAAATCTAGCCGTGAATCAATTTTTTTATTTTTTTTCCTTCTTCAACAATTGTATATGTATTGTGCTTTTTAATTTTTCCATATTTTTTGGTTAAAATAATGTTCATTCTTATTAGATTATAAGTTCTTCAAAATCAGAATGGATGAATCATCTTCATCTATGAGAACTACCTGAGGTATGCCATTGCATGTCAATTTTGTTGACAAATTACCCTCGTTTTCGATGGGTTTAACTCAAGATTTTGGGGTCTATCCAAACAAGTTCAAGATGAACAATCAATGGAAGAATTGAGATCCAAGAAGAAGAAAAAACAATGGCAGTTCAAAAAGTTATTCCATAACTAGCGGCATTAAAATTGTCGAAGAAGGAACAAAGAGAAAAGCAATAAACAGTGATTCAGAGGAGAGTGAATCTGAAATTGACGGATTCGAAGAATATTAGGATCACGAGGTAGTGGCTTGAAACACAATTTTAATCAATCAAGAAATCTAGTGAATCTAATAGTAATCAATCAAGAAAAATCTGACAAGGTTGTGTATGATTCATCAGATCTTCTTGATTGCGTAAAATAATGTTGTATGTAGCGATTTGTATATTTTGATAGTTATATACAAAATTTCTTGAGGTATATGTATTTTTTTGGGTATATATTCACAAATCTCGAGAATATTAGGTAATTGTATAAAATAAATTTGCACATAGAGATTTGTATATTTTGATAGTTATATACAAAAAAAAAAAAAAAGAGGTATATGTATATTTAGGTACTATATTTATATGCATATGATGATATACATATAGAGTTTATGTTTTGATAGTTATATACAAAAAAATTGAGGTATAATATGTATACTTTTGTATATTTAGGTACTACATTCATGTACATATAATCATATACAAATAGAATTTATTGTTATATACAATCATAAATAGTTCTTATTTGTAGAAATAGTATATATGTGTAAAGTATATAATTGAAAATAGTAATTAATTTGTATAAATATACATATTGACATATATTTTTTTTAATCATTTTTATAGGGAATTATTTTCATTTGCAAACAGCCACCAAAACATGTCCCCCACATGCAGCGGTATACATATACAATCCATACGTACAAATATATCATTCGATTTTTCTAACCAACAATTAGAATAGAATTGTTAATATACAATCCGTTTATATTTGTATGAACAAAAATACATATTTGCGATTTTGAAAATTTTAATTATATACTGTACAAATCAATTCTATTCTTTTTCACCGTTTAAAACATAAAGTTTCCTTGAAAGAAGAATATACAAGGATATTGATGAACCAAGAATTTTTCATTTTATATTTGCTTCAGTGGTGTGCGAATACCAGTTGTTATGATATTTATGTTGTTATAGAACTCTTTTTGAAAAAGTATTTGATTTAAAAGGATTAGCTTGAATCATGGGATTATGTAAATTTTTTGTTACCTTATTTAGTACTCATGTATCCATTTATTAAGAAGAATATTGTATAAATTATAAACAAAAAAAACGTAATATATAAATTAAATGCTCTATAGCAAACTAAATTATACCCATGGAATGTAATTACATAAACTATACTCATATAGCGTTATTTCATTAAATCTGTTTGCCATATCTAAAATTTTCCCTTTATTTTAGCTATTTAAACTATTGTTATGTTGCCTAAATAGACAAACTCTAATTAAAGAAGCCCATTATGTTTCATGCAGCTATTTATGAATTTTTTTCTTTTTTTAATCCCTTTTTTCTTTGAAAAGAGAGAGATACACTCGGGTTTTGGGCTTAAAATACCCCAAAGAGGAACTTTTTGTTATTTTTGGGTCAAAATGTGTCAAAGGGCTCAAATTTATTGCTCAGAATTCCTAAAATGGGAATCTTTCACATATAGCTATTTAAAAATAATTAATTACTCTTCATAGCTATAGTTTGATAAATATAATTTGTAGCTACATGTTATATTGAGGAGATAGGCGAGCGAGGCTGGGAGAGAGAGGAGAGAGAGGGGGGAAAAGAGTGGAAGAAAGATGAATTGTATGTGTATATTAATTAGATAATTGTATATTATATATATGTATTGGTATATATGACAAGAGAGACTGGAAAAGGGAGGAGAGAGGCGAGGATACTAGGAGAGGGAGGAGAGAGGTGAGAGATATCGAGGGAGGGAGGAGAGAGATGAGCGATATAGGGCAGACAGTGGGAGAGAGGTGAATTTTATGTATATATAATTGTATATTATACATATGCATTTGTATATATGACAAGCGAGATTGGGAGAGGGAGTAGAGAGGGGAGAGAGATTGAGAGAGGGAGGAGAGAAGCGAGCGAGAGAGGTGAATTTTATATGTATATAGGTTGAACAATTGTATATTATACATATTTATTTGTATATCGTGGCGAATTATACATATACAAAAGTGACTAATTCTACAAACTCAAAATCAGCTCATGTAATTAATGTATAATGTTACCTATGATAAGTAATTAAATAGTATAGGTTTGGTTAGCTAATTAAAACAAACAAAAAGCTGATGGGTTAAGGCCCAAAGCCCACCTCCTCTTTAGCCTAATCATGTAAAAGAAAAGCTAAAAAAAAGCTTACTAGAGAAGACAAAAAATAAAATAAAACAGGGGACTGAAATAGAAATGTTTCCATCTACCAAGAGCTTCGCGGAAATCGTGGAGGTAACACTTTCTGAAATTATCTTAGTCACTGATTTAAATCTGACTTGAATCCTATTTCTAAATGCAAAATTGAGCTGATTTCTTGGTTCAATTTCAATTTTAGAAGTCTCTAAGCTTTTACCAGACGCTGCAGAATCAATGTCAAAGACGAAGTTGAACTCAATCAAACCTTCTATGCAACAAATAAATGACTCAAATGTATCTCTAACTCCTTTCACAAATCAATCAATGCCTGCTTTCTGTCTCTAGTACTCTTCTTCAAAGTGTAAGTATCTTTTTAATTCTGTCTGACTTTGTTGAAGAATCTTCTATTGTTATTATGACTTGGATCCTCTTTTAATCTAACAATCTCTTCCCCGATGATAAATTGTTTAAAAGTATCACCATATACTTCACTTTTGTTAAGACTCTTTAACTTGTTCTTAAAGGTAATGTAAGGGTTTGATCCCTCTTCTGCAAACTAGTTATGTCTAATCACTTCTAAAAAAAACAGCATGTTCAGTCCAAAAATGTGAGAACCTAAATGGTTTGATAAAATTTTGGGCCTGAGCGTCAAACGAGCATAGCATAGGGGCATGATTAGATCCAGTTCTAGCTAGGTGTTTCACTTCTGTGCATCCAAATTGTGCTTGTAATTGCTGATTGACAAGCATTCTGTCCAATCTTTCAAAAAACAGTCTTCTCCAGCCCTTCCATTCCACCATGTGAATGAGCTCCCTTTTAAAATTGATCTCCTCTAGTTAACATGAATTCATGCAAAAGGCAAAATCTTCTACTTCCTGGTGTTGTACGGGCAAACCTCCAATCTTTTCCTTCCCATTCATCATCAGAGTAAAGTCTCCTCCCACTATTTATGGGCATGAAATATTATTTGTCAGTTGGTTCATCTCATCCCAAAGTTCTAATCTTTGATTAGCATCACACTTTGCATAGACTAGAGTCACCATAACCTCTATACTAGGATCTTGAAGAAACAATTTCAAAGTCATTGGTTGGGGTTTATCTTCTATTACCTCCACTTGAGTATCATGAGCAACAAATTATCAGATCTTCCCATTGATATTTGGTCTTGGAATATTTAAACCAATTTTTTTTTACTTCTTAATATGCTTTGCATGTTGTAAAGGATCCATTAATTCAATAATATATAATTTATGATGCTTGTGTAACACTTGAAGCCTATGAAAGGCTTGATGTGTCTTCATTGATTTAATATTTCAAAAAAAGAAAAAGAAGACTTCATCAACTAGTTGATTTGATTTAGCCAAAATTCTTGTTAGAATTATGGAAGATTGTGATTTTTCTATCCCCATATCCTTGTTGTTCCTCTTTTTTACCCCTTTATAATTAGATTAAGGAGAAATATCAGCTTGCCTTTCTCCTTCATCAAGTGCCCTTTGCATATCATTTTTCTTAGTATCTTTATCTTCAACACCAATCTTATCACTCTGTATTTGTATAGGGTTAATCTTGTGTACCTTATTTGGAGATATGGAGTTATTGTAATGCAACTCCTCCCCTGATAACTCTCTCACATCCTTCAAACCTGCAGCGGGGTATAAAGTTAATGGCTTAGTTTCACTAGCTAGAACAATCAAGACTAATTTTTGCTACATTTGCACCATTTTTCTCATCAGCATTCTTCAGATTTTCTGTATTGATGTTCACTTCATCAAATTCTTTACTACTAAAATTGTCATTACCAGAACAAGAAGTAATATCCTTGCTTAACTCTTGGTTTTCGACGTCCATTTTAATGTCTTCTGAATAAAATGTCCCTTCTTCTCTTTTTCTTCTATCACCCCATTTTGCGTTGTTGATGCTCTTCAATATAATGTTGACTAGGCTACCTGATCTTGATTTTCTAATTTCTTATTTGTTTTTCATCATAACATTAACTGGTCTATCCATCTCATTCTACACCACCTTAACCTGAACTACTTTGCTCTTTTTTGATTCTTAAACCTCATTAGCATTTGATTGCCTCTCCATATTATTTTAAGCCTCTGCTTCCTCGTTTAATGCCTCAAAATCGTTATCCGTTTGAATTTGTTTTTTTTTCCAGTTCTCCTTAGGCTTTGATTTAACTCTATTATATTCACTACATTCCATGCTTTAGGTCTCCTACCACTTGATAAAAATTTAGTGGGGAAACTCTTAACAACATGCTCTTTTCAACTTGAAGTTGTTTGCCTTTCCTTTGTGCAATCTCTTTGTTGTTTTATTCTTCTCCTTCATTTTACAAACACATTTTTAGTTAGTTTCGGGTGTAAAATTATGCATTCATCGTGACAATGCCCTTGCATTTTACATTCGGTACAATAGCTAGGACATAATCATACTTGATCTACACTTAATCTTTTCTTACCCCTCGAGTTTGTTCATCACCAATCTCCATGATGACTTGCTTTGGGTATTTAGCCAAAAGATTAATTTTAGTTTTCACTCTATCACAACTTGGCCTAGTTTTATTAATAGTAGCCATATTAAGTTGAACAACCTTTCCAACTGCTGAAGCCAATAATGTTCATTCTTGTCACTTCCCCTTCTGTCCATCGCACCAATGGTTCCTCATCCGCAAATTCACCAGATTTCATTTCAATGGGCATTGTAACATTAGAGTCTTTATTTTTAAGTAACGCTTTATAATTTAACGGATTTGTTTTGTCAAAGGTTTTCTGATTTGGTAAAGGAGGAAACTTGGCTAAGGGTGATTGGGATGAAGAGGCTTGATCAACTTTTTGAATTGGTTGACCGGCGGCCAAATTGGCCATGGTAGGTTTTGAAAATTGAAAATGCTTTTCATTACATTTTTATTTTTCTTCTTCTCTAATTATGTCACTTTGTGGAAGAAATGAACATTTATGTCGTTTTACTATTTTTCTTTATTTTTTTATTTATTAAGGTGAAAATGCATGATAGTTTAAATAAATATTGATTTGCATGACCATTTTTTAAAATCTTTTATTTCTTTTTTTTTTTCGTGCTGTTAAAAAACTTTTTTGTAATCTAAATTTTTGGTTCCCTTTTAAAATCTTTTTTCCTTTTCTAATTGTTTCACTTCTTTCGTGAATAAAATGAAAATTTATGTCATTTTTTTTTAAAATTCTATTTATCAAGGGGAGAATACATGATCAGAGGCAAACTCATGATTTGAAGACTTTGGATGCACCAATATAAACATATCTTAAACATGAGTTCTAAGTTAAACATAAAATAAAAACAATAAAGAAAGGTTTTAGTTAAATTTGAACGCTAGCTAGTCCCCTAGTCCCAAGGATAGTATCTCTAGCTTCTACCAATAGCACAAGGGCACTTCTATGCTTTCTATGGTTGCAATGTTAACTATGCCCTAATTTTTATAGTTTTCAAAATAAATATACACGTACATATGATTTTTTTTGAAAGTTAGCGAGCGCACGTGCACCCCTCCATATATAGTGTGGGTCTACCTCTGTGCATGATAGACAAATAAATATTGATATCGATACATTACATTATAGTTTATATAATGTCGATACACGATCATACATCATTTATACAACTTTGATACATTATGTAACTATTTATACAATATCGACATATTACATCAACACTACATAATATACATGTTTGTATTCCATTACAATATCGATACACATTTATACACTATTTATACAATACAATACATTGCATATATACTACATAACCAGTGACAAATCCAGAATTTTTGCTTAGGGGGTTCAAAAAATAAAAGTATAAACGTGTAAATAAGTCTTTAGAAATGAGAACCTTGAATTCTTTTGAGTTTAAAATCACATTTTTAGCTTGTTTTTTAAAGTTAAGAACTTGAAAACAGAACTGAAAATTAAAAAATTGAAAAAAAAAACTGAAACTAAAAAAGAAAAAGATAAAATGCTTTCACAGGGATTCAAACCATTGATGTACAACCTAATTTCAAGAGGAATTTTCACCGCGCCATTAGTTTCTCTTATTTATTGAGGAGGTTCAAAATCTATATTTACAAAAATACAAAAAATCTATCGAGGGGTCTCGGTGAACCCCCTGAAACCCATGTGGCTCTGCCCATGTACATAACTACTTATAAAATATTGGTACATTACATATACCCTACATAATTATTTTGTCCATCATATATACTTGTTTTACCTCATTTTTACAAGGAATAATTAGAGAAATCCAACTTTTAGTTATTTATTACCATTATCCTCTATAAGTTTATAAATCTCCAAAATTTCTCATTTTTCTCTCAAGTCAAAAATGTCATTAATATAGCCAACGCTCTATTAACGTATCTGACCCTCTTTTTAATGTATCAGCGCATGTATCCAATCCTCTCTTTAATGTATCAACGCTTTGATTTTTTGGCCATTAATGTATTCAGACCCTCCATTAATGTATCCGGACCTCTTTTTAATGTATCATCGCATCTATCTAACCCTCTTTTTAATGTATCAGTGCTTTAATTTTTTGGCCATTAATGTATCCGACTCTCTTTTTAATTTATCAGCGTTTATATTATTAGATTCGTTTAAGGGAATTATGTAATTATAAACTTTTAAGGGATAAATTGTAACTTTGTCTTAAAAGTATGTGATTTCTGTAATTTGGTTTTTTTACAATATTGATATATGAAAAAGTTTTTTTTAAAAAAAGGAAAAATGATTTTAATTAAAAAGAACGAAGCAAAAAGAACAAACAAAATAAGCTTTGGGTTTGTACCCACTATTTATTAAAGGAAAATTTAGCTAACTAGTAAAAAAAATTAACTTATTTAGTCATAATATCCATACTTTAATAATATTAGTAAACATGTCAAAAATGTCATAATTTTAAAAATAAATAATTGTTCTGATATTATTAATATTTTCTCTCATTATTTACACTTTTTTTTCTCTTTCATATATTACACATTTTCATGTAATTGGAAAGATATTAATGTCATTTTAATTTTTCTCTCTCTTTTCTTAAGCTTATTAATTTCTCTCTCTTATTTTCTTCCTATCAAATCCCCATATTTTTCTCTCTTTTCTTATTCTTCTTTTCAATTTCTCTATCTAACATTCTTCCAAATCAATTCCACAGATTTTCGATTCAATATATTAATATTTTCTATTATTCTCATTTAATTTTGTTGCAAAATTTGATTTGAAGATTAACATTGATTTGGATATTATTATTTTTTTTTCAGATTCTTTATTTATTTACTTACTGATTTTAGTATTTTTTTTATTTTGTTGTTGTTCTTAAAACATTTTTTAGGATTTAAGACTAAATAATTCTCTCTTCAATGGATGTTTTCAAGAGAGTTACTAGAGGTATTGGACAAAATAATCAAAGTTCTTCCGATTTTTCATCATTTATTTTTTTTCACTCAAGAATTAAACACAATATAGGTTCCGCTTCTAAATCTAAGGAGGATATACGACGGGGAAAAATGTCTGAATCTGTCGATGTGCAAAATCCCACACAAATTAATAACCATGAAGTTGAAGAAGACCAATTTGTTGGAGAAGAGTTTTTTTTTTTTTGCATTGTCTGTGTCTTGCATGTTTAATTTAATTTGTTTAGTAATTTTTAAGATTCAAAAAAATTCATGTTACAATGCGTTTGGAAGTATATATGAAATTTTTATTATGTTATAGTTAGTATTTAGTTTTGTATTTTATATATTTATTGTATTTTGTGTTCTATTTTTTGTGTGTGTTAGTTATGTCAATGTAACACATTATATGAGTTTGATTGTGTATATTTCATAGTTTTGATGTTTTTTGTATTCATAAATTTGGAAGTGTATATTGAATTTTGTTGTTGTTTTAGTCAGTATATATTTTTATATTTCATTGTTTTATTGTATTTTGTATCCATAGATTTGGAATCGTATTTCATTTATTTATTTATTTTGTATTCTGTTTTTTTTTGTGATAGTTATGTCAATGTACCACAGTTAGTATTTATTTTTGTATTTCATAGTTTTATTATTTTTTGTATTCATAAATTTGGTTTATATATTGAATTTTATACTGCTTTAGTCAGTATATATTTTTACAATTAATAGTTGTATTCATTCAAAAATTGTGTTGCATTGTTTCTGAATTTGACATTTTTTTTAATTTGTATTTATTCTAAAGGTATGTCAACTAGTTATGTATTTTATTTAAGAATGAGTACACCAAATATTCAATTATTTCTTTTTAATTTTATATTTCATTCACTTTTTCATCATACTAATTTTTTGTATTTTATATATTATTATACAAAATTCAAAATAAAAAGAAATATAAATGAAATACATATTGAAATGAATACATACAAGAATTTTGAAGAATAAAATAACTATATAGGGAAAAAAATATATAAAAATGCAAATACATTTCTTAAAGACGATATAGATAAATTTGACATATTTATTGGAATGAATATAAATTATAAAAAACTATAATAAATATAAATAGAATATATTGTGGAATGAATATAATCTTAAAAAGGTAAAAATTTTGGAGAGAAAAAAAAATTAAATTTTATTTGAAAATGTAACTGATGAGAAAATTAAGGATGCTTACTTTTTTTTGAAATATTTTCTCCCTTAATTTTCTCCCTTTTGTTATTAAATAATTATATTTTTTAAATAAAAACAAATAATAAAAACATTAATAAGATACATAACAAACTAAAATATGACATTTTTACTAAATATTGAAAGTGTTGCTAATGAGCCCTTTTAAATGCTAAAATATTAACATTTTGAAAAATTTCCCTTTATTAAAATATGGATAATATTTGGGCTCGTATCCATATTTAACCCATTAAATTTGGAGTAAAATTTAGGTTTAACAAATATAAAATTATATTTGTATATTATATCTATAACTTGTATAATTGCGCTCCATAACAAACTGTATATTTGATAACGCTATTAATATGTATATTTCGGTATACATATACAGAAGAATCAATTGTTTAATATATGTTTGTATAAAGCGAGAAATAGAGAATACAAAAAGAAATTGGGCAGAGAAAGATTTGTATAGGACGAAATTATATTTATTTGTATTTGTATATATAATTTTCTCTTGTTTTATACAAACACAAACGCAATGTATAGATTTGTGTTTGTATAAAGTGAGAGAGACAAGCGAGATCTGGGAGAGTGACGAGCGAGATTCTCTGGGGAGAGACTTCAACAAAAAGATATTTATATATGCATTTTTCTCTCGCTTTATACAAGCACAAACATAATTTATATAATTGTGTTTGCATAAAGTGAGAGAGGCGAGAGAGACATGAAAGTAGAGAGCGAGATTCACTGGGGAGAGAGGCAAATGACAATTGTTTGCTATGCGTTACAATAAAATGAAATTGTGAATATAACGTTAAATTCGAATTAATAGTTTGCTATTTTTTAAAATTTTCCCTCAAAATTTATGAATAAACTACGGATAAAATATAAGGTTGGGTGAAGGAATTAACCCCCCACCCCCACCCCCAAACGACCACAAAGATTGTCGGGTAAGTTTCTTCTCTTTCTTTGTTTGAGATTTTTAGGTTCCTAATCTGCTATCTTACACACTGATTAATTAACCTTCTAAACTAATCATATCGTTAACTAACAAACTGAGACTAACTAACCAACCAATTCCAAAAAAATTCGAATGTCTTAAAATATTTTGGATTGTGTTTAAATGACCTTTTGATGGACCTTTTTTAAAACCACATATTTAGATAGATCTAGAGGAATTTAAAATGAAAGAAACATTTTATATTAATGTAATCGTGCTTTGTCAGTGTACCTCTCCAGAAACTATCCAACCAACCGTTTACTTGATTTTAGAAGTTTCAAGTCTTTTTCTATATCTGTTTTCCCTCTCTCCAATATTTTATTTGTAGACCATCTTATTTGACTCTAATAATTAAAAAATAATTAGAGTTATTTGGGAATAAAATCTTAAATGCATATTTAAATTATTGGAGCCAATTAATCATGACTACATAGATCAATTAGTAGTGTCTGCCTTAGCTTCTGCTCCCAAATTAAAATACATGTAACAATAGTAGGTGCAATCAATAATCACCATCACCATGGAATTTAATAGTTGGTCTAATCAGGTAGTTCATTTATGTGTTCTACATATTTCTGTTTATATATATATAGATATACATCCGGAATGATCCTAACATGGTATGCGATCTTATTTCTACAATATCAAAAATGAATTTTAGCGGCAATTACTTAATAAGAATAGCTTAATTGTTATTAAATATATATTTTTAAAGGAAACTAGCTAACATTCTTTTTAGATGTCCTAATGCAAATAGAGACTTTAGATCCAATGAAAATTAACTAATACTGGTAAAGACTTTAACATTTATAGTTAATGTATATATTTAGCTCTTTTTGCTAGTCCTGTCTTATAGAATAGAGAAGTTGTTCATTGACTAATATCAATAAAGACTTTAACATTCTTTGTTAATATGTATATTTATTATTACTAAAAACTGTTTTTAGTATAGTATTCTATCTTTTATGGAATAGAGACAAGAAGGAAATTCTTCACCTATGGTGATGCTTTGCTTCTGTAGTAAGACATTATGATATGAAATATTTGAAAATGGCCTCAACCACCACCCATAAATTAATAAATGGGACACATGAATAATATTAAAAATTATATAACCCATCAAAACAATCAAGAAAAATGAAAAAGGTCCCCCAAGAATAGCTATTTTCCACACGTAGTAGCTAGCTAGTGTACAATATGGGAACTTTGTTTGGCTGAGGAACCATATTTAATTATGGAGTCAATCAATTAGTTAGAAATCAGCATCAGCTGAAAGAAATAAAACCAAACCCTATTAACTTATGTAAGGTTCAAAAATAACAATATAATAATAATATGTGCTGCTGAACATGCTTCATAAACCCTTTTATTATAATATACCCTTAGACATCTCTTTCAATTCAAGAGGTATTAACTTCCCACTGACTAAGTCAATTTGTCAAATATTAGTCTTAAATATTAGTAGTTGTTTGAAAGCTTTCTACATTTTAAAACTAAGAAGGTACTCTTGTAGTTGGTGGGGTATTTATTGAATGAAATATACGAGAGTGTGTTTTGCATAAAAGGAGAATATTGTTCATGAAAAATGCTTTCTTAAAAACTATTTTTAGAGAAATAAGTTGGTTTCATACTTTATTTTCTAGTGTTCAGTAAATAAGTAAATATAATATCAAGAACATTTATATGTAATTTAGTATAAAGCTATAGGAGTGGGAGGATATAAGTTGGGGGGTCTCGGGGGTGGGTGGGATGGTCGTCAAGGGATGGATACATGTTGGGGGCGTCGGAGGGGTGGGGATATAATAAAAATAAAACGTTACTTATATAACTTATTTTTCCTATTTCCTCCATCAAGAAGTCATCTTTCTCATTTCCAAGGACCTTATTTTTCTAGAAAAGATATTTTCCATAAGTTTTATCCAACAAAACATGAAAAAAAAAAATCGAAAAGTATTTTCATCCATACTAAACCAACCTTAAAAGAGATAATTTAGACAAATACTCTCATTGATAAGGTTGTTGGGTGTACAAAAATTTAAGAAGAAACTTGTACATACTATTTTTATTATTGGAGTGGTCAGTAATTAATAGTGATAGAAGCCAATGGCAACAAGAAGTTAAATGTTTGTACAGAGATGGAAAAAAGAGCATGTGTGAAGTGAAGTGAGTCATGTGATTTTAGGGTATTTGCATGTGTATCAAACCCTTAAAGCCGCAGCAAGACACGCTTTTGTCTTGCGTCTACACTTTCTTACTCAACCCCACACTTATACTTTATAATGTTTTCCTTCTAAAATAAATAAAACAATACCTACTCTAAATCTACTCCATGGAAATCGGTATGTGACTAATTTAATTTTCATGTTTGTCCGTGTATTTTCTTGAAATTCATTCTTTAACCTAAAAAAGGTGATTGGTAGCTAGATTGACAAGTAAAGAAAAATGAATGAAGTAAACGATATTATACTTATGGGGTTATAATTTTAAAATCATAACCAAGTTTATTGTGGTTGGGAGTTGTTTTACCCTAAAAAGGTAGACCTGAATTTATGTGTGAAGTTTAAAGGATACGAAATGTTCTCTGATCTAGTAAAATAAAATAGTAAGCAAATAATGGAATAATTTGCAAAAGATTGAATATGTTAGATAAATAAAAGAATAAAATAGTCTGAGTTAGACATGTCCTCTAGAGATATCCCCGGGCAAGCTTAGCTGATGTTACAAGATTAATTACTTAACATAGTGATAAGTATTATTGGTTCTAGATGTTTTGATGATCCTCACAAATGTAGGTGTAATCGTCAAAGTCTATGTGCTATACAACTGGAAAGCTGTCGCGTCAGAGGTTGGTGAGGTCGTCAGTGTACCGCATCAATCAGAATGGACGAGGTTGTTTGTCTAATTGTTAATACTTCCTTGTGGTTGATATATTCAACATGACAAACAACATATAATTCATTCATTCAATAGAGAGAAAATTCAAGCTTCAACAGAAAAACAAAAGACCTCAGAGATTGACGATTTGCTTTCTGATCCTATATATTGTTATTTTAATTGTTTGTATTTGTGCTTTAACTTGTAGGATTGGTTTCACTTGTGTTGGAAACATTTCAAACTTGTGTAAATCTTTGTAAGGACATAGTTAGGGGTAACTTTATGTCTTAAGTCTATATTAATCGTTGAGGATTAGTGTGGTGGGCAACAGAGGCATTAATTAGGCTCGTTTAAGTAATAGTTGTATTACTTAGTGTGAGATTTGGAGGTTAATCTCATTGTTGTATTGTAGATTGTGTTTCGGTTTTGCTTGAGAAGAATAGTGAAAACAATTTGAAAAATCATGTGAAATAGGTCATGGTTTTATTCCCTTGTTCAAGGAGGTTTCCACGTAAAAGTATTGTGTCTCTTATTTACCTTCTGCATTTAATTTTGTAAATTATTACTGTGTAAAAGACCTAGTCCCTTTGTAGTTGGTGGACGCATACTAAAATTCAAAACATCGAAAGGACCTTCGGAATTCGTTCAAAACCCCGTACAAAGAAAACACATTTTCATATCTATTATACTTGACGTTATGGACTCAATGAAACCGTCAAAACATGAGGTCTCCTTGACCCGACATTTGTGAAAACCATAAAAATCAATTCAACGCCTAAAAAGACTAAAAGGTCGGAACCCCTAAAAAATTAACCAAGGCCTCACCTAGGTCTAAAATCACCCCGACGTAACTCTTAGAATTCCGACCCGAGCATCCGAAGCCCAAAAATATTGGCCAAAGTCAATCCAAAGGCTAAAATTCCATAATTTCACAACTTAGGACCTTAATTCCTCAAAAGACTCATAATTTGAAACCAATAATTTCAAAAATTAGATTTCACATTTCGAGACTAACGGGATTGACGGAATTCCATTCCGACACTCAAAACTCCAAAATACACAGAAATCATTCTCTTAATAACTTAGCCCTTCAAACTCAAAACTTACCAAATTTCAACTTTTAATCCAAACTTTAGAATCAACTTTTCAAAATCAATCATAGAAGACTCATGGTCAATATCGGGAGTACAAAACGGTAATTTCTATGAAAAAACAAAAAATGACCAACCAAATCATTGCTTAAATACTTTTATTACATATATAGTCAAAGGACCTGATTTCTTAATCGTGATGAACTCATACTGAGCTAACACAACCCCACTTCAACCCTAAGATTTTGACCCCGACCATCGATACAAATTCCAAATAAGTATAAAAACTTACGTAGTTATCACTATATATCATGTTACATGATCATAGGAATATTTGTATGCCAATTTACTAAGAATTGCCTACACTGTGTCTTGAGTTTAAGAATAATCTTGAAGCTATTAATTATGTTTTGTGTAACTTGTTATGAATGTGCAATAAGATGTATGATTAGGTTGTGTAGGAACTTTAAAATGTGAATGGAGAGCCGTAAGGAAGAAAGAAGACTGTTGTTTGGCGAAAGGTGCCAACGGCTAACCTACTTCGCGAATTGACTGGCGCACTAAACGAGGCGAACTGCTGAACACTAAAGAACTTTTGGGGCGGACTGCTGGCGTGCCACCCCAACTCTTACCCGCGTGTTGAATCAAAGTTGGTTTAATTAGGATTTCTACATGGGCTAGAATTGAAATTATTTTTCCTAAACTTGTATAAATAGGGCTGTAGGGTTATTTGTATGGGTTTTTTGCACTTTGTCATAGGTTTCAATTCTCTAACTCTTTCTTTAATTGGGAATTGCATGAACAATATTATATTAGAGTCCTTGAATATTATGTGTGGCTAAACGTCCTGGTTGTAGCTATGAATGATTGTGGAGCATCAATGACTTTGAATTAATTATTGGTTATATATCGTTTGAAGTTACTTTTGTGTTCTTATAAGTACTGAGATAGACCAAAGAATACCAAAGTCTTGATCTTTCTTGCATATTACTTGATCAGATTCGTGTTTAGGATTGACACCCGGTTGAACACCTAGCTTGGTTACGGAACATGATATAATATAAATGCTCGCCAATTAGTACTGTCTATCCCGCTCAGCAATGTGGTTAGACAGCTAATTGGAGTAGGTGATTACAGGCCTGGAGAACATGATCATAAAATCGACCTTGTAATCAGCAACTTGTTAACCTTGATGAGTTCATTACCTGAGATGTGATAGATGAGACCCGATGGATGTTGCAGCCCTAGAATTGTCTTTTACTTGTTTAAAACATCAAATTTAAGTTGTTCTCATTGGTTACTTTATTTATTAAATTTGTCCTAGTAATAGTAAACAACAATCCCACTCTTCTAAAGATACTTTTTGTTAAGTTGTGAAATTAAGTTGGTTAATATAATTTGATTATAAATTTCTTGGGTACGATAATTCATTTACAAAAAAAAAATTATACTCTTATGCTACCACGTACACTTGCACGTGCATTTAAGCGCAGCACTACATAGTCATGGCCTTTGAAGACGGAAATATTGATGGTCATGGTTCTCCAAGTGATGTTCTTTTTGTTCTATTTTCAACTGTTTTCCTTTTTCATTTTTAGTGGACTATTTTACCCATCAAACTGTTCTAAAAAACATATTTAAAAATCAATGATATCTTCTGTTTTCGAAGACTTTTTATGGGGTTTCTAGTTCCTTTCTAGGAAAGTTGTTTAACATCCAAAGCCATAAATTTGCTTATGTAGCACGTGTTACTTTAAGGGTAGTACGTGTAAACTGAATATAGAGAGCATGCTAAATTTATGGCTTGAACTTCCTCAACTAGAAAGAAGAGGCCTATTTATAATTAAAGCTGGTGGTTGATAGCTACACAATAATTGCTCATTATATGCCTCTTTTTAACAACTCTTTTTAGTATTAGTATTAATATTTGTAACAATAACAAGAGCGATCCATCAAAATTATGATAAGTTTTTTTTATTTTTAATTAAATTGAGCGGAAAAAAAAAACTCGACTAGAGAGCGGGGCTATTTTTCTTCTAGGGAGACAAAGAAGAGGGACCATTGATGGATACGATACGCGGGGCTGCTTTTCAATTTCTCGGATACAAAAATTCTTTCCTAAATTAAAAATCTCAAATTTAAATTTAAATAAAAAGTTATTGACAAAAACATTTCCTTCAATTGAAAAATTCAAAATAATCAAACTTTAATATAAAAATCCGAGAAATAAAAGAAGGGAGAACCCGAATTATTCTTTTGGTCGGTGCATATGGATTTACAAATGCATCGAAGTGTGAATCCCGTATTGATCGAGGACTCCTTTTTATTATTATAAATGTATAAAAAGATTAAACTAAATCAATTGCCCTACTCAAATTTTAATTTTATGAGTTCAAATTTAAAACTCTACCTCCATTATATATTTATATTACTAAAAATAATCATTCTGTATTAATTGATTATCTTATAGAATTAAAATAATATTTATTAAAATCTCCTTATATTACGTTTACAATTGAAAATATCAAAATCTGTTTGTTAAATTCTCAATATATTTTTTATGAAAGAAAATTAATAAAATTATATTCTCATTTATTATTTTTAACATACATATAAAAGAAAAAGTTACCAATTAATTAGTGATGGAAAGAATATACTAATGCATGCTCCTTCTTGTCCAATATAAGTAAAATTGCTCGAGTTAGCATATCTATCAAGAAAGATTTTTAAAGGGTAACTTTTTAATATTATCCTCTTGATTCTTTCCTAACCTTTTTTCTAAAAGTAGAGATAATCATTATTTGGAATTTGATTATGTTAATTATTAGTTAGTGAAGCAATATATCGAACAATGGCATACGCTTTAAAATTTCTTGATATCAAATTTTTGGTATCCTATTGAAGTCAAATTTGGCATTAGTTTCTTGATGAAAAGTTTGTAGAATTGGGTGTAAGATTTGGACTTATTCAGTAAATATAAATATTAAGATGGCATAAATATCATCTTATCTAGATTTCACTCTTAAGGTTACACTAAATAAATTATTATATTATATTATTATAATTACTCAATTTTCAGTACTATAATATGCTATTTGAGGTAAGACTCTTGGAATTTGGATGAGAGAAAGGAAAGGCCCCATATATATGGATTTTATATATATATATATATATATATATATATATATATATATATATATATATATATATATATATATTATTTAGTGTTTAGTATTCATATCGAAATTTTAATAATTTTGAATTTGTCTCACGTAAGGAAAATATAAAATGAAATGATCAATATCCAGATCTTTAGATTAAAATGTAGGAATGATAATCATCTCACTATGACTTTTGTTAAGAAATGTATATTCATTTGATTTTTCATGTTTCTCACAATTTAAATACTCAATTTCTTCGAATTATTTATTTTCTTTTGTCATGTCTGATTGATTCATAGTCATACAATAGTACAAAAAGCAAGTTTTTTAGTGTCTCATTAATGAATAGATATTGTGAAATAAATTTAATCTAAGAGATGTTTCAATATAATTTGGTTAAAAAACATCAAATTCGGACTAAAAAAAGAAAAACTTTCTTTTGAACTCATGAATATAGAGCAAAAAAAAGCACAAATTTTATCAGTTTATGATTTTACTTTAGTTTTTGAAATTATATTCCGTGCCATATTGACTTCACCAAATTGTATAATTTGATTATATGCGGATCCAATTAAGTAGAATTTGTTTTAGAAACATATTATGCAAACATGATTTGTATGTATTTGTGACACACTGACTCTCTTGCTCGCCTCTATCGTTTTGTATCTATATACATTTCAAAATATGTATGAATATATCTATTTTGGTTCACATGTACACTAACTTTTTCACTCACCTTTCTCATATCTCCATTGTCTCTCACTTCTCTCGCTTGCCCTCCTTCCTTTTTATATGTATTTCATAATATATTTTACTTGGATTTAATGAATCGATGTATTAAACTTAAAATTTTAGTAAGACATTGTATAATTATTTCAAAAGTATTGAGTGAAATAATATTTATGATAGGAATATGCATAATTAAATATTTTTTCCTAAAATATATTGAAAGATATACCTTACTTTCGACAATATAATTGAACTTAAATATAAATATTTGCATAATTAAATAATTTTTCCAAAGACTAATATCAATTATATTCGCTTGGTTAAAAAAATCATTACACTTAATATAAAAAGTTTAAAATTATTAGACTGGTAGGTATACGTCCAATTCGTTGCATTTTGGAATTTATAATTGGAGAGTAATATAATTATTAACTTGGATAAAAGTCACATAACCAAACGATGTAAGCTTTTGTCTTCTCATCAACCATGGGAACAACTTTACCATAAATAGTCATGGACCACTTCCATTTCCCATTTAATACATCCATCTTCCCACCCAATTTACTTCTTTCTTAATTCAATTTTAATTAAGTTCACATCGGATGATCGACATCATCAATCTAATTAATAAGTATCAATTTAAAAATTCGAAATTACTTTTGTTAGAGAGTGATTATTCTTCAATAAATTTATTTTACATAAATTTAAATTTAATCAAATTTCAATAGTATAAATACGAAGCTAACCAGTGGAAAACCAAAGGGAAAATCTATCTAATCAATGGCTTAGAATATTCTTTGAGGTACATAAAGAAATTGGTTTATTTCTTTTTTAAAGAAAATAATAAAATGGTTTACTAATAATTATAATTACCTGCCAACTGCATTAAATCTCATTTTACTGAAAGTAGTATAATGCGCTAGCTAACACACAAAATATCATTCTTAAATGACCGCAAAATGTTTAAATTAACTGACCTCACATTAGTTGGTGTTTGAAAAAATCTTTTTCTTTTCTTTTCTTGTACTCTCTCAATTTTATATTAGTTGGCTCATGTATATATAATATATTCAGAAAACAAAAAAAAAACATTTTACTTATACAATTTAAAATAAATCAAGACAAATAATTATTAAATAAGTATACAAAATAGTGTTGAATTTTAAATCATAATTAATTAACAAAATAAATATAATAAATAAATTTCTTGACATAATAATAATTTTTTAAAAATTTATATAATGAAATAAATTTCTAGTAAATACTCTTTTTGCCCCATATTATATGAACATCTTATTAAAAATATTATCTCATATTATTTAACTACTTACTTCGTCAAAATAAATTTAATTATTTTTTTTCACTTTACGCCTACCACTAATAGGTCATTGGACTACGAATAATTTTCAAGACTAGCGATTCCTCTACTTTATATATAACTAATTTTTATGTGTATTGATATGAATAATAACAAAATATAGTAAAATTGATTAATTTATTAATTAAAAAATAACGATTAATTTAGAATAAAAAAGGTATGAGAAAGCCTAAAATTAGCTAATAAAATAAAAATATGCTAAAGAGGTCAAGTCAATAATAAATACCCCTCAACTTTGTCATTTGGAATTGATATACCCCTCGTTATAAAAGTGGCTCATATATACCCTTACCGTTATACAAACGGCTCACATATACCCTTGCCGTTACAAAATGACTCACATATATCCTTCATTTAACGGATTTTAAAAATTAGGTTTAAATTTATATTTATTACTTCTAATTTTTAAAAAAAAATTATTTAGGGGTATATATGATTCTTCTATCAAAGTTCAAGGTATATTTTAATTTTTTTCATACATAAATTATTTTTTAACTTCTTTTATTATAATTATTTGAATTTCTTATTCTTATTTTGTTTTTTCTTTCATTCCTTAGTTTAAAGAATAAAAAAGTAAACTATTTTTTTTGTGTGTATTGTAATTTAATTTCGTATTCGAAGAAAAAATTTGATCATTTACAATAAGCTTTACAAGAATATTAGTGAAACATAAATAAATTTGATTGTCAAAATAATAATTATAAATTAGTCATTGAAACAAAAAAAAAGTCAAAAAAGAAATATGTTTGACAAGGATTAAATTTGCTCATATGAGATTATATTTTTTAGAAAAAAATAATAAAAATTTAGATTAAAATTATTATTTTTTCATTTCCGTCAGAGAAAAAGGATATATGCGATCATTTGTTTACAAGTAGAAGGAGTATATATGAGCTACCTTTATAACAAGGGGTATATCAGCTCTAAATGATAAAGTTGAGGGCAGATCAAAACCCTATTCCTTACATACAGTCAATAATCCCACTGAAAGACAAATTCCTAAAATACAAAATGCCCCTCATTTCTGTGCATGGTCTCCTTTAAATCAGTTTACACTAACTATGCATTAAATTCAACACCAATTTTAAGACCCCCCTTTTAATTAATTAAAAATAGACTAGATTGGAAATAGAAAAATAAATAAATATCACAACAGAGATCTTAGCTTCAAATCTTTTATTATTTCCCTTTGCCCTTCCTCTACTTCAGATCTTCAAGTAGAGAAGCAGAAACATAAAAATGGTGAGTGGTGATAATAATAGTAGATCTCATCATCATTCTGCAGATTTTCTACTAATCAAACAAGATGACAAGTTCTTCTCAAGGCTTTTGTCTAAGGAAACTAGTGCTAAAGGAGGAGGAGTTGGTGAGTCTTCTTTTAGGTATTATTACTGTGGTGGATCTTCTGGTTCAATTCCATTTGTATGGGAATCTCAACCAGGTACTCCTAAACACAAATTCTCTGATATTTCTCTTCCTCCTCTCACTCCTCCACCTTCCTATCAAACGAATGCTCCATTGCCTAAACAATCAAAATCTAATAAATTCTTCTTTTCAATTTTCCCTAAAATCATTCCCACCACAAAGGTAATCACTACCTCTCCTTCGGTTTCATCGATGAATTATAATTCAAACAGAAGAAATTACCGTTCCAGATCAGAAATTGATCAGATCCAGATCCCTTCTTCACCAACTTCAACACTCTGTTTTGGAAGCAGAATGAGGAATTCAAAGCGTTTTCGACTCAATTCTAAGAATGTGAAGAAGGCATTTTCAACTTTCGTTGGTAATTAAATCATTTTTATCTGAAAACATGGTGTTCATCTTGTACATCAGTATTTTGCTACTAATAATTTCGGGATCATGCTTTTTCTCTTTTTTCTCTTCTCTCAACTGGTAATGTCAATTTTCTTATATTCAATTTTACTTTTACCATGTACAGATAGGAAGAGGATTTTTGCCATATTTTCTAGATGAAAATCGTCAAATTTGAATATAATTAACAAATTCAATTAATCATGATGGTACATGTATAGAATTTTGTTGGGAAGTAATGGCGGTAGAGAGAGATTAATAATAGAGTTTGATAAAAGGGAAAATACTCAAGATCCTCAACCTATGCCCGAAATCCCAGAGACACACTTATACTATATTAAGGTTCTATTATCCCCGAACTTATTTTATATGTAATTTTCTACCCTTTTTAGCCTACGTGGCACTAGTTAAAAAAAAAAGTCAACCATCGTTGGGCCCACAAAATAGTGTCACGTAAGCTAAAAAGGGGTAAAATATTATTAATAAAATAAGTTCAGGGGTAATAGGACCTTAGTATAGTATAAGTGTATCTCTGAGATTTCGGGCATAAGTTGAGGGGTATTTGAGCATTATCCCTTGATAAAATACAAAACATATTCAATTTAGGTCCTAGTTGAATTATTGAAAAATGGTGCAAAACTAAAAAATTATTGATATTCATATTTATGATGTCAATGTTTTTAATTAAGTGGTTCTGCATGTAATGTATACAAATATAGGATACTGGTTGCAGTATTCAGATTTTTTTAGTAGGCCAAGTGAAGAATACGAATAATACACTGATATATTTTGTTGATATAAGTGGAATTGATATCAATTTATTTGCGTATGTAACTTATTATTTAACTCAGTGCATCACTCAACTGTATTTTATTTTTTTTGAACCAAAAGAATCACAATAATATATTATATATCTAAAAATAAAAAATATCATGATGATATGCAATAGATCCTTAATAAATATTGTTCTTCTTCACTCACTCAACTGTATAGGAATTTGGAACAGATGTGTTTTTAGCAAATAATTTTAGATCATATATATGAAAAAAGTTTTGTAATTCTTTTGATCCCACGTGAACCAAGATTTGGACCAAAGTTTACCCCTTGAAGATTATCATAGATTTGATAATTTCAATACTTTCTTCTAGGTGTACATCTTGTACCTCAGTAATACATTTAACTCGACCTTATTTAATATTTATATCCTCGAATTTTGATTATACATGTAGACACTTAAATTCATATAAGTTGAACAAGTAAACACATGAGCCCTATGTGACATAATATACACTGCACACAGGCCACCACGTAAGACACAAATCATCATGTAGGATTCCACTTAAGACATGAGTGATTTTTTCTTTTTTCAATCTTTGTCTAGCTATGCATAATCAAAATTGAAGAGCATAATTATAAAATGAGATAGAATTAAAGGATATATTTATGTGTTATGTCTCTTTTTATATTGCATTTTTACATTTATTCTGTTCTACTTAATTAAGATGTATATATAGATATATTTCTATTCAATTTTGACATGGTGCAAATAGGTGAAATATAGCGGTGTATAAAAATTAAACCGATCGATATATCAAATAGAAAAAAGTGATATTAATTTATTGGTATTGAGTTATTAGGTTAATGAATTTACGAAAAAAATTATCGACTTATCGGTTCGATATTTATTTTTAATAATTGGGCTATTGGGTTAATCAATAACACATTCAAACGTACTATAGTAATGTACTACTTTACCCATAGTCCATTCATAATTTCAATGCCTTGGAAGTTACTATCATTGCAATTTAGCTTTCATTTCACACTTACAATTACTTTGAGTTCACGATTTTAATGTCAAAACCTAAAGTAAGAACCCTATAGTTCTTAATTTTTCTTTATGTTACGTTTGTATAATTCTTTTCATGTTACTTATTATTATTCTATGTTATGAGCATTTGTCAAGTTACATTATTAATCTTGTTGTCTAATTGTTGGAGAAGCCATATAAATATTTTATCAGCATTTTCTTTTTGGTTAAATCAAAATCGAACCGTTAAGGATAACCAAAAACTGATAAAAATATCTTATCAGTTTGATTATTGATTTAACATATTTAAAAATAAAAAATTGATAAATCGAACTGGAACGATCCGCCCTATGCACCCCTGAGAGTAAAAAAGGGGTATCCGCATAGAAGAATTGCTGGTATACCGGGTAGATGTTTATCTTTTCGACTTGAGCGAAACATATCATCAAACACAAAACAATTGCCTATTTCAGAAGAGGAAATTCCTAACCCTACCTGCCCATTCCCGTATATGTCTAAACCTACACCACTCCTCACACGCACACTGCCCCATTGTCATTCTAATGATAAATTATAAATGTAGATGTAAGATGTAGGAAGAAGGGCAGCCTACTTGAGGCAAAAAGGAATTTTGTTCTTCATTTTTTGGCAAGTAAATTAAAGGTGGTCCATTTAGCTAGGTAGACCAGAATAATAGAGTTCGATAACAATACAAACTTATTCAATTTAGGGCCTACTTGAATTATTGAAAGATCATGCAAAACTCCAAATTACTGATATTCATATTTATGTCAATGTTTTTAATTATGTAAATGCAGCCTAAGTGGTCCTGCATGTACGATTTGATATCGATTTCTTTGCATAAGTAACTTATCATTCTAACTATAAGTGCACCATTCAAAATGTTTTGGAGCATTAGATATGTTTTTGAAAATATTTACATAAAATATGTAGTTTTGTGACCCCACGTGCACTATAATTTGGACCAAAAGTTACTTGAAATAACTTCATTTCTTTCTCCAAGGTGTTCATCTTGTACCTCAGTTTTATATTGTTTCCAAATTATGCAAACTGTGAAGTGTTTTGAAATTCCCCAAATTTAAATTTTAGATAATAGTGTCATGGGAACCAAAATATTTCAAAGCCCTTCTTTGTTGGATAGATCTTTAAGATATTTGATACTATTTTCGAGGAACTGGTTATGAGTTTGCCTAGTTGAAATATCAACTTTTTAATCCATAGTCGTATTTGTTTTTATTTAATATGGATTTAAATCTTAGAAGTTTTGACCAAAATGAGCTATTTTTAAAACCAATTCACCAAAATAATATGTTTTTAACTTTTTTCACAAAACTAGTATAAACGTACTTTATGATAACGTTTTAGGATATTTTCATTATAAAAATTCAACGGACAAAAAGTTAACGGGTTGGCGACGTTAAACGCATAAACGTAACTGTGAGTAACGTTTTAGGTATAAAACGTTACTCAAGAGTACGTTTTTGGAGAATCCAATCACGGGCCACTGACTCCAATCCTGCAAAGGCGGAGTCAAATCATTCAACTGTAAAACGTTACTATGAGTAACGTTTTACACTTAAAATGTTACTTTGAGTGTTGTTTCTTAAGAATCCAATCACGGCCTTCGACTTCTGCAAATTTAGAATATATTTAGCTATAAAACGTTACTCATAGTAACGTTTTACCTTAAAAACATTGCTATCAATTACAACACTCTGTTAAAGTCATATTCCTCCATTTTTCAAACTGACCAAAGTGTCTATAAATCAATGTTGTTGTAATTTTTTTCATGTTCAAATATAATTCAGCAAAAATTTTCCTTGTATGGTCCATTTTAAAAATAATATTCAGAAAATTTCATCAGGTATGAATTAAATAAGTAAAGTTTATCCTTTGTTATGTTTTCTTTATAGCTTTAAAATTATCTTTCTAATTTAATAATATTGTTTTAAAAAATATTTAATCTTTATGTGTAGGATTAAGATGACGAATTTTGAACATAATGTGATGGTTGCTTTGTATTGGGGTGGAGAAATAATTACGGATATGAACGGATTTAGGTATACTGAATGTGCTAGAACGATTATTAGCATGTCGACTTCAACTACCTATGTTGAATTGGTTGGATTGTTACATGAGAAAATGGGAACATATAGTGAAAATATTCATATGGATATTGCTGGAAAATATCCATGTTCAATTCAAGGTAACAATACAAGGTTCATTTAGTTTAAAATTGAGAATGACCAATCTTTGTTACAATTTCTTTTCATACCTCAAAAATTTGCGGATAAGATTGATATAAATGTTTTGGAGATGTATGTAAAGACTGTATCGACAGGCCAAAATGTTGCATTTCAAGTTAGTGGTCATCATGGTTATCACATGAATTTGTTGGCTCAAAATTATGGCCTTACCACGATCAATCAACCTCATTTTGTAGAACCGATTGTTCAACCATCATTTCAACAATTGTTGATGCATGATCATCGATCATTTGGTGAAGGCTCAAGTAGTCAAATGCATATTGATAATAGTCACATGGAATATGAGGCTAGGTAAACAACAAATCTTTATTTTATTAAATTTTAGTCTAACAATTTAATAAGATAATTTTTATTGTAAGTATACACAAATTATCTCTTATAAATAGAAGAAATAATATTTTAGAATATTTATTATCGCTTTTAAAACAAGCTTGTATATTTAGAATTTTGCTAGAATTTGACTAATATTTTTTTACAGAGATATTGATATCAACGTTGATCTATATAATGATGTAAATGCTGAAATTAGTGATGAAAGTTCGGAGGAAGATGAACCTCCGAAATATGGTGATGAAAGTGAACCTGATGAAGATATCGATGATATTAGAGGTTTTTCTCAAAATGGTGTAAATCTTCATAATCATGATCAGGGTGTGTCTCATGACATACCCTATTTCAGGACATTAGAGAATGAGGAAGACATTTTTATGTCTACATGTGAATCTGAGATGGAATGTTGTTCCGTTTGGTCTGAGCAAGCAAAAAAAGATTTTAAAAAAGGTATGCTTTTTAGTAGTAAAGAAAAGTTGAAAATGGCTGTAACGATTTGGAGTTTGCACAAAAATAAGGAGTTCAAGGTGGTAACATCTACCAAAAGTCTATGGGTTGTGAGATGTTAGTTTTATAATTTATTGGGTTGCATGTGGTTTCTTCGAGGACGACAAGTTGGAGATAAACTTTGGAAGATAGGAAAATATGTTGAAAACCATAGATGTGAGACTGAGGGGCTTTCTAGCGGTCACGCCAACCTAAATACCAATTTGATTGCATCACTACTTCTAAATCAAATTAGAAAAAATCCTAAGTTCTTGGTGGTAGATGTCATTTCAAAGGTTCATGAAAATTTTGGTCACCAAGTGACATATAGGAAAGCATGGCTTGGACGTCAACGCGCATTTGAATTGGTATATGGTGACTTTGAGAAATCATTTAGTGACCTACCTAAATTTTTTGCAGCTTTTCAACACTTTAACCATGGAACAATTGTGGAATGGAAACACGAAGAGTCTATGAGTTCATCGGAGGTAAAAACTTTTAAATTTGTATTTTGGGCTTTCAAGCCATGCATTGATGGATTCCAAACATGTAGCCCAGTTATTTCAGTAGATGGAACTCATATTTATGGAAAATATGAGATCAAATTATTAATTGCTGTTGGAATTGATGGAAATGATAACATTCTCCCTTTAGCGTTTGCTATTGTAGACAAAGAATCAAAAGAGGCATGGAAATGGTTTTTTAGAAATTTGAGTGCACATGTGATAAAAAGTAGACAAAATGTATGTGTTATATCTGATAGGGCAAAAGGAATCTTGACTAGTTTGCAGGAGTTGCGGCGATTTCAAGAGCCTCGAGTCTTCCATCGATTTTGCATAAGACATCTTAAGAGAGACTTTCAATCTAAATTTCCAAACAAGGACCTTAGCAGATTGATGTGGAGGGCTGCTTCAGCCCATCAAGTAAGGAAGTTTGAGTCCATGATGTGGCAAATTAAAGAAGAAAATATCGAAGCATATGCATACCTCATGGAAATTCCCTTGGATAAATGGACTGTTAGCCATGATGATGGAAAAAGATGGGGAGTGTTGACAACAAATCTTTCAGAGTCATTCAATGGAGTGTTGAAAAAAGCACGAGGTTTGCCTGTCACTGCTATGATTAGACTTTCATTGGAGTAAACTATTGAACGGTATACCCGTAGGTCTCAAATAGCACACCAACTTGCAGAGCAAAATGAATTATGGACCGGGAGGTTCAAAATAAAGTGGGAGAAGAATTATGAAAGTTCAAAGAGGCACTTTGTTTTTGATTGGAATATACCCACAGGAGTATACGAGGTTAGATCTATACAAGTTGATGGTACTGGTGGTAATCCTCATTGTGTTTCACTAAATGAAAGAAAATGTGATTGTGGAAAATGGGTTAATCTGCACTTCCCGTGTTCACATGTCATGAAGGTAACTGATAGAATGGGAGGGCTAGCTAGAAATTTTGTTAGCGAGCATTTCACAATAGAGAATTATGTTGCAACATATTCTGGGTCATTCTCACCAATTGGTCATGAGTCATATTGGCCATCTCCAAGTTTTACAATGACAAGTAATGAATTCTATCGTCGTCCTAATCGGCCAAGGACAACTAGAATACATAATGAAATGGATCGTAGTTCTACAGTGTATGAGCGAGCTTGTGGATTATGCAGACAGACAGGACATGATAGGCGTCAATGTCCCAATCGTAATTAAATTTAAGTGAATAATTGTGGGTCAATGTCTAATGGTGTTAATTTTCTTTATGTTATCTAATGTAATGTGCATTTTTCTAGATTGCTAATAAAGGAAAATTATTAATTGTGATCTCCACTTATACTTAGTGTTAGTATAATGTTTTGTTTCATTCTTTCTTTCCACATAAAATTTAGGATATTTATAGTACAATTTTTGCGGGTATCGATATATTATTTTATGCAAGATAAGAATGCGGGGATAGTATAATATGGAGTAAAATTACGAGATGACAAAAATAACCCTTCACGTGTTATCCAATATTTATTTTGTCAAAAGAATTTAAAAAATATTTTTTAATATGCACTTTAGTATAACAAATCTAACATCCATTGAGTAAATAATCCTTCCACTACAGCTCTTGTATTATAACCTTAACCTTGCATTTCAATCCCTACATTACAATCTCTACATTGCCATCCATGCATTTCTAATTCCCCTATAACTTGCTTCTAATCCAAACGACCCATTAAAGCATTGTGGTACCTGAGATAGTTGCTCAATAAGAGATGCTATATTAATATTTCAGGCATTATCTTTTAACCACACTTTCTGAAGTGGAAAAGAATAACAAGAAGCAACAGGATCTTCAAATGGGATAAATAATATGTAAACTTTGATGTATAAAAGCCACAATGGCTACTGCTTCACAATGGCTACTGCTTCACAAACTTGAAGTTACATTAAGGAATACTTGAAAAACACAAACTAAATAGAAAATAATTGAAACATTCATGTATTCATAGAACATGTTGCTTTACAAAATAATGACTAGTAGCTTCATTCTTCACAAAAAATCTCTACTATTCACCAAGGGTTATCCAGAATATCAACAAGCTGCATCAACCTAAGAAAAAATGATTAAGAAAACTTTGATGAGTTATATTCACCAAGAATCTCAATCTATACTGAAAGCACAAACTCAGTGGCACAAGCTAGCACGTCGAGTACAGCAGCAGTATGGATGGTTCATTAAGGATCTATTGAACAGCTAGCAAGGACTGTATATGAAAAAAAGCATGAAGTACAATGGTTCTAAAACTTATATTTGCTAGCACACAAAAAGCAAAAATTTGCTAGAACAACTCCTACACCAATCCACTTGAATTTTCTAACACTGAAAGAAAAAAGGGGGCAGTTCCTCTTTATTCTCCTAATATATTTATATACTTTCTCTTCTTGGATAGGTTAAGGATGTGCTATTTGAACCCGTACGTAAGACACAAGATGCTGTATTCTTTACTCAGACTTCTAATGGTACCTGGATACCATGCGGACCAAAGCAACAGGGTGTTGTGCAGACAACTACGCAGGAGCTTGCTGCTAAAGGACTTGCATCCCAGGTAGATCTTTGGGATACATTTATTGCTCGAGATCACTGCCATAATTAATTTTTAATCTGGTCACTTAGCCAATTACTGCACATGTCTGGAAACTTGATTTATTTCGAGTCACTAGTAATGCAATAATTAAATATGATTCTAACGTTACTATCTGCCCATCATATGGTTATGTTGAACTGAAATGTAAGATTTACTGAACTACATCTGCCTAAGTGTCAATTCTGAATAGCTTGATTACCCCGAAAAAGGAAGAATTAGTAGCTAATATTAGAAGCAAACAATAATATACTCAGTTTGATCCTCACAAGTGGGTCGGGGGAAGAATTAGTAGCTAATATTAGAATCAAACAATAATCAAACTTGTTCTGTTCCAACACAGAAAATATCATACCCAATTTTACCTAAGACTAGACAAAGAAGAAGAAGGAGTACCAAATTTGGATACCTGAAACCTCTCAATTACAGTTCTTTGTTTGTCGTTGCTTATTTTTTTTGCCATGCTGGTAAAGATAGTGACTCCCTGACAAATAAGAATAATTTTCAGTTGATCGACTAAACAGAGGAGCATTTATGTCAAAAAAATAAAATAAAGATGTTAATAGTACCAGTCCCACAACGCTTAGGAAAAATCCCACGCTTCTCCTTCACTGATGGTTCACCACATTCGTTTGCATTCTCCACTTCATCGTTGGAGTCCTCTAAATGATTAACAACACCAGGGGTCTTAATGGACATTGGCAGCCCAGGTGATGAATTAAAGTTGGGGGCATTCTCAAAATGTTGAGGTCGAGAACCACCAAATACATTCTCAAGTGACAAAAGACTAGAATTCCTTAATATTTGTGATGCCGTGTATGGAACAATATCAGTATTTGTTGGTTGATATGTCATACCTGATGCCCCGGGAGTGAATTCTTGAGTTTGGCCCCTTGAAATGGAACCAAAATCACAAGTTGTGTGATCATCTTCGGAGACTGATTCATCCATTTCAATAGGTGCTCGTCCTTTCTCAACAGCACGAGTCCTCCTACCGGCAACACCACCTTTTCCTCGCCTATGAACCGGATGATGTAAATGATCATCATGTACCTCATCTCTTCTATAATCGGCTTGTACATTAATCCTAGCAGCCTCGTGCACATATGTCAAGCACTTTTCTCCTTCATTTCGGACCATTGCACGAAATATGTATAAATCCTCCGTTGATGGCTGATCACCAAGGGCTTTTGCTCTATCAACCATGGAATGAATATGACGCACCTACACAAAGATCAACTTTTTTTCTTACAAACATTTTCCATTCTTTTTTCTAACAGATGCTCAAACAAAGATCAAACTAAAGCACTTATTTTATATTTTTTAAGAAGAAACATAGGTAACAATTTTCTAAGTAACATTTTTCGAGAAGAAGCAATATTATACTCAAAAGATAAATCACAAACACACTAAATCTAATACATACCATTGTTTCATATGCCGTTGAATTGGGCACATAACCTTCTTGTTGTTGAGGACGCTGAGTAGGATTACCAATAACAAGACGAGTAATGCGTCTAAACCAAATAAAGTAAGGGTCGTCATATCGAAGTGGTTCACGATTGACCAGAGCATCACAAACATATTGAAGTCGTTGGTTCCAAAGAGGCAACCATTGTGCATGCTCCAACTTCCAATTTGTATTTCATCTGCCCCTACGATCATGGTGAAAATGTGTGGCGTCAAATAGAAATGGAGTTGGTATCGTTTGTTTTAATCCAAATTGTCTCATAACTCGATCAGGCAAGTGAACCTCAACGATATCCCAACAAAAAATTGGAGCTCTTACACGCCATATGTCTCGTCCAATTCGACAATAATCAGGAAGACTCTCAATTAAGTCATCAGAATATGGTTCCCAAATAAACTACATAAAGAAAAATACATGAGTTTCAACTACAATATACACATAATTTTTTTAAAGAAAAATAGTATAACATCATACCTGATCCTCTGTCATGGAATCAAGTGCATCCCTAAAAACTTTCAACACATGCTTAGTGGTATCAGTCCAACTAAAATGTGCAAACCATCTAGTAGCACGTGGACCCCTAGGTAAACAAGCAAGAAAATTATTTTCGATGTCCCTTTGTGCTATAACCTGAGGTCTGAGGACGGTTACTCTCTCCCATGCCCAAATCTAAACATAATAATAAATATATAATTATGATATTATAAACTAGAAGAAATATTTATAAAGAATTGATGTAATTATTAAGTATACCTGAAGCAGTGGTAGAAAGCCAGCTATCTCATTTTGGTTACTCTGTGAGGCCTTACAGAGAAAGCGATACAAGCACGCTAAGGTCGCACTACCCCAACTATAAGAGCTAACTACATTGAGATCCTCGAGCATAGAAAGGTACATAAGCTTTAGATAGTTGCCGGATGTATCTGCCATCATCATACCAGCAATCATCCAAAACATGTAACATCTAGCCATTTGATCGATCATTTCTTGTGTTGTCAAGTTAGGTAACTGTAGTTGCTCGAGCATATGCGCATTAAGTGCAGTTACCTTGAGGCTACTACGGTTGAAGTCTTGAGGACGTGGAATAAAACCTAACAATCTTTGACAAATATTTTGCCAATCCCCTATGGTCCTTATCGACTCATCACCAAGTACTGGATCACCATTCACAGGTAAGCCATACAAAACTTCTACATCTTGCGAGGTGATTGTCGCCTCACCCGTTCTAAAGTGAAATGTATTGAGTCTCGGGACGCCATCTCTCTACTAGTGAAGTGATCAAGCTACGATCAATAGAAGGTCGATTTGATCTATAAACACCATATAGTCCTGATAACTCAATCATTTCTAAGACTCGTGGATGAATGGGATATTTCTTTACGAGGTCCCAAAATTTTCCATCACACCTCCTCGTATTTAAAATCATATTAACACTTCCATTCCATATATCCCGTGACCTATGGGTAAGTTGTTGAGTTAGTACCGATGGTTCAAGTGGACCGGGATCCAATCGATATGCACTATAACCAGTCATATACGTATCTATTAAACTGAAAAATCCATATTAAAGTAAATTTAATATAATTGTTAGTCCAAAATATAACAACCAAATCAAAGTAATGTACTGTCACCAAATTGTTTCTCTTTGCATCAACAATATGCATGAATTCAAAATAAAAACAGAACATGCAGATTAGAATTACTTGAGTGATTATTCTATATAACCAAAACGATATAAATACGAGAAGATAGAAATTCTAAAATTCAAGCATTCCATCTACTAGTTTGTAAGGAAAAAAAAACATACCTCAAGGCTCTAATACAGGAAATTAACTTGATTCCAAGCTTTCCAGAAGATTGATAGCCACAATTTATAGTGAAACTCGATATAACAAGAAATCCCCAAAATTGATTTGGAAAACTACCGCTACCGTTTATCCACGAAATGAAATTTTAATCCATTCATTGTCTTCCTGTGTTTTTGTTCTTTCACACCTCCTCTTCGACCACAAATTATCGATCGAAAATGAAACTAATTTTATATTACTGAACATACATGAACAGGGATGGTGAAGGAACTTACAGGTGGCTATATAATCAAGTATCATGCGAAAGGGTTGGAGAGTGACCCAATTGAAATTGACTTCACTCCTCCCTTCAGGTTTGGGATCTTTTCTGCTTTGTCATGTTTTGGTTTAGTTTACAAGGCACTAAGATACTTATGTGTTGCTGAGTTGCTTCTGCAGACGGATTGATATGGTAGAGGAAGTGGAGAAGATTGCAAACTTGAATATACCCAAGGATCTCTCAAGTGATGAAACCAACAAATATCTTATAGATGCTTGTGCGAAGTTTGAGATCAGATGTGCTCCATCTCTAACAACAACTAGATTACTTGATAAAGTAAAATTTCTTTCAGATATCTTCCGGATAGCCAATTTTTACATATGCAAAGCTTAGAAAGTGACAATGGCGGCTCCAATTTTTTTTTAACAGTGAAAGGGTGAAAGGGTTTTGCCTTTGATATCTTAGGAAATTAGGAATTAGCAGATTTAGCCTTTCAGTAACAAAGTGACGTCGTTTAAAGAAAGGGATGGATCAAGTCACGTTTTAGCATAAAATCGTTACTGTCAGTAACGATTATTAAGTTAACGGCGTTAATTTTTTTTTAAATCAAATAAAGCCTAAAACGTTACCATAAAGTACGTTTATACTATTTTTGTAAAAAAAATTTAAAACGTATTAATTATGTAAATTGATTTTTAAAATAGCTTATTTTGGTCAAAAATTCTTTCCTTATATATTGTTGTTTAGATCTCAATTCATATTTAGTGCATTTTTTGTATAGTTGCACAACCATTTATTTGTATCAGTCATATATGTCTGATTCATTCAGATCTAAATCAACTAAGATGCTAGTCTAGCAACTACTGTACTGCCATCATGATCAATCACTTTTAACGCCGGAGGCCGGTCATAAATGAATAAACATTAGGTGTGTCAATGGTTTAGTCTTTTTTCTTAAAATATATATATTTTTTGGATTTTATGATGTATAACAAAAATTAGCTTTTTATAGAAAAACTATCTCAGTTCTATTGATTTTTCTTTGCTATCAGTATGATTTGGTTAATTTTTTATTTTTTACTTTTAAAATATCACCTCAAATTATATTACTATTAAAATATTTTTGTCGCTAATATGTTCTTAAAGAAGAACTTTATTCTTCACCACTAAGACAAAAATGTAAAACTTTCTCGTCGTATTATTTGATCTTAAACATTTGATTCGAGTGTTTGCATATGTTACGTTGCATTGTTTGATAGAGTATCTGTTGTGAACCAAGATAGCTTTTTAAGGGTATATGTGCTAGATGTGGTAAATAAGGCCGATCCAGTTGATATCATTGGGCTGAGTAAAATATTGGTTGGTTTTATTTGGGACTGAAGCTCAGTTTTTCATTGTTAAAAAGGTCTAGGGATTAGAAAGAACGGTTTTTGCAAATTATATCGGAACTTAGTTGTCAGTTATCTCTCATCCTCTTTCTCTATTCTTGTATCTCATCAACTTCTAGTTACCTTCTTCTATGTTAATCTCTTCTTAGTTAATGTATTATTACTTTGTAATTCATATTTTAGTAGTAACTTGTATTCGATAGTAAATATATATAAAGTGCTTTTGTTGGAATCTGTAACACCCCAAAAGTTTCTAAGTTAGATCCATACTATTCTTCTTTTACATGTAAGGTCGTATCAGGTCATTTCTAAATTAATCATATGCGCAAAGGTAAATTATTTAGTGTGGGAATGATTTTGGACATCAATTAAGGTCACTAGAAATTCCAAGCACAAAGTTGAGTTGAAAGTTTCTTTACCTATTAAGTTTTGATGTAAGATTCTTTTTCAGTAAACTTCAAATGACCATATCTCTTAGAATATAAAGAGTTACATGTATCATAACCATTTAAAGGTATTTGAATCTTCTTTCAAACACCATCAATTTTGCAACAATTCAAATTTTGAGTAAAAAGTTATGACCATTTTAGTTACCTGATATAGTGAAGTGATGAATTAACCGACAGGAAAACATTAAAAGGATCATTTTTGTCTTTTTACGTCTAAGAAAATTCTAAACAAATTTCTTGACTAATAAGAGATCCAAAACAGTCAGATTTTTATCTCTTAATTCATCATTCTCTTCCCTCTCAAAATCTTAAGGCAAAAACCTACGGAAAAATTAAAGTAGAAGACTCCATTCAAGACTCTTTCAATCTTTTTCAAGATTCTTCTTTGATGTAAGTCTTTCTCCAATAATTCAATTTTTTCCAACTAAAATTTTTTCATAAAATTATAAATCGCTCATGAAAATCATAATTCATGACCATAGAGTTTCAAAAAACTAATTTAAGAAATCTCAAGAAAGATTTTCTTGATTTTTCTCCTTCATGATAGGGTTTCAAGGCGTCTAATCAAGTTCTTCTTCAAGAATCTTCAAGAACCTTGTTCATTTGGGAATGTAAGGATATCATAGTGTTGGACGAGTTCGTCTTCGTCACGCCCTACACCTACATTCAAATCAGTAAACAAGAAATCTATCCTAGATTTGAGTATTTCTTGAGATATGTTGATTGTGAGTTCTTGAGTTCGTGTTTCTTTTTGAAATTCTATTCCTAATTATTGAATTGCTATATGTTATGCATTAAAATTCTTGAGTTGATTCGTTCTTGTCTATGTTTCACCATGAACCCTATATATTGAATATTTTTAAGATGAGAAGTATCATTGAGTTCTAAATACCGAGTTTCCATTAAGATCCCGAGTTAAGTTGTTCATGTCCATAATTTTGCATGAACCCTATGAGTTGAGTTATAAAGAACGCTCTTTGCTGCTTTCAATTTATGGGTTTCTTCAAACCTATTCAATTGATTATTTCAGTTTCTTGGGAGTTGATTTACCTCTGGATGTGGGCAATCTTTCACTTTTTGGAATTGTCCATTTTTGCCGCAATTGTTGAGAAGAGTTGAGCTTCTTTAAGTTCTGCGGATTGGATTCTTTCTAGGATTTAATTTGTGACACTTTTTCATAATGAAATAATACTCCAGACTCACCCATCTCATGGAACTAAATTTTAATAAATACTAGAAACTTGTAAAAATGATAGAAGACAAAAGAATTTTTTGCTCTGACCACTAAATTTGCATCGAAAGTAAGTCTTTATGTTTGCATCATCATGAGCCCACAAATTGGACTCATCTAAGGCCTTGTTTTAATGCAAACGGTGTCTTCAATTGTGTATTTTATCTCGATATTTGATGAGAACTTTTAAGTTTCAGGTATCTGAGGAGTTGGTAGGAGCATGAACACTTAGACAAAATCGAAGAAAAGAGCTGAAGATGCAAAGTGCGCATTGCCAAGAACACTTGGCGGTAGCGGTACGCTGTACATTAGAGTTTTGCCTTCTGTTACTGCAAGTAAGCCGTAAAGGAAGTGGATCAAAAGGCGATGAAAAAGAGCAGTCGGCACTTCGCTAGATAGTTTCGCGAAGCAGAGTTATTATGCCCAATGTTACAACATGCATGGATATAAAGGCAAGGCAAATGACGACGAATCACCGAATCACTAGTCAATTCAAGACTAAAGACGCCGAATGGATCTACCAGCACTAAATCTGAAGTCTATCAATACTGAACTCTTTTATTATTTAGATATAGAAATTAAGAGAGTAAACAATATAATTTTGTAGTTTAGTTTTGAGTATATTTTAGGGATAATGCCTAAGTACCCCCTCAACCTATGCCTTAAATCTCAGAGACACACTTATACTATAGTAAGGTCCTATTACCCCCCTGAACTTATTTTATTAATATTTTTTTACCCCTTTTCGACCTACGTGGCACTATCTTGTGGGTCCAACGATGATTGACTTTTTTTTTCAAACTAGTGACACGTAGGCTAAAAAGGGATAAAAAATTACTTATAAAATAAGTTCAGGGGATAATAGGATCTTAGTATAGTATAAGTGTGTCTTTGGGATTTCGGACATAGGTTGAGGGGGTACTTGTGCATTTTCCCTATAGTTTACACTCAAGTTTGGAGAGAGTTTTTGGGGAAACTTAAAGAAAGAAGTTATTCTTCCAATTTTGAAAACGGGTCTTCTCTATTTACCTTTCTTTGCTACTTTTTAGGTTTTATCTTTTATACCTACTTAATTCTCCCCCCCCCCCCCCAATTCTTGGGGTGTCATTTGACAAATTTGTGTTGATATTATTATTGGGTCTTGCTTGCTAGTAGGATTAGATGCATTTTAATGGTGATTCACCTAGTGGTTATGGTTTAATTTAATGAGTTTAGTTACAAATATAAATCCACCCATGTATTTTTGGTTTGCCCGAGAGGGAGGTCGCAAAACTAAGACTACTAGACTGATGACCTAAGGAATGGTTCGACATGAGGTTCAACCCAAGCGGGTTAACCCTAGTCCCATATCCAAGCACCATTTATGGAATGGTCACGGTGTGGGTAAAGAGTAGGCTAGTTAGCTTAAACAAGTGGGTGTTCGAGAAGAACCTATTTGATGTGGGGTAAGTTGCCCGAGAGGAACTTTACTTTCACCTAAAGCTTAGCCTAGTCACCATTGTCTTGCAAATTTTCCTATCGAAATCATGTACCGTTTAGTCTATGTTAACATATATTGTGGTCACACCCTAAGAACTTTTTCCATACTTTTTTTCTCCTTTGTTTTTGCTAATTTTACTACTTGTAAAAAAACACCCTATTTGATATTTTACACTTTGGTGTCACAATGTGAATTTAATTTTGTTTATCTCAAAAATGTCTTAAACTATCACTATTTAGAACGGGATTCTAAGTAGCTACTACTTTCACTAGCCACTCTCTTGGGACACGACTCCAACTCCTGGTTGAGTTACTTTAATATTTTTGATTCGTAGACACTCAAACTATAGGTTAGTGTCGTTGATCACAAAATATAAAAATATACATATATTGACGTATCAAAATTGCGCCGCTGCCGAGGAATGGTGTCATGTGAAGATGTAGTTACTTATAATTTTAGTTTTTTGTAGTGTAGGTCTACTAACCTTAATTTTAGTTTTGCTTTGATCATTTTCTTTTTACAACAGGGAAACGAAAATGGATGACTATTATGGATATCACACAGATAACTCTCTGCTGAAGTCATTAAATATCAGGGATAATCTACTGAGTTTAAATAAGAGGGGAAGAGATAATTACAGAATTATGGATGAGGTTCAAAGAAATCTTGCAAACATGCCCATCCTATGGAATTACAAATAAAACACTCATGTATTGTTTCTAGAGAGATCTAGAACCCGAGAATAGAAGAATAGCTGAACACCTTTTAGAAGGCGGAATGATGAGTCAACCCTACAAAGTTGTTGCAACCCTACTTGACAATATGGTAGAAACAACCGAAAAGGCTCAAAAGAAATACGAATGGGATAAACTAGTGACACATGTAGAAGTGATGTCCAATGAGTAGAGGGGTTGGAAGAACAAGCAAGAGAAAAGGACAAAAATTTCTTCCTTCGAGAATGCACCCAACGAGAAGAGAAAGGGACTGGATCGAGTAACGATTCCCTTTTATTCATTCAAAAGAAACTTGAAGAGAAAGATAAGAAGTTGACTGACATGAAAGACAACATCGAGATGCTTAATGAGACAACCACCGCAAATTCCATGACAATTCAGCTACAAGATGTACAAATTAACCACTTAATGACAGGTCAATATATACCCACCATTCACCTAGGATTCACCCAACTACACCATGGGTGACTCCGAGGATGAAGAGTAAATATTGATTTGTGTCGTGCCACGATGTTAACTCAGGCGTTGTTTGGGAGGCAACCCAAAACCCCATTTTATATTAAATTTGCGTATTGGTAAAATAATAGTATGTTAGTTTTGCAGATTGAAGTGTGGAAAATGCTAAAAAGGTTCAAAATGGCAAGCAATAAACCTGGTTAGCGAGTTGCTAAAGAGACCAATAATCAACTCTATTCCTCTGTCTGACTCAAAAATATCAGCAGAATTTGGAGCCTGTAAAACTCGGCGAACGCAGAAAAGATTTGACGATCGCCTACAAGACTGGCGACCCCAACGATACAACCACTTGAACAATCCAAATATGTTGGGAAGTTTTGTAAGAACTCGACGAAGTAACAATTCATTTGGCGATGCTCCAAATCGCTCAAAATGGAATATACTGTCGCTAATTGGAAATAAACTGGATAAGATGCAGGGAAACATACAAAAAGGTGGCTAATAAATCATTCGAGAACGTGGGTTGAATATTGACACATTGATAGCTAAAAAGAGCAGTAAAAAGCTTCATGGATTACTCGGCTGAGCACCCAATGTCCCTATCGTACCTTAACCTTAAGGCCACATAACCAGGATATTTTCTAGCCCTATCTCTACCTCTTTTTAATTTGACCTCTGGGATATTGTTGTTTATATTTGAGGAAAATAATTTTTGATTTTCGTAGGGTGAGACCCACACTTTTCGTGCTATATATGAATCATAGTTTGTGTATATGTCTGTTATACGTAGGTTGTCTATTCAAATTGCGTTTTAAAATTTCTTTTGCAAATGTTGAGCTTTTGACTCTCTTTTGGGTCCTAATTTTATAATATTTTTAACCCTTCTGAAAAATTTGCCACCTTGCCACCTCTTGTGTTGAAAGTGGTTGTTCTTGCACAAACTTAAGTCTCGATTTCGATCAATACAAATGAATTAAAAATTCTCTTAATCGAACAACATGAATGTATGGTTACAATAAGAACGAATGAAGTTATATAGACAATATGTGAACTCTTTGCATCTCGTTGTGATTAGACAATTATCGAATTGATTCTTTGGCAATGACCATTGCACACTAGAAAAAGTTTGTAGTCTTATTTGACTTATGTGTCGATGCATTGTGTGATGATCCTACTTTGAAACTTCCATGAATAAACTTAGAATTTGTCCGATAGCCTAATTGATTTAGAAAGGTGTCCTCTTGAGATGATCTTAGGCAACATTCAAAGAGTGTAAGCCAACTTTGACATATACCTATTTTGTGTCCTACCTGTGAACGTGTGAAACTCTCTTGAACACCCTTTGAGCCTTACCTCTTCTTTTGAAAAAACTTGATGAAACCCAGACTTTTTGTTATCCATCACCTATAATCCTCTTGAGATGTGTATAATTGAATAGCCAACTTAAGCTAAAAGCCTAAGTTTGGGGTGTGGTAAGAAGGGAAAGGAGAAGTCAAGAAGTGTAAGAAAAGTCTCGCATACCAATGGTATTTCAAAGAAATGAAAACCCTCCATATTATAAAAAAAAGAACAGAGAAGAAAAAGAAAAAAAAAGAATGAAAAGAAGGTTGCAGAATAAAACCATAAAAAGAAATCGGATTTCCAAGCAATACATGGAGAAAAATAAAATGATGACTTAAAGGCACTTGACTAAGGATTGATGAAGGAAGAAAATGGATGTTTTGAGAAAGCCACATCTTATTGAGGAAAAAATCACCAAGCCTAAATAACCATAATTTTGCACTCAGTCTCATTACAAGCCTTAGAAGACCTTTTTGATCTTGAGTGAACCGAACCGAAAGTCAATTAGAAAACAAGGACAAACATATGGGTGAAAACATACATTGTGTTCCTTTTTTGTGAGTGTGAGCGTTGCATCAGATTCCTGATCCTAAGTTGATAAATCTACGTGTGCGAAAATGAAATCATTCTTTGTGCGAGGGCATGTCGATACTTTTATTGAAGCTTGAACTTGCATTAGTACAAGTATTGTGAGATAAAAAATCTTTGGTAATGTGTGTCTCAACTTGAATCTTTGAGTATACAATTGAGCTATGAATGAGTAGTTTGAGTCTTGTTGTGTACATTCATGATTGAGTCTCGTGTAACACTATTTGAGACATCCTGTTTAAACTGATGAACTTGAGTTTTACTTGAGGACAAACAAAATTTTAAGTTGAGGGTGTTAATGAGTCCTCAAATTGGACTCATCTAGACCTTGTTTTAATGCAAATAGTGTCTTCGATTGTATATTTTATCTCGATATCTAATGAAAACTTCTATGTTTCAAGTACTTGAGGATCTGGAAGGAGCATGGACACTTAGGCGCAAAATAAAAGCAAAACGGAAGAAAAGAGATGAAGATGCAAAGTGCGCATCACCAAGCACATTTGGCGATACATCGTACAACAAAGTTCCGGCTTCTGTTATATCAAGTAAGCCCTGAAGGAAGTGAATCAAAAGGCAATGAAAAGGAGTAGTCGGTGCTTTGCCGAATAGTTCCGCGAAGTAAAGTTATTCCGTTCAACGTTATAGCATGGATGGATATAAAGACAAGACACAAACAACGCGAACTAGAGAAAGAGTGAATCGCTGAATCACTCGGTGATTCCCGACTAAAGACGTGAAATGAATCCAACACTACTAAATCTTGAAGTCTATAAATACTGAACTCTTTTATTATTTAGATATAGAAATTAAAAGAGTAAACAATATAATTTTCCAGTTTCACTTTTAAGTATATTTTTCTCTAAAGTTTTGAGAGGGTTTTTGGGGAAGTTTCTTCTTCCAATTTCGGAAGTGGTTCTTCTGCATTAACCTTTCTTTGCTAGTTTTAAGGTTTAATCTCTTATACCCACTTGATTCATTTATCATTTTAACTATATATTATTGCTTGACGTGTGCCTAAAAATCCCCTTCTTGGGGTGTGATTTAGCAAATATGTGTTGATATTATTGTTGAGTGTTGCTTGCTGATAGGATTAGATGCATTTTAGTGGTGATTTCACCTAGTGGGTGTGGTTTAATTTAATCGATTTGTATTTGCAAATACAAATTCACTCGTGTGTTTTCAGCTTGCCTGAGAGAGAGGTCGCAAAATCAAGACCACTAGACTGATTGCCTAAGGAGTGGGTCAACATAAAGTTCAGCCCAAGAGGGTTAACCCTAGTCCCATATCCAAGCACCCTCTGTCGAATGGTCATGATGTGGGTAAAGCGTAGGCTGGTTAGCTTAGACGAGTTGGTGTCCGAGAGGAACCCATTTGATGTGGGGTAAGTTGCTCGAGAGGGAGTTTACTTTCACCTAAAGCTTAGCCTAGTATCCATTGTCTTGCAAATTTTCCTATCGAAAGCATGTACCCATTAGTCTATTTAACATATATTGCAGTCACACCCCAAGAACTTTCCCATACTTTTTTTCTCCTTTGTTTTTGCTAATTTTATTACTTGTAAAAAAAAACACCCTATTTGATATTTGACACTTTTGTGTCACAATTTGAATTTAGTTTTGTTTAACTCAAAAATGTCTTAAACTATCACTATTTAGAACAGGATTCTAAGTAGCTATTACTTTCACTACCACTCTCTTGGGGCACGACCCCAACCATTGGTTGAGTTACTTTACTAGCTTCGATTCGTAAACATGCAAATTGTAGGTTAGTGTCATTGATCACGAAATATAAAAAAAATATACATATTGAAACATTACATCACATCGCACACTAGGACATACCATTCTCGTCATTACAAATATGGTGCAAAATTTATATTTGATAAGAATGTTTTTCCTCAAAATATGAGCACAAAAGATAACATGATTTCTCAATTTTTTTAGAAGAACTAAGAAGAAATTAATCTTGACTGCTGAAAATTAACGAGAATTTAGAAATTTCTTATATTTTTTGGCTGGGTAAACCGAGGATCAGCCATAGGGAGTAGGATTAACGGAAGACTTAGATTTTGTGGAATGGACAATGACTCCTCTATTCGTTTTGAAAATTGTAAATGCAGACAAGCAAGGAGCAATTTGGAATTGGCCACCCATATTAACGGATAATATGAAGTAAAAATAACTTAAATACACAACTATAATTTTTATATTCTCTAATTTTCCCTACTTTTTTTAAATATTACATAATTCCCTATTTTTTTTATTTTAGTATAAGCTTTTAGATACATTACACTCTCTCTCCTATAATACACATTTACCAATTTTAATGCCTATTTTTTCTCCATTAAAACACTCAACCTCTTAAATCAGTTTTTGAATTTTAAATTTTTTCCATTTAAACACTCAACCTTTTAATCATCTTTTTAATTTTGAATTATTAAATTTAATTAAATTTAAATAAAAGAACAAATTTTGAAATTTTGAATTTCAAAATTCAAAAAACATAGAAGCAGGGTTCCACTGCATTCTACCGTTCTTACCAAAGTCACGTTGCGCTTCTTTTTTTTTCCTTAATCGTCTTCATCCCTTCATAAATTTGAATCTTCTCAACCCAACAGATTTTTCTATTTTCTTCTTTTTATTCTTAATCCATATTCGACTATTTCTTCCTAATATTGAATCGTAAGAACCCAGACCCTTTTTATAGTTAATCCATCATCAATTCATATATTCTTCTCTTTTTCGTTTTTGTTAATTGTTCTATTACTTCATAGTAATGGATCCGTCAATCAATAGAAGGATATATGATTCCGATGATGATAATTGGAAAGAAAATAGGAAAAAGTCTTTGCATGATCCTATGAATCTTCAAAAGGATTCAAACAAAGACCATGGAGAAACATCAAAGGTTGTAAAAATACAACCAAAAAGGAAAAAAGAAGCAGCAAACACTGTTGTTAGGCCTACATTGTCTCGGGTTAGTATATTGGTACTTAAAAATGGTGTTGTTTAAATTAGTAAAATTTTTAAGGAATCAAGTGTGCTTGCTGATACATTTTAAAAAGGGTGTATAGTGTTTTAGATGGTCAACTGATACGTGAATTTGTTGTGTTTCATAATATTTTATATGTATCATTAGGTTTTTGAAAATTATTATAATGTATCATTCAATAAGTGTAGTAAAGTATAATCTGTGCTTGATGATACATGTTGAATCTGTGTGTACATTGTTTAGTAAATGTAATGATACATGTAGTAGCTATGTATCACATGTTCTGCATGTAGTATGAATTCCTGTATGATATCATGTATCAATAAGGTATTAGTTGTTTAGTTGATTTACTCATACATGTTTTGAAACTTGTTATAATGTATCATTCATTAAGTTTAATAAATGCTTAATCAGATATAGTTGATGATACATATAGATTCTTTGTGTATGTTGTTTAGTCGCTGTTTATGATACATGTATTAGACATGTATCACATGTTATAATGTTTTATTTAATTCAATGATACATGTTATAGACATGTATCACATGTTTTTCATATAGTATGAAATTCTGAAAACTGAAACCATGTATCATTAAGTTATTAGTTGTTTTATTTAGTAGTTATATTTCTATATCGTTTTAATTTGCGGTTTTATTTTCAAATTGCAGCCACTGAAGTACAAGATTAAAAAGATACCAACACATCCCATAAGGTTTGCTGTCAACTTTAACAACAATTTCCTAAAGGACTTTGAAAAATACGTGGGGGATAATGTTATCCAAATGTTTAAGGATACAATTTTTGGACCCTTTTTAGACATATCTAAATGTAATTTTCAGGGCCAAATAACTAAGTGCTTATTGCTTTTAGAATTGGAACAAAGCAACCCTAATATGTTGCATATTAGACATTCCAACGGGTGTGTCCTGAAATTTGGTATAGATGATTTTGCATTATTAACAGGACTTAAGGTCAGAGGAAATACCAATGATTTCAAATACCCAGAACAAACTAATTGTATGCTTTTTAAAAAGTATTTCCCTGGTGCAGTCAATAGTGTTACAAAGCATCAACTAGTTCAAAGGTTTAAGATGGGTAATTGGGAGAGCAATCATGATGCACTCCAAATGTCTATACTGTTCTTTATTCATACATTTGTATTAGCTTCTATTGATAACACAGCGATATCTATTGTCGACTTTCTAATGGTTGAAGATGGTAGATATCAACATTTTCCTTGGGGTCAGCTATCATTTTTCAAACTAATTGGTTCACTTAGACAGGATTTTGACGTTAGTAAAAAGTTGTACCGATTATATGGGATGCCATATGCACTAAATGTTTGGATATACGAATGTGCATCCAATTTAAATTCAGAAATAGCTATGAGAGAACGCAATGTCATCCCAAGAATATGCAATTGGAGAGTTGTGTCTGAAAAGGCAAAGTTTGAAATGCTTATGTCCACCATTTTCCAAAAGGTAAAATTTTATTTTTGTATATGGAATATCGTTATTTATGTCTTTGTGATACATTATGAATTATTACTGTATCTAACAGTTAAATTATCTTATATGTTTGTGATACATTTAGAATGCATGTTCAAACATTGTCCCAACAGCAGAGGAAATTGAAGCTTTTGATATTGCTCAAGTTGAACATGCTCATTCTACATCAATACCATTAGTACAACCAAACGAGCAAGATGATTTAGATGATTTCTCCACAAAACCGCCAGAACAGTTATTGAGGACATATTCTAGAGTGTCTGATACATCTCCTCCACCACCGCCAAAAAGAAGAAAAAAATCGATTATTCAAAAAAAGAAGGTGTCAGAACAGAAACAGCCTGATCAATCAAATGTGTCTCCGACACCGGATGATGATGTACATGTTTCCATGTCAAGTCTGCCTCAACATTCGAATGCTGATGATGTACATGGTTCTGTTCCACAAGTGTCACCGAAATCGGCTGCTGATGTACATGGTTCTGTTCCAGACGTTTCTCAGAACCCGGCTGCTGATGTTCATGGATATGCAGATTCACAGAATGTCAACAATATAATTCCTCATATTGAAGAGTTGAAAGGATATTTGAAAACTTACGTAAGTAAATTATTTTGTAATTTTTAAACAAACTTTTATTTATCCTAAATGTATCTACAATTTTTAGGTTGACAAGAAATTTGAGGAATTGATTATTTTGATAAAAGCAAATCACTCCCAGCTGATGCAATCTATTAGCAAAGAGAACATCAATTTTCAGGCTGATACAAGCACATATCAGTCTGACAAACAAACATCTCAGCAAATACCGGTTGATCTCGATGATATGGGTGGTGTAGCTGAGGATGGTGGTGGTTTTTCTGGTAAAAATAGTGAGCATCATATCGTCGACGATGCAGGGGATGTCGATGTGGATGGTGTTGGTGTTGCCGTAAATGAGGGTGAACCAATAGTCACTGATCCAAAGGTAATGTTTATGATACAATGAGTATGTTGTGTATCATGCACATATAGTCAATGCTTTGTATCATGATCATTTTTTTTCTCATTTTATATTCTGTCATGTATCATTCATATTTAATCAATACTATGTATCATGTGATTGTTATCAATGTTACGTATCAGCACAAATTATATTAACAGTTTTTATTTCAAAACTGCATATTCAGGATGGTGACGCACATCAGTCGCACCAAGATTTAAATGAACATATCATGGACCAAGCCGTTGACGACAATGTTCATCACAACATCCCTCATGTGTTGCCCGAAAAAACAACAACATATTCATCGGTACATTTTTCAATTTTGATTTATGACACACAATTTCATTACACACAAATTTATTCTAAAAATCATTACATCATATTATACAGGATTCTTCAACTTCAACAACAATATCGCCATCAACTCAAGCAGCAATAGAAGCGCTTATCAAAGATTTGGGTAAAGATGCTACCAATGCTAGACCATTATATTCTTACGATCCAAAGAATATAACTAGCAGCCAGTACTTGTTGACCGACAGTCAATTACCCACTGAAATTCCAATAACGGGGATTGCTGTTAAAACTGATGCAGTCACTCCTGCGCATAGAAATAGAATGCCTTCGAGAAGGATTCAATCTCCATATTGTACTTCTCTTGGGTCAAGCGAAAAGGGAAAAGAGAAATTGAAGGATATGGCTCGACTCCGTTTCCCGTTCGAAGGATGTGGCATTGCAGATAAAGTTTCACCGAAACTGATTGAGGATTACATGAATTGGTTGTTGAGGGGGCTTCTAAAAAATCATAACAATAAGTAAGTTTTATACATTTTTTTTCTCAGTGTTAGGCGTAATCATTTTATATACAACTAATTCATTATACTTTGTTATATAAAAACTGTAAATAATTGAGTGTTATGTATCATGTGGATACATTGAAAACTTAAGTATCATATATGCAGGAACCCATCGGACGATAAATACAGATCAAGATCTTCTTCTTTTGGATTTACGATGATGGACTTTGTTGTTGCTTTTCCAATGAACAAGAATTGGTTTTATGCCATGTCACAGCCAAACAAGTGTTGGTCTGATGAGGTAAAATATTAAACTATTTATGAAATATGTATCAGTCATAACTATATTATAACGTCATGATACATTATCTATAAGTATCATACTATTTAATTAGCAATGATACATTATGTATAAGTATCATACTATTTAATTTGCAAAAGTATCATACTATATTCACATAATTATATTTTTTTTTATATTGTTTAGATGTAAATAATTTCTTACTCTGTTTTCATTTTGTTTATAGCACATCGATGTGATTTTTTACTACCTTCGTAAAAAATCAAAACTTTGTAGCATGGATCAATACAGATACACAACAACCCACTGTTTGTTCATGTCACATGTAAAAAACTGTTATGATAGATATTACATGGACGATGATGATGATAGTCTTACTACACAAGAACATATTGATCGCGCTTCAGTTGTATCTGTACATGAGAGGTCAATAATTAACATCATCAAAGGGTTTGGAATACCAGCTGCTTTACCATGGCATCTTGTAGATGAGGTCTACATCCCAATTAACTGTGATCAACAATTCCATTGGGTGTTGGCTGTTGTTGAGTTGAAAAACAGGTTGATAAGGGTTTTTGACTCATCAATTAGCACAAGGAAACAAACAATTCCTCATGAGATCAAGATGTTGTCTAAAATGCTTCCTTCATACCTACTTGACAGTGGTTTTTTTGAAGAAAATGAACGCACAAATTTTGCTGATTGTCAAGCATATAAAGACAACAATAATGGATCACTTCTGGAGCCTCAAGTTCCTTTCATGATAGAATTTGCACAAGACATCCCTACACAGGAAAGCGATAGCCTGTAAGTATCAAGAATTTTTTCAGTTGCCCTTTTTAATGTATCATTAAGTTTTTAATTTATTCTGTATTTTTTGTAGAGACTGTGGGTTATATGTTACTGCATTTGCCGAGTATATCAGTGACCAAATCAATATATCTTATGCTGATTTTAATCCTGATTACCTACGTCAAAGATATGGAGCATTGCTGTGGAGTTATGGAATTGAGAAGGCTAAGTGCGGATATGTTAGCGACAATGATGATCCACCAAAATCCAGGGGCGTAGTCACACCACCACCAGAAGAAGATTTAGTTCACATAGCGTAGCATTTCATGATAAAACAATGTTTTAATGTTATATTTATTATTTTTATATGTTATTGAACAACTATTTTTATCCTTTTTAATGTTATTTTTTTGGTTTTGTCAATTTCCATGAATATTTTTTTCACATTACGTAACAAATTTGTTTATATTGAAGATATAAATATCAAATGATAGACATAAACATTTTTAAATTTTTAATTAAAAATAGACATAATAAATATACTGACAAAATCAGGTTTAAATCATTTAATAAAGTATAATCAAAGTATTTATAATCAAACATAGACATAAAGATTTTTAAATTTTTTATTTAATCTAGATGATACACTGCCAAAACCAAATGATACATATGTAACAGAAACACACTAAAAATAACTGATACATTGGCCAAACCGTATGTATAATGTACAATATGTTACACTCTAATCCTTAAATTTTACAAGATACTTACGTAAATTGAATAGCATATTCATATGAATTGCTATTATTTTTTTAAAGGAAAGTTATTTACTGTATATTTCAATAAAAGCATATCAAAAAAAGCATTACACAAGTTAAATTATATAAATTCACATGATACATGATTTATAGTCATTCTAAAGTACTCAATAACATTAACAATATATTTGTATTTTTTATCTAATGGAGATGTATCATTGTGCAAACCAATGATACACACTAAAAGTACATGATACTTTATATAAACAATGTGTACAAAAAATACACAATAAATGTACATGATACACTAGATTAACCATATGTATCATGTACATTATGTTATCTTACTGTAGCATAAGATTTATATATTCAAAACAAATATTGACACAAGTATTTTTATCAACACCAATAATAAGAAAGTATTTATAATCATAAGCACGACTTCAAATGTAATTACCACATGTTTGTACGTTTATTTATCTAAACACAAAGTGTTCAATTTGCAGTCGTAATTAAAACTGAAATTCATTTGAATGTTTACGTGATAATTTATTCTTTATATCATAGAAACATTACGACAAATTCACTTCTCTTTTGGGTAGAAAGTACAAGTTCTTCTGTTGTGCCCTTCTTGTCCACATTGTCCACAACAATTTGTGTTCACCGAAATCTTTTCATCTGCATTCTTTCTTCTTCTTTTTCTTGGTCGTCCAGATGATCTTCTGTATCTAGGTGGATACACAGTTTCAGCTACCACGTGTTTAGGATCTGACCAATCTTTCTTATCTGGCATTGGCACCATTGGAATTTCATATGTTTTTGTCAACGCATCAGGCTTGTAATAATCAGAGCAATACGGATTCATATCGGTGACATTCTTTTTTTTCAATACAGCTATTGCATGTGAACAAGGTATCTCATCTAGTTGAAATCTACCACAACAACATACTTTCCGCTCAAAACAAACAATATATCTTCTTCCATTTTCATAAACCGAGAAAATAAACTCAGATGATGGAACAACCTGTGTACATCAAAAATTTTAAATATATAACTTTTAAAAACCAAATCATGTTAAAAAAAGCATAATGATACACAGAATTAGATATATATAATATAAAGTATCATATAATGATACATACCTCCATTTTTGAACTTTTAGCTGCGTTTATAATCAACAATTCCTCAAATTTTCTACCTAATGTGTCCTTTGTGTATGAGGCTACTTCTCTGTTTTTGCAATGCCAAGATCCAAAAAGAATTCTAACCTCTTCCAAGAATTCTAATATAGTTAATTGGCGTGCTTCAACAAGACAACCATTGATACATTCTGCAATGTTTGAAGTCATCATTCTACCTCTGTTTACTGTTGCATGAACTCTTGACCACTTTTCGTAACCTGCATATTCAAGGTACTCCTTAACCCTGTGATCAATTCTATCAACCTTAGCCATCAACTTATCAAAATCTTCCTTTCTATATGCCTTGGCCATAGAGTAGAATAGATCACTTATGGCCTTTCTGCTCCTTTTGAAGTTTCCACATACATTCTTCCAAAGATGCCAGATGCATGCATAATGAGGTACATCGGGGAACACAATCCTTACACTCTTCATGATACTCTCATTTCTATCTGAAACAACACACATATCTTTTCTATCGCCAAATGCATGTTTGAACTGTTCAAAAAACCATTTCCACGAACAATCATTTTCGGTGTCAACAACACCATATGCCAATGGAAATATGCAACCTGATTACACACACATTATATTATTTGATACTTAATATATAAAAAGACATCATTACTATAAATAAAAAATACCTGCGCCATCAAGTGTGCTTGCTGATACAAATGTCCCTTTGTAAGCTCCACTCAGATGTGCACCATCCACAACAACTACTGGTCTGCAGTATTTAAATCCCCTAATGAATGGTCTTAAGGCGATGAACAGATACATAAATTCATCCTCTTCAGTCTTATGCATTCTTATATAAGAATCTGGATACACAGTTTTTAACATGTGTATGTATCGCGGCATCCGTCTATATCCAGCAGATGATTTTCCTCTAATCATGGAGAGTGCACGTTCTTTAGCACGCCATGCTTGCTGATAAGATATTTCAACACCATAATATTCTCTAATATCATCAATTATATCCCTTGGTGTATAAATTCGTTTATAATTGACCAATTTTGGAGCTGTCACTCCACTTACAAATTCCACTGTTGCTTGGACTTTGGTTAATACCCTCTCCCTCATCGGACACGTATGTTCACTATTGAAATTTCTAACAATGAATATATCAGATTTTTTCCTGCACGACGCCTTCATAGTCCAACCACATTTGTCTGAAAAGCATACCAACACATAGCTGCGTACATTTTTTAAGCATATTAATACACATATCAAATACATCATATATAATATATTCAACAATAATGTTTAAATTAATCAAACAATGAATCACACAAAAAGTATCAACCAATTTTTAAGAAAAGTATCAAACTTTAATGAAATTTATCCACTATTTGTGATATGACTGTTTAAAATGATACAGTCCTTACTATATCAGTAGTAGTACTTTCAAGTATCAAAATACTTATTTCAATGTATCAAAAACAAATTCCTGAAATGATGATACATTAGATTATAAAATAACATATGAAACTTGCAGGTTTTCATATAGAACAGTAATGTTTCATGTACTAATTAAATTATAAAACAACACATGATACATTAAAACATCAAAATACTGTCATACCTTTGTTGATCAGACCTCTTCACTTTGCAGTTGAAGTTGTTCTTTATCTTATATTTCGTCATCACATCTACAAGTGTTGCTTTATCCTTGTATATCTGACCTGTCTTCACATCAACAATATCTGAATTTATTATAACATTTGCAACTCCAACTTCTGAATTTTCATGTGTCTCAAATAAGCTATTTTCAACTATTGCCAAAGCCTGTGTATCATTTGTTGTGCGTTCTACACACGTTATTTCTCCACTTCTTCCATCAAAGTTATGTACAGTACCACTATTCTTCTCAATTGTGTCAATACATAATGGATATATTGAAAATCCAGGCTCGTTTTTTTTCAGTTCAAAATATAGTTTAACACTCATATCGTTCTTAAGTTTTATCGGACAGGAGTTACCTTCTACAATGTATCGAATTTCAATTTCTTTCCTTGATACATCAATGTCCAACTCGGCCGCAATTGCTGCTTTGAGATTAGAAAACGAAATTGAATCTCCAACAACGATTCCATCAATTTTGTAATTTTCATACTGCAATTCGTTCACCCAAATTCCGGAATGTCTAATCAAAATCGAAGTATTCATCTTCAAAAACCCACTGCAACAACAAAAAAATTTCGGCAACTCCAATTGTTTTCTAAATAACTGATACAATCTTTGATTTTCAAATTATGAAATTAATATCCAATTAAGTGCTGATTTAATGCTGATTAATGATCTGTTACCACAATTTAAGCTGTTTTAGTAACAGCTGTAAATTGTCCATTTTTATCCCCTATTTTTTCTTAACAATTTTAAGTTACTATGTATCATTTACCATGTATCACAACTTTCTAAAGTATCACGGCTCAGCACTTTTAAGGGATTTTTTGTAATTAGTAAACTTGTCGGGACAGAATGTAATTATTGATTTACACTATGGGATTCCTTAAATTTATACTAATATGAACTATGTTTGTAATTTAGCAAGTATTTCTTTTGAGTTCAATTCTTCAGGCTACCGGTCTTGTATGGATGCATATTATATATAAATAAATTTAACATTTTTAAAAATTAAAAAAAAAATAATGGAGAAGGAGATGATATGTGAGACTTTTTAATTCGTTTTTGATTTTTTTTTTTTACATTCATGCGTGTCATTTGAGTGAATGCAAACATAAGGACAAAAGGGGTCAAAATTGTCTCTTTACAACGATATTTTGTGGGGCAATAGGACGTCTGCATAGTTAATGTGTCTTTTTAAATGTTCGAAACAACTTGTCACTTTATATATTTTCTCAAGAAATTTCTCTATATGTACAATTAAAGAAGGGGAAAAGTTGAATCATTTTGGTGGTTAAATCAATGACCATAAATTCTTGTTTAATTATCTACTTTATGAGTAATAATGTTGTTGATAATGTGGTCAAATGGATCACCATAATTCGTAGATTAATTTTATCCATTATCGATAGTGATGTTGATAATATGGCCAAATGGATGATCATAATTCTTAGGTTTATTTCCTCCTTAATGATTAGCATTTCTAAAAGTTTAATGTAATATTTATGACACCTTTTGATATTTCTAAATGTAATTCTATAAATTGTGATGTTGCGAATAATGTTAAAGACACTTGATAGAAAAAAAGTGCATTTTATACTGTTCCCCTTATCTTATATTTCTCTTTATATTATATTGTTGTTTTGTTCTTTTAAGTTTTACAACAATTTAGGAATACTATCAAATACAGTCAGTATATAGAGAATAATGTAAATACTGACATGCAACTCAAATTGAGAAACCAAGAAAGAAAGAAGAAGAATTCCGTTCGAGCAATGATGAAAGCTACAAAACCAGAGCACAGTCAGAACTTTGAACACAAGATTGAATGAAAAATCAATTGAAGCAAAGTAATTGGTTTAAAGTTGCCGAAGATTCACATACAAATATTATACATGCAAATTGAAATTTATTACATTCATTTTTGTCAAATTCAAAATCCATCCTTCATATTTTCTAGAATCTAACCAATTTATTGCATCTATGTGTTTCTTACTCCATATTAGTGAAAAGTCTAAGGAAAGAAGAAGTAGAAAGAACTCACCAAATAAGAAAGGCATAATACATATATTATACCCTAAACTTAGCTTTAAATTTTAACTTTGACTTTCAATTTTCATAGTGCTCAAACAGACACTTCAAATTTTAAATCAATAAACACATGAGTCCTATATGACACAATACACGTAGAACACCACGTACAACAAAAAATGACATGTAGGACATGTGTGTCTATTTATTCAACTTTATACAAATTCAAGTGTCTATTTGTGCACATTCAAAATTGAAGAACATAAATGTGATTTGAAACCAAGTTAAAGGACATATAAGAAAATTGAACCACATTATGAACTCAAAAACTATGAAATCAACAAAGAAGATGCCTGGCCTAATTTTCCCTTCCATGTATTTTAATAGCCAAGCAGATAATGTCATGTGTCTTATGTTGCCATTAGTACCACCAGCTCATGTTGTGTTCGTCCGGCCTTTGTTGGCTTATAAAATAGGGTTTTAATTTTTACATATATATATAGAGAGAGTCATAATGTATAACTCAATTGTAACATTAAGATTAATTTATGGGAAAATTATATATGATAACAAACGAATAATCTAAATTAAATGGAATAGCTAGAGTTTGATTTAATTGTGCTCCATAGCAAACATTAGCTAAAATTTGCCACCGTCTCTCTTCCAAAAATCTCGCTCGCCACTCTCCATTCTCGCTCGCCTCTCTCGCTTTATACACAGAAGTGTATAATTCTATTTCTGTTTTGTATAAAGCGAGAGAAAATTGTATATACACATGCAAAAATGTATATCTTCGTGTTATACACTTAATTATACAATTTACAAACATTTTACTTCAAATATTGCAGAGAAAAAGGCCAACGAATTATACAATTGCGAATTATATAATTGCAGTGAAATACAATTTTCTCTAGCTTTATACAACAGAAGTGTATATATTGTGTTTCTGTTTTTTGTATAAAGCGAGAAAAACATATATCTTCTTACTATACACTTATAATTATGCAATATACATACATTTTAATTCGATTCAACTGTATGCAAAACAAATTATACAATTGCAGCGAAATAGGCCAACGAATTATACAATTTAGGCCAGCGAATTATACAATTGTATATGTATAGCAAATTATACAGTTTTATGTTTGCTATGGAGCGCAATTATGCAAAGTTTGCTATAGCATACAAATATAAATTTTTTGTTTGCTATATGTGAAAGTTATCCTTAATTTAATTGTATTTCTGCGCTTGTTTTTATACTGGCACACTATTATAATTTACTAGCAAATTATAGAAAATGCATGTGTGTGATGAATACTGAATGGAAAATTATTTTACAAGGAAAAGAGACTAAAAAAAGTTTAGCAATATTTCAGCATTGAGATAGAAGACGATGTTCGAGTAATGAATTTATTTATTTTTTTCTACAGATTCAGAGATGCAATTGTCATGATTTTATATAAATAACTTATTAGTCGAAATTAGGAGGTCCAACTTTTGTTAATAATCATTTCATTTTTTTTCATGCCAATTACCTGGAACGTAAGGCTTCTAATTAATTCTACATTCTAATTATTCCTAGTTGATTAGAATAGTGATACGGTTGCAAGTAACTATCAAGAGAACTAGTGATGAACCGAATACATTATCAAAATAAAACCATAGCTTTCTCGTTATTGTCCTCCAGGATATTTACAGTGATTTAGGGTTTCAACTTGGTAGGATAAAATAATATCTGCATTAGCTTTCTATATACTTAAAAGCAACATGTCTATGCTATTTGGTATATGGCAAATTAAATATGGTGTTAGCAATGCAAGGACTTGTAATGCATGCATTAGCACAGTAAAGATATACAACTAGCCTTAAATTTTCTCCACATTCTTTCAACCATAGTTCCGGAGGGTATTTTTTAAAAATTATATGTGGAATAATTTTTAATTTTAGCATAACTAATACAACATTGTACTGCTGTAGTATTACTAATACACCCTATTCAACACTATTCTCATCTACGAAACAACCCCTTAATGATTACTTTAACACTAAATTGCATAAGAGAACATGCTTGACTAGATTTTTGCAAAAGCTTGAGTAGATATTAAGGTTGATCATACATTTTAGATATAAATTGTAGCTTAATAAATTAAACTATATATATATAACTTCACGTGGGGAGGGGATTAACTTGGCGTACTTGACCATTTGCTTTTGTTGTTTTAAAAATTGGTGATGGAATGTTTCAAAGCAGTTTCCTTCTACAACTTGCCTCATAAGAGTCACTAAAGATGAGACTTTGGGAGAAGTAAAGCTATAAATTAAGAATTATTTTCAATGGGGAAATGAATGTAAAGACAAGTAAGATGCCAACATCTTAAGCAACCATGACCTTAGACCAAATTCCATCAATTCTCTGCATTGGTTTTATACACTCTTGAAAGAGACTTACATGAGTGAGACATTCAATTTCGTCTTTGTATTACATATGTAATATGGTTAATTAGTTCATGAAGAAGCCTCCCCCACCACAACTTTTTTTTTTCTTTCTTTTTGAAGAGAAGAGCGGAAGTCTTAGTAACTCATCAGTTGGTTGATTACCTGAACGAGGATTTGTTTCCCCTCCCTAATTCCCCTACCCGCAATTTTAATAAATAAATCAAAAGGGAGTGAAGTTCCCTATAAGATTGTTTACATTATTATTAAAGGGTGCCTTTGGCTTCCTCTTAATGCATATTGAACTCCACACGCCAAGGAACACCTAAATTATACAAAAGACAAAATTAGCTGGCAGGACTACTGACCAGCTAACAATTCAACTACATTTTCGTATTTCCTTACTTTTAACTTTTCTAAAACTCAATTAATTAACACACCTTATGATCATTGTTACAGTTGCTAATCAGTTTCAAATCTTCAACATACAATTTAGATTAGATGAGAAAGCCCCTTAAAATGTCAAAACAAGCTTAATTAATAGATTTCAATATATGTACCTACGCCATTACATATACAATTTTTATCAATGATTATATATCTTAAATTTGCAAATATATTATTCTAAACTAAGAAAAAGTAATGAACATCATTTAATAACAAGATCAAGTAATTTTACACACATTTGAGATACTACCTTTTTGCTCCTCAAATCGATTTATATAAAAGGAAAATTGTAACTTACAGATAAATATTGTACATCTGAATCGAATCAAATTATTTCTGGTCAAAAAGAATCTCTCTCTAATAACAACTACAAATTGTTACTGTTCACTTTGTGTGATTATCATGGGATTAAACGAAAATTATTTATAGTTCTATGAATGTTGAAGAGGAAGTCAAGTCTTACCGTCTAGTGGTATTAAATAGTAGTTTCCACACAATAGCTAGGTAGGGGTTTCAATTATCACTAGAAATTTGTCCTTCACATTTCCTAGTGTAATAAAAATGCTATGAAAGATAATTAATGAGGAGAAATATATTTAATCTTTTTCTTTCTTTATAGTAGTGATTCATTGTAACATAAACATGGGTATGATAAACTTATTGTGCCATTAAAACAATTTATTGCTTATTGTACTTAATTTGATTCTTCATTTTGCAATAAGAATAATAAACAAATTTAGCCAAAATAGGATATATTATTCTCACTGGATATGTTGCTAAATTCAGTGGTGGTTGTTGAGGGTTGAGTGTACATGGTTGCATCATGAGTAGAAGATATCGTTGAAGGTAGAATTGTTACTGGTGGCTGTGGCTGTGGTGGTGGTGGAAGTACTGTGGCAATGGATACAGCTCCAGAAGATAGCAATGACGGAATGAGTGTAGTTGTGTTGTATTTTATTATCTCCGCCCTAATAACATTCAGCTCCGCTTGTAATGCTTGAACTTGCTGTTGTAGAGAAGAAATCGCTCCCATGCACCCGTACACCGGATCTCTTAACCGTACATTTGCTTCATAAACTAAGCTATTAGCTGTATCGGCTCTTTGGCTCTCAGGTACTTCCTGAATAATTATTAAATAAACATAAGATCTCTTTTTTTTAAAAAAAAAATGAATTGGTGGTACCTTCTTACCATTAGCATCTTGGAAACATTACTAGCACCAAAAACCTTGTGAACAGAAGCAAACTTTTGAGGTTCGTGAGGGGAAAAATAGGGAGAAAATGGACATTCTTGAGCACAACGACGTCTCAAAAGCTTACAAGCAGCACAAGGCGTTACAGTGTTTAACGTTGTGTTTCCTGGAGGCACCAACATATATCTTCTTCCCATCTGCGAGTAGTCATCTGCTTCCCTCTTTATTTTTTTACCTATCTCCTCATATCGCTCCCTGACACAAATATTGTAAAAAAGTTAAAACGAATTCAATGATGTTTAATAGAAAACATATTGGATCTATGATAACAAAGGAAAAGAGAACCATTCTTGCACAAGAAATTAAAATGGACATTTTTTTATTTATTTTTGTGTGTGTTTGTTGGTTGATGAATACCTTTCTCTTGACATTCAGGCATACTATCTGTATACGGAGCTAAAGCTAAAGTAGATTTAAGCAGAGAGGAAAAAAGGGAAAGAAGAGAAGAAGGAAGTGTTTGGATTGGAGGAAGAACGAAAGAAATATTAGTGTGAGATTTGGGGGTAGGGAGGGTACAAAAGAGTGCTTAAAAGGCAAGAAATACAATAAAAAGTTGGTCCAGAGTATACTACTACTTTTTAATATATACAAACTGACTAATAATAAGACCCCCACTAATATAATTAATGAAGTGGCCAAGAGTATTTCCTTTTTGTTCATAACTAGTTGTGGCCCTCTCTGGCTCATGTACGAGGATTCACTTCATATATAGGATTTATTCAATCATCACGGAAAACTCCCTCAATGACATATGAAGGAAATATGTCAGTTTAACTTAACTTCAGTCGTGATCTATATTATTCAATTTCGGATGTACATAAATAGTTACTTAAATTTATATAAAATTAAATAAGTAGACATTTCTATTCTACATATGTGGCGTAATACAAGTAGGATGCCACATATGATACAATATTGTTATGTAGGATATCATTTAAGACAAATATGTCTATTCATTCAAGTTTACGTGTTTACTAGTGTATACCTAAAGATGAAAAACATAAATACGAGCTGAATCCAAATTTAAGGACACATTTACACATTAGAAAGGTAGGACTAATTAAGATTGAGTAGGGTGTTTATTAGTAAATATGCTATAATTATTATTTCGTTAATACTAAAAATTATATATATATATAGAGAGAGAGAGAGATAGATAGATAGATAGATAGATAGATAGATAGATAGAGAGAGAGAAAGAGAGATTATTTTTTATTTTTGAAAAAAATTGAATATCTGAATATTAAGTTTAAGAAGAACTTAATTTATTCCTAGAAAATTAGACAAACCACCGAACAAAAAGCGTCATAGAACTTACCATCAAATTTTCATAAAGATATAATTTAAATAGTTATGGTTCAAGTTATAAACCATAGGTGAAGACAAATATCATGCCCTAATTGCTTAGGGCATGATCACTGGGGCAGATAATTGTTATCAAGCTCGTTGATAGTATAATAACACTTTTTTCGTTTTACTTTTAATTTTCAAAATAGTTTTAATGATTGATATTTACATTTATATATATATATATATATATATATATATATATATATAAAAGTTACTCAAGCATATATATTGTGATTGAGCATAATGGGAATATATAAGTGTGCTTGGTAAGTTGAAGGGAAGTTAGTTTCTTGTCAATATCAAGACATCACTTCATTAAAATGTTCATATTCAGGAGCAAATGGAACTTGTTAATTTAATATATATAATTGTTATGTCCTTTAAGAAATAGCAGGTCACCGTCAACATTTTATTATTGATGCTTGTGAGTTGTGATCATGAAAATATACTACTTTCGTTTTACCAAACACCAATAAATCACCAGTTTAAGTCATTAGTTACATTATTTATCCCTTATTTTTTTTTCTTTTGCAAAAGAGACTTTTACTTCTCAAAAGACGAAGAGGGAGTTGCTCGAAAGGTAAGCATCCTTTACTTCCAATCTTTAAGGTTTGTTTTTGAAAACTAGGTCTTCTTAAGCCTAGAAAAGAGATATAGTTAGTGAATATACTAAGTATGAAATATAAGTTTTAAATAAAATATTTGAATTGAAAGACTATTCAAAATTGTCTAACTTTTAAATAAAAGATCTAAAAGTGAAAGACTGTTCAAAACTGTCTATCTATGAAGCCTCTACTATATAAAGATGAGTGTGGGGACAAGACCTATGATTCTTCAAGAGAACTAGTACTAACAACTCATAAAACCGGAGTCTTCCAGAAGCAAGAAACTCTCACTCAAAAGATGACGAGCAGATGAAGTGATCTCAACAGACTCTTATTTAGGATCCTAAGAACCTGTATCTGCATCATTAAAAGATGTAGATCGAATGTCATCAGTACATTGAATGTACGAGTATGTAATATAGGGAATAGCAAATAATTGAATGAAAGGATTACATTAGATATAGATATATACTAAACTGAATGTAAGGAAATAAAAAAGTTAAATTATTTAAAGCTTTACAAAATACTTTCTAATCTCTAAACTCAACATTATAAATGATATGATAAAAATACACTTTTAACTCTATTGGGGATGTTCTGTAACTGACAATCATCACTGTGAGCTACGTGATGATACAACGCCTCACCCAAATCATAACTAACTTTCCCTCGAACAATCTTCTCTCTAAAAACTCCATTGAAGAAGAAAGAAGAACTAGCTCAAGAACTCATCTTTCCTCCTTAATTTCGTGAAGGATATACAATGAAGGTATGATAGTTTTGATTTATGAATATTTTACTTCCATGAAGCCCTTGAAAGATTCTCCAAAAAATTTCTTCAATACCTAGGATTTTAAATCTATGGCATGGATTCACTTTCAAAACGATTTCAATGTGTTTATTTTCTCATATTATGTTCAATATGACGAATTACTACTGTTTTCCTTAGGAATTATCTAAGGATCTATGATCTTTAGGTTTCCCTAACTTGGATATTGAAGCATTAATATGAGTCTTTATAGTAGATTATATTCGAATTATGAATGTGGTGAATTGATTACTTGACTTATGTATTAATTAAGAAATTTATATAGTTTGATGTTGATTTTCCTCCAAGATCCCATGAACCCCTATGTCCCCAATTTGTGACTACCTGATGTGGGTGAGGTCTGGGATTCGAATAGTATGAGATTTTTATGTAGTAGTCTAATTAATTAGATCATGTCACCACCTATGTTTAATGTACTAATTGTAGAGTGATTGATTGATTCTGATCTATAGCCCTTGAAGGGTAAAACCACAAGAATTAGTTATGTGTATGAAACTTGTGTGCATTCAATTAGATTGCTTTGAGAGTAAAGTGAATACATTATAATCTAATCGTTGTGTTGATTGGATTATTATCCTTACTTTCACACTTAGACATGAATACCACACAATGTGAAAGGTTTTTCACATTTGGTGATTCCGAGGTTTGGAGACTAGTCTCACCCATTGAATTTAGGAGCTTTAGTATGAGTTTTTTTGGTTTAGTTTCTAGACATTCTTCCTCAAGTATAAGGTTAAGTCAAGACTTAATATAAACTCAATGGGAATTATGCTTAGTATCGAGTTGATATTGATAGGATATGGAATCCCTCACCCTAGTAGAGGTCGGGTTTCTAGAAACAATCTCTTGGGATGGAAGCCCCCATGTTAGTAGAGGCCAGGTTTTTTAGTAGAAATATCCTTATCCCATAAACTATGTGCCCCCATGTATTACTTAGCTATTGGTTTCACTCAAGATAAGATTGTTTGATTCTACCATAGCCAAGTAGACCAACCCTTTTCGGTGTGGGAGTCACTGGATTCCATGATAAGGTCTATGTCGGTCATATCTAATTCTCACAAGGTCAAGTTTAGGATAAGCTACAGGTATTTAAGAAGTACTACTTAGTGTAGGTGAATGTCTGAGACTTTATCTATGCATTGCACTAGTAGGCTTTAATAGTAGTTATGGTAAGTTCTTTTATCATGATTATTCGTGTAGTGGTTGTAGTTGTAACTAGATGGTAATTGCATTAGATTGTAAGGCTACTTGTAATGTTGGATGTTAACTTGCATTGTTTCCATGGGTTGCCTTTGTTGATATAGTTGACTAAAAGTAAATATTCCTTGTCTATGAGAAATAGGCTAAATATGAGTTAGAAAGATGGTAAACATGAATGAGGATCTAAAGTGACTTGCTTAGTATAAAGAAATTATGGGGTTTTACCTATACAAGGCACAAGTTCTTCTTCAGGTGGCTCATGAGGTTTTTCTCTCCTATTATACTAAAAGTAGATTGGAATGACTATCTATATGCTTATAATGGTGTTTCTTATACTCACAAATTGTGATTGTTAATTAACATGTTATAGCCTATGTCTTATTATGATGTCCCTTATACTTATGAAATGTGTTTCCACACTAGTGTCACGCCCCGAGTCTACACCTTACACGTGAATGACACCTAATGACCATTGTTGGCCTTGAGCAAACCCTTGGTCTGGACGAAAGAATTTCTCAATGATAAAGCAAGAATATTGTCCTAAATAACTTAAATTAATTATCTTGGCCAAAATGGCACAAAAGTCTCAAAATAAAATATATGTAGATAAAGAGACTCAACTGAATTAAATGACTGACTATCCGTCTATGAAGCCTCTAAACATACTATGATGAATGTGGGGAGAAACCACACAACTTTCTAAAAATGAAAAAACTGGAAAGAAATAACAAGGATCCTATGGAAAACAAGTAGGCTAACCACTGACTCTAAGTGCTCAAACTGGATCAATGAGGCGCTGGGTGTTGAACCTGGTTACCTGCGTCTGCATCATAAGACGATGTAGGCCAACTGACATCAGTATACTGAATGTACGAGTATGTGAGTTGGAATTTTAAACAACAACTTAATCTTGATGAGAATAAGATGAACTTACCTTGGCTATGCTCAACTCAAGAGATACTCAACTCAATGTATGTATATAAAGAAATTTAAAACACATGCGATATATATTAAGCTTATAAAATAGTAAACAACTTAGTTTATTGAAAAAATGCAATAGTAACTCAACTTTACTTATATATGAAAGTAATATATTTATGTGGGAGATTTTCTAACCGACAACCACTACTATGAGCCTAAGTGATGATACAGCGTTTTGGCCACGCTGCGAGAGCTGTCTTGTACTTTGTCATCGTATAGAACTCCTTAACTTAGTGAATCCACTAGCTTAACTTACGTGATCATCTTAAAAGTATGACCCGTTAACACCCATGATGGCTACATGGTTTACATGGGTACTTGAGTTAATATGAACTCTTATCCCTACATCAGTGCTAAATACTACTCTCAAAATATACTTTAGCTCATTCTTATAAAATAACTTCCTTTATTTGGGTTGAGATAATTGTTTAACACTTATGTTTAAAAGCTCTTTTGGAATCAATGTTCCATTTTCTTGTTCAAAACTCTTTTGAAAAATCTTAGTTTCCTCTTATTTAAATGTAAAAACATTTAAACTTTCTAGGGAATACTTTGTTCCCTTATATCATTTGAGAATGAACTCAACTATTTGCTCTTTGCTTGACTTAAAACTTTTTATCTTAATCAACTCTTTAGGAAATACTTAATTCCTTATACTTCTTTGAAGGAAAGACTTCAACTTTCACTCTTTCTTTAACTTGAAACTTGAGCTTTGAAATAAAGTTACAACATTTAAATAAGACTCTTGGAAACTTTAAGAAACTTTACTTTGACTTACTTGTCAACCTTAAGACTTAACTCTTAGCATCTTAGATTTTGATCTTAACTTTTCTTGAATTGGATTATGGATTCAAGGTTCATGATTTCATGTCTATGGATGATTTCATGATGTTTAGATGTACCTTATAGTGTTGAAATTGACTAGGATGTGTAAGTACATCACTTAGGAACTAGTACGAAAAGATGGGGCAAAATTGGGGTCTCCAAGCGTCGGTGGCGCTCTAAGAGGCTTGGAGCACCAGAGCCTGACAGACAACATCTATCCTGAGGGGCTCTGGTTGGTGCGGTGCCTCATATCAGATAAGATTTTTGTTTTTTCTTATCCTTTTTAAATCTCTACACCTTCTAAACTTGCATGGATCTTTCCACAATCACTTAATATCAGTAATAACCTCAATACTCAATAGATTAGACCCTAAAAACAACCCGAAATCCGAATTCAAATCAACTAAAGGCATATCACAACTCAACCAACAAGACTTCAACCGTTGTTTTTTAAGAACTTCAATGTTCATTATTCAAACTACTCAAAATTTGTTGAAATTACACAAGTTGTTGTGTGGGTGACCTAACCTTAGAAAAATAGATCTCACATACCTTAATTTGGATCACCCCGATGAATTTCACTCAACGATCTTGACGTTCTTAATGAATTCTTGGTCTTTCCCCCTTCTCCTTCTTCTCTTCTCTTTCCTCCCAAGCCCTAAGCGTGAATAATATTTTCTAAAACTGGCTTAAGGCTTAGTTTTACCTCTAATAAACTCTTAAAATGAATTACGAAATAGTTGTGTAAAAACACTACTTTATCCTTACTAAAATCCAGATTAGGACCTTCTTCAATATGACAGCCTAACATTCGATAGACATATCTCCCTCATCGGATATCGAAAATGCACTATAAAGAACTGACGCTAAGTCATCCTGAGCTAGAAGTTATGGTCATTTGAAAATGACCAAAAACTCACTTTTTAACTTAGGAAATTTTCCAGATTTTTTTATTCTTTCCACAAATGATAATATTTAGTTTCTTAGCTTATTCTTGGCTATCACGATTTACGAGATGTTATAATATCTCCCCCTTAGAAAAATTCATCCTCGAATGAGATTTCTTTCACTATGCTAAGGATAGTAACTTCAACTTTAACACTCAATATTCCAAAAGAAAATAACAATCATGCTTATTCATAATTCATAAAGTACTAAAAGAGACTTAGTACCTTGATCTGCATTCTCTTCGAATTCAAAGAGATTTGGATGTCTCTTCTTCATATCTTCTTCAACTTCCCAAGTCACTTCTCCCACAAATTGGTTCCTCTAAAGGACCTTGACTCAAGCAACTTTCTTTGTTCTCAACTTGCAACTTGGCGATCTAAAATCTGTATTGGGATCTCTTCATATGATAGACTATCCCTAATTCCAATATATTCAGTTGATACTATCAATGAAGGATCACCCATGCACTTCTTCAACATGGAGATATGAAATACCGGATGAACCGCTGCTAACTCTTCTGGTAGCTCCAACTCATAAGCTACATTGTCAATTCTCTTGGATATTCTGTAAGGTCCAATATACCGGGGCTAAGTTTCCCTTTCTTACCAAACCTCATAACGCCCTTCATGGGTGAAACTTTTAGATACGCCCCATCATCCACCTCAAACTCCAATGGCTTCCTCCTAACATCTGTATAGGACTTTTGACGACTCTCTGCCCTCTTCAAACCCTCTTGAATCACTTTCACCTTCTCCATGGCTTGGTGAACTATATCTGGTCCTATCAACCTTACTTCACCAACTTCGAACCACCCAGTATGAGATCTGCATCTCTCTCATAAATGGCTTCGTATGAAGCAATTTGGATGCTCAAATGGTAGCTATTGGTTTAAGCGAACTCAATGAGAGGGAGGTGATCATTTCAATTGTTTTATGAGAATATATATTGAATGAAAAAATGATTAAATTTAAAAAAAATCAATACTCTTATGATTTGAGAGAAATCTATTTTCCGAATTAAGAGAGCCGCCACTTGATTTTTTAGTAAAAATCAAGAAAACTTAAAGTTATTCTTCAAAAGATTTAAAACAGATAATAATCAATTGAAAATGGTTCGAAGTTCAAATGTACATTACGAGAAGGTGTTAGGTCCTCGGAATGCCCGCTAACTCGCAGTTGACCAACGATTTGACTAAAATATATTTGACTAATTCTTTTTTTTTAGAAAAAAATAAATAAATAAATTGATGTAACATAAAAATAATAATTTATAATATTTGGTTAATTTTGAGAAAAATAATTGAATAAATGACATGTTAGTTTCATTTTATCTATTTTTAGAGAAAGAGATTAAAAGAAATATAACATTTGACTTGAAATACAAGAGATAAGAATTCTAACAAACTAGATTAATTAGAATTTATTTAATTCATTATAATTTGGAACTAATTTAGTCGAAAACCCAAGGAATCATTTTAATGTAATTAGAAAAGAAGAAGAGAGGTTTGGACCAAGATATTTGAACAAGAATTGAAAAAAAAAATTTATACACTAACATAAAGAATATGGTTCATTTTTGGGGAATTTAATTGAGTTATCCTTAAAAATCAATTAGCAAATAAAGCGAGAGTTAGACAAATTAATAAATTCATATAAAAAAAGTGAGAGAGAGGAAGGTTTGGGCCTTCTGGGCCTATTGCTGCCCAGAAACATTGGGCCTAAGCTGCTGATTTTGGACTTCAAAATCAATTTCCGTTTTTGTATACAAACGTTGTATATCAGTCTATACAATTCATATATTAGCCCCGTTTCCTATATCTTTGGCTGTATAACGAATGTATGATGCCCCAGATCAAATTTCCTGCACCTGTATAATTTTTTAGAACTGTGCATCACATATTTCGACTGTATATCAGTGCATACTACAGTATATTAGCCCTTTCTTAGGCTTTTGGAGACCTGCAAATTATTTTCCAGCAATATATTTGCTGCTTTTCGACCTGTACACCAGTTTAGAGTGGGCTGGACGCCTCGTATATGGTAGTGTGAGCCTTTACGGCTCAATGGGAGGATGCGAATAGATGAAGTGAGGTCCGTACCCGAAAGGAATTTTTTACATGCAATAAAATAGAAATGGGTTGGCATATGAAATGATATAATAAACAAGATATATATCTTGAAAGAAAGCAGATTTTACTTAAAGAAAGCTACTTCAAGGGGTTCAAATTGAAACGACACATGTGACTCTAAAGAAGAAGCAAATGAATCAAACTAAAGCTTACAAAGTTGGTATCCAAGTGTGACACTTAGACAGTAACCTATATTTCATGTATGTTCAACTATGAGCACATTATATTTATGGAAGTACATAACCATTCATCGACAATTAGACTCAAAAAAAAAGTAAAGGGAGAATGTTGCACATTTACCAAATAAACAACTCGTGCACAATTGAAACAATTCATTTTGATAAAATAAATATGATATGAATGCAATAGTTGGCTTATTAAGTTGGCAGTAATCCAACTAAATAAGACTTAGGCATCTTTTCTTAGACAAATATAATAATAAAGAAGCCAATGCTAATTAAGAAAAGAAGCAGACCATTATAATTGATGCCATTAAAATGCAACATCAGACATGACAAACAGAGTAAAAAGAGGAATATGTATTAGCATAAAGTTATGCTTGTTGAGCAAGAGCAAAGCTGTGGAAAAAATTAATAAAATATGCTACTTTTTTTTATGAAACTTTAGGCATAAATCAGAAAGGGAGTTCAACATTTTTCCAACTTCACATGAAGAGAAGGGATAGGGTGCAAGCAACAAAATATTTTTCATTTTTCATACACTAAGGCATGTCTTTGAGGATAAACAAAAAAGCATTAACGCCACATCATTCAGCTTTAAAGTTTTCACCTCATTTCTTAAGAGAGAAAAAAAAAAACAGTTTTAGCAGTAGCAAAAATGAACAGAACTTTGAGGTTTAAAGCCAGCAAAACACGAGAAGAGATTCAAAACAGAGAGGCCACACCATTGAGCACAGATTCACGAAAGTTTTTTAACTCGATATTGAAACTAACATGATGAGACGACTAAGAACAGGCGCGCCGTATTATAAACTACACAACAATTAATAGCCAACAAACACGAAATAAAAGCTTTTCAAACATTAAAAAAGAATTTCGGAATAGAAGAAAAGATGGAGAGAACATTATGAAGGAGAAGAATACCAAGCCAACCTTCCAAGTTTTATCGATTGAAGCTTATTTCTACGTATTTCGATCGATTGATGAATTAGTTTTTTTTTTCTTGCTTTCTCTTTCCAGACCCCCAATAATGAATATAAGAGTAGGTTTAAATTGATGGAAATTAGGGTTGATTTAGGTGGGAAAACGGGAAAGGATGGGGTCCAATTCAAGAATTGAAATTCAAAATCTCTTCAGAGGAACAGGTTTGAAAGCTGTCCATAGTACTAATTCCCAACGGAATCGTCCAATATCGACTCTAGGACGAGAGAGACACGGGGATTTCGCCACCTCGTCTTGCTCTCTGCACAATTACGCTGCCTTCCTCTGAAAATCGCACAACCAGACTGAGAAAGCGAAGAAGACGTGTCACGCGCGATCGAATTCTGGGTTTGGGTCGTCGTTCTCTCACGCGTTGGGGAACTGTTCTGTGTAATCGCTGGAATTGGGTTGGGTCGGAGGGTGAATTGGGCTGGGAGGGAATAGGATCGAACCTGGGATGGGTCAAATTTGAGAAGAAAAAAAAACACAAGACAAGGAGTTGTTTTGGGCTTTTGGTGTTGCTGAAAATGTGAGGGAAACGCCTAAAAATTGGTCTATTGAATGTTTAAAGTATTTGATTAATAGGACGAATTCACGTAAATTAATTTAGCGAGCTTCTTAAATTTATCAAAATAAATTAATTAACTTAGATATAAATGAATAGCTCAAAATATAAGTACAACTTAGACTAAACTAATTTTATTTAGATAAAGCACCTACTAAAAATTAAAAATTCTTTTGACATGATTTCAAACATTTATAAAATAAACTAATTACGTAAAAAATTATGTAACATATATGTTACCTTAAATTATAAGAAAAAGTGACAAGAATTTTCAAAATATCGTGCAAACTTTGTATCATATTTTTCTTTTTATTTTGCTTTTTTTCAAAATCTATAAAACTAATTATTTTAGACCGTTTGAAATTAAAGGAGCTCGAAAATTAATTCATACGGTTGAGGTCCAAAATTTTGTGTCAACACCAATTCCCTTTAAATTCAATTAAACAATCCCTCAACATATCTTCTAAGGTCTGGATAAGTACGCTCTGTTTGTACATCCGTCTGAGGATGAAAAGAAGTGCTTAAGTTCACCTTCGAACCCAAACCTTTTTGGAAAGACTTCCACAACTGAGTAGTAAATTGTGCACCCCTATCTGAAATAATGCAGATCGAAACCCAATGAAGTCTTACGACTTCTTGAATACAACTTAGCATAATACTCGGCCAAATGGGTAGTCTTTATCGGTAAAATGTGGGTTGATTTTATCATATTATCGACAATTACCCGAATAAAATCATGCTGACTATGAGATCTTGGTAAGCCTGTGATGAAGTCCATATTAATCATCTACCTCTTCCATATCGGAAGTTCTATTTTCTAATGCAAACCTCCAGGTCTTTGGTGCTCTACTTTCACTTGCTGGAAATTCGGGCACTTGGCAACAAACTCAACATTGTCATTCTTTATACCTTCCCACAAATATACCTCTCTCAAATTGTGGTACATCTTAGTGGAACCCGGACGAATGTAATACCCGGAGCTATGAGCCTCCTCCATGATCCTCTCTTGGAGTCCATCCACCCAAGTACTCACAATCTAACTTGTTACTTCAGCACACCATCTCCCCCTTGTTCAAAAGCCAATACGCTTTTGCTTATGACCATTAGCCTTCAAAACAAGCAAAATGAGGTCTTGTTTTTGCTTTTCTTTCACCTCAGACACTAGTGATGATTCAACCCCATTAGTTACCACTATCCCTCCTTCCGTGGAATCCATAAGTCTGACTCCTAGGAGTGCAACTCTGTGCAAATCTTTAGCTAACTCCCTCTTTTTTTCCTCAACATGGACGGGACTCCCCATGGATAACCTGCTTATGGCATCAGCAACCACATTAGCCTTACCTGGGTGGTAAAAAATACTCATTTCATAATCCTTGAGTAGTTCTAACCAACTTATTTATATGAGATTAAGCTCTTTCTAGGTGAACACATATTCTAGGCTCTTGTGGTTTGTGAATATATCCACATGAACATCGTACAAATAGTGATGCCATATTTTCAAGGCAAAAACCACAGCAACCAACTCTAAGTCATGGGTTGGGTAGTTCTTCTGATGAACTTTCAAATGTTTGGAGGTGTAGGCTATGACCTTGCCTTTCTTCATTAATACACAGCCCAAACCAACTCTTGATGCATATCAGTATACCACAAAACCTTGAGACCCTCCGTTAAAGTCAAAATTGGACCAATAGTCAACCTCTTTTCAATTCTTGAAAGTTTTTCTCACAAGCTTCTGACCATTGAAACATTTCTGTCAACTTGGTCAAGGGAGACGAGATAGATGAAAACCCCTCAACAAACCTTCTATAGTAGCCTACAAAACCCAAGAAACTCCTGATATTGGTTGGAGATATGGGTCTAGGCCAACTCTAAACTACTTTTATCTTTTGGGTATCAACTCTATTTCCATCACCAGAAACTATGTGGCCCAAGAATGTCATAGATTTAAGCCAATACTCACACTTGGAGAACTTGACATATAGCTCCTTTTCTTTCGAAGTCTAAAGTACTATTCTTAGGTGACTAGTATGATCTTCTTCGTTCCCTGAATAGATTAGTATGTCATCAATGAAGACGATAACAAACACATCTAAGTAAGTCTTGAAGACTATGTTCATAAGATACATTAATGTTGTTGGTGCATTGGTCTACCCAAAAGACAACCAAAAACTCATAATGCCCATATATGGTTCTGAAAGTTGTCTTTGGAATATCACATTCCCTAACTTTCAATGGATGGTAGCCTGATGTGAGATCAATTATCAAAAAGTATGAAGCACCTTGAAACTGGTTAAAAAGATAATCTATCCTTGTAAGAAGATACTTATTCTTGATGGTCACCTTATTCAATTGGCGGTAGTCCACACACATCTTAAGGGAACCATCCTTCTTTCTTACAAACAAGACCGGAGTGCCCCAAGGTGAGACACTTGGTCGAATAAAACCTTTAACAGATTTTTCAACTACTTTTTCAACTCTTTAACTCGCTGGTGCCATTCTATATGTCGGAATAGAGATAGGGCGAGTATCTGGGATGATATCTATGCCGAAGTCTATTTCTCTCTCGGAGGGACTCCGGGTAGATCATCAGGAAAAACTTGTGGAAACTCTTTACTATAGAAGCTGACTGAAGGGAAGGTAACTCAACACTTGAGTCATTTACTCGGACTAAGTGATAGATACACCCCTTTGAAACTAACTTCCTCGCCTTAAGGTACGAAATAAAATTACCTTAGGCACTACTGAACTACTACTCCACTCTGTAACTGACTCATCAGGAATTTGAAACTTGACAACTCAAGTTCTACAGTCTATTGATGCATAACATGCATGAAGTCAGTTCATACCTAGAATGACTTGAAAATCTATGATATCTAACTCTACTAGATCAATCATGGTGTTCTTGTGATTGATAAAAATAGGACAATAACGATAGACTCTTTCCGCTAAAATAGACTCTCCAACAGGGGTAGAAACATATAAAGGTTTACAAAGTTTCTCAGGATAAATCTCAAACTGATTTGCAACATAAGGAGTTACAGAAGATAAACTTGCTCCTGGGTCTAGCAAAGCATATACACCAAAAGTAAATACTTTTATCATACCTATGACAACATCTAGGGAATTCTCTTTATCTTGGCAGCTAGTGATTGCATAGAGACGGTTTGCCTCTTTGTAAGTACCAAAAGTAGCTCCTCTAGGTGAAGCCCTATCTAGTGGAGCAACTGATGAAGATTGAGCTCTATTACTCGGATTTTCACTACCTTGCTTGTTCTTAGAACACTCTCTCATGAAGTGAACCTCTTAACCATACTTGAAGCAAACTGTCTGGCCATCACGATATTTACGTGGTGGGTTCTAACACACTTAGCACATGCAGGAGCCAAACTACCTCTCTATGCCATGTTTCCTTGGGACTATGTTGGCTTAGCTCTATAGTTTTGCAAATTCTGGCCATGATGCTCACCTTGGTTTCTGGGTATAGGAACACTAGCAGATGATGGTGCAACCCCCTCCCCCTTTTTTTTCTCGAATTGTGGTCGATTCGAACCGTCTTTCTGCTGCCTAGACTCATTCCTAGTCTTGGCTTTCTTGTTCCTCTACTCTTCTATGTCCCTCAGTTTTTCCTCTTAAACTTGATTCACATAAACCATCAATCGAGATATTTCCATGAAACCGATCAGTATTGCCGCTCTGTCCTCTTTACTAGATGCACGATCCAAACCAGCGAAAAATAGACTCATTCTGCTCCTGATATCTTTAACCATCTCAGAAGCATAACGAGACGATTTGGTGAATTTCAGCCCATACTCATGAACACTCAAGGAGTCATATTTCAGAGTAAGGAACTCCCTTACCTTAGCCTTATTTAGTTCTTAGGTAAGGAAACGTCCCAAGAAAGCCTCTTCAAAATAATCCCAACTCGAATGTGCTGAATCCCCATCTCTACCCTCTTTCCGCTGGTCGAACCAAGTCTAAGCCACACTTTTCAGTTTATATGCAACTAGCTCAACCCTTTCAGTATCGACCAGATGCATCACCTCAAAACCCTTCTTTAGCTCTTCCACAAAGTTTTCCGGATTCTCAGTTGTGCTTGAACCAAAAAAGATAGGGGGATTTATCCCCAAGAATTCTCGAATCCTCGAAGTGTCAGCCCCTTCTTGTCGATCTCCCCTTTGTTTCCCGACTTGTTTAGTCACCGTTTGGCTTAGTATTTGGATAGCCTCACGAAACTCAACATTGGTAACTTTCCCTTGAGGTTGAACTTCGGGTGCATTAGGTATCTACGACTCCTCTACATTTCTTCTGGATGGACGACCTCTGACTGCTATTCGTGGAGGCATGATGATTTGAAACACGCGCAAGCACAAATTAGAGAGAGAGTTTATAGAGATTAACTCTAACGCACGAAAAGAACATGAAAGAAATGAGAAATTCCTAAATGTTGTAGCCTCATAATCATAGATGTGGTGCGTTTCACACCGATGACTAAGCCTCTACAAACACGACTTCATAGACTCCCTAGGACTCTTGAACTCTATGCTCTAATATCAAGTTTTTCACGCTCCGAGCCTACACCATGTACGTGGCGGCACCTAATGACCATTGCTGGACCTGAGCGAACCATATGTTTGTCTTAATTAACTCAACAGAAGAATTTTTCAATGACAAAGCAAGAATATTGTCTTAAATTAATTATCTTGGCCAAAATGCACTGAAGTCTCAAAATAAAATATATGTAAATAAAGAGACTCAACTGTACTAAATGACTGACTATCCATCTATGAAGCCTCTAACCATACTGTGATGAATGTCAGGACAAATCCTACAACATTCTGAAAATGAAAAGACTGGAAAACAATAACAAGGATCCTCCAGAATACAAGTAGGCTCACCACTGACTTTGAGTGCTCAAATTGGATCAACGTGGTACTGAGTACTGATCCTGGTTACCTGCGTCTACATCATAAGACGATGCAGGTCAATAGCATCAGTACACTGAATGTATGAGTATGCAAGTTGGAATGATAAACAATAACTTAATCTTGATAAGAATAAGATGAACTTACATTGGCTCTGCTCAACTCAAGAGATACTAAACTCAATGTATGTATATAAAGACATTTAAAATAAATGGATTTATATAAAATATAAAGCTTGTAAAACAGTAAAATAACTTAGTTCATTAAAGAAAATACAATAGCAACTCAACTTTACTTATATATGAAAATAATATAGTTATGTGGGAAATTCTCTAACTGACAACCACCAATATGAGCCTAAGTGGTGATACAATGTCTTGCCACGCTGCCAAAATTTTCCTATATTTTGCGTTCACATAGAACTCCTTAACTTAGTAGATCCACTAGCTTAACTTACGTGATCATCTAAAGAGTATGATCCATTAACACCCATGATGACTACATGGTTTAAATGGGTACTTGAGTTAATATAAACTTTTATCCCTATATTTGTGAAATAATTCCTAATCGATTTCAACACTCTAAAGTACATCTAAACATCATGAAATCATCCATAAACATGAGATCATGATCCTTGAATCCATAATCAAATTCAATGGAAGTTAAGATCAAAGTCAAAGAAGTTAAGAGTCAAGTCTAAAAGTTAAGAAGTAAGTCAAAGTAAGTTCCTAAAGCATTCAAGAGTCTTAAACAAACATTTTTACTTTGTTTTAAGGTTCAAGCAAGGAGTTGAGCAAAGAGTAAAAGAGTTGAGTTAATTTCTTAAAAACTTCTAAGTATTCTCTAAGAGTTAAATTCAAGTTAAGTAAAGAGTAAGAATTGAGTTCATTTCTTATAAGTTATAAGGGAACTATGTACTCCCTAAAAGTTTATAAATGTTTTCATATTTAAGTTGAAGAGGAACTAAGATTTCCAAACTAGTTTTGAGAAATAAAAAGGGAAAAATTGATTCCAAGAGGTCTTTTTAAAGCTAAAAAGGGTTGAGAAAATTATCTCAACCCATGAAGAAAGAGAATATTTTAAAAGCATGAGGTAAAGTATATTTTGGGAGTAGTATTGAGCATTGATGTGGGAACGAGAGTTCAGATTAACTTAAGTCTCCATGTAAATCATGTAGCCATCATGGGTATTGACGGGTCATACTTTTTAGATGATCACGTGAGGTTAGCTAGTGGATCCGCTAGGTTGAGGATTTTCTATGCTACGACGAAGTATAAGACAGTTCTGGAAGCGTGGGTGAAACGTTGTATCACCACTTAGGCTCATAATGGTGGTTTTTGATTAGAGAAACTCCCACAATACTACATTACTTTCATATATAAGTAAAGTTGAGTTTGTTGTTATATCTTCTTGGATAAACTGAGTTGTTTTACTGTCTTACAAACTTATATGTATAGCATGTGTTTTAAATTGCATTATATATATTCATTGAGTGGAGTAATTCTTGAGTTGAGCAGAGTCAAGGTAAGTTCATCTATTCCCATCAAGCTTAAGTTGTTGTTTAACCTTTCAACTCGCATACTCATACATTTAATGTACTGATGTCAGTTGGCCTGCATCGTTTCATTATGCAGACGCAGGTAACCAGGATCATCACGTAGCGCTTCGTTGATCCAGTTTGAGCTCCAGTCAGTGGTGAGCCTCGTTGCATTCCGGAGGATTCTTTTTATGCTTTCCAGTCTTTCTATTTCAGAATGTTGTGGGGTCTGTCCCAACATTCATCAAAGTAGTTTTAGAGGCTTCATAGATAGATAGTCAGTTGGATTGTTCAGTTTGATGTATTTTTTATCTTACATTTCAGATGTTTTAACTTTGAGACTCATGTGCCATTTTGTATGGATTATTACATTTGGAGTATTTTCTCTTGAAAATGTTCCTTATTGTTATATTAAGTTATGTTAAGTCTTCCACGGAGTTAAGTAAGTCAGGCCAAGGATTCGCTCGAGGCCAGCAATAGTCACCGAGTGCCAATGCCGCCCAGGGTGTAGGTTCGGCGCGTGACATGTACATCGTGTTACATCTAAGGGTACCCCTAGATTGTAACATTTCTAAACATAATCAAGGATTAATAAGTCTACATCATTTTAACAAAGTATGAAATAGATATATTCGGCGGGATTCTAATTTTAGTCTATGTATATAAGATTAGAATAAGACTACCTTTTGTGTTACAAGGATTTTGTAAGGCAATTTAGGAGAATATTTCAGATTGACTGGAAGAATTAGAAAACGTATATTTGAAAAAGAGTCTCTACAATCATTAAGTATCTAGTATTTCATCTTTGAGTGTAGTGCATTGTGTATGTTATGCTTTGCACTCGTCTTGATACTTTGCATGTTGTTAATATTGTGAGTAGATACATGACATGTCCTAGTAAATAACATTCGCAAGCAATGAAGTGGATCTTGAGATACTTGAAGGATAATGCAGATGTGGGCTTGACTTTTTCAGAAGAAAAGTTAAGTGAATCAACAAATATGAATTTGAAATATGTAGGTGACATGGATAAGTGAAGTTTCCTGACATGTTATGTTTTTACTCTTTTCAGTGGGGTTGCCCGTTGGATTGTAACTTGGCATATCTTGTTTTTCTTTACGGAGGCAGTGAAAAAAGTTATATAGGTACAAAACTTGGAGATGAAAAAACATATGGTACTCAAACATTATTTTATCCGAGATATTGTATCTTAAAGAGTTGTTAAGAGTCTTTATAGATTATGATTCAATAGATATGGTGACCAAGACAGTATGGATCAATAAGTTTAAGCATTGCCTAGACTTGTTTAGTGTTGATTGTACTCAGTAAGCCCTTTGAAGGGCTGGGAGCAAAGTAGAGAGGCACTATTTCAATTAAAGAAAGGAATTCAAGCCAAGAGGAAGATCTGTTAATTATGTCTTGAATTTTCCCTTTTTACTTTAGGAAATTATAATTCTTAGTAGTTTAGGAGACCATTTAGCCTAATAGATTTTGAAAAAGAAAATATTGTCTTTATAGGATTGGAAAATCTTTTTATGGTAAGAAATTTGGACAAATAATACCCAACAAAGGCTAAAGGCCAAAAACAGTAACTAGTAAGCAGTTGAGATTGATATTTAATATTTATGTTGAGGTAAAGTAGTAATTACTACATAATGAGTTTTTAATTTATTGTGTAACTCAATATTGTAAAAATAATACTGAATCAATAACTCGATGATTTTTTTGATAAACTTTAAAAAATTATTAACCCGATAAATCAATAACATGTAATCATGTGATCTAGATATGGATTTCATGTATAATCCTCATCGAAATAGCCCATTAGTTAAAATATTGTTCTGAGCTAATGTGGTACCACTAAGATAATATTCATAAATGACTAAGGAGTAAGTCTTAGTCTAATGGGTGATCCCTATAAGCCTACGATAACACGTATTTCTGAGACTTAGTAATAGCTACTAAAGATCTCAGACTTAATAGACGGTAAACCTTCATTCCTAGACCCGTTCGGTACTAATTAAAACTTTCAATAAAAAACACATTGATAAATTGAAAATAATAGTAATATGAATGCACTGAATCATGTTGATAAATTGATAATTCTGAGTAGCTCAAAAATATTGATAATCTGATAAATATGAGTAGAAAATTTATCTAAATGGAAACAGATAATCTGAAACATGTATCTAAAATTACATAGTTCTAATGCATGAAGATATTTGTGCTATGAGAGTTCATAAGAATACAATATAAAACTGTTGAATTGTAGTATAAAAATACATGATTAAACTAATCATGAAGATGATTAAACTAATCATGAAGATGACAGAAACATGATGAAAAATTATGTCATACTTGAGAACCCTAATTTTGTAGAGATCATTAACTAAAAAACTAGATTTTCTTGGGGACTCAATAAGTGAAAGAATATCCATTGATGAAATTCCATATACCTAAAAAGAAGATATTAGCTTCGCTTGAATTTCTTGAACTAAGACTTAAATATAAAGAAACCTAAATTCTTTCTTTAGAGGAGTTTGACCGCATTGACTTTAATTTGTGGGTGTTAAGTGTGAATGAGGAGGGTTATGTCGATTAAATTCTTCTTAATCACAATAAGCATAGACTAAAATATAATTACATAATATGAAGCTCAAAAGAGTGGAAAGTATCAAAATGACCCTGATTAGAATGTTTAGAGAAGATTTGAATTGATTGGTATTGAAAAATAAATAAATCAAATTGTAAAGTATAAATATTATACAAAACAATGTATACAATACACATCTCTGAAACATAGTTATACATCATATATATGTGTGTGTATATATATACACACACTTGATTTTTACATTATATAAATAAAGAGAGAGCTGTCAATATGGGTTAGCTTATCCCATCCGGACTAACTTATACAGACTTTGATATTTTACCAGTCAGGCTGGGCTAGCCCTTTTTTGAGTGGGATGCAAAATGATTGGCCCAACCCACAAATACGTGGGCTACAGGCTTGCCGGGCCAGCCCACTTTTTAAAAAATTATATATATTTTTAATCATTAATTTAAATTATAAATTTTAATTTTAAAATATTATCATACATATCGACGAAACAATATTACATGATATTAATGTTACTACTTGTTAATCAAATTCACAAATAAAATTATATTTATAAAATATTTATTATGTTAAGTTACCATTTTCAAAAAACAAAAAAAAATTATTAAGTTTTCTCAAGTAAAAGTATAAATAATTAAATAGAAATATTAACCTAATTGTTTTGCGTTTGGACTCTCTTTAATTTTAAATTTTAATATTATTTTTTTACTTAAATTTTATCTGCCCACGGGCCGGCCCTACCAATATTTCTCAAGCCCCTCAAATCAATAGGTTTATGCAGGCTGGCTTAAAAAACTCTTTTCTTAAATGAGCTCCAAAAATCTTAGTTTAACCCTACTAAATCCCGGATTAGGCCAGGCCGACCAACATGCCTATCCCATGACGACTCTATATATATATTTGATACATTACATATATGACCATTTCTCAGTTGAATTTTTTTTATTGCTTCTATAGTTACGTAATTAACCCCCGAATAGCAGTTTGTATAATTTTTTCCAAATTTTTCGGTGCCATTGCCAATTAGCCCATGCCATCTTCATGTTGTGTAGAGCCCAATATGATACCTCTTATAATGATTGTCTAGAGTTCAGGCCCGTGTTCTGTACGCTCAAAATTTTTGACATGGAGTCGGTCATAAAATTTCACTTAGCATTTAATAGCATCTTTATGTTGATTCACACTATAGTTGATACATTTTCTCAAACATACTTTTAAATTAATGAAAGGTTAAATATGTTGAGTCGTTTACTTGGAATTAATATTCTATTCCCGATTTGTGTTTGTCTACTATTAATTGAAAGTTATATATATATATATATATATATATATAAAATATCTTTTGATAGTCATTATTTTCTCCCAAAGAAAACTAACAAGAATGGGGTCGTGGAATACGTTTCAAAGTTTATGTAGAAGTCATTGTTTAAAAACTAGATTTCAATTAACTCAGTTAACTGTTTTAAGCTTTTTGGTTTTAGGAGATTAAAGTGACTTATGATTGTTTTGCCCAATTCATTATTTATCCATATTTATATTGGTTAGCTTAATCCATTTTCAATCAGGCGAACTCACATGGTCTTTCATTCAAACTCTCTCGGCAAAAAATTAGATAGTATATATAAGGTATATTCATTTATCGAACATGTCACCTCTTTCATAATCATAGGCACTAAGAGTATCCCCGTTTTGTTTTAACAAAGAAAGTTATTTTCATATACTATTATATATAAAACTCAAATACGATACAATTTAGTGACACTTGAAGCTGTGACACAAAACAAGTAGAAATTGAAAATTCAAAATAGCAATCTCCAAACACACTTGAAATTAACACAATTAAATTAGTTGATTCTCCTGCAGTTCTTCCTGATCTCTCCATTAGAACCAGTGAGGGGACGGATATCACCCATCTTAATCATGGCAGTCACAAAATCAGAGATGAAACTGCTGGGATTGTTACTGTATGATTTCACAATTGAATCAACGGATCCTCCATTGAAAAGCTGCTGATCAGAATGGAGCAGTCCCTTTTTGTTAACAAGGTTTATGAAGTAGTGATTGTCGAAGCGCGTAGGGGTCTGTAAATCAAGAGGTGCCAAATTGTTATCCCCTGATCCTGAGGCTCTGGGGCAATTATTTTGCCTGGTTCTCGCTAGTGATGCGTCCATGTTTTTGGTCTCGTTGTATATGCGTCCCCTGAAACTTGTGCACCTTGCTTGTCCAATAGTATGAGCTCCTACATTACAAAATGTTAATTTCGTGTCCAGTCAAATTAAATTAGAAAAGAAAGAGTAGGAGTAGGATTGAAACAAACCAGATAAAGCAACCATATCCTTTGTAGAAAGGCCAACAGCAGTGAAGCTAGAGATGAGACGGTTAAGGTTAGAAGTTGGGGTAGGAATGCTGTTATTTGCAGCACCTTGGCTTGCTGTCCTCGCATCTCTTCTTCCCAGTTTTACATCCCAATTAGGTCCTCCAAGCTATATAATATAACATCCAATAAATTTTTGTTTATATTTCATATTAAATGCATAAATAAATATGTCGATGAACAACTTACAATTACAACAGAGTCTCGAGCGGTAACAGCTAAAATATCAGCACAAGAGACCACACCAAGACAAACTTTTTCAACAGCAGATTTGATGTTGTCAATAACTTCAAATCCTCTGGCGGAATTGAAATTGGGTTGTGCCCTCTTTTCTCCTGTGAAGGTTGATGTATCGTCCAGGAACAATGATCCATCGCATCCCTGTCAAAAGTCAAAAAATTAATTATATATATATAAAGGGCAGGGAAACCTTTGAATGCCTAGTAAACGAACTCACCAACAAAGTTGTCGAACTGTCTCACAAAAAAAAATATCATTATCAGTCGTCCCAAGACACTTGGCAACATAAAATACCAACGATTTTGGAATTATGCAAAGTGCACAATATAACACTCATCTTGTTTTTGATAGATAAACTTTTCTACTACGTAACTTTTATAATGAGGGATTGGGAAACGATATTTTTAGTCCCTGTGTTAAGGCTAATTTCTTGTTTTAGTTCTTGTGTTATTTAATTTAGCACTATTAACCTTCATTTATAGCACTGCTAAAAGGGGTAATTTGGGTATTTTAATGTTACTGCTTCAGAAAATGAATTTTTTTTTCAAAGATCAATATCGTTCGTGGGCGTGAGAGGGAGGGTTAATGCTTATAAAGTTGGTTTTGTTGGCATTATAGCTCAAATCGATTGGTTTGTTCTTCTAGATAGAGGCAGGGAAAACTTAGCTTGTTCTTCAAAGAGAGATAGAATTAAAAAGGAAATACTCAAACTATCCCTTTTAACAGTGAACTCTCTGTTAATTTTTTATGAATCTGTAAGTTGAAGGATTAAAATCACTTACTTGATATAATTGAAGGTTAATAGTGCTGAGTAAAATAACATGAGGACTAAAATAAGAATATAGTCTTAACACAAGGACTAAAAATGTCGTTTTCCCCGAGGGATATATCAACTTTAAGTCATAAAATTGATGAGTATATTAAGCTTTTTTTTCCGTATATAATAAAATACTGTGTTCTAAAACAACAATATTAACAAAAACAAAAAGGAGTGAAAATGAAGAAGATAGATTAGATTACATTAACGAAGCAATCGTGGAAGAATAGGCGAAGGAGGGAAGCACCCATTCGGGTTTCCTTCTGAATAGCAGAGTTCACCACAGATTTCACAGTTTGATAGAGCTTAGGACATGATTTTGAGTAAAATCCAGTGGTGAGTTGAGCTGAGGAACTTCCCACTAAAGTCACTAGGAAAAACAAAACTATGGCACTCTTAAAACAAGCCATATTATTGGAAGAAATTTTCTTAATTAGAACCTATTACTTTGAAAATAGAAACAAGCGTGGCGTACACAAGATGATGAGAAAAATGAGGTATTTATAGGGAAATTGTGGAGACTTGAGAATGCTTTATCAAGGTTATTGTTCTAGGCAGGTTACCTAACACAAAGACTCCATTGCATGTCTTTTTACGTTTGACAAAGAGGAAGAAAAAGCAAACAAATTAAAACCAATAACATCAATAAAATATAGAATCATTTTGATTTTTATTAAAATAAAGGTAGTTATAAAAGTAGGACATTTTTTGGGCTTGTTATCATCTTATTAGTCAAGAAAAGGGGACCCAAAGAAACCAATTATCTTATGATTATTTGGTGATGAAGAGGAGACATGAGGACTTTCTTAACATAACCAAAATGTAAAATGAATTCATAGACTTGTGAAGGAAGATTACGTAGATAATTTTAATTTATTTTCACTTATACAGTTGTGTGGATTAGTCGTGAGGCATGCACACACTAGGAACTTGCCTTACATGTTATTCCAAACAATAATGTATTCATCACATCTTTCACATATAATGATGGTATATGATACTTATTGATTTTAGGGAAAATAATTTTCAATACCATGTTATTGTATAAATCCTATTTTTATCCATATATTATATTATCCATCTAAGCACATTGACTTTTCAATAAAGTAATTTATGTTTTTCTAATAACTTCACGAAGGGTTATAAATTTTCATTGTGGTTGTACTCCATGAATCTCTTTCTTGTATTGTTCTGCTGTGTTGGTTATCAGAAATTGTACACAATAAATTGAAAATGAACAAAAGATTAACTTCAAATTTGTTATTATTTTGTTATTGTCAAAATATATTCTAAGTTTTCCCCCAATTTTAAGCTTTGTTTCGAGTCCAACAAAGCTTAAAGTGAAGTTTGCTTTTGAAAAATTGTATACATATTGAAAATTATGTCTAATTAATATCCTTATACGTTAACTTTGACTTATTGGTTACTTTTCTTAAAGTGAAGTTTGACTTATAATTCGTTGCTTTTACCAAAAGTTGGAGAAATTAGCATGATATTGAAGTTATACCTACCTTCTTCGTTTGCGCAAGGTTTAAAGTTCCAAAAATCGTTACTCTCAAACACAAGAATATAATCATTTCATTGTGAATTCACATTGGAAGCTTCTCATATTTTTAGGGGTTTGCATATTACTTAAATCTAATTTCATAGAGAGTTTCATACGGTATAAATTCACCGTCTTGTGTACCATTTTAAAAAATAAAATAATATATTTAGCCATACAAAATGGTGCAGCTAAATTTATATCCAAGTGCACGATCGAATATCTTGCATCTGAGTCTGGCTTTGGCATAGGTTTACGGTGTCCTTGTAGGGATATACCAGATAAAAACTTAAAGCAAAAGTAAGGACATACTTTTAAGTCATAAATATATATATTTTTTATCTGATTTTGTGATTCATATTATTACGACAGTAGCATTATTAGGATCGACTTAAAGACCATATGTGACACCAAATATTAGTTGCATCACTAAATTGAGGTGCAACAAATATTGAAATATGACTCACTCTTCCACACGTTCATCATAGGAAATTAAATTTAAACCCTCATAGATTATTTCTTGTTCCAAAAGAGAAAAATAATATCATGAAAATAAAATTGATATTCTCAATTTATTGTGTTAATTTAAAATGATGTTTGTATTGGTTTGAGTTATGAGATTAACTTATATACGGACTAATAAATAAAAAACACATATTCAATTAAATGTCTTATAATTGTGATGTTAGTTCAGTGATAGTTTTAAGTCTAAATTAAAACAAGCGTTTGTGATATATTTGATTCAATAAGTGGAATAAGAACGTGTTTGAGTTATTTCTGATACATTAAAAATAATTTTTTTAAATCAAATAAGTGAATGAAAAGCAAATTCAATATAATAGGTGAACCGGCCTTCTTGGTCTAAGTGGTTGACTGGTTGAGGAGTTTACTCCTAACCATCATGTCAATGATTCAAGGCTGGTAAAGAAAAAACAAATAAATAAGATAATATATTCTAGAATATTTTTTTAAAAAAAAAATATAATTGGTGAAAGAAGAATATTTTTTAATCATTTTCTAATTTGTAAAGACATTATTTTAAATCGTTTTTCAAATATATAAATAGAAAAAATTCAAAACACATTTAAACTACCTCAAAAGGTCTAATATATCCTCATTCACCTAATTTGCTAAAAGTACCACGCGCATCTCTTAGTTTACTTCTACCGTTATAGCTATAACATACCTCAATTTTATTACAAATTCATGTAATTGTGGATGTATCTCTTACTTTATCCATAATGTAATGTATATATGCATTCAAGTTAAATTGTCGTATTTGATTAAAGAGTGTAAATAGATATTTTCAAAATTCTATTAAAAAAAAAAGTATTTTCATCCTTGTGATTTGTGAAACACACTTGAAAAGATTTATACTTTCTAGCTATCACCATTTGTCTCCTTATATAGTTTAGTATTCTTATATTTTCCTAACAATTGAGACAAATTTATTTTATACTCAGGTATAATTTTTAGTTCATAACAAATCTAATTTGATGAACCAATCAATTAACCATAAATTTATCAGTTGTTCTTTTTGTCCATTACTAATTTATTTTTTGTTTTTTTTACTTTTACTGCTTTTATGGTGAAAAAAAAAACTATTTTCTATGTTTTATCATAAGTTGAATGAATAACTAAAAATATATTTTTATTTTTGTTAATTTTTGTGCTGATAAATAAAATAAATTTGTATGGTTTATGAAAAAGTTAGAATGTGTTGGATTTTAATATGAAAAAAAAAATATCAAAGACAATAGACATGATAAGATTCTATAGTTATAGAAAAAAATATCAAAGATAATAGACATGATAAGACTCTATAGTTATTAATTCTACCTCATAGCTATAGTTTCGTTTGTTATGGAGGTTGCAGTTTGTATATTTCATTTACGAGTTACGAATATACAAACAACATAAATATATACAAATTTTTGTATTTATATATTTAGAATTTTTTGAGAACTCTGTTTGTATATTTCACTAGCCAATATATAAACATTGTAATTTATTATGATTTTTTCATTAATCGTATACAAATAATTATGATAAGCATATATATATTTTAGATTATACAATTAGAAACTGAATTATACACTATACATATATAATCAAAAATCAAATTATACAAATTTAAATTCATATAATCAAAAAATCGAATAACATATTTGTGTGAAATGTAACCAAAGATTTAAAAATAACCAAAACTATGATTATATTACATCATATATACTCTGGAAGTCTTCTGCTTCACATAATTTTCTCTTTTAATTTTGTCCTATAGAAATAGTATACGTAATAAATAATAACTAAATATTATATCTTTGCATAAAACGTATTTAAGCCTCAATCGAGTCTTCAAAAATACAAAAAGAAAACTAAGGCGAGATAATTTATAATTCCTTTTAAAAGTAAATAAATAAAAATGAGGTTTAATCCTAAATGGTCAAAAGAATTAGATGGAAGGTCAGCAATTACGGCAATGATTTTCTACGAACAACAATTAATGGAATGATAAATTTACTTATCTTGTTATCTTTAAAGCACAATTAGTCCTCTCAATTTTTTTTAATAATTATTTTATTTTTGTCTTCATATGGAGAAGCAAGAATTAGTAGCTTCCTTTTCTTTAATTTCAAATTAATTTCTCTTTTATCAAAGTAAAGCACCACCTTTTGATCTATACACTGAATATTGAATGTAAATAAGTGAAGCATAAATGTCATTAGCATAATGCACAAAGTAAAACTGTTTGTGCTTTATCAACAACGGCATTGAATACCAACGCTTTGAGAATAAGCGTTGTATTAATTGCTCTCCTTTTAGTTTTTTAGTTGTGTTTACACTTTACTAAGGGCGGGTGTTTGGTACGTAAATTTTTTTTTTTCAAAAATGTTTTTGTATATTCACTTGGTCAAAATTTTGGAAGATATTTTTTATATAGAATTTTTAAAAAACAAAATGAAGAAAATATTTTTTTTTAATGAAAATAGAAAAAATAAATTTAACAAATAACATTTTGTTATAAAACTATAGAATAAGAAGAAGAAGCTAGAGAGAAAAGAAGAGAAGACTTGTTATATCTCTTGATGAATGAATTTACAATGAAGAGGAGCACACTATTTATAGGAGAAATCTAACTTGGTCTCCAAGTAGGAGGACTCTTTAATCATATCCTAAAAAAGACTCTACATGATAGACATTCACTATAATACAAATACTTTATAACACTCCCCCTGAATGTCTAATTCATAGATGATGTGCATCGTCAAAAACCTTACTAAAAAAACTTTAAGAAAAGAAAAACTCTAGTAAAGGAAAAGAGTACACATATCTATTAATACGCATCTAGACTGCCTCATTAAAAACCTTACAAGGAAAATCCAGTGGGACAAAACCTCGTAAAGGAAAAAGAGTACAGCGTGTATTCACTCCCCCTAATGAGAACATTAATCCAGAGACTTGAATCTTCGCATTCCAAGCTTGTGCACCATCTTCTTGAAAGTTGCAGTTGGTAGAGACTTGGTAAATAGATCAGCCACATTGTCACTTGAACGAATCTGTTACACATTTATATCACCATTCTTTTGAAGTTCATGTGTATAGAAAAGCTTCGGTGAAATGTGCTTTGTTCTATCTCCTTTTATGAATCCTCCCTTAAGTTGTGCTATGCATGTTGCATTATCTTCATATAAAGTGGTGGGTACTTTATCACATTTCAAACCACATTTCTCTCGAATGAGATGTATCATAAACCTTAACCACACACATTCTCTACTTGTTTCATGAATAACTATTATTTCAGCATGATTAGATGAAGTGGCTACGATGGACTGCTTTCTAGATCTCCAAGATATGACAGTCCCCCCATATATAAACACATAGCCTGTTTGGGATCGAGCTTTGTGTGGATCAGATAAATATCCTGCATCAGCATAACCAACTAGATTTGGGCTACAATTAACAGAATAAAATAAGCCCATATCAGTTATCCCTTTAAGATATCGCAAAATGTGTTTGATCCCATTCCAGTGTCTCCTAGTAAGAGCAGAACTATACCTTGCTAACAAGTTAACAACAAAAGCTATATCAGGCCTTGTAGTGTTAGCAAGATACATTAGTGCACCAATAGCACTAAGATATGGTACTTCAGAACCAAGAATTTCTTCATCCTTTTCTTGAGGTCGGAATGGATCCTTATTCACATCAAGTGAACGAACAACCATCGGAGTACTTAATGGATGCGCTTAATCCATACATAATCTTTTCAACACTTTTTCTGTGTAGGCAGATTGATGAACAAAAATACCATTTGTCAAATGCTCAATTTGCAAACCAAGACATAATTTTGTTCTTCCCAGATCTTTCATCTCAAATTCATTCTTTAAATAATCAATTGCCTTTTGAAGCTCTATTGAAGTTCCAATAAGATTTATGTCATCAACATAAATAGCAAGTACAACAAATTCCGATATTGTTTTCTTTATAAAAACACATGGACAAATTGCATCATTTGTATAACCTACCTTAATTAAATACTCACTAAGACGGTTATACCACATGCGCCCAGATTGCTTCAAACCATATAATGATCTTTGCAATTTAATTGAATACATTTCTCGAGATTTTAAATTACATGATTTAGGCATCGCAAATCCTTCAGAAATTTTCATGTATATCTCATTATCAACTGATCCATAAAGGTAGGCTGTAACCACATCCATCAAATGCATTTCAAGTTGCTCATGGACTGTGAAACTAATGAGATAATACAATGTTATTGCATCCATAACGGGTGAGTATGTCTTTTCATAGTCGACGCCAGGCCTTTGAGAAAATCCTTGTGCCACAAGGAGTGCTTTATACCTTTGTATTTCATTTTTCTCAATTCTTTTTCGCACAAAAATCCATTTGTAACCAACATGTTTAATACCATTAGGTGTTTGAACTATAGGTCCAAAAACTTCACGCTTGGCAAGTGAATTCAACTCTGATTGAATTGCTTCTTGCCATTTTGGCCAATCATTTCGTTGTCGACATTCTATAACAGATTGAGGTTCATGATCCTCATTATCTTGCATGATATTTGTTGCAACATTATATGCAAAGACATAATCAACCACTATTTCTGATCGATTCATATTAGTTTCAACATCTCTTAAATTTATGGATAGTTCATTATTTCTTTGAGTTTCAAGTTCATTGATTCTTTCATGAATATTAGACTTATTCAAATTTTGAACTTCCATATGAGATTCTTTCATAGTGTCATCTTGACATTTAATCTTTCTTTTTCTAGGATTTTGATCCTTAGACCCCAATGGTCTACCACGCTGTAGGTGTGTTTTTGACTCATTAGCTATGACACTAGTGGATGGTCCTTTAGGGACATCAATTCGAATTGGGACATTCTCTGCAGGAATATGTGATTTAGTAATCCTTTTCAAATATGTAAATGCGTCTGGCATTTGATTTGAAATTTTCTGCAGATGAATAATCTTTTGTACTTCTTGTTCGCAAGTAGAAGAATATGGATCAAGATGAGACAATGATAAATTTTTTCACAAAATTTCTGATTTTATTTCACTATTCTCTCCCCCTAATTTTGGGAAAATTGTCTCATCAAACCGACAATCTACAAATCTAGCAGTAAGCATGTCTCCAGTCAATGGTTCAAGATAGCGAATAATGGAGGGTGACTCAAACCCAACATATATTCCTAACCTTCTTTGAGAGCCCATCTTAGTGTGGTTTGGTGGTGCCACAGGCACATATACAGTACTTCCAAAAATTCTTAGATGGGATATATTAGGTCCTTGACCCATAACCAATTGCAATGGAGAAACCTTATGATAACTTGTCGGTCTGAGACGAATAAGTGTTGCAGCATGTAAAATTGCATGTCCCCACACAGAAGTGGGCAACTTAGTTTTCATAAGCAATGGTCTTGCTATTAATTGTAAACGTTTAATCAATGATTTAGTGAGACCATTCTGAGTATGAACATGAGCAACGGAGTGTTCAACTCTTATCCCAATCGCTAAGCAATAATCATTAAATGATTGGGATGAAAACTCTGCAGCATTATCAAGATGAATGGACTTAATATGATTATCAGGAAAGTGTGCCCTTAACCTTATTATTTGTGCCAATAATTTTGCAAATGCCAAGTTACGAGATGACAATAGGCACACATGAGACCATCTAGAAGACGCATCTATTAGAACCATAAAATATCTAAATGACCCACTAGGTGGGTGAATAGGTCCACAAATATCCCCATGTATACGTTCCAAGAACGCAGGGGACTCAAGCTTAAATTTCATTGGTGATGGTCTCACAATTAACTTGCCTTGATAACAAGCAGTACAAGAAAATTCACCATTTAAAAGAACTTTTAGGTCTTTTAGTTGTTGTCCATTCGAATTTTCTATAATTCGTCTCATCATTATTGACCCAGGATGTCCTAGACGATCATGCCAAAGTACAAATGTATTGGAATCAGTAAACTTCTTATTTACTATAAAATGTGCTTCAATTGCACTAATTTTTGTCCAATACAAGCCAGAAGATAAAGCATGGAACTTTTCTATAACACATGTTTGCCCAGAGACATACTTGGTGATACCAAGATATTCAAGATTTATTTCATCCATTGATTGGATATGATAACCATTTTCACGGATATCTTTAAAGCTCAACAAGTTTCTCTTAGATTTTAGAGAAAACATAGCATTATTAATGATGAGTTTAGTTCCCTTGGGCAAAATTACAATGGCTCTTCCAAAGCCTTCAATCATATTAGTACTACCAAAAATTATAGTAACATTTATTTTACCCATACTTAAATGGGAAAAATATTTCTTATTTTTGAATATCGTATGTGTTGTACCAGAATCAATCAAACAAAGATCTTCATATTTCGATAATATGTTCTTAGAATTATCCATATCTTCACATGAAATGACATACACAAAATAAATATATATTAAATATTAGTGTTGTTAAAAGGGTACAATATATTCAAAGGAATAAATTAATGATTAAATATTAGAAATTGAGCCTTAATTTATTGTTTCCTCTAAGTCAAAAACGAGTTGTTAGGAAAATAAAATAAAATCATTATTTAATCCTAGTTAATAACAGACTGCATGTTTTTAACATTAGATCAAGTTAAAGACCTAATATAATACAAACACGTGATAAAGTTTAGTATTTGACTAACTCTATCATATTAGAATCATATAAATAAATAAATTGAAGAATATATATTATTTTATTAAGAATTAAGGAACAAGCTAATGAACGACTAAACTAATTTAAAATACTAATATTCATGCAAACAACTATCATTACATGAAATTTATTAATAAATACTACAAAAAAAAATCACTCTTCCATGTTCACAGAACAATCACCAATTAAGTGATCTATTTTTCCTTCAGGATGTGCGAAGAAATCTGCTACATCCAAGTGCATGATGTCAACTTGATTTTCAGAGATAAAATTTGTCTCGGGATTTTTCTCTTTCTTCTTTAGTGATTCTTGATAAAGCTCAACCAAGTGTTTGGGAGTACGACAATCACGTGCATAATGACCTCTTCCACCACATCGAAAACAACCTTCCCTAGTTGCTTCACGTTTCTCATCCTTTCCTTTTTCCTTTTTATTTGATGAATGATTAATGCCAAGATTAGAATTACGTTCTTGACCATAATCACGATCACGTCCACGACCACGTGGATCGCGACCTTTTTCACGCCTAGCATGGTGGGCGTATGCCTCATTCACTTCTGGAAGTGGTTCAGATCCAGTAGGTCGATTCTCATGATTTTTCAATAATAAATCATTATTTTGCTCGGCCACAAGAAGATGAGAAATTAGTTCAGAATACTTTTTGAAACCTTTCTCTCGATATTGTTGCTGCAAGAGAACATTCGAGGCATGGAAAGTGGAGAACGTCTTTTCCATCATATCAATCTCACTAACCGTTTCTCTACATAATTTCAATTGAGAAGTGATTCTGAACATGGCAGAATTATACTCATGTATAGACTTAAAGTCTTGTAGCCTTAGATGCATCCAATCATATCGTGCCTTTGGATGTATGACCATCTTCAAGTGGTCAAATCTTTCTTTTAGGTTTTTGTAAAGATTGAGAGAGATGAGAGAGATTTGGGAATTTTTATATTGAAGAAAAATGAAAAATTGTTCCTCACCCGATGTGGGAGGAATACTATTTATACAAGTAAAAGAAATAGTAACAAACTTTCTAACTAACTTTTAACTAAATCCTAACAATATTAATAACAAACTAATTACACTTAATTAGCTAACTAACTACTTATAACACTATCTATCTTCAATAGTCCCCCTCAAGCTAGATGTATTGAAAACATTTAATACACCTAGCTTGGCCAATAAGAAGTCATGTTGAGATCTTCCTAAGGCCTTTGTTAACAAATCTGCTTGTTGCTCCTTAGTATTGATGTAGCTTGTCTTGATCAATCCTTGTTGTAACCTTTCACGGATAAAATGACAATCAATCTCAATATGTTTCGTACGTTCATGAAAAACTGGATTTGCTGCTATTGCATAGCAGCTTTGTTGTCACAATGTATGATAGCTGGTTCATGCACATTCATTCCCAATTCCTTGAACAAGTTATTCACCCAAACAACTTCAACTGTTAATGTTGCTAAGCTTCTATATTCTGCTTCTGCAGAACTTCTAGAAACTGTATTTTGTTTCTTAGACTTCTATGCTATTAAAGATTTCCCATACTTCAAGAGATAGCAGTCACTGATCTTCTGGTGTTTGGACAGGCAGCCCAGTCTGCATCACAAAAACAGTGAGCTGTGCTTGTTTATCAGAACTCATGAGTATCCCCAGACCTGGTGCTATTTTAACATATTTAACCACCTTCAATGCTGCATTCCAGTGAGAAAGTGTTGGCTTTTGCATGAATTGACTTAAACACTGAACTGAGAAGGCAATATCAGGCCTTGTGTTAGTAAGGTATAGTAGTTTGCCAATCACCTTTTGATATTTGTTTATATCAGTAAATAGTTCATCATGGACATCTTGCATATAATCAGCACTTGTAAGCTTCATATTTGTCTCCAAAGGTGTTAAAGATGGTCTAGCTCCTGATAATCCTGTTTCTGAAATTAACTCCAATGCATATTTCCTTTGATTCATCACTATGCCTTGTTCTGATCTGCAGAATTCTATTCCCAAAAAGTACCTCAATTCTCCCAAATCCTTTATTTTAAAATGAAGATGCAGAACCTGCTTTGTCTCCTGTATCAGTGCATGATCATTTCCAGTAATCAACAAATCATCCACATAAACTAACACAATAACTAGTGCTGACTTCTTCCTCTTTGTAAACAAGGAGTAATCCAAATGACTTTGTATATATCCAGAATTCAACAATGCATCAGTGAGCTTAACATTCCATTGCCTAGATGCTTGCTTGAGACCATATAATGACTTTTTTAGTTTACAAACTTTATGCTCCCCTTTGCTTATGAAACCTTTAGGAAGTTCCATATACACTTCTTCATCCAAATCACCTTGTAAAAAGGCATTGAAAACATCCATCTGAAATATTTGCCAATTTTCAGAAGCTGCAATTGCAATAATAGTTCTAACAGTAACCATTTTCACAACTGGTGAAAATGTTTCCTGATAATCAATTCCCTCAGTTTGACTGTATCCTTTAGCTACAAGCCTAGCTTTGAACCTGTCAATCTCTCCAGTGGCTTTGTATTTTATTTTAAACACCCATTTACAGCCTATGGCATGTTTCCCTGAAGGTAAAATCACAACCTTCCATGTACCATTATCTTCTAATGCAACAATCTCTTGTCTCATGGCTTCTACCCATCTTTGATCCTGGATAGCTTCTTCATATGTTTTGGGTTCAACTTCTGCAGACATTGTACTCAAATATGTCTGATAAGATCCAGACAAATGACTATATGACATATAGTTGGCTAAAGAATGAGGATGGACTGAATTAGTCAGATGAGTAACATAATCTTTCATCCACACAGATGGATGAGACATTCTTGAAGAAACTCTGGGCACAGGACCAGGCACATCAACCATATTGTCATCACCATGCTCTTCAGTAATATTCTCAGAAACATGCTCAGTAGGAACAAGTGTTTGTTCAGCATGTTCATCTGAAATCTCAACATCTAATGGTGTATGAACTTCAGCAATGTCATAGTCACAAAATGGCTGCTCAATGAACACTCTCACATTCTTATCCTTCAGCTGACTGAATGGAAATATGTGTTCTTTGAAGACTACATCTTTGTTCACAATAAACTTTCTTAGAGCCAGGTTGTATAGCGTATATCCCTTCTAAGTTAAAGAGTACCCCATCATAACACATTGATCAACTCTGGAAGAAAACTTATCTTCCTTAACAACTTAAGTTGCATAACATAAGCATTCAATTGTTCTTAGATGGTCTAATTGTGGTTTAGTCTTGTGAAAGACTTCATATGGTGACCTTCCCTGTAATACACTTGTGGGCATTCTGTTTATCAAATATACAGCAGCTAACACACATTCACCCCAAAATTTAATAGGAATGGACCCTTGAAATCTAAGAGCCCTTGCCACTTCAAGAATATGTCTATGCTTCCTTTCCACCACTCCATTTTGTTGTGGAGTGTGTGGACAACTACTTTCATGAACAATTCCTAAAGAAGTAAACAATGTTTTACATTCATTGTTAAAGAACTTTGTACCATTGTCTGATCTTACTCTTTTGATTTGCTTATCAAACTGAGTTTTAACTAACACAAAAAAGGACTTCAAGATAGCAAGCACATCACTTTTATGTCTTAGTAAAAACAACCAAGTCACCCTTGAATTATCATCCACAACAGTAAAAAAGAATCTAAAACCATTATGAGTAGTATGTCTATTTGGTCCCTATACATCAAGATGAATGAGATCAAAAATATCATTAGTTCTAGAGCTACTCATAGGAAATGTAAGCCTGGTTTGTTTGGCTAATGGACATATAGGGCAATCATCACATACCCCTGCAGGAACACTTTGATACAATTGCTTTAAGACCTTATATGAAGGATGTCCCATTCTGTAATGCCATATCATAAACTGTGAATTTTCCTTGTTCATGGACCTTCTGTCATCAACATTTGCAGCAACTGTCTTTTCTTCTGACAAATTTCTAGGAAAGTAATACAACCCATCATTTTCTTTACCAATCCCCTTCACCTCTCCATTGAAGAGGTCCTGAAATATGCAGAATTTAGGAAAGAATTGAACAGAACACTTTAACTGTCTTGTTAATTGGATACTGATAATAGATCATGTTTAAGTTCAGGGACAACTAGAACATTTTCAAGTTCTTCATTAGCTGATATCATGCATGCTCCTGATTGTGTCACTAATGTAGTTTGACCATTAGGCAGATAAACCTTTCTTCCTGTATTCTTGTTGTTTCTGCTAATCTTATCTAAATTTTCAGATTTAAATGTCATGTGACATGTAGCTCCTGAATCCACTATCCAATGACCTTTCTTGCTAAACATATTATGTTCATTACTTGCATTCATAGCATCATCATAACTTCTTCTTCTATCACATTCTAGTAAAGAATCAAAATCATTGGAAATACCTGCCATGTTGACCTCAGCCTGCTTTTCTTCATTCAATAGCTTCATTATCTTTCGATATTGGTCAGGAGTGTATGTCGATTTCATTGCCAGTGCTTGTAAGTTTGTTCGAACAAAATTGAGATCATGTGATCCTTGTTCATTTTTATCTCCTTCATTAACTACTCCAAACACATCTTCCTCACCATTTTTATCAACTTGTACATTATTTGCTATGCCTTTTCCTTTGTTTACAGTCATTCCAGTATCTGATTTCCTTTTGAACTTCCAATCTTCAGGATATCCTACCAACTTATAATAGATATTTTTAGTGTGACCATGCAACTTGCAGTGTTCACAGAATAAGTTCCAATTTACCTTCTTCTTACCATTGTAACCTTTATCTCCATCACCACGACCTGTGTTTCTATAGCCATAGCCACTTCTATTATATTCACCTTTGTCTCCATCACCATGATCTGTGTTTCTATAACCATAACCACTTCTGTTTGCATATAATGTTGTGGCCTCAATTACATCTCCTCCATTTCGCAAGTCAGAAGTGATCCTTTGATTTTCATCTGAAACTATCATGGCATATGCTTTGCCAACAGTTGGCAAAGGATTCATCATTAATATTTGACTTTGTGCAGGGCCATAGATCTCACTTAAACCCATTAGAAATGCAAACAATCGCAGATAATGCATATGATCCACATATATTCTAGATCTATCACAATTACATGAAGGAGGTGGAACAAGTGCATCAAATTCATCCCAAAGCAACCTCAACTTGGTAAAATAGGCTGAAACAGTTAGGTTACCTTGATGAATTGTACATATGTCCCTATGAAGTTGATACACTCTAGAGCCATCAACCTTATCAAATCGTTCCTTCAGATCCTTCCACACCATTGCAGCATCTGAAGTATATACAATTCCACTTAATAACTTTTTTGAAACTGTATTCATGATCTATGCTAAGACAAATGTATTGCATTTTTCCCACTGTTCTTCCAACTCAGGCGTATAGTCACTCTTTCTGCATGTTCCAAGCACAAAACCAAGCTTGCTCTTAGCTCGGAGGTTTATAATCATCGATCTACTCCACAAAGAGTAGCTTTCTGAACTAGTAAGTTGAACTGTAGTCAGTACAGATCCAGGAGTGTCTGAAGGATGAAGATGAAGAGGATGATTTCTCTTTGATTCTACCATCTCAAGTGTTTCTGCTGCAGGAACTGATGCAGACGATTGAACCACTGGCGTTGCACTTTCGATCACCATTACAAGCTACTGAAGCTCTGTTTCTGCTTGACTTCAAAATCAGAATCAAACTATTAGATTGAATCAAAGAATTATTGATTCACAGCTCTGATACCATGTAAAGATTGAGAGAGATGAGAGAGATTTGGGAATTTTTATATTGAAGAAAAATGAACAATTGTTCCTCACCCGATGTGGGAGGAATACTATTTATACAAGTAGAAGATATAGTAACAAACTTTCTAACTAACTTTTAACTAAATCCTAACAAAAACTAATTACACTTAATTAGCTAACTAACTACTTATAACACTATCTATCTTCAATAGTTTTTCCACAAAACAAGTGGATCCTTAACTGTCAGATATTCGATTTTCAGAATCTCGTCAAGATGATGATGCAAGAATATCATTGCTCGTGCACAGTTTTGATTTGATGTCTTATTTTCTTCTTTTATGGTGTCTCCAAGACCCATTGCATCAAGGTGGATTTCAACATCCAACACCCATGAGAGGTAGTTCCTGCCCGAACTTTTAAGGGCAGTGAACTCTAGTTTTGTAAGATTGACCATTAAAATTGAAAACAAAAGAATAAATAATACCTTTATTAATTCTTCAAATCTAACCTTCACTTTTGAGAAATTAGAGTCTCGTGCTGATAACGTGTTATAAAACTAAAGAATAGGAAGAAGAAGCTAGAGAGAAAAGAAGAGAAGACTTGTTATATCTCTTAATGAATGAATTTACAATGAAGAGGAGCACTCTATTTATGGGAGAAATCTAACTTGGTCCCCAAGTAGGAGGACTCTTTAATCTTATCCTAAAAAGGACTCTACATGATAGATATTCACTATAATACAAATACTTTATAACACATTTTACATTAATAGGATATTTGTGTTCTTTCTATACGCCAATACACGTATACCTCTTCTTTAACCCACGGTGCGTAGCCCTGATTCCCACCGTCTCCTACCGTGTCATCATACTTCTACCTCTGATACTATTTTCTATATTAAGAGTATATAAATATTTTTAAAATAGTATTTTTAATTATATATCGAACTTAATAAAATATAAAAGAAATTTTGCTTATTTTCATATAGAACATTTTCGAAGGAAATATTTTCCTTCTTGCTGGACACACTCAAGTGACTATTTGTTGTGCTTATAGCTTTGTTTTATATATAAAAAATCATAAATTAGGAATTACATACGATTTTCACTTATTTTTTTTCTTTTTGATTTAAAACAAGTTTTTTAAAGGTTTTTTTTCAAACACTAAATATGCTTTTAAATTATTTTAATATAAAACACTTAATTTGGTGAATTATCAGACGAATTTTGTAAGGGGCTCGATTAACTAATCAAAACCTAAGAAATTTTCCCCCCAATTAATCGGTAAATGACGTAGAAATTTCAGGTTCACGAATATAGTAATTTTTATGTCATTATCTCTTTAAATGATCTTTGATTACTTTTTCTCTTTCAACTCCCCTCCTCCTCTCTTCACGTAAATTTCAAAAATATTTCAAAAATTTATAGTCAAACATAAAAAATTACTTGTCATCTTGAAAAGGATGACATATTTGATAGGATGAAGGTCAAAATTACTATAGTCTAAATATGCAATAAAACGAATTGTGTCATCCATTTCGTATACACAAACTTGAATAAATGTATGACATATTAATTCATTTGACATATTTTAGTAGGGCAAATAACATTTTTAATACCTGAGTTATTGTCTTATTTTGGTTTTGATTGTTGAGTTATTTGGCTAGGCACATTAAATCTTCAATAAGTTAAATGTGTGATTTTGCTCCTTTAAGCTAAAGTCTATTAAATGATTAATAGAATCGACGTTTATAAAACATTAAATAAAGAAACAAATAAAAATGGAGATTTGAATCTATTTTCTCACATCATCACCAAATTAAAAAAAGAAGAAAAAGAAACAAATAAAAAGGGAGATTTGAATCTATTTTCTCAAATCATCACCAAAGCTTACTTTTAGAAATATAGATCCAGAAAAAGAATTATATGATATAATGATAAATAGTTCAATCAACAATTGAAATAATTTATCTCGTTAGCATGAAAGCAAAACTAAAGAATTAAGTGAAAAACTTGTGACACCAATCTTCTTATTAATAGTATGTTAACAGAATAAATATTTTCGCAGCTAAACAAAATAAAGTTGAAATTTGATAATCATCCAGAGGATTAAAAAAATCAAAATTCGAATCATCTCACTAAAATGGAGGCAAAAGAAACAGAGTGTTATGGATTTATGATTCTCATTGTTAGATTACATAAATGAGAATTTTAAAGATCGACAAAAGAGGAACAAGTTGTGTCAACATGAACTTATATTCCGAATAGGTTAAGGAGACAGTGAAGGCGGCGAATAATTAAATCGTGTGGGTGTATTTTAAAGTACTTCCAAATCCTACGAGGAGTAGGAATGTTGAGTTTAGCAAGTGTGAATGGAAAAAAAAGAGAATATGAAAAGTGAGATAACTATTTTGGAGGGAAAATGAAAAGTCTTGCACTTACAAATGAAAAGTCATTTCTCCCATATCGGCAAAAGAAAGGAAAATTGGTGTCCTTATATAAGGAAACACTTCCGTTACTTCTTAAAGAGCTAAGAAGAAGATGCCCCTCGCGCCGTCATCGTCGCTCGCTCGGCCTCGGCAAATGATGTGATTGATTGATGAATTTTTTGGACAATTTATTTAATCAGTATTTGTTAAATCAAATAAATCCAGTTAATATTATCGTTATTTTCCTAACAGACACATTTTCTGAAAAGTTATTATTTTTTCCAAAAACCACAACTTTCTGGATAAAACGGGTCTGAACAGATTTCTCTGAACAGACACGTTTCTTGCTGAAAATGGCTATAAAAGGAAGTCAATTTTTGATTTTTCAAATACTGAGAATCTTCCTTCTTCTCTGCATATATGTTTTTCTCTTAAATAAATCAAAGTGTCGATCGACTGAGTCTGTGTGACTTGTTCCTGTTCTGAAGTTAAAGAAGTTTGAGGTACCACTATTTCTTTAACAGGTTTAATCCGTTTTATCTTGGGATAAATTAATCCATAACCTCGGGTACAGTGAGAAGATTAAATTTCTTAAGGAAACACCGTAGTTTCTGTGGACTCGGATTATTTTGTATTTTTTTTGCTTCATCTTAATTTTGCTTCTGTTCTGTTTCTGTTTATTGTTAACCTTACAAATATAGATTATTATAACAATCTTAAGAAATTTAACAAAGTTTCTCTATTTGAGGTTTCTGGAGATTAAAACCTCTATGATTTTCTACTCTGCTTGAATTTTTTAAAATTCATTCGATTAATGATTAAAAGAACATAAAAACTTTATCATTAAATCAGAAACAGTTTGTGTAAAGATTTATTCTTTATTGTTAGTATTTTAAATATTTAACTTATCTGCCATTTGTGACAGAAAAAAGAAAAAATGACTAATTCAAGTCAAACAAACGTTGGAACAGTAAGTGCTGCAACAACATCGATTGCACATAATCGTTCAAATGATGCCTTAGCGCCGGCTGAGAAACGTGCAAAATTTTCTGGAGTCGACTTTAAGAGATGACAACAAAAGATGTTCTTCTATCTCACTACTTTGAGACTGCAAAAGTTCATTAATGAGAATGTTCCTGTTATGTCAGATGAAACTCCGCCTGATGAACAATTCTTGGTAACAGAAGCATGGATACACTCAGATTTTTTGTGTAAAAAATTATATTCTGAGTGGTCTGCAAGATGATCTGTACAATGTGTACAACAATGTCAAAACCTCAAAAGAACTCTGGGATGCTTTATAAAAGAAGTACAAAACAGAAGATGTCGGAATGAAGAAATTCACTGTGGCGAAATTTCTGGACTATAAGATGATAGACAGTAAGACCGTCGTCACCCAAGAACAAGAATTGCAGGTCATAATCCATGATCTCCTTGCTGAAGGTATAAATTTATTTAATGCCTATGTTAGAAATATTAAGTTTTCCCTTAATACTCACATAATCTTTAATGTAGGATTGATTGTGAATGATGCCTTTCAAGTGACTGCAATTATTGAAAAGTTACCTCCTTTGTGGAAGGACTTCAAAAACTACTTGAAACACAAACGCAAGAAGATGACTGTTGAAGATCTCATAGTAAGGTTAAGAATCGAAGAGGATAATAAGGATGCAGAAAAGAGGTCACGTGGTAATTCAGCAATATCTAGAGTAAATTTTGTTGAAGAAGATCCCACAAAATTAAAGAAAAGAAAGAAAGAATCTAGTCTAAAAGCAATCCTCCTAAGAAGAAATTCAATGAAAACTGCTTCAACTGTGGTAAACATAGTCATAGGACTACTGAATGTCGGGGTCCTAAGAAGGACAAGAAAAAGAAGGATCAAGCAAACTTGGCTGAATCCAAAGTAGAAATGGACAATCTCTGTGCAATGCTTTCAGAATGTAACTTGGTTGGAAATCCAAGAGAATGGTGGATAGATTCTTGTGCCTCATGCCATGTTTGTGCCAACAAAGAATTATTTTCCTCATATACTCCAGCACTTACAGATGAGAAGTTGTTTATGGCAAACTCCGATGTTGCAAAGATGGAAGGAACTGACAAAGTCCTATTAAAGATGACATCAGGCAAGGTGGTGACTTTGAATAGGGTCTCCTATGTTCCAGAATTGAGAAAGAATTTAGTTTCAATTCCAGTTCTGACCAAGAATGAATTTAAATGTGTATTTGTTTCTGATAAAGTAGTTGTAAGCAAAAATTATATGTATGTAGGAAAAGGCTACCTTAGTGATGGCCTTTTCAAACTCAATGTAATTGCAGTTGATATGAATAAAGATTTTGCTTCTTCTTACTTGCTTGAGTCTAAATGTTTATGGCATGAACGTTTGGGACACGTTAATAACAAAACCTTGCGAAAACTGATTTACTTAAATATTTTACCAAAATTTAAGTGCAATAAATCAAAATGTCAAATTTGTGTTGAATCTAAGTATGCTAAGCATCCATATAAATCTGTTGAAAGGAATTCAAATTCTTTAGAATTGATTCACACTGATATTTGTGACATGAAGTCAACACCATCACGTGGTGGGAAAAATATTTCATAACTTTTATTGACGATTGCACTAGATATTGTTATGTCTATTTGCTAAATGGTAAGGATGAAACAATAGATGCATTTAGGCAATATAAAACTGATGTTGAAAATCAGTTATATAAAAAGATCAAAATGATCAGAAGTGATAGAGGTGGAGAATATGAATCTCCATTTGCAGAAATATGTTTAGAAAATGGAATAATCCATTAAACTACTACTCCCTATACTCCTTAGTCTAATGGAATTGCAGAAAGGAAAAACCAAACTTTAAACGAAATGATGAATGCATTACTTATAAGTACATGTTTACCACAAAACTTGTGGGAAGCTATCCTTACAGCAAATCAAATACTTAACAGAGTGCCTCACTCAAAGAAAAAATGTAATGCCATATGAGAAATGGAAAATTAAAAGACCCAACTTGAAATATTTCAAAGTGTGGGGGTGTCTGGCCAAAGTCCAAGTTCCTATACCTAAAAGGGTAAAAATAAGGCCTAAGATCGTGGATTGTGTATTCATTGGATATGCCACAAACAGTAAGGCATGTCGATTTTTGGTTCATAAGTCCGAACATCCGTATATTCATGATAATACAGTAATTGAATCAGATAGTGCTGAATTTTTGAACATATCTATCCGTATAAAACTAGACTTGAGTCATATAGTGGGCAGTCTAAACAACCAAGAGAAGAACCAAAAGATAATGAACCTAATGAAGAAAGTATACGACGCAGTAAACGTCAAAGGATATCTACTTCATTTGGATCTGATTTTGTAAAATTTCTTCTTGAAAGTGTGTCTCAAACATTCAAGGAAGCAATGTTGTCTAGCGACTCAACCTGTTGGAAGGAGACTGTTAATAGTAAAATTGAATCAATCTTAAGAAATCATACTTGGGAGTTTATTGATCTTCCTCCAGGGAACAAACCCTTGGGTACAAAACGGATCTTTAAAAGGAAGATGAAAGATGATGGAACTATTGACAAATATAAAGCAAGACTTGTTGTCAAAGGTTTTAGACAAAAAGAAGGTCTTGATTATTTTGACACATACTCGCCAGTGACTAGGATTACATCAATTCGGATGTTAATTGCACTAGCTACAGTATACGGTCTTGAAATTCATCAAATGGATGTGAAAACTGCCTTCTTAAATGGAGAGCTTCAAGAAGAAATTTACATAGAACAGCCTGAGGGTTTTGTAGTTTATGGTAAAGAAAAGAAAGTGTGCAAACTTATTAAGTCACTTTATGGACTAAAACAAGCACAAAAACAATGGCATGCAAAGTTTGATCAAACCACATTGTCAAATGGATTTAAGATCAATGAATGTGATAAGTGTGTTTACATTAAAGATACTACAAATCAGGAAGTTATTTTGTGCCTATATGTAGATGGCATGCTTATAATGAGCAAAGACATTGCTAATATAAAAGCTACAAAGCGTATGCTCGCTAATAAGTTTGAAATGAAAGATTTAGGAGTTGCTGATGTGATATTATGAATTAAAATTCTTAAAACACCTAAAGGTCTAGCATTGTCTCAAACTCATTATATTCAAAAGATACTTGTAAAATTCAAATTTTTGAATTTTAAAAAGGCAAAGACTCCAATTGATGTAACCCTTCATCTTGCAAAGAATAAAGGTGAAAGTCAGTCTCAATTGGACTATGCTAGCGTATTGGGAAGCTTAATGTATGTCATGAATTGTAAACGACCAGACATAGCTTGCGCTATCAGTAAACTGATTTGATACACAAGTAATCCTAATCAAAGTCATTGGTTGGCAATGAAGAGAGTTTTGGGATACTTAGATGACACTCAAAACTATGATTTACATTACAACAAATATACAACCATTCTTGAAGGATATAGTGATGCAAATTGGATTACTGGGTCAACTGAAATAAAATCCCACAAGTGGATACATTTTTACTATTGGTGGAGAAGAAATATCTTGGAAATCATCCAAACAAACATGTATAGCTCGCTCTACAATGGAGTCTGAATTCATTGCTTTAGACAAGGCAGGTGAAGAAGCTGAATGGCTCCGGAATTTCTTAGAAGATATTCCATTTGGCCCAAACCAATGGCCCCTATATGCATACACTGTGATAGTCAAGCTGCAATAGGAAGGGATGGAAGCATTATGTATAACGGCAAGTCTCGTCACATAAGACGAAGACATAACTCTGTGAGATAACTACTCTCTAGTGGAATTATCACAATTGACTATCTGAAGTCAAAAGATAATGTGTCGGATCTACTTACAAAAGGCCTAAATAGAGAGGGAGTTGAGAAATCATCGACAGGAATGGGACTATGGCCGAGAACAAGTCATCGTGGCGGTAACTCTACCTAGAAGACTGGAGATCCCAAGATTTAGGTTCAAGAAGATAAAACAAAGTCATTGACGACAGTTCAACATTGACAAGAAAAAATATTATTTTATGGTCCATTCTCATGATGAGACAATGTTTAGTAACCAGGATAAAGACATAAGGACTTTTTAATGTTTTCTAAGTTTGATACAGGGAATATCAAATTATGTATCTATGGGATAACACATTTAGAAATCACCTATGTAAGTGTGAAGTGTAAGCTGCTTCAAGGAGAATCCGGTGAGGTCAGTTCTTTACGCACTTACTATCCAAGATGTGTTCATGGATGAAACGAACAAAACAATGAGAACTAAAAATAGTTCAAGGGTTGATTGTGTGACATATGTTGTCTAGGTATACACCAAAGCTCGACGGTTCAAAGATAACAAATCTACCGATTGACCAAGTATATCCAATATATATTCACTACGGAAAGTTTAAAGGGAAACCTACTTATCCAGATGCGATTAACCTTTACCTACAAGACACACAAGTTTTTTCATGCATATGTATTAACAATAGCCTTCCCCATTCATGTGGGGGACTGTTGGGGTTTAGCAAGTGTAAATGGGAAAAGAAAAGAGAGAATATGAAAAGTGGGAGAACTATTTTGGAGGGAAAATGAAAAGTCATTTGCACTTGCAAATGAAAAGTCATTTCTCTCATATCGGCAAAAGAAAGGGAAATTGTTGTCCTTATATAAGGAAACACTTCCATTACTTCTTAAAGAGCTAAGAAGAAGATGCTCCCTCGCGCCGTCGTCGTCGCTCGCTCGGCCTCGGCTTTGGATTTGGATTTGGATTTGGATTTGAATTTGAATTTGAATTTGGCAAATGATGTGATTGAGTTTGATAAATTTTTTGGACCCAGTTAATATCATCTCTTATAATTTTGCGGGTAACGGTAACATTCCGAAAAGTTGTTACTCTTTCCCAAAAGTCATTACTTTCCAAAAAGGTGTTCTTTTCCTAATAGACACATTTTTTTCAAAAAGTTATTATTTTTTCCAAAAGACACATTTTTCTGGATAAAATGGTTCTGAACAGATTCCTCTGAACAGACACGTTTCTTGCTGAAAATGACTATAAAAGGAAGTCAATTTTTGATTTTTCAAATACTGAAAATCTTCCTTCTCTCTGCATATATATTTTTCTCTCAAATAAATCAAAGTGTCGATCGACTGAGTCTGTGTGAATTGTTCTTGTTCTGAAGTTAAAGAAGTTTGAGGTACCGCTATTTCTTTAACAGGTTTAATCCGTTTTATCTTGGGAGAAATTAATCCATAACCTCAGGTACAGTGAGGGAATTAAATTTCTTAAGGAAACACAATAATTTCTGTGGACTCGGATTATTTTATATTTTTTCTTCTTCATCTTAATTTTGTTTCTGTTATGTTTCTGTTTATTGTTAACCTTACAAATACATGTTATTATAATAGGAAAAACTACAAATTCACTAAGATCGAATCAAAGAAAGGGTATGTAAGTCTATATATAGAGAAGAGTTTTTCTCTAAAAGACTTGCACACTTATAGAGAGAGATAAGCAAAAACATAGTTATTGAGAGAATTTTGATTGATTATTTCTAGGTGTTCTGAAGAACGTTTGGAAGGATTTATTTCGTGAGATTGAGTGAAGTAATTTTTAGGTTGATTACCTAGTTTAGTTTGAACTTTTAGTTGGTGCAACTTGGAAATCTTTTGGGAACATAAGCCTTGGGAAAATTGTGTTTTTTAGTTAAGAAATTATAGTTTATAATGACTTTGATTACACAGTTGTGTACTCTTTTTTAGATCAAAGTATGTTTTTATTGAAGTTTGAAGTTACATACTATTGGGCTGTTTATTTACTATGTTGCTCAACTTTAACTATCAATTTAGTAAGCAACACATAATTCATACGTGTTTCTTGAGTGATTAACATATGTTATCTAACAAGTGGTATTAGAGCAGGTCATCTTAACAAAAGTCTAATAAAATTCAAGATAAAATTATTATGAATTCTGCACCTTCTTTTGAACAAGGTCAAGGACAACACATCAATAGGCCACTATTGTTAAATGGTCAACACTACTCACGGTGGAAAGGTAAGAATGGAGAACTTTATTTAAACGGAAGACTGTGAATCATGAGTTTTTGGAAATTTTTATAAGTTTATCATTTTATCCCTCTCGATAGTTGCCCCCTGTCATTTCTGATTAGTTTGTGAAGTTGATTTGACAATTTAGAACTATTTGTTTAACTATAGTTAATTAATTGATGGGTAATCTTTAAATAATTGATTTAGTGGCTAATGAGCTAAGTCAATAATTTACTAAAGAGTAAATTTTAAGTTTAGTAAACATAAAAATCATATTTGTATGTTATAGCTATAGTTTGTACAATTGCGCTCCATAGCAAACTTTATATTTGTTATGACTATTAATCTATATATTTTGATATACATATACATAAAACATATATATTTGGGTCTATTTGTATATTTCGGTATACAAATGGGTCCTATATTTGTATATTTTTGTCCATTTATATACTAGGGTATACAAATGGATTACAATAAACATGGAATGTCTGCAGCGAATTACAAATAAAAGAAATTATAACTATAAGCCTATAAATTTTAATTTTAATTATAATATTGTATTTTATATAATTTTTCCAGTTGACCCATATTTATTAAAATAAGTTACTAGAGTTTGTCACTTTTTAGTACATAATTATAATTATTTATTGAGAAAGAAAAAAGAAAGAAAAGGGAAGCAGAAACTCATATATGTGAATGGTGTGGGAGCCATCGATTCTTGTTCAGGCAAGGGATCTTCCGTATTTAAGTTATGAATCATGATTGTTTGGATATATAATGTATTGATTAGTATTAGACTAATTGACGTGGCAAACTAATTGAAATTGTGAAGTTGGGAAATGGGTGTACTGCCTTGGTTGGGGCAGTGGGGACAAGATCATGATGACCAATTTGCTTGAAGTCATTAGTAAGGTAATGATTGTGGATTAAGGATAGGATCAGGAATGGATAATAGTTGACTCGATGAATAAGGTAGTTTTTGGAAAATGTTGGTTTGGTATGTAGTTCAATGTTTGAACTTTAATTTTGATAAATTAAGACTTAATCATATGCTTAAAATTTAGAGAATATGAGAGTTGACATATTAATTGACATCAAGATTAAGAATTTGATTATAGATTTGAGGTGAGCATTTGGGACTAAGTTAGACATATAGTAGGGGACTTTAGCTTTGAAATTTTATTGGGATTATTTATTTGAATAGATTGCATTAATTTTGAAGCCCAACAAAAGGGGCGGCAGGTTCAAGTCCCAGAATAATTGTTTGATTATTTGAGGCAGGTGAATTTCTCAACCCTTATTAAGTGTATGAAATTTATTTCCTTGTGGTATGTGTTGAGGAGTAATGAGACTCTGTGATGATGGATTGACTTGTTCATATTTAATTAGTAATGAGGAATTGGGTAGTAAAAAGGCAATTTGATTGTACTTTGATGTGTGATGTGTTGAGAATGATTGTAAAGATTCATTGATTTATTGTTGATCTTGTACCACGATTGTGTTATTGTAAACTGTGCATTGATATCAAAATGATCATCTTCTCATTAATTGTGTAAACATGTCATTTGCATTGATTCGAAAATATGGTTATGAGAAGTGCTATGTGAATTAAGGAAGAGTAATAAATTAAAGAATATGTACCATTTTGAGGGACGTGTCGTGCACCACAACATATATTACGATTCCAGGGATGTGTCGTACGCCATGATAAATTTCATTATCCAAGGATGTATAACATGTCATGACAAATTCTATTATTGAGAGACATGTCGCACGCAGTGACAAATTCTATTATTGAGGGACATTGTCGCACGCGGTGACAAATTCTATTATCATAGGATATATCGCACGCCGCGATGAATGCATGACTAAGAGACAACATGTGTGTATCACTAAGCTAGACATACATCACCATTCTTAACATTGCATTTCATTATATTACATATATTTACCATGGTAAATTTGTATGTGATTTTATGTGGATTTTGTGATTGATGGGTTTATCCAGTGTATTGTTGTTTTTAAATTATCTTTGTATTATACTTGATCTATGAACTATTTAAATTGTGTACTGATAGGTTAGGTTGATTTTATACAGGTTGGTGTGGAGGTTCAATTGGAGTGAAAGGGATACTCATTTTCTATATTCTTAATACGGTCTTTAATATTTTATTTGTTGAGTATCGTATGATTTGATACTCATTCCTTCTATGCATATTTAATTACCCTTTCTTATATGTGTTAATATGAACACACAAAGCTAAAATGGTGTATGATTTGTCATTATAAAAAAGGAGAATTTGTTAGAGAACATAAATGAGAATTTTGGAGTTCAACAAAATAGGAATAGATGCATGGAACAAGTTGTGTCAACATAATTTTATATTCCAAATAGGTTCAGGAGAAGGTGAAGGGAGCGAATAATTAAATCGTGTAGGTGTATTTTAAAGTACTCGCAAATCCTACAATGAGTACAAAGCACAAGGGTCAGTAAATCTATATATACATAAGAGTTTTTCTCTAAAAGACTTGCACACTTACAAAGAGAGAGAAAGATAAAATCTAGTAAGTTTTTTAGGGAGTTTTGATTAATTATTTTGAGGTGTTGCGAAAATTGTTAGGAAGAGCTTATTTCGTGAGATTGAGTGAAGTTGTTTTCAAGTAGTTTAATTTTCTAGTTGGTGCAACTTGGAGATCTTGTAGGAACGTAAGTCTTGGAAAGTTTGTGATTTTTAGTTACGAAATTGAAGTTTATAATTCTTTTGATTACATAGTTATATAATTTTTTATAATTCATAAAGTATGTTTTGTTAAAGTTAAATATTGCTTGACTGTTTATTTACTATCTCGCTTAACTTTAAACATCAATTTATTAAGCAACACATAATTTATATGTATATATTAAGTGATTAACGGAGGCCATAATTCCAACACTCAAAGATCAACCATGATGCATGATGAAGCATAGGCGGAAAGGAAATAGATTCAGATCTCATTTTTGTACTATTTTAAAGAACTTTTTTAAAAGTATTGTTTTTAACTTCAATTTCATTAACTATTAACACCCATTGGCTTAAAGGAGAAAAATAACACATTTAACTTAATTGAAGGTCTAATATCCTAGCCAAATAACACAAGGATCAAGATCAGAATAAGACAATAATTCAGGGGCCAAAAATGTTATTTGCCCTATTTTAGCAATATTCTTTCTAAAGTACATTCTAGTATATTAATTTAAATTTAAGAGTAACTTTCATATATAACAAATATAAAAATCATATTTGTATGTTAAAATTATAGTCTGCATAATTGCAACTCATAGCAAACATAAGTATATTTCGCTATACATATACAAAAGAAAGCAGTTAAATATTCTATTTCTGTTTGGACATATATATACAAAAGATCAATTGTATACTCTGTTATTGTATAAAGCGACAAAGAGAGAAGACAAAAAAAAATTGGGCAGGGTAATATCATTTTTGTATAATCGTAAATGTATAGGACAAAATATATGCATTCGTATTTGTATATACAATTTTCTCTCACTTTATACAAACACAAATGCAATGTATACATTGTGTTTGTATAATGTGAGAGATGAGAGTGAGAGTGGCGAGTAAGATCAGGGAGAGGGGAGAGAGGGAAACGAAAATATATGTATATATACAATTTTATCTTTATACAAACACAAATGCGTTTTATACATTTGTGTTTGTATAAAAGCGAGGAAGGCGAGGGAGAGAACGAGAGTGGCGAGCAAAATTCATCATGGGAGAGACGAAATAACAACAATTTGCTATGGGTACAATTAAATCAAACCATGCTTATGTCATTTAATTTGGATTAATAGTTTGCTATTATATACAATTTCAACTTTCAGGTATAGCAAACATAAAAATCATATTTGTATTCTATAGTTATAATTTGAATAATTTCGCTCCATAACAAACATAAATATGTATATTTTGCTATACATATACAAAAGAAAGCAGTTGTATATTCTGTTTCGGTAATCTATACAAAAGATCAATTGTATAATCTGTGTTTGTATAAAGTACGAAAGAGAGAGAGACAAAAGAAAGTTGGATAGAGGAAGATCGCATTTGTATAATCAAAAGTGTTATAGGATGAAAATATATGCATTTATATTTGTTTATATAATTTTTTCTCGCTTTGTACAAACATAAACACAATGTTTACATTTGTGTTTGTATAAAGCGAGACTGGCGAGCGAGATATGGGAGAGTGGCGAGCGAGATTTGGGAGAGTGACAAGCGAGATCTGGGAGAGGAGAGAGAGAGAGAAATGAATATATATATATATATATATATATATATATATATATATATATACACACACACACACACACACACACAATTTTCTGTAGCTTTATACATACACGAATGCATTTTATACATTTGTGTTTGCATAAAAGTGAGAGAGGTGACGGAGAGAACGAGAGTGGAGAGAGAGATTCATCAGGAGAGAGGCGAAATAGCAACAGTTTGCTATGGGGTACTATTAAAATCAAACTCTGTTTATAGAATTTAATTTGAATTAATAGTTTGCTATTATATACATCTTTTTTATATTATAACAAACTATTAATTCAAGTTAAATGCTATAAACAAAGTTTGATTTAATTGTAACCTACAGTAAACTAGTAAACTACTGTTATTTTCACCTCTCTCCTTAGTGGAATCTTGCTCGTCACTCTAGTTTTGGTGACAATCTCGCTCGTCTCGCTCGCTTTTATACAAACACAAATGTATAAAATGCATTCGTGGTTGTATAAATCAAGAGAAAATTTTATATATATATATATATATATATATATATATAGTTTTGTTTTCCTCTCTCCCGTATCCCAGATCTCGCTCGTCATTCTCCCAGATTGATCTTCATTTTCACTCGCTTATCTCACTTTATAAAAACACAAATGTATACATTGTGTTTGTTTTTGTATAAAGCGATAGAAAAATGTATATACAAATACAAATGCATATATTTTCGTCCTATACACTTATGATTATACAAATACAATCTTCCCCTGTTCAATTCTCTTTTTTTCTCTTTTTCTTTCTTTATACAAACACATACTATATAATTGATTGGTGTATATGTATACCAAAGTAGATTGTTGTCACGACCCAAATCCGGGCCGCGACTGGCACCCACACTTACCCTCCTATGTGAGCGAACCAACCAATCTAAACCTTAACATTTCAATGTAATAACAATAGAAAGTAATGCGGAAGACTTAAACTCATTAATAAAAACCAATTCAATAACTATCAATATTCAACATCTATTATTCCCAAAACCTGGAAGTCATCATCACAAGAACATCTACTTCAAACTACTAATTCTAAGAGTTTCTAAGAAGCTAAAAATACATAAGAAGCTAGTCCATGCCGGAAGTTCAAGGCATCAAGACATGAAGGAGAAGATCCAGTCCAAGCTAGAAGCGTTAGCTCACCCTGAAGATCCGGTGTGACGAAGATTGGCTTGAGTTACTGTTGAGTCGAAGATGACGGCACGTTTGCTGCACTCCACAAATAACAAGAAGAAAAACATAAAAGTAGGGGTCAGTACAAAACACGGGTACTGAGTAGATATCATAGGCCAACTCAAAATAGGGAACAGTATATATCAATATTATCGTAAATCAACTATAAAACTCAACATGTAGCAACAACAAGTATTATAATCATCAATAAGTACCATCAAGTTCATCCATGAGGGCTCAAGCCTCAACACCATACTCATTTGGGAATTAAGTATATTAAGTTGAGTATATCATCATCTTTCAAGATTCATTATCTTTCCTCCTCTTGTGTCGGTACGTGACACTCCGATCCCCTACTACTATGTGTCGGTACGTGACACTCCGATCCCCTAATTCTATGTGTCGGAACGTGACACTTCGATCCCCTACATGTGTCGGTACGTGACACTCCGATCCCCTACTACTATGTGTCGGTACGTGACACTCCGATCCCCTAATTCTATGTGTCGGAACGTGACACTCCGATCCCCTACATGTGTCGGTACGTGACACTCCGATCCCCTACATGTGTCGGAACGTGACACTCCGATCCCCTACATGTGTCGGTACGTGACACTCCGATCCCCTACATGTGTCGGAACGTGACACTCCGATCCCCCACATGTGTCGGTACGTGACACTCCGATCCACTAATACTATTCTGTAAATCATCAAGCCTTTTCTATTCCAAGGCATCATCAATCCCATTACTTTAATTCATCAAGCCTTCTTCTATTTCAAGGCATCATCAATCCCATTACTTTAATTCATCAAGCCTTCTTCTATTCCAAGGCATCATCATCCCATTACTTTAATTCATCAAGCCTTCTTCTATACCAAGGCATCATCATTAATAATGTATATTAAAGTTTCTTTTCAAGATTTGGGATTCAATATTTTCATCATGCTTATCTTATCACAATCACATAATCATATTAATGCAAACATACCATTAAGCATATAGTAGGGTTTACAATACTACCAATACATATCATTCACTATTACGAGTTTACTTATGAAGCATGAAAACCATAACCTACCTCCACCGAAGAATTGAAATCAAGCAAGTTAATCCTCAAAGCTTGGTGTTTTTCCTCTTCTTCTCGATCGTTTCTCTCTCTCCCTTCTTGTTCTTTCTATTTTCTTATTCAAACCCTCTTTCTTTTACCCTAATTAGTATATAATTAAGAATAAAAGATGGCAATAATACCCCACTAATTAACTTAGGGGTACCTCTTTTAACCCCCATGAATTTGAGTTATTAATATAAACCCACGAACTTTATAATTAAGGCAAGAATAGTCAAAAACGTCCCTTAAAGCTTAACCAGAAATCCGACTCCAACTGGGATTACGCAAACTGTGACAGGCCGTCGCGCCTGCGACGGTCCGTCCAGCTGTCCGTCGCATAGTTCAGAGACTCAATTTCTCTGAAGAGTCTGTGACGGTCCGTCACACCTGTGACGGTCCGTCCTGCCATTCCGTCACAAAGTTCAGAGAGTCGATTTTCAGTACCCAATTTCAGATTTTCTAAGTGTTTTGAAACGAGACCCTGCGACGGTCCGTCGTGGGGTCCGTCGCCTCAGCCTGTTTTTCCAAAAATAAAATCTGCTGCTCAAAACGACTAAACAGGTCGTTACAATTGTACAACTACTTTCTTTTGTATATGTATAACAAATTGTACAACTACTTCTGTTGTATATGTTTCGCGAATTATACAACTTATTATTTGTATATGTAAAGCGAAATATACATATTTATGTTTGATATGAAGCACAATTATGCAACCTATAGCTATAACATACAAATATGATTTTTATGTTTGCTACATGTCAAAATTATTTTTTTTCTGCTTCTAAAATTACGTTCTATATATAATCCACTTGATTAGTGGAGTAGAAAAGAAATTTTGTGAAGAAATGTTTAAATAGTAAATAACTTTTTTTTACTATCAGGTGTAACACAATTTTTTGTTTTAAAAAAACAACAGTAATCAAGATATCTATGAAAAGTAGACCGAATGTGTTTTTTACCATCATTTTAGCTAATAAGTTTAATAAATTTGTAGAAATCTTTTAGAATTTACTTATTAATTAACTTTTAATTAAATATTTACACTTAAGGTAATGCTTAATAAATTAGTGGGAAAAATAAAATTCGAAAATACACTTTGTTATGCAACATATAAGTTACTAAAACTAATAATAATGCTAAGAGAATGAAACCTTAAAGAAAAACTATCTTAATAGTTAATTGTGATTTGATTACTGCTCAAGCTTAATTTTTTTTCTTTTGGTCTTAATAGTAGAAGATAACCCTGTGTGTGATAAACTATACATTAGTTTGATTTTGTTAATATGTATAAAGTTCACGATTAGCTGCATAATATAAGCAATAATATTATTGATGACACATTTAAATCTAGTGAAATGAATATAAGAGATTCATGTAATTGATCCTAACTAATTTTGAATATAAGTATAGTTGTTATAATGTATTTTCATAATTGTGAATTGAAAATACATTTCGTGTAAATACTGTTGACAACCAATGTTGAACCTTCACAATATAAATTATTCATCAAGCTACTTAAATTCCAAAAGATTTTATAAATAATCAAAAACCGTCTCAAAAATTTTTAGTTTTACTTAAATATTTGGTTTACCTAATTTATAGTTTATATTTTTGAGTTAATTAGTTTACAATTAAATTGATTATTTTATCTTCGTTAAGATTAAAAAGTTTATTAAGTAATTACATTAATTCATCTTCTTTTAATTTTGGCCGAATTCAACTATTGCTTGAAGTTAATCGAAATTGCATTTTATGTGATTATTTTCTTAAGTCAAATCGACCATATTCTTGAAGTAATTTTCAAAGCCCATTTTCATCCAATTTCCAGACCCAAATCTCAGTCCACTAAGTAATTCCCAGTGTAACAATGGAAAATTATGCAACAGAGCAAACTTATAATATTTAATTATTCATTATAGCTATAGTTTACAATAATTATCACTGATAACTAACATTAGACATTAATTACGTGGGCTGACTTCGAATTTGTATAATTAGTCATGTTTGTATATGTATAATTCACCAGAGTATACAAATACATATGTATAAACCTATATACATATACAAGTCACCTCTCCCACTCTCTTCCCTCTCTCACTCGCCTCTCCCAATCTCGATCGCCCTATATACAAATGTATATGTATAATATACAATTATATACATATACAATTCACATCTCTCCCCACTCTCTTTCCTCTCTCGCTCGCCTCTCTCCTTCCTTTCTCGATCTCGCTCGCCTCTCTCCTCCCTCTCCCAATATCTCTTGTCATATATACAAATACATATATATAATATACAATTATCTAACCAATATACATATATAATTCACCTTTCTCCCACTCTTTTCCCCCCTCTCTTGCCTCTCTCCTCTCTCTCTCCCAATCTCGCTCGCCTCTCTCCTCTATATAACATGTAGCTACAAATTGTAATTATCAAACTATATCTATGGAGAGTAATCAATTATTTTAAGTGACATTATGCGAAAGTTTTCCTTTTTTTAATGTCTATTATATTCATTCATTATCAACTTTTTTTAATTCTTTAAAAAATCATCATATTTACAATTTTTTAAGGGAATAGGGTTAAAAATACCCCCAATTTTGTTTTACTGTTTGACTTTGCCCTTTCTGTTAAAATGAAGTTAGATTTACCCCTACCTTTACTAATTTCACCATATGTACCCCTCATTTGACCGAAAGCCCCAAATTGACTCAAATTACCAATTTTACTAAAATTATTCAATTTTAACCCGACCTGACCAACCTAAATATAACTTATTTTTGTTTATCTTCGTAACGGTTCATCTTCATCTTTAATTTTTTTTAAAGATGTAGTCGCTGATAGAAATGCAGACATAGATGGAGTTCATACTTTACAAACTCTTATTCTCTTTTGATTTTGAGATTAGCGAACATATTATTACTGAAATTTTTACATATTTGAAAAAAAAATGTAGCAAATTAAAGCAAAAAGCTGCCCGGAAATATTCTAACCCGACTGAACAGTGCCAAAAAAACAATAATATCAAACCAAAAAATAAAATAATCCATAACAAAATTTAATAGCATGCAATCAATAACAAACTTGAACAAGGAATATAAAAAATGAAAAATTATTAGAGCTTGAACTCTCTAACCAAATCTGAAACAAAGTGAAAAGAACGAAAAATGTAAAAGAAAAATAAATCATAATTAAAATGTAAGAATGTAAAGCAAACAGAGGGTCACCGAAAAATGGGATGAAGCTCGATCGTGAAGCTGTGTTGGTGTTGTTAATTGGTTCGAGAAATAGGTTTGTTGATTTTGGCATTGGTAGAGAGGTTGTGGTTGCTGGTGATTTGCAGAACCTCTCTTGAATTGATGGCCGTTCTTCACAGGAGTTGGAGCCAAAACACATACACAATAAAACATAAGAGGGGAAAAGGGAGGTGAATGGCGGTGGTCGCTCTTCGCTGGAGTTCGTGGATTTTGCTAATTGTTTGATGGGTATTTTCAAATCGATTGTTTACAGGTTGTTTTTGAAAAGGAACCAAGTTTAAAGATTTAGATGATTAACAAGATAGAACAAAAATGAATTATATTATTGGGTCGGGTGTGGTCGAATTAAAATTGAGTAATTTAATTAAAAATTGATTAATTTGATCAAATGAGGGGTATATATAGTAAAATTAGTATCGGTAAGGGTAAATTTAATTTCATTTTAACGGCAAGGGCAAAATCAAACAATAAACAAAATTGAGGGGATTTTTTTTGACCTTTTTCCCCTTTTTAACAATTTTTTATAAGAACATAAACATTATTTATTGGACGTAAAATATAAAAAATATTAATTTCGATATTTAATCTAATGATGTCCTATAATAAAGTAAGTTTGCATAATGAGAAAATTAATTTTATTAATAATAATTACGATTCCAATATTTATTTATACAAGGTGAAAATAACAGAGGATACTTACTATAAAAATATATTTCAATGAAGGAAATATAGGACAATTTATTTAATTAAGATCGGTTTTTAAAGATAATATTTATTCAAATTGAAAATTATTCTAAACTATAATTTATATAATACTCCATCATTTCTAATTAATACTTGTTTATATATATATATATATATATATATATATATATATATATATATATATATATATATATATATATATATATATATATATATATATATATATAACTATAATTTATGTAATACTCTTTACTCTTTGTTGTTCATGGCTGAGAATATATTGTAAACTATAATTTATATAATACTCTTTGTACTTCATGGCTGAGAATATATTGTAAAACTAATATGCATATAATTTCAGCTCCTTGTTAGGAATCTCCTTGGTACACACCTTGCCTCATGGAGTTGTATGTATATTACGAGCTCAGTTAGAAAATTTGTATATTAAATATAACTTTCAATACAATTATCAAGCATTATAATAAAAATTTAAGGAATGAGGTTTATGTCCAGTTTGTTCCTGTTTTAGCTTTCAATTGAGTTTTCAAAATCATCCAAAACTTTAACCAATATTTTATCTATTTTGTTCTGCTACATTTTAGTTCTTTGCGTTTTGTCCAAGTCTATACTTTTGCAGAACAAAAAAGGGGGACAAAACTTACAAATATGTTCTTGATAGAAAAAAAGTATCGATGAATAATATTTTACCTTAGATTATAATGGCGTTAAAGGACAGGCCATTGTATGCAGTATGAACCGTTGGGTTTTATTTGCCCTAAATTTCTTACCATAAATAGGTTTTCCTTTTAGGAAAAGATTTTATATTGACTAATCCTTTTTCTAGTAGGAAAAAGTTTAGGATTCTATAAATAGAGACATGTTCCTTCTAACTTAATCAGCATTCACAATGTAGTCTTAAAGGCTTTGAGAGTTTTGGTTAGAGAGAAAATTTATGGGTCACAAGCTTGATACGTTATCACTTGTGTGAACCTCCTAAGAATTCCGAGTGAATTGGTTTAGGTTGTTTCTCTCTGTATTTTGTACTCTCATATTTATAGTGAATAGCTCATCTCCTTTGTGGATGTAGGTCAATTGACCGAACTACGTTAAATCTTTGTGTCTTTTGGTATATTTCTCGTTGTCTTCTTACTCGTAGTCTTTTGAAGTTTGCTTTGCTAGCTTCCGCATTTACACCTACTTATTTTCGGTCCTAACAAGTGGTATCTGAGCCAGATTCAATGACGGAGTTAGGTTTAGTGGTTCGATAATTGATGATTGAACCAGGTTAGAAAGAGGTGTTCATCTTGAAGGGTGTAGTTCTAGTCGCAACCTTTTTTGACAGTAATGAAGAATTTTGTTGGAGAATTTTTTTCAGAGAGGTTTTCTGTGTTGAGACATAAATTTTGCAAAGGAGATTATGGAGAAGAGAAGCAAGTTGTTGAAGATTAAGTCAAGAAGGTGGACAAATTTATTTTGTTAGAAATTCAGGTCAAGGGGGAGAATTGTTGGGTTTTATTTGCCCTAAATTTCTTACCATAAATAGGTTTTCCTTTTAGGAAAAGATTTTATATTGACTAATCCTTTTTCTAGTAGGAAAAAGTTTAGGACTCTATAAATAGAGACATGTTCCCTCTAACTTAATCAGCATTCACAATGTAGTCTTAAAGGCTTTGAGAGTTTTGGTTAGAGAGAGAATTTATGGGTCACAAGCTTGATACGTTATCACTTGTGTGAACCTCCTAAGAATTCCGAGTGAATTGATTTAGGTTGTTTCTCTCTGTATTTTGTACTCTCATATTTATAGTGAATAGCTCATCTCCTTTGTGGATGTAGGTCAATTGACCAAACTACGTTAAATCTTTGTGTCTTTTGGTATATTTCTCGTTGTCTTCTTACTCGTAGTCTTTTGAGGTTTGCTTTGTTAGCTTCCACGTTTACACCTACTTATTTTCGGTCCTAACATGAACTTAATGATATTTCTTGTTGTATTTTATTTATTTAGAAGAACCAACTTCAAAGTTTTAATTCATACTTTGGACACTATCAGGTAAACCAACAAAATTTCCAAAAAAAGCGTATACTAGAACTTATTCTTGATATTCTGCAAAGGACACAGTCCTCATATTTGATTGAGTGTGATATTTATCACATTACGTGTACACTAAGAAATAAATTTAACATCTTACTACTTTGTTCGTGTGTTTTTTGATGTTAGGAGGGACGAACACCTATTAAATCTTTGAGAACCTGTTGATCGCGCTGAGTTTCTATTGGTCTTATGATTTGCTTTGATTTTTGAAGGCCAGATATTCTTAATAAATTACATCTTGTATTTCTTTTACAGTGTAAGATTACTATGAAATCATTAAAAAAACTATGTATTTTTGTACAATGAGGCTAAGCTTCACGAGTGAATGTATGAAAACCTCCAAAAGATAGAGATCTGCGTTTATTTTCTTATCTAGAAAATTTGTTTCTTTTCCCTTCAAGTCAAAGTGGGCTTGGATGAAATTCGAGGAAGCAATATCAAGTTGTGCCAGCCCTTTCGCTTTCTATTATAGTTAGACTTGATAGATGTTACTATCTTACTACTTGTTGTACATATGTTTTTTGTGCGACTAAACAACTTAGATAGTATATTGTTGAATGCCTTGAATCGGACCCGCTACAAACAGAAAGGACGGGGGTCTCGCTGCCCGGTCAGCGAGTCGGGGGGTCCAGGGGGGCGACGCGCCCCCTGGCCTGGGGGTCCGGGGGGGCGGAGACGCCCCCGGGCCGACGGTATACAATGTTGTTGTATTGGGCCCTTAATTTTCTGTTGATTCTGTATGTTGGGCCCAAGCCTGTTAGGGCGTAGCTTAGCACTATATATAGACGCTATGGGAAACCCTATTCCGTAATTCTGTTTTTGCCTCTCCATAATAAAACTGCTCCCTCTCTTCCCGTGGACGTAGCCAATTTGTTGGTGAACCACGTAAATCTGTTGTCTTATTTTTCGCGTTTATATTTTCTCGTATTATCTCAAATTCCGCACAACAAATTGGTATCAGAGCCTCTCGGTTAATCGGTGTTCTTGGAGAATTCGAGATGTCTGCTTTGAACGTGAAAATCGACAAATTCACAGGGAGGAACAGTTTCAGTTTATGGCAGATCAAGATGCGGGCCTTGTTGAAACAGCAAGGCTTCTGGGCGCCGTTGTCGAAAGACAAGAACGCCGTCGTTACTCCTGAGATGGCGATTCTGGAGGAAAAGGCGCACTCGACGATCATGCTGTGTCTCGCGGATGACGTCATCACGGAGGTCTCGGATGAAGAGACTGCTGCTGGTCTGTGGTTGAAGCTGGAGAGTTTGTACATGACAAAATCTCTAACCAACAAGCTGCTTCTGAAACAACGTCTATTCGGTTTACGAATGGCTGAAGGTACACAACTCAGGGAACACTTAGAGCAATTGAATACTTTGTTATTAGAATTGCGTAATATCGATGTGAAGATCGAGGATGAAGATGCTGCCCTGATTCTGTTAGTATCTCTCCCAATGTCGTTTGAGAATTTTGTTCAATCGTTCATTGTTGGGAAAGATACTGTGTCACTGGAAGAAGTCAGATCAGCCCTTCATAGCAGGGAATTACGGCATAAGGCTAACGGCACAAGTACGGACATACAGCCTTCCGGTCTGTTCACCAGTAGCAGAAAGGGAAGGAAAAACGGCGGAAAGAAAAATAAGCCGATGTCGAAGGGTGCAAAGCCGGATGATGTTTGTAATTACTGCAAGGAGAAGGGACATTGGAAATTTGATTGTCCGAAGAAGAAGAAGCAATCGGAAAAACAATCAGTGTCTGCTGCTGTTGCTGAAGAAGACACCAATTCTGAAGAAGATATTGCCCTAGTTGCGGATGAGCACACTCATCATTCAGATGTGTGGGTTCTTGATTCTGGGGCATCCTATCACATCTGTCCTAGGAGAGAGTGGTTCACGACTTATGAGCAGGTAGACGGAGGCAGCATCTCGATGGCCAACAGTTCTGTCTGCAAGGTGGTTGGGACAGGCTCGATCAAGATAAGGACACATGACGGTAGCTTCTGCACATTGAACGAGGTCAGGCACGTTCCATTGATGACGAAAAATCTGATATCTCTCAGTCTTTTGGACAGCAAGGGATTCAGCTGGTCGGGAAAAGATGGAGTCTTGCGGGTCTGGAAGGGTTCAAATTTGATTCTGAAAGGTGTCATGCGTGGTACTTTGTATTTTCTACAAGGTTCCACGGTTACAGGTTCAGCCCATGTTGCATCGTCAGAATTTCACCAGAAGGATATGACTAAGTTATGGCACATAAGACTTGGTCATATGGGTGAAAGAGGGATGCAAATTCTGTCAAAGGAGGATTTACTTGCTGGTCATAAGGTTAAGAGCCTAGAGTTTTGTGAACATTGTGTTTTTGGAAAACTACATCGCAACAAGTTTCCAAAGGCCATTCATAGAACAAAAGGCACACTTGATTATATCCATTCTGATTGCTGGGGTCCATGCCGTGTTGAGTCTTTGGGAGGCTGCAGATTTTTTGTGTCCATTATTGATGACTACTCAAGGATGACTTGGGTGTACATGATGAAGCATAAAAGTGAAGCCTTCCAGAAGTTCAAGGAGTGGAAAATTTTGATGGAAAATCAAACAGGGAAGAAGATCAAGAGGTTGCGAACTGATAATGGGCTGGAATTCTGTTGGTCTGAATTTGATCAATTCTGTAAGGATGAAGGGATTGCTCGACATCGCACAGTCAGAAATACACCACAGCAGAACGGTGTAGCTGAGCGGATGAATCAAACACTTCTGGAGAGAGCAAGGTGCATGCTCTCTAATGCTGGGCTAGATAGAAGATTCTGGGCAGAAGCGGTTAGTACAGCTTGCTACTTGATTAACCGCGGACCACATACAGGTATACAGTGCAAGACACCTATGGAGATGTGGTCTGGAAAAGCTGCTGATTATTCAAATCTGAAAGCTTTTGGTTGTACGGCTTACTATCACGTCAGTGAAGGTAAGTTAGAACCAAGAGCTAAAAAGGGAGTATTTGTGGGCTACGGAGATGGAGTGAAAGGTTTCAGAATCTGGTCTCCAGCAGAAAAGAGGGTTATTATGAGCAGGAACGTTGTCTTTGATGAAAGTCCTCTGCTTAGAACCATTGTGAAGCCTACAACTACGTCAGAAACTGGGAGTCTTGACAAACAGGTGGAGTTTCAAGTCATTCAGAACGAGAGCGATTTAAAGGAACCTGAAGAGGAGGATCAAGAGCCACAGACTGAAACTGATATTCCAGAATCTATGCCATCAGATATCCATCAGAGTATAGCTCAAGATCGGCCAAGGAGGGTTGGAGTTCGGCCACCTACGAGGTATGGTTTTGAGGACATGGTGGGTTATGCACTGCAGGTTGCTGAAGAGGTAGATACATCTGAGCCGTCTACTTACAAAGAAGCCATTTTAAGTTCTGATTCTGAAAAATGGTTTGCCGCTATGGGAGATGAGATGGAGTCCCTACACAAGAATCAGACATGGGATCTGGTCATACAGCCTTCGGGGAGAAAGATTATTACTTGCAAATGGGTTTTCAAGAAGAAGGAAGGGATATCACCAGCAGAAGGAGTCAAGTATAAAGCCAGGGTTGTTGCCAGAGGTTTCAACCAAAGAGAGGGAGTGGACTATAATGAGATCTTCTCACCAGTGGTCAGACATACTTCCATCCGAGTGTTACTAGCGATAGTTGCACATCAGAATCTGGAGCTTGAACAACTTGATGTGAAGACAGCGTTTCTACATGGAGAGTTGGAGGAAGAGATATACATGACTCAGCCGGATGGTTTCCAAGTTCCAGGGAAGGAAAATCACGTCTGCAAGTTGAAGAAGTCCTTATATGGACTTAAGCAGTCTCCAAGGCAGTGGTATAAAAGGTTTGACAGCTATATGGTGAAGTTGGGCTATACTCGGAGCTCATATGATTGTTGTGTCTACTACAATAGGCTCAATGATGATTCATTCATCTATCTGGTGCTTTATGTAGATGATATGTTGATAGCTGCAAAGAAGAAGTATGACATTCAGAAGCTGAAGGGTTTACTTAGTGCTGAGTTTGAGATGAAGGATCTGGGAGCCGCTCGGAAGATTTTAGGGATGGAGATCATTAGAGACAGAGAGAGAAGGAAACTTTTCTTGTCACAGAGAAGCTACATTCAGAAGGTCTTGGCGAGGTTTGGCATGTCTTCATCTAAGCCCATTGATACCCCCAGTGCTGCCAATATCCATCTCACTGCCATGTTCGCTCCACAGTCAGAAGAAGAGAAGGAGTATATGTCACGAGTCCCTTATGCCAGTGCCGTAGGAAGTTTGATGTATGCTATGGTCTGTACAAGGCCAGATTTAGCACATGCAGTCAGTGTAGTGAGCAGATTCATGGGACAACCAGGGAGAGAACATTGGCAGGCTGTGAAGAGAATTTTCCGGTACCTTAGAGGTACATCTGACGTTGGTCTCATTTATGGAGGTGATACTCAGTGCTTGGTTACTGGCTATTCTGATTCAGACTATGCTGGAGATGTTGACACAAGAAGATCGATGACTGGCTATGTGTTTACCCTTGGAGGATCTGTCGTCAGTTGGAAGGCAACTTTGCAACCTACAGTGACTTTGTCTACTACGGAAGCGGAGTACATGGCCTTGACAGAGGCTGCAAAAGAAGGGATTTGGTTGAAAGGGCTGGTTAGTGATCTTGGTCTGCATCATGATCAGGCTACGGTGTATTGTGACAGTTTGAGCGCAATTTGTCTAGCCAAGGATCAAGTCCATCATGAGAGAACCAAGCATATTGACGTAAGGTATCATTTTCTAAGAAGTGAGAAGAGAATCAAGGTGAAGAAAGTAGGAACTGCTGATAATCCTGCTGATATGTTCACAAAGCCGGTTCCACAGAGCAAGTTTCAACACTGTTTGGACTTGCTCAACATCAGAAGCTGTTAATTGCCCTGCGGGGCAACTCTGAGGAAGAGGGGGAGGCTTGGCACTATCATAGTGCGTCTGAAGAATCTGTTCGGAGAATTCAAGTCAAGGTGGAGATTTGTTGAATGCCTTGAATCGGACCCGCTACAAACAGAAAGGACGGGGGTCTCGCTGCCCGGTCAGCGAGTCGGGGGGTCCAGGGGGGCGACGCGCCCCCTGGCCTGGGGGTCCGGGGGGGCGGAGACGCCCCCGGGCCGACGGTATACAATGTTGTTGTATTGGGCCCTTAATTTTCTGTTGATTCTGTATGTTGGGCCCAAGCCTGTTAGGGCGTAGCTTAGCACTATATATAGACGCTATGGGAAACCCTATTCCGTAATTCTGTTTTTGCCTCTCCATAATAAAACTGCTCCCTCTCTTCCCCCGGGCCGACGGTATACAATGTTGTTGTATTGGGCCCTTAATTTTCTGTTGATTCTGTATGTTGGGCCCAAGCCTGTTAGGGCGTAGCTTAGCACTATATATAGACGCTATGGGAAACCCTATTCCGTAATTCTGTTTTTGCCTCTCCATAATAAAACTGCTCCCTCTCTTCCCGTGGACGTAGCCAATTTGTTGGTGAACCACGTAAATCTGTTGTCTTATTTTTCGCGTTTATATTTTCTCGTATTATCTCAAATTCCGCACAACATATATACTCTAGTTTTATCATTGATATTTTCTCCATAAATTTGCAGCTACATGCTCATCTATAGATGTAAGATTATGCATTTCTTAGAGCTTTGCTTTAGAATTGTTTGCAACGTTTAAATTGGTAAGTTGAAATTTAGATCTAAACTATATTTAAATTTATTTCTCTACTGAAATTTTTAATAATTATGAACAATATTTATTATGTCTGTTACAGGGTTTAATGATTTGATGAATGTACAAGTCTCCGATCAAAAGAGAAGATGAAATTATCATTCTACTGAGACAGTTGGACAACTTTTCAAATTTCGTATGGTGAATGTAATGACTAAATACTGGATTGTAGAACGCTACATTGCTACAGATGGTATGTTAATCTTATTTTTGTTACTGCTAATATATATATATATAAAGGCATTCCATAATTGATCTTCTGTCATTATACAATTGAAGTTGAAGTTGTACATTATAAACATATATTTCTACAATATTAAACTTGTACTTACCTGATGCCTTGTCCTAATAGGTCTTTTAGGATCAGAAAATGTGGACGCTACAAGTCTGTAAATACCATAAAAAATGGTAACAATAACTCGTCCCTATTGTCTTTTAGCGGAGAGACGTATAGGGACGGAAAACGACCATATTTTTTTGGTCGCCATTGACTTTTAGGGACTAGAATCAGCCTTTTATGGACTATATTTCTCTTTGTTAATAATTATTTTTCTTTTAAAGGGGAGACATTCTTAGCAGGATATTTGGCCATCTGAAGAGAGAAAAAAAATAATGATAGAGAAAGCAAATGAAAGTGAGAAATGGGGATTTGGTGTAATAAAAGATTTAGAGAAGGATTATGCATATAGTGTGGAAGGTGAAGAAAATCTTAAAATTTTCACTTCCCACCAATACTGTTAGTTCAAAAAGGATTTTTATGGAATGATCATGTTTAGTTTTATGTATATATGTTAACCACATCTTTAATTTGTTTTTATGATGAGATTTGTTTAATTTAACTTCTTACTTCCCAACTAAAACTTTATATGTTTTCTTTTGAAAATGTTGAAGCGCGTGACAATGTCATTTATATTATGTTTGACTGATTAAATAGCACATATTTTTAATTAATTACTTAATCATGTTTTCAACTTGGACATTTCTCTCATGTGGCCTGATTCGTTTTGGAGATAGAAAGATTTCAACATAGTTATAAATCGCACTATCTTATTTTAATGCTTAAGATATTAGGGGATCTCTGTTTTTATGTATTTAATTAATTATATCTACAACATAATTTATCGATCTTTTCATCTCGGCCTAATTTCCTATTATGGGTCCAACACTTGAAAATAATTGGTGGGAGCGAGACTCGAAATTAGGATTAGAACTGCCTATGATGATCAATATTGAAGTATGTAACCATCTCATTTAAAAAATTTAAGTCATAGAGAAACTCATTACTTACGATTCCTTACATTCTGACCAAATTTTTTATCATGGCCGGTCCAAACATATGAATTTTTTTTTAATGAAGAGCGACAGTTCGACTCGAGCCCTAGACTAGTACTATATATATATATATATATTTTCAATACACCCTCAACTCTCGACCTAGATTCTTTCTTATGAGTCAAACACTTAGAAATCATTGATGGAGGCAAGACTTTTTGATTTGGCCAAATGGCCATCTTATTTATTTATGTTAAAATAAGAGAGAGAGAGAGAGAGAGAGAGAGAGAGGGAGAGAGGGAGAGAGAGAGAGAGAGAGAGAGTAGAACTGCCTATGATGATCAATATTGAAGTATGTAACCATCTCATTTAAAAAATTTAAGTCATAGAGAAACTCATTACTTACGATTCCTTACATTCTGACCAAATTTTTTATCATGGCCGGTCCAAACATATGAATTTTTTTTAATGAAGAGCGACAGTTCGACTCGAGCCCTAGACTAGTACTATATATATATATATATATATATATATATATATATTTTCAATACACCCTCAACTCTCGACCTAGATTCTTTCTTATGAGTCAAACACTTAGAAATCATTGATGGAGGCAAGACTTTTTGATTTGGCCAAATGGCCATCTTATTTATTTATGTTAAAATAAGAGAGAGAGAGAGAGAGAGAGAGAGAGAGAGGGAGAGAGGGAGAGAGAGAGAGAGAGAGAGAGTAGAACTGCCTATGATGATCAATATTGAAGTATGTAACCATCTCATTTAAAAAATTTAAGTCATAGAGAAACTCATTACTTACGATTCCTTACATTCTGACCAAATTTTTTATCATGGCCGGTCCAAACATATGAATTTTTTTTAATGAAGAGCGACAGTTCGACTCGAGCCCTAGACTAGTACTATATATATATATATATATATATATATATTTTCAATACACCCTCAACTCTCGACCTAGATTCTTTCTTATGAGTCAAACACTTAGAAATCATTGATGGAGGCAAGACTTTTTGATTTGGCCAAATGGCCATCTTATTTATTTATGTTAAAATAAGAGAGAGAGAGAGAGAGAGAGAGAGATCAAAAAATTTATAGTAACAACAATTAAACGATATATAATTTTTTTTATTTTGTTAGTTCATTTATTAAAAAGAGAAATATTAAAAAAATTACCTTAAACTTTGACAATGATGATTTTTCTAGATTCTTGACTTGATATTGGAGACTTGGAGTTCATTCTGTGGAAAATGAGATCATCAAAACATCGAGAAACACTAAGATCTTATCAGATTCCTTTCACTAGTGAGAAAATAGGTAGAAATATCATATCATAAATCATAATATAAATATTTGTTAGACTCAACCAAAAACATTGCTTATGAGAATTATTGCGTTTTTTTTACAACTTTTATAATGTCAACTATCTTCCATGTTAAAGGCCTTTTAGTTGTCCTTCTCATCAAGAGCATATTTTATGGTCATCATTATTTTTACCACATCTTATTTTGCTGCCGATATTCATGTTTCTTAAATTTAACTTATAATTATGAGATTCGTCAATTCATTCGCAACAAGAATGAAATGAGTGAATGATAGCACCTATTTGGTTAAAATTAATATATGGGTAATTCAAATTAACCAATTTGAAATACTAGGTCGATTTAGGTCTCATTTGATTTAGCTTTTAAATATAGTCTTTCTAAGGAAAAAATTACATAAATTGGTCATAAAAGTCAAAATAACTATATGCTCATACCCCAATCCAAAGTATTCATGAAATAACCATTCTCTCTAAAAAAAAATTAAGGTCGATACCCCCCACCCCTACAACTTCATTAAGGCTGATAATTTTTTCTTAAAATCAGTGTCATGCAATGTATTGTTATCATTAAGGCTAATAATATCGTCTTAAAATATACTTAATCAGCATATTTATATATTGTATTGATATCATTAAGGTTTCTTGTTCAGAAATTATTTATTAGTCAATGCTCTCTCTCTCTCTATATATATCTATATATAAACAATTAAAAGTGGCCAGTCATCCATAAAAGAGGAAACTAAAATATTATATACTATAAAATATATATAATATTTTAGTTTCCTCTTTTATGGATGATTGGCCACTTTTAATTGTTTATAGAAGTATATTGTTTCTTCATTAAAAGTTTCCTTAAAATATTATTCAGGTTCCATCCTATAGTATACTTCAAAAATATCAATGACAATTTCATGTGCGCTATTATATTGAACATTATTTTCATATAGGGACCTATTACTCAGTTACCCACGATCAAGTTATAAAATATATCATTCACCTCGACAATCTCTCCATGATATGTACACCAAATATTCAAGCTTAATGACTAACTTTCACTTAATGACCTAGATATTCGTTATAAATTTTAACTTCCCTTCTTAGTTAATGACTAACTTTCACTTTCTAACTTTTTATCGAAGTTCGGAGTTAAAAGGATAAAAAAGTTATCAAAAATTTCAAATCATCATGTTTTTTTTAAACCAAAAGGGCTACTGTCAAAGCAATTTTCCTCTGACACATAAGAATGTCGTTTCCTCCGTTAAAATTAAAAATTACTGCCCAAGCAGCGATTTCTTAAAAAGTTACATTCTCCTTTCCCCCTAATATCGCTACTATGGCAGATTTTCATAGATTTTAAAAAAAAAAAAATTCTCTGGGAATAGCTGCCCTCGCAACGTTTTTTTTTATTTTGATTATTTATTTTTTTGCATTCGCTGCCTTGGAAGCCTGAAAATTATTCTTTTATTTGGAGGGGGAATTTTGCTGCCTAGTCAAAGATTTTTAATTTTTTTAATAGAATGTGACTCCTTAATTACTTTATAATCTTTAAGCACATTATCCTAAACGTTAGGCGCATGTTAGTTTAATTTGGGTCCCATTAATGGAGATTCCAATTGTCTTGTAGAATCCAAGCCACCCAATTTCATATGATAAACAGTTCGTGCAGTTGGTGAGTATCAAGAGCATTATTACTCACAATTTCTATTAGATTTTTCATGTTTCGTACAAGAATTTAATGGCATATGGAAATAATTCACTGCTAATATGAGGGCATTATTACTCACAATGCCTCATACTTCTTTCACTACTTCACTAGTTATTTATTCGATCCCTCATCCTCTTAGAAAAATAAATTCGAGTTCATGTTTAATTTTATATACACAATAACAGTCAAATGTAATAGTGACTTGAGTATACAAGTTATATTATTCATTTTCAATCCTCTTCCCTGTCTACTCGAATCTTTTGGTTCTATATCAACTGCTTTCCTATGCATACGATGCATTGCTGAATCACTCATGGCTACTCCAATGAAAAGTTAATTTCACTTTTTTGGGATCTCATGCAATGAAGAAGCAGTGAACCATTCTTTCATTAGTCCATTGATCACTTAATACACGTGGTATGAAACACGTGCTACGATGTTCTTATCTTATATTGGTGTGTGTCTCATTCTTTTAATCATCCAAACGTCGTACAAATCTTGGTTTGCACATCTGTAGATGTCTAACTAGATATTTTCTTTTCAATGATCCTCAAATTCATCTTCTTAGAGAGACTCTAATCTTGATGACAAAACAAGTCATAACATGGTGGTCAAACACTTCTCTCTATGTTCCTCGATGTAAGAGGCGATTGCTAGTGTGAGAGAGAGTCAATCTTCTGACTTGCTCAGCGTACTTTATTTCTAAAATCAATATCACATGCATTATAAATTCAAAATAGTCATATATTGATGAAATTATTATAATATCGAGTTAGATTACAGTACATAAATATTATCATATTATACGTAAAACTATAGCTTTAACATATTTCTCATATAAGTCTCTTGATATTGCCTTTGTAAAGGATCAACTATCATTTCACCAGAAGAAATGTATTACAAATTTATTTTTCCAGTTGCAACTATGTCTCTCAAAAAGTTGTACTTGATGTTAAGGTATTTTGTCGGTTGCTATGTCTTTGTGCGTGAGGGCTCCTTTGGTGTTTGCTGGATCGTTCTTGCCAGTAGCATGGCAAAAGACGGGATTTGCCGATTTCAAGAAAATGAGGCAAGAGGCTTCCCGAAAAATCTCTTCTCGTCGGTGGTTGCCTTGATGATTCTCGTCGGTTCACGAGGAGAGGGAGAAGAAAGGGGCTCGACTTTTGGCGGTGGAGCTCTCACCGGCTCTCATTGATAGAGGAGAGCAGCGGCGTCAAGAAAAAAGCCAAGGGGTGCGGTTGCTATCTCAAAGAGAGAGGAGAAATGAGGTGAAACAAGTTAGGGTTGGTCTTTTGGGATTTAAATAAAAAGATGAAGTGTTGCTCGATCTTTGACATTGAATGGAATTTGATGGACGGTCATGATTAAAGGTTGGGGATGATCGGATAGAGGAACGAGTGAGATTGAAAGATGGAAACTTTTTATGGGGATCAAATATGGCTATAATTGAAATGACTTGTATGGAATTTGGCTAGATTTGAAATGAAATCTAACTTGAGGAGGCTAGAATTGAAATCAAATTGGATAAAAAGGATTAGAATTTAAATGATTTAAGGGAAGATCAATTGAACTGCTATTGAATTAATAATGTACTACAAAAATAATATTTTTTTTATATAAACATACTTTTTAAGCCTTAAACCGATAACTAAAATAATGTTTTCAAAGTTTTGACAGCTGATAAGTATAATTATTATTTTGATAAGTAAAATAATTACATAAAATTACTTTCAATTTTGAACCCGTAAAATGAAGAAAAGATTTTGCAATAAATATTCAATCAAATAGCAATTCAGGAATGTCTCTAAGTCGGTCAAAATTGGGTGTCAACAGCTGCTCTTTGGTTGCTTGGTAATGAATGATGAATTGTCGGGTAAGCAATGTTGACCGAGTAACCGATTTTATCGGACCAACAAAAGGTGTCAGTGGGACCAATTGAAATTATATAGAGTTTAAAAATATATGTCGTAGACTTTAATATTAATTCGCCTACATAACTTCGTTATAACGAGAATCAACATGTAGTTTGTATTCTAGATTTAGGAATAAATGAAGCTCTTAAAACTGAAATAACGGTACAAGATTCGAATGTAAACGATAACGGCTTGAATGGATAAGATTAGAACAACGAGGTGGAATGAATAACTCAAAGGATTGTAAGAGAAGAGATCGTACGAGTAGAAAAGAGTTGAGAAGACCTTTATTGCGATCTATATTAGTCAGTAGTCATATCTGAAAGGGCCATTGACCTTGTCTATAATATACCAGCCTATGCTAACATGTAGCTTGTAATGTCACTAAACAAAGTGATTTGGGAATATATATCAAGTAAACAGAAATTGTAAACATGATAGAATTTCGATATTTGCCTTAAAACTATGAAGATGATGTCTTCAATTATGACACATTCGAATCATGATAAACAAAATTAAATCTTTAGGCCATGAAATGATGTCGGCAAGATATGAAATATAATGTCTTTGGACGACGAAGCCTTCAAAATATAAATAGTGAGTAAAGAGAGTGTATCTGTTCTGATGTACTTCAGACATTTAGTGATACTTGTGACTTGATTCGATAGAAACTCCTTGTAGATGTATTCCTTTTTGAGCTCCATGTGACTTGAATCAACAGTAGATCCAATAGTTCTCGGGCTCAATATAATTTTCGAGCTCAATGTAGATGCAACTCTTGGGTGCGTGAAGTTCTGGGCACAATGCAATCTCCAGGCACATATAATATCTCGATCTCACTTATTCTTGGGGCAAATGCAATATCTTTTCTCATGTAAATCTCGGGCTTAATGCATTCTTCGGGGATATGAATTTCTCGGGCACGTGAAATTCTCAACAACATGCAGTTCTCTGGCACATTCAATCATGAGCATAATGCAATCTTAGGCAGACACAATATAATTTTCTAGGTTGATGCAAATCTCAAGCGTATGTAATTCTCGGGAACATGCGATCTCGAGCACAATGCAAACTTAGGCGCAATGCAATATCCGGGCACAATGCGATTCTTTATCACACGCAGTTCTTGGGCGCAATGCAATCTTCGGGCACATGCAATTCTGGGGCATATTCAATCTCGGACTCATGAATTTTTTGGGCGCGATATGATAGTTGAGAGCATTAAGTAGTTTAGACCTCCGCCTTGTTTTTGAAGGATCGATTGCCATTATTATCAATTGTAATATAGAGTATCTTGATCCTAATCTTATTGGAGGGGCTATATGCTTTTTTTGGTGATTATTTAGCTCAAAATAATGTAACTTGACCTTTCGTCTTATATGAAGGATAGTGTGCCACTTGTGGTGATTATCGGGTTGTGTATAAGGTAGCTTGATTCTTCAAGCGATGTTGAAATCAATTCTTGTATATTTACTTGTATTTTTTTCATTCAAATAAAAATTGTGAGTTTATAAATAGGGGAGGTTGATCTACTTTGATCGATGTGCTCTATTTGACTTGACATCCAGAACTTCTCCAGGAATTTGTTTTGACGAAAAGTGTAAATAGAAAAAATAAAGTTTGAAAAAGTTTTTGAAAGCATAAAATTATTTAGGTTGTATAAAATTTTGTTGAACCTTTGAGCATGGCACAATTTGAGACTTTACAAGGAAAGGTCCTTCCGATTCTGATACGCATTATAAAATTTTGGAAAATCATTCAAAAGATTTCTGTCATTTATAAAACTTCTATTATTCTGATATGTTTTTATAGATTTTAGCTTGATTGTTATGAATTTTTGAGAGGCATAGTCTTGATTTTTATGGAAATACTCTTTGATAGAATTTTTGGGACTCTAAAAATTTTTGCCCACTTTCATGATCAAGGGATAATGATAATTTTGTTAGGATTAGATTAAAATCCATAGGATCACATACTTATCTCCTCTGAAATGGAAATTAGGTCTGACGTAGTTCCAAATTACAAAAGAAAGAGCATGCAACAAACTTAGATGTAGTATCTCTTCGCAACATCTAAATTGATAGATTTGGGCCAATTTTCCCCGTCCATTTATGCCAATATGAGTGCTCCTCCTGTTAACACCCGAGAGACTACATTTTAACATTGTCAATTTGGTGAAAATTTACCATTTTCTTCATCTTGATTTGGGAATATCCATTTCAAAATCAATTCGGGTGAGAATTGTCAAGGTATGACCTTCTTGTTGAAACTATTACCATTCTATTTTGATAGAGTTGACCATGATAGACGACGTTAATTCTTGTTCCGTCAATTAATGCCAAATTCTCTGACCGCATTTGCCTCATTTAGCATCACTTAGATCTACCTCTTGAAAAATTCTAAGATATGGTATCTGTACTTCAGCAGGTATGACAACTTTGTCACCATATACCAGAAAATAAGGTTTAGCCACGGTAAAAGTTCTGATGGTAGTACAATACCTCAACAAAGCGAAGGGTAGCTTTTCATGCAAATGTTTGTAATTATTGATCATCATGCGCAATATCATCTTGATGTTTATATTTTTTTAGCCTCAACCACTCCACTCATTTGTGGTCAATACGTTGTCAAGTTTCGATGATTGATCTTAAACTTCTCATACAATGCTCTCATCAAATAAATATTTAGGTTGGTTTCGTTGTGAGTAATGATTGAATCAAAAATTCTAAACCTATAAATAATGTGATTTTTGACAAAATCATCTACAACTTCCTTTATCGCAGACGTGAGAGGTGGCTTCAACCCACTTTGTGAAGTAGTTAATTGCAACAAGTATGAATCTATGTTCATTGGATGTTACTTGTTCGACTAGACCAATGATGTCCATGCCCCAAGATGCAAATGGACAAGGTGAACTAGTAAGACGGAGTTTGTTGGGATGAACTCGGAGTATATCTGTATAAGTCTGACATTGATAAAGTTTCTGAACATAGCGAATACAGTTTGTCTCGATGGTTAACCAGGATTATCCTAATCTCAGAATCATTTTTTAGATTATAACCCTTCATGTGAGGATCACATTATCCTGCAAGTATCTTTTCAACCAACCTACTAGTTCTCCAGCATCAACGCACCACAGCAAACCCAAATCGAGAGTCCTTCTATAAATGACTTCTCCACTTAGAAAAAAATGATTTCTTTAACCTTCGAACCATGCATCTTTGTGCACTAGTTGCATCTTCTGGATATTCACTATTCTTTAACTATTCTTGAATATCATGGTACCAAGGCTTTCCATCAGGCTCCTAATCAACATTAAAGCAATATGGTGATTGCTTATATATATATATATATATATATATATATATATATATATATATATATATATATATATATATATATATATATATATATGAATGTAAATGGGATCAATGTGATTATGATCAGGATGCTGAATCATAGATAAAGTGGCTAACAAATCTGCGAAATTTGTTTTGGATCTTTGATACATGCTTGAATTCCGTCTTGATGAACCCTTTTTATAACTTATGCACACACTCCAAATATGCGAAGAAATTCTGATTCTTGGTCACCCACTCGCCTCAAACTTGATGAATTGATAGGTCTGAATCTCCTATTATCAACATTTCTTGGACATCGAGGTCAATTGCTTGCCGGAGTCCCAAAATGCAATCTTCATATCAGCCATATTATTTGAGCAAAGGAATCTGAGTTTTGTTGATACCGAATAGTTTGCCCATTTGTGAGATTAGAACAACTTTCATGCCACATCCTCTTAGATATTTATCTCCATCAAAGAACACCTTCAACCACCGTATTCTCCAGAGATATCTTTCCCCCACAAAAGCTACTTCTTCATATGGAGAGTAAATTCCAAACGATTTAAAATATCTGACTTTATAAAATTATAATTTTCAAATCATTTGAAGTAATTTTTTCATTTTTAAAATTTTAAAGATAAATATTCAAAAAACCGTCTAAAAAAGATTTTAGTTTTACCTAAATATTTGGTTAACTAGTTTAGCTAATTTGTACTTTATATTTTTGAGTAGATTCGTTTACAACTAAATTAATTATTTTATCTTCATTAAGATTAAAAAGTTTGTTAATTAATTATATTAATTCATATTCTTTAAATTTTGGCTGAATTCAACTAATTGCTTGAACTTGATCAAAATTTTAATTTATGTGATTATTTTGTTTTATGTGATTATTTTGTTAAGTCAAATAGACCACATTCTTGAATTAATTTTCAAAGCCCGTTTTCATCCAATTTCCAGACCTAAATCTCAGTCCACTAAGTAATCCCAGTCTAACAAGGGAAAATTATGCAACAAAGCAAACTTATAATATTTGATTACTCATTGATATACCGTAGTTTCAAGGTATAATTAATACTTTTTCCTTAAGTTTAGTGTGTCCAAAAGCCTTTTTTGTGCTAATTTTTATATAAGTTTCTCTTTGTTTTGCAGGAAATCTGTCCAAAGTTGAATACGGAGATTTTAAGCGAAGAAATGCAAGAAGAGACCACCTACGGAGATTATGACGGTCCGTCGTGCTTGTGACGGTCCGCAGGTGTCAGCGTAGTAAAGCTGCTGAAGGAAGATGGGGAAGTCTGACCAAGTGTAGGGTTACGAAGCTTGTGACGGTCCGTTGTGGCTATGACGGTCCGTCCTGCAGGTTCGTCATGAAGTTCAGAGAAGTAATCCTAGTACCCAAATTCAAAGAATTGAAGTGTTTTGAAACGAAGACCCTCGACGGACCATTGTGCCTATGACGGTCCGTCATACTTGCCGTCGAGGGTGGTGAAGAGAGTAGCAGAAGAAATTGCACAAGTATGGGACGACAGAGTCCATGACGGTCCGTCGTGACCACGACGATCCGTCGTGAGGTCCGTCGATCCGGCTGCGTTTTGGCAGATTTCCAGCAAACAGAGTCCTTGTTTAATTAGGTTTTTTAATTTTTTATAAATAGTTAGAAAAAACTCATTTTTGAGGTTAGACTCCGTATTGTTAGACATCATGTTATTAGACTTTATGTATTAGTGTTAGATTGGGAGATTCTTGCAAGTGATTTTTTGTGATTAATCAAGCAAACTTTTGGATTTTACTCTTTCTCATTGAAGTAAGTACATGAACTCTTATTTAATATATTTGAATATTGTGTTTATGGCCATGAGTAACTAAACTCCATAACTAGGGTTGTGGGAACCATAGACAAATAATAAGATAAACCCTAACTAAAATAACAATTCTAGAATAATGTCTTGCATGTAGAGAATGAACTAAAGATGCAAAACAAAAGTTTATGGTTGGAGATTTGATGCTTGTAGAGAGTTCTGGGTCGCCTTGTCTTCCGGGCAAGCTCAAGTCCAAATGGATTGACCCTTACTTGATTACCCAAGTATTCCCTCGTGGAGCAGTTGAGTTAAAAGCCCAAGGAGGGAGTGTTGTTTAAGAGGAATAGAGATAAAATAAAACTCTATTTTGGGCATAAAGCATTGGGGAATGAAGTGATAGAGGCATACCATCTTGATGAAGTCTAAGTAATCAAGGTTCCCCAATCGTGCCGCGACATTAAATTAGGCGCTTGTTGGGAGGCAACCCAATACTTATAGTCTTTTTAGTAATGGTAGCATTTTTCTACTTTTTAAATTTACAGGCACATCACCAGGAAATTCTGCGGAAAATTACTCTGCAGCAGTCACTGACGGATACATCGACGGACCGTTGCGCCTGCGACGGACCGTTGTATGCCTCCATCGTACCAGCTACATCTTTCTGTTATTTTCAAACTAGGGCACACACGACGAAACCAACGATGGGCCGTCACAATTGAGACGAACCGTCATCAGGAAATCGTCGTGTGATTATTGAGTCATACCCGACCCGATCCGGCTGGAGTCCTTTTCAAAATTAGACCGTTTAAACTTACCAACCCCTCATTTCACCCCATTCCTTCATTATTCCTCACATTACTCTCTCTTTTTCAACTTCCACAATCTATTCCTCTATCAACCACCGATCATTGCGCCCCACAATTCCCCAAAGCCCTAAAAGTGTTAATCTACTAGTCGGAGTTGCTGTTGTGGGTGTCTTCCTGGCCACCGAGTACTTTTCCATTTGTTTTCTCCAATTCTAAGGTATGTGTCTCTAATTTCTACTCATTTTTGTTGCATTTTTGTTTATTAATTAGTATTAGCTTAGTTATTATTCATATGTTGTTTCTTTTATACGATTCTGTCTAACCAAGGTTAAAAATGTTCGAAATTGCCATGTTTACAACCCTAGACATAGATGCTTTTAAATTTCTAGTTTCCTAGGTAGTTGGGTTAGACAAATGTAGGTCCAAAACACTACAAGTTTGATGTGGGTTTATCACGGATGCATGCGGTGCCCCCAGTTCTGTCACTGATATACCAAACGAGACCCCGATGACGGACCGTCGTACCTACGACGGACCGTCGTAGGGTCCGTTCCAAAATCCCTAGAACCCTGTCCTCCAACGGACACATGTGACGGACCGTCATACCCACAACGGTCCGTCCTGCACAGCCATTCTGGTTGTCAGAGACCCTGTTTCTAAGGGTCTCTCATTTTTTTCTAAGTGTCCCCCAACGGACACATGTGTCAGACTGTCGTCTTCACGACGGTCCGTCCTGCACAACCGTTCTGGTTGTCAAAGACCCTGTTTCTAAGGGTCTCTTACTTTTTCTAAGTGTCCTTCAACGGACACATGTGACGGACCGTCATACCCACGAAGGTCTGTCCTGCATGACCGTCATGACGGTCAGAGACCCCTCTCCTATGGATCTCCATATTTTTTCCAAGTGTCCTACGATGGACCGTCGTACCTGTGACGGTCCGTCCTGCACATACCGTCATACTAGTCAGAGACTCTCCTTCAGGGTTCTCCATATATACATAGTCTAAGTAATACACGACGGACCCCATGACGACGAGCCGTCACTAGGCCCGTTTTGTGTCACTCTTTCTATAGCAATGACATACTATTTTCAATACTTTGTTTGATATAGTTTTGCTTGTCTTTTTTGCCACTACATTTACTAATATTGATCCTTTACAGGTATTATCTACTATGCACCCAAGCAAGACCTCATCTACGCATGCGGGCGATCTAAGTCTGTCGCCCCGTCTGCCCGCATGGTCATTGGCTCTGATGATGAGTGTGACCCTGAGTATGTGCCCCCAGGAACTTCCACCTCTGCCCGTGCTGCATGTGCTCCCAGAGCCACACCCAAAAAAATGGTGTCTGGCGTAGTCACTTCCTCCAAGTCTGATGAGGAGCGCACACTGACTGGCACACCCTCTGGGTCAGCCACAAATGAAGAAGGAACATCTGGCTCCTTAAGAGTATCGTGGTCATAGGAAGCCTCCGGATCTGCTGAGGTTCCCGCACCCGTCACCGCTGCAGCGTCGGCCTTTTCTGAGGAGGCTAACAGTTCGGATTCCACCTCAGGCTCACCAGCTCAGGCCCCTACCCCAGCCACAGACTAGCCCAATCGGTGGTGTGTCGACGGGAAATTTCAAGTCTACTCCGACGCCATGTTCCTGACTAATAAAGGAGTGATGACTCGAACACTCACCTTGGAGCGGCGGGTCCTTCCAGGGAGTCTCCCAACGATGCCTGAGATCCACCGTCTCTTCACCAAGCATCACTTGGAGTGGACAGTACGTTCGTTGGGACATTACAGTGAAGAAATAGTCTGAGAGTTCTACGCATCCTACGTAGCGACTCTCCAATCCCAGATAGATAGGAGGGTTGCCCCCGCTAAACAGCCCCCCTGGAGCAGGTTCGAGTACGGGGCGTACATGTTGACATCTCCCTGCCAGCCATCCGCCGGTTTCGATGCGGCGAGGGTGTTGATGCTACTCGGACCCTTCTCACTTCCGAGTTTGACTATCGCTGACAGATAGTTAAAAATGGCCAGTTCCTGCGCGAGCCATCACTGAGAGAGACCACCAAAAGGTGGATGGCCCTGCACCTGTCAGTTGATGGAGAGGGTGCCGACTGGGTGAATGAGCCAAAGGGGGCCATCAAGAAGGCCAACCTCACATTCACGGCGAAGTTCTTGTGGCTGCTTGTCCGTCACTACCTTTCCACCAAAGATGCTGATAATATCGTTACCTGGGATCGAGCAGTATTGATGGCGACGATGATAGCCGGATTCGAGGTGGACTTCGCGTGGCTTCTACTTACCCCTTCCCGTGCATGATTTTTTCTCTCTACAGGTCTGCAGGTGTGCCTATATGGCATGTAGATCAGCTTAAGACCCCGCAGGGCACTGTTGACATCGGCCTCATCAGAGATGAGGCCAATGAGTTGGCTCCACACAGAGGGCCCCGTCTAGAGCTGCCCCCACTTGCTGATGATCTTACTAATGCGGTCGCCTAGGCCCGCACGGCTACACAGGTGGCGTCCACTTACACTACACCGGTCGAGTCTATCCCGGGTAGTAGCACTGCCCCGAGTTCCTCTTGCACAGCCCCTCTACCGGCACTGGTCCCGCTTGCTACGGTCTAAAAATTAGAGGCACAAATGGTTACACTTCTGCATCATATCCAGCCGTGGATGCAGAAGTTGATTACTAAGTCAGAATAGCGCCTAGAGCGGAAAATGGTACATTATACAGAGCGGAAGATCGCTGAGGTTAACCAGCTTGGACGCCTTTGAGTTGAGGGTGCTAGACCGACCAGCCTCTCCGGTGGATGTGTCGACTCTTCAGGCTGCAGTTGACAGTTTTCGCATATATCGACACGATCTTAGAGGCTAGGTGCCGGAGTCTGAGGCCCCTTCTGTCGATCCTGCTGAGGACACAGTGCTAGCGACCCTATTCGCCACCTCAGATATTCGACCACCTTCCCCTCGAGAGAATGCCAAGAGGCATAGGGGTCGAGCAGAGGACGAGGCGCGAGCACGGAAGAAGGAGCACCGAGAGATGGAGGCTGCGAGGAGAGCCTCACTTGCTGGGGAGGAGGCGCATCAGATGAGAGCATCAGAGTTAGCGGTTGGGGCGTCTATCTCCCGTACTGTGGAGATAGCAGGAGGCACTACTGATAGTGCGGTTGTTGCTGAGGACACTACTGAGGGTGTCCAGTTTGTAGAGGACGTGGGTTCTGGGGAACTGGACCCACCAGCTTGCTGATCGACGGCGCTTTGCGCCACAGGTTTGCTTCACCTAACACTCTAGTATTTAAATTTCTATGCAGTGGGGACAATTGCATGCTTTTTTGTTGGGGTGGGGTAAATGGAAAGTGAGTGTTAGGGTGAAGTCTGAGTATCCCAATTCACTATCCTCTTTTGGGGTTTTCTTGCCTGTGTTCTTTTCCCCCAAAAGACTGATTACTTTTTCTGTTGAACCGACATGTTTATATCTTTTGTACATAGTTTAATTCTTGAGCATGATGGCTAAAATGATATCCTGATAAAGTGGAAAATGATGCATGACTAGGCATAGTAACTGATAATTGTGTGGCTCTAAGCATGACATAGAGTTACACCATTGCATTACCCTAAGTCTTAAATTCGAACTAGGTGTCTAATAATCTGGTATAGTGATGAGATGTCAAGTGAGTGTGAGGAAAATTCGAATAAGTTCACTATTGGTATTGAGCTAGAACTTGTCTGGTTAGTCCTGCTAAAAGTAAGCTGTAACAGACAATTAGGAAAGGATCATAGGCCCTTATTCAATATAGCCCATCTTTAGCCTAAATAGAAGAAAACTAAATGAAATATATCCTTCTTTGATCCAAATGATCTGAGCTTAAAAATAGACCTTTCTTTTTCACCTCAACCGATCTTTTCTGGGAACAATATGTTGGCCCTGGCCCCTCCTTGGACATGTGCACCTCAGCTTATGCCAAAAGCATAAGTTGAGGGTGGCTAATGCAGTAAACAACCTTCGTATGGCCCTGACCCAACTTTGGGTATTGTGTACCTTGACTCATGGCAAAGCCATGAGGTGAGGGTGGCTATTATGAGAAATGCTCTGGAAAGTGGGGTTGAAAGAACAAAGAGAGAGAAAGAACAAAAGTAAAGTGACTCAAGAATTAGTTGAAAGAAAAGTGAAAAAAAAGAAAAATATACAAGAAATACAAGCAAGAAAAGAAGAGAGTCACTTACACAAATGAAGAAAGAAGAGAAAATAGCAAGGTGAAAGAATATGAGAAACTGGGCGAGATAAAATGATAGAAAGTGGAAGGTTTAGCCGATATGTCAAGGAGGGAAAAAAGTCACTAATGTATACCTAAATATACCCTACCTGACCCTGAGCCTATGTTACTAGCTAAGAAAGTCCTATCGTGATCCTAAGGGTTGTATAGCGAATTTAAGGCAGTGAAAATAAGGGCAAGCTTATGGCAATAGGTATGAATGAGTGTGACTTTATTCTGAGAGTAAGTGTTGAAAAATTAATCCTTATACTCAAACTAAAATCATTGTGTGAAAAATGAGGATTTTGTTATAAAGTGAGGACACTAGTTGCAATACCGGAATTGTTAGCACCTCGGTGAGAAATTGAAGAGGATAGGTGTTAGTGAATGGTGAGTCTGTGTCATGTTCTGATCCCACAAAATTCAAGCCTAATAGTGATAGCATGCATAGATTTGATGAGATTAATTGGTATTGATAGCCAAATGATTTCAAAGGATAAAACATGGATACTATTGTACAAAGATTGTGTAGTGAGTCATAGTGCGTCGCTTGGGGACAAACAACGAATTTAAGTTGAGGGTGTTGATATACCGTGGTTTCACAGTATAATTAATATTTTTTCCTTAAGTTTAGTGTGTCCAAAAGCTTTTTTTGTTCTAATTTTTATATAAGTTTCTCTTTGTTTTGCAGGAAATCTGTACAAAACTGAATGCGGAGATTTTGAGCAAAGAAATGCAGAAGAGACCACCTACGGAGATTATGACGGTCCATCATGCTTGTGACGGTCCGTAGGTGGCAGCATAGTGAAGCTGCTGAAGGAAGATGGGGAAGTCTGACCAAGTGTGGGGTTACGAAGCTTGTAACGGTCCGTCGTGGCTATGACGGTCTGTCCTGCAGGTTCGTCATGAAGTTCAGAGAAGTAATCCCAGTACCCAGATTCCAAGAGTTGAAGTGTTTTGAAACGAAGACCCTTGACGAACCGTTGTGCCTATGACGGTACGTCATACTTGCCGTCGAGGGTGGTGAAGAGAGCAGCAGAAGAAATTGCACAAGTATGGGACGACGGAGTCCATGACGGTCCGTCGTGACCACGATGATCCGTTGTGAGTTCCGTCGATCCAGCCGTGTCCTGGCAGATTTCCAGCAAACAAAGTCCTTGTTTAATTAGGTTTTTTTATTTTTTAATAAATAGTTCGAAAAACCTCGTTTTTGAGGTTAGACTCCATATTGTTAGACATCATATTATTAGACTTTGTATATTAGTGTTAGATTGGGAGATTCTTGCAAGTGATTTTTGGTGATTAATCAAGCAAACTTTTGGATTTTACTCTTTCTCATTGAAGTAAGTACACGAACTCTTATTTAATATATTTGAATATTGTGTTTATGGCCATGAGTAACTAAACTCCATAACTAGGGTTGTGGGAATCATAGGCAAATAATGAGATAAACCCTAACTAAAATAACATTTCTAGAATAGTGTCTTGCATGTATTAATAATTCTTTTGCTTAGAAGTCTTTTTAACGGATGACCAATGTTAGAACTCGCCTTAATGCTACTTGCCGAACCAAGGAGGTAGATAATAGGAAAAGAATTATTAACATAGATTTTGTGTATACTATCTAGTAGACTAATATTAATTGGTACGAGGTAATAACTTAGTCAAATATCGAATACGATGCTTAATATGAGGTAATGATAAGAGTTAGGATATACTAGTATTGATTGGTACGAGGTAATAACTTAGTCAAATATCGAATACAATGCTTATTAATTTCAATATATAATGTAATGATGTCCTGCAATAAAGTAAGTTCACATAATCAGAAAATTAATTTTATTACTAATAATTGCGATTCTAATATTTATTTATACAAGGTGAAAACAACAGAGGATACTTACTATACAAATATATTTCACCATACCTCATTTGACGAAAAGCCCCAAATTGACTCAAATTAACCCATTTTTCTAAAATTATCCAATTTTAATCCGACCCAACCCATCTAAGTATCACCCATTTTTATTTATCTTTATAACGGTTCATCTTCATCTTAGGTGATGAAAAAGAAAGAAGATTGACAAGTATCAAGAATGAAATTGCATTAAAATCACATGATTGGTGTGTGGGTTAATTAACCATCACTATGAGAACTCACATACCTGTTAGGAATCCAACCCTTGGAGAAACAACCCTCGATCCATAAGAAATCTTGATTTACATCTTTAACCTTTCCCTCTCTTCTCCTTTTTTCTCTTCTTAAACTTTCTTCTAAAATCATAAGCGTATTTTGGGATAATGAAAATTGACTCAAATCACTATTTCGGGTAACTTTTCTTACTGGACAAACTAACTACAAATGGGCATATCTTTCTTATACGAGCAAACTCGATGGAATTGGAAAGAGGATTCCCCAGACCTTTCATTTGATATCTTATGGTTCACCTGACTCATCATGTACTGAAAGTTATGATCATTTGAAATTGACTCAAAACTCACAACTTAAGTATGACTTGGAATATTTTAGATTTTGTTATTTCCAATTTAGTTATTTCTAATATTAGTTCTTTCAAATACCAAGGTGTTACAAAAATAAACTCATATGAATAGAAAATTGTTTTTAAGGCTCCAAACATTAATACTTTATTAGATCATACAATGAAATACTTCATTAATAACATAACATATAATATATTAATATGTGAGTGCACAAAAAATATAAACTACTAACATTGCAATCTCCAATAGTCGATAATTATTGTGTTGACCTTTTTTTAATAGAACTCTAATTTTAATTGTTTAAATTGATCTCACCAACATGGCCGGAGCTATGAATTGAACAACCTTCACCAAAAAATTACATGATATATATGTAGGTCAAATATTACTTTTTTAATATCAAATTTGAGCTCAAAGCTCGTTTATTCAATCATAAATATAAGAAATACTTGTATTTCTGGCCCAACTTAAAAAAGAAAGTTAGCCCAAATATATCAATACGATTTGTATTTCTTACCCTAGTTTTAACATTTTCCCTATTTGTTTTCGAATCCTCTCTTTCATATTCTTCTCTGCGCCGCCTTCATGATTCTGCTTTGTCTTCTTTAGATTATCAACATTCAACCATGGTGGCGTACCACTACACATCTTCAACAGCTTCAGTAGGTACTTCTCCTCCTTATCTTCCTAATCTATTATGTTTCTTTATCTTGGTTTAGAATATTCTGATTTCTAAGCAAATATCGTTTGTAGTTGTGGAGCCAAATGTGTTGCTCTCGATCTTCCTCTTTATGAAAATGGAGTATGTGGTTTGGATGTATAGTCCTCGAGTTTGGCGATTTTCTCTTTTGTAAGATCATAAGTTAGAACAGGTAACTCTTTATTCCTCTCAGATTTTAAGCACTGGTACTCGAAAAAAATTGAGGTGTACATATAAAATCTTGTGAGACTCACCACATCTTGATTAATGTAAATGTTTTCTATATTGACTGTTTATGTCCTTTATCTTTCTTGATTTGATTCTCAAACTTGAGGTTTGTGCTTTGTTCATGTTTAGAACTCTTCTGCAATTAGATGGTAATTGTTTAAACTGCTTGTATTCTTGTTCCTTCGAATTACTATAAGCACTATTAACAATGACATCTTCTAGCTGATTTCCTTCCCTGTATAAATACTAAAATTTTAAGTTTTTTTGTTCCATAATTTATGTTTCTACTTCCGCAATGTCTAGTATCTCCCATGATGTTTTCTACACCCTAAGTATAATTTTCATGACTCCTAGTGATATTTTTATTGAATAACTTTCTTAAGCTTGTTTTTTATGTAGTAAATTATCCCTCTTAGTACTGTTGTCGGGTCAAATATTACTTGATATTTATATATTAAGTATTTTGAACACCCTAAACTACAACAATGAGCCATAGCTCAGTGGAAAAAGTGTGTCCAATGTACATATTACCCAAGTTCGAATCACTCCATCTATGTTTTGTATATTTTGATTAATCTGGTCTGCTGTAAAACAATTAATTAAATGAAAAACAAAATACTTTATGGTATATTGAATGGTAACTTAGTTGTATTAGTGTTTTGTATATTTTGTTTAATGTGGTCTGCTGTAAAACGATTAATTAAATGAAAAATGAAATATTTTGTTGTATATAGAGTGGTATCTTAGTGACAATAGTGTGGTCAAGGTTGTTTGCCATTAAGGTTCAGTTCTCCATGGCCACATTTTTTTCTATGTTGGCTTTATTTTGGACACCCTTCATGAATTTATGCCTACATGCTTCTCACCAATATAATAGTGCTAATTTCAGTATTTTTATCATGAGTTTAGCTTAAGGTTATGAATAATTCATTCCTAACCCTTTTCCTTCTTAGAAGGGGGAGAAGACTCCGAATACCCAAACTTTTCAACATAGTATTAGAGATGGAGAACATTATAATTATGTTGAAATCTTTCTATCTCCAAAACGAATCAATCCACATGTGAGAAATATGTGAGTTGAAAACATATTAAGTAAATAACTAAAATATGTGTTGTTTAATCTTTCAAACATAATTTTAAATGACATTGGCATACGCTTTAACATTTTCAAAAGAAAACATAAAGTTTTAATTAGGAAGTAAGAATTTAAATACAACAAATCTCATGAGAAAATAAATTAAATATGTGGTCAACATATATATACATAAAACTAGATGTATATATTAACTTTGGTGGGAAGTGAACCAAAATTTAAATATTAACTTTTTCTCTACCTTTCACACTACATGTAATATCCTTCTCTAAGTCTTTTATTTCACCCAATCCCCATTTCTCTCTTTAATTTGCTTTCTCTATTTTTTTGTTCTCTTCATATGGCTAACCATCATGCTAAAAATGTACCCTCCCCCTATTACCACTCCCTATTACCAATCTCCCCCTCCCTCTTCCCCTTCCCCTTCTCCTCGTCGTGTTTGCGAGAAGGCTACACAAACTACTGACACTGAGATCTTAGGGGTTTATGGGAGTAGCGTCCCCATACACTTAGTCAATGACCCTCCTAGAAAAAAGGGAGAACATGTTGAATGCTGGGAAGTAACATATGTGGGTTCGGTCCAAAAGGCTCAATATTGAATGTAATGCACATGCCTTTGCGCTTGTGCCTCAACCTGCACCTATACCAACACCAATAATAGAATCATCAGAGATGTCTGAGAGAATGATAACCCGTCATGTATGTGCAATTGTGTTTGATGCACTAACATTGTTAATCATCCACATGTATTCTCATTCAGAAGTGAGTTGTATGTTCCTGATTGGGACATAGATTTTGGCTGGTCATCACGTTCACCATTATTTGAACCACTCACACTTGATGAAAACTCCAACAATCTCAATGATGATGCATCCGCTGCTGTTGCTGCTCCAAAAGCTTCAACATTAGGCCATTTTTTCCCGAACCACATGTATTCCTTCCCCAACATTCAACATGTATAGGGGAAGCTTATTAATGCATGGGAAGGAACGTTTGTGGTTTTGTTAAAAAGACCCAATGTTGAAGCTTTTGGAGCAGCAACAACGACGAACGCATCAACATTGAGATCGCTGATGTTTTTATTAGGTGTAAGTGGTTCAAATAGTTGTGAACATGATGACCTGTCAAAATCCCCGTCCCAGTCTAATACATATGAACTCACCTCCTGATGAGACTGCATGTGAATGCTCAATGATGTCAGCGTATCAAACACAATATCACATGCATAACAGGTTCTCATGCTCTTTGACAACTCTGGCTATTTTGGTGCTGGTGCTGGCACAAGCACAAAATCTACGTGTAATAAGTTCAACATTGGGCCTTTTGGACCGAACCTCAAATGTTCCTTCCCCAATATTCGACATGATTGCTTTCTTTCTAGGGGGAGCATTGACTGATTGGATGGGGGAATTAATCCCATAAACCCCTAAGATCTCAGTGTCATCAGTTGGTGTAGCCTTCTCGTGAACACGATGAGGGAAAGGGGCAGGGGAAAAGGGAGAGGGAGGATGGGGAGGGGGGCCCACTACATGAAAAAACATTTTTAGAGACCAAAATTTTGGGAGGAGTTGAAAATGTGGTCCTCAAAAGTATCCTTACAGGGACAAGTTTTCCTTCTCGTCTCTTTATTTTTTGTGACAACGAAGAGATTAAATATGGTCTTTACAGTAATGAATAACTGGTCCCCAAAATAAAATTTAGTGGGTTAAAAGGCATGATTCCTCACTAAATTAAAATATATTACTCTTTCTTTTTGGGACATAGTAAAATCCCTAAACTCTAATATGCTCACCTTCAAGTTTCCCTACATTGAATACACCTCTTCTTGTTCATATCCGTTGACTAAAGTTGCCTCTTCCAGCATCACCAACCTTAAAATTTTTTGATAGCGCAAAATTAATAAACCAATGAAGCTAATTTCCTTCCCTTCATGATTAACCCACGTTCAAGTGATGCTCTTTCGATATGACGAAGAAGATTACAGTTGGTCTTTGCAACAACCGTAATAATCAATGAAATGGGGGTAATTTTCTGTTTCACTTATTTGATGATCTTAGATTTATGAAATTCAATTATCAATTTTGTAGTTTTTCAGATTCCTCTTATCTCGTTTTGAATACTTAATTGAGTTCTTTTATCACTTTGAATACTCAATTGTGTCACACTAATGGTACTTTTTTTCCTTTTTATATATGTGTTTGTTGCTCAAGGGGTGTGGTTAGAGAAAGTAACAAATCATATTATATAATATATTATGTACTTATTAGATTGTACTGATTCCTGTATGTTCGTGAATCACATAAAAATGTGTTATATGTTACCCACTCTTTCAAGCCGAGCTCAGTCCTAGCAGGGCTATCTTTTTCATGCCCTCTCAAGTTTCAAGGTTAATTGTGATCACATGTCTGAAGCCATATATACATGATTAACTTTGTTGTTAGTTTCTTTAACTTTATATTTCAACTCAAGTTCTTGTCTTTTGATATATTCGATTGAATTCCTTTAAAGATGTGAAATATTTCTAATTCTTTGAACATTCACTATTGCAATCAACTATCCCACAGAGATTTCGAAATAGTGGATGTCATCAAGAAGTTGTGTATTAATGTAGGTAGTTTTGAAAGTGAACTTCAATTGCTTGAATTCTTACTTTGTTTATCTGATTACATGTACTTTCTTCACTTGATATCCTTATTGGCGATATTCAATCTACAAATTTTGACTTTTGCTTGGTTTTTTTTATGATTTTTTATGTGCTTCAAATTCTGTACGTACGACATCGAATTCGTTCTATATGTGTTTTTTGTTGAAATAATATGTTGTTGGCTTTTACCAATTTTAAAGAAAAAAACCTTTTTTGGTTGTGTTATTATTTCTTCTTCAAAAACAGTTGTCCACTCATTTTCACATTTCAGATCAAAGGTTTGGTGAACAAGTCAATTATAGTTCTTGTTTAAGGTGAAAATATTTCTCTAAATCCCTTGATATTACGGTTACTAGTGCAGACTTTTGCATACTTCAGTAATAGTGCAATCCATTCTAAATAACAGAGTGAAAATTCAACTATTCTTAAATGTTGTAAAAATCTTTGGACTAATTTCTTACATTGTTTGTTTTGTCAAGAAATTAATAGATTGTGCTTTACAGTGTAAACTTACTTCTTTTCTTAGCGTTACTCAATAACTCTTGCGAAGAAATAATAAGTGCAAGAGACTTCTAACTTAAACTCTTTGAAGTTCATGGCTGAGAATATATTGTAAAACTAATATACATATTAATTTCAGCTCCTTGTTAGGAATCTCTTTGGTATACACCTTGCCTCATGGAGTTGTATATATATATATATATATATATATATATATATATATATATATATATATATATCATAAAGTACACTATAGGAATGGTTTAATCAAATACATGACTGCATTTGGACCAATTTTAAAATTCAACAGAGAAAATGCATGTCAAATGTAAATCTATTAAGTAGAGAAGTTTGAGGACACTACTGCTCTCTTTGAAATACTTATGTGAAAGTATTATGATAGTCTCGTGGAGAGATGCTAGACAACTGGAAAGATAGGACATGTATTTTACTAGTATAACAAACAGTTGAGCGTCCTAGTACCTACCCTTGCATACCGTTCATGCTTGATGAAGTTATACTGGGTCCTGAGGAATGCAATCTGAATTCCTAGGACTCCTCTTCCATAGTGAAAACATAAGGAGCATCACCAGATTTTCTAAATGAAAATAAAGAATAATGAAAAACTCTAGTTACCTATGGGAAAATTATTACAAGATTTACTATATTTTGAGCTCAGTTAGACAATTTGTATGTTAAATATAGCGCTCAATACAATTATCAAGCAAGAATTATAATACAAATTTAAGGAATGAGGTTTATGTCCACTTTGTTCCTGTTTCAGCTTTCAATTGAGTTTTAAAAATCATCCAAAACTTAACCAATATTTATCTATTTTATTCAGCTACATTTTGTTTCTTTGCATGTTGTCCAAGTGTATACTTTTGCAGAACAAAAAAGGGGGACAAAACTTACAAATGTGTTCTCGATAGGAAAAAGTATCGATGAATAATATTTTACCTTAGATTAAAATGGTGTTAAAGGATAGGCCTTTGTATGTTGTATGAACTTAATGATCTTTCTTGTAGTATTTTATTTATTTAAAAGCACCAACTTCAAAGTTTTAATTCATACTTTTGATACTATTAGGTAAACCAACAAAATTTCCAAAAAAGCGTATACTAGAACTTATTTTTGACATTTTACAAAGGACACAATCCTCATAGTAGATTGAGATTGATATTTAGCATATTACGTGTACAATAAGAAATAAATTTAACAACTTACTACTTTTTTGGTGTATTATTTAATGTTAGGAGGGACGAATACCCATTAAATTTTTGCAGAACCAGTTGATCACGCTGAGGTTCTATTGGTCTTATGATTTTCTTTGATTTTTGAAAGCCAGGTATTCTTAACAAATTACATCTCCGATTTCTTTTAATGTGTAAGATTACTATGAAATCATTAAATAACCTATGGATTTATGTACAATGAGGTTAAGTTTCACGAGGGAATGTATAAAAACCTCCAAAAATTAGAGATCTGCGTTTATTTTCTTATTTAGAAAATTTGTTTCTTTTCCCTTCATGTCGAAGTGGGCTTTGATGAGGACGCAATATCAAGTTGTTCCTGCCCTTCTCTTTCTATTATAGTTAGACGTGGTAGTTGTTACTATTTACTTCTTGTTGTCGTATGTTATTTGTATGACTAAACAACTTAGAAAGTATATACTCTAGTTTTATCATTGATATTTTCTCCATAAATTTGCAGCAACACGCTCATCTATAAAGGCATTCCATAATTGATCTTCTGTCTTTATACAATTGAAGTTTTATATTATAAACATATATTTCTACAAAATAAAACTTGTACTGAAGATGCCTTGTCCTAATAGGTCTTTTAGGACCAGCAAAAGTTGACGCTATAAGTTTGTAAATACCATAATTAAATGGTACAAAACTTGGTCCCCAAATACATTTAGGGACGAGTAACAATAACTCTTCCCTATTGTCTTTTAGCAAAGAGACATAGAGGGACGAAAAGCAACCATATTTTTTTGGTCGCCATTGACTTTAAGGTACTAGAATAAGCCTTTAGGGGACACGATCTCTCTTTGTTAATGGCTATTTTACTTGTAATGGGGGGACATTCTCAGCAGGAGATTCGGCCATCTGAAGAGAGAAAAATAATGATAGAGAAAACAAATGAAAGTGAGAAAATGGGATTTGGTGTAGTAAAAGACTTAGAGAAGGATTATATATATAGTGTGAAAGGTAAAGAAATCTTAACATTTTCACTTCCCACCAATAGTGTAAGTCCAAAAAGGGTTTTTATGGAATGATCATGCTTAGTTTTATGTATATATGTTGACCACATCTTTAATTTATTTTATGATGAGATTTTCTTAATTTAAATTCTTACTTCCTAATTAAAATTTTATATATTCTCTTTGAAAATGTTGAAGCCTGTGACAATGTCATTTATATTATGTTGACTAATTAAATAGCACATAATTTTAATTAATTACTGAATCATGTTTTCAACTCGGACATCTCACTCATGTGGCATGATTCGTTTTGGAGATATAAATATTTCAACGTAGTTATAATTTGCACTATGTTATTTTAAGCTTAATATATTATGGAAACTATGTTTTTATTTATTTATTTAATTGTATCTCCCACATAATCTACCGATCTTTTCATCTCGGCCTAATTTCCTATTATGGTTCCAACACTTGAAAATAATTGGTGGGAGCGGGAGCGAGAATTGAAATTAGGATTAGAACAACCTATGATGATCAATTTTAAAGTATGTAAACATATCATTTAAAACATTTAAGTCATAGAGAAACACACGAATTAAAAATGAGTAATTTAAATAAAAAATTGGTTAATTTGATCAAATGAAGGATGTGATTAGTAATGGTAGGGGTAAATTTAGTTTCATTTTAACGGCAAGGGCAAAATCAAACAATAAACTAAATTTAGAGGCATTTTTAACCCTTTTTCCTTTTTTTATTTCGTGTAACAATTTTTTCATAAGAACATAAACATTATTTTTTGGACGTAAAAAAATAATTAATTTCAATATATAATCTAATGATGTCCTGCAATAAAGTAAGTTCACATAATCAGAAAATTAATTTAATTACTAATAATTACGATTCTAATATTTATTTATACAAGGTGAAAACAACAGAGGATACTTACTATAAAAATATATTTCACCATACCTCATTTGACGGAAAGCCCCAAATTGACTCAAATTAACCCATTTTTCTTAAATTATCCAATTTTAACCCGACCCAACCCAACTACCCATTTTTGTTTATCTTTATAAAGGTTCATCTTCATCTTAGGTGATGAAAAAGAGAGAAGATGGACAAGTATGAGGAGGGACTTCGGGAAGTTCATCTGGAAAGACATCTGGAAGCTCACTCATAACTGGAACTTACTGAATATATGGTGTCTCAATACTAGAATCATTAACTCTAACTAAGTGATAGATGCACCCGTTGAAAACGAACTTTCTCACATTAAGGTACGAAATAAAATGACCCTTAGGCATTGCTGAATTTTCTTTGAAGTACGAAATAAAACTAACTTTTTCGGCTTAATGTTTTGAAAAGACTTCTCAAAACACTAGAATGAACTCTGAAGACTTGACTCTTAACTATACCTTTAATGTGAATGATGAATTCAAGATGATGATTCATGTAATGAATGATTTCTAGATATTTCAAAGTAATGTAGATTAGTTAGAATCAAAGTGGAGTAAATGTATCCTTTGAAAGAACTCAGAACGACAGACAAATGGTTGGGACACGCGACCCTAGTGCAGAGGTGGCGCTCTAGCCCTTTCCTATAAAACCCCCGACGAATTTATTTCTCGTTTTCTAATCCTAACTATCCTAGAATCGAATGGTCTCTTGCACACTCACTTAGATTCAATAACCCAACATATGTAACGATAATCTACTCAAAACAACCTTCATTATGAATACTCATCTCAAGAATTCATCAAAACCCCAACAAATCAAGATTACAAATGAAATTTCAAGAGAACTCATCAAGAACTCAAATCCTAAGAACTCAAGAATGAAATTGCATTAAAATCACGTGATTGGTGTGTGGGCTAATTAACCATCACTATGAGAACTAACATACCTGTTAGGGATCCAACCCTTGGAGAAACAACCCTCGATCCATAAGAAATCTTGATTTACATCTTTAACCTTTCCCTCTCTTCTCCTTTTTTCTCTTCTTAAACTTTCTTCTAAAACCATAAGCGTATTTTGGGATAATGAAAACTGACTCAAATCAATATTTCGAGTAACTTTTCTTACTTGACAAACTAACTACAAATGGGCATATCTTTCTCATACGAGCAAACTCGATGGAATTGGAAAGAGGATTCCCCAGACCTTTCATTTGATATCTTATGGTTCACCTGACTCATCATGTACTGAAAGTTATGATCATTTGAAATTGACTCAAAACTCACAACTTAAGTATGACTTGGAATATTTTAGATTTTGTTATTTCCAATTTAGTTATTTCTAATATTAGTTCTTTCAAATACCAAGGTGTTACAAAAATAAGCTCATATGAATAGAAAATTATTTTTAAGGCTCCAAACTTTAATACTTTATTAAATCATACAATGAACTACTTCATTAATAACATATCTACATATAATATATTAATATGTGAGTGCACAAAATATAAATTACTAACATTGCAATCTCCAATAGTCGATAATTATTGTGTTGACCTTTTTTTAATAGTACTCTAATTTTAATTGTTTAAATTGATCTCACCAACATGGCCGGAGCTATGAATTGAACAACCTTCACCAAAAAATTACATAATATATATAGGTCAAATATTACTTTTTTAATATTACATTTGAGCTCGAAGCTCGTTTATTCAATCATAAATATAAGAAATACTTGTATTTCTTGCCCAACTTAAAAAAGAAAATTAGCCCAAATATATCAATACGATTTGTATTTCTAACCCTAGTTTTAACATTTTCCCTATTTGTTTTCGAATCCTCTCTTTCATATTCTTCTCTGCGCCGCCTTCATGATTCTGCTTTGTCTTCTTTAGATTATCAACATTCAACCATGGTGGCGTACCAATACACATCTTCAACAGCTTCAGTAGGTACTCCTCCTCCTTATCTTCCTAATCTATTATGTTTCTTTATCTTGGTTTAGAATATTCTGATTTCTGGAGCAAATATCGTTGCTAGATTTGGAGCCACATGTGCTGCTCTCGATCTTCCTCTTTATGAAAATGGAGTATGTGATTTGGATGTATAGTCGTCGAGTTTGGCGATTTTCTCTTTTGTAAGATCATAAGTTAGAACAAGTAACTCTTTATTCCTCTCAGATTTTAAGCACTGGTACTTGAAAAAAATTGAGGTGTACATATAAAATCTTGTGAGACTCACCATATCTTGATTAATGTAAATGTTGTCTATATTGACTGTTTATGTCCTTTATCTTTCTTGATTTGATTGTCAAACTTGAGGTTTGTGCTTTGTTCATGTTTAGAACTCTTTTGCAATTAGTTGGTAATTGTTCAAACTGCTAGTATTCTTGTACCTTCGAATTACTAGAAGCACTATTAACAATGTCATCTACTAGCTGATTTCCTTCCCTGTATAAATACTGAACTTTTAAGTTTTTTTGTTCCATAATTTATGTTTCTACTTCCGCAATGTCTAGTATCTCCCATGATGTTTTCTACACCCTAAGTATCATTTTCATGACTCCTAGTGATATGTTTATTGAATAACTTTCTTGAGCTTGTTTTTTATGTAGTAAATTATCCCTCTTAGTACTGTTGTCGGGTCAAATATTACTTGATATTTATATATTAAGTATTTTGAACACCCTAAACTACAACAATGAGCCATACCTCAGTGGAAAAAGTGTGTCCAATGTACATAATACCCAAGTTCGAATCACTCCATCTATGTTTTGTATATTTTGTTTAATGTGGTCTACTGTAAAAACAATTAATCAAATGAAAAACGAAATACTTTGTTGTATATTGAATGGTAACTTAGTTGCATTATTGTTTTGTATATTTTGTTTAATGTGGTCTGCTGTAAAACGATTAATTAAATGAAAAATGAAATATTTTGTTGTATATAAAGTGGTAGCTTAGTGAAAATAGTGTGTTCAAGGTTGTTTGCCATTAAGGTTCAATTCTCCATGGCCACATTTTTTTCTATGTTGGCTATATTTTGGACACCCTTCACGTATTTTATGCCTACCTGCTTCTCACCAATATAATAGTGCTAATTTCAGTATTTTTATCATGAGTTGAGCTTAAGGTTATGAATAATTCATTCCTAACCCTTTTCCTTCTTAGAAGGGGGAGAAGACTCTGAATACCCAAACTTTTCAACATGGTATTAGAGATGGAGAACATTATAATTATGTTGAAATCTTTCTATCTCCAAAACGAATCAATCCACATGTGCGAAATATGTGAGTTGAAAACATTATTAATTAAATAACTAAAATATGTGTTGTTTAATCAGTCAAACATAATTTTAAATGATATTATCATACGCTTCAACATTTTCAAAAGATAACATAAAGTTTTAATTAGGAAGTAAGAATTTAAATACAACAAATCTCATGAAAAAATAAATTAAAGATGTGGTCAACATATATACTTAAAACTAGACTTGGTAAATTTTTAAAAGCCCATTGCGAACCAACACTATTGGTGGGAAGTGAAAAAAAATTCAAATATTAACTTTTTCTCTACCTTTCACACTATATGTAATATCCTTCTCTAAGTCTTTTATTTCACCCAATCCCCATTTCTCTCTTTAATTTGCTTTCTCTATTTTTTTGTTCTCTTCATATGGCTAACCATCATGCTAAAAATGTACCCTCCCCCTTTTACCACTCCCTATTACCAATCTACCCCTCCCTCTTCCCCTTCCCCTTCTCCTCATCGTGTTTGCGAGAAGGCTACACAAACTACTGACACTGAGATCTTAGGGGTTTATGGGAGTAGCGTCCCCATACACTTAGTCAATGACCCTCCTAGAAAAAAGGGAAAACATGTTGAATGCTGGGAAGTAACATATGTGGGTTCGGTCCAAAAGGCTCAATATTGAATGTGTTGCACATGCGTTTGGGCTTGTGCCTCAACCTGCACCTATACCAACACCAATACTAGAATCATTAGAGATGTCTGAGAGAATGATAACCCGCCATGTAAGTGCAATTGTGTTTGATGCACTAACTTCGTTAATCATCCACATGTATTCTCATTCGGAAGTGAGTTGTATGTTCCTGACTGGGACATAGATTTTGGCTGGTCATCATGTTCACCATCATTTGAATCACTTACACTTGATAAAAACTCCAACAATCTCAATGATGATGCATCCGCTGCTGTTGCTTCTCCAAAAGCTTCAACATTAGGCCATTTTTTTCCGAACCACATGTATTCCTTCCCCAACATTCAACATGTATAGGGGAAGCTGATTAATGCATGGGAAGGAAAGTTTGTGGTTTTGTAAAAAAGACCCAATGTTGAAGCTTTTGGAGAAGCAACAACGACGAACGCATCAACATTGAGATCGCTGAAGTTTTTATTAGGTGTAAGTGGTTCAAATAGTGGTGAACAAGATGACATGTCAAAATCCCTGTCCCAGTCTAATACATGTGAACTTACCTCCTGATGAGATTGCATGTGAATGCTTAATGATGTCAGCGTATCAACCACAATATCACATGCATAACAGGTTCTCATGCTCTTTGACAACTCTGGCTATTCTGGTGCTGGTTCTGGCACAAACACAAAATGTACGTGTAACAAGTTCAACATTGAGCCTTTTGGACCGAACCTCAAATGTTCCTTCCCCAATATTCGACATGATTGCTTTCTTTCTAGGGGGAGCATTGACTGATTGGATGGGGGAATTAATCCCATAAACCCCTAAGATCTCAGTGTCATCAGTTGGTGTAGCCTTCTCGTGAGCACGATGAGGGAAAGGGACAGGGGAAAAGGGAGAGGGAGGACGGGGAGGGGGGCCCACTACATGAAAAAGCATTTTTAGAGAGCAACATTTTGGGAGGAGTTGAAAATGTGGTCCTCAAAAGTATCCTTATAGGGACAAGTTTTCCTTCTCGTCTCTTTATTTTTTGTGACAATGAAGAGATTAAATCTGGTCTCTACAGTAATGAATAACTGGTCCGCAAAATAAAATTTACTGGGTTAAAAGGCTCGATTCCTCACTAAATTAAAATATATTACTCTTTCTTTTTGGGACATAGTAAAATCCCTAAACTCTAATATTCTCACCTTCAAGCTTCCCTACATTGAATACACCTCTTCTTGTTCATATCCGTTGACTAAAGTTGCCTCTTCCAGCATCACCAACCTGAAAATTGTTTGATAGCGCAAAATTAATAAACCAATGAAGCTAATTTCCTTCCCTTCATTATTAACCCACGTTCAAGTGATGCTCTTTCGATATGACGAAGAAGATTACAGTTTGTCTCTGCAACAACCGTAATAATCAACGAAATGGGGGTAATTTTCTGTTTCACTTATTTGATGATCTTAGATTTATGAAATTCAATTATCAATTTTGTAGTTTTTCAGATTCCTCTTATCTCGTTTTGAATACCTAATTGAGTTCTTTTCTCACTTTGAATACTCAATTGTGTCACACTATTGGCACTTTTTTTCCTTTTTATATATGTGTTGGTTTCTCAAGGGGTGTGGTTAGAGAAAGTAACAAATCATATTATATAATATATTATGTACTTATTCGATTGTACTGATTCCTGTATGTTTGTGAATCACATAAAAATGTGTTATATGTTACCCACTCTTTCAATCCGAGCTCAGTCCTAGCAGGGCTATCTTTTCCATGCCCTCTCAAGTTTCAAGGTTAATTGTGATCACATGTCTGAAGCCATATATACTTGATTAAATTTGTTGTTTGTTTCTTTTACTTTATATTTAAACTCAAGTTCTTGTCTTTTGATATATTCGATTGAATTCCTCTAAGGATGTGAAATATTTCAAATTCTTTGAACATTCACTATTGCAATCAACTATCTAACAGAGATTTCGAAATAGTGGATGTCATCAAGAAGTTGTGTATTAATGTAGGTAGTTTTGAAAGTGAACTTCAATTGCTTGAATTCTTACTTTGTTTATCTGATTTCATGTACTTTCTTCACTTGATATCCTTATTGGCGATATTTAATTTACAAATTTTGACTTTTGCTTGGTTTTTTGTATGATTTTTATTGTGTGCTTCAAATTTTGTACGTACGACATCGAATTCGTTCTATATGTGTTTTTTGTTGAAATAATATGTTGTTGGCTTTTACCAATTTTGAAGAAAAAAACCTTTTTTGGTTGTGTTATTATTTCTTCTCCAAAAACAGTTGTCCACTCATTTTCACATTTCAGATCAAAGGTTTGGTGAACAAGTCAATTATAGTTCTCGTTTAAGGTAAAAATATTTCTCTAAATCCCTTGATATTACGGTTACTAGTGCAAACTTTTGCATACTTCAGTAATAGTGCAATCCATTCTAAATAACAGAGTGAAAATTCTACTATTCTTAAATGTTGTAAAAATCTTTGGACTAATTTCTTACATTGTTTTGTCAAGATATTAATAGATTGTGCTTTACAGTGCAAACTTACTTCTTTTCTTAGCGTTACTAGATAACTCTTGCGAAGAAATAATAAGTGCAAGAGACTTCTAACTTAAACTCTTTGAAGTTCATGGCAGAGAATATATTGTAAAACTAATATACATATTAATTTCAGCTCCTTGTTAGGAATCTCTTTGGTACACACCTTGCCTCATGGAGTTGTGTGTGTATATATATATATATATATATATATATATATATATATATATCATAAAGTACACTATAGGAATGGTTTAATCAAATACATGACTGCATTTGGACCAATTTTAAAATTCAACAGAGAAAAGGCATGTCAAATGTAAATCTATTAAGTAGAGAAGTTTGAGGACACTACTGCTCTCTTTGAAATACTTATGGGCAAGTGTTAAGATAGTCTCGTGGAGAGATGCTAGACAACTGGAAAGATAGGACATGTATTTTACAAGTATAACTAACAGTTGAGTGTCCTAGTACCTACCCTTGCATACCGTTCATGCTTGATGAAGTTATACTGGGTCCTGAGGAATGCAATCTGAATTCCTAGGACTCCTCTTCCATAGTGAAAACATAAGGAGCATCGCCAGATTTTCTAAATGAAAATAAAGAATAATGAAAAACACTAGTTACCTATGGGAGAATTATTACAAGATTTACTATATTTTGAGCTCAGTTAGACAATTTGTATGTTAAATATAGCGCTCAATACAATTATCAATCAAGAATTATAATACAAATTTAAGGAATGAGGTTTATGTCCACTTTGTTCCTGTTTCAGCTTTCAATTGAGTTTTAAAAATCATCCAAAACTTAACCAATATTTATCTATTTTATTCAGCTACATTTTATTTCTTTGCATGTTGTCCAAGTGTATACTTTTGCAGAACAAAAAAGGGGGACAAAACTTACAAATGTGTTCTTGATAGGAAAAAGTATCGATGAATAATATTTTACCTTAGATTAAAATGGTGTTAAAGGATAGGCTTTGTATGTTGTATGAACTTAATGATCTTTCTTGTTGTATTTTATTTATTTAAAAGCACCAACTTCAAAGTTTTAATTCATACTTTTGATACTATTAGGTAAGCCAACAAAATTTCCAAAAAAGCGTATACTAGAACTTATTTTTGACATTTTACAAAGGACACAATCCTCATAGTAGATTGAGTTTGATATTTAGCATATTACGTGTACAATAAGAAATAAATTTAAACTTACTACTTTGTTGGTGTGTTTTTTGATGTTAGGAGGGACGAATACCCATTAAATTTTTGCAGAACCAGTTGATCGCGCTGAGGTTCTATTGGTCTTATGATTTTCTTTGATTTTTGAAGGCCAGGTATTCTTAACAAATTACATCTCCGATTTCTTTTACTGTGTAAGATTACTATGAAATCATTAAATAACCTATGGATTTAAGTACAATGAGGTTAAGTTTCACGAGGGAATGTATAAAAACCTCCAAAAGTTAGAGATCTGCGTTTATTTTCTTATCTAGAAAATTTGTTTCTTTTCCCTTCAAGTCGAAGTGGGCTTTGATGAGGAAGCAATATCAAGTTGTGTCTGCCCTTCTCTTTCTATTATAGTTAGACGTGGTAGATGTTACTATTTACTTTTTGTTCGTATGTTTTTTGTATGACTTAACAACTTAGAAAGTATATACTCTAGTTTTATCATTGATATTTTCTCCATAAATTTGCAGCTACACGCTCATCTATAGATGAAAGATTATGTATTTCTTAGAGCTTTGCTTTAGAATTGAGTGCAACCTTTAAATTGGTAAGTTGAAATTTCGATTTAAACTATGTCTAATTTTAGTTCTCTAGTGAAACTTTTAGTAGTCATGAACAATATTATTATGTCTTTTACAGGGTGTAATGATTTGATGAATTTACTAGTCTCCGACCAAAAGAGAAGATGAAATTATCATTCTACTGAGATAGTTGGAAAACTTTCAGATTTTGTATGGTGATTGTAATGACTAAATATTGGATTGTAGAATGCTACATTGCTACCAATTGGATGTTAATCTGATTTTTATAACTGCTTTATATATATATATAAAGGCATTCCATGATTGATCTTCTGTCTTTATACAATTGAAGTTTTATATTATAAACATATATTTCTACAATATAGAACTTGTACTGAAGATGCCTTGTCCTAATAGGTCTTTTAGGACCAGCAAAAGTTGACGCTATAAGTTTGTAAATACCATAAAAAATGGTACAAAACTTGGTCCCCAAATACTTCTAGGGACGAGTAACAATAACTCATCCCTATTGTCTTTTAGCAAAGAGACATAGAGGGACGAAAAGCAACCATATTTTTTTGGTCGCCATTGACTTTAAGGTACTAGAATAAGCCTTTAGGGGACACGATCTCTCTTTGTTAATGGCTATTTTTCTTGTAAAGGGGGGACATTCTTAGCAGGAGATTCGGCCATTTGAAGAGAGAAAAATAATGATAGAGAAAACAAATGAAAGTGAGAAATGGGGATTTGGTGTAGTAAAAGACTTAGAGAAGAATTATATATATATACTGTGAAAGGTAAAGAAATCTTAACATTTTCACTTCCCACCAATAGTGTAAGTCCAAAAAGGGTTTTTATGGAATGATCATGCTTAGTTTTATGTATATATGTTGACCACATCTTTAATTTATTTTATGATGAGATTTGCTTAATTTAAATTCTTACTTCCTAATTAAAATTTTATATATTTTCTTTGAAAATGTTGAAGCCTGTGACAAAGTCATTTATATTATGTTGACTAATTAAATAGCACATAATTTTAATTAATTACTGAATCATGTTTTCAACTCGGACATCTCACTCATGTGGCATGATTTATTTTGGAGATATAAATATTTCAACGTAGTTATAAATTGTACTATCTTATTTTAAGCTTAATATATTATGGAAACTACGTTTTTATTTATTTATTTAATTGTATCTCCAACATAATCTACCGATCTTTTCATCTCGGCCTAATTTCCTATTATGGTTCCAACACTTGAAAATAATTGGTGGGAGCGAGAGCGAGACTAAAAATTAGGATTAGAACAGCCTATGATGATCAATGTTGAAGTATGTAAATATCTCATTTAAAAAATTTAAGTCATAGAGAAACACATGACTTACGGTTTCTTACATTCTAACCTCATTTTTTTTTATCATGGTCGGTCCAAACATATGAAAATTCTTTTTTAATGAAGAGCGACAGTTCGACTCGAGCCCTAGAAATATATATATATATATATATATATATATATATATATATATATGGCCACTCGGGTCATCTTATTTATTTATGTTAAAATAAGAGAGAGAGAGAGAGAGATCAAAAAATTTATTGTAACAATAGTCAAACGATATATTTAAAAAAAATTATTTTGTTAGTTCATTTATTAAAAAGAGAAATCTTTAAAAAAATTTACCTTAAACTTTAACAATGATGATTTTTCTAGATTCTTGACTTGAATTTGGAGACTTGGAGTTCTTTCGATGGAAAATGAGATCATCAAAACATCGAGAAGCACTAAGCTCCAATCATATTACTTTCACTAGCGAGAAAATAGGTTGGAATATCATATCATAAATCATAATATAAAGAATTGTTAAATGAAATTAGTTAGGGGTATATAGTATAATTAGTAGGCCGTATGAATGTAAAGGGGTATGTGTTTGTAATTATAGTATAATTTTTTAGTTTCCCCTTTTATGGATGACTGATTAATTGTTTATAGAAGCACATTGCTTCTTCATTGAAAGTTTCCTCAAAATATTGTTTAGGTTCCACCCTAAGTATACCTCAAAAATATCAATGACCATTTTATGCGCACTATTATATTGAACATTATTTTCATATAGAGACCTATTACTCACTTGACCACGATTAAGTTATAAAATATACCATTCCCCTCGACAATCTCTCCATGATATGAACACCAAATATTCAAACTTAAATTCATCACAATAAACATGATCCTTCATTGTTTTCCATTTGAAAAAAAATGTATACGGTTGCATCGATCACAAGGACGATACTTATTAACCCATGACTTTGAAAAGGATCAAGTAACATTGCATAATTGACAAATCCTCTAACACCTTCAGCAAATTCATTTTTCATGTCTCCACGAATTTATTAGTTCTATCACACTTTAAAAACGACGAGCCATTTATAAAAATATAGATATTCGTTATAAATTTTAACTTCCCTTCTTAGTCAATGACTAACTCACTTTCTAGCTTTTTATCGAAGTTCGGAATTAAAAGGATAAAAGAATTTATCAAACATTTCAAATCATCATATTTTTTTTAAACCAAAAGGGCTACTGTCAACGCGATTTTCTTCTAACACATAAGAATGTTTTCCTCCGTTAAAATTAAAAATTGCAGCCCGAGCAGCAATTTTCTTCAAAAAAAATACATTCTCCTTTCCCCCTAATATCGCTACTGTGGCAGCCTTTTCGTAAATTTTTTTTTTAAAAAAATATCGATGGAATTGCTGCCCTCGCAACATTTTTTTTAATTATTTATTTTTTTCATTCGCTGCCTTGGCAGCCTGAAAATTATTTTTTTATTTGGAGGGGGAATTTTGCTGCCTACTCAAAGTTTTTTAATTTTTTTTTTAATAAACTTGACCCCTTAATTACTTCATAATCTTTAAGAAAATTATCCTAAACCTGAGGCGCATGTTAGTTTAATTTGGGTCCCATTAATGGCGATTCCAATTGTCCTGTAGAATCTGAGCCATTTGGGCATCATCTAGTCACCCAGTTTCGTATGATAAACAGTTCGTGCGGTCGATGAGTATCAAGAGCTTACCTATCAGATTTTACATGTTCCGTACAAGAATTCAATCGCATATGGAAATAATTCATTAGTAATATGAGGGAACTATTACTCACAATGCCCCATACTTCTCTCAGTACTTCAGTATTTACTTATTCGATCCTTCATCCTCTTAGACAAATGAACTCGAGTTCATGTTTAATTTTATATACACAATAACATTCAATTGTAATAGTGACTTGTGTATACAAGTTATATTGTTCATTTTCAATCCTCTTCCCTTTCTACTAGAATCTATTGGTTCTATATCAATTGTTTTCCTATACATGCGATGCATTGTTGAATCACTCATGTCTATTCCAATGAAAAGTTAATTTCACTTTTTGGGATCTCATGCAATATAGAAGCAGTGAACCATTGTTTCATTAGTCCATCGATCACTTAATACACGTGGTATGAAACACGTGCTATGATGTTCTCATATTATATTAGTGTGTCTCATTCTTTTAATAATCCAAACATCGTACAAATCTTGGTTTGCATATCTCTAGATGTTTAACTCGATATTTTCTTTTCAATGATCCTCAAATTCATCTTCTTAGAGAGACTCTAATCTGGATAACAAAACAAGTCATAACATGGTGGTGAGACTCTTCTCTTTATAATCCTCGACGTAAGAGGTGATTGCTAGTGTGAAAGAGTCAATCTTCTGACTTTTTCAGCTTATTTATTTCTAAAATCAATATCACATGCGTATAAGATATGAATATAAATTCAAAATAGTCATATATTGATGAAATTATTATGACTATAGAGTAATATTACAGTATATAAATATTATCATATTATACGTAGACCTATAGCTTTAAGATGTTTCTCATACAAGTCCTTCGATATAGCGTTTGTAAAGGATCAACTATCATTTCACGAGAAGGAATGTATTACAAATTTATTTTTCCACTTGCTACTATGTCTCTCAAAAAGTTATACTTGATGTTAATATATTTTCTCGATTACGACGTTCATCACTGGAGCTGGAGTCGAGGTCACTGGTTGGAGCAATCGCTACTACTCGAAGCTTCCCAGTTCTTAGTTTTTTTGTTGTTTTCCTTGACATCTCCAGAGTAGATAGAAATAAAAGAGGAGGCGTGGGATGATTTGGTTTTGCCGGTGGTCCTCACCGTCTTTGTGTGTGAAGGCTCCATTTGGTGGCATCTGCCTCGTTTTTGCCAGCAGCATGGCAAAAGACGGGATTCGCCGATTGATCGAGAAAATGAGGCAAGGGGCTTCCCGACAACTCTCTTCTCGTCGTGGTCGCCTTGATGGTACTCTCGGTTCACGAGGAGAGGGAGAAGAAAGAGGCTCGAGTTTTTGCGGTGGAGCTCTCACCGGCTCTCATTAATAGAGGAGAGCAACGGCGTCGAGAAAAAATCCAGTTAGGGTTGGTCTTTTGGGATTTGAATAAAAAGATGAAGTGTTGATCGATCTTTGACATTGAATGGAATTTGATGGACGGTCATGATTAAAGGTTGGGGATGATCGGATAGAGGAACGAGTGAGATTGAAAGATGGAAACTTTTTATGGGGATCAAATGCGGCTATAATTGAAATGACTTGTACGGAATTTGGCTAGATTTGAAATGAAATCTAACTTATTTCACCTCATTTCTCCTCTCTCTTTGAGGTGAAATAAGTTGGGGTTGGTCTTTCAATTATAGCCGCATTTCACCGGCTCTCATTAATGAAGTGTTGATTGATCATTGACATTTAATGGAATTTGATGGATGATCATGGTTTAACGTTGGGGCTGATCGGATAGATGATCAAGTGAGATGGAAAGATTGAATTTTTTTATGGGGATCAAATGCGGCTATAATTGAAATGACTTGTACGGAATTTGGCTAGATTTGAAATGAAATCTAACTTGAGGAGGCTAGAATTGAAATCCAATTGGATAAGAAAGAGTTAGAATTTAAATAATTTAAGGGAAGATCAATTGAAACTCTATTTAATTAATAATGTACTACACATAAATAATTTTTTATATATATTAACATACTTTTTAAGACCTTAAAGTGATAACGAAAATAATTTTTTCAAAGTTTTGACAGCTGATAAGTATAATTATTATTTTGATATGGAAAATAATTACAATAAACTTTGTAAATTATGAATAGTAAAATGTAATTATTTACATAAAATTACTTTCAATTTTGAACCCGTAGAATGAAGGAAAAAGATTTTGCAATAAATATTCAATCAAATAGAAATTCAGGAATGTCTCTAAGTCTGTCAAAATTGGGTGTCAACAGCTGCCCTTTGGTTGCTTGGAAATGAATGATTCATTGTCGCGTAACCAAATGTTGACTAAGTAGCCGATTTTATCGAACCCAAAAAAGGTGTCGGTGGGATCAATTGAAATTATATACAGTTGAAAAATATATGGTGTATACTTTGATATTAATTCGCCTACATATCTTCATTGTTACGAGAATGACCGGTACTTTGTGTTTAGATTTAGGAACAAATGAAGCTCTTACAACTGAAATAACGGTACAAGATTCGAATGGAAACAATAACGACTTGAATGGATAAGATAAGAGCAGCAAGGTGGAACGAATAACACAAAGCATCGTAAGAGAAGAAATCGTACGTGTAGAAAATGGTGGATAAGACCTTTAATGTAGTCTATATTAGTAAGTAATCATATCTGAAAGGGCCATTGATCTTTTCTACAATATACCAGCTATGCTAATATGTAGCTTGTAATATCACTAAACAAAGTGATTTGGGAATATATATCAAGTAGACATAAAATGTAAACATGATAGAATTTCTCAGATCGATCGTGATATTTGCCTTAAGAATATGAAGATGATGTCTTAGATTATGACACATTCGGATCATGATAAACAAAATTAAATCTTTAGGCCATGAAATGATGTCTGCGGGCCATGAAATATAATGTTTTTGGACGATGAAGCCTTCAGAATATAAATAGTGAGCAAAGAGAATGTATTTTTCTGATGTACTTCGGGCATTTAGTGAGACTTGTAACTTGATTCGATAGAAACTCCCTCGAGATGTATTCCTTTTTTATCTCCATGTGACTTGAATCAATAGTAAATTCAATAGTTCTCGGGCTCAATATAATTTCCGAGCTCAATGTAGATGCAACTCTTGGGCGCGTGAAGTTCTGGGCACAATGCAATCCCCAGGCACATGTAATATCTCAATCTCATTTATTCTTGGGGAAAATGCAATATCTTTTCTCATGTAAATCTCGAGCTCAATGCATTCTTCGGGTATATGCATATCTCGGGCACGTGAAATTCTCAAGAACATGCAGTTCCCTGGCACATTCAATCGCGAGCACAATCCAATCTTAGGCAGAAACAATCTTGTACACAATACAATTTTCTACGATGATGAAAATCTCAAGCGCATGTAATTCTAGGAACGTGCAATCTCGGGCACAATAAAAACTTAGGCGCAATGCAATATCCAGGCACAATGCGATTCTTTGGCACACGCAGTTCTTGGGCACAATGCAATCTTCGGACACATGCAATTCTGGGGCATATACAATCTCAGACTTTGTGAATTTTTTGGGCAAGATATGATATTTGAGATCATTAAGTAGTTTAGACCTCCGTCTTGTGTTGGAAGGATCAATTGCCATTATTAGCAATAGTATAGAGTATCTTGATCCTCATCTTTTTGGAGGGGCAGATATGCTTTTTTTGGTGATTATTTTGCTCAAAATAATGTTGCTTGATTTTTCGTCTTATCTGAAGGATAGTGTGACACTTGTTGGTGATTGTTGGGCTCTGTATAAAGTAGCTTGATTCTTCAAGCGATGTTGAAATTAATTCTTGTGTATTTACTTGTATTTTCTTCATTCAAAGAAAAATTGTGAGTTTATAAATGGGGGAGGTTGATCTATTTTGATCGATGTGCTTTATTTGACTTGACATCAACAACTTTTCTAGGCATTTGCTTTGACGAAAAGTACAAATAGAAAAAATAAAGTTTGAAAAGATTTTTGAAAGCATAAAATTATTTAGGTTGTATAAAATATTGTTGAACCTTTGAGCATGGCACAATTTGAGACTTTACAAGGGAAAGGTCCTTCCGATTCTCATACACATCATAAAATTTTGGAAAATCATTCAAAAGATTTATGTCCCGTATAAAACTTGTGTTATTCTAACATGTTCTTGTAGATTGTTGCTTAATTATTATGAATTCTTGAGAGGTCCATTCTTGATTTTTGCGGAAATACTCTTTGATAAAATTTTTGAGACTTTAAAAAGTTCTGCACAGTTTCAGGAATAAGGGATAATGATAATTTTTATTATGATTAAATTAAACTCCATATTAGCACCTACTTATCTCCTCTGAAATGGAAATTACGTCTAACGTAGTCCCAAATTACAAAAGAAAGAACATGAAACAGACTTAGATGTAGTTTCTCTTCACAACATCTAAATTGATAGATTTTGGCCAAATTTCCCCGTCCATTCATGCCAGTATGAGTGCTCCACCTGTCAACATCTGAGAGACTACATTTTAACGTTGTTAGTTTGGTGAAAATTTACCATTTTCTACATCTTGATTTGGGAAGATCCACTTCAAAATCAATCCTGGTGAGAAATGTCAAGGTATGACCTTCTTGTTGAAAACTATGACCATTCTATTTTGATAGAGTTGACCATGATAGACAACGTTAATTCTTGTTCCGTCAATAAATGCCAAATTCTCAAACCACATTTGCACCAATTTAGCATTGCTTAGCTTTAGCTCTTGAATAATTCTAAGATATGGTATCTCTAATTCAATAGGTATGACAACTTTGTTAGCATATACCAGAAAAAAAGGTTTAGCCACGGTAAAAGTGGTAGTACAATACCTCAACAAATCGAAGGGTAGCTTTTCATGCAAATGCTAGTAATTATCGATCATCATGCGCAACATCATATTGATGTTTATATTTTAATCCTCAACCGCTCCACTCATTTGTGGTCTATACTTTGTCAAGTTTCGATGATTAATCTTAAACTACTCACTAAATGCTCTCATCAAATCAATATTTAGTTGGTTTCACTGTTAGTAATGATTGACTTAAAAATTCTTAACCTACAAATAATGTGATTTTTGACAAAATCACCTATAACTTTCTTCATCTCCGACTTGGATGTTACTTGTTCGACTGGACCAATGATATTACATGAGCCAAGCTACAAATGGACAAGGTGTTGTAAGATTGAGTTTGTTGGGATGAACTCGGATCATATCTATATGAGTTTGACATTGATGAAATTTTTGAACATAGCGAATACAGTTTGTCTCGATGGTTAACTAGGATTATCCTAATATCAGAATCATTTTTTTAGAGTATAACCGTTCATGTGAGGATCACATTATCCTGCAAGTATCTTTTCAACCAACCTGCTAGTTCTCCAACATCAACGCACCACAGCAAATCCAAATCGAGAGTCCTTCTATAAAGGACTTCTCCACTTAGAAAAAATGGATTTGTTTAACCTTCAAACTATGCATTTTTGTGCACTAGTTGCACCTTCTGGATATTCACTGTTCTTTAAATATTCTTGAATATCATGGTACCAAGGCTTTCCATCAGGCTCCTTATAAAATGAAAGCAATATTTTGATTTCTCATATATATACGTGAATGTAAATGGGATCAATTTGATTATGATCAGGATGCTGAATCATGGATAAAGTGTCTAACACATCTGCAAAATTTGTTTTGGATCTTTGATACATGCTTGAATTCTGTCTTGCTGAACCTTTTTTACAACTTATGCACACACTCCAAATATGCGAAAAACTTCTGATTCTTTGTCACCCACTCACCACAAACTTGATGAATCGATAAGTCTGAATCTCCTATTATCAACATTTCTTGGACATTGAGGTTAATTACCTGTCGGAGTCCCAAAATGCAATCTTCATAGTCGGCCATATTATTTGAGCAAAGCAATCTAAGTTTTGTTGATACCAGAAAATGTTTGCCAATTTGTGAGATTAGAACAACTTTGATACCACATCCGCTTTGATTTTTAGCTCCATCAAAGAACACCTCCAACCACCGTATTCTTCAGAGGTATCTTTCCCCCACAAAAGCTACTTCTTCATATGGAGAGTAAATTCCAAACAATTTAAAATAACTGACTTTATAAAATTATACTTTTAAAATCATTTGAAGTAAATTTTTCATTTTTATAATTTTAAAGATAATATTCTAATAATTTATATATATATATATATATTTACTACAATTTATCAATATTCAAAAACCGTCTAAAAAGATTTTAGTTTTACCTAAATATTTGGTTAATTAGTTTAGCTAATTTATACTTTATATTTCTGAGTTAATTAGTTTACAATTAAATTGATTCTTTTATCTTCGTTAAGATTAAGAAGCTTGTTAATTAATTATATTAATTCATCTTCTTTTAATTCTGGCCGAATTCAACTAGTTGCTTGAACTTGATTGAAACTGCAATTTATGTGATTATTTTCTTAAGTCAAACAGACCACATTCTTGAATTAATTTTCAAAGCCCATTTCCTTCCTATTTCAAGACCCAAATATCAGTCAACTAAATAATTCCTAATCTAACAAGGGAAAATTACGCAACAAAGCAAACTTATACTATTTAATTACTCATCATAGCTATAGTTTGAAATAATTATAATTGACAACTAACATTATACATTAATTACGTGGGCTGAATTCGAATTTGTATAATTAGTCATGTTTGTATATGTATAATTCGCCAGAGTATACAAATAAGTATGTATAATATACAATTATTTTACCTATATACATATACAATTCACCTCTCTCACTCTCTGCCCTCTCTTGCTCGCCTCTCTCCTCCCTCTCCCAATCTTGCTCGCCCTATATACAAATGTATATGTATAATATACAACTATATACATATACAACACCTCTCTCCCACTCTCTGTCCTCTCTCGCTCGCCTCTCTCCTATCTCTCCCAGTCTCGCTCGCCTCTCTCCTCCCTCTACCAATATCTCTTGCCATATATACAAATACATATGTATAATATACAATTATCTAACCAATATATATATACAATTCACCTTTCTCCCACTCTTTTCCCCCCTCTCTCGCCTCTCTCCTCTATCTTTCCCAGTCTCGCTCGCCTCTCTCCTCCATATGACATGTAGCTACAAATTGTAATTATCAGCATATATCTATGGATAGTAATTAATTTTTTTTAAGTGATAACATGTGAAAGTTTCCCCCTTTTTAATGCCTATTTTATTCATTCATTATGAACTTTTTTTACTTCTTTAAAAATCATCATGTTTTCATTTTTTTAAAAGGGAATAGGGTAAAAAATACCCCCAAGTTTTTTTTATTTTTTGACTTTGCCCTTACCGTTAAAAAAAAGTTAGATTTACCCCTACCATTACTAATTTCACCATATATACCCCTCATTTGACGGAAAGCCCCAAATTGACTCAAATTAGCCAATTGTACTTAAATTATCAAATTTTAACCCGACCTGACCCACCTAAGTATCACCCATTTTTGTTTACTTTTATAACGGTTCATCTTCATCTTTAAAATTAATTTTTTTTTAAAAAGAATGTAGTCACTTATAGAAATGCAGACATTAATGGAGTTCATACTTTACAAACTCTTAGTCTCTTTTGATTTTTGGATTACAGAACATATTATTACTGAACTGTTTACATGTTTGAATTTTTTTTAGCAAATTAAAGCAAAAAGATGCCCGGAAATATTCTAACCCAGCTGAACAGTGCCAAAAAACAATAATATCAAACCAAAAATTAAAATAATCCATAACAAAATTTAATAGCATACAATCAATGACAAACTTGAACAAGGGAGGTGAATGGAGGCAGTCGCTCTTCGCTACAGTTCATGGATTTTGCAAATTTTTTTATAGGCATTTTCGAATCAATTGTTTACGTGTTTTTTAAAGGAGCCCAGGTTCAAAGATTTAGATGATGAACAAGATAGAACAAAAATCATTTATATTATTGGGTCGGGTCGGTTCGAATTAAAATTGTGTAATTTAAATAAAAATTGGTTAATTTGATCAAATGAGGGGTATATATAGTGAAATTAGTAATGGTAGAGGTAAATTTAGTTTCATTTTAACGTCAAGAGCAAAATCAAACAATAAACAAAATTGAGGGGCATTTTTGACCCTTTTCCCTTTTTTTATTTCATGTAACAATTTTTTCATAAGAACATAAATATTATTTTTTGGACGTAAATAATTATTTATTTCAATATATTATCTAATGATGTCCAATATTGAAGTAAGTTCGCATAATGAGAAAATTAATTTTATTAAAAATAATTACGATTCTAATATTCATTTATAGAAGGTGAAAACAACAGAGGACACTTACTATACAAATATATTTCAATGGAGGAACTAAAAGACAATTAATTTAATTAAGATTGGTTTGTAAAGATTATATTTATTCAAATTTAAAATTATTCTACACTATAATTTATCTAATTCTCCATCATTTCTAATTAATAGAACTAGAACTTACTGAATATATGGTGTCTCAATACTAGAATCATTAACTCTAACTAAGTGATAGATGCACCCCTTGAAAACGAACTTTCTCACATTAAGATACGAAATAAAATGAGCCTTAGGCATTGTTGAATTTTCCTTGAAGTACGAAATAAAACTAATTTTTTCGGCTTAATGTTTTGCAAAAGACTTCTCAAAACACTAGAAAGAACTCTCAAGACTTGACTCTTGACTATACCTTTAATTTGAATGATGAATTCAAGATGATGATTCATGTAATGAATGATTTCTAGATGTTTCGAAGTAATGTAGATTAGTTAGAATCAAAGTAGAGTAAAGAACTCAGACGGGCTAAACGTCAGAGAAAAGGCTGGGACACGCGACCCTAGTGCAAAGGTGGCGCTCTAGCCCTTGCCTAGAAAACCCCCGACAAATTTCTTTCTCGTTTTCTAATCCTAACTAGCCTAGAATCAAATGGTTTCTTCCACACTCACTTAGATTCAGTAACCCAACATATGTAACGATAATCTACTCAAAACAACCTTCAATTATGAATACTCATCTCAAGAATTCATCAAAACCCCAACAAATCAAGATTACAAATGAAATTTTAAGAAAACTCATCAAGAACTTAAATCCTTCAAACTCAAGAATGAAATTGCATTAAAATAACATGATTGGTGTGTGGGTTAACGAATCATCACTATGAGAACTCACATACCTGTTAGGGATCAAACCCTTGGAGAAACAACCCTCGATCCATAAGAAATCTTGATGTAGACCTTGAACTTTTCCCTCTCTTCTCCTTTTTGCGCTTATTGAACTTTCTTCTAAAATCAAAAGCGTATTTTGAGATAATGAAAACTGACTCAAATTATATTTGACCTGAAGTATTACTAACTCTTTTTAAATTTTATTGGGTAAGCAAAAAATTAAAATACTCCTCATAATTTCGGGTAACTTTTCTTACTGGACAAACTAACTACAAATGGGTTGTAACGACCTGTTAAGTCGTTTCGAGCAATAGAATTACTTTTGATAATAACTGACTGTGTCGACGGAGCACACGACGGACCATCTTGGTCACGACGGACCGTCGAGTGTCTTCGTGCCAAAACACTTAAACTCTGAAATTTGGGTACGGGGAATCAACTCTCTGAACTTCGCGACGAAATTGCAGCACGGACCGTCGTAGGCACGACGGATCGTCACAGACCTCTATAATGAAATCAACTCTCTGAACTTTGTGACGGACCTGCAGAACGGACCGTCGCAGGCACGACGGGCCGTCACGAGCTACGTAACCTCGACTGGGTCAGATTTCTGCTAAAAGTTTTAAGGGGTGTTTTGGACTATTTATGACAAACTGTATGAAATTAGTGGGTAAGTTTAATAACTTATTTACTTGGGGGTTAAAGGAGCTAACCTTGAAATAAATAGTGGGTTGCTTTTGTCATCTCTTATACTTGATTATATGATAATTAGGGTAAAAGAAAAAGAATCAGTAGAAGAAAAATAAAAAGAACAGAGAGAGGGAGAACGATCGAGAAAGAGAGAAGCGAAGAGGGAAGCAAAGGCTTTGAGAAGTAGCTTGCTTGATCACGATTCTTCGATGGAGGTAGGTTATGGTTTATGCTATTTCATAGAGAACTCTAAATAGTGATTGATATGTATTTGTGGTATTGTAAAGTCTTCTATAAGCTTAATTGTGTTGTTGCATGTTGTGATTATGTAAATGGTGATGGATTATAATGATGATACTGTGGAATCTTAAAACCCTTAAATTCCCTCTGTTAATGATGATGCTTTTATATAAAAGAAGGCTTGATGAACTAAAAGAATGAGGTTAATGGATCTGGTGTCACGAACCGACACGTAGTATTAGGGGATCGGGTGTCACGAACCGACACGTAGTATTAGGGGATCGGGTGTCACGAATCGACACGTAGTATTAGGGGATCGGGTGTCACGAACCGACACGTAGTATTAGGAGATCAGGTGTCACGAACCGACACGTAGTATTAGGGGATCGGGTGTCACGAACCGACACGTAGTATTAGGGGATCGGAGTGTCACGTTCCGACACAAGAGGAATAAAGAGAATGAATCTTGAATTATGGTAATATACTCAAACTTAAAGAACCTTTTTCCCAAATGAGTATGGTGTGGAGGCTTGAGTCCTCATAGGTGTGCTTGGTGTTGTTGTCAATGGTTCTTGTACTTGTTGTTGCCACCTGTTGGGTATTGTAGTTTATTTTATGTTATTGCTCAATGTATATTTCTTTCTATTTTGAGTTGGCCGATGAATACCTACTCAGTACGTGTTCCTTGTACTGACCCCTACTTGTATTTTTCTCTTTGTTATTTGTGGAGTGCAGCAAACGTACCATCAACTTCGACTCGTCCTCAACTCTAGCAGTCTTCGGGATATCAGAATTCAGGGTGAGCTACTGTTTCTAGCTCGGACTGGATTCTTTCCTTCACGTCTTGATGTCTTGAAGTTCGGACATGGACCATCTCTTTACTTATTTTAGTTTCTTAAATACTCTTAGAATTAGAAATTTGAGGATAGATGTTCTTGGTGTGATGACTTCCAGGTTTTGGGAATAATAGTTGATAAACCTTTAGAAGGTTATGTACTGGTTATATTAATAAGATTTTGAGTCTTCCGCTTTATATTTTTTTCCATTATGGTTGCAATATTAGTAAATGATGGGGTTTAGATTTGTTGGTTCGCTCACATAGTAGGATAAGTGTGGGTGCCACCCGCGGCTCGTTTTGGGTCGTGACAAACTTGGTATCAGAGCATTAGGTTTGTTGGTCTCATCACACAAGAATGATTCTAGTAGAGTCTTGAGGAACGGTAGGGGGACGCCCTTACTTTTCTTTGAGAGGCTATAAGGCTTTAGGAAAATTCCATTCTTTCTTTCTTTCGTGCTATTACTTGGATCCAATTGGTATCTAGGTGATATAAATTGGTATCTGACATCCTCACTCTATTTCACAGATGGTTAGAACTAGAGCAACAACTGCGCCAACACCAACACCGGCAAGACAGGGTGCGTCTGAGCCAGCCACTGGGGCGTAGCTCGAAGAGGAGCAGTGGCAAGAGGCCGTGGTAGAGGTCGTGGGAGGACGTCCTCTAGAGGAAGAGGACAAGAACCTGGCCCAGCTAGTACTAGGACGGTGACTCCTCCACCGACTGAGGAAGTAGTAAGAGAGGGTGAGGAAGGGGAGAATGAGCAAGTGCAGAATAAGGAAATTTCCACCCCAACCTACCCCAGAGATGATTAACCAGGTTCTTTCTTATCTTAGCGGGTTATCTAATCAGGGCCAGACACCTCCAGTGTTTTCTGCACCAGCACCTCAGGTTCCGGGAGTACAACATGCAACTGCTGTGGCTCCCCGCATGGATGCCTCATTGGAAATAGGCATGTTTCCTCGGTTGACTACATGGCCTATAATGACAAGTGATCAGCATGAACTGTTCACTAAGTTCTAGAAGTTGAAACCTCTAGTCTTCAAGGGTGCTGAATCAGAGGATGCTTATGATTTCCTGGTTGACTGTCATGAGCTGCTACATAAGATGGACATAGTAGAACGGTTCGGCGTTGAGTTTGTGACCTATCAGTTTCAGGGAAATAACAAAATGTGGTGGCGATCGTATGTTGAGTGTCAACCAGCACAGGCACCACCTATGACTTAGGCATCATTCTCTAGCTTATTTGTGGAGAAGTATATACCCCGGACTTTGAGAGATAGGAGGAGAGATGAGTTCCTGAGCCTAGAGCAAGGCAGGATGTTGGTTACTGTTGATGAGGCTAAGTTTCGTGCACTATCCATGTATGCCACCCAACTTTGCTTCAGTCCCCAAGAGCGGATTCGCCGTTTTGTGAAGGGATTGAGGTCAGATTTGCAGATTCCAGCCTTACAGGTAGCTGCTGCTGCAAAATCCTTTCAGGAGGTGGTAGATTTTGTGATAGAAGTGGAGGGGATGAAGCCAGACGACTTCACCATGGCATCGACATCTAAGAAGTTTCGTAAGGGAGGTGATTTTAGTGGTTCTTACTCCAGAGGGCAGAGTTCAGGAAGCCCGACCTATTCAGTCTTCACTGCAGGCTGTAGCTGGGGGTCCACCGCAGACCGGTCAACATTTCTCTAAGTTTGGAGGTTATCCCCAGACTCCGTTGTTCTCACAGAGACCTATGCTTGACTCTAGAGAGTGTTATGGATGTTGAGAGACTGGGCATATTAGGAGGTTTTGTCCAAAACAGAGTTACAGACCCCCAATAGTTAGAGGTAGAGGTGGTCATGGGAGAGGCCGTCATTCTGGAGGACGTGGTGGACAAGGTAATGGTGGTCACCAAATCAACCGAGGTGGCGGACAAGTTGGAAACACTGCAGCACAACATGGTAGGGGCAACGGACAGACAGGTGATAGGGTCCATTGTTATGCTTTCCTCGGGAGGTCTGAAGTAGAGACATCTAATGCTGTTATCACAGGTAATCTTTTGGTTTGTGATTTCATGGCTTCTGTATTATTTGATCCTGGATCCACATTTTCATATGTATCTTCCTCATTTGCTACTGGTCTTGATTTACATTGTGATTTTCTTGACATGCCTATTCGTGTTTCTACTCCGGTGGGTGAGTCTGTGATAGTTGAGAAGGTGTGTAGGTCTTGTCTTGTGACTTTTGTGGGGAGCAATACTCATGTAGACTTGATTATCCTAGAAATGGTTGATTTCGATCTAATTCTGGGTATGACTTGGCTTTCTCCAAATTTTGCAATCTTAGATTGTAATGTAAAACTGTAACATTGGCCAAGCTTGGGACAGATCCGTTGGTGTGGGAGGGTGACTACACTTCCACTCCAGTTCGTATCATCTCCTTTCTTCGTGCTAAGAGAATGGTTAGTATAGGGTGTTTAGCTTTCTCGGCACACCTCAGGGATGATACTACCCAAGTACCTTCGATTGAGTTTGTTTCGATAGTCCGTGAGTTTCTGGATGTGTTTCCTGCAGACCTTCCTGGTATGCCATTGGATAGAGATATTGATTTCTGTATTGATCTGGAGCCGGGTACTCTCCCCATTTCCATACCCCCTTATAGAATGGCTCCTTCGGAGTTAAGGGGGTTAAAGGCCCAACTTCAAGAGTTGTTAGGTAAAGGCTTTATCAGACCAAGTGTATCCCCTTGGGGTGCTCCTGTTTTGTTTGTGAAGAAGAAGGATGGAAGTTTTCGGTTGTGCATAGACTACAGGCAACTGAATAAGGTAACTATCAAGAACAAGTATCCTCTTCCTCGCATCCATGATTTGTTCGATCAGTTACAAGGTGCATGTACCTTCTCAAAAATTGATTTGAGATCTGGTTATCATCAATTGAAATACGGGCAATGGATGTGCCAAAGACTGCTTTTCGGACCAGGTATGGGCATTATGAGTTCTTAGTAATGTCTTTTGGGTTTACGAATTCCCCTGCTGCTTTCATGAGCTTGATGAACGGGATTTTTAAGCCATATCTGGATCTCTTTGTCATTGTATTCATTGATGATATACTGGTATACTCAAAGAGAAGGAAAGAACATGAGGAGCACTTGAGAATGGTATTGGAAGTGTTGAGAGAGAAAAAGCTTTATGCCAAATTCTCCAAGTGTGAGTTTTAGCTAGATTCAGTGTCCTTCTTGGGGCACGTGGTTTCTAATGATGGAGTGATGGTGGATCCTTCTAAGATTGAAGCAGTGAAGAGTTGGGTAAGACCTACTAATGTTACAGAGGTAAGTAGCTTTGTTGGTTTAGCTAGCTACTATCGTCGATTTGTCAAGGGATTTTCTTCTGTTGCTTCCCAATTGACAAATTTGACCAAGCAGAGTGTTCCATTTGTATGGTCGGACGAATGTGAAGAAAGCTTTTAGAAACTCAAGACCTTATTTACTACTGCACCAATTCTTACCCTGCCAGTGGAAGGTAAGAATTTCATTATTTATTGTGATGCATCCTATTCTGGTTTGGGTGCAGTGCTAATGCAAGAGAAGAATGTAATTTCTTATGCTTCGAGGCAATTAAAGGTGCATGAACGTAATTATCCGACCCGTGATTTGGAGTTGGCTGCAGTAGTGTTTGCATTAAAGCAATGGAGACATTATCTATATGGGGTTAAGTGTGAAGTCTATACGGATCATCGTAGTTTACAGTATGTCTTTACTCAGAAAGATTTGAATTTGAGACAGAGGAGATGGATGGAAATACTGAAGGACTATGATATTACTATCTTGTATCACCCAGGAAAAGCTAATGTTGTGGCAGATGCTTTAAGTAGAAAGGCAGGGAGCATGGGAAGTCTAGCTCACTTGCAGGTTTCTATACGCCCATTGGCTAGAGAGGTTCAGACTCTGGCTAATGACTTTATGAGGCTGGAAGTACTAGAGAAGGGAGGATTTTTGGCCTGTGTGGAGGCAAGATCTTCCTTTCTTGACAAGATTAAGGGAAAGCAGTTTACTGATGAGAAACTAATTTGGATTCGAGATAAGGTATTGCGAGGAGAGGCTAAAGAAGTAAAAATCGATGAGGAAGGCGTTTTGAGAATTAATGGAAGGGTATGTGTACCCCGCGTCGATGATTTGATTCACACTATTCTTACAGAGGCTCATAGTTCAAGGTATTCTATACATCCTGGTGCAACCAAGATGTATCGTGACTTAAAGCAATATTTTTGGTGGAGTAGGATGAAGCGTGACATTGTTGATTTTGTTGCTCAATGCCCGAATTGTCAGCAGGTAAAGTATGAACAACAGAGGCCTGGAGGGAACCTTCAGAGAATGTCCATTCCTGAATGGAAGTGGGAGAGAATTGCAATGGACTTCGTGGTTGGTCTTCCAAAGACAATGGGTAAGTATGACTCCATTTGGTTAATTGTTAACAGATTAACTAAGTCTGCTCATTTCATTCCGGTCAAGGTGACTTACAATGCAGAGAAGTTAGCCAAACTTTATATCTCAGAAATTGTTTGATTGCATGGAGTTCCACTTTCCATCATATCAGATAGAGGTACGCAGTTTACTTCTAAGTTTTGGAAAACATTGCATGCTGAATTAGGTACTAGGTTGGATCTTAGTACTGCATTTCACCCTCAGACCGATGGCCAGTCTGAGCGAACGATTCAGGTTTTGGAGGATATGCTTCGTGCATGTGTGATAGAATTTGGTGGTCATTGGGATAACTTCTTACCCTTAGCAGAGTTCTCATACAATAATAGCTATCACTCAAGTATTGATATGTCCCCATTCGAGGCATTGTATGGGAGGAGATGTAGGTCTCCCATTGGTTGGTTTGATGCATTTGAGGTAAGACCATGGGGTACCGATCTTTTGAGAGAGCCGTTAGATAAAGTAAAATTCATTCAGGAAAAGCTTCTAGCCGCTCAGAACAAGCAGAAAGAATATGCAGATCGAAAGGTTAGGGACTTGGATTTTATGAAGGGTGAGCAAGTCTTGCTGAAGGTTTCACCCATGAAAGGGGTGATGCAGTTTGGTAAGCGAGGTAAGCTTAGTCCAAGGTATATTGGTCCATTTGAAGTTCTGAAGCGCGTGGGGGAGGTGGCTTATGAATTAGCATTGCCTCCAGGACTCTCAGGAGTGCACCCGATATTTCATGTGTCTATGCTGAAAAGATACCATGGGGATGGAAACTATATTATTCATTGGGACTCAAATTCTTCTTGATGAGAATTTGTCTTATGAGGAGGAGCATGTTGACATTTTAGATAGAGAAGTCCGCAAGTTGAGATCAAGGGAAATTGCATCCATCAAGGTTCAATGGAAGAATCGGCCAATTGAAGAGTCCACATGGGAGAAGGAGGCTGATATGCAAGAAAGATATCCACACCTTTTTACAGATTCAGGTACTCTTTCTCGCCCTTGTTTTTCTTCTTGTGATCGTTCGAGGACGAACGATGGGTAAATTGGTATCTATTGTAACGACCTGTTAAGTCTTTTCGAGCAGTAGAATTACTTTTGATCATAACTGACTGTGTCGACGGAGCACACGACGGACCGTCATGGTCACAACGGACCGTCGAGTGTCTTCGTGCCAAAACACTTGAACTCTGAAATTTGGGTACGGGGAATCAACTCTCTGAACTTCGCGACGAAATTGCAGCACTGACCGTCGTAGGCACGACGGACCGTCACAGGCCTCTTTAATGAAATCAACTCTCTAAACATCGTGACGGACCTACAGGACGGACCGTCGCAGGCACAACGGGCCGTCACGAGCTGCATAACCTCGACTAGGTCGGATTTCTGCTAAAAGTTTTAAGGGGTGTTTTGGACTATTTATGACAAACTGTATGAAATTAGTGGGTAAGTTTAATAACTTATTTACTTGGGGGTTAAAGGAGCTAACCTTGAAATAAATAGTGGGTTGCTTTTGTCATCTCTTATACTTGATTATATGATAATTAGGGTAAAAGAAAAAGAATCAGTAGAAGAAAAATAAAAAGAACAGAGAGAGGGAGAACGATCGAGAAAGAGAGAAGCGAAGAGGGAAGCAAAGGCTTTGAGAAGTAGCTTGTTTGATCACGATTCTTCGGTGGAGGTAGGTTATGGTTTATGCTATTTCATAGTAAACTCTAAATAGTGATTGATATGTATTGGTGGTATTGTAAAGTCTTCTATATGCTTAATTGTGTTGTTGCATGTTGTGATTATGTAAATGGTGATGGATTATAATGATGATATTGTGGAATCTTAAAACCCTTAAATTCCCTCTGTTAATGATGATGCCTTGATATAAAAGAAGGCTTGATGAACTAAAAGAATGAGGTTAATGGATCGGGTGTCACGAACCGACACGTAGTATTAAGGGATTGGGTGTCACGAATCGACACGTAGTATTAGGGGATTGGGTGTCACGAACCGACACGTAGTATTAGGGGATCGGAGTGTCACGTTCCGACACAAGAGGAATAAAGAGAATGAATCTTGAATTATGGTAATATACTCAAACTTAAAGAACCTTTTTCCCAAATGAGTATGGTGTGGAGGCTTGAGTCCTCATAGGTGTGCTTGGTGTTGTTGCCAATGGTTCTTGTACTTGTTGTTGCCACCTGTTGGGTATTGAAGTTGATTTTATGTTATTGCTCAATGTATATTTCTTTCTATTTTGAGTTGGACGATGATACATACTCAGTACCTGTTCCTTGTACTGACCCCTACTTGTATTTTTCTCTTTGTTATTTGTGGAGTGTAGCAAACTTACCATCAACTTCGACTCGTCCGCAACTCTAGCCAGTCTTCGGTATATCAGAATTCAGGGTGAGCTACTGTTTCTAGCTCGGACTTGATTCTTTCCTTCACGTCTTGATGTCTTGAAGTTCGGACATGGACCATCTCTTTACTTATTTTAGTTTCTTAAATACTCTTAGAATTAGAAATTTGAGGATAGATGTTCTTGGTGTGATGACTTCAAGGTTTTGGGAATAATAGTTGATAAACCTTTAGAAGCTTATGTACTGGTTATATTAATAAGATTTTGAGTCTTCCGCTTTATAGTTTGTTCATTATGGTTGCAATATTAGTAAATGATGGGGTTTAGATTTGTTGGTTCGCTTACATAGTAGGATAAGTGTGGGTGCCACTCGCGGCTCGTTTTGGGTCGTGACATGGGCATATCTTTCTCATACGAGCTCGAAATGTAGCAAACTCGATGGAGTTGAAAAAAGGATTCCCCAGACCTTTCATTTGATATCTTATGGTTCACCTGACTCATCATGTACTGAAAGTTATGATCATTTGAAATTGACTCAAAACTCACAACTTAAGTACGACTTGCAATATTTTAGATTTTGTGATTTCCAATTTAGTTATATCTAATTTTAGTTCTTTCAAATATCAAGGTTTTGCAAAAATAAACTCATGAATAGAAAATTCTTTTTAAGGCTCCAAACTTTAATACTTTATTAGATCATACAATGAACTACTTCATTAATAACATATCTACATATAATATATTAATATGTGAGTGCACAAAATATAAATTACTAACATTGAAATCTCCAATATTCGATAATTATTGTGTTGACCTCACCAACAGGGCCGGAGCTATGAATTGAACAACCTTCACCAAAAAATTACATGATATATATGTAGGTCAAATATTACTTTTTTAAAATCAAATTTGAGCTCAAAGCTCGTTCAATCATAAATATAAGAAATACTTGTATTTCTGGGCCAACTTAAAAAAGAAAGTTAGCCCAAATAAATCAATATCTTTTGTATTTCTTACCCTAGTTTTAACATTTTCCCTATTTGTTTCTGAAACCTCCTCTTTCATATTCTTCTCTGCGCCGCCTTCATGATTCTTCTTTGTCTCCTTTAGTTTATCAGCATTCAACCATGGTGGTGTACCTCTACGCATATTCAACAGCTTCAGTAGGTACTTCTCCTCCTTATCTTCCTAATCTATTATGTTTCTTTATCTTGGTTTAGAATATTCTGATTTTTGGGGCAAATATCGTTGCTAGTTGTGGAGCCAAATGTGCTGCTCTCGATCTTCCTCTTTATGACAATGGAGTATGTGCTTTGGATGTATAGTCCTCGAGTTTGGCGATTTTCTCTTTTGTAAGATCATAAGTTAGAGCAAGTAACTCTTTAGTCCTCTTCGATTTTAAGCACTGGTATTGGAAAAAATTTGAGGTGTACATATAAAATCTTGTGAGACTCACCACATCTTGATTAATGTAAATGTTGTCTATATTGATTGTTTATGTATTTTATCTTTCTTGTTTTGATTCTCAAACTTGAGATTTGCGCTTTGTTAATGTTTATAAATCTTCTATAGCTGGTAATTGTTCAAACTGCTTGTATTCTTGTACCTTCGAATTACTATAAGCACTATTAACAATGACATCTACTAACTGATTTCCTACCCAGTAGAAATACTGAACTTTGAAGTTGTTTTGTTCCATAATTTATCTTGCTTCTTCCGTAATATCTAGTATCTCCCATGATGTTTTCTACACCCTAAGTATCATTTTCATAATTCCCAGTGATCTTTTTATAGAATAACTTTCTTGAGCTTGTTTTTTATGTAGGAAATTATCACTCTTAGTACTGTTGTCGGGTCAAGTATTACTTGATATTGATATATTAAGTATTTTGAACACCCTTAACTACAACAATGAGCCATAGCTCAGTGGAAAAAGTGTGTCCAATGTACATAATACCCAAGTTCGAATCACTCCATCTATGTTTTGTATATTTTGCTTAATGTGGTCTACTGTAAAACAGTTAATTAAATGAAAAATGAAATACTTTGTTGTATATTGAGCGGTAACTTAGTTGCATTAGTGTTTTGTATATTTTGATTAGTGTGGTCTGTTATAAAACGATAAATTATATGAAAAATGAAATACTATGTTGTATATAAAGTGGTAGCTTAGTGACAATAGTTTGGTCAAGGTTGTTAGCCATTAAGGTTCAGTTCCCCATGGCCACATCTTTTTTTATGTTGGCTTTATATTGGAAACCCTTCATGAATTTTCAGCCTTCCCACTTCTCAACAATATAATTGTGCTAATTTCAATATTTTTATCATGAGTTTAGCTTAAGGTTATGAATAGTTCATTCCTAACCCTTTGCCTTCCTAGAAGGGGGGAGAAGACTCGAAACACCCAAACTTTTCAACATGGTATTAGAGATGGAGAACATTATAATTATGTTAAAATCTTTGTATCTCCAAAACAAATCAAGCCACATGTGAGAAATATGTGAGTTCAAAACATTATTAAGTAAATAACTAAAAAATGTGTTGTTTAATCAGTCAAACATAATTTTAAATGACATGGTCACACACTTCAACATTTTCAAAAGATAACATAAAGTTTTAATTAGGAAGTATGAATTTAAATTCAACGAATCTCGTGAGAAAATAAATTAAAGAAGTGGTCAAAATATATACATAAAACTAGACATGGTAATTTCGTAAAAGCCCTTTGCAAACCAACACTATTGGTGGGAAATGAAAAAAATTCAAATGTTAACTTTTTCTCTACCTTTCACACTATATGCAATATCCTTCTCTAAGTCTTTTATTTCACCAAATCCCCATTTCACTCTTTAATTTGCTTTATCTATTTTTTTGTTCTCTTCATATGGCCAACCATCATGCTAAGAATGTACCCTCCCCCTCTTACTTCTCCCCATTACCAATCTCACTCTCCCTCTTCCCCTACGCATTCTCCTCATCGTGTTTGCGAGAAGGCTACACAAACTACTGACACTGAGATCTTAGGGGTTTATGGGTGTAGCGCCCACATACACTTAGTCAATGATCCTCCTAGAAATAAGGGAAAACATGTTGAATGCTGGGAAGTAACACATGTGGGTTCGGTCCAAAACGCTCAATATTCAATGTGTTGCATATGCGTTTGCACTTGTGCCTCAACCTGCACCTATACCAAAAACAATACTAGAATAGTCAAAGCTGTTAGAGAGAATGAGAACCTGTCATATATGTGCAATTGTGTTTGATACACTAACATTGTTAATCATCCACATGCATTCTCATTCGGAAGTGAGTTGTATGTTCCTGACTGGGACATAGATTTTGATTGGTCATCACGTTCACCATCATTTGAACAACTTACACTTGATGAAATTTCCAACAATCTCAATGATGATGCATCCGCTGCTGTTGCTGCGCCAAAAGCATCAACATTATGCCTTTTTTCTTGAACCACATGTATTCCTTCCCCAACATTCAGCATGTATAGGGGAAGCTGATGAATGCATGGGAAGGAACGTTTGTGGTTCGGAAAAAAAGACCTAATGTTGAAGCTTTTGGAGCAGCAACAACGGAGAGCGTATCAACATTAAGATTGCTGAAGTTTTATCAGATGTAAGTGCTTCAAATAGTAGTGAACATGATGACATGTCAGAATCCCCGTCCAAGTCAGGAACATATTAACTCACCTCTTGATGAGACTGCATGTGAATGCTCAATGATGTCAGCGTATCAAACACAATTTCACATACATAACAGGTTCTCATGCTCTTTGACAACTCTTGTTATTCTGGTGCTAGTGCTGGCACAAGCGCAGAATGCATGTGTATCAAGTTCAATTTTGGGCCTTATGGACCGAATCTCAAATGTTCCCTCCCAATATTTGAATACACCTCTTCTTATTCATATTCGTCTACTAAAGTTGCCTCCTCCAGCATCACCAACCTCAAAATTCTTTGATAGCACAGAATTAAGAAACCAATTAAGCTAATTTCCTTTCCTTCATGATTAACCCACCTTCAAGTGATGCTCATTCGATATGACGAAGAAGATTACAATTGTTCTCTGCAACAACCGTAATAATCAACGAAATGAGGGTTATTTTCTATTTCACTTAATTGATGATCTTAGATTTATGAAATTCAATTATCAATTTAGTAGTTTTCCAGATTCCTCTTATCTCGTTTTGAATACCTAATTGAGTTCTTTTCTCACTTTGAATACTCAATTGAGTCACACTATTGGTACTTTTTTGCTTTTTATATATGTGTTTGTTGCTCAAGGGGTGTGGTCATAGAAAGTAACAAATCATATTATATAATATATTATGTTGTTCTTCGATTGTACTGATTCATGTATGTTTGTGAATCACACAAAAATGTGTTATATGTTACCCACTCTTTCTACCCGAGCTCAGTCCTAGCAGGGCTATCTTTTCCATGCCCTCTCAAGTTCCCTCTCAAGTTTCAAGGTTAATTGTGATCACATGTCTGAAGCCATATATACATGATTAACTTTGTTGTTTGTATCTTTTACTTGTTATTTAAACTCTCGTTCTTGTCTTTTGATATATTCTATTGAATGTCTCTAAAGATGTGAAATATTTCTAATTCTTTGAGCATTCACTATTGCAATCACATTTTGTTTCTATGTTGGCTTTATTTTGGACACCCTTCATAAATTTTCTGCCTACCCACTTCTCACCAATGCGAATTTCAGTATTTTTATCATGAGTTTAGCTTAATGTTATGAATAATTCATTCCTAACCCCTTTCCCTTCCTAGAAAGGGGAGAAGACTCGAAACATCCAAACTTTTCAACATGGTATAGGAGATGGAGAACATTATAATTATGTTAAAATCTTTCTATCTCCAAAACGAATCAGGCCGCATGTGAGAAATATGTGAGTTGAAAACATTATTAAGTAAATAACTAAATTATGTGTTGGTTAATCAGTCAAACATAATTTTAAATGACATTGTCATACGCTTCAACATTTTCAAAAGATAACATAAAGTTTTAATTAGGAAGTACGAATTTAAATTCAACGAATCTCATGAGAAAATAAATTAAAGAAGTGGTCAACATATATACATGAAACTAGACATGGTAATTTCGTAAAAGACCTTTGCGAACCAACATTATTGGTAGGAAATGAAAAAAATTGAAATATTAACTTTTTCTCTACCTTTCACACTATATGTAATATCCTTCTCTAAGTCTTTTATTTCACCAAATCCCCATTTCTCTCTTTAATTTGATTTCTCTATTTTTTTGTTCTCTCCATATGGCCAACCATCATGCTAAGAATGTACCCTCCCCCTCTTACTTCTCCCCATTACCGATCTCCCCCTCCCTCTTCCCCTGCCCCTTCTCCTCATCTTGTTTGCGAGAAGGCTACAAAACTACTGACACTGAGATCTTAGGGGTTTATGGGAGTAGCGCCCCCATACACTGAGTCAATAAACCTCCTAGAAAAAAGGGAAAACATGTTGAATGCTGGGAAGTAACATATGTGGGTTCGGTCCAAAAGGCTCAATATTGAATGTGTTGCACATGCGTTTGCGCTTCTGCCTCAACCTGCACCTATACCAACACCAATACTAGAATCATCCGAGTTGTTAGAGAGAATGAGATTCCGCCATGTATGTGCAATTGTGTTTGATACACTAACATTGTTAATCATCCATATGCATTCTCATTCGGAAGTGAGTTGTATGTTCCTGACCGAGACATAGATTTTCACTAGTCATCACGTTCACCATCTTTTGATCCACTTAAACTTGATGAAAACTCCAACAATCTCAATGATGATGCATCCGCTGCTGTTGCTGCTCCAAAAGATTCAACATTAGGCCTTTTTTCCCAAACCACATGTATTTCTTCCCCAACATTCAGCATCTATAGGGGAAGCTGATGAATGCATAGGAAGGAACGTTTGTGGTTCGGGAAAAAAGACCCAATGTTGAAGCTTTTGGAGCAGCAGCAGCGACGAACGCATCAACATTGAGATTGCTGAAGTTTTTATTAGGTGTAAGTGCTTCAAATAGTGGTGAACATGATGACCTATCAGAATCCCCGTCCCAGTCAGAAACATATGAACTCACCTCCTGATGAGACTGCATGTGAATTCTCAATGATGTCAGCGTATCAAACACAATTTCACATACATAACAGGTTCTCATGCTCTTTGACAACTCTGGTTATTCTGGTGCTAGTGTTGGCACAAGCGCAGAATGCATGTTTATCAAGTTCAACATTTGGCCTTTTGGACCGAACCTCAAATGTTCCCTCCCAATATTCGACATGTTTGCCTTCTTTCTAGGGGGAGCATTGATTGAGTGGATGGGGGCATTACTCCCATAAACCCCTAAGATCTCAGTGTCATCAATTAGTGTACCCTTCTTGTGAGCACGATGAGGGAAAGGGGCAGGGGAAAAGGGAGAGGGAGAATGGCGAGGGGGGCCCACTACATTAAAAAGCATTTTGAGAGACCAACATTTAGGGAGGATTTGAAAATGTGTTCCTCAAAAGTATACCTATAGGAACAAGTTTTCCTTCTCGTCTCTTTATTTTTTGTTACAACGAAGAGATTAAATCTGGTCTCTACAGTAATGAATAACTGGTCCCCAAAATAAAATTTAGTGGGTTAAAAGGCACCATTCATCACTAAATTAAAATATATTACTTTATCTTTTTGGGAAATTGTAAAATCCCTAAACCCTAATATGCCCACCTTCAAGTTTTCCTACATTGAATACACCTCTTCTTGTTCATATCCGTTGACTAAAGTTTCCTCTTCCAGCATCACCAACCTCAAAATTTATTTGATAGCACAAAATTAAGAAACCAATGAAGCTAATTTCCTTCCCTTCATGATTAACCCACCTTCAAGTGATGCTCTTTCAATATGACGAAGAAGATTACAGTTGGTCTCTGAACAACCGTAGTAATCAACGAAATGGGGGTCATTTTCTGTTTCACTTATTTGATGATCTTAGATTTATGAAATTCAATTATCAATTTAGTAGTTTTTTCCAGATTCCTCTTATCTCGTTTTGAATACCTAATTGAGTTCTTTTCTCACTTTGAATACTCAATTGAGTCACACTATTGGTACTTTTTTTTGCTTTTTATATATGTGTTGGTTGCTCAAGGGGTGTGGTCATAGAAAGTAACAAATCATATTATATAATATATTATGTTATTCTTCGATTGTACTGATTCCTGTATGTTTATGAATCACATAAAAATGTGTTATATGTTACCCACTCTTTCAGTCCGAGCTCAGTCCTAGCAGGGATATCTTTTCCATGCCTTCTCAAGTTCCCTCTCAAGTTTCAAGGTTAATTGTGATCACATGTTTGAAGCCATATATACATGATTAACTTTGTTGTTTGTTTTTTTTTACTTGATATTTAAACTCAAGTTCTTGTCTTTTGATATATTCAATTGGATGTCTCTAAAGATGTGAAATATTTCTAATTCTTTGAGCATTTGCTATTGCAATCAACTATCAAACAGAGATTTCGAAATAGTGGATGTCATCAGGAAGTTGTGTATTAATGTAGGTAGTTTTGAAAGTGAACTTCAATTGCTTGAATTCTTACTTTGTTTATTTGATTTCAGGTAATTTCTTCTCTTGATATCCTTATTGGCGATATTTAATCTACAAATTTTGACTTTTGCTTTGTTTTTTATGATTTTTATTGTGTGCTTCAAATTCTATATGAACGACATCGAATTAGTTCTATATGTGTTTTTTGGTTGAAATAATATGTTGTTGGCTTTTACCTATTTTAAAGAAAAAAACCTTTTCTGGTTGGGTTATTATTTCTTCTCCAAAAGAAGTTGTCCACTCATTTTCACGTTTCAGATCAAATGTTTGGTGAACAAGTCAATTATAGTTCTCGTTTAAGGTAAAAATATTTCTCTAAATCCCTTGATATTACGGTTACTAGTGCAGACTTTTGCATACTTCAGTAGTAGTGTAATCCTTTCTAAATAACAGAGTGGAAATTCAACTATTCTTGGATGTTGTAAAAATCTTTGGACTAATTTCTTACATTGTTCTCTATGTCAAGATGTTAATAGATTGTGCTTTACAGTGTAAACTTACTTCTTTTCTTAGCGTTACTAGATAATTCTTGCAAAGAAATAATAAGTGCAAGAGACTTCTAACTTAAACTCTTTGAAGTTCATGGCTGAGAATATATTGTAAAACTAATATACATATAATTTCAGCTCCTTGTTAGAAATTTCTTTTATACATACATACATACATACATACATACATACATACATACATACATATATATATATATATATATATATATATATATATATATATACTTGGTGTAATAAAAGACTTAGAGAAGGATTATATATATAGTGTGAAAGCTAAAGAAATCTTAACATTTTCATTTTCCACCAATAGTGTTAGTTCAAAAGGGGTTTTATGGAATGATCATGCTTAGTTTTATGTATATATGTTAAACATATCTTTAATTTATTTTATGATGAGATTTGCTTGCTTTAAATTCTTACTTCCTAATTAAAATTTTATATGTTTTCTTTGAAAATGTTGAAGTGTGTGACATTGTTATTTATATTATGTTTGACTGATTAAATAGCACATAATTATAATTAATTACTTAATCATGTTTTCAAATTGGACATTTCACTCATGTGGCATGATTAGTTTTGGAGATAGAAATATTTCAACAGAGTTATAAATTGCACTATCTTATTTTAATGCTTAAGATATTATGGAAACTACGTTTTTATTTATTTATTTAATTATATCTTCAACATAATATACCGATCTTTTCATCTTGGCCTAATTTCCTATTATGGTTCCAACACTTGAAAAAAATTGGTGGGAGCGGGAGCGAGACTCGAAATTAGGATTAGAACAGCCTATGATGATCAATGTTGAAGTATGTAACCATCTCATTTATAAAATTTAAGTTATAGAGAAACACATGACTTACGGTTCCTTACATTCTGACCTCATTGTTTTATCATGGTCGGTCCAAATATATGAAAATTCTTTTTTAATGAAGAGCGACAGTTCGACTCGAGCCATAGAATAATACAATATATTTTGATACAATGTTGAAGTGGATGACCATATGATTTTATATTTATATATATATATATATATATATATATATATATATATATATATATATATATATATTATTTTTATTTTTTTCAATACACCCTCAGCTCTCGATCTAAATTCTTTCTTATGAGCCAAACACTTGGAAATCATTGATGGAGGCAAGACTTTTTTTGGTTTGGCCACACGGGCCATCTTATTTATTTATGGTAAAATAAGAGAGAGAGAGATCAAAAATTTATTGTAACAATAATCAAATGATATATTTATAAAAAATTATTTTGTTAGTTCATTTATTAAAAGACAAATCTTTAAAAAAAAATTACCTTAAACTTTGACAATGATGATTTTTCTAGATTCTTGACTTGAAGTTGGAGACTTGGAGTTCTTTCTGTGGAAAATGAGATCATCAAAACATCGAGAAGCACTAAACTCTTATCAGATTCCTTTAACTAGCGAGAAAATTGGTAGGAATATCATATCATAAATCAAAATATAAAAATTTGTTAAGTGAAATTAGTTAGGCATATATAGTATAAGTATTTAGTAGGTATGAATGTAAAGGGGTATGTGTTTGTAATTATAGTATAATTTTTTAGTTTCCCCTTTTATTGATAACTGATTAATTGTTTATTGAAGCACGTTGCTTTTTCATCGAAAGTTTCCTCAAAATATTGTTCAGGTTCCATCCTAAGTAATACCTCAAAAATATCAATGACCATTTCATGCGCGCTATTATATTGAACATTACTTTTATATAGAGACCCATTACTCACTTGACCATGATTAAGTTATAAAATATACCATTCACCTCAACAATCTCTCCATCATATATACACCAAATATTCAAGCTTAAATTCATCACAACAAACATGATCCTTCATTGTTTTGGATTTAAAAAACTGCATACGGTTACATCTGTCACAAAGACAATAATTATTAACCCATGACTTTGAAAAGGATCAAGTAACATTGCATGATTGACAAATCCTCTAACACCTTCAGCAAATTCATTTTTCTTGTCTCCACAAATTTATTAGTTCTATCACACTTTAAAAACGACGAGCCATTTATGAAAATATAGATATTCGTTATAAATGTTAACTTCCCTTCTTAGTCAATGACTAACTTTCACTTTCTAGCTTTTTATAGAAATTCGGAATTAAAAGGATAAAAAAATTATCAAAAATTTCAAATCATCATATTTTTTTAAACCAAAAAGGCTACTGTCAAAGCGATTTTTTTCTGAAGCAATACAAAACTGATTTAAGAGACAAAAGACCACTAACAAAACTATTTCCAAGATTAAAGGATCTAGGAAGCTTAAAACATTTTCTTGGCATTGAGTTTTCTAGAAGCAAACAAGGGTTTTGATGCAAAAAAGGAAACATGCTATTTAAGTGATCAGTGATTTAGGCTTTACAGGTGCTAAGCCATTTCAAACACCACTTGAAGTCAACAAGAAATTGAATTCACTTGAATTTGATCAATATATGCAGAATGATACTGATCAGTTGTTTGAGTTATCATGGTGAATATCAAAGGAAGATAGGAAGACTCTTATACTTGACCATGACTCGACTTACATTGCATTTGCACTTGACTTAGTCAGTATATGTATTCTTCTAAGGTATCTCAAATGTTTGCTGCAGCAAGGGTAGTTTAGTATATAAAACAATCTCCGGGCCTTGGTGTGTTTATGTCGATCTTTCTCTCATTGTATTCTGTGTGCATCTTAAGTGAGTACAAGAAGGTCAGTTACTGTTTTTTTACTTTAACTTGGAGACTCACCTACCTCCTGGACATCAAAGAAAAAGTCCACCATCTCTGGGAGCTCAACAGAAGCTAAGTGTAGAAGCTTAGCCTTCACATTAGCTGAAATTGTCTGGCTAAAGGGGTCACTTTCAGAGGTTGGAGTTAGTCTCAATAGTCCTGTTAATGTTAATGTGTTTTGTGATAGCAAGTCTGCAATTTAAATTACCACTGATCGTGCTTTTCAAGAACGAACTAAACACATTGACATTAATTGTCATTTTATCATAGAAATAGTGCAAATGGGCTTGGTGAAACTGCATCACATTTTCACTACTAAACAACACGTTGATATTTTTACCGAAGGCCTTGGTATTGGTCAACACTTTGGTGTCCTAGCTAGGCATGAAGAAAATCTTTATGGCTCCTAGCTTGAGGGGAGATGTTATGGAATTAACCAATTTCACAACAGTGCCTTGAAGATGATTGCACATTGCATTATTAATTAAGTTGGTTCCAAGTTGTTTTTAGTTAAAAATTTGTTAATTAGTTAGCAGTTTTAGTCGGCCAGCTTAATGTGGTGTGTATAAGCATTAGCCTTGTAGATCAATTGATAGTTTTGAAATATATGAAAAAAGCTTCCACAAAATGTTCTCTATGTTTTACCATCTTCTTTTTGGATTGGGTATCTTTTGATAATGTCTGTTAACAATAGTATGTATTTTAAATTCATGTCTAAAGTTTGCTATATTAATGATATGCGGAATGACCCGAACACTCTTGTATTTTGTTTCAATTGTCACCTAAATCCTTCTACTCAAAATTATGCTAATTGAACTCTTAAAGTTATTAAAAGACTATTTTAAACTCTTTTGACCGTTGACTAGGATTATGTGGTGTTTTGTTTTTGCTGAATCAGATTAAGAGAATGATTACACGCATTTAAAATCAAGTGAAGACAATTTTTTAAATTTCTTTATAAAAGAATTAAAAGAAAAATATAACAATTTTAAAAAGAAATTTAAAAAAAAAAAGACATTCCAAATATGATGTACATTTATTCCTTTATCCTCATAATTTTACCCAACCCCCACCATCACCACACACATCGTCTTCAATCTCTTCCAATACACTTACACACAATCCTTCCTCTTTCTCTTCTCGTATGCTACCTGTCATTTGGGAGTTCTATAATGATTGGGGAAAAATATATTTATTTAGATTTAGATAAAGAGAGGAGGGAAAAAGAGGTTCTAAATTGTGAAATAGATGCAGATTTTAGATGGTTTTTGAAAAGTATATGTTTGATTATTTCTAAATGTAAGACAATTTTATAGAGAGCATTTTAGAAGAATTTTCTATAATGACCCATTTTTTTCTCCTTCTCTTATTTCTTTCATTTTTCATTTTAGTCACTTTATTTATCACCATCATTAAAATAATAAAATTATAATTAAAAAAGATAACAAAGCTTTGCTTATCACTAATTCCTCTTCAACGTAAAAAAGTTTCACTAGTAAAGAAAAAAAATGAATGACATGTTAATTGAAAGAAATCAAGAAAGAAAGGATTTTGAATATTAGTTTGAGATTTAATTTTAAAAAATATTATTTGTAATTAAAAAATGAATTGGCAATACAAATCTGATGTGGACAGTAAGGTGTTATCCACACCAGCGCAATAGGGAGACATCTATAATCAGATGAGTTTAAAACAGTGTTTTATAATAACTTTAAGTGTTCAATTAGTAAAATCATAAATAAAAGGATTCATCTGACAAAAGAAGTCAAGTATAAGCGTTATTCAGGTCATTCTGTCTTAATGATATTGTTATTGAGGTTTTTAAGCTTTATGGGACAGAGACGAGATTCACATCTCTTAATTTAAGGGTTTAATTTTATTAGACACATAAGAAATGAGAAATGAAAAATTTTAAATTTTGTAATCTTATATTAAAGATATGTTCATTCTTTTAAATTTTGTAGTTTCAAAGATATGCCAAATGTTTGAAATTGAGAACTTATTAATTATAGAAATACAAACTCTTCTTGAGACAAAGTAAATAAATAAAACACTTAAATTGATACACTACTTATAATATGTAATACATACTATAATTTTTAACACATGTATGCATACAATTAAAGCTAGAGCCAGTGAATATGTATTATATTCCCGGTTACATTTTAGTTCGACTCTATATCAAGAAAATGAATTTCTTTTTGTCTATATTAATAAACTAGTAAACTTGTTCATACTTTGCGTGGTTATAAAAGTTATTAGCAAATTTTCTTAAGATATTTTATGAATTTAGAAAATAAAGTATATAAAATTTTCATATGTATATTACATAAAAAAATTAATTTTGTAAATTAAATTAACTAGTTATACAATTCTTTAAAATTATAGAATGACATTTCTTTTCTATGAAAAATTATTGTAATATTGTATATGATGACCATTTACAGTCTATTATAAATAAATAATTGAATATACATGCAAGGGGTTAGAATGAAGTTTCAATTTACAACAGTGTATGGTTTGAATTCAGTTGCTGCTCTGGACAGAAATACAACAATTGAGCACAGACATGTTTATTTTTTGAAGCAATTATAGGTGAGGAGGTAACTAGTGTTGTTCTTCAATTTTTAGCACAAACCAGATGTAAACAGACTTCACTTACTCTCATTCCTAAAGGGTGCAACACCCTAGTTCCATTAAAGAATATAGACCTATTTCTTGTTGTACAACAATGTATAAATCATGAGTCCAAGGAGTAATGGACTTGCTTTGCCCTTGGTAGAATGTTAAAATAATTTTAAGCCATGATTTGATTAAGTGGTATGGGAGGAAAGGGATCTCACCTATGTGTATGTTCAAAAGGCTTATGATTCATTAGAGTGGCATTTCTTGAGGAAGTGGCTGGACTGAAGAAGTGAAGTGGGCTATTTCACATGCCTCAGGAGAAACAAGACAACATCAAGTTTACAGAATCACTCTCGCAATAACAGCCTAACTCGAAATTTAATAGGGATGTACTAAGATTTTTAGAGCCCATTTAAGAAAAGAGATTTTTAGCCCGGCCTTGGTTAAGCCTGTTAATTTGAGGGGCTTGAGAAATATACATAGGGCCGATCCGTGGGCCAATAAAAATTAATTAAAAAATATAATATAATATTAAAAATTTAAAATTAAAGAGAGTCTAAACTCAAAATAATTAAGTTAATATTTCTGTAGGAAAATTGTATATAATAGCAACTTATTAATTCAAATTAAATGCTATAAATATATTTTGATTTAATTGTACCCTATGTAGCAAAATATAGTTATTTTCACCACTCTCCTTGGTGGAATCTCGCTCGCCACTCTCGTTTGGTGGAAGACCCGCTCACCTCTCTCGCTTTTTGTACAAACACAAACGTATAAAATGTGTTTGTGTTTGTGTTTGTATAAAGCAAGAGAAAATTGTATAAATACATATATTTTCGTTCCCCTCTCTGATATCTCGCCCGCCACTTTCCCTAATCTCGCTCGCCACCGTCGCCTCTCACGCTTATACAAACAGAAAGAAAATGTAAAAAATTGTGTTTCTTTTTGTATAAGCGAGAGAAAATTTATATACACATGCAAATATATATATTTTCATCCTATACACTTATAATTATACAATAAAAATACTCTCATGCCCAGTTTCTTTTGCCTTTCTCTCTTTCTCGTTTTATACAAATTTAAATTGTATATAATTTCTCTTTTTCTCGTTATATACAATTCGATTCAATTGTATATTCCCTGTCTAGGTCTCTTTTGCCTTTCTCTCTTTCTCATTTTATTTAAATTCAAATTGTATATAATCGTCTTATACACTTATAATTATACAATACAAATATCTCCTTGCCCAAGTCTTTTTGGCCTTTCTCTCTTTCTCGTTTTGTGTAAATTCAAATTGTATATAATTTCTCTCTTTCTCATTTTATACAATTCATTTTATACAATTTGCTTCAATTTTATATGTATAACAAATTATATGCATATATGTTTGCTATGGAGCGCAATTATGCAAATTTTGCTATAACATAAAAATATGAATTTTGTGTTTGCTATAGGTGAAAATTATCTTATTTCTATTTATATATTTATTCTTTTACTTGAAAAAAAAAACTTAATAAATATTATAAAGATAATTTTTATTTGTGTATTTGATTAACAAATAGTACATTAACATGATGTAATATTATTTTATCGAATTTATGATGATATTTTTAAATTATAATTTCTAATTTAATTTTATAATTATAAAAAAATATATATTTTGTAAAAAAAGTGGACTGTCTGGGCAAGTCCGTAGCCCACATACTCGTGGGTTGAGCCGACCATTTTCTGGCTCACATTAAAAATAAGATAGCTCTACCTGGCCCGTAAAATGTCAAAGCTTATATGTGTTAGTCCGGATGGCATGGGCTAACCCATATTACTGTATACTATGTCAGGCAAGAGAGAAATTACAGAATTTTCCAAAGAAAGTAAGAACAATAGAGGTGATCACCAGGACCATTATTCAAAAAATCCATTGTACAAGTAGTATGCAACCGAATTATGTGAAAATCTAAGGTACTACAATTAATGGGAGAGATATTTACCTCTCAGTTACAAAATTTAAAAGAAAAATAAAATAAAATTATGGAGATTTAGAGTAACACAGAAAATAAAATTATTGTTATTATGGAGATAAAAATATAAGCATTATAATTAAGTATTCAATTTTACCAAAAATTCTAAATTATTATATTTTTCATTTTCTTTCTCTCAATCTTACTTAAATTAATTGTTTCATCATTTTATTTTGTTCGCCTCGTATGTCAGATTATCTATTCCGGCAAAATGATGAAACAATATTACTTTTATAGTTGTAAATTATAATTAAGTTTAGAAATTATCTTAAAATTTCACTTTTCTTCATCCTCCTCCTTCCCTTCTAAAAATACTGCAAAATACATAAAAAAATAATTTTAAAATTCTTAGATCAATAAAGCAAGAGTATAATTGAATACTTCATATGTTTATTACTTAGTAGAATTTATGATCAATTGAATATAACTTATATAGTAAAACATACTTAAAAAAAAAAAGGAAATAAATATTAAAACAAGAAAACTTTAACCCATCTGATAAAATTTCATTTTTCTTTCTTCTTCCCCCACCCCACCCCCCAATTCTCCAAATACTGCAAGATAAAGAAATTCTTTTTAAAAAATATAATAATAAAGTAAAAATGTAATTGAATACCTCATATATTTGTCACTTAACAAAACTTATGATCAACGAGTATAACTTCATTAATCAAACATAAAAAGAAAAAGGAAATAAATATAAAAGAAAGTTTGAGAAGAATTGCTTACAATTTTTATCATTAGCCCATCTGTTTTCTTTGTATTTTCTGTAGATATCTACATATAATCAAATCAAATAAATACAAAACTCAAAATACTATTATGATGATAGAAAAAAAAAAGAAAGATATAGAATACTTGTGCCTTTCTGTAGTTTTGATCATTTTTTTAACGAAAAATTTATAATGGCTCTATTTATAAGATTATAATAGGAAATACTAACTGGAATCATGGACATGGCTATTAATAAAATTTAGGAATTATGATCATGAAAAATTATGAGAATAATGAAAATAAAGACAATTAAAATTCATATGAAAGAATGTGAGTAAATGAGGAATAGTAATTGTCACATTCATATTTATAAAATAATAATAATAAATACATAAATAAACAAATAAAATGTTTAAACAGTTTGAATTTCACATTTTGGGTGTAACTGAGCAAGTAATTACTCCTATTTGGTGTGATATGTTTATTCATTTATGTGTTTGTTTAAGGTGAAAAGTCAGAAATAATTTAAAAAAAGATAAGAATAGATAATTGCAAATGCTATTCATTAGAGGGTGTCACATCAGCTGATTTAAATTTAATTTTATATATAGATATAGATTATGAGAGTTTTATTATGTTTTTGTTTTTTACTATTGACGTTAAATAACTAAATAAAGTAATTATAATTGAATTTAGAGTAAAAAGCTTCATTACTTAAATCAATTTCATAAAGTATATATTTTCTTAAGAAATGTATTAAATCATTATAGACAATTTTAATTTTAGGAATATGTTCTACGCTGCTAGCGCCAATGAACAAAAGAGAAGAAAGCAGCTTGAGTAGCACAAAAACGGGTGAAAACACTTGGAGAGTGGTTTGCTAGTCGGTTAGGATAACGTTATTTATATATTAAATTTTATATAAATAGTATCTTATTTTGTAATATATTTTTATTATATATAATATTTAACACACTTAATACGTTGTTTTGATTTGTAACTTAGCGCAATGAATAGAAGAGAACAAATGCATACGTAAATTATGAGAAAATTAATATATATTTTTTGAGAAAATTATTGAAAATACCCCTAAATTCGATGCTAATTATTAATTTTATTTTTGAACTATTGATAGTTTTAAAAACACTTCTTTACTTGACTAATTAAACTTAAATATATCATGATCTTGTGACACACCCTAAATTTTATTCATGGTTAAGGGTGTTTTTTCAGCACCTCACTCAGTTTTTTATTTAGGGCCCGTTTGGCCATACGATATGGTATCATGATATCATATCATGATATGGATTCATAAGATGAAATTGAAGTTTTGTTTGGACATGAGATATGAAATTTTTGTGTTGTATATTTTCTTATAAACATAAAAATTTCATAAGTTGTAAAATTATTAAAATAGCCTCAATTGTTTATTCAATCTTATCAAATAAAAAAATTATAAAATCGCATAATAAATTATTACAAAGGTATTTTTCTCCATTAAAGTAATTGTTTCATCTAGCTTTAATTTAATAAAAAAAATGAACATAAATTGTAGTGATCTAGTTTTTAATATACTTCTCCCACATAGTACGAACAATTTCTTCAAGTTGAATTTGCATTTTTCGATCATTTGACTGAGAAAACGAACCAACATTGTTACTTTGAGCCATTTGTTGGTTAATATCATCGTAACTATATTTCATGTTTATAGACCATAAATATTTCATCACTTTAACGATCGATTGATGTGAGTTAAAGTGATTATATGTTGGTGAGAATAATAAATTTTATGTTGGTAAGAATAATAATTTTAAAAATTTATAATGTGATTATAAATTTTATTTACATATGAAATAAATGCTTAGTAGATATAAATGTGGGGTTTTTTTAACAAAATATAAACTTGTTGATCAATTTTTGTAGAGAAAAGACATACAGGCACCATCAAAGTTGTTCCGTATTTGTGTAAAGACACCTTAACTTTTAAAGTGTCCTATTACCCCACAGAACTAATTAATTTCTTTGTAAATGGGTTATTTTGACTCATTTTCTCGTCTATGTAGTGGCGCGTGTTGCTCAACTCCCTATGATCTAATTCAACCCGACCCGACCCGACCCTATTCTTTAAAGAGAAGTCATCTTCTCCATTTCTTTTCTTCTCTGTTTGGCTTGCACATTCAAGAAATTTTCGTTAATTTTTCTTCATTCGAATTTTTTTTTATTCAGCTATGGAGTTAGGTGACAACAAAATTTTGAATGTGGGATTGCTATTAGTTGCAACCCTTTTGGTAGCAAAACTCAGACCTAAATAACTCACACATTTATGCTAACTCAGAAAAAACCCATGCGTAACACTTTCTTGCACATTGCAAGAAAAGTTAATGCAGATCCATTGACAACAGTTCCTCCATTAACCATTTCTTGTTCATCATGTTCCATTGGCCAACTTGTGGCAGACAATCTTTTTCTCAGCCATTATGGCCAGTTGTGATGCTTAGACAGGAGCATCCATAGCTTGGAAGTGTTTATTTTGAATTTATTGAACAAGAAAATCACATTCTTCATTGATCCAAAAGTTCCTCGCCAATAGTGGTGTCTTATTTTCTTAGAGAAGATGATGAAGTGGTCAAACAAAGAGTATCAACGTTGATTTTGCTATGGAAAAAACTATGAAATTGAAAAATTAGGGCTAAAAATGATTATTTTGGGTTTAAATTTGGGGAAGATGACATAAATTGAAAAATAATTAATAATAAAGAAAAATAATGACAGATGGCACCTTTAAACTGGTCCATGGCAGTAAAAATAATGCATGACGCGCCTCATGTGCGTGGTAACAACTCAGACTAGGAAATGGGTCAAAATGGTCCATTTACAAAGAAATTAAATAGTTCTGTGGGGTGATAGGACACTTTAAAAGTTAAAATGTCTTAATGCAAATATAGGACAACTTTGATGGTGTCTTTATGTCTTTTCTCATTTTTGTATTGAAATATCTCAAATCATGGTATGAAATCACCATGTAATTCCATATCATGCTTTTTGGAGAATATGGAATTATATCTCATGAGATGGAATCAGCGTATAATCGCATGTCCAGACGATTACATCTTCCGATACCATATCGTGATACGGTATCGCATGACCAAACGCTTACTTAGAGTCTCATGCTCCTAGAAGAATTTGAGATTACTTGTTATATCATGTTGCATAACAGGGGTGTATCTAAGTTTAGTTATTCAAGTAGAGACGTGCTTTTAAAACTGTCAATAGTTTGTGAAAGAAACTAATAATTTGCATTAAGTAACTAAACCCACTTAATATATATTTATTTTAAATTCTTTTTACAAGCTTTAATTATTTATTACTAAAATAATACTCTCATCTTATTTAACTTAAATATTTTTAATTGTGCATTTCCTTGATTATACCGCGTGTTTGAAATAAAACTTCATCGAATTTTGTTTAAAAATAAAAGTTCCTTCTTAAGTTTGTTAATAATTTTTTTCATTATTATTTATATCACCCATAAATTGTAAAATATAAATAAACATAAAAATTAGTCAAATAAATTCATAAATAAAATTATATTATATCATATAATTTTTTAATGGAAAAATATGAATTGTCATCAACATAAAGAGTAGTTAAAACTGTGAATGTTACTAAAATAATATGAATATACGTGGATGTAAAAACGGAGGTATAAAAAGAATTTAAGGGAATATTTTTGTCATTTCAATCTGTTTTATTTCGGGATAAGTTATCGACATTACTATTCCCCCTAAGGAGAGGGATAACTCAATATTCATTACTTAATTTCCAGACAAGATATGTTGAACTTGTCAACCAAATAGAGGGATGAGGCATAAGTACGCTCAACACTATGATCGAAATTTTAAAAACATACTTTAACTAAATTATAATATCCAAAAATTCAAATCAATCTTTTTTATAATTTTATACAACTTTTCGATCTACATAGACTCCAAACATCTCTCGCGCACTTTTACTAAGTGAAATCACAGATGTGTCACATAAATCAAAAAAAATATACAAAAGTAATGGTGATATAGAACACAAATATCCACCTAGATTATAATCAGAACTTTAGAAACATGTATTAATTAAATAATATAATAAAAATATAATTTAATCCGAGGATAACATTATCGCAAGACTATTTAACAGTGTACTAATCAATTACCGAACACCCCCCTAAGTTGAATTTAATATATTTAGCGAAGACTAAAAGCGAAGAGGGCACATTAAAGCATCGGAGTCGGGTGTAGAAACTGACTTCTCGTGATATACAGGGGCGGAATAGTATCAACAACACTTTGAAACCTCTATTTAAATAATACTTATATTCTTTTCGTTTTAATTTAACATAAAATTTAATTTTTAAATTCTAAATTAAAAATATACTAAAATATTTTTTTAACATTATAACTGTAAACGTATCATATGAAAAATTATAACTAAATAATTATTTTTAAAAATTATAATTTTTAAATATAACGTAAAAATAATAAGACAAGCGAATCTAAATAAAAAAGGTATATATATATATATATATATATATATATATATGAAGTATTTGAATAAAGCCCTCCGTGCCCACTTGCAAACCAACTTGCTTCCTTCCTAATCCCAAAAGAAAATTAGGAAAAACAAAACCACAAGTTACCTTTTATTTGAACACCAACTTGGTTTAAAATATCTACTTTCTTTGATTCTTAGATCACAACCACCTATATTAGTACTATTTTAACTTCGACTAGTACTATTTATTTATTTTTTAATGTAAGAATAATTTATATTTTCTTTTTTCTTTTATTTCAATTTCTTTAATCAACGAATGCATTAATTTCTCGAACATGCTCCAATACGGAAATTTTTAAACCCCTTACGATACCATTTGTTGTTATAATAAAGAACAGTAGAGTATTTAAATGGTTAATTTCCATTCCGCCAGCAGATTCATTGTTCAAAAGCCATCAACTTCATTTATCGTCAATTGCTATTATAATAAATAATTTATTCACAATTGGTGAACCAGTTCACTATATAATAATTATTAAAGGAATTAAAGCTTAACTAGACAATTTGGAATTAAAAAACAGACATAGGTTCATTAAATGTCCTACATAACCCCCCCCCCCCCCCCCCCGACCCCACCTTATGATCATCCACTTTTGAGCCTATTATGGAATGACACTTCTAATAAAGAATTTTTTTCATATCACAAACTAGAGGTTATAATCGAAGTAAATATGTACTAATTATTTTAGATTTTTTTTCCTAATTAGTAATACTTTTGGATATTTAAAGGGTTAATCTTATTTTTGATAATATACTAATGCAAGATTTTACATTTCTAATATCAAAATTGTTTCCTAATTTGAGGTTTAGAGGAAGTGAGCACCACAAATTTGCCACATTCCAACCGTCAAAGGGAAAAGAAAAAAAAAATTACCAAAGAGAACTAGTAATGCCCAAATTCCAATTTCAACTTAATTAATGCAAAGATGAAGGAAAGAACAATACTACTTAATTACTAGATATTAATCTCAACTATATTGTTGACTTCTTGTATTTCATTTTTTAGTGTATTATTTCAAGTTATACAATAAGTCACAAAAGGAAATCCAAAATCTAGAACAATTGCTTTTATTAGAATTGGTAATCACCAACACTGTCAAAATAGAAAAGTCAAACTAACTAATGTTAATATATTAAGTTTAGATATAAAACTAAATATTTAAAAACTACATGAAATATTGTAATAAGTTACCATAATTATCAATACGAAAAAGTATTTTTTTTCCAATAATTAACAAACTGAAAAGATTAGGATGAAAGAAAAATATCTTTGACTGTTAATACTTTGAATATATTGAGAAGAATATATGTGATGGTGACAAAGTGATTAGTAGTTATACAAAATACACAGCACACCATTATATACCATAGTAACACGTTTAAACATTTACAAGAACCAACCTTACAGTCCACGAAATCTACCAATCTATGAATTTTCAGTTGTGGGTCTTCATCATGATCTACAATAACAAAAAGTACTCTATCCATCATTCATAACAACAAATTAAAAGTAGTAACACCTAAGTTTTTTTTAAAAATAATCCAGAAATGATCATAGAAATGTACAAAAAAGATTATTTTTTTAAAAATTAATTAATCATGATCCATAGATAATTTATTACTCTTTGACGTCTTAGCCAAGTTCTGTGCGATTTGGGCCAGCGACTGCAAATTGCACCGCACAATCGTATCCACAAATACACATGTTTCTTCCTTCGTATTCCCTTGTGGTACATCCACTACATACGACTCTACCACCACCGTCGATCCTTCTTCCGCCGCCCGGTGCAGCGTCGTCACCGATCGGTAATTATTCAGCCGATGATCTCCTCCCACAACGCTAAAACTCAACACGTGTTTCTCGTCATCCAAAATCTCCAGCCTCTCCGTACTAGAACCCGCGGGTAGTCCGGATACAACCCGGACTTCCCTAAGCGTACCGACGTCACCGTCACCGACGATGACGTGGCAGCTCTTGAGAAAGTGTTTGTACGCTTGCGGATTATCGAATCGGCGGACGAGGGACCAGACGGTGTCGATTGGGGCGGAAATGGACTGCAACACCGCGGAGCAGCACTGGTTGGGACCCACAACATGGGTGTGGTGATGCAATACGTTATCAGGGACAGAAGTGGAAACCGGACTGAACCATGTTGTAGCCTGTGATAGTTGCGGTTGTTTAACCGCTAGTGTGGCAGTGGTTGGATTAATTCGATGCAGTTGAAGGGAAGAAGGCATCTTTTTTTTTTTTTAATTCTCTACTCTTCTTTCTCTTTCGAAAAAAAAAAAGAGATAGAGATTAGAGAGATAACACGTATACCATTACAAAAAAAATTAAGAAACGAATATATATGTATTAATACTTACTTTGTAAATACTATTAAAGAGAGATGTTTAGCACATCGCTTACGCTGGCTTCTGCAAGTGGATCATCAACTTGCTTAAAATTCATTTGGACGGAGTCTACTTGCATTTTGCCCTTCTCCTTTCTCGTTTATTACCTCATCTGCCACACTCTATGTAATCCCAGGTTTCCTATACGGAAATTACTAAATAGCCCTTCATTTCTCCAATAAATACAACCGACGTCCCAGCCCATGGCGGTGATATGCCCAGCCAATGGTTTGCCCTTTGATTCATCTGCCACCTGTCTTTTTCAAGAGATATCATGTGGATATATATATATATATATTTTTTTAAACACTACTGATAAGAGAATCAATAAAAACCCAGAAACTCTATTGATTTTTCTTGATTAATTATCAACTTTTTTTTTTTTATCAACCGAGGTACTATGATAATATCTCAAAGAACAAATAATACACGCCTCACGTGTGTATGTACAAATTTTCATAAATGGTGTTGATACTTGACAACAGACAAAATTTCCTAAACAAATTTCAACTTTGTAAAATGTTTTATAATAATTTATAATAAATAGTATTTTATGCATATTTTTTTTTGTACATAAGCTAAGATCTAGCACAAAAATTCATCATCTATTTGATTATCAGTAACGAATTTTGAAGTTTTTCATTTAGGAATTAAAAAAAATAGGGATTAAGAAAGTGAAAAGTGACTAAGCTTTTAAAAATGAGATCTTGAATTTTTTTGGAATTCAAATCTACACTTAAAAAATTGAAAAAATTAGGAACTGAAACTAAAAAAATAAATTGAAATGCTCGCACCGATAGTGGAACAGTAGACACAAAAGTTAACTATAAGGAGACTTATCACTGTGCTAAAGATTCTTCTTATTCACGAGGGATTCAAAATTAATATATCTAGATAAATATAAAAATAATTATCTTATATATATGGTGTAATTTTATCACAAAAATAATATAATAATATCTAAAAGAACAAATAAAAACACGTCTCATGTATATATATACAATTTTTCATAAATCTACATGAAAATAAGTACATAACTAGATATCAACATATACAAATTTTCATAAATCTACTACTATCATCATATAAATAAAAATAAGCACATAACTAGACGTCTAACATGCATGCTTCAATTATGTGCTTTCATTATAATTACTACTTGGCTTATTTCAATTAATACCTCCTATCGTAAATTTTTTAAATAACATTCTTGTAAATATCAATCTTTATTTGCTAATAAAAACTCTCAAAATTCTATTGTGCCTCATTAAATGGGACTTAAAAAGTAATACTTATTATTTGCAAATGGCCTAACGTTTCTAAAAATCACAACAATTATCAACTTGAAATATTTAAAAGACAATTACAAAATTGTTTGACTCTGAAACACAAAAAGTAACATTTGTTATTAAAAAAATAAATAAAAAGATACTATAAGCTACATTAATTATAACTCTGAATATCTCAAAACAAAAAAAAAAAGTGCTAATTTTTGCATTGCTTATGTCACATAAATTAGGGTTTAGATGGCTTTAAATATTTAATTTTGGTTATACAATATAAATTGACCGGAAAATTGAAATGGTATAACTGTTAAAAATAACCGACTAAATAATCCCGTTGATAGTCACTTCTCTTCAGTTTAATTTTACCTAAATTCCGAAAGTTCATTTGCTATTTGAAATTCAAATTTAAAAAACAATGACAAATAAGTTTTTATATTAGCTCACTTATGAGCAAAATATATTATAACAATCTTACTAATATATATTTTAATAATAGAAACAATAATTAACTTTAATCCTATTGGGCTCGGGCAACGCGCAGGCTTCATTTACTAGTGTTGTTGATAATAGACAAAATTTCCTAAACAAAATTTAATTTTACAAAATGACTTTATGATAATTTATCATAATCAGTATTATCAATATTTTTTCAATATAAGCTAAGAGCAACACAAAAGCAACTTAAGGAGTCATCTAAAAAGTACGATCCTTTACTGCCCACAATGGATACATGGTTTATGCAGACTTGAGTTAATATGAATTCGCATCTTCATATTGGTGCTCAATACTACTTCCAAAATATATTGAGCTCATTTGTTTTAAAACAAAATTTCTTTCTTTGGTTTGAAATAATTACTCAAAATTTTAGCTTAAAAGCTCTCTTGATGAAAATCGGTGTTTCCCTTTCATGTTCAAATGTGAAAACATTTTTAAACTCTTGAGAATATTTACCCGTATAACTTTTGGAGAAATGAAGTAAACTCTTTATTTTTTGCTTAACTTGAACTTAAGTCTTAAAACAATGTTAAAAAGTTTGTGAAAGACTTCTTGAAAAAACTCTAAGAACTTCCTAAACTTGTCTCTTAACTTTCCTTGAATTTGAATTTATGAATTGAAGGTTACGATTCATGTTTTTGGATGATTTCTAGGTGTGTAGAAGTCATTTAGAGTAGTTAGAATCAATAGAAAGTGTTAGTACCCTTTAGAAGGACTTAAATGGGTTGAATGACAAAAAATTGTTGAAAAACAATGATTTGGGCCTATTCTGGGCACGCCTCGCCAACCCCAGCTTATTGGGGCTCTAAAATGGTGCACTACTGCGTAATGCCCCAGCCTTCCTGGCGTTATGGGGGGGGGGGGGGTTGTCATGCCAGCCTCCCTTCAGGCAAATATTGATGAATTTTTTTATCTCATTTAATAGATCTTATATCGATTTAATTTGATTCTTTTTCTCAAATTCACTTTAGATTCATGTACCCAAATCATATACACAAGATATAACACAAAGAACTCAAGGAAACAACACTTTAATATTAAGAAACTCATTAATCTCATCTTATGTTGTAGTTTGAAAGCAATTCAAGAATGACTATCAAGAACATTCAAATTCCAATCTTTTTGAACAAATTCGCGCTGAATCAAACATGATTGACACGTGAGTGAACAAATTCGACGTTATGAAAGTCTCACATATCTTGTAGGATGAAATCCACAAGCAATTCCTTATAAAGATGACAAAAATATTGATATATCTCCTTCCTTCTTCTCATTTCTCTTTTCTCTAAGCCCTAGTGTGAACTTCTATTTTTCTAAACTGACTAAAATATGATTTTACCCCAATTAGTCACCTAAAAATGAATTTGAATAATAGAGTATGAAAAAGATAAAAATACCCTATAAAATCGAATCGGACATTTCGAGATTTTTATATTCTTTTCAAAATTGACTATTCCAATTTCTAACTTCATTCTAGTTCTTTCTAGTTAGGGTGTGTTACACAAATGAGGCTCAAATTTTTTTGGAAAAATATCTTGTGATGAATATTCCCAGCACGCATTGGACTGCGGACATGCTCCTGAACCATAAGTTTCTGCAGAATTCATTCAAAATAGGCAACACAACAAAGACAAGAAAAGAAGAAAAATTGATTCAATGTCCCTTCTTACAAACTAATCAAGAAGATAACATTCAAGATCAGCCATCATTAATTATCTAGGCAATTGCTGGATCCATCCCTTCTAGACAAACCAATAAATAAGATGACATCAAGATCGGAAATCATAAATTTGTGAGACAATTGAAAGATATGAAGGAAGTAGAGAATGAAACTTGTGGAAGGCTATTGTAAGGTCCAAGTTTTTATTGAAGTCACAGGCAATAATGTTTGTACCCTTGTCATCTTTGCAACAAGTGCAAAAGTTTCCTCATAATCCACTCCATACTTCTGTTTGTGCCCTTGAGCAACTAATCAAGCTCTGTAGCAATCAATTGTACCATCTGCCTTAGGTTTAATGTAATACACCCGCTTACTTCCAATAAAACTCTATCTAGTGTTTTATCAACAAATCCCTAAATAGAACCTTCGTTCAATGCACGAAGCTCTTCTGACATTGTCTCTTTCCAACAAATTTGTTTAGAATCCTGAGAGTAAGATATAGGTACATCAATAGAATTTAGTATGGTATGCATGGCATAAGACGTACCAAATTTCCCTGGAGAGTACCCGAGCCATTTAGGAGCATGATTATTTATCCGACTAGATCGGCGTGGGGGAGTAACTGGATGAGACGATTCCTCTTTGGGAGATGAGGAGGCGTATGCAGAGTCAATAACCGAAGAACAGGTTGGTTGGAGATCATTATGATCATAGTTCATGGTTGCTCTGGAGGATCAGTAGCTATGACATCATCATTAAACTTATACAAAAAGAAAACATATTTTGAAGCATGTTTAGAATTGTGTTTGGTAGGAAAATTGACCCTAAAAAAATAACATGTCTAGATATACGAAGCTGGTGACAAGAGGCGTCATAACATAGATACCCTTTATGTGTGTTATTGCAGCCCACAAAAATATATTGTGTTGTCTTTACTGAAAGCTTTTGTCGTTCTTGTATCAGAAGATGGACAAAGCAAACACAACCAAAAAATTGGAGTGAGAATAATCAGACTTCTTTTGAAATAATTTGAAGTACGGTGTCTCATTAGCAATGACTGAGGAAGTTTGTTTACTAATCAATTATAAATAAGTATGTACTGCTTTAGGCTAGAAACTCATCTGCATATTAGATGTGCCCAACAAAGCTAGTGTAGTTTCCAAGACATGAAATTCTTCCTTTTTACGACTCCATTTTGTTTCAGAGTATGAGGACAAATGCATTGAGAAATAATTCCTTTGTTTTTGAAAAACATAATCTTGTCTTAGTGCACTCTCCTCCAGAATTAGAATGAAATATTTTTATAATTTTATGAAACTGTGTATACATATACTCAAGAAATTCATAATGAGAGTCCGAACCTCAAATTTATTTCAAATAAAAAACATACATGTGTGTCTAGATACATGATCAATAAATAACACAAAGAACTTATATCCTATCCTTAGAAAAGTAGGAGAAGGACCCCAAAAATCATTATGCAGCAAATGAAACAGATCGTCATAAGAAAATGAACTAGATGAAAAATGAGGTTCTGACTTTTTGAATCAGCACAATTAGAGCATGTCAAAGGGAGATTTGAATGAATGACATGTGTTGCTGGAATACATGATTTGAGCATGTGCTGAAGTCGGGATGAACGAGGATGGCCCATCCTATTATGCTTAAGAGTGAGCAACTAATTCCAGCGACTAACATCCGCAGCAGAAACTGAAAGAAAACAATGATGCAAATGATGATGAACCGACTTTGGAAGAAACACTCTGCTAACTTACGTCCCTTGGCCATGGTCATCCTAGTTTTCAGATTCAGAACAACACAATCATTGGGTGAGAATTTTACAACACAATTTTGATCAACTAGCTGACCTATCAAAACTAGATTAGCCTTCGAATTAGGTACATAAAAAACATTAGACAAATTTCCAACAGAACCAATACCCGAAGCAGGCAATGTAGAAACATCATCATACAATGAAGAAAATTGGGACAGGTTTCCGATCATATGACTAAAAGCACCCAATCTAGATGCGAAGTAGATTTAGTATAATTACTTGTACATGAGGATGTCGAGAGTGCACTTGAGATGGCTCCGGGGGGGTTCGGCTACTATAGAATCTCGAATCATCTTTTCAAGATCATGTCAATAAGGGAATGAACTAGAAGATTTAGTGACATCCTCTGGTATGCATAGTGAGCAGGTCGTGAACGATTTGGACGACGACGACAATTTAAAACATGATCAGTAATCTTACGGTAAGAACAAAATTTCTTCTTCTTAGGACGATTGGTTTCTATGTGACCAAAGTCGTTGCATTCATAGCACTAGACACCTCTCTTAGTATTTCGTGATGAAGTACCAATAGTTGATTTTTGTGAAAGTAATGCAACATCGGGTAATGGCATCAACTCCATAGTTGTCCTACGTTAAGACGACTGCCAACACAACACCAAGAGCAGTTGTGACTTCTCTGTTTAACAAACTTCCACGAATTGACTCGAATTCAGGACGGAGTTTCATCAAGAACTATACTATCTTTTTCCTTTATCATTCTCACAACATTTCCTTGAGCCATTCACCTAGAATTTTGATCATGTTCTGACCAAAGCAGCTGCAAGCCAATATAAAAGGAACAAACATTCTTGTCCACTTGTGTATATTCAGCAATGTTGCGTTCCACTTTAAACTCTCGTGCTACAGTGCTTTGTTGGTAGACGTTACACAGGTGGAGCCACATCTCTAAAGCTGAACTAATGGTCTAAGTCCCATTGCTATGTCAACATGTATCGAATTCAGCATCCAAGCGATCACCTTTGCATTATTCAAATTCTAGTGATCCAACTCTTTTTCATCTATTGGCAGACCAGCAGAACCATCTAACCACCCAAAAAGGCCCTTCCTTGAACAAAAATTTCAAAATGGAATTTCCATAAAGAAAAGTTGGAACTTTCCAATTTTGTGGAGAGCATGTGAGATTGATTGTGAATTCATTGAGAAGACAAAATACAAAAGAGAAAAAGAAAAAAAAAGGACATATGCATATGTTTAGAAAACAAAGAAATAAGAGGAACGCATGAAGGTAAGAAGAGTACTTCTAAAGAGAAAGCAAAGAGCACGAATTGTTTTTTTAAAAAAGGATGGCTCTTGATACCATGTTAGAGAGACAAAATATATTCTGAAAAATAGTTTTCTCTATTGATCAATGATACACTAGAAAGCAAATGTTTATAGCTAAACAATTAGAGTGTTAGAATTCTATTCTAGGAAGGAATATATATGGTTATAAATATATATTTTGTAAATCAGTTATATTCTAAGAAAGAATATATTTTCTAATTACTAATTGTAACTTTTCCTAAAATGAGCCACACCACTTCTTTAATTTTTGAGTGAAAGGCAGCCCTCCCACGCTAAGATTAGGTGATATTCATAAATCACAAAAAAAATTTTAAAAATTGTGGTTGTTTTAATAGTTACATATGATTAGAGCTGCCAATATGGGCTAGCCCATCCCATCCGGGCTAACCCACACAGGCTTTGACATATTACAGGTCAGGTCGGGCTAGCCTATTTTTTGTGTGGGCCAGAATATGGTCGGCCCAGCCCACAAGTACGTGGGCTACAGGCTTGCCGGGCCAGCCCATTTTTTAAAAAATTATATTTTTTTATAATTATTAAATTAAATTATAATTTAAAAATATTATCATAAATATCGACAAAACAATATTACATTATGTTAGACCTCATTTGTTTGCACTTAATGGGGTTTGAATCTTAATCATTCAGATTTGCCTCATTAAGTGTGTTTGTTTTTAAAAACTGGATCTTAATTATTCAGATTTAATCAATTAAGTTTGTTTATTTTATTTTCTTATAAGCCTCTTAATGGGTCTGAATATATCTGAATAAATCAGATCTGTAACACACCCTTAACACTATTCAGACTAAAAAATAAGACTGCTATCTTAATTCAACTAAATCACGACAACTCATTAAATTATTTTCTTATTTAATTAATATTAATTACATGCTTGTCATTATAATTTCCTTTATTCATATTAACTTAATATACATCTTTTACTTTCTAAATTAATCAATATATTTGAATTGATAAGCACTCTCATGATATAATATTTAGCACGATTTTTAAATATAAGAAAATATTAGTTATTTGATTGATAACAGTAAAAAATTTCTATAATAAAATAAAATAAAATAAAATATTTTCCTAAATTATATATTTACTACTCTATATATACTATTTTAAATTGCATTATGTTAGATTCTCAAAGTATTTTATTGTGAAAATAATCATATTAATGATGTAACTTGATGTTGAGTTCTTAAAAGATAAATCATATTACCTTGTTACGGTAAAAATGTTCAAAATATTATTTTATATGAAAATAAACTATTTTACTAACAAGGTTTTTATAATATTTTATTGATATAACGTTTAATTTCATATGTGCATTCAGATATTGAAAATAAATTGTCCCAATAATTTAGTGTTCACATTCAGAAACAATATTTTAATATTCAGATGTTTATTCAGATTTACACATCTAGATCTTAATGCACATCTTATATTTAAATGTATATTTAAATTCAAACGTCTTAATCTTAATGGAAACAAATGAGACCTTGTCACTACTTGTTAATCAAATTCACAAATATAATAATCTTTATAATATTTAGGAAAAATGCACAAGTACCCCCTAGACTATGATCGAAATCCCAAAGACACACCTTACTAAGTTCGTATTACCCCTCTAAACTTCTTTTTTTTTTGTAATTTTATGTACCTCTTTGGCTTACGTGGCATCCAAATATCTCTGACGCGCCTCAATTGCGTGGAGTCATATAGAGTGCCACATAAGACAAAAGGTGTATAAAATTACAAAAAAAAAAGTTCAGGGGTAATAGGACCTTAGTTTAGTTAAGGTGTGTCTCTAGAAATTTGGTCATAGTCTAGGGGGTACTTGTGCATTTTCCTTAATATTTATTAAGTTTTTTTCCCAACTAAAAGTATAAATATCTAAATAGAAATATTAACCCAATTGTTTTGATTTTGGACTCTCTTTATTTTAAAATTTTACTATTATATATTATATTATATTTTAAAGTTAATTTTTATTGGCCCACGGGCCGGCCCTATCAATATTTCTCAAGCCCCCCAAATGAGCAGGCTTATTCAGGCCGGGCTAAAAATCTCTTTTCTTAAATAGGCTCCAAAAATCTTAGCCCAGCCCTATTGCATTCCGGGTTAGGCCAGACCGGCCAACAGGCCTAGTCCATATTGACAGCTCTACATATGATTGTAATTTATTCTGGTATGTATATTTAGCAAAAAAAAACTTCGACTAATTATATCTTATAGTTATTGTTATTTTAAATGTTTCTATACAAATTAAACACATTAAAGTATTAGTAATTTATAAAATCAATTTCAGTATTTTAGTTTAATAAACGTCTATTTCTAGCTTATCAACTGCATTGGGTGCTTAATAAAAGTATATTTTAAGCCCAAAAGAAGGGAGGTGGAAAAAGAGTAAGCATATATATATTTCTATTATCTATTATATAGAAGAGTGAAGTGGGAGGATGATCAAGGGCAAAAATGTAATTTCACTCAACAAAAATCTATGAAGAAAGATAATAAATAATTTTAAAAATATTTTTTAATATATGATGTGAATAATGATCAAGGGAAAATTGTAATTTCACGCTAACAAAAATCTACCAAGAATGATAACAAAAAAAATTAAATAGTTCTAGAAACATCTTAAGTTATTGTTATTACCATTAACTTATTTTGTTATTACTTCACTTCCTTTTTATTTCTTTTGTGAGTTATTGTGATATCTATTTTATTATTACTCTATTTTACTATTACTTTAATTTAATTCTTAATATATTTTCTATTCATTATGCTTATAAAAAAAAGCCTAATTTTTATTTTTAAAAAAATCATAAATTAATTATTTAAATCTTTATTTTGGCTCTAATTAATATACTTGAAAATAAATTAGTGTGATAAAATTAATAATATATATTAGATTGAAATTAAAGAAAAAAGTATTAAAAGTAACTTCACAAATAAAAATGAATGAGATGATATATTTGTATTAAAGATGACTAAGAATAAAAATGTAATTTCATTCTAACAAAAATCTATCAAGAATAAATAATTTTAGAAACATATTTCTATATATGAAGTGAATGATGATCAAAGGTAAAAATGTATTCATGCAAGCAAAAGTCTACCAAGAATGATAAAAAGAAAATTCAGTAGTTCTAGAAACATCTTTAGTTATTATTATTAATATTACCTCATTTTTGTTATTTCTTCATTTTATTTATGAGTTATTGTGATATTTATTTATTACATTAAAGTCTTATGCTTAGCTCTTGATAATTATGTATCAAATATAATATTAAGTGAAATCATTCAAAATTAAAATTAAAATTTATGTGTATATTAAATTTTGTGTATTCAAATATTTTTTAATATTATGATCTTTAATATGCTATATAAAAAAATCAAAATACAGAAGTTATTTTCTATTTGAAATGAAATAAAAAATAAGTTCATATAAAATCAAAAAGGTGGGAGTCATACATTAAAAATGAAATATACATGTGTTATTATTGAATTGAGCTTTCCTATATTATTATTTTTTAAAAAAAAAAATTGTTTGACTTCCTTCTATTAATTTGTGAATATATGTGGGGTTTTAAAGATTTGAACATTTTAATATAGAAATATAATGATTTGAAAACTTTAATTCTTCGTTTTAATTTCTAATTTGATATATATTCGAAAATCATATAAAAAAAAGAAGATTAAAAAGGCAATATAACAATTTAAGATATTTTTAGAAAAACATAGTTAAAAAACATAATAAAATTTGGTTAACTCCCTCATTTTTATTGAAACAAAAAAAGTTGCTTATATTGTTTACAAATAACATAAGAACTAAAAAGTACATAAATAGCAGTAAAATGATAACTAAAAATATGTGACAATCATATAAGAAATTTTGTTTACTTTCCTAAAATTACTTTTATCACATAAAATAAAATAGATGGAGTAACATATATTATTTGAAAATAACATAAAGGTATCCCATAAATCAACAATTTAATTTTTTTTAGAAAACACATAAAAAAAAATTAGTTCACCTTTTCAAATTTCATTTGTGTCACATAAATTATAAGGAAAAAAACTAACATACATTGGGCCTGCGCTGGCGCGAAAACATGATATATATAATTCCAAAAATGGAAAGTTCGACACAATTGGTATTTTTTTTTTGGAAATTGGAAGCAGTTACTAATTCATGATCTGGCATGTACAGAATGAAAACTTCATTCTCGATTCTACGAGAATTTTTATGAAAGCCTTTCATTTGCTTCTCTTCGATGGAAGTTTGATTTTCCCAGAATGTATCCTAATTTTTGGCCTAATTCTTCTTCTGATGATCGATTCATATATATATATATATATATATATATATATATATATATATATATATATATATATATATAAATTGTAATAAACTATTTGCATGAAGTGACGTCGCTAGGTAAATTTTCTTGCAAGGGAAGCTAAGAACGTATACTAAAGTCAAACACGAATGTCTTTCTATGTAGGTAAAATCATTGCTTCTTCTATTCCCATATATATTTATATATATACGACGCTGCACGCGATTAGGATTTGGGTGTTTATTAGAATTTTATGATAAAATTATGTTATATTTACAAGGTATTTGTTTTATGTATAGACAACGATTTTAATTTTCTTAATACAGGACTAGAGGTTGATTTAGGCATTTATGGATTTAAACTTTATTCTGAGGTTCAAAATTTAAAATTTCATACTTCACGAGATATTATAAGTTTTCAAACTTCCTTAGTGAAAATGTGAATCCACCAATTATATGACATACTTTCTTTTTTATTTAATAAAAAATAAGACATATTTCAAACACTTCCATAATAATATTATCAATATTTTACCTATGTTGAATCTTGTTTATTTAATAAAAAAATCTATAATAATATACTATTCTATTTAAAAGTTTATTAATTTAAAAAATATTTTTTATATTTTATAAAAAGTCTTTGTATTTCTTAAATTTCATGTCAATTCAAATTACGTAATAACGATCGGAAGAGTAATTATTTTGTGAAAACAGGTCATAACCATGTCGAAAGGGCAATCATCTAATTTGTCCAAATTTATCTTTATATATACATTTCAACGTGAGGAATGGAATATTTGAAGATAAAATCACACATATTATCTACCTTTCTTCTTTTTAGTTATTGTGTTCGAGTTTTAGTTTTAAAATTAATTCATTTTAAATTTTTTATTTTACTTTTGATTAAATTAAAGCTTTTATAGAATCACAATTTTATATACGGTTCGTTTCTTGAGATTATCAACTTGTTGGGGTCTCGTATTTCTTATACACTTTTTTCCCTTTTACTTTTCTTGAGGAGGCTGGTGAGAGTGCACTTGCACAAACAAGTTGCTAATTTCTTTCATATTTAAACAAATTATTTGAGATGATGATTAAAGTTATTGCAATTCGTAGATAAAAGTCTAACAACTTTGTATTATTATTGTATTTTTCTTGGAGATTGATAGCAATTTGAAATTAACAATGCCCCTAAATTATGATCCTATATTTAATTATAAGGAAGATCAATGTACATTGTATCTACTTGGTGGTGAACGAGCGAAAATTAATTTGAGTTAAAATGAATTTGGATTAGAATTCACTTATATGAATTTAAATAAAACATGGATTTAGTAAATTATGACTAATTAAAATGGTCTTAGTCCACTTTAATCTTCTAAGACAAAAAACTTTTAACTTTTATTTCCCACCGCTAAACCAAAATTACGAAATATTTGAACTATTAATTATTAGCTCCTATGTAAACGATAGTTGGTGTAATACATGCAAACTATTTTCCACACCAATGACTTGTATATACTAGTATTAATATTTGCTTTAAGCTATTAAACCACCACAAAATTATTTTAAAAAATGAAACCTTGATTTTAAATGGATATTTGACAAATAATACATGTATCACAATGATTAAGCATTTGAGGTATCTAATGATCTATATATCTTCAGAAGCTAATTAACCAAAAGGGACATCATACAACTGGAATACCCTTTATGATGGGCATTATGAATTCAACTTAATTCATTTCATCTGGCACGAACTATACGTGTACATGATATACATAGCGTGATACGATCACATTTATTTTTATCTACTAACTTTAAATTCTTAATTTGTCTGTATATAAAAATAATCGTGAACGTGAAAAGGTTAATGGGATGTAATGAAACGCTCCACGCTTTCTTCTAAGTTGGGATCTAAAATTTTCAAGTTATTATGATCCACTTGACATTAAAAGTAGTATTTGGTTAGATTGAGGAAGATTCTATGGAGGAATTTGCTAATTATTTATTCTTATATAAAAATAAAATAAAATAAAGCAGTAGCACCTTGTATGAGATGTGCACTCTTCAACAACATGAGTTTATTTAGGGATGTGTTTGGTACAAAATTAAAATATTTTTTATTTTTTTCATATTTGATTAACCACTTCCTTTGTGAAAATAAGTTGCTTAAAAACGAGGAAAATAACTTTTTTAATGAAAGTAGAAAAATCAAAATTTATACCTAACATTCCAATAAGTTTATTATCTTTACTGCTCTATCCAACCCCTCACATCCTTCGGTACCTATGTACCCCACTCCTTACCTATCTCACCCCCACAATATTTTGCTAGATTATTTGAGTCAATCATTTTTCGTTATTTATCAAACATTAAAATATATATATTTAGAAAGCCTACTTATATATGTATTAAAAAAAGAAAAAACTTTTGTACCAAACACCCCTTAGTTATGTATTTATTTGTTAAGCAACTTAATCAACAAGAGATGGGCCAAAAGTTTGAGTTTTTGGTTAAAACCGTTCCTGAAATATGACCTAAACTTAAGGTACATCCTTATGTTATATAAGTGAACAAAAAACATTCTTGAACTATTCAAAAAGTTGCAAGATTCACCCTTCAGTCTATTTATTTTAAAAAAAAACTCACGCCATCAACAAAAATTTAACTGTATCAAGTCGAATGAAATATATACACATAGTTAAGTTAGTCAAATTAAGTGATTTTTTTTTTAGAAATTAAAGTTTTAAATTATATTCAGACTAAATATATTCAAATTCTAAAAGTTTCAAAGCTTAAATTTAGGCTTTAAGTCAGCCCATGGTTTTGGTTTACACTTGGAACAAAATGGATTATATTGCACTCCAAATACATTCGAGGAATATATTTAGCACTACCAAAAAAATAAAATTAACAAATGTATATCGTAATTCCTTTTCACTATTAAAAAAAAATCAGGCTTTCATAACACATGACTATTTTATCAAATTTATTTATGGTAAAATATGATTTTTGGTTGTGCTTTTTTATCCGATGAATCGGTAGAATCTTTCAAATGGTTATTCTCGACATTCTTAAAGTCAATGAGAGGTTTTATGCCCTTGACTTTTATAACTAACCAAGCTCAAGCAATGGCTGTTGCCATTAGAGAAGTGATGTCAGGCACTAGACATAGATTATGTCAGTGGCACATAGCTCAGAATGCCTCATCTCATATGGGTTTACTTAAGAATAATAAAGGTTTTTTAAAACTTTCTAATAAGTGTATGTCTGAATGTGATTTTATTGTTAAATTTAAAATATCGTGGAAGATAATGCTCACAACGTACAATATAGAAGAAAATAGATGGTTGAATAATCTTTACAATATTCGACATATGTGGTCTACAACTTTTAATAATGATGTGTTTAGTGTTGGATTGAAAGCGAAATCTTGAAGTGAAAGTACTAATAATGTCCTAAATGGGGTTGGAAATTTAAGCACTTATTTATATATTTTTATGACTAATTATGAAAAAAATGTAGTGACGGATGAATGAAGAACATGAAGATTTCAACCGTAAACAAGGTAAGCCGACTCTTGCTGTTAAATATAGTCCAATTTTAGCTCAAGCATCTACAATCTACACTCACAAGATTTATAACATATTTGAGAAGGATTTCTCAAAGGAGCTGGGGCATGTTTTATTGAAACACAAATATGTTGTGATGATCAAGTTTCTAAATATGAAGTAAAAATGCATAGTTCAAGAAAAAGTTGGTTTGTTGAGTTGAATCTCGTAACCTTACATGTGACATGTACTTGCAAGAAGTTTGAATATATGTGTATCTTATGTGTGCACTGTGTAGTAATTTTTACTTTCAATAAAGTATGTGCAATCCCTGATGAATACATTTTGAAAAAATGGACCAAGGATGTGAGGAAAAGAATAAAAAATCTATCAAGTAAGAGTTGTACCATCAATGAAAGTTCAGAATCTGAGATAGTTTATACTAACAGTGTAATGCAATCTTATTACAATCTTGTTCATCTTAGCAAATCTAATGAGAAGAGTCGAGAAATTATTCAAAGACATCTCGAAAATGCTTAGCTTGAGTTGGATGACTATCTAGGAAAACTGCCCATTACCTTTCTTTATCATTCAACAAAAGGTGGCGTGGAAAACATAGAAGACGAGGTATTGGACCCTCTTCATGTTAAGGCTCCAGGTGTTCGCAAAGATCGTATCCAAAGACATCGGGAGAAACCCAAAAAAGAAAAACTATGTACTCAGTCAACTTGTGAGAAAACTAGTAAATACAATTCAAGTTTTATCTTCACATTGTTTTAATATTTTTTTTTTGTAATATATAATTTACTTAAATTTTGTTTACTATAGAGAAATCGGTAGAAGTTGTTGTTCCATCAACAAATAAATTTTTTGATGAGAATGTGTATACTCCTTGTCAAGCAACTTCTCCTTTACTGAAAGTCAATCGACATGTTTGTTTTTTTCTTGTTCTTTTTTTATTTTTAATGTATATTCTCTTATGTCAAATAATTATTTCATATTATTGACTTGTCTTAATTTTCTTTTTGTTTGCAAGGATGATACTTTTGATTTTGATATGAATGAATCTAATGTTTCACTCTTAATTTTGTTACCGAGTGTTGAGAACACATCAAGGGTATGTATCAATATATTTTTATATAGAAATTACGTAAAATTTATAAGATTATACACCAATTATAAGATTTTTATTATTTTATTTATTTTAATTTTGTACAGCAATTATACTCTACAAATACGTTGGAAAACAAGTACAATTGAGGCACTGGAGTGCAGATGACTTTGATGATAGTTGCATTACTATGCAGTTTTGGCAAGCTAGTGGGATCCTTTAGTTTAAAATTTTGAATTCTTTGTGTAGAAAATAATATGGTATTAAATGTTATGAGATAGTTGTTTGGCGAACATAGCAAATTAGTTTTGTTTGCTTTTTAGCTAGTAGCATTTACATGAATGTAACGCTTGACTAAACTCTTTTTCATTCACAATTTTCTATTTAAAATTTCAAGAATATGTGTAGTTTTTATGGAGAAAGATACAAAATTAGCTTGAGGTAATGATGCAGATTTTGTATAGTTTTTATGCATATTGAGCTGGATAAATGTACATAATTAGTAGTTTTCATGCATAGAAAAATACTGTATATTTTGTGTTGTTACCATGCATATTGAGGTCCAAAAATATGCATAGTTTGTGTAGCTTTATACATAGAAATTAAGTGCATTAGGTTGATGTTTGTGTGCATGCGATATACTTTTTACGAAGTTTTTTTCTTGAAAGAAGCTACTTTAAAAATATAAAAAGAGAAACACTAAAATTAAATCAATCCAAACATCATTTTTATCTCTTTTTATCATAGTGCTAGCTAGTGCTAGACAAAGGTGAATTCAAAATTTAGAGTTAGTAACTAAGTTCGCCTTAATTAGTATGTGTAACTTGAGTAGTATGTAATAGGACCATACAAAAAGTGAAAATAAAATATCTTGTGTATTTGTAAAAGCATGTGATTTACCAGGTGCACAAGTTGACCTGTTAATGTATTGAGCATTCATCAAAGAGATACAATTCAGGTTGATGTTAAAAGAATTTTTGGGTACGACAACAACAATTGTATTTCACGTTACTGTTAAAAAGACAGTTAAGTTATTTAAATATTATTTTATTAATTATGATATGTATAAATATATATTAGTTAACAATAGATATTTGTAATTTAAAAAAAATGACAACTTTCATTTATTTATTGAATGTAAAAACCCAATGCGGATAAATTTTGCACGATACAAACCCCTATTTCATCAGTATAGCTCAAGGAAAAATAGTGCTCTGAGGCGGTGGATAAAGTTAAAACTCTGTGAATTAGGCTATTGGCAAAACTATTGCATGATGAGGTAACCCTTGGGTTATAGATTAGACCTTGATAAATGGTAGAATTAAGTGGCCCAAAACTATGTATATATATATACATGCACTTTTCTTTGAGTGCACACTGCGCACCCCAACATCTGGCGTTTCATATATAGCCTTCTTAACGGTATGGCACCAATCTTACATAGATGAGGGCTTTTAAGGTTGTTAAATCAGCATTTCACTGTCAGCACAAAAAGCTATTTTGGCTTAAAAAATCACTTACTACATGGTCTAATCCATGTACTCTAGCTGTTCCCCCTAAACAAGAAAATGTTTTCACATATATAAAATTAGAGTAATCAGTTAACCGTCAAGTTCAGGTTCAATTGCATACTCAACTCAACTCTACTAGTATACAAACCTCAGGGATTGGACTCAAATGAAATAGAGGATGAAGGCAAGGAAAAGCTAAACCCTAATTTGGATCATAAGAATCAGTGCCTAGCCTAAACCAACAAGTTGAACCAATTCAAAACTCCATACATCAAATAGTATTTCACAGTATGCAAGCACCGGCTATTCAGCTCGAGTTGCATATATATTATTCAAACTGAAACACACAACTTATTTATACCAAGTCCTTACACATTGCCACAAAGAAGCATAATACAAATACTACTTCACACTTATTTGCTTAAAATCCTGAATCCGCAGCTTGTTGATGCTCAGCTGAAGTTGCAGATATATCTCAAGATACTTAAAACACACTTATTTATACCGACTCCTTGCACATTGGCATAAAGGAGCACTAATACATTACTATTTCACACGAACCAACTTTAAAATCCTGAATCCGCCTCCAAATGTGCTGGAACACATTTTTCCTTCACCAGCTAATGTCTGGCTTATGGCAGTTCCTTGTTAGGCAGAGCACTTCATTCCTGCAGACTTCCCATGTTAGAAGCCTTCTCATTTTTCATAATGGCATGGAATAATGTAGCTCGATCCTCCTCAACGATTTCTCTCAATAATTCATCTTCAATTTTTGGTGCTTGCCAGTGAGAAGGGTCCTCCACAAGGTCTTCACTGAATATCATGCTTGATACCCATTCTTTCCATGTTGTTCTTTTGTATTTCTCCTCTTCCAGTGTGCCCGTTGCCAGAAGCTGGTAGACATAGACAACTTTGTCCTGACCAGGACGAAAAGCCCGTGCAATGGCTTGCTTGCTCTTGGAAGGATTCCACTCCGAATCCAGTAATATTACACGTGATGCTGCGGTCAAGCTAATGCCTTCTGCACAAGTTGTAATGGATGCCAACATAACCTTTGATGGTCCACCTGGCTCCTCAAATAGATCCATTATCCTTCCTCTTTGAAAAAGCTCAATGTCACCTTGAAGCACCAGTACTTCAATGCCCTTTCTCCACCCATAGAACCTCTCAAATATCTCCAGAAAAAGATTAATTGGAGCAATATTGTGGCAAAATATCAAAACCTTTTCTCTCCTGAGGAGACAACGAGGAATTAGGCTCATCACAAATTTGACTTTCGAACCCAGCTTCAGATCAAACTTGAATTTCTGGAGAGCCTCCAGCTCCTCTTCCTTGAAGTACTGGCTAGAACATGCTGTCGTTCTGATCAACCAAGGATGGATTGCACCAAGGGTAATCAACAGCTCTAACTCCAGAGGAAATCCTTTATAGATGGGCCTTTGATTTTGAAGCTTCACCAAGATCTCTTGTTGAAGAGTAGTTGATTTCATCATCAAGGTGTAACATTGTAAACCAGGAAGGTTATCAGATGTTCCACCATCATGCACATCTATGAATCCACCTGTTAGTTTCTTCAATATGTTTAGGCCTTCTTTCCTTTTCTTGGGGATGTCTGAATCAATGACAGTTGAAATTTTATCAATAAACATCTTTCTTGCTCGATTTTCCAATGAAAAGCGCGATGCACCTTTGTTTTTGTTCTTGTACTTGGGATCAAGCTCCTTCAAGACCTCATCAACAAAAGTTGGCCTTGCTAAGGTAAGTGTATTGAAATACTCTCCAAAATTATTCTGAAATAATGTACCAGAAAGTAAAATCCTAAGCCGTGTATTGACCTTCATTAGACCCTTTCTTAACCGGGATTTTGTACTTCTTGGGTTGTGCCCTTCATCAAGTATTAGTAGCCCTGGACACTGCCGCAACACCTGAGCCATATATTTCCTATGCGCATAAGGTGAATCTTCCCGTGTCAGTGTTAAGAAAGAGGTGTAACCCATGAGGAGAACACTTGGTTGCGAAAGCCACATCTGCATTTTCTCAAGGCAGTCCAAGACATGCATGACATCTTGGTTGCGAGGAAGACCAGGACATAATTTCACCTTTTCCCTTAGAACCTCTCCCTTAAAGGTTTGACCACCATGAATTTGGTAGACTGGCACAGGAATCTTCCACTTCAGTACTTCTTTGTACCAGGTGTAGAGTGTTGTCTTGGGAGCAAGGACCAACGGTCGTGACCCAGGAAATAACTTCAGGTAGCTTACAAGGAAGGAAATAATAAGTAAGGTTTTCCCAGCTCCTGGAGTATGAGAAATAACACAGCCACCTCTCTCTTTGCTCTCTGGTTGCATTTCTGCAGGTACTATGGATCCAGCAATATTTTTCCACAGAAACTCAAAGGCTCTCTTTTGGTGTACCCGTAATTTATTTCCTAGATCAGGTATCAATGCCCAGACATTTCCTTCCCCTCCTCCTGATGATGAGGGTGCTCTGGAAGAAACAGGAATGGACAAAGTATCAAGGCCATCATCATCCTGCTTGTGATCTGTAGCTTCTTCAGTTCTTTGCTCCTTGCTGGAATTGTGGTTTGACGAAGGCATCTATAGATATGAACGAATGGTTAGCAAGCATGGTGAAGAAAATAAGCGGAAGAGTGTAGCAATAAAAGCCTAAAATGCAAGAATCATAGTCTAGTCTAGATCCGTTTCTACATGTGTACTAAATTACATGCCGAATATACTTCCTATTACTTGTAGGATAAAATGATGACATGGACCATGACAAAGCTCATCTTTATGTCAAAAACATTTGGGAAGTGCCACTGTTTCTTCAAACCTTCTTCCGGGGAAATCCCTCAGACCTCTTAAGCAGGTGCATCAGAATAAGAGAAACTGAAATAAGTTCGAGACTTTTGACTTACAAAAGGTGGTGGAACATCCTTTATTTCGGTGCTAACGAATCCACATAGCCGGCAAATAATTCCGATTTCTTCATTCAGTCGATAATCATGTCGACAAACTTCTCCACGTATTTCAGCTCCTATCCTGACATTACTTGCATATTGAGCATGGGAATCCTGAATCACATTTAATAAGGACAACATCAAACATAAGGTAGCACAGCAGTTATATAATCGACAGACAAAAGGAAGAAACATTCACCGTTGATCAAGACAATATCAAAACATAAAACAGTGACCAGTCCAATGATTTCCAGCAAAAAACACATTCCATGAACAATATGTCTTTGTTAACATTACCAATGCCAGTAATTATTAAAATAACATACCTCACTGTCATCTAGAAGATAACATGATGCCAAGGCTAGTTCCATCTCCTTCCATAACATATCAATTTCTGAAACCTCTTCGTCCCTATTCATTGCGAGATGATCACCCGACTCTCTCTGGCTAGATTTTGTTGACTGAAACTCTTTCCACTGATCAATTATTGGTGGTTGTTCTTTATTAAGTGTGGCATCAATGTTCGCCATGCACCTTCTGATCAATTCCTTGTACACATTAGCCGCTACAGAACCCTTTTTGAATGATCTTATATCATAAATACTATCCTTCTTTGTAGTATTTCGTTTGTATTTCTTATGTGAACCTAATGTCCCACCTCTTCGATCAAGTCCCATGAACTTTAACTTTGAAATTTTGACTTGACCCCAGCGTCTAGCTTCTGGTTTTGTGAAGTTCATTTTGGAAGCTTTCCTATCATGCGATGTTGAAGAACTATTGAAATGAATATATCTGGAAACTATTTCACCAATCTCTGCAGACAAATGTTCAGGAACATCAACATCAAGTGGAACCTGCTCATGGACTGTTAAACCAGTTCCTGAAGGAGGATGCAGGGGAACAATAGCAAGTTGATGTTGACGGTCAGCTGTAACTGATTTCTTGTCTGCAAGCTTATTTACATCTGATTTGAGTGCATTTCTCCATCCAGATGAACTTTCAGAGGACCTTTTCTCATGAGATCTGATATTTCCTCCAAACAACTCTCTCTTGTAAGAGCTGGAAATTTCTTCAATTTCACCAGTTCGATAAGCATGATCAGCCTGAATAGAAAGTGCAAGTGGTAGTTCTTCATACTCCACTTTTCTCCTACCCCCAACTAACCTTGTCATCTCAACATCAAATTCTGCCATATCATCATCACATCCATAATAACGCTCTGGCTGTACAAATCGACGCTTTGACCTTCGTGGGCCCATTAGATCATACAGAACTAGAGGCCCGGATTCACTAAGGTCACTGGTAGAATTTATATCTGGGATATCCCTATTGAATTGAATAACAGTGGTTGTTTGAACTCCGCCTTCTAACTTGAAATTCACTGAGTAAGAATGTTGGTTAGAATTTGTTTCTTTTCTGACTAGATCATCATCCACAATCTCATAGACAATCTGGTTATGTATCGATCTCACATCAAATGTAGCTTCTTTCAGGACAGATGCAGTCATTAACCATGTCAGGTCAGAGGAGAATTTTCCTATGAATAGTTTAAAAGTCTGCAACGAATTGCAATCCTCAGAAGAACTCCAACGGTAGCGTTTGTTTTCACAAGGTTTAGGTTCAAGTTTTTGGAGAACTGCAATCTGATCAATGGGCAACATCTTTATCTCTTTACTTAGGGTTTTCTTCAAAATGGGAGGAGGGCCTTGAGTGACATAAACGCTGACATGAAATTTGCAAGTACAAGTGAGCTCATGAGGCTTCCTCTCTATAGATCTTATTTTTCCATCAATCCACACCTATATGGAAGAATCAAAGGTAAATAAGCACAATAAGATGGTAAACTTCACAGGAAACCAACCCCCCAACAAGCAAATGGACGAAGCAGTATGGGCTACTCCAGCAAAGTCAGGAAGAACCAACTTAGCTACAACAATTGGTGAAAAATATCCTCTTAATTGGAATATAAAAGAAGGCAGTACAATTATCCAATGCTTCTACTTACAGGCTTGACATCTTTCTCATCCCCTGAATTTTCTCCTTGGTAAGGGATTGAAAGCACACAAACCTCAAGTCCAGGTCGTAAGAAGCAGGCACAATCAGATAAAGTAGCTTTTCTAGACCTCATTCGAAGATTTGTTACCGGAATATTCTCCTCAATCACCTCCCCATCAACTAGAACATGAGTAGTTATGGTCCCCATATTGATCCTTAGGCGCTCCACAGCTTGCCAAGATCCGTACCAGAATGCCTCAAAAGCTGTCAAACAATACAGGAACAATCAATGTGCACAGTTAAAATGAAGATGTAGTCCTATGTCAGACATATAATTTACATCCTCACTTCTACAGAAAAGAAGTGATCCATATTCAGTTCTCTTGTTTCTCATATCCATCGATGCAAGTAGATAGTTTGCTTCAGAAAAGAATAGCAAGTCAATTCATTTTGAATCAAGAATGACTAACATCTAACTTTTGAAGGAGACTGAGCATCAAGCAAATGGAGGTAATACTGAATGCTTCAACAAGATGCAGCAATATTGCAACAGTTTGACATCTTTTCTTATGACTGAATGACAGTGTGAACAATTTACACTAAAAAGTTTCTGCTTATCTTTCTATATCGCTTATAGCTACAAAGTATGTATGTACTCGTGCAGGAAAAAGAAATAGAACTTCTATATGACAAATATGAAGCAGGAGAAAGAGTGAAGTCTTGTCTAAAAGATACACTTCAGCAATGTTAGATGTGGTTACTTTGATTATAGAAATTAATAAATGTCACCAGAGAGTAGACCATCAGGCCAAGGCCTTCAGAAACATAAATAAGTTTGTTTAGATGACGTTTGATTCCTTACTATCCACAATAGCAACGAACAATTAAAATATCAATGTCATCACAAGATTCCACTCTAATAATTCATTGCTTCAATAATCAGAATATATTGCAAAAGTGTTCTGACAACTTCATGATGATTTGATGATTCAACTTTCAAAACCACATCCAACTTAAATCAACATTCTCCCAGACAGCTTCTGCTGATAAAATTAATCAAAAAGTGAGGAGGAGACTAAGTTCATAGGTCGTTGCTTACGGTGTGGATCAATTGGATGAGCATTGTAATGTATATGCCTCTTCATCACCACCTAAAGCTTCAAGACCAACCTTGTCAGTAATCAGAAGAAAGAATCAGTTTAGTTGTGCCCAATAGCTGCAACGGATACTGAGCCAGATATGAAGTCAGCACTACAGCAGCTTGCTATGTACAATATTTCCATCTATTGCTGCAAAAATTTTCCAGTTTAACCCAATGTTTCAATTCCTGGATAATAAAAAAAAAAATCACAATATTTTTGTAAGATGACAAAAATAGAAATAATGTTATTCTCTCTCATTCCTTTTTGTTTTTGTTCCTCCCAAGAAATGGTCAAATTTTCTTATTCAATTGTTTTTTGTTTTTTCTTTGATCTCTTATTCATATCTAACACAACAAGATTAATCAAATTAAAAATGCATTTCTGGAACAGCCACACCATTTGGACTTACAAAATCATAAAACTGAAAAACTTCCGTTTCTGAAGATAAATTCTCAGTAGTTTTGATCCAAATTCTATATTTGTCTTAAGAAATGTAATGAATATGTATAAACCCTTAATTTGGAACTAATTAACTTCAATTTTTGTGCTCCGCCACTGGACTAAGAAACAAAGTTGCACTAAAAAGTGAAATTTTGAGCGTATCTTAAGTGGTTACGTTCACTAAGGTCAGAAAAGTTTCTCCTTCGAGGAAAAAGACATCAGAAAGCAAAACAAACCTTAGAAGAAGTGTTCTCATAATGCAACTTTGCTATATATGTTGATATTTTGACTTGTTCGGTACCGAATTGTCCATAACCACTAAACTAGAGCATCCATACAAAAACAGAGATAAATGGAGAAGAACTTAAAAACACGGTTAATTTTCCAAATGCAATAACCAAACGCAGTTCTGTCCAAAGTCGGCAGGAATCATCTCGTAGCCATAAAAAAGCTGCAAAAAAATCGCCAAAAAAGGGGAAAAAAATACTCACAAAAGGAATAATTATAGCAAATAGAGAAATGTTAAAACCTGCAAGTAGAATAATTGAATTGAGCTGTCGGAAAATGGAAATTTGATAGTCCGGCGGAATTCGGCAAGTGGAGTGAGTGGAGAGCGAATAAGGGAAAGGTCCAGAGGGTAAAATTGACTGAGGAGAGGAGAAAAGCGATTCTCTCATTGGGGTTTGTGCTTATTGTCTGCTCATATAATAGATTTTTGTGCATTACAAGTCTAATGTCTGCCTTTTTCCATGACCCTTTACGATAAATTTTAGGTAAATACTTTGGAATCCACGCACTCTTAAACACTAGTGGACAAGTATTGTTGGACATTACTTGCTAAATTATTATTATTTTCTCTATTTAAAAATGTTTATAATGTTATATTTATCAAAAATCAATTTAATTAAATTTTTAAGATAAATTAAATTATAATAATTTAATATTTTAAATAAAAATAAATAAATATTCTAAAATTATATGAGACGTACTATAAATTACAATTTTTGTATATTCATATTATAAAAAATATATATTTTAAAATATTAATCAAAGTTTTTATAATTTGACTCTAAAAATATAAACCATGATAAACAATATCGGACGGAAGGAGTAATAATTTTCTTTTTAGCGCTACCATTAATATTTTCTTCGTCCGTTATTGTTTGTCATGATTTCTGTTTTTAGAGTTAAACTATAAAAGTTTTGAATAACATTATAAAATTTATTTTTCCATTATATTAATACGAAAAAAATTGCAATTTATAGTACTTTTCATATAATTTTAGAATATCTAATTTTTGGATTTAAAATATTAAATTAATGTAACTTTGAAAATTAGTCAAATTCACTTTTAAAATATGCAACGTAACAAATGATACCGGATGGAGGGAGTATAACTTTAAATGTTTAGACAAAAAATTTAAGATGCAATTTTTTTAAGAGGCTAATTAATATAAATAAATAGGAAAATTATAAAATTAATAAATATATTAATGATTTCTTGATAGTCGCATAAAATAAAAAGTATCCATTTAATATAAAATGGATGGACTACTATTTTGTTTTTATTCATACTAATTTAGCCTCTTCATAAAATGAAATTTTGGACATTCAAATTTTGTTTAAACTTTTAAAGGTCATATTTATTGTATTGATAAAATAAAAAATAATTAATTGATTCTATTTTGATTCAGTAAGAGATCAAATAATATGAAATAAAAATATTTTTTATGAAATATCATATATAATATGGGAGGTGGGGGTGGGGAGTTCATTTTATTTTATATGTTGTATTTAAGAAAGGAATTGATTTGATTTTAAATGAGTAATAAATATTTGTGTGATTATAAATTATTTTACTTAAGAAACAGTAAATATTTTAATATTATTAAATATAAATATATTTTTTGAGGTCGATTAAACTGAAAAATAAATTATGTAAATTGAAAACCAAAAGAAATAGACATTTTCCCGTCGTTAATAGCTTCGAGTGAGTAATCACTATAAATTATTTTACTTAAGAAACAGTAAATATTTTAATATTATTAAATATAAATATATTTTTTGAGGTCGATTAAACTGAAAAATAAATTATATAAATTGAAAATCAAAAGAAATAGACATTTTTTCGTCGTTAATAGCTTTGAGTGAGTAATCACATTGACATGTGTTTGAGCTCAATGGTTCCAAATTTTGTGTTTGATACTTATCTTATTCATTACTCACATTAGATTTTCTTGATATCGCAAGTAAGAGCCCCTAAAGTTTCAGAAGAAAAATTTTTTTATAGAAAGAAGTAAATTATGAAAGGTTTGCAAAAGTAAGATGACAAAAAACAACTCCTTATCAATTCCCCAATTAACACGATGAAAGATTTTCATTTTTTATTTAATATTTAAAGTTTATAATAAAAAATTAATTATATTTAAATTAAATATTGTAAGATATTTATAAGTGACACTTTCAATAAAAAAAATCATATTCAAATAATAAACACATGGAGAGTAGTTGAATGGTAGGAACGATAGTTACTGTAATAATGGGGCCAACACTGAGGAGTAGTTCAACCAGTGCCCACTAACTCAGGGCAGGGGTGCCATGATTTGGTTAATAAAAAAAAAGAAAAAAAGAAAAACAAAAAGTATTGGATTGATCTCATTATTGTGGTATCAATAATGTGGTACGATTCATTTTGACACAAAATTTAAGAAAATCAAAAATTATTTAAATTTATGATACTTTTTGACAATTTATAGGAATATAAATCATTTCATTAAGAAAAATGGAGAATTTTAACTTAAATTCTCTTAGTCTAAAGAAGATTTTAGATGTTTTAAACTCTATAATCTTCCACATGCAAGCAGTGTAGAGACTAGAGAGAATATTGAGTTTAGAGAAAATGAAATAGAGACTGGGCATTTTTATTATTTTCATAAATGCATGCATTAAACACTGCAAGGGTCACAATACATATACATCTTCTAATAAATATACTAGTGCTAACTCTAGTCGATTAACTTAGACAGGTTTAGTTGGAGTCAACTGACATTTGAGTTATTCTTCTTATCTTAGCTCAACACCCTCCCTCCCTCCATCAAGCTGGTGGTTGGAAGATGTCATTCAAGCTCAACCTGCACATCTAGACTCTTTGTTAGTAAGCCTGTCAGTTGTTCTTTTATAAAAATATGATAAGTCTAGACTACACATGGTACATTTTTTTCCCTCACAAAGTGGCAATCAATATCTATGTGGTTTGTTATTTTATGAAATATAGAATTTGCTGCAATTTGAATTGCAGCCTTACTATCACAATATAGATGCATTAAAACTTCAACTACAATCCCCAGTTCATTGTATAGATCAATTGACCATGTCCTATAAATGTCATGCTCTTAAATTCAGCTTCAACTTGCAACTGTTTCTAGCTTCTTTAATTTCCATGACAATATTGCATCCCTGAACTTGACTAAGTAGCCTGTAACTAATCTTCTGATTTGTAAGCATCCAACCAGTCTGAATTACAATATGCTTCAAGTTTGTAGAAGCTATTTGTTGGTATTAGTAGACCAAGTTGAGGTGCTCCCTTAATGAATTTAACCACTCTTAGAGCAACCTTCATATGTGTCTGCTTGGGTTTATGCATATATTGGATTAGTACTTGTACCACATAAGCAATGTCAATCCTTGTCATGGTTAGGTAAGGTAATCTTCCTACCAGCCTTTATATTTACGTGAACAGTTGGTCCTCCTTTTCAGTAGCCCCATCATTAATGATTAGATCATATTCGGTAAAAATAAGTTTCACATTAGTGTCTTATGGTGTAGTGAATGGTTTAGTGTCATGAATTCTCGTTTCAGAAATCAACTCCAGCGCATATTTCCTTTGAATCATAACAATACCTCTCTTGGATCTAGCAAACTCAATGTATAGGATGAATTTCAATTTTCTTAGATCTTTCATTTTAGACTTAAAGTTTAAGATCATTTTTTGTCTGTTGAATTAATTATTCATAGCTTCCAATTACACGAAGGTCATCCACATATACTAAGACAATCACTAAGTTCCTAGAAACCTTCTTAGTGAATAGGAAATAATTACAACGACTTTGAGTGAAGCCAAGATGGACTATGGCATCTGAAACTTGTAAGTTTCTTGTCCCATTGTCTTGGGTCCTACTTGAGACCATATATGATATATGGCGTTTGCAGACATTGTGTTTCCCTCCCTGCCTAGCAAACATGGGGACCTTCATATGTACTTCTTCAAGTAGATCACCATGAAGGAAGGTATTGTGAACATCTATCTACAAAAATTAGTCAGCCTTTAGTTGTAGACACAACAACTACAGAACTAATTATAACCATTTTAGCCACAGGTAAGAAGGTCTTAATGTAATCCAGTACCTCTTGTTTGTTGAATTCCTTTGCCACAAGTCTACCCTTAAGGCACTAAAATTTACCTTCAATATCCATTTGCAGCCAATGGGATATTTACCAAAATGTAAGGTGACTATGTTTCATGTATCATTGTCCTGCAAGGCCTGAATCTTAGCATTCATGGATGCATTGGGGTCTTGAAGAGTGTCAATATCGGTAGCAGGTTCTTGATGGTTGAATAATAGGTAAGAGTAATGTGAAAAAATAATGAGACTTGATTATACCTCAATACTTGTAATAGAGGATAGGAACATTTAGGATTGCCTTTCCTTTGAGTAATCTAATCACTCAACCACACAGATGGTTTGGAATCTTTGGATGATTTTTTAACTATAGATCGAAGAGATATGATGGTCTGATGAGTGAACTCGTTATGGAGAACACAAAGAGGAATCAGAGATAAGTGGACAGGAGTGATAGCTTGAGTGATCAGTAGGTAAGTGATTGGCAGTGTCAACATCCAAGGTGGGGATAGAATCGGATTATATGTATGGCCTCCTAATGATATAGCAATATAAGTTAATTGTAACACATCCAAGACTGAAAATAGTGAGGGCATATCTGCAGAAGCATGCTAAAAAGGATAGAAATCTTCCTTGAAGACCACATCCCTAATGACACAAAAGATTTTGAAATTGAGGTTATACGTTAGTATAGCCCTTTTTGTGTAGAAGAATACCCCATAAACACACCATGAGTGGCTTTGGGTGAAAACTTGTCCAATTTCCTAACTTGGGTGACATATCCTCTCATATGAGCTAGAGAAGGAGCTGTAACGATTTGAAAAAAATAAATTTAATAATAGGTACTTAAGGTAATTTAATTATTAATTAAAAATCTGAAATTTTAAGGGCATAATGCTCCTTTCACGTATTAATTAAAATAAATCAAATTTGTATTAATCTAATTTAAATCCTATTTGACTAAGTTTTGAATTTAGTCTCCTAATCCTAATAATACTCTATCTATCTCTCTCACGTTCTCCATATCTCTATCTCACGTTGATTTCTGCCAAAAATAATTTCAAGAACTGAAAATACATCAAGAGTTAATCACACTTGAAGAACTCACAAAAAAATTTTAAGTAAAAGAAAAAAGTAATCAAAACGTCAAGGCTAAGAGAGGTGCGTCAAGTGAGATGTACGTTGAAGTAAATTGGGAGTGGTTTGGAGGAGTTTCTAGGCATCAACATCAGCATTTGAACATCGATTAAGGTATGGGTTTCTTCTCTTGGCTCCTTTCCCAAGAGGCCCCTTACGATTCAAACTATTCACCTCGAAACTAAGGTTGTTTCCCGTTGCATGCCCCTGTCACTAGCTCCCTATGATCTTAGGTTGGGTATTCTTGTCGGTAGAATTTAGGGATACTTGTTTGTGGTGACGATCTCGTTTCGAGTATGTGTTCATGATGATGTAATTATATTTTATGGCTTTCGAAAAATATGAATGCATATATGTATGTATTTGTGCAAGATTTTGACCATGACTTTGAGTCTTTCTTTAGCATGTTAAATAGATTATAGATTACTCGCGTTTTATGTGCAATTAGAGGCTCTTAAAATCTTGATGTTCACATGGTTGAAATGCTAGAAATTCTAGTTAAACAAATGACCAAATCATACCTTTAACTTGTCTAATGAGTCCTAATGAACTTCCAAGAAAGAGATGCTCAAATATCCCGTAAAACACTACATAAAAATGTATAACAAAGTTCAAGAATCTGGAAATTCGCTACAGGTGAATTCTGGAAATTTTGGGTGTCGAAAAAATTAGAAAAAAATAGGTGAGGTCTGCAGGGATCGAACCCAGGACTTCACCAACGCATGTTTAAAAAAAAAAAAGGAACGCGTTAAAGGGGATTCGAACTGGGGTTAGGGGCCAGCAAAATTCAAAAAAAATGAAAGGGGAATGGGGGCTGGGGGAATTGAACACGCGACTTGGGGGAGGGGAAGGAGAAAATTAAATAAACGAGTAAATGGGAGGCGTGGGAATCGAGCCCACGACCTCCCAGTCGCGAATGAAAAAAAAAGATGTGAGGCATGGGGATCAAACCCACAACCTCAGCGCCGAACTATGAGGCGAAATAAAAAGAAAATAAAGTGAGGCTGTGGGGATTCGATCCCACAACCTCACTGCCACTCGCCTCTAAAAAAATTAAAGATGGAGGGTCTGTGGGGATTCGAACCCACCACCTCACAGCCTCCTCCTCAGCGAAAAAGTAAAGGAAAAGAAGGGGGTTGTGGAGGGGTTCGAACCCACAACCTCCCTATTGTAGCAAATTTAATTCTAAAAAAATCAAAGGGGTTGTTGGGGCTCGAACCCCCAATCTTTCGGTTAATTAATAGTAAAATTAAAATAGAAAATTTATCCCTTCATGTAAATATTGAGATTTAAATTACAATTCTAGTTGAAATAGAAAATTAACTCTTTCATGTTGAGATTTAATTTAGAATACTAATTAAAAAAAATTAATTCTTTCATGTTGAGATTTAATTTAGAATTCTAATTAAAATAAAAAATTAATTCTTTCATGTAAATATGGAGATTTAATTTAGAATTCTAATTAAAATAGAAAAATAATTCTTTCATGTAAATATGGAGATTTAATTTAGAATTCTAATTAAAATAGAAAATTTATTCTTTCATGTAAATATTGAGATCAAATTTAGAATTCTAATTAAAAATAGAAAAGTAATTCTTTCATGTAAATTGAGATTTAATTTAGAATTCTAATTAAGATAGAAAATTAAATATTTCATGAAAAGGCTGAGATTTAATTTAGAGTTCTAATGTTATGAATATTAGAAATAAAATCATTATAAAATATAAATGATATCCAAGTGATTCAAGAATTGGGTTCTCGTACCCAAACCTCTATATTGATACATAAGTCATACGTGAGTAAAATATTCAAGAATAATGCCATCTACTTAAATCAAAACTCAAGATCTTGGCATATATACAAGATACAGAAGTCTTGTAATACATAATCTTAGGAAAGTAAGAATCACTTAGTGAACTATGAATAAAGCCCCATGGCTTGTATGTATAGAACATAAGTCTAACATACGTTCAAAAATAAGTAAACCCAAGATGTACGTAATGAAATGATGTACCTAGGAGGATTAAATACGAGTGTAAGATACATTAAATGGCCAAGTGCACTGACATATAATGAGATGAATTATGAAATGAAGAAATGAACATTCATGTAATAAGAGGTGAATGACTATGAAGAACAAAGGTGCTAATAATGAAGAATTGGTGACAATCATGATGTGAGGCTAACATATATGATGAGAGAAATCTCAAATGAGCCTAACTAAATGTTACCAATACGTACTCACCAATGAGAGTGTAAGATAATGACGAGACCAGCCTCTATGAACACTCTAATGAAAATATTGAGTTTAAAACACTTAATACTAAATGATGAGATGAGAAATCATCTAATGAGCTATGATGTCCTCATACTAGAATCCAGCTTCCATGATGTATGAGTTGAATGTAATGGAACTTTATACTGAGCACCGATAGGCTAACTATGAGAGGTGATGCCTTCTTTCGTGAAGGGCGGAGGTTCACTTAACTCTCATGAGATGAGACTGTCCGTCTTGCCGGGTATGGGTCTCCATACATCTCTTAGTCTTTGAACCTATATTGTCACTATAGGGATCTGGCGGGGTTAAATTCCCATATACGCTAGCATGTTATTGAGTCACTTGGCCGGTGATTCCACTTCTTTTCGGTGTGGGGGAGACACTGGATTTCATGATGCTCACATGATCTATGTTGGTTAAAGTTAAAGTTCCCAATGAATGAATGAGGCCAACCTCAAATGAATCATATAAAGAAATGAATGATACCGAAGGTGTTAGAATAGGATAATCAAGAGGTTAGCTAGATCAAGATAATGACATTAGGTTATTCCTGATCATTGCACAACAAACCCGATGAAAGTCTTAAACTACATCCTAGGTATAGCTGGTGTTCACATTGGCTTATGAATGAACTAAAATGAGGTACGTATGAATGAATGAAGCAGACTCTATTTTTGCTAAGGAAGACTCCCTAGTTGAGGTTCCATATATTGAGACCTCATTTTGGAAGTCTTAAGGTCAAGTCCATGATAACAAGGTCTCATGGCATATGAACGAATAATATGAAAGAAACTATGTGTTATATGTTATGTGCTATATGAAGATGTTATGCGTTGTGTGTAGTACGATAATTATAATGATGCATGTCACTCTCATGGCATAACTTTCCCAATCTCAAATTGGCAAGTCCACTGACTTGACTTTTAAAAATCATGTTGTTAGGAAAGAGCTATTCTTTCTCATTCATGTCCTTGGTGTGTGCTTGCATATACCCATACTTAGTACAAGTGTGTGTTAATTCCATACAAACTCTACTTTTAGGTGCAGGCACAGGTGGACGACAGTAGAGCTACAGGTTCGTTGTTGCAGCTATCCGGACGTCAGCATTCATCCGGAGTTTGGTAGGTCCTCACGCTTTAGAGGATGCTACTGCGATATATTCTTGCGTAGTTTTAGAGTTGAGCTAGTGGATCATGTTCCACTAAAGTTTCTTTCATGTTTTGGTTTAGACTTTGTATTAGTGCTATTTTGGCCGATATACAATTAATACTTAATGAATTATTTCTTTCAGTTGCTGTTAATGTTAGATAGTTGATGATGAACGATTACGAAATATAAAGAAAATGTTTAGCAAGTATATTTAAAGAATTAAAAATTTCAAATTTTCCGCTAAAATTAACCTATATAAGTAAGATTGGCGTAAGTAGGCTTGTTTGCGACCTCTGAGAGGTCAACGACGCCGGTCTCGTCTGGAGTCTAGATTCCGGTCGTGACAAGAGAGTGCTGATAAAGAACCTGAAAAGGAGATTTTCCCTTAAGAACTATAGAGGGTATCGATTAATTATGTATGTGGTAGTGGTAACACATTTTTCCAGGAACCTCATGTTAACATCCTTCAAATGGGAGCAACGTCTCAATAACTCAATTAAAAAAGAATTTAGTTTGAAATTTTTTTAAACGATTTAAAAGGGGTTAAAAGGGGTAGAATGAGTTCAAAGGGATTAAAGGGAGTCACTACCTAATTTTTAGGGAAACTAGGAAACCAATTAGCAAATTAAGTTAAAAAATAGTCTACGAAATCAATTGATGTAGGTAAGGGGTTCAAGTGATTCCGAAGAGAAGGTGTTAGGCACCCTTCGAAATCCACAATTGTGGGTCTCGACTGAATTCATTCTTTCAAATTGAGGAGATAAAAATAATATACAAATATAATAGCATTCAACACACACAAATAAAAAATAAAATAATAATATAAGATACGGCCTAAGATTTGCCTAACGTCATAATATACATAATAGTGAATATAAAATATATTTGAATTCCATTGGAATAGCTTCTATGAGAAGCAACTCCAGGGTACATGTCAACACACTTAGTAAAAGATTTAGTGATAAATAGTATGAATTAACTCAGATAATAACTTAAAAATAAAAATTCGTCTTAGTAACATGGGAGACCTTGAAAATCGACGGTAATTTCTTCATCAGCCAATTTTAACTCAAACAACAAAAAATAATAAATTATCGATCATTTCGAAAAAGGGTTTAGTATTAAAAAAGTTCGATTGCATTTTCGCAAAATCGTCCTTTAATATACTATACATAAACCCGGAAAAATACCATGAAATGCAATAACAATATACATACAATAAAATGAATAATGAATGAACAACAAATATAATATGCAAATAATCACGATAAATATACAAAATACAAAGTATAACACAATAAAAGAATATTTTTCTCAATTTGAAAAGTGATTCACATTGGTTAGAACCTCTACGTCCCCAGCAGAGTCGTCATTGTTGACATCCTTTGAATGAGAGCAACGTCTCCGTGACTCAATTAAAAAAGAATTTAGTTTGAAAAATTTTGAAACGATTTAAAAAGGGTTTAAAAATGTAAACTGAGTTCAAAGGGATTAAAGGGAGTCGCCACTTAATTTTTAGGGAACTAGGAAATAAATTAACAAATTAACTTAAAAGATAGTCTACGAAACCAATTGATCTAGGTAAGGAGTTCAAGTGATTCCGAAGGGACTGTGTTAGGCACCCTTCAAAATCCACAATTGTGGGTCCCGATTGAATTCATTCTTTTAAATTGAGGAGATAAAAATAATATACAAATATAATAACATGCAACACACACAAATAAAAAAAATAAAATTATAATATAAGACACGGCCTAAGATTTGCCTAACGTCATAATATACATAATAGTGAATATAAAATATATTTGAATTCCATTGGAATAGCTTCTGTGAGAAGCAACTCCAGGGTTTACACATTTAGTAAAAGAGTTAGTGATAAACAAGTATGAATTAACTCAGATAATAACTTAAAAATAAAAATCCGTCTAATTAACATGGAAGACTTTGAAAATCGACGATAATTTCTTCATCGATCAATTTTAACTCAAACAACGAAAAATAATAAATTAAAAAGAAACATACAACAAAAGGTAGTCACATGAAATTAACAAAACAAGATTTGCTAGTATCTTCTTAAATGGTCAATGTAATCATAAATGGTCAATGTAATCAATCAAAATAAATTAATTAAAGAATAACTATATGTGAGTCAAATGAAGCAGCAAAACAAATATAAAGTTATTGAAAAGTGGACAAACTAATAAATATATATATAACATATCACATAGTATCAAAAATGCAAAAATTACAACTAACTTAAACGAATAAAGAGCACATTACTTTCAGAATATGAAATGACAAAATTAATATTATGAAACAATGAAGTCAAACGGAAAATCAACAATAATAATATCATCAAAATTAAACAAAGAAAGTAACATAATCATCGGAAGTAGAATTGAATAAAAGCAATGTAATCAAGAGTGAGACCTACTCCTTAACTTCTCTGCTTATTGGGTTCATATGATTTCCTTGTCGGGTTCTAGATCTGTGTCGTTGCTCCATGGATGGTTCTGAAAAGACTAAATCAATGGAACTTGATGAATCAATTGTCAGATCGATGTTCTTAATTGTCCATCATTCTCAAGTTTATATAACCAAAATACGTATTCATTATTAAGTATCCATCCTATTTGCATATGTAAAACAAACTTTTTATTTATCTTGTTTATTTTGTTTTTACAATATCACTTTGTATACTAAAGAGCTTATATTTATATTTGATTTCGTATTTGTCCTAATGTATTGCCATCCAATTTTGTATTTATATTTGATTTTGTATTCATTTCCAATTCTAAATAACCAAAATACAATTTATTTATGTTATATATGCATTCAACCTAATTGTAGTAAAACAAATTTTGTATTTCATTTTACTTATTTTGTATCTTCAATATCCCTTTTGTATACCATTTAGTTTATTCTTTAGATTTGATATTGTATTCATTTTTAATTTTGAATAATCAAAATACAATTTATTTGCGAATGTATTATACAAGTATCCATACTAATTGCATTAGTAAAATAGATTTTGTATTTTATACAATTCATTTTGTATTTTCAATATTACTTTATATATCAACTAGTTTGTAATCAGATTTAAATTTGAATTCGTCTTAATGGTATACAATCAGGTTTTGAATTGTATGATCTAATTCTTCAATTAAAATAAATATTTATCGTGCTCAATTTGTAAAAATAAATTCACCCGAAATTTCGAATACACAAGATCATCTTTAATGAAATTCATCCGATTACACAAAACCATATTTAAAGAAGTTCATCCAAATACATTTCAGACAAAATTATATCTTAAAAAATTAAATTAAGTAAGAATAAACAATTAAAAAAAATATTTTTACCTTTTTAAAAATATTTTCTTCCATAATTCTCTCCACTATGTTATTAAAAGTTTGTAACTTTCAAAATAAATAAATACAATTACATTATAACAAATTAAAATATTGACATTTTAAATAAATATTAAAAGTGTTGACAACTCACCCTACTAAATGTTAAAATATTGCTATTTTAAAAAAAAAATCCAATATTTTGTTCTTTTCTCCATAAATAAATTCAATCCTATCAACAGGACTAAGCCATATTGATAGTTCAAACTAGAATAGAGAGAGACTGAAAACAGAAAGAGAAATGCTGAAGTAGAGGTGTTAAAGCTTGAGTTAGTTTGATAGAACAACTACATTCCACATCTTAAGATTACCGCAGAATTTATTGAATTACAATGTGGTAAAGAACATGAACTGGAACATTTTGAAACGTCTCAAAACGTCTACTATTACATCCTGAGTACAACTTCTGATAGAGATAAAAAAGCCTAAGTGCAAAACAGAACTACACAAATCTACCAAACCACGATGAGGGCTAACATAAAACACTATAGCACCACTGCTTCCAGTACTTCTCTGATCTACTCGAAACACTTGAACACACAACACAGCATTCGTTGGCGAATCCCCTGGGAATACTTCACAAAGTAACACAAATACACACTGCCAAACTTATTGTTCAAGTTATGAATGAACTGTAAATGCCGTCAATGCATTCTACATTGTTCCAATGAAAGCACAAAAATCAGTACCTCTAATTGTCAAGCAAACTTTACAACAAACTATGAATCCCAGAAACATCTTTATTCGTCATATCAACACACCAAAACGAACAATTATTGACTCACTAGGCCGGTTAGATCTGTACAAGATTAGTCCTCCAGAACACCAAATGCATAATCTTCGATGCAAAAACTTATCGAGAATCAGCTGGCCTGGGAAAAGGGCAACCAATGCTGCCCAACATGAAATAAAAAAAAATTGAACGATACGAAAACATTGTCCAAACTCAACATCTCGAGTTTTCTCTTCCTCGCGTCCTATATCTCAATCAATGACGATACATGTTATCTTGCATTGCATCTTTCAACTGCGAAAACTATCAAACGACAAGTTCAGAATCCAAGTCTATGAATGCAAGGTCATCCGAACTGAAATTAAGATCTTCTTGCCTGCCTGGTTTCAGAAAATCAAAGCCATAGTCAACAGTCATAGGATCTACCACTGCATTCGGCTCCTGACATTGCGAATCTGATACCATATTGTTGTGCTTTCCATCTGAATTGTAGTCCTTGGTGAAAACTGGAGTAGAATCTAACATAGCCAATAGCTCATCTACATCAAACATCTCATCCATATTTAATTTATCTAGACAATCCCATCCAGACTTAAGCGTATCTTCATCAATACTCGTAGGTTCAACAATATCCATCGCGGTCCCTTCGTCTTTCACTGAGCTCAATGGTGTGTCAGCTTCATGAAGAGCACCATCAACCGGACATACCTCGCCGAAACCAGAAGCAACGGTGCAATCAGATGCAGATGCAGATGCAGATGTAGTTGCCCAGGAAACAGAATCACACGCGTAATTTGGCAAATTAAGCCTTGCACAAGGACCATACATAGCTCTTGCAGCATCATCATATGCTAAAGCAGCTTCAATTGCTGTACCAAATGTACCCAACCATAACCTACTACCTCTTTTAGGTTCCCTAATCTCAGCAACCCATTTACCCCATATCCTCTGTCTAACACCTCTGTATTTACACCGCCAATTTTCTGGTCCCCCTTTACCTCTCATACACCCCTTCTTTGAACCTTTAGCAGGAACTTTACGCACTGGCTTCCCTTTCCCTTCATTGTCTAGTTTCTCATTATACTCCTTCCATTTAGCTAGTGTCTCTTCCACATTTTTTGTTCTGTCCCTTCTACTCCTTGATTTCCTCTTTCTACTATAATCCAACGGCACACAAACCATATTAGCAGCTTCATCCATAATAGCCATTTCTGTAAGTAGACAAAACATATCATTTTACTCCCCACAACTATAATTAATTATACAATCATAGAATTACTCATCATTAAGAGCAATATCACAATCCATTTCAAGAAACACAAGACTCTAAAGATAAGAGAAGTACTTAAACATAAGTTCAGATAACATTAAAAAGAAGCAAGAAAAGAAAAGATTGATCTGACCAAACTAAATCACATATAGATGAAATTGAATGAATGAAATTAGGCTACATACCTCTTTTCTTCTCTGTTTTTTTTTTTAATAAATGAATTGATCAAATTGGTGAGTTCTTCAAGGTTTTTTTGTTTTTTTTAGTCTCTTAACAAAAAGCTTGTAGAGGATTATTAGAATCAGAAATCTGTTAGCAACAGAGCTACTCGAGTATTTATAAGCCTTCTCTAGATATTTCTAGTATATCTCCTTTTTCGTGTTGTATTCTCTTCATCTCATTTTATACTATATCCTTTAATTTTCTAAAATAAATGTAACTTGATAGATAAGTTTATAAATTTTCTTTTACAAAATTACTATCTCTCGAAAATAAAATAAGTGATAGACATTTTTAAGTAAATCAAATAAATTAGACAATAGGGAGTCTATTTATTTAAAAATCTCTTAATATGGTAACGTGGCAATTATTTAGTCGAGTCGTGGCTGTTGGGATGCCGCGGAATTCAGCACGTGTCACGTGAACCTTCGCGAACCACTCGTTCTATATTTTTTGTAAAATAGTTCCTATATTTACTTTAATTAATTACTCCCTCTCTATAATTATTTATTTATTTTTTTAGAACAAAATATAATTTCAATTAATTATTTAAATTTTTTTTAAAAAAATCTGAATTTTTAATTCATTTTTTTCATAATTAATATAGATAAAATTATAACTTCATTGTGTTAATAATTACTTTTTTAATGAGCATGTCAATTTAAAAGTAAACAAATAATTCGAGAAACAGTAAAACTAAATAATCAGCTTAATTACCTTTATGCCCCTCGGTTCGCGATTGGTCTAAAATCATTTATGAGGACTCAGGAGGCCTAAAACTGGTTACCAAACTAACGGTGCCAATAGTTTTGCAAGTTGCAAGCACATACATTTGATTTAGTGAATCACATGGATCAATAAGTTGGCACATCTTACAAAGACACCAAATTATCTTCTTCTTTTTTTCATTTTATTCGATATATTTATAGTAAAATCTAATCTAATTAAAAAAAGTGTTCCATATGGGTTTCATATCTAACAATTATACCTTTGAATTTGAACCTATAATAGGTAAGACACCAAATTAATGTACATTACTCAAGTTTTAAAACTAAATAATGTTTCATGCGTTTTGAGTTAATAAATTTAGCATCGTATATCACCAACAAATATTCTCATCGTCAAATAATAGTTGTTCACTATACTATTTTGGATTATAGAAATCTCACGTAAGTATGAAAAAATAAAGGATGTATGGATGAAAATAATATTGAGTTACAAACTACTTATATAAGAAAAAAAATTCTATTTTAGTTATATTAGGAATCGTACTACAGCACAATTATTTACAGGAGTAGTGTCGTATTATAACTTAAATACCTTATCCTAGTTGAAACCTACAATATACAGTAGCTTAGTCGTACATAACTTAGGATTTAGTAGTCTAATCTTAGTATGACTCTAACTCTAACTCGTCAGCCTGCTTCTTTGTTCCTTCGACATGTTCCATTAGTCTTCAAGTTTCCTTCAACACTTCCCCTCAATCTAGTGAGTGAAAGAACTGTAACTCTTACCTTGCTGCAAAAACCTGAGAAAACCTATTTTGTTAAGACTTTGTGTGAATATCAATTAGTTAATCCTTAAACTTTACAAATTGAGTAAGAAGTTGTCCCTTGGGCATTTTCTCACAAACAAAATGATAGTTCATTTCAACATGTTTGGTTCTAGCATGCATAACTGGAGTAACTATCATGTACAAGGCACTTATGTTATCACAATACAACGTAGGAACAAATCGAAGGAACACTCCAAAGTCATGCAAAATATATAAAATTCAAGTCAATTCTGCGACAGTGAAGGCTAGTGCTCTACACTCGACTTCAACACTCGATCGGGCTACTATGGTTTGTTTCTTGGAGGTCTAAGAAATACAATTTGCACTTCGGTAGATGTAGCCCATACTTGATCTCCTAGTGGTGGTACAACCTCCCCAATCATCAGATGAGTAGTCATACAATCTACACGGTTATTGTGAAATAATTTTGAGTCCCAAGTGTAAAGTATCTTTGATATACCTGAGAATCTTTTCTACCCTTTGAAAATTTTTAAAATTGGGCTTTGCATAAACTGGCTTGCTAAATTCACAACATGAATGATATCAGGTCATGCGAGGGTCAAATACTGAAGGCTCTCTACTATCATTTTATAAAGTTAGACATCTATAAAACTTCCCACAGCTTCATGCAGACCATGCTTTTGAACCAAAAGAGTAGCTACAGCCTTGCCAAAGTTATCTCTGTCTTGGCCAGCAGTTCAACAACATACTTGCTTTGATTTAAGTGAATTCCTTCTTCGAAATACTTCACCTCAACTCCGAGAAAGAAGTGTAAAGGGTCAAGATCTTTCATAGCAAACTCTTTCCAAAGTTATAGAAGCAACTCTGAGTCTTGAGATGGATTACTTCTTGTGACAATAATATTATCCACATATAGCAAGCGAAATATTTTGCCTTTACAAGTTTGTAAAAGTGAATAAGGAAGGCTCAATCTTACTACAAATGAAACCAAGGTGTAAGAGATGTATGTTAAACCTATCAAATTGGGCTCTTGGTGCTTGTTTAAGATTATACAATGTCTTTTTAAGTAGACACACATGTTGAAGGTACTAGGGATCAATAAAACCAGGAGGTTGACTCATGTACACCTCCTTTAGTAAGAAGCCATGGAGAAAGACAGTTTTGACATCTAGTTGTCTAACTTCCCACTTTGAACTAACAACAATGGATAGAACCACCTTAATAGTTGTGGCTTTAACCACAAGACTAAATATTTCCTCAAAATATATCCATCCAAGTTGCGAGAATCCTCTTTCCACAAGTTTGGCCTTGTATCTATCTACTGTCCAGTCAACTTTTAATTTTGTCTTGAACACCCATTTTGAGCCAATCAAGTTCATACCAAAAGATTTGGGCACCAAAATCCATGTTTTGTTAGTATGTAGAGCATCAATTTATTTATGTATTGCTACAAGCCGATAAGGTGACTTTAGTGCTTCCTTAATAGTATTTGGTTCTCTTAAAAGTGTTGTGCTGCTGCGAGCAACAAGTGACAAGTGATGTTTCTTCGCCTTGTGCCTGGTGATCATATGATGCCCTTGTGGTGCAAGGAGTATCTTAACTTGTACATCAACCAAAGTAGTTGATGAACTATAGCATTGTTAGATTGATGGTTAACTAGTAATCAACTAAAGTAGTTGTTTGATGATGCTCATTGGTTGGAACAGTAAGTGCAACTTGTTCCTCACTACTACTAGCAAATCCAAAATCTACAATTGGAGGTTTAATAGAGTTGTACGGATCAACACCTTCAACAGGTTCCTTAACATCTGATCATGTACATGAGAGGCTAATAGTACTCTCATCATTAATGATTATATGAGTTGTCGCGGCATTATCCCTATTAATGTTTGTACTAGCAGTTTGTACTTTCCCTGAATCAGAATTATCATGTGCCTGCAGTTTAGAGAGATTTAACAAAAGTAGCAAAATATGGTGAGACATCAATGTTAGTCTGAGATTGCTTTGGAGACACACTAGATAATGTGTTTTCATCAAACAAAACATGTGTGATATGTAAACTCTCATTGTAGAGGTATGATAACATCTATATCCTTTGTGTAAGTTATTGTACCCTATGAACACACAAGGGTAAGTCTTTAGATTAAACTTGTTGCTACCCTTGATATATGAAAAACATCTACACCTAAACACTTTTAGGTTATTGTAATCAGGTTGTTCCCCATACAACTTAACAAATAGAGTCACCATCTTTAGGACTGAGGAAGACAGTCTATTGATGAGGAATACTGCAGTAAGGAAAGCCTCAACCCAAAGAAACAAAGGTGGATTAGCATGAAGTAGTAGAGTTAAGCCACTCTCCACAATACACCTGTGTTTTCTCTCTGCAACTCCATTTTGTTCAAGGTGTTAGGACATGAAATATATCTCACAATCCCAAATCTTCCAAATGCTTAATGAAATTTGTTTAGATAAACTTACCACCTCTATCACACTGAAAAATCTTAATCTCTTTAGAAAATTGTTTTCCCTCTGAAACTTTAGAAAGACCTCAATGAATTCAGATTTCTTTTTCAGTGAATAAATCTATGTATATCTTGTGTGATCATCAATAAATGTCATAATATTTCATATGTTAGAAGATTTGACAAGATTAGGTCCCCAAAAGTCACAATGAATTTTCAATAAAGGTTCTTTCTCAATATTAGTTCTCAAACCTTACTCAATTTTATTTCTCAAATCAAATTGAAGTTTACAACTCTTTCCAACTAACAATCAGAAGAAACAATAGGGATTTTTATTTCAACTACTAATATTGATGCATCTATTACTACTCAAAATTTCTAAAGACTTCAAACTAGGGTGTCCTAATCTAGTGTGCTACATGTTGTCTGACGTGTTTCAATTGTGTGCAACATTTAAAGCATAGAGATTATTATCTTTCAAAGCATAAAGTTTATTTCTGTTAGATCATTTGACCAGCAGTGTCCTCTTGTCCTTTACAACAAAGTTAGTTTCATCAAATTCAAGAATGCAACGATTATCCTTTGCAAGCTTACTAACTGAGAATAATTCTTTTTATTGATCTTAGGAACTTCAAGAACTTCTTTTAACTTTTAGACATGTTCCAGATATAATTTCAACATGTGTTATGGCTAACTTTGATCCATTCTCAACAATTATTTTATCTGGTCCATTGTAGTGTTTAAGATCATGTGTCATATGATTACTTGCTCCCGAGTCCACATACAAGGTGTCATCAATAGTGTTTTGTAGATTAGTAACAGTCAATGCTTGTGGTATCTTATCTCTGACTCAATAAGAGCAACTCACCTATAAAAACTTAAGAGTAGTATGGTCATTCCTACAACAAATTTGACACACATCAGTATTGTTTCTCTCATGGCTTATATTCGAAGGACTGTTCTGAGGACCTGATCCATTTCTGCTGCTATAAGAACATGTTCCTTGTCCAACAGGCTTGAAGCCTCTTACTCTGGAATTGAAGTTATTATTTCCACTTCTTTGAGAATAATTTCCTCTTCCCATGCTTCTTCATTCTTTCTCATTTCAAAACCTTTGAGAGCATTAACAAATTGATTAAGAGTAGTATATGGTGTCTTACCTAGCATGACAGTCTTGAAGGTCTTGTACTTAAAACCTAGACCTATAGTAAAATTAATCACTTTGTTATCTTCATCTACAGGCTTGTGAGTGGCTGCAACGCCATCACATATGCCTTTGAATTCCTTAACGTATTCTTCAATTGTTTTGGTTCCTAGGTTTACACTTTGCAATTTTTGCTTGAGCTGTAACTCTTTGTCTTTTGTTTTTTGAAGAGTAAGCTTGTTCCAAGCATTCCCACATCTCCTTAGCAGTTGAGCAGCCTACGATCAAGTACATGTTTTCTTCTGCCAAGGTACCTGAGATCCAACTCCTTAGTAACACATCATTCTCATCACAATCATTAACAATGTTGTTGTTTTCTACACCCTTTTTGCCTGCTATAGTTTTTTGAGTAGTCTATCCAGTGAAACAGGTATCTTTACGTGATTTTGTAATAAAGTAGGTTAATCTCATCACTTAAATCAACGGAGACATTTGCGTCCTCCATATAAGATATTTTTTTGTCTTAAGTTTAATGGAGTAGGACGAAATAAAATAATGAAGTGAAGAGGTTGAAAGAGTGTTGGTAAAAGGGGTCATTGCAGTTTGATAATGTGGTTGTTTTGTTTTTTATCTAATACGTTAAATAGTCAAAAAACTTTTTTGCTGTGATACCATGTAGAAATTTCACGTAAGTATGGAGAAATCAAGGATGTATTGATAAAAAATAATATTGAATTACAAGCTCTCTATATAGGAAAAGAGTCATATTCTAGTTATATTGTAAATCCTACTATTACACAATTATTTGCATGAGTAGTATTATATTATAACATAAATATCTTGTCCTAGTCGACTCCTACAATATACAGTAGTTTAGTCGTACATAACTTAGGATTTAGTAGTCTAATCCTAGTATGACTCTAACTCTAACTCGTCAGCCCACTTCGATTGAACATGTTCAGTCTTCAAGCTTCCTTCAACATAGATGTCCAATAATACTTTTCCATTCTATTAAATCAATGTATCATTTTACACTTAGTTCCTATTTTCTCCTTATCGTTAATTTTAGTCATTTCCTATTACATTTTTCAAGACATTGTACTTATTACTCCCTCTGTCCACTTTTACTTGTCATGTTGCGCTTTTCGAAAGTCAATTTGACTAATTTTAAAGTTAAATTAGATTAATTAATTTGATATTTTAAACAAATTTAGATATTCAAAAAATTATATGAAAACTACTATAAATTGATATTTTATGGATATCAATATGATGAAAAAATATATCTTAAAACGCTAGTTAAAGTTTTTATAGTTCGAATCTAATAATAGAAACAATGACAATTAAAAATGAACGGAGGGAGCATATTTAAAGGGGTGATATAGTAAATTATGTTTCTATTTTTAGTTTCTGAAGAAGTGTGTAAAGTCAATAGTAGACAAGTATTGTTGAACAGAGGAAGTAGAAGATAAGTACTTCATTTGTCTCTAATTATTTTTCTTTTGAATAGACACACCTATTAAGAAATAATGATTGATACATTGAGTTTATCATTTATCCCTATTAATTATGAAGTTGATGAATTAAAAACTTAAGATTTTAAAAAATTATATCTTTTTCAAATTAATTAATTGAGGGTATAATAGGTAAAAAAAAATTGTCATTTCTTAATTTATCTAAATGAACAAGTAATTAAATACAACTAAAAAGGAAAAGTGAATAATAATGTTTCCCTCTCTCATATTTATTTCCCTAATATCTCTATGTAAGCACCATAAATTTCTCAATATAGATGCACTCAATAACTTTTCAAAAGAAGTAACCGTTGAAAATAAATATATTCCGAGATTATATTGGTACAGTCAATCGTATATTTGGAAATTGACTATTATGTCATTTATGTATACATTATTGGAAGGAATTTGGTTGTATACATGTTAATAAATTGTAGTGCTTGTGTTTCATGATTGATATTGTGTTTGACAAATTTCAACTCATACGTATATAATATATGAATATTAATTTTCATATTTTTAGATACATAACTGTTAAAAATTTATAATGTTTTTTAGTGTATATTAAATATATAATTTGATATGTATACATCTCATATATACAAATGTTGTGTGAGAAATTTTTCTGTGATTGAAATTGTATATATCTATTGTATACGCACGCAGGTTGTCAAATGCGGTTGATATCTTTTCAAAGACATCATCTTTATTGACCATTTATGTTAAAAAAGGTTAAATTATGGTTGGTATTAATTTCTTCGATGTTACCTGTACCAGGTCTATGATGTATTATCTGGGATAATTAATCTTTTATTACTCTTAAGGTCAAAATAAAAAATTTCAAATGTATATTTTGTATGAAATGTAGTCAACAAAATTATATGCGATCCTTTTATGTCTTGGTATGTTTTAGGCAGAATTGATTGAAAATGAATCGCATGTTGAAAGCAGTTAGTTAGTATTAGTTAGTTAAATAACTAATCATTCAAAAGTTGGTTAGAAGGTCTTTTCAGTAATTTTTTCAGATTGTTAGTTAGCTAGTTAGTTACCTCGTTTGTTGTCCTGATAAATTAGTTGGTAGATAATTTTTTTTTCTTTCTCCGCTTCTAATTGCTATATAATCAGTGATGAATCTCACTTGTAAAGTTTTAGATTCAGATCAATATAATTCTCTCCTTTCTTCTTCGTGTTGCAGTTTTCTCTCTAAAAGTTCTTCTATGGTGTAGTGAGCTTGAATGTACACTATTTGTTTATGGTATCAGAGTAGAGTTGTATGTGAAATTAGTTGAGTTTAGATCTCTACTAGTTGATGAAATCAGTAGCTTAAGATTTGCAACAAATGGTGGGAGTAAAAATAAATGAGAATGATCCCTTGTTCATTGGAACTTCGAAAAGTTCGAGTGTTGTGTTGATTCCTATTAAGTTGATTGAACCTGAGAACTATGGAATTTGGAGTAGGTCAATGAGGATTGCGCTGTTAGGAAAGAGAAAGTATTGGTTTGTGACCGGTGCACTCACCATAGCTTTGTACAGAGAAAAACTGCATGAGTAGTGGAAAACATGCAATGCTATTATGTTGTCTTGCTGATGAACACAGATAGTGAGGAGCTTTTTAATGGTATTTTATATGCCACAAACGCTTTATCAGTTTGAAATGATCTCAAGGAAATATTTGACAAGGTAAATCGAGTGAGGATCAATTGCATAGAGAGATCACCACTTTATCACAAGGAACAAACATTGTATCTCATTACTTTTCAAAACTGAAAACACTGTGGAATGAGTATGTGCTTTATTACCAAGTCCATGTGGTGCTTGTGCTCAATCAAAGAAATGTATTGATTACCTGAAGCATATGAGGTTGATTCAATTTCTAAGTGGCCTTAATGAATCGTATGAGAAGGCTCGCAGACAGATACTACTTAATGGAACTACATTATCTTTGAATCAAGCTTATGCAATGATTATAGAGTATGAGATCCAACACTCAAGTTATATGGCTAATGCAGTTGAAAATCCAAGTTCAATGGCAATGAATGTAAACATGAATCAGGGAAACGGAAAGGAGTGCTACAAAGGAAAAAAAGTGTGAGTACAGTCATTTCCTTGGTCACACCAAGGACAATTGTTACAAGTTCATTGGCTATACAAGTGACTGGAAACAAAGGAAGAAACCAGGCTACTTGAAATGGGAATGGAAACATGAGAAATTGTACAGGCATAAGCCAACTCAGTGACTGCGGATGACAAAGTTCAGGAAAAACTGGTGGAGCTGGAAGAGGATATCAGTGTGCAAACAACATCTCTAATAATCACTATGATCAATCTAACACAACATCAACTAGTCAATTGGAAAACACTACTCTAACAAAGGGATACAAACAAATAATGGAGATGCTGAACAAGGATGTGTAAGAGACAAAACATGTCAATATGATAGATATTACTACTTGCTTAATGACAAACTCTCTTAATCAGGATTGGGTAGTTGATTCAGGTGTGACTCATCACATCATAGCAAACAAACAACTACTGACTAAGAGACATGAACTAACCAAGTCACAGAATATTCAAGTTCATCTTCCAATAGGTGACAAGGTTACAGTTAGTCATGTTGGTGAAACATCTATTTTTGAAAGTGAAGTGGCTAGAAATATCTTACATGTGCCAGACTTCAAGTTCAGCTTCCTATCAGTGTCCAAAATCACAAGGGAACTAAATTCTTTTGTACCATTTTACCCTGACTTTTGTGTTTTTAAAGACCTCTGCAATGGCAGGACGAAGGGGATTGGTATAGAAGAAGGAGGATTATACAATTTTAAAGTTGACTTTACACCAAAATAGAAGAAAAAAATAAGGTGTGCTCAATAGATGCAGGAGCTACAATACAACACACAAATCTATGTCATAGAAGGTTTGGACACTCATTTCAACAAATATTGAGACATCTCAACTTAGCTACAAGCAGTAAAAGAGATGAAGCATTTACAAATTGCCCTGTTTGCCCTTTAGCTAAGCAAACTAGACTTACTTTTACTATTAGTATTATAAAGCATCCATGATGTTTGATGTTGCTCATATGGATCTATGGGACCCTATAACACCCATACTCTAGATACAAAGCATCACTTCTTGACAATCGTAGATGACTATAGTAGATTTGTATGAGTTCAATCGTTGCAATTAAAATTTGAAGCCATTGCGGATGTCAAAAATTTCTTTTCCATTATTAAGACTCGGTTTGATTCTCATATCAAGATTGTGAGGTCTGATAGTGGCACAGAGTTCTTCAATTCACAATGTAGAGACTTGTTCAATCATCTAGGAGTTTTGGATCAAAGCAGTTGTCCTCACACACCATAAAAAAATGGTGTGGTTGAAAGGAAACACAAACACATCCTTAAAATTGCTAGATCTATCAGATTTTAAGGTTATTTACCTATCAGATTTTGGAGTTATTGCATCCAGGATGCAGTGTACTTAATAAATATATTACCTTCATTAGCTATTGCTAACAAGAGTCCCTATGAATTACTTTATGGTAAACAACCAAGTTTGTCTCATCTAAGAGTCATAGGTTGCCTTTGATATGCTACAACACTGCCCAAAGGGGATAAGTTCTTAACAAGAGCTACTCATGCTATTATCTTTGGGTACTCAAAATTACAAGGTTATATATTGTTGGACATTAATTCTACCAAGTAGTATGTGAATAAAGATGTGATTTTTCATGAAGAAATTTTTCCATTTGCTAAGGTGATGCCTCAAATTGATTCCTCAGTTGTTGTGCATGGTTCACCTTTAGAAACAATAGGAAGTCTTGGTGTTGGGGATGAGTTTGATAATGAAGATGATGGGGAACCTGAAGTTACCATCACAGATAATGAGGATAATTAGTTAGTAGATGTTGAGGTTCAGAATTTTTTAGTAGATCAGATGCCTGAGCCTAATCCAACACTGGAAGTTTCTCAAAATCTTTCTGCAATACCATCACATGTTGACCCTTACATCAGAAGAACTTCAAGAAGCATCAAAGAGTCAATTAGGATGAAAGATTATGCCATTACTAAGAGACATAGTACCATCAGACATATCATGGCTAATTTTTGAATTATAACAAGTTAAAACCTGATTACAGAAGCTTTTTAAGCAAGCTTTCCGAATATGTGGAACCTAAGTACTTCAGTCAAGCTGCAAAATATGAAAGGTGGATACAAGCTATGCAGCAGGAAATCAAAGCTCTTGAGAAAAATAATATTTGGATAGTTGTTGGCTTACCAGATGGCATGCATGCAGTTGGTTCCAAGTGGATATATAATGTGAAATATAAGGCAAGTGGTGAGATAGAAAGATTTAAAGCAAGGCTTGTGGCAAAAGGATATAGTCAGCAAGTAGGACTAATTTATCATGACATTTTTTCTCCAGTTTCCACGATGGTGACAGTCAGATGTGTCATTCCTTTAACAGTGTCAAAAGGTTGGACATTATACAAGATGGATGTCTATAATGTCTTCCGTAGGGTGATTTAGATGAAGAGGTCTATATGGAGATGCTTGAGGGCTTTGCATGGCCAGGTGAAAATAAAATACGCAGGTTACTCAAGTCTTTATATGGGTTTAAACAGACCTCAAGTCAATGGAACATGAAACTTACAAAAGCATTACAAGTCACAAGCTTCACTTAGAGTGCTCATGATTACTCATTATTCACACTAAAAAGGGGGGGAGATCTTATCATTGTTTTGGTCTATGTAGATGACCTATTGATCACAAAAAGTAACACACAATTGATTACAGAAGTTAAGGAATGACTGCACAGACAATTCAAGTTGAAGGATCTAGGTGAACTTAAGTTCTTCTTAGGCATTGAAGTATTGAGGTCCTCTGAAGGAGTTATTCTGACTCAAAGGAAATATATCTTAGAGCTTATTGTTGATGCAAACCTGACTGGTGCGAAACCTGCATCCACACCATTGGAGTCCAATTTGAGATTGAATTCAGTGGAACACTAGCAACTGGTTACACTAGAGATGATGTGCTGCATGACATTACTTCATATCAAAGATTGGCAGGTAAGCTGTTGTATGATACCATCACTAGACCAGATATAAGCTATGCAATGCAAACCCTTATCCAGTTTATGCAATCCCCTAAGAAGTCACATCTGGAAGCTGCTACTAGCGTGGTTAGGTATTTGAAAGGTACAGTTGGTCAAGGTATTTGACTGCATTCTTAACCTACCAACATACTCACTTGTTGGTGTGATTCTTATTGGGCTGCTTGTCCTAACAAAAGAATATCCATCACATGATATATCATTAAGCTTAGAGAGTCCTTGGTTTCTGGAAATCAAAGAAGCAACAGATTGTCTCAAGAAGCTCAACTGAAGCTTAGTTTAGAAGCATGGCTTCAACAGTCTCAGAAATCACATGGATTCTAGGCTTGTGTAAAGAATTAGGAGTGGTTGTTCCATTGCCTATTACTATTTTCTGTGACAGTAAATCAGCTATACAACTAGCAGGTAACTCAGTGTTTCATGAAAGAACAAATCACATTGAGATAAGTTGTCATTCCATCTAGGACAAGATCAAAGCAGGCGAGGTTGACACTACTTATGTACACACACAACAATAACTTGCAAACCTATTGACAAAAGGGTTGTGTCGGGCTTAACATGTGTACCTTTTAGGAAAACTTGGAGTGCTTAATGTAATGCACTCGTCATCTTGAGGGGGGTATTGAAAATAGTTAGTTAGCATCAGTAATAACTATCATTCAAAAGTTAGTTAGAAGGTATTTTCGATAATTTCTATATTGTTAGTTAGCTAGTTAGTTACCTCATTTACTGTGCTGATGAATTAGTTGGTAGATATTATTCTCTTTCTTTCTCTGCTTCTAACCTTAGATAATCAGTGATGAATCTTACTTGTAAAGGTTCAGATTCAGATCAATACAATTCTCTCCTTTCTTCTTCATGTTAAAGTTTTCTCTCTAAAGGTTCATCAAGGATGTTGTGAGCTTGAATGCTCACTATTTTGTTCACTGTATTATCTGGGGATATAATGTGTGTCATTTTTGTTTTTGTCAATATTGATGGTTGAGATCAATGATGTATGACTTAGTCTCCTCATTTGATTTTGTCTACAGAATGTTTCAATTCCGATGTCCATTAACGAGGACTTCATTGATTGTCAAATCAAAAGGATACATCTCCCTTACTTTTAGATATTATTCTGTTTTTCTCACTCTATTGTTTTTGTAAAAGACAAGTCATAACTTGATAATTTTTTAACTAATTAATATAGTGAAGAGTCACCACCTACTGAATTTAAGGTGCGTTAAAACATCATTCTAGATCAAATTACAAATAAATTTAAGTAATTATTCTATATAATCAAAGATCTTGTAAAGAATCAAGTTATTTCAAAAGAAAAGTGTCAAGCACGTATTGATGTCTACACATATGAGTTCATGCCGATTTTGTTTATTAAGGGGGTGGGGTGGGGGGGATTATGTGGCAATCAAAGGAATATTAATTTATCATGTTAAAATACAGCAAAACATCACTAAGTTAATACTTGGTTAATTAATAATCTCTTTAAGATAATATTCATTGGATACTGACTTGGGTCAATAGAAAAAATCACTCGTTTCGATGATATAATAACATAATATATTTTCAGAAGACCCGATATAAATATGTGGTCCCACTAATATTATAAATTAATAATTCTTTAAAAATACAAATACAATATGTATCAATTAGATACATTACTTTACGTGATATATCAATTGAATACATCACTTTACGCGATGTATCAAGACGTACATGATGTATCATAACATTGAGTGATGTATCGGGACGTTGAAGGATGTATTCAAAATTGAGACGCGGTGTACTAGAACGTTTTAAAATGTATCAAGATTCCACCAAATTACACGGATTTTGTAATTTGAAAAAAAAATTAAAAATATAATGTAATTACCTCTTAGCACTATGAAATTTATGTAAAATTCTCAAATTATAAGTCACTTATGCCACAAAATAAGTAGTCATTCAACACTTGTATCATTCAAGATTAGGTCCGTTCATCCTTCTACTTTGTCGTCTCTTCATCTTATTCTTCAACGATTTCTTCTGCTTCTTTTTCTTATTCGTTGGTACGGGGGCTTCTTCCTCTTTTTTTTTTTTCAAAAAGTAATGAATAAAATTTGACATATCGCAAATGTCAATTTATATGTTAAAAGATTTGAAACATTAAGAAGGTCTCATATCTAAAATTTTGGGACTATTTAAAGGTGATTTTGAGTTAATCAAGATTGAATAGTTAATGTATACTTCATGTATGGTTAATCTCTATTCAACTTTTTGATTGTATCTGAATGTATAGTAATAGTCATGTATAGCTAATGTATGAGTAAGTTATAGTCTATATTATATCGTCAATGTATACTTCTTATTCCTTTAGGCTACTTTTTTGGAAAAATTACCTAAATACAAATTTATTTTACTATATTCTTTAAAATTGTCTAACATTTAAAAAAAATTACAAAAATCTTTACTCTCCTATTCTGAGATACATCATTTTACGCGATGTATCGGTCAAATACATCACTTGATGCCATGTATCGGAATGTCGTGATGTATCGAGACGTTGAGGGATGTACCCAAAATCAGGGAATGTATCGAGACCTTTTAGGATATATCTAGATTTCACCAAATTTAAGGTATTTTTGTAATTTGAAAAAGAGTAAGAATATGATGTAATTAGCTCTTAACACAACAAGTTTTGTGAAAAATATTTTTTTTATGTAAATAAAATATGACGTACAATATTTATTGTAAACTAATTCATTTATGGTACGTATTTGAAACTGACCCATAGTCAAAGGATCGTAGTTGAAGCCCAATAATAAAGCACCGTAATATTACCAACATGGGTTATGATGCACTGGTGGGAGTGTTTCATCCTTAATCAGAAGTCACGAGTTCAAGTCCCAGATATGGAGAAAATCTTGTTGGAAGTGTTACCCCCAAATGGGCCCTTCAGAGCGCAATTCAGATTTAATCGAAACTCTAATGTGACTCCGGACATCGGGTGAAAAACAAAAAAGAATATAAGTGGTGCGTGTTATGTTATTAATTGATTAATACTAATAGTATTTGGTTTCAACTTCCAACATAATAATAAGTATATTGTTAAATGCCAATCACGCATAGCAAATCTTACAGTTTAAAATGATTCATACTAATATTAGGATTTTAGAGCTGGCGCTTATTTTACTGAAGCATGCCAACGTCTTAATTTAGTAGAAAATTGTAGTAAACTATTAGAGAAAATGAAAATTTATTCAGAAATGAAATCATCTCAATTAATTGTTGGACTTGAAAGAATACAACATATATATCTGGAACATCTTGGGTTCAATTTTAAAATAGTCTTAACTCAACCAAAAATTAAGAAATTAAGCAAAAAAAAAAAAGACAATATAATTGATATAAACTAAAATATTCAAAATGATTTCTGTAGTGTTGTGGATAGCATGTGTTAACAAACAGGAAGGTCAACTGGAGGCTCCTCTATTGCTTCTAATTCAGTAACTCCATTTTCCACAAGAAATGCCATCGCCAAACCCCAAGTGATGTGCACATCCAAGTGACAATGCATTAGCCAAATTCCTGTTTATCATAACAAAAAAATGTTGTACTCCAAAAATTTGAACATGTTACAGGGAAAAAAAATTAACTACTCTGTCTCATTTTATATGAATTAATTTGATTTGACACATAAAGGAAAGTGAATTGTATAATATGAGACAGAGCGAGTACTTATTTTCCATCTTCTTACCTGGATTATCAGCTACAAATCTTATGACGGACCATCCATTGACTGGTACACTTGCAGTATTACGAAGAGGTGGATCAACAAGGTTAAATTTAGAAGTATCTGTTTGTGGATTGAAGTTTCCAAATCCCTCAGCAAGAATGTAGAAATCGTATCCGTGAAGATGAATTGGGTGGTTTTCAGCTGTGACGATACTAGTCCCCTGTAACACAATCTGTACTCTCGCGCCATATTTTAACTTGTATACTTTAGTCGCGGAAATAGGTTGCCAGAGTGACCTGCTAACATTACCAGTGTAATCAAATTTAACGGGTGGGCTTGATGGGAAATCTGTTGAGAAAACTCCAGGTATTCCCTGGTGATGTGCTTGCAGTAAGGAGAAATTGGATGGTAACACAAATGACACATTGTTCATACTGGCAGTGAATCGCATTCCATTTGGACCTTGACAGCTGCTGGAACTTGCCCCTGCAGGGCAATTGTTGAGTCCCAATCCAACTGTGAAGAATAGATTTTCATCGATTTCAGTGGGAACTTCGACTTTGCTTGCACTCCTGAAGCTACTGGTGAAGGCAGTGGCGGTGGCTGTGTCATTAAATGCTGGTAGAGATGGGAAAGCGGGGTTTATCTTGACACCCTTAGCAGGGCAAGGAGCAGCCTTGTACTCTAAGATGGCTGTGGTTGTCGTGTTGTCAAAGGGTGCTCCTTGTGCACTTGCGTAGGCACGTGCAGCCATGTAGTATCTGGCTGGCGGTTGATTAGCAGTTATGAGGACATCAGTAGTCTCGCCTGGTCCTAGCATAAGGACTGATGTCGTGAATGGTTTAACATAAGATGCATCTGCTCCAACAACAGTCAACTTGTGGTTTGCCACTGTGAAGAAAAGTTGTTGGTTGAGTCCAGAGTTGATGACTCGAAGGAGGTTTGTCTCACCTGAGTCCACATGGACTATGGTAGTATCTGCATTAAGGATTTTAGTTTATATGCATTGGAAACTACTTTTACATCTATTATAATCAGTCACATTTTTAATGCATTGTCGATTGAAAGTTACCTTGATTAGAACACTTGTAAAGATCGCCCGGTTGACCATTGATGGTGTAAGCATCTGATGAATTAGGTGCTGCTCCCGTTCGTGTGGCTTGTCTAATAACATCAATGGGGTTTGCATCCCACCACTCACCTAAACAACATGCCCAAATTAAGTACTATTCAAGAAGGCTTCTAAAATAAACAAAAGATGTGCAAAAATCGAGTTGAATGTTAGTCTAGTAATGAAAGAAGGAATCAATACCAAGTAGAATTGGTGTTTGTCTCTTGGGCTTAGGGAATGGATAGGTAGTTCCTTCTTTTGGGTGGATAACTAAGGCTCCATAAGCAGTGGCCCTGAGCCACGAGCTATGGGCGTGCCACCAAAGTGTCCCTTCTTGTCCTTGAATAGTAAACCTATAAGTGTAACTCCCTCCTGGTCTAATCGGACACTGAGTGATGAATTCTGGTCCATCTGCCCATGCCGTTCTCATTTGCCTCACCCCATGCCTTTAAACAACATAAAGTGTATCAGAAACAATACGAAAATACCATCACATCATGTTCAACATTAAGTATATTTGAGTTGTGCATGCATGAACTTACCAATGAATGGTGACATTATATTGAGCTCTATTGACAACCTTGACCACTAGTGTATCTCCATTGTTCACTTCCAAAGTTGGTCCAGGAAATTGCCCATTCACAGTTATAGTACTATGCGTATTGCACAGCCTCTTCACGGGCGTTGCTTGAATCTGTACTTCCAAAAATAAAAAGAGATCAGACTATAGATCCAAGTTTTAAATATAAGCAAAAACAAAGATACACTTGAATAACATACAACAAAGTCATGGTAATGAACTTTGGCTTTTGCTAAAGAGGCAACATTAGCAAAGAGAAGCAAAATGGCATAGAATAACAAAGAGCTCATGTTAAAGACTAGTTAATTTTGACTTAAACTCTGTTTTGTGAAAAATTAGAGAGTTGAGGCTTTAGTTATATAGGAAAAGAAGAAGAGAGAGAGAGTTGTTTAATGGTTGGCAGATTAGGTTTTGATTAAGCATCAAGGTCAGTTTATGGGGCAAAACTTGTTCAACATTGTAGAAAGAGTTGGTGCACCCAACTCATTAGCCCATCAAACTCCAGAAAATTTCATCAAATGCTTGTTTTCTAAAGTTTCCCTATTGAGCTTAATATTTCCAACTAACACAAGTATGTTTGTTTTTGTCAATTCTTTCATCAAATGCTTGCTAATTAAATTTTCTGTTTTAAGCTTATTAATGTTTTCACATTTCGAAGTAACATTATAACACCTTGTTTGGATAGTTGTTTCTTGTTTTGTGTTGGTTTAATGATCATGCTTAAAATTTTATTGTATTGTTATCGTTTAGATCCATCATTAGCTAATGACAAATGGTCTTATTTTGTGTAGTGATTGCATCGTTGCATTAACATTTTCTTCTCATTTTCTCTTTATTTATTATTTAATAATCTTATTTTTGTTGTAGGTTTTATTATTCCAATCGTTGATGTGTGACACTTAACAACGACTGAAAACGATACAATTAAAAAAATATACTGATACAATACGATATATTAATATGAAACAATTTGTAATAACAATTTCTACAAAGCCTTACGCTTATTTCGTTTTATAAAAAAAGACAGAAATATGATTATTTTTTTTTACCGTTTTTTAATCAAATTATAGTTACTTGTTATGATTACATACCTCGTGAATTGCACAGATTATATATAAAATCTTCTTCCCTTTGGTTAATAGTGTAAAGCCAAAACGGGTCAAACCAAGATAGTTTAGCCTAAAAAGGAAACAATTTACGTATACATCTACAAATCTTGGTTTTCATTGAATTGAAAGAATTTTCTATTGAATGGAAGATGATTTTACATCAACAAGTAAAGGAAAAAAGAAATTATTTAGTACTTACTTTTGATACTAATTTAAATTGCGTTGCTGTGTCAGAAGAAGGATAGCTATACTGATTCGGTATACTCTAAAGACGCCCTCGGTACAATATTGACGATCTCACAAAGATTAAATTTCAGTTAATTGTCATTTACTGATCTCATCTTTTACGGAATCGATCTTCTTTGACTGTACAAGAATATGTGGAGCTCAGCATGTCTGGAAGCACAGGAGAACGTTCGTTTGCTGATATTATTACCAGTATTCGATACTGGGTCATTCATAGCATTACTATACCTTCCCTATTCATGCTTGCAATTTCTACGCTAATTTCTACGACATATTTTTCTTTTAATCTGTTTCAAAATGAAAATATTATATTTTTATAATTATAAATCATTTAATATGAATTTCATTTTTCCATAATGAAATAATGTACAATCTGTATCTAAGGTTCGTTTTAGAACGTAAATGTCGATTTTATTTAATTTTTACTTAAAAATTTGTGTCATAGTCAGTATTACATAAATTAAGAATGAGAAGTAATTTACTTAGAAATGGGATTTGACTCTTCACCCTTTCTTATTGTCTTTATTTTCTCAACTTCTTACTAAGATGGTTGACATATATCTCATTTTAAAATGAATGGTACAAATTGTATTAACTAAATCAAGGATATAAGTCTTAACCATAGTTAATGTAATAGATATTTTGTTATGTTTCTCCCAAAATATTTTACAATCGACGAGTCTATAAAAAATTAATTAGAACTTTAATATTTGAAATTTGCTTTCATCTGTCATTGAACTAAAATCATTTCATGCTAGTCAATTAACAGAACTTCTCTTATTAATTTTGTTTTACCGGTATGTGTTATTGCTCTCAAAATATCATATGTTTAGTGATTTCAATTCAATCATTGTGAGTTGGCGAAGCAAGCTAAGCTTTTTGAATTTCTTGGCAATACCCCATCTAATTTATATTAAGTGAAGTCTTCATATTTTTTTTATAGTTCAAAATAAGTAAATTATTCTCAACTTAAGAAAATTGTTGAGATTTTTTCTTATATTTATCCTTCATTTATACAATATATTATTTACGAAAATAATTTGAAAATAGTCAAAAAGATAATAGTGAAAAGTAACTATTAATTTTTTTTCCTTACATATTTTTCTCAAGAGATGTAACATACTCAACAATTCACTTCATATATTGAATGCTTCTTGATATAGAGAATTGAATAAATGACATATTTAAGACTTGATACTATCAGTCCTACTAGAATTCGTAAATTTTCAAGTTGTAACATTAGAATTAAGACTGGTCAACAGAACAGGACGTATCGGTATCGTTACGGTTCGTCCCGTTTTGATTTCCTACGGAATGGAACGGGATAGTCTGAACCGGTATACAGAACAGGACGGAACCGTGATTTCGTACCGGAGTACCGGTACCGGTTCCGGTCCGGTCCGATTCCTATTCGGTTTACTTAATATATATTATTTTTTTATATTTTATATTTTATATAATTTATATTTATATTTTCTATAAATTATATTTATATTTTATATTTTATATTTTATATAATTTCTATATATTAAAATTAATTACCCACCAGTGATGATGGCATCGAACTTCAAGATCGTCAACGAGCTTTGCCAAGACCAGAAGTTGATTACAATCAATCAATAGCTGAGTTAGAAAGAGGATTTACGTGACTATACAACTATTGTATTACATTCGAGACTTAGTTGAAACAGAACTCTTCCTAGAAGGTGGTTGCGTAAACTATGTACTTTACTAATAGTTGTAAATTGAAATTGTAATTTGTTACAAATTTAAATTAATTAAATTGATATTTTTTAATTTTTGTAATTGTTTTATCCTTATTTCAATTTAATTTTTTTAAAATTACAAATTTTATTTATTTAATATTTACAAGACACAAATTATAAATATAACTTATAAGTAATAACTTATAATGTATAAACCTCAAAAGATTTAAATTTTGAAAACTTTATTAGACTTTACTTGCAAACTTAACAACAAAAAAAAATTAATAAAATATCATTAAAATAAACTTAAGTAAAAAATTATAGTATAAATTTAAAAACTATTAATTTATACTTAGAAAAATAAAAAAAATAATTATATTTTCGTAATCCCAAAAAATATCGTCCCGTTCCATCCCGATCTGTTCCGGTTCTATCCCGGCATATAGTGGAACGGGACAGAACCGATTATTCATCCCGGTAATTCCATTCCGGTTCATCTCGGTTGCGGTCAACATACCGTTCAACAAGTTCCGTTCCGATCCGGTACCGGTTCGTTCCGGTTCCGGTCTGTTGACCAGTCTTAATTAGAATCTTAATAACCCCTAAAAATTTCATATCCGAAAATTTAAAAAAAAAAAGAAAGAGAGAAGATAAGATAGAAGAAGCGTAATTACACGGAATCGAGTTTGAAACCTACACAAGAGTAAAAGTAAGGAGTGAGTATCAACAACAAGATTTTTCAAAAAGTAACCCACTAAAACAACGTAAAAATAGCTAGAAAACGAGAAATCATTTCATCTCAACTGAACCATCACAATTACAACGTGCATAGAAATCAACTCAATCTAACAATTCATATTTTCAAGTAGCACACACTTCAACAACAATACCTTAAGGGGTTGTTTGGTGTGAAGGATAAGACTATATAGTGCTGGGATTAAAAAAATAGTCTAGGGTTAAAAATTTGATGTTTTGTTTGGTTGACATGTTTGGAATAACTTATCCCACTATTTATACGATAATGATGGAATAAGTTAACTCATATACATGGTGGGATAAGTTCTCCTAGAATAATTAACCACAGAATAATTATTCCTGAAATAACTAGTTTTCAACCAAAATTAAGTATTCAGACATCAATCAAAGTTTACCAACAACTTTCACTCCACAACAAAAAGCACAAAAGAGTATTTCCATCATCTCAACACGATTATACATTATCACAATATTTGACAATCAAGGTCTTAACAATATAGAATCAGAAACCATAGTCAATGAACTGCAATGCAATGATTGCAATGTTGTGTAGAGTGAATGCATGTTTGTCCTATGATACACATTCATTGAATCTCAAATCAAAAATTTTGGGTGACACGCATGGTCTATGTAATTGCCGAAACCATTTCCCTTCGGTGTGTGTCACTTGCCGAAATCATTTTTCTTGGACATATTTCACTCGCTGGAATCATTTTCATTCGACACATTTCACCGGTGGTAATCATTTTCCTTCAACGTTGTCGAAACTATTTACTTCTACGTCATCATCATTGTCATGACCCCATTTAGGGATCATAACCGGCGCTAAGGAGAAGAATCCCAAGGCCAGCCTTACCAGAATTCTATAGAAAATCGAGCAGCGTTTCCTTTGTTTTATGCCTGAAATTTCCCCGTCTCAGATTTTCACAACACAAATAATAACAACTATAATACCACAACATACAATCCATCAATAATCTAATTGTCACGCAATAAAAACAATTTATCTCTAAATGTGAAAAAGAGTTTCAAACTAGTCACTTGACTACAATTCAAAGGAATATCCTGACTTTAAATAAAAACTGACAAATAGAGCGACTTTAAGAGTTTTAAAGAACTAAATAAACCTAGCGAATCAACTGTTCTCTTTCCACGCGAAGCAGGGACTCACCAGATGCTAACAAATCACACTCTCTAGTTAATGAAATCCTCCTCAATACCACCTGAGTTCTTTGTAAAAACAATTAGCGAGGAGTGAGATGATAGCTCAGTGAGTAATAACACTTAAACACAACCATTTTAATGAGGGACAAGTTAGAAAATATGCTACTATGATAATCAAATGGTGAAGTAATGCTTTTTCAGAAATCATAATAATATACATCTTATGTGCTTCATATAAGCAAAATCAATGTAAATACTTGATAGCAATTCGAAACAATCTAATCATAGTGTTCCAACAATAATGTTTACGACCCGATTTCAAAAACTAGAGATTTCGAAGTCAATTTCGCAACTTTGACAATTTTGTTAAATTTTTAGAAATCGTCATTTATTTATTTAGGAAAATTAAGAAAACCATTTAAAAGATTAATTTTTGAAAGAAAACAATTTGAATAAAACCAAAGTCGGGTAAGGTTCAAATAATTCGCTAAGGAAGGATTTAGGCATCTTGGAGAATCCGCTAGCACGTGGTTTATCGACGTATTTTAGAGTTTGACTAATACTTGTGAAAAAGTTTGTTTTTGTTGTGCGGAATTTGAGATAATACGAGAAAATATAAACGCGAAAAATAAGACAACAGATTTACGTGGTTCACCAACAAATTGGCTACGTCCACGGGAAGAGAGGGAGCAGTTTTATTATGGAGAGGCAAAAACAGAATTACAGAATAGGGTTTCCCATAGCGTCTATATATAGTGCTAAGCTACGCCCTAACAGGCTTGGGCCCAACATACAGAATCAACAGAAAATTAAGGGCCCAATACAACAACATTGTATACCGTCGGCCCGGGGGCGTCTCCGCCCCCCCGGACCCCCAGGCCAGGGGGCGCGTCGCCCCCCTGGACCCCCCGACTCGCTGACCGGGCAGCGAGACCCCCGTCCTTTCTGTTTGTAGCGGGTCCGATTCAAGGCATTCAACAGTTTTAATAACTAAAGTTTGTTGATACTTATACAATCATCTTATTCTAAGTATGAAATAAGTCAAATGCTAAAGTGTCAAAATAATAACTTTAACTTAACATTTTTATCCTAGGTCAAAACTTTGAACTAAATAGTTAGTTTAAACTCATAAACATGGATTTAAAGCTTTTAAATAAACTATGAAAGAACATAAAAAGTTCTCCAAGTTATTCTAAAAGCTTAAATTAGCTAACTTAAAATGAGTTTTTAAAAAAATTGAAAACTTGGATAAAAATACCTCCGTAAGAATTCATCTAAGTTGACAAAAAATGAATGTTAGAATTTAAAAGGCAATTATCGCAAAATCACGATACAAGGAAAATAAAGAACGAATAAAACTTGGACTCTTTTAACTCCACTTGCTGGTACTGCTGGCGCTACTTCCGAGCTTTCTAAGCCCCCAAAAATGATATTTTTAGCCCTGCTTCATCAATAATATTAGAGAATCCGCTAACACGTGGTTCCAAAGATAATATTTCCAGCTTCTATGGAACTACTGTAACCCTGTTACTAAACTGTTGCCATTTACTCGGATTTTAACTCAAAGTTATTCGTTTTTCCTTTCGAAACTTAACGGAGGTCAACTCCAAGAGGATCAAATGCAAGGGAAGAGAGTCTATTGGACTCGAGCAAGAGAGTTAATAAGAAAAAAAGAATTAGTAAGTATAGATGAACTCCACAGAAAACATTACGAATTAAAATCATCGTCAAACTAACTAAACAGGAAACACATGATCATTAATTAGTCACAGCTTTCAAAACTTAAGTCGTATGATAAACTAGACAAATTTATTATAATTTTTTTGTAAAACGAGGAAAAGCTAAGTCATGTAAAGGCAGGGATCATTACAGAGAACGTAAAACCAAAAATATTCAATACTAAACAACATATATCAACCTTCTTAAACAAAGCACAAGACAAAGAAAACTATTTTAAGAAAATGAAGGAACTTGGAAATAAATTACACATTCTGAGAAACAATATGTGAGCTTAAGCAAGATTATAGTATTCTAATCTATATTGGAACATACAAAACTAACATTAAGACAAGCAGACAACTTCTTCTATGTATCTAGTGTGACTCGAAAATAAAACATAAACTAATAACATCAAAACAGAAAATGCTAAAGAAGAGAAAATAAAATACTTGATTTTATAGTCTTAAGTCTAATTAACCAGCTCATAGATTAAAGTTCAATTAACACATTCTTAGCTAAAAATTACTCATCTCTAACCTACAAAATTATCACACTTCAATTGATTTTAACAAAGAGTAGATCTAAATTGACAAAGTACTAACATATACCATATCACTTGGGTGCATAACTGATATATACCAACTCTAGGTAAACTAAGCATAACAAAACTTCAAAAGTGTACTTGGAAGAAATCATTATAAGGATAACATGCTCTACCATTTCGGAAATTGAGAAAATCAACAAAAGATCACGACCAGTAAAGCAACACATGACTTTTAGCTCTCGAATAACAACAAATCTAAATGAATGACCAGCAAATAGGACGAATTCCAAACTGAGTCAATACAATCAATTTAGATCTATAGCTCAAAGGAGTGACATGAGGATCTAAGGAATTTAGGAGCTACCAAAGAGAAGTTGAGTTAAAAACTCAGCTTCATCTAGAGCTCGACTAATCCTAGAATCAACTCATGACTCCCGAAAGAATAAGATCCTTAACAGGACGAACAATGGCAACAATGACAATAAACGCTTGATGACACACAACAAACACTTACAAATAGAGATGGCCAAACTCACAGTAAAGAATTTTCAAACCTTTAGAACCAATAAAAGACTAATGAACAACTATATACCAAACCCAACAGAATAGCAAGATCACATATTGTTAGAATCTGTGCATCCACTATCAGTCAATGGACTAGGTCCCTGACACACAATCGTAAATATAACAGAAAGTAAATGCAGTAAGATAATAGAGGAGTTTTACGCGGAAACCTCCTTGCTCAAGGGGGTAAAACAACGGCCTGTCTCACAGGATTTCCAAAAACAGTTTCACTAATCTTCACAAGCAAAAGGAAACCGATAACATAAATGTGAGAAAAAGTTTTTAATCTCACTATTAAGCAATAACTCTATTGCTTGATGAGCCTGAGTAGATATTACTTTCCACACTAAGCTATCTCTCTCTAAGCTTTTGTTTTTTTCCAAGGCTAAGACAAGGTTAGTCTCAATGTTTTTCAGTTTTCCCTCCATCTCAACATGTAAACTAGTAGACTTTCCTTTCAGTTTTTCAGACTTCTCGTTCATCAGATACAATAGGTTTTTGAGTTCTAGTTTTTCAGATTCTAGAACAATCATTCAATTAGAGCCATTTTCTCACTAATTTTATCTTTGTTTTCATTTAGACTTTCAAACTCAACATTCATGGAATCTCTTTCAGAAGTTAATTCAATCACAGAATCAATCATCACATTTGCTAATTTTCTCAGTCTTTTAAGAGAATAAATATTCAAATTTTGCTTGATATCAAGAAGTGTTACCTTATTAGGGGTGTGCAAAAACCGAACCGACCAATAAATCGAACCGATAAAATGTTATTGGGTTATTGTTATTGGGTTATTAGGTTATTGGGTTTTTAATGGGTTTAGAAAAAATAATTATTGGGTTATTGGGTCGGTTTCGGTTTTTCCTATTGGGTTATTGGGTAAACCGATAACCCAATAAGACGATAGTTATTTACTACTTTACCCTTCCTCAATATTAAATATACATAATTTAATACATAAATAGATTCAATATTAGCTTTTCAGGCTATGTGATTTTTTGGTTAGAAAATTGGTGAGAACTTTGTTGATTATCTGGTGGATCAAACAACTGAAGATTGTTCATTGAAATATTTTATTTTAGTTTTAATTCTAGTTCGTAATTGTTGGCGATAGCTTTTGCAAGTTTGTGAATGTTAGTAATTTGATCAACATTCAAAGTTTTCTATTATGTTTTGGCGGTAAGTTGATAACATGTAATTATAACATACGTACTATTATATATTATTTGATCGACATTTTCTTATAGGGTTAATCGAAACCGAACCGATAACATAAAAAACTGATAAATCGATAAAAAATTTCTTATTGGTTTATTATTGGGTTAGCATATTTTAAAACCGAAAACCGATAAACCGAACCGATTATATGTAAAACCGAACCGAACCGACCGATGCACACCCCTATACCTTATCCTCAGCATCTTCATCATCTGACTGAGCCATAAGAGTAAACATTTCATCGAATATATTATTCTCATCATGAACCACCACCATTGATGCATCATTAGATTCATCAAAGTCTTCTGAATCACTTGAAGAATCTCCCCATGCAGCAAGAGCTTTCTTGACCACATAATCAGTTGCAGCTTTTCACTCACTTTTATCAAGTACCAGGTCCCTGGGTTTCTCTTTCTTGCCTCTTGGTCTTTGATATTCTCTGTTTTCAGCTTTAAGTGATGGACAATCATTTATAAAATGTCTAGTGTTTCCACATTTGTGACAAGTAGCATTTGGAGTTGCAGTTCGAAGAACATTTGATCCCTTTCTGAATCCCTTGTTTTTTCTCATAATCTTCTGAAACCTTTTGATAAGGTAAGCCATATCATCATCTTCACTGGAGCCTTCTTCAAATCTGTGTTTCAGCATTAAAGACTTATCCTTTTTGGCTTCTTTCTTTGACTGATCATAACTTTGGGTCATCTCATGAGTTTTGAGATTTCCAATAAGAGCATCCATTGTCAATACTTTCAGATCTTTTGATTCAGTGATTGCATCCACCTTGCTTTCTCAGGACTTGGGAAGGATTCGAAGAACTTTCCTGACTTGTTTGCTCATACTGATGGGTTCTTCAAGACTTCTCAACTCATTTGTGGTTGATGACAGCTTTGTGAACATCTCATGAATGGTTTCACCTACTCTCATTTTGAAACTTTCATACTGAGAGGTAAGCATATCGATCTTTGACTCTTTTACTTGTTCAGTTCCTTCATGAGCTGTTTTTAAGAAATCTCAAATCTCCTTTGCTGATTCACAAGCTGAGACACGATTGAACTCATTAGGTCCTATACCACATACAAAAAGCTTATTTTCTTTGTAGCCCTTTTCAATCTTCTTCCTGTCAGCTTCATCGTATTTGCGTCTAGGCTTTGGAACAAGTCTAGTGATTTCACCATCTTTTTCTTCAATCATAGGAACAAATGGTCCATCTGAGACAATATCCCACGGTTCACTATCTTTAGCCATAAGGAAATCATGCATGCTAACTTTCCACCAGTTATAGAAGTGACCATTGAACCGAGGAGGTCGAATCGAAGACTGACCCTCTTCCAGATTGAGTGGAGCAGCCATTCTAGAACAGGAATTACTCTCTTGGTATTAACCAGATAGAGAGTACCCGCTCTGATATCACTTGTTAGAATCTGTGCGTCTTTTATTAGTCAATGGATCAGGTCCCTTGACACACAATCGTAAATATAACAGAAAGTAAATGCAGTAAGATAACAGAGGAGTTTTACCTGGAAACCTCCTTGCTCAAGGGAGTAAAATCACGACTGTCTCACATGATTTTCAAAACAGTTTCACTAATCTTCACAAGCAAAAGGAAATCGATTACAAAAATGTGAGAAAAAGTTTTTAATCTCACTATCAAGCAATAGCTCTATTGCTTGATGAGCCTAAGTAGATATTACTCTACCCACTAAGCTATCACTCTAGACAGAATTTTCTAAGCAATCTCACAGACTGCCCACTAAATCACTAACCTATTAATGATTTAGAATTTTATATACAACCACACTGATTCCTTTACAGATTTAGGATCAGTTTACATGTAAGATCGAAAGAATATATTCTCAAACAACTACACAATGTTCACCTGAGTTTCGGTTGTTCTTGAATGATTCTTCTTCTTGATTTTCTTTAGCCTTTGCAAGAGTTCTTGAATGTGCTTTTTCAAGTTGCAAAAACTAACTGTGAATATGGGGATGTTTTGTTTATGTAGAAAGGTCACAAAACGTAAAACAATCCCATTGGCTGAGGATTCTAGCGCGTCTGCCCCTTATGCCACTGTTGGAGACTATGCATCAACTTTTCGTACTTCCAGCTGGCAGCCAAAAAGTATATTGAGCCAAGAACCACGTTCCTTCATAAGGTCCCTGAATTTGTCAAATAATCAAAATTACAAATAACACATATTTTAATATAAAAGCTAATGTAACTTTAAAGAGAATAACGATATACATAATCAAAGATCGGAAAATCTTAGCTTGAAACGACTAAACTAATCCACATGGAATAGTGTAAACATCATATTGAGATGAGGGAACCAAATCTTCATGTGATTGACCAAAAGTGGAACATAAAAAATGTTCATTAAACACGTAAAGGAATAAAAGAACATAGCCAAAATACTCGAAAAATCAGCATTCAGCAGAAAAGATAATAAAAACATATAGAAATCAGGAAAAAAATAACTAGCCTTAAATTAGCTTCAATATATATACTAAAATCAAACTAAATAGAAAGGGAAAGGAAAGAGTTACCTGATTCTTGACAGCGACCGGAACACGACGAGTTGAGAAGGTGACTTTACTTCTTCCACTCGAACAAACACCAAAACTTTTAACTATTTTGAACCGAGAACTCCCATACCTTATAGGGGTACTACTCTCAAGTCCAAAAAAAACCTCTCCTTAAATAGTTAATGAGAAGGGTATTTATAGGGCAGCTCCTGGGTCGAATTTGAGGGTGAGAAACAATGTGGAACTTTGATAATGGGCCTAAAATTTTGAATTCCAAACAGAACTCTATCCAGAAATAATAGAATATCCTAAATTGATTCTCCAATGCTTAACAAATTCGCACGAGGTGGATGGCTGGGGTTGATCTTTCGGCCTTACGAGCTACGTGACTCGGTCTCACGCTGGTGAGGACGAAGTTGCAGCTGGAATCAGCGCTTGAACAGTAGTAGGCGTACTTTTTGTCGAGGTAATCAGAGAAGACGACAAGAAAAAAAAGTATCGCCTAGACACCGTTGTTGACGCGTGAGGGAAAAGGAGACGCTGTGGGACTTCTGGGTTCTTTTGAGAATAGAAAATAAGTTGGCTGGACTGGATCGATTGGAGTTGGGAGTGGGCTGCTTGAAATTGTAATTAAGGCTCAAAACTTGGTCTGTTAAAATGGAGGGAAGAAATTAGTTAAATTTAGAGTGAGGATTGATTAATGGATTAAAGTTATAGAAAAAATGTTAAAGTATTCATCATTCCCCTGAAATTGAAGCTTTTTATTTGATGTACACTTAAACTATATTCTGTTTTAATTACCCCCTCAAACTTGTTTATTCCACTATCACGTACACCTTTTTGTCTGATGCTCCTACTGTGATTACACACGCGCGTCAGCTGGCAAAAATAGTGATGATATGGATTTCCACCTGGATAAATAATAGCCACCTAGATAAATTAAAATGGCAAAAAATAAATATCATATTCCAACTTCTTTCCCGATCGCCGTCACTCTCCACGACCAACCACCGTATCTCCTCTTCTCATCTCTCTCTTTCCGATGCAAAATCAATTCTTCACTCTAACCTCCTTTCCCCTGCAAAACAACACGGTTTCTTCCAGCTCACATAACACTCCATCTCCTCTCACCTTACTCAATCAATTGAATCGGAATCGTTATCCATTTTCAACGATGAGAAACAACTCCGCTACCCGAAGAATTGGCCCTTGGGCTTCGATAATGATGATGACGACGGTGACGTCGTCTGCGGACGGTCAATTTTAAAATAGAGATTTTACATTTTTTTTTACTGTTGTAACTTTATGACGTGGTAAAAACTCACTCCCTCACGCGCCTAGTAGAGTGTGATTTCAATTTCTACGCCAGGTAGACAGAAAAGGTGCCCGTGTTGGACGAATAAACAAGATCGGGGGTGGGGGTGGGTGGGTGGGTAATTCAAACAAAATAAAGTTAAATTGTACACCGAATAAAAAGCTTCAAGTTTAGGGGGGTAATGAATACTTTCGCCTAAAAAAAAATTAAACTTAAGAATATAATCGAAATTGAGCTTAATTAGTTAAATTCGGTCAAATCTTAATCAAGACGAATTTAGACAAAATTAATTTACTTAACGAAATGAAATGATTAACCTAATTATAAATATAAATAATTTAAATTATAATCATAATTTAAACTAAACTAATTTAACAAAACACTTACAAAAATTTAAAATCTTTTTTTGATGATTTTTGAAATATTTACAAAATATGATAATTATATAGAACATATATATTACTTAAAAAATTATAAAAATGTTAAAACTATTTAAAATATTTTTAAAATATTTTAAATTTTATAAAATCAGTTATTTCAAGTCGTTTAGAATTTAAGAAATTTGAAATTTAATTCCAATCATGAAGGATCAAAATAGGGTGTCAACAAATAACACGTCGATATCATCAACTTAATTATCAACCATAGTTCAACGAGTACATATTAATATCATCACCTCAATTATTCATCACACCATACACCTCAAAATATCATAGAACAACCACATCATAATGTTTCAACAATAACACATCAATATCATCACATGGCCTTTTTTATCAACCCAGTCTTTATCACTAAGGTTAATTAGTTTTAGCAATTAATCCATCGCCTCATTTTCATTACTCCCCTACATATACAAGAAAGAGAGTTCAAGATTTCACAAGGTTTAAAAGTTCATTTGCCTTGAGAAAATCACATAATCACTTTGGGGACTTGAGTTTTTCCCCCTTCTATGAGTCTCTAAATTAATGTAATCTAATTAAATAAGTAACAATAAATATGATTTCGAAATGGCATAATACACATATTGGACCCTAAATTTGGCTTCAAATTTTAACTTTGACCTCCAACTTTTATAATGCACAAACAGACACTTTAACTATCCAACTTTTAAATAAACAAACACATGAGTCCTACATGGCAAAATACACGTAGGACAAAAATTGACATGCAGGATGACATGTTAGGACATGTGTGTCTATTTGTTCAACTTTACACAAGTTATGTCTATATGTGCACATCTAAAGTGGAAGGGCATATATGTGATTTGAAGCCAAGTTAAAGGGCATATTTATGTATTATGTCTTTCGAAATAACAACATCCATATCAATGATTTTGGAATCGATTCAAATTGACCCAAAAATCCATTTGCGAAAATCACGTTAAGCAAAGGTTTTGAAATTAAATGGTGAAAAATGAGTTGAAATCATGCTCAAAACTCTAATTCACTTAAAACACAAGTTCATGAGAAAATCCCCCAATAGTCAATGTTGGTTCCAATTGCACATGCAAGTGTACGTGGTCACACAAGTAATATAGTGTCTCTTAAAAGAACCTGATTATCGAACTCAAAGGACTTATCAATTAATTTTTCTTACTATGTTATATTAATTCTAATTATTTTTTAAGGGAAGGATTTCAAAAGATGGATATCTTAACTAAAATAAAAATAAAGATAAAATAAGTAAAAACCATTAACAAAGAAAAGATAGATTTTTACACAACCAATGAATGAATCGATCTAGGATTATAATTTAACTAAAAATCATGTTTAACATCAATTTCATCAACTTATTTGATTAGCTAGTCATTGAATCACAGGGTTAAATATATGATCATGGTCTCTTGACCTCAAATTGCCTACGATAACTAACACCCTAACTACATCGTTGAGCGGGGATAGGATGGATTAAATAACGAGCATTAGGATTACTTCCTGTATTGTGACCCAAACAAGGTTGTTAGGTATATCCCTATCCTATAAAAGAATCAACCCTAGCTATTTAGAGTTAAACAAGCTCCTTATATCCCACGTTCTATCCTCTTATTCCTCTCCCGAGTTCAATTCGGACAATATATTTATTTCAATGGTGATCAAGCATCAAAATAGTAGTCACAAGAATATAAGAACAACTAATATGATAAACAATCATGTCGAATTAAAATAATTAAACAATCATATTGTAAGAAATATAATTCAAGAACGAGAAATTTATATCCACATAGACATAGAGCAATTACGACGAATCATTCAAAGAAAAATGTAAAAGAAAAAAAGAGAAAGAAAACATAAAACTTTAAATCAAGTTATTTTCTACATTGTATCCCCCTCCTCTAATAATTAATTATTCTTATGGACTATTTATAAATGTAGAAGACAGTGAATAAAATAATTAAGTCCAAAACAATTTAGAACTCAAAACTTTGACGGAATTGGATTTTTGTACGTGTTAAACTGCTTCGTCCGCCACCTTCAATTTGAAGTGTCTTCACATGTTGCCACGTGGCAGTCACTTATACTCAATTCAAATTCTTCAAAGTGCACTTCTAATATATTATATACGGAAAAGGACTTAAAATACCCTCAAACTATTAGAAATGATACAGAAATATCCTTCTTCCATCTACCTTTGGACTTTATATTAGCGTTATTTCTAACAAACCTCAATTTAAATTAAATTAATAAATTCATTAAATGAAGTGACAATCATCTATTGGTCACTTTATAATTAAAATTACTCATTCCCAAATCAAATCATCCGCCCAATCAATATGGCCCATCAACCCCATATTACCTACCAACTAAAGCTTTCCCCACCTCTTTCTCCACGTGCAATTTGCTGTTCTCCGGTCGAAAATTCAACTATTGGTTGCAATTACTTTTTAATTTCACTTGCTTTTATCATTTCATCTCTTTATATTTTTTTACGAAAAAAAGTCTAAAATACCCTTAAACTATTATAAATGAGATAAAAATACCATCCTTCCACATATTAGCCCTCAAATATCCCTCATATCTATCTTTGAGCTCCATATTACTCTTACTTCTGACATACCTTAATTTAAATTCAATTCATAAATTCATTAAATGATGTGGCACCCTATAAATCACTTAAACTAATTTAAAAATATTTCACCAATTCAAGTCAAATCAATTTGCCCCAAATCAAATGAAATCCACCCAAGTTAACTTTTGTTTCTATAGCTGGAACGAAAACCAGCTCAAATGAAGAATCATAGACCCATTTTGGGATCATCAACATCATTTCTCTAATAAATGTACCATGTGTCTTGAGTAGAAAAATTTAACCTATTGGCTTTATTAGTATCCGTAAATAGGCGAAAATTGATTAAGAAAACATCATTTTCTCATAAGAAATCGAATTCTACCTATGTCGTCTTGGTAATAAATTATAAATTAGTTATTTAAATAATTTGACAGATATTATAAACTCAAGAACTTTGATTCCAACCAACGAAAATTCACAAAATTTCATGAAAAGAATCTTTTATTTGTGGACTTTATTTATACATTTTTGTTTCACATTCAAAGTTAGATAAGTACACAATCTCAAAATTTTGAGCTATAATTATAAAAAATAAGAAGGCGAAAAAAATCGATCGATTATTTTTCCTGAGCGAACAAAAGCAGAAAGAATCACTATATTTAAAATATGAAACTACTAAACAAGAAAAAAAAGGATGAAACTCTAGGGCTTTGAAGAATAGAAAATACGGAATAGTGTCTAAAATATCGTTAAAGTATTAGAAATGGTACAAAATTATACTTCATTCAACTATTGACTCCAAAATAGCATTGTCATCCATCTTTGGATTTAAAATTGACCACTTATATAACGATTTCAAATTTAAACTATTTAAATATTTTTTAAATACGTGGTGCTCAACTATTTGTTATAATTTAATTTATTAATATAATTTATAAATCAATCCACTACCTACACGTTACTAATGCAACAACAGGAAAACTATTGAGGTTGAAAGTGTCTATACAAGTACATTTATCATACATTCAAGTCCTCAATCAAAACATATTATAATTCAAGTGGTTTATTATTTGAGTGGAGTTTAATTAGTAACGGAATAGTTGATTGATTTATAAATTATATTAATAAGTTAAATTATAACAAATAGTTGAGCGTCAAATATTTTAAAAAATATTTAAACAGTTTAAATTTAAAACCGTTAAATAAATTGTCAATTTTGAACTCAAAGGTGGATGACAAAAGTATTTTGAAGCCAATAGGTGGATGATAAATGCATTTTGAAGCCAATAAATGAATGAAAGAAAGTTTTATACAATTTCCAATACTTTAAAAATATTTTAAATCCTTTTCAATTTTAAATATTGAATCAATCACATTGTACCAAGAGAAAGTATGCAAAGTTTTTATTTTTACCGTGTTAATAAACTATAAAATATCTTTAACAAAATTTAAGGTGTTTCGTAATTTTTTTTTATTAATTATATATGCATAGCTTTAAAAAAGTATTTATTATATGACATGTAAATTATAATAAATTAAAGTCGAGGAGGATAATAATATGATAAATACGTGCATGTTATTTAATTTTAAATTAATTTATGAATTAAATTTACATATGCTCATAAAAAAATAGACAAGGAACCCAATACTATTCGTAAAAAAAGGATATGCATAAAGAAAGTGAATGCCTCACAATGAGAAGTCTTGTCAAAAGCATAACTTTGTTTTCTTTTTTTATTATATGGATATTCATAATACGATTCATATTATCCATTCGTACAAGTTACTAATAACAAGTTAAATTGAATTATAAATAAATATACCCTTCAATTATTTTTTTACAGCATACTGAAAGAGAAGAAAAAGATGGGAAATAAGTAGGGGGAGAGATAGACGACCTTTTCGGACTTGAAGACATTTTTGTGAAATCATTTATATGTATAAATTTAAAGATTGAATTGTCTTTTATCAATCTCCTGGTCCTTGCTTAACTCTTTGTTCCGTAAATCGATCGCTGATAGATCTGATCCGAATAGGTCTTGTTGAATGAATTGACTTCGATTTGATTTCCTGAAACATAAGCGGATCGGAACAATAGAACTAGACTAATCATTTTTGGACCAACACTTAAAATTTTATCATTTGAGATGTAATAAAAATATTTATTTTTTAATACGAAATGAAAAATATGATAACAATAGTCTCAGTTTAAATACTAAAATTCCAAGATAATATGCTAAATATTAATGTGTGATTAATATTTCAAATTGATCATTCACATTTTTTATATTGTCAAATGTATGCATGACTTAGCCTTTAAGTTCACTTCTATGCTCATTGCATCTTCGACCGAATTCTATTCACCAACCTAACTTTTTCTCTTTGTAATTTTCTTTATAAATATTGAATCTGTCACATTGTATCAAGAGAAAGCATGTAAAATTCTTATTCTTTTTAATATACCATAAAATATTTTAATTAAAACTTAATATGTCCAATAATATTTTATTTTTAATTATAAATGCACAACTTCAAAAATATTAAGTATATGACGTGTAAATTCTGATAAAATTTAAGTTGAAGAGGCTAATAATATGATACATGTCTGCATGCTTTGATTTAATTTCAAATTAATTTATGAATTATATTTATAGATACTTGTAAAAAATGTGAAAATGGATTCAATCCTATGTATTATTTGAAATAATGTACATAGCTAAAATGTCAAATACATAAATAGATCCCTAAATTTGTTGGGTTTTTTCCCTCTTGTACCTCAACTACATCATTTTTCTATTGAATCATTGAACCACCCATAATTTTTTTTTAAAACACTGTTGGTTGATTTTGATCGGCTTTTTAATTGTAAATATCTTCAACTGTGTTCGAATTGTAATAATTTTGATTGAAAGAATGAAGAGAAACTGTGTTAGTCTCATTTGTTTTCTATTGTGTTCAAATGACTTAAGTAATACACGATTGTTCTTGAACATTTTCACTATCAATTAGACTAATGATTTGTGGAACAACATATGTATCCTCTATCAATACCCCTCACAAATCCGGTTTCACATCAGACAACGGTGTTTGTTTAAACGGAATAAATTATGGGGGTTCAATGATTCAATAGGAAACTGACGTAGCTGAGGATGTGAGGGAAAAAATCCAACAAGTTTAGAGACTTGCTTATGTATTTGGCCTAGATAAAATTATGTCTCACGGCATCTCCAGCCCAATCATCTATTTTACTCTCCAAATATAGAGTTGTCTATTTTTTCGTACAATCACTACAACAAAAACAACTTTTAGCAGCATTAAATTATTGACACTAATAAAGAGTGCTAAAATCTTTATAGGTATTAGTTAAGTGACATTAGAACCAATTTCGCTAAAGGCTTTAAGGACATATACAAAGAGTGATAATTGACGCTAAAAGTCATTTTTGTTGTAGTGAATCAATTCCGACCCAATTTTCAATTTACTCTCTAAAAAGAAATTTTTTTTTCTCTCCTCAATATTATATTATTATTTCTATTTCATTCTTATTTTATTTCATAATATAAATTCTTTATTTCTTTTTTCTCAAATAATTACCTTATATATTTTTTTTAATGTGATATAAAATTATATTTTATCTTAAATTTTTAAATATTATAAATTGCAAGAAAATATCAATACATAAATTAGGGGGGCAAATTCAAATAAAAGTGACATACAATTACATAAACACTCAATTTTTAAAATCATTACGTTGCTCCAATATATGCTCAATAATGCATTACGGAGATAAAAATGAACATTTTTGTTCTTAATTTTTTTATGTCTAGCTAAAAATTATTCAAACCGGAGATTTTCATCTACCACCACTTCTATAGTTGGATTTGGAGCCTCTACGACATCTTGAATTGGTGCATTGAGAAACTATTACACTACGTTTGGATCATTGTTATCCATTGTATTGTATTGTATCGTTACTATACCTACAATTGTTGATTGTTACTTAAAATGTTTTGTACTGTATTGTTAAATTTCGTTGTTACGTAACAATGAAAACCCCTATTTTATGGAAAAATCAATTTGGTGTTTTCCTATTGTTACTTGATTTCTTTTTCCAATTATATTTTTATATAACATTTCAAAATACTATTTATCCTTTACCTTAATTATTTAAACTTAGTCAAACCTACTACCCTAGAATAATTACGAATATTTAACTTATAAATTACAATGCGGTACGATATAATCAAAACCAAATAATTAAAATGTTACTAAACAACAACAAACAATACAATTTGGTCAAACATTGTATCCATTATACAATACAGTACAATATAGTATAATATAATACAATACATTATGAAACAATGAGTAAGAATGATCCAAACAAAGTGTTAGTGATCTAAATGTTCATGATTACATTCAACAAGAACAACAACGAATACTTGAAAAAAGAAATCAACAATCACAACCGCAGTCACAATCGCAATCACAACCACAACCACAATCACAATAATTTTCAGAATCATATCTTAATTTTTTTTTTCTGAATTGTGCTACATTTGAAAACGACCTACCGGATTACTAAATTATTATTGTGATCAATTAATTATTATGTTATGTATTGTATTTTATCTTTTCTTTAAATTATTATGTTATGTGTTGTATTGTTATCTTGTATGTAATTATAATGTTATGTATTGTATTATTGACTTGTATTTAAATTATCATATCATGTATTGTATTTTTAAATTAAAATTTTCATCTTGCCATTTTTATTTTTTGTATTCCTTAAAATGAAAATTAGTAATAAAATAAAATTTCATTATTGATGGTAGGTTAGGTAGTGATTAGAATTGTAATTTATTTATTTGACAGAGATTAGAGTTATAATTGAACAAGTATTCAAATTAAATCCAAAACTAGTCCTACTAGAGATGTGGCTAAAATGTAGTACAAGTTCAACTGGTATGCGTTATCGACACATGCTGTTCACGTGCTTCTACTTCAGGTTTTGGTCTCACCGTCGACAGACTTAGATCTCCCTTGCCGTAACAACTCTTCCTTCTTCCCGGCGAACTTCACTCTCTTCTCTCTCTCTCATCTCAGTCAGTATTCCAGCAGTAAACATGATGGGATATGAGAATCAAGAGTCCCACCTTTATGCATCCAAAAAGGAGATGGAATCCCTGGTACTCGACGACGATTCTCCCAACGGCACTTCTCATCCTTTCTCCGATCCACTTTCATCATCATCATCTCTTCCTTTCGCTGAAATCCCTACTGACCAAGGTCAAACCCCTAATTCTTCCTTCAATTCCATCCTCGAACCTCCTTCTTATGCTGAGGCTATTTTCAGATCCTTTGACGCTGATCACTCCTCTCCTCAACTCAACGGCGCTCATGATCACTCTATCGCTTCTCCTTCTTCACTTCCATCCTCCGACGACTTTTTGACCATTACCGTTTCCGATCCACAGAAAGAGCAAGAGTTGTCCAATTCTCTAGTTCCTGGGGGGACTGCTTATGTTACCTACCTAATTACTACCAGGACGAATTTACCGGAATTTGATGGAACTGAATTTAGTGTGAGGAGGAGGTTTAGAGATGTGGTCACTTTGTCCGACCGATTAGCTGAGTCGTATAGAGGTTTTTTCATTCCGATAAGACCGGATAAGAGTGTTGTTGAGAGTCAGGTGATGCAGAAACAGGAATTTGTGGAACAGAGGAGAGCAGCACTGGAGAAGTACCTCAGGAGATTAGCTGCGCATCCTGTGATAAGGAGGAGTGAGGAGCTAAGAATGTTTTTGGAGGCGAATGGGAAGCTTCCGCTGGTGAGGACAACAGATGTGGCATCCAGGATGTTGGATGGGGCAGTGCAGTTACCCAAGCAGATTTTTGGTGAGACAGCAGGGGGAATGGTGGATGCCAATGAGGTAGCTCAGCCTGCCAAGGGAGGTAGGGACCTGTTGAGAATCTTTAGGGAGTTGAAACAATCTGTGTCAAATGATTGGGGTGGTGTGAAGCCACCTGTAGTGGAGGAGGATAAGGAGTTATTGGAAAAGAAGCAGAAGTTGCATGATTTTGAGCAGCAGCTCAGCAATGTGTCTCAGCAGGTTAATATCTTTCGGAAAACATTTTCTTTTCCTGTTTGTTCTTGTTCTTCTTCAGAATGTGGATCGGTAAAGAGTTGTCATGTTCACATCTAATTGATTATTATAGCAGTATCATAAAGTTGGTCATTTATGCTTGTTCAATATGCACATTATTACTGGTCCTCTAAAAGAATTTCAGTTTTAATAAATGTAAGTTCACTTGGTGGGTTTAGTTACTTTAGTACACATTATCTTGAGACTTTCATGAAAGTACCGTCTGTGCTCTATGCAGTAAATTTCTTAGACTGAGCATGAATATCTTCATTTGAGCTATTTAGTAGTCTTATGCCGAGAAAGGTATTTGCCATTACTGGCACTGAACAGTTATTCCTATTTTTCTTCAGGCCGAAGCACTTGTAAAATCTCAGCAGGATATTGGAGAAACCATGGGCCAAATGGGCCTAGCTTTTGTCAAGTTAACAAAGTTTGAGACGGAGCGAGCTGTTTATGATTCACAAAGAACAAGGGCTGCAGATATGAAGAATGTGGCAACTGCTTCTGTTAAGGCAAGCAGACTATATAGGGAGCTAAATGCTCAAACTGTCAAACATTTGGTAAGTTCTTAGTAGCTTGAAAGCTGACTCATAAAGATGCACCCAATATACTTGATCAGACAAATTTTACCTGACATTCATCAGACATGTTTGGAGACATCATAGCTAATTGTGCTTTACTAATTTTGAAAAGTTTTTGATACAGTAGTCTTTACATTTGCTTATTTTCCATTCAAGTGTCGGTATGTTGCAGGATAAGCTCCATGAATACCTTGGAGTGATGTTAGCTGTGAACAATGCATTTTCCGATAGGTCAAGTGCTCTTTTGACAGTACAGACATTGTTGTCTGAGCTGTCATCACTAAATTCGAGGATCGAAAAACTTGAAGCTGCTGCGTCTAAGATATTTGGTGGGGACAGGGCCAGAATTCGCAAAATAGAAGAGCTCAAGGAAACACATAGAGAAACTGAAGATGCCAAAAGTTCTGCTGTGAGGGAGTATGAGCGGATCAAGGTAACATCACATGTTAATAGTTAGTTTTGCAACTAAGTAAGCTTTCTGATTTTTGTATCTTCATTTGCTTTACTACTTAGTGAGCAGTCCATACCATCAACATCATTGTCTCTTTTCTTCAAACAATAAATCCTCTTTACTGTTTTTAAAATCATTGAGAATCTTTCTGTTAATCTTGAATATGACATGTAGTCTTTTGGCTAAATTCTTCTGGGTGCTGGTCACTAACAGCAATTGGACTAATTTACTTAGTTCCAAGTTCAGGCTTAATTAACAACAATTGGTCCAGTTATACTCAGTTCCTAGTTCAAGTTTAGTTAATAACAATTGGACTATTTACATGTATGCGCAATTATTGATATGTTGACAAGGACGAGGATTAGCTTGCATCCAAGGGTGTGGCCCAGTGGTCAATGAAGTAGGTTGAGAACCATGAAGTCTCAAATTCAAATCCCAGCGAAGACAATAAGCACTAGGTGGTTTCTTCCCATCTATCTAAGTCTTGCTAGACAAAGTTACCTGATACCTGTGCTAGGGGAGGTATTAAGTATTTTATGGAATTAGTTGAGGTGTGCTCAAGCTAACTCAGATACATAGACTGCAATGGAAGTCAATGAAAATGCTTCACCTGGTTAATTTGCACTGGCCTCCTATCTGCAAATTTTTGGCTTCTTTTTTCTCATATAAGATATATACGTATATATACATACATATATATATGTGTGTGTGTGTGTGTGTGTATACATACATATATGTATGTATGTATGTATACATACATACTTATATACATACATACATATATATATATATACATACATACATACATACATATATATATATATACATACATATATATATATATATAAGAACCAGCATTAAAGATTATTCAGTAATTGAGGGCAAAAAAGTGATACATATACTGCAATGGGAAGTCAATGTAAATGCTTCATCTGGTTGATTTGCATTGGCCTCCAATCTGCAGATTTTTGGCTTCCATTTTTTTCAGACAAAACTGGGACAAAAATAGACCATAGCTATTTAGTTCATGATATTCTTGTCCGCATCATCTCTCACTTATTACTCTGAGCACCACAAGTGGAGCTAAACTTGGCAATCTAGAATTTCATATCAGTGGATCTTGTTCATGCTTGATTCTATTATAGACTATTAAAGCTCTTTTTACCCATATTGGATTAGTGAAACATAATGTGAGGTTTCTATGGCCCTGATAGGACAGAACAGTAGCTCTACGAGTGCTTAAGATTAGGATTGGACATCACAGACCTACTTCCTCAGAAGGTTTATCTGGCACATTCGTTTAAAGCGTATTAACCTTAGTGTTGGAACAATATTTCTGGTTTATTGATCAGGTGCTGCCAACTATGTATAGTGTAGGTGATGTAGGTAAGCCGAGGCAATAGAGTTACTATTCAACATGTCCCTTGTTAAGAAAATGGCTTTTGAGCTAACATAACCCATCCCCTCGATCAATGAGGGACAATTAACACCCTTAGGCACTCTTACAACTGGACATTTGATGCATGAATAATACGAGGGCCTAACATTGGGTAAATCAAGAATAAAGATGGTTCAGGTTTTGATACCATGTTAAGAAAGTTGACCTTAGGCCTAAGCTAGATCATGAGATGAGTATTGTCCAAAAGAGACAACCTATTTCCTCAACCAAGGTGGGACACTTAATATCAGCAATCATGCTACAATAAAACAAATACTTTCATGCTACACTAAACAAATATTTTATATTCATGTTACTAGGCAGTGTATAGTCATATTTGAATGAGGCTTCTTAGAGTCTTTTTTTTTAAAATCAAAATAGAAGCTTGTTATGATTTTGTATTTGTTCAAACTTTTACGGTCACTGATGATTAGTCCTTGGTGTCCATATTGTTTCAAGAAGTAACCGGTTTGCTAAATCAGTGCTCTTAAATGATTTTCCATTAGTTTTCTTTTAACAAATTTAGGTGCTGAAGTTATTTTATGTAAGATCCCTCCAACCAGACTCCGGCTTCAATCAAGAGAGTGACGATGCATGTATTACCAGTTCATCTAGTTTAATTTGTATAACGGTAATTTTAGGAAGCGATACTTCTGTATTATTTTTTTTATTGGGCTCTGATCTGGGAAAGTATATAACTGCTGTATAAAGGGTATTTAATTTATCTTCTCTTCCATTTTCTTTAATACTGCATCATTTTTCAATGAGATTGACATTATAGCTGTTTGATGGTGAATCTTGTAGGAAAACAACAAGAGTGAGCTTGCGAGATTTGAGAAGGAACGACGTGATGACTTCTTGGGAATGTTGAGAGGATTTGTTGTCAATCAGGTATCTTTGTTTCTAGACCGAGAAAAAATGTATCTTGTCTTCTAGTGTTTTGCATCAAATGCCTTCTCGGAAATCATTGATTTAGCATTATTCTGAAGAACATGCTTTATTTTTCCCCTTGTATTAGTAAATGCTCGTAAGAGGCAATTGAATTTTTTCCAATATGTCCAACTAAAATTATAGACCATTTTAAACTCCAGATGTTAAGCACACTTAATCTAGTTATATCTATTTTTAACCATCTAGTATAGTCAGGGTAATGTCCGTTCTCCACCAACTTTCCAAAGAGTGCAAGTGTTCTAGCAAGTGCAAGAAAAATAAATAGGCAAGATATCAGCTTGTCCTTTGTGTTCCCTTAGAGAAATTTTAGAGTGGAAGACGTAAGATTTCATCTGAAAATCTAATGCTAGAGAAGAAAAAAGAACAGGAAGGATGAGGGGGGCAACTTTTCCGCTATAGAGATTAGTGATTGGAAAATAAGTACTCTGCGTAGGATATCAGAATATGCCACATAGCAGCAATATTTTTCCTGTCACAAAGCCGGTTTTGGGTCTTCACTATTGGTTATCTAGTCTTCTTTTCATGAACAACTACATCTCTTGGAGACAGGGAAGATCCTTGTTTCAATTACTTTAGAAAGGACTATGACATAATAATTGCATCCTCCCTGACCTCTTCTGCAGCCATAACTCAGGGAGGGCCGTTCTCCTTCTTCCCACTCCATCCTATTTCATTGCTACAAAATTGAGTTTGTTAATTTTTTAGCTGAATATAGAAAAGTTGTGTTGAATGGGTAAATGACGAGGGGAAGCTGAGAGAGAGCTGATAAAGGAGATCTCTACGTACATAGAGGGGTTTGGGAACATGTTGTAATCTTCAGTCATTTCTTTATTGCCTTGTGGAATGATCTTTTTTGGGTGCCTCGTCTCTTTTCCTCTCATATCGTGTCTCAACGGGGAAGTCAATACATGGTTTGAGACAAGGTCCATTAATAGAATGTCTTTCCCGTTTCTCAGTGAAAAATAGTGAATATTGATGAGGAATATTACATAGCTTTAACTGCTTTTAACTCAAGGTTTAGTGATGTATAACTGATGGACAATAGGTGATGTGTTTTGTGCTATGCCCAACACTAGGATTGAGTGTAACATTACGGTTTTAAAGTTTCCTGTGGGTTTGCTCTGTACTCTTGTCCCAAGAAGAGTAAAGGCTAAAGTACTTACGAACTGAGTTGTTACAAATTAAGAACTGTTGAGACTGATAATTGCTTGAAATGGTGCTGGTCATTTAGGTTAAGTGGCTGGAAGTGGAAGATTGATAATTAAGCAAGTGTTAATGTCGGATCTTGGGTCTGTTTCTGTGGTTTCAGAAGCTATGAGCACAGGAACTAGAGACCTGGAATATTGTTATAATATCACGAATTTTGTACTTGGAATCATATGAAATGTTGATGCAATGCGTTCTGCATTGCTTTGTTTCCTTCAGGTCAAATGATCATCTTTAAGGAAGTCAACAGTATAGTTTCACAACGCTCCATGGGGTGGGGGTTCAATGCCTGACAAAAAAGCCAAAGCAAAAAAGAATCTTTATTCTTCTGGGATTGTTTAGCCATTTCTAATTACTCTCTTCTCGATATGGTAGTAGCTATCATTTAGTTTTTAGGGTGCATCATTGTGAGTTCTAATCCACCATATGATTTGGAATACAAGCATGTAAATAACTTGGAAACATCCTATGCATGTAGCAACTGCGTTCATTTTAGAATTTCGGGACCCTACTGCCAATTGATGGGGAGTTGCTTCTGATGTTTATTCTAGTTTTCAGTAAGCTAAGGCTGCTGTTTTAATTTCTCTGGCCAGTCTCATTGAACTATTTGAAGTACTTCGCTTTGTTAAGCCATATTGTTAAACTGGATGATGATTAGATTCATTCTGAAGCACGATTATTCAACAGAACTAAGAGTCTAAGACCCTTAAATCTGGTTCTACATTAAATGTACCATTGGTGGAAAACACACTCAATTGTGTTAGCCACCGTGGAAACGTGAAAAAAAATGCTTTTTGGAAACTGGTAACTTAAAACTTGAAAAAAATGCTTGTAGTAATGATTACATGGTAACCGGTGTTGTGCTTAAGTGAAGGCTAACATACATTATCAACTCAACTCAACTCAAACAAATTTCTTACTGTCCCCTATTCTTGTTACTTGTTTGTGCTGTAGTTGGCTTTACGGTTTGAGCAATCTGTATTAGAATTTTTAGCTTCAGATTTTTGTGATCCATTCATTTCTGGGACAGACATGAGCAAACTGCTTGAACTTTCTTGTGACAAGTGTATAGATGAAACTAAAGGTCACCTTTCAACTTTTCTTAGACAAGTGGATCAATCATTCTGCAATGGCTGTTTTCAGTTGAAATGTTACTAATGATATTCCTTTCCAGCAAGAGACATTTTCCTTGTATTCCCTCGAAAAGATTTGTAGGAGAAATTAACATGTTGAGTTTTACCAGGCAGGATATGCGGAAAAGATGGCGAATGTTTGGGAGACGGTGGCAGACGAAACAAAGGGATATGCAAAACATGGTAGCTGAGAAGTTGCTGTATATAATGGCCTTTAGCATCTGCCTTTCTTTTATCTATTTTTAGTCCCTTTGTTTTGTATTGTACTTTATTTGTATACAAGCTTAGAGACATGTTCATATCTTAGGCATAGATGTTTGATCCAACATATTTTTCCTCGTAGAGTTCTAATTGATAACATGTGGGAATTTTCATTTAACAAAACTTTCCCCAGACATATTTATTTGTTGAGTTTCACAGCTAAGTTCACATGATAAAGGCCAGAGCCCGACACTAGGAGTAGGAAGAACAGGAAAAACCTTTGAGAACTTCAAACTACACCTGCAAATGTCATGAAATCTCTTTCTTAAATAATAATATTTGATTGACTCCAGTTTGTTGGATTTCACAGAAAATGACCTGCAAGGTTTTTCTTCCTCTTACTTGAGCAGTTTTTAGTGTATTTTATTGGTATAATAAATTATGGAAATTAGGAGGATTCCATTGCTGCTCAAAATAACAAAACAAAATAAGCACTCACTCTTGGGTATCTACAGACAGTAGAAGAACAAAAATAACCAACCTAATTCAAGAATGAAAGAATGGTGGCACAAAAAAAAAATACTTAGATGAGAAATCTAATGTCTAATCATCGCTTGCTGCGGCACCGTCATCCCCAGAACTGGTAGCTGTTTCAGGTCTAATTTCTTCTAGTTGCTGGAGAAGTTGCTGAACTTCTGGTCGAGCTGATGGTGATGGATCAACACAATGCAAAGCCAATTTCAAGGTGTTCAATAATTCATCCCCGATAACGGATGCATCCCTCATTAGTTCTAAATCAAATACCTCATTTGTCCACTCCTCTTTCACAATTGATGCAACCCATTGAGGCAAATCCACACCATTCATTGCTTCTCCTGGTGACTTGCCAGTTAGAAGTTCCAGTATAATAACACCAAGGCTGTATACATCTGTCTTTGTGTTTGCTTTCTTGAGTTTTGAAAGTTCAGGTGCTCGATACCCAAGTGCTCCAGCAGTTGCAATCACATTTGCATTTGCTGCAGCAGTCATAAGACGTGAAAGACCATAATCTGCAATCTTTGCATTTGTGTTGTCATCAAGTAAAACATTGCTTGATGTAAGATTCCCGTGAATGATATTGGCATTTGTATGAAGGAAGAGCAATCCCCTTGTTGTACCCTTTGCTATTCTCATCCTTGTTGCCCAATCAATTGGTGTATCAGGACTGCGAGCTGCAAAAGAACACTAAGGATTTATTATAATCTGAATGAAACAAAAGTGAAATGGAAAACTCAATTGTGCTTTGCTTACCATGAAGAAAAGTTGCCAAACTTCCCTTAGGCATGTAGTCAAATACAAGAAGTTTCTCTCCTTTAGGTCCCATGTAATATGCTCTAAGGGCAAGAAGATTTGGATGCCTGATCTTCCCAAGAATATTGACTTCACTCTCAAATTCCCTTTGACCTCTCGTAATCTTCTCTCTCAATCTTTTCACTGCAACTTGATCGCCATCCTCTAATGTGGCCTTGTACACCGTACCATAAGTGCTCTTTCCCATTATTTCAGCGGTTGCACAAAGAAGATCATCTGCTGTGAACACAATAGGTCCATCAAAATGGACAAGCTTTCCTCCTGTATCTCCTCCTCCTGCTGCCTCAACTTCTCCAGCAGTTGCTGGAACACCCTTTTCACCTGCCGCCCTACTCGTGCCTTGTCCATCCTTCCCTGATCTAGCCGCAGATCTTTTCCTGATCAAGCAGCATAGGAGAATGCAACACAGCAGAGCCAAGATTATGAGAAGTGCCCCTCCTGCTATGAGAATTATGTCCTTGGTACTTAACTTACGACGTTGCCTTTTTGGTGTTTCGGAGGATGGGCTAACTGGAGAGATTGGACATGGGGTTGATGCACTGTAACCACATAGCTGAAGATTACCCACAAAGGCACTCGAGTTGAATTTCCGTGCGAGATGAGTCGGAACGGGACCAGACAGATCATTATATGAGACATTGAAGGCTCTAAGATTTGGTAAATTCTCTAAAGAAGCAGGGATTTCTCCACTTATATTGTTATGAGCTAAATCTAGTTGTCTAAGAGTAGAGATGTTTCCTATAGTGACTGGAATATCACCACTAAAATGGTTGCCCCTCAAGTTGAGAACTGAGAGTTTCTGCAATTTTATTATGGCTGCTGGGATTTGGTTATCAAGTTGGTTGCTTTCCAAGTTCAAGACCACTAGTGAGGATAGATTCAAGAAGCTATCAGGCAAGCTTCCATTAATAGCATTATAAGACAAATCCAGTGTTGTAAGACTAGAGAGTCCCCCAAAATGACTTGGGATAACTCCAGTCAATTGATTATGACTAAGTGAAAGCTCAACAAGTTCATTCAACTTGCCTAAGGAAGCAGGAATACTTCCAGAAAAGAAGTTGTGATCAAGTGTAAGAGACTGAAGTTGGAAGAGTCTTTTTCCATTTCCATCCCAAGTATCTGGTATTGAGCCTGAAAGATTGTTATAGTTGAGATGAAGAAAGATGAGTGAGGGAGATTGTGCGAGACTTGTGGGGATTGAACCAGACAAAGAGTTATGGCTAAGATTAAGCCTATAAAGCTTAGTTGAATTAACAAGACTAGGTGGAATTGCACCAGAGAATGAGTTATTGCTGAGATCAAGTGTTTGAAGAAGAGGGCATAAACCAAGAGAAGCAGGAATAGAACCAGATAACCTATTGTTAAAAAGTTGAAGTCCTCTAAGATTAGGTATGAGTCCCAAAGTTGAAGGAATTGAACCACTAATGACATTATCATGTAAACTGAGTTTTCTAAGAGACTGAAATTGTCCAATCCTTTCAGTAATTCTTCCACCTAAACCTCTCCATGGAAGCTGAATAACAATAACTTGTCCTTGAGCACATTTAATACCAAGCCATCCACCAGAACAAGCTCCAATTCCACTATCATTCCAGCTTTTCAAGAACCCTTTTGGATCAATCAATTCTTGTTTAAAAGCTTGAAGTGCTTGAAAATCTGCTGCAGTAATAATTATCCCATCCCAATCTTCACCTGAAGTTGGCTGAATCCCAAATATCAGTAACTGAAATAACAAGAAAAGTTGAGCAAATTTTGCAAGATGAGTTAAAAACTTGTTAACTCGAAAAGGGTATGGTTCAAAACTAGTAAAAACTCCATCTTGATCTCTCATTTCCAATAAAGATTGAAACTTTCCTCCTCTCCCTATAATTTGAAACTAAAACACAAGTAAAAGAAGAAGATTTTGTAGTATGAGAGGAGCTAAGATTCCACGTGAAGTGGAAGCATATAGAGCTAAAACTATGAGAAGTTTTATTGGGAGACATGAAAAAGTGTCAGGGGGTAATCAGATTCACAAGACAGGCAGGCTCCAAACACAAAATAATTATTACTATAACGGCTAGTTTTTCTACAACTAAAAATGCTTTGGGCCTTTATTAGTGGATAGTTATGGATGGTGTGTTGATAAAAAAAATTTACTTTGGAAAGTGGGCTATTTTAATTTTGGCCACCTAATAATTAAAAACCTTCTCTAACGGCTATCTTTTTCATGTTGGGGTCCCTTATATTCTAATTGAAATTGATACTTTTGCCTTGTCTTTATTTGTTCATTTACTAATTTGGCCTTTCATGTATATATACTCCGTCTTAATTCAAAACGAATGGCATATTTTTATATTTAATAAAAATTTTATTTCAAAATATTAATTTTATTCTTGATAAAATGATTTCTAATCAAAAGATAACTATGCCTTATTTTAAAATTATTTCTTAAATTTCGTGTTAAGTCCAGACTAACTCGAGAATTTAACCGGGGGGGTCCATTTAGTCATCCGAGGTTAACTAGATTTGACGTTTCCTTAGTATTTGTTTATTAACAAAAAAATAATATGGCTCCTTTTTACTGTCGTTGTTGTCCAATTGGACAACGACAATAAAAAAAGTACTTCCCACTTAATGAAACATTTGGGTTCACATACTCAATAAGGAAGGAGTGGAGATTTTTCTAAAAAGAATAATGGTCTAATAATCTTAAATAGTTATGTAATAATAAATTATTTTATTAAAAGTAAAAAAAAAAGAACATAAAAGTTGAGTTTTTTAAATAAAAAAAGGTATTTTTCTTTTTAGATGGATTAATGAAAAAATGTGATGGATAAATTGAAATGGAAGAAATACTAAAAGAGAGTTTTGAAAATGCAAATTTTGATAGAAGATAAGTTTAAATGTTTAATGAATCTTTAAAAATATATGTATTTGTGTAGGGGTTGGTCGTTTTATTATAGATTTTGTTCATGTTATATAATAATAGTTTTTTTCTTCTTGTTTTCAGTAGTTTGTCTTAATATGTTGTTTTTAAATTATTGCATTATTAAGTTGTTTTTTTGGTAGAGTTTGTACTATTTCTTTGTTATATTAACTATCTTTTTCTCAGTGTCTCTTGTTATTTTATCTAGGGAGGGCCTTTTGAAAATAATTTTTCTACCTTCACATAGAAATAATAAGGGTCCGTTTGGATGAGCGTAATAAAAGCAGCTTTAAAAAAATACTTTTGAAAGTGCTGAAACTTATTTTTAAAATAAGCAGTTATGCGTTTGGATAAAAGTGCTGAAGTTAAAAAAAAAATTGTTGATGTGTTTGGCAAATAAGTGCTGATAAACAGTTTTTTAAATTAAAATGTCTGAAATACCCTTAAAAGCCGTTAACATAATAAAAGTTAATTAATTTATATTTTACAGCCATAAATAATTATATTTTACTATCATTCACATATTTCTTTCTCATCACAAATTATTTATAAGAGGAATATAAACTTATTATAGATTTTAAAGATATATAATTTGAATAGATCAAAGAACGATTTAAGATTTTATTTTAGTTTCATCTATAGGTAATAATAATAATCTATTATTCACATATTTCTTTATTATCACAAATTATTTATAAGAGGAATATAAATTTTTATTTAAGTTATATGTGCAACTTATTTTACATTTTAATAATATATAATTTGAATAGATCACTTGAAAGATTTAAGATTTATTTTTTTTCATTCATTAGTAATAGTAATTGTCTATCATCCACACGCGAAAAGGGAAAAATAGAAGAAAGAGATGTTAGGGTTATGTGGGTAATTTGGAGATTGTATAAAAATATTAAGGGTAAAAATGTAAAAATGTGGTCAACTTAAAACAGCTTATAAGCTGGAAAAAAAAAAGCACCCCTACCCCAACTTTTAACTTTTGGCTTAAAATAAGTTTTTTTTTAACTTAAAATAAGTTATTTTGAGGATTGTCAAACAACTAAATAAGTCAAAAACCAGCTTTTAAGTCAGTTTGACCAGCTTTTAAGCTGAGCCAAACAGGCTCTAAGGGCCCGTTTGGATGGGCTTAATAAAAGCAGCTTTAAAAAAGTACTTTTGAAAGTGCTGAAACTTATTTTTAATATAAGCAGTCATGCGTTTGGATAAAAGTGCTGAAGTTGTTATGCCAAACGTGAAAAGGGAAAAATAGAAGAAAGAGATGTTAGGGTTATATGGGTAATTTGGAGATTGTATAAAAATATTAAGGGAAAAAACATAAAAATGTAGTCAACTTAAAACAGCTTATAAGCTAAAAAAAAAAAAAGCACCCCTACCCCAGCTTTTAACTTTTGGCTTAAAAAAAAGTTTTTTTTTAAACTTAAAATAAGCTATTTTGAATATTGCCAAACAGTTAAATAAGTCAAAAATCAGCTTTTAAGTCAGTTTGACCAACTTTTAAGCTGAGCCAAACAGACTCTAAGTTATGCGTATATCTTACATTTTTTAGATTTTACTTGTGAAATTTTATTAAGTATATTATTGTTATTGTTTTATGTTCCAATTTATGTGACACTCTTTTACTTTTAAATTAAATAAGATTAATTTAATATTTTATAATTAGAATTTAGATAGTTAAAAGGTTATGAAAAATATTATAAGTTGAAATTATTCCCATATTAACATAATAAAAATACATTTTAAAAAACTAATAATAATATGAGAAAAATAACACGGTTAAATAAACTTATACTATTTAATTATGCATCATAGCTATACTTTGCTATAATAGCACCGCGACTAATATTATACATTCATTACGTACGTTGTCTAAGAGTTTGTATAATTAGTTACACTTGTATAATTCGCCACTAATAATTCTTCATTTAATTTAGGGAAAAGGGTCTGATATACCCCTCAACTTTGTCATTTAGAGCTAATACACCCTTCGTTATAAAAGTGGCTCATATATTCCCTTACCGTTATACAAACGACTCACATATACCCCTGCAGTTACAAAATGGCTCACATATACCCTTTATTTATCGGAAATTAAAAAATTAGTTTTAAATTTATATTTGTTACTTCTTATTTTTTTTAAAAAATTATTTAGGGGTATATATGATTCTTTTATCAAAGTTCAAGGTATATTTTAATTTTTTTCATACATAAATTATTTTTTGATTTCTTTTATTATAATTATTTGAGTTTCTTATTCTTATTTTGTTTTTTCTTTCATTCCTTAGTTTAAAGAAAAAAAGTTTAAACTATTTTTTTGTGTATTGTAATTTAATTTCGTATTCAAACAAAAAATTTGATCATCTATAATAAGTTTTACAAGAATATTAGTGAAACATAAATAAATTTGACTAAAAAAATAATAATTATAAATTAGTCATTAAAACAAAAAAAAGTAAAAAAAATATGTTTGACAAGGATTAAATTTACTCATATGGGATTATATTTTTTAGAAAAAAATAATAAAAATTTAGATTAAAATTATTATTTTTTTCATTTCCGTTAGAGGAAAAGGGTATATGTGGGCCATTGGTTTACAAGTAGAGGTATATATGAGTCACTTATATAACGAGGGGTATATCAGCTCTAAATGACAAAGTTGAGGGGTATATCAGACCCTTTTCCCTTTAATTTATATTGTATATGATAGTTTGTATTTGTATATGACGATGATTTCCTTTGATTTTTTAGTTTTTTCACCATATACATTCAATCTTTTTTGTGTATAACTCTTTGAAGTTTGTATAAAGAGAAAATATATTAAATTTCCCTTGAACTTGGCGTCAAAACTTACTTTAGCACTGAAACTACAAGAGTGATCAAATACCCCCCTTAACATTTTTGAAGTGAATTAAATACAACTCTGATAGTAGAATACCACTTTCACCTGTCACATATTAGTCATGTAAGCGTCACAGTCATGTCAACACCTTGTCATTAATTTTTAATTGTTTTTTTGCTTATTTACCATTTCTATTAAATATTTTTTTAAATTCATTACACTAATCAATTAATATTTACATTTTAAAAGCAACATTGTTCCACCTTCTTCCACCCTCTCTCTTCTACATCCCCCCTCCTCCCCTCTTTCTTCTTTTTCCCGATCATTTTTGACCTTCAATTGTTTTCTTCTTCTTCGGTGTTCACTATTTTTTTTTTAAAAAAAAGCATGCGTACTTTTTCTTCTTCGAACTCTCTCCTACAAATCTATCATCTGAGAATGACATTTTCTGAAAGTATTTTTTTCTTAAAAATTCAAATGAAAAGTGAAGGTTGAATAAGAAAGTGATAGACCCACATTTTTTTGCATCTAGAATTTAAAATGAGTAATTTCAAATTCAAGAAATTCACATTCAATAATATGAATTAGGTGTTGGGTTCTATGGATTGACGAATAGTTAGTGAGGTAAGAGATGAACTTGAAGGAAAAATGACTGATATAGAAGAAGAAATGTATTAGAAGTATTTTAATGGAGAAAAATACATTTTAGGAAGACGACAAAATAAAGAAAAAATAAAAATATTATTTTTTTTTAAAAAAAAATTGAACCCACAAATTACATTTACCTTTAAACAAGAAATTTCACTTTTTTAAAAAAATTTAACTTGTAAAAAAATTAAAAAATATTAATTATATATTGGTCAATAAAAAAAATGGCATGATGTGTATGATATAACCATTCAATATTTTTAATTTTTTATTATTTCACGAGCTTTTAGGAGAGTGAGTACACTCACTTTGCCACTTTAGCTCTTAGAGTGGTATTTAATCACTTTAAAATTGTTAAGGAGGGCATTTAAAAGTTCGTATAGTTATAGTACTAAAATAAGTTTTGACGCCAAGTTCAGGGAAAATTTGATGTATTTCTCTTGTATAAACGAGTAGTTTTCAGATTTTGTATAGTATAATTTGTATAATGTAATTTGTATAATATATTTTGTATAATTGTTTAAAGTTCATATGTTTATGTTAGTATCAATTAATCATTTCAAGTTTTATTATATTTGAATAATTCCACACTTTAAATTACTCAAAACACGTGAATTATACAAACGTACCTGCGAATTATACAAATTATTGCTCTATCTCGCTTGTCTCTCGCCTCCCTTTCTCATTCTCGCTCGCTTCGCTCCTGCCTCTCCCAAACTTGCTCGCTAGATATATAAATACATATTTATAATAAATAATTATCTAACTGATATATATAACCAATTCACCTTTAATTTCTTTCACTCTTTGTCCTCTCTCGCTCGTCTCTCTACTCCCTCTCTTAGTCTCACTTGTCACTCTCCTTCCTATAACATATATTTACGAATTGTATTAGCAAATATAGTTATAAAGCGTAATTAATCTATTTTGAGTTATATATATTAATAATATATTAGAATGAATCTCAAAAGTAAAAAATATGAAGGTAATTGAAAATGAAATAGTACTTCATAAACAAATTAAAAAGGTAGCTAAACCTCATAAATTTAAAGAGTAGTGCTAATTTATTATTACTTTCTCATTAGTACATTTTATACAATTGTTCATCCAGAACTTTACCAACAATTTAACTTCAATGGACCGAAATGAAAATTCATTTTTGAGTTAAATGTGCCGATAAAAGTAGCTTCTGGAAATGTACCAAAAAGGCGACTATTTAGAAAACTTAAATACACATTGCCAAGTTTTTTAAAAATCGAAAATAATAGTAATAATATATATATAGATTAAAAGAAAAATGCACAAGTACCCCTCAATATGTTTTCGAAATCACATAGACACACTTATACTATACTAAGGTCCTATTACCCCTTGAATTTATTTTATAAATAATTTTCTATCCCTTTTCGGCCTACGTGACACTAATTTTAAAAAAAATACAACTATCGTTGGGCCCACAAGATAGCGCCACATAGGCCGAAAAAGAATAGAAAATTATTAATAAAATAAGTTCGGGGGGGGGGGGGGGGAGGGGTAATAGGACCTTAGTATAGTATAAGCTAGTGTTTGGCCATAGATTTCCAAATATTCTTGGCAAATATTATTTGAATGAAAATTTGGGTGAAATTTCACCATGTGTTTGACCATAAAATTTGAAAAATATATTTCACCTTTTTAGAAAAATATGATTTATACACACAAGTTTTAAAAACTATCAAAACTAACTAAAAGTTTGTATTACAAGTCAATTAAATGTTGGTTACAACAATAACAAATAATGTCCATGACACTGAAGCAATGTGGTAATTTGGAGTGAGTGCAACAAGAATTATTCCATACATCGTGAAGTAGATAAAGTACATGACTTTGTTACCTAAAGCCAATTTTTAATAATTTTCATCAACAATCATATCATTATTTAATATTCACTAAATATTTCATCATTATTTTGGTGTTCACGTAAAAAATGATGTAATACAACGCAAGCAAATACTAGAGAGGGTGTTTTTGTAAAAGATAAAAGATTGGGATAAAATTTTAATTTTTAAAATATCCCAAATAATGATATTTGACCCAAATACTAGAAAAAACTAGTATTTGAAAATTTGGGATATTTGCCAAAAATATTTGTGAAATAATGACAAATTGTATGGACAAACATTATTTGTCAAATTTTTCCCAAATATTATTTGGAAAATTTATGGCCAAACGGACCCTAAGTGTATCTCTAAGATTTCAGGCATTGGTTGAGGGGGTATTTGTTAATTATCCCTAAATTAAATGTTATAACTATAGTTTGATTTAATTGTAACTCGTAGCAAATTGTTGTCATTTTGTCTCTCTCCATGAATTTCTCGCTCGCCACTCTCGTTTCTCGTTGGGTTGTCTCTCCCGCCTCTCTCACTTTATCCAAACACAAATGTATAAAATGTATTTGTGTTTGTATAAAGCGAGAATTTTTTTTGTATATATACATATCTTTTCGTTCCCCTCTCTCTTCTCCCAGATCGCTCGCCACTCTCCCAGATATCGCTCGTTACTCTCACTCGATTCTCCCACTTTTTACAAACACAAATGTATAAATTGTGTTTGTGTTTATATAAAATGAGAAAAAATTATATATACAAATACATGTATTTTTCTCCTATACACTTGTAATTATTCAAGTACGGATCTTCCCCTGTCCAATTTTCTTTTGTTTTTTTTTTCTCTTTCTCGCTTTATATAAACAAAGATTGTACAACTAATCCTTTTGTATATGTATACTGAAACAGATTATACGATTATTTTTTTTGTATATGTATAGCGAAAATATACAAATTAATAGACATAGCAAACATAAAATTTGTTATGAAACACAATTATGCAAACTATCTTTACAACATACAAATGTAATTTTTATGTTTGATATATATGAAAATTGTTCTTGTTAATTTCATTCTATTTTTTCCTATAATATTTTTCTTTTTAATTTATTATTTTATAACACATTATCGATATGAAATTCAAATCAAACGGAAGGAATTGAAATAACGTACAACACTAAAGCCGTCAATATGGGCTAGGCCTATTGGGCCGACCTGACCTAACCCGAGATTTTATAGGGTTGGACAATGATTTTTGGAGCCCATTTGAGACAAGAGTTTTTTAGCCCGACCTGAATAAGTCTGCTGATTTGTGGGGCTTGATAAATATAGGTAGAGCCGACCTATGGGCCAATAAAAATTAATTAACAAATATAATATAATATATTAAAATTTAACATTAAATAGAGTCCAAACTCAAAACAATTAGGTTAATATTTCTATTTATATATTTATACTTTTACTTGAAAAAGACTTAATAAATATTATAAAGATAATTTTATTTATGAATTTGATTAAAAATAGTAACATTTTTTAAGTGAATTAAATACAACTCTGATAGTAGAATACTACTTTCACCTGCCACATATTAGTAATGTAAGCGTCACAGTCATGTCAACACCTTGTCATTAATTTTTAATTATTTTTTTGCTTATTTATCATTTTTATTAAATATTTTTTTTAAATTCATTACACTAATCAATTAACATTTACATTTTAAAATCAAAATTGTTCCACCTTCTTCCACCCTCTCTCTTCTACATCCCCCCTCTTCCCCTCTTTCTTCTTCTTCCCGAGCATTTTTGACCTTCAATTGTTGTTTTCTTCTTCGGCATTCACTATTTTTTTTTAAAAAAAGCATGCGTACTTTTTTTTCTTCGAACTCTCTCCTACAAATCTATCATCTGAGAATGACATTTTCTGAAAGTATTTTTTTTTCTTAAAAATTAAAATGAAAAGTGAAGGTTGAATAAGAAAGTGATAGACCCACATTTTTTTGCATCTAGAATTTAAAATGAGTAACTTCAAATTCAAGAAATTCATATCCAATAATATGAATTAGGTGTTGGGTTCTGTGGAATGTGGATTGACGAATAGTTAGTGAGGTAAGAGATGAACTTGAAGGAAAAATGACTAATATAGAAAGAAGAAATGTATTAGAAGTGTTTTAATGGAGAAAAAAACATTTTAGGAAGACGACTAAATAAAGAAAAAATAAAAATATTTTTTTTAAAAAAAAAATTGAACCCACAAATACATCTACCTTTGCACAAGAAATTTCACTTTTTTAAAAAAATTTAACTTGTAAAAAAATTAAAAAATATTATTTATATATTGGTCAATAAAAAAAATGGCATGATGTGTATGATATAACCATTCAATATTTTTTACTTTTTATTATTTCACGCGCTTTAAGGAGAGTGAGTATAACCATTCAATATTTTTAACTTTTTATTATTTCACGCGCTTTAAGGAGAGTGAGTACACTCACTTTGCCACTTTAGCTCTTAGAGTGGTATTTAATCACTTTAAAATTGTTAAGGAGGGTATTTAAAAGTTCGTATAGTTAAAGTACTAAAATAAGTTTTGATGCCAAGTTCAGGGAAAATTTGATGTATTTCTCTTGTATAAACGAGTAGTTTTCAAATTTTGTATAGTATAATTTATATAATGTAATTTGTATAATCGTTTAAAGTTATTATGTTTATGTTAGTATCAATTAATCATTTCAAATTTTATCATATTTGAATAATTCCACACATTAAATTACTCAAAACACGTGAATTATACAAACGTACCTGCGAATTATACAAATAATTGCTCTCTCTCGCTTGTCTCTCGCCTCCCTTTCTCATTCTCGCTCGCTTCGCTCCTGCCTCTCCCAAACTCGCTCGCTAAATATACAAATACATATTTATAATAAATAATTATCTAACTGATATACATAACCAATTCACCTTTAATTTCTTTCACTCTTTGTCCTTTCTCGCTTGCCTCTCTACGCCCTCTCTCAGTCTCACTTGTCACTCTCCTTCCTATAACATATATTTACGAATTGTAATAGCAAACTATAGTTATAAAGCGTAATTAATCTATTTTGAGTTACTATATGTTAATAATATATTAGAATGAATCTTAAAAGTAAAAAATATCAAGGTAATTGAAAATGAAATAGTTTTTCATAAACAAATTAAAAAGGTAGCTAAACCTCATAAATTTAAAGAGTAGTACTAATTTATTATTACTTTCTCATTAGTACATTTTATACAATCTGTTCATCCAGAACTTTTCCAACAATTTAACTTCAATGGACCGAAATGAAAATTCATTTTTGAGTTAAATGTGCCGATAAAAGTAGCTTTTGGAAATGTACCAAAAAGGTGACCATTTTAGAAAGTTTAATTACACATTGCCCAAGTTTTTTAAAAATCGAAAATAATAGTAATAATATATATATAGATTAAAGGAAAAATGCACAAGTACCTCTTAACATATTTTTGAAATCACTGAGACACACTTATACTATACTAAAAACCTATTATCCCTTGAATTTATTTTATAAATAATTTTCTATTCCTTTTCGGCCTACGTGGTACTAATTTTAAAAAAAATGTCAACTATTATTGGGCCCACAAGATAGTGCCACATAAGCCAAAAAAGAATAGAAAATTATTAATAAAATAAGTTCAAGAGGGTTAGTAGGACCTTAGTATAGTATAACTGTGTCTCTGAGATTTCAGACATAGGTTGAGGGGGTACTTGTTCATTATCCCTAAATTAAATGTTATAACTATAGTTTGATTTAATTGTAACTCGTAGCAAATTGTTGTCGTTTTGTCTCTCTCCGTGAATTTCTCGCTCGCCACTCTCGTTTCTCGTTGGGTTGTCTCTCCTGCCTCTCTCACTTTATCCAAACACAAATATATAAAATGTATTTGTGTTTGTATAAAGCGAGAGAAAAAATTGTATATATACGTATCTTTTCGTTCCCCTCTCTCCTCTCCCAGATCGCTCGCCACTCTCCCAGATATCGCTTCTCTCACTTTTTACAAACACAAATGTATAAATTGTGTTTGTGTTTCTATAAAACGAGAAAAAAATTATATATACAAATACATGTATTTTTCTCCTATACACTTGTAATTATACAAGTACGGATCTTCCCCTGTCCAATTTTCTTGTCTTTATCTTTTTCTCGCTTTATATAAACAAAGATTGTACAACTAATTCTTTTGTATATGTATACTGAAACAGATTATACGATTTTTTTTTTTTGGTATATGTATAGCGAAAATATACAAATTAATAGACATAGCAAACATAAAATTTGTTATGAAACACAATTATGCAAACTATCTTTACAATATACAAATGTAATTTTTATGTTTGATATATATGAAAATTGTTCTTGTTAATTTCATTATATTTTTTCCTATAATATTTTTCTTTTTAATTTATTATTTTATAACACATTATCGATATGAAACTCAAATCAAACGGAAGGAATTGAAATAACGTACAACACTAGAGCCGTCAATATGGGCTAGGCCTATTGGGCCAACCTGGCCTAACCCGGGATTTTATAGGGTTGGACAACGATTTTTGGAGCCCATTTGAGACAAGAGTTTTTTAGCCCGGCCTGAATAAGTCTGCTGATTTGTGGGGCTTGATAAATATAGGTAGAGCCGGCCCGTGGGCCAATAAAAATTAATTAAAAAATATAATATAATATATTAAAATTTAAAATTAAATAGAGTCCAAACTCAAAACAATTAGGTTAATATTTCTATTTATATATTTATACTTTTACTTGAAAAAAAACTTAATAGATATTATAAAGATAATTTTATATATGGATTTGATTAAAAATAGTAACATTAACCTCATGTAATATTATTTTGTCGATATTTATGATAATATATATTTTAATTATAATTTATAATTTAATTTAATAATTCTAAAAATAATATATTTTTAAAAAAAAGTGGACTGGCCCGGCAAGTCTGTAGCCCACATACTTGTGGGTTGAGCCTATCGTTTTTTGGCCCACACCAAAAGTGTGTTAACCCGGCTTGACCCGTAAAATGTCGAAGCATGTATGAATTAGCCCAAATAAGATGAGCTAGCTCATATTGACATAGACATAGAGCACCAAATGATTTCCCTATGCTACTTGTTTCTAAGGTGTGACTGATTTTATTAATTTCTTATCTTGATTCTTATAATGGTGCGGGACAAACCGTTTATTTTGCTGAGATTTGTTAAAATTTGCCACATCACACATGATATGATGATAATTGCAGAAGATATAATTATATACAACCAGTGATCTTGTCATTTTTATGTATTTACAAGCTGCAAATTATTTTCTATTATTGATATTAAAAAGTAGAAAAAAATCTTCTAAATATGTACTAGTGCAGTAATAAATTTTGCATTTTAAATATCACTATTACTTTTCCAGCTGCAATTTATGAGGGAAAAAATTAATGATAGTAGACACAACATTAGCTTGGTATAGGCTCAAAAACTCAAAATATACAATTTAATCACCTAAATAACTCCTTATATAGTAATAATTTGACTTATTATTTTATCAACATAGCAATAAAAATTTTACAAAACAAAATAAATAAAAAATAAATCAATAAATTATAAAACAACAGTACACGTTTCCTATATAAATAAAAATTTCATTCCTTAATTTCGTCTCATTTTATCATTTGCCTTCCACAAATCTGTCAATAATTAATTCTATAATATTTTTTATTTCCTTATATCTCCTCTTTTTAAAATTTTTTCTTATAATATTGAACGAAACATGTTGTAAAACAAAAGGAAAAAGGCAAGAAAAAAGCCATACCTTCACATTCAAACGCCATACATAGCTATATATATATAGCTAAAGAAGCAAAAGAATATTATTATCCAAGCCATAGTTTTGAATGTGTTGATATAGTATACACTAGCAAATTAAAATTAGGAAAGAAGAACAAAGTAAATATACAACAAGAAGAGGTTTCTTGAAATATGATATGAAAAAGGGTTGGCCATACCTTCACATTCAAATTTTACTCCTCTAGAAAACATACTGCCTCAAATGCTTCAAATCTGCCTTTCAACTGATAAATAGAACATTTTAGCTCATCCTTTTCTTTTCCATTTTTACTACAGTATGATATAATACCCAATCAAACCAACATATTCTACATGTGCTTCATCTCCTTCAAGTCTTTGCTACCTGTAAGTTCTATCTACCTACCTATTAGAATCTAATGCTCAATAATCTACAATGCAGCATCATCTCTGGAGTGACATGCTCAGGAATAAAACTTTGCAGGATCTACAAGTGTTTGCATTAGTCAACTCCATATGAACATCACTAATTGTTCTAGCACCATGCATCATCTGTACAATCTGAACTGTTCCGTCTTTTGGCAGAAACAAGTTAGCACAGTGCACAACAGACAATGAACCAACTGTAAGTTGCTCGTTGAACCACAACTATCTGGAATTGGAAGCAATATCTTGGTTAGTTCACAATTGGAAAAGTTTTCATGTCCTATTGAGTCGCAAGAAAAGTCACCGCGTGCTTCTTTTGGCTAGAAAGCGATCCTGACTCAAGGAGGTACAGGTAAGGGGTTTGATTTTATGAGGTAGACATTACAAGTGTGAAATTGAGATAGAGGCTAACCATTTGTTTCTGTGTGGACCAGTGGTTTCCCTATTTTGCAAAGCTGAGTCAAAGATTTGCTTTCCTGCTGGACAGGTTAAAGCATGTTGGCAAAAGGTAGAAGAAGAATCTGAGATACCATTCCAGCTTTGTATTTGGTGGATTACATAGAAAGATTGGAAACTCATGTTTGAGCCAGCACAGATTAGAATACCATCGACTTCTAGCTACATATTTTGGTGTAAAATGTAACATGTAAATACTAGCATGTCCCCTCAGCTCCACCCATAAAGTTGTGTACAGAAGCTGAGTTTTGATCTTCTTTTTTTTTTTTTGGGTACAAACCCAGAGCTACTACATCAATGAATAACAAAAGAATTCTATTAACCCCGCCAAAAAAAAAACGTAAGATCTCATTGCTGGACCACTCACATGCATGAGGCAGACAACTTCTATTGAAGAATGGTATACTGACACTTGATAATAATCCTAGATGCTCTTAATAGTTAGCAAGTTGGTCATCAACTCATTTATATCAAAAAAAGAGTTGAAATACAATATCAAAAAACTAATATCATACTCAAAGAAAACTTAGTTTCATAGCTTTGAGACACTTAACAAAGTAACCACAACGTCACACAAAGCATTTCCAAAATCAAGAAGCTACCCACGGTTCCTAAACCTCTATTTTATACAACCCTAAAAGTTATTCATTTTGCCAGTAGGTATAATAGGAACATAATGCACCTCTTTCTTACCTTTTTATACTTTTGCTCCCCTTCGGACAAGATATTCGTAAAGCTTTATTAAGAAGCAACTGCTGATCATTATACGGTAGACATTGCTACAAGAGACAATATACCTCATCTATTGTTTAACCCATCTACTTGTTATTGAGAACGTTGCATCTGATGCTAATAATGTCCTGTATTCTAACCTGGCTTCGCAACTCTTGTAACATTTTGGGGTTTCACATAAAATAAATTGACACTAGAAAAATAATAACCAACCATGTGCTGCCTTTTTAGAGACTGAATGCTTTCCCTGTCTCAATGTCACACGACTAAATGGTAAATAGATGCTATCAACCAAGCACTTTTTAACCATGCAGCAAGAACAATAACAATCATTTAACTTTTCTAAATACAGCCAGCTGGTCATAGAAACAGATCAATCTGAAATTCATGAAGAAATAAACTCATACAAAACTGACTCAAAGACATCGGGGTCGCTCTCAAAACACTCTACCTTTATAGCTAATTTATCCACAATGAAAGACAACCCTTAAAACTTCACATTACTGAGAAAATTGATTAGGCTAAACAGTTTAGAAACGACTTATCTATCTGCAAACAAACATTACGATAGAAGTGAAGAAAACTAGTGTTACCAAAACATAATCTTCCTTAAGAGGTTAGTGTTCACATAATACTTTCACTGATAAAATAAAGAGGTCAGTGCTCACATATTGTTTCTCCCTCATCTCAATCTCTTCTTCTCATTCCAGCATAACTCCACACAGGATCATCTTAAACATCTCACATTCCCCTCCTCCGATGACATGTAGCAGAGATGCTCACAAACCAACAAAAAAATACAAAATCGTGTAAAGCAAAATCTAAGAACTATAAGCAGGAGCAGAACGAAAGTCATTATCAATTTTCAGTGTAGAAATCGACACATAAGGCAAACTATTACGTAAATTTAACATTTGAGACACCAACTTACAGATAAACATGAATTAAAATATAGTAGCAAACGAAGTAAAGAGTTAAATACAGATCTAAAAGTAGGAAATTACAGATCCAATCAAGATCTATAATCTGGATAAAAAATTTCTAAATATTTTCTGCAAAATCCAACGCAGAAACTACTTCTTCTCTACCAAGAATATTACAGTTTGAATAACTGATTCACATCAAATATAGAAGCTCCAAACCAACCTCATATCATGTCATCAAATCAAATGGATCCAACTACACACGAGCAGCAACAGCCGGCGCAGCGGCAGCGGCGGCAGATGAAGCAGCACCACCGAGGAACGAAAGGAATCCAGCGTTGGCAGGCTCTTGATCATCAAGGAACAAATCTTCAGGAACCCTAAAAGCTCCATGAGCAGAAACAATAGCCAATCCAACAAGAAGAGCAGAGATAAGCAGGGATCCAACACTAGTGAGGAACACCACAACAATGGTGAATACAACTAATATCCCCAACGTTTCACGATCAGAGAAAGTACGGCCAAAGATAACAACGGGCTGATCTGAAGGTCTAAACAAATAGAGAAAAAACCATCCACCGAGGAGAGCAAGAAGGACAAGGAGAGAAAAAGGATGAGATAGAAGGGAAAGAGCAAGTACGCCAGCAAGTAGGGTAACATAATTGACGCGAAAATAGGAGAAGTTTTTGCGGATGCGAGAAGCTGCTTCAGCGACGGAGTCAGGACGGGCAAATGATGTGCGATCGAGAAGTTCCAACCAAGGGCGGCGTTGAGCGAAACCTTGACGGATCGAAGATGAAAGACGGGAAATGAATGAACGGAATGCGGGAGTTGATATAGGTGCCTGAGATTGAGATCCGGCAGTAGCCGCAGATTGTGGACTGGAGATCGGAAGTGTCACCGGAGAAGCCATTGTTTTTTCTTCCTTTGCTTTTGCTCCCTTCTCGATGCGGAAGGTACACAGAGAGAGGGAGTGCAAGTGAGAACAAAAATAATGACAACACTTCTGAAGGCTTCGTTTTTCCTTTTTTTTTTTTTTTGGTTATATATATTATATTCGCCTATTTCTTCTCAAAGCTTGTGACAGCCAGTGATTTCCCTTTTTTCTTTACACTCCATTCCTCATGTTCTCCATGCAACTGACTTTTTACAATTTTAAGAAATTAATTAAAATTTAGAGAGAAGATATAAAATATCATTAAAGTTATTTTATATTTGTATAAAGACATCTAAATTTTTAAAGTATCCTATCACCTCACTAAACAACTATATATTGTTATAAATGAGCTATTTTTATCCATTAACTCGTCTGGTTTGTTTATACACACGTTAAGCGCGTCATGAATCATTTTTCATTTTCATTTACCAGTTTAAAACAGTCACATGTCATTTTCTTTCTTTAATATTAATTATTTAATCAATTTATGTCATCTTCTCCAATTTAAACTCAAAAATAGTCGTTGATAGCCCTAATATTTTGATTTCCATGGCAAGAACAATGTGGGTGTTCTCTGTTTGACGACTTCAACATCTTCCTCAAGAAAATAAGGTAGGAATTCATCTTTTATCTTTTAATTCCCAGTAGAAACGTTAATTTGAAATTTTTTATGGTTGAATTTCATCTCAATTATGTGATTAGTTTTTGACTGAAAATGTCAAATGCGATGTTGAATCGTTTTTGTAATGATGAGAATGATCCGATGTTGCGAGTGAAATTGCGATGCAAACATAGTGACTTACTATCAATGCAAACTTCATGGTCGAAGCATAATCCAGCTCGAAGATTTTGGTCTTGTCCACGTTAGCGTGTATGTTTACTAATTCTTTTATGGAGATCTTTTGTTTATGTATTTTTCTTTAATTTGTGTTTTTTGCGTATTTTTGGAGGATGCGTGCAACTTCTTTAGATACAGGTATCGAGAAGAAGTTGATATACGATCCAAGTATGTTACTCCGAGATTAGCAAAGATAATTAAGGAGTTGGAAGAAGTATTGACATCTTATGAAAGTCGTGTTGAAAGTAAACAAGTCACGATGAAGGAGAAAAAGAAGGGTAAATATTGTAACTTTAAACTAATCGTCTTGATCATTATTGTGTGTTTTCTATGTTTAAGTCTAACCAAGAATGTGAACGATGAAAGTTGTAGGTGTGTGCAACCAAAATTGCCATAGACATCTTTAGTTACTTTCAAATTTTTGAAATTATAGATGTGTGTACCTAGAAGCTAATTGTCTTGATCTTGCTAGTTGTAGGTGTGTGTAACTTGAAGGATATAAGTTGTTGAATGTTCAAGTTATTATTGTTCTTTATTGTCAAAATTGCTATGATTTGAACAATTTGTTAATGTATTTGGTTCTTTTATCTATATTATCGTGGCAACAATTTGAGAAACTTCACAAATATGTCAATTAAAATTTAAAAGGCAACATCAAAATTGACTAAAAAGAAGACTTCATAATCGAGTTTGATTCCAACCATTCAAGTTTGTTTGGTTACACACAAAACTGAGTTTGTTTCCAACAAAAAACAACACAAAAATATGCATAGGTAAATTTTGTTTGTCAAAATGAACAAGACAACATCAAAATGCCCTACTCCCATGCCACAGAAGTTTTCCTACTTGAAGTTGTTTGGCCTTGGCTATTAGCAGCATTAGCAGCAGCTACAAATCTACTTTGGATAACTTTTTCAGCCTTCATTCTTTCCAGGTTGCTACTGGTAATAGTTGTCTTCCCCTTCCATTTGAATCCACATACTGGTGTGTAGCCAATATCACCAGTAACAACATCAGGCCTCTTTGTAACTCTTGTACCAATATTGATGACTCTTCTACTTGGAAATCCAGGCTGGTTAGTCAAATAAATACACACTCAAATATTAGACAATTAATTTTACATTGACAATTGTAAACTTGCATTGAGAGTTGTAAACTTACATTGAGATCCATCTTCAGCTTGGTATATGCCAACATCTACCATTCTTGGCCTTTTAAAAGGTCTTGTTTGTCCTCCACTGGTGTCGTCATGTTCTACTGGTCTCTTCCCTTTTCCTAGGCCTCTCCTACTGCAGTTTGCTTCAGATTTAGTTTGACTTTGTTGAGTCATTCCTCTTCCTCTACTTAGTCCTTCATTCACATTTCTTTCTTGAGCCATTTCTCTTCCTGTTCCTGCTCCTCTGCCTGTACCTTTACCTCTTCCTCTACCATTTACAATTTATACTTTGAAATCAAAATATTAAAACATATCTATATTATCTAACAATGAATAATTATCAGATATATTACCTCTGTATTTGTAGCATTTCCATGTGATTGAACTGGAACACCTCTGCCACTTGCTCTTCCTCTTGTTGATCTTCCTATGCCTCTTTCTCTATCACTTTCAGTAGACCGTATATTAATATATCAATACATATACATCTACATATAACTTACATTTGAAAGTAACAAATAAAAGTACTTGTGTTTGAGAAGATGGTTCAACTGATTGACTTGGATCAGTTCTCTTGCCTGATACTTCTTGGACCACTAACAAATAAAAGTACATGTATATAATATATCACATTTGCTATATTCTTCAAAATACTTCTTGCACCATGTAATCAAATTGTACCATAAAAGATTATTCAAACCTTCTTATCCTAATTTTCTCATTGTCTCTATATTGTCCTTCATCTCAACTTCAAATATGGATTTAACAGTCCTCCAAAACACTCTTCTTCTTTCAACTCCTTTCCAATTTTTTCACCAATTTGCAAGAACATGTCTTGCACATTTTCTATGTTCAACAAGTGGCAATAAAGTATCCACAATAATTTCTAGTCCCTAACGAACCAAGATAACAAAAAAAGAATAAATTAAAATGCAAAACTCAACAATAAAATAGTAAGATGGATATCAGTAATTACCTTTTGTATAACACTAATGATGGATAGTTGATACTCTTCTCCAAGTTCTAGATCATTCTTCCCTAGTTCAAGAAACCATGTCCAGGTATACTGATTCTCAACCTCCACAACTGCCCAGCAAATAGGCAACATTTAGTTGTTTCCATCTCTATAAACTGCCACTAACAACAGGCCTTTACACACACCTTTGAGAAAACACCCATAAAAACCAATCAACGTCCTAGCACCTCCAAAAAATGTTTTCTTTAAAGCATTGAATCAAACATAAAATCCTTCAAAAAAATTCTGCCCAGTTTCAAAATGTTCTCCAACCTTCACTATACAAGTACTACCTGGATTTTTACTCCTTAATATTTCATCTCTATAGTAAAAAATCCTACCATATTCCACAATGTGATCATCCATGATCTCTTGTAACACTCTAGTCCTAGATCTTTTCACTATTGTCCTACCAACATTAATATCCAACTCCTTTCTAATAATGTCCTGCAACAACACAATGTTGATGTTTGGCTGTTGAGTTATTCTTTTTTTGTATTTGGTGGTCAAAAATTTTGAGTTGCACATGTAGTTATGAGTTGATGTCAAACATTTTTGGATAGGGTTGTATGTTTTAACAATGAAATCTCCACTAGTTCTGTCCTTACTTGCACACAACAACCAAGGACAACTCTCTTTATAATATCTCACTCTAACTCTGCCAGGCTTATTTACATATTTTTCAATTTGAATATGTTCTTGGATTGCATATCTTGTCACTGCCACTCTAAATTCTTCAACAGTTCCAAAAACCAGTCCTAATTCCCAAACAATCTTTTCAGCAGTTGTATCAAACACAACTCTATTTGTGGTTTTCTTTCTTCTATCAGGTTTATGCATTACTTGATCAACTGTTCACCATCTTCCCAACCTGTTTCATCTATTTCAAATCTAGGAACTTCATCACTTAGATAATAAGGTTCATCACCTCCTAGCTTACCAACTAAGCTTTCCCTAATACCATTATTTGTCTCATCATACCCTATATTTGGACCTTTCTCATTAACATTAATCTAATCTGAAGTAGTTCCCCTACTTCTCCTTTGTGACCTTTTGAAATGCCTCTTGGTTTCCCTTATATCTACATACTCTTGATGAATATCATTGTCAACCTCAGTATCTTCACTAGTATCCCCTTCAGATCATAATTCATCTTTCACTTCATCATCAGTTGGATCATTATCTATTATAGGATAATCAGATGAAGGTACATAGGAAGGAGGAGGCACAGTAAAAGTAGATGGGGGAGGCACAGTGGAAAGAGGAGGCACAGTAGAAGGATATGGTGGAGGCACAGTAGAAGAAGGAGGCACAGTAGAAGGAGATGGTGGAGGCACAATAGAAGACTGAGCTTCAAATGGAGTGCAAGAAGTTTTAGAAAGACCAGTTGTAGGGATGGAAGCTAAAGTAGAAGTAGGAGACTGATTATCAGGGTTAGAAGTCTCGTTAAAAGATTCTTCACCTACCCCACTTTCAGTCACATGGGGGACAAACTCCAATTCAAGTGGGGCCAGATTAGCTTCACTAACTCCATGAAAAACATACACCTCCATTGTATCCCCATTATTTATCATATTGAAAAGGCCAAATATAACCTTATCATTATCAACAAGGACCAATAACCCATCCCACTTGATTAAAAAATCATAATCTATTATATGTCCTAGTTCGTTTATGTAGCCCCTCAACTCAAAATAAAACATCCTATCAACATCTACATCTAGCCCCCAATATATTTAGGTGGTGGATCAAATTCTATTACCCCCCCCCCCCCCCCATGATACCATCTTAAAGTTATCAGAGTAAAAGTTATCCTGAAAAAACATGTAGCAACAACAAACACAATTCAAACACACATTTCAATAACTAACTCTAACAAGTTGTACACAACAAACATAATCACTAACAAACAAAAACAACAACAGAAGCACTAACTAACAAAAGTAGAAAAAAGCACTAACATTTAGCTCTAACTGTACCAACAAAACAAAAGACTAACAATAGCAGTTGATAATGTACAAATTGAAGTCTACAAATGTATAAGAGACAAATAATAAGATTTGAACTAAGTGGACAACATCTAACCCTAACCTAAAACACAATCACAAAACCCTAATCACTAACAGTCGCACTAAGTCAATAACACAATGCCCTACACTAACTAAGTCGATTACGCAACATACTCAAAAATATCCTAACAATGGCAACTGTAGGAGGTCGATTCCAACACTTCTACACTGTAATAATCCATCAAATCATAATAATAAAAAAAAGTGAAGATTTTTATCATATGTTTTAGAACCCTAACCTGTTAGACCTTCAATCTCCAAGAATCTTCACAAATACACATCAACAGCGATCAATAACGAGATCGTCAACAACACTTTCGTCAACAACAATACTTGTGTTTTCGTTCGATTTTAGGAAAAAGGTGAGAAATGAAATGAAAAGGAGAAGACAAATTTTCTTTTAAAAAAGGATCGGATCGGGTTAATTCTATCCTAGAGAGTGAGCAACACACACACTACATAGACGACGGAATGGGTAAAAATGACCCATTTACAACTATATATAGGTGTTTAGTGGTGTAATAGGACACTTTTAAAGTTTAGGTGTCTTTATGTAAATATGGGACAACTTCGATGGTGTCTTTATGTCTTTTCTCTAAAATTTAATTATTAAAAATTTATTCTATATATGGACATAATTGACAGCTTACAATTTATTCATTTGGCAGTATTTAGCTAATTAACTTCTAAAATAAATAAATCATTGGATCGATTTTAATAGTTATAAACTTCTTTACAATAATAATCGCTGATAATTCATATTTGATTCAATTGCTTATGAAAATTATCGATGTTCAGATACTTCAATCTCTTTTGATGAGTGAATTTTTAGGGGATAAATACTCGGGAAAAAATTCAAGAATCTTCTCTGATAAATTGTCACCTTCTAGTTGGCTATTGATATCTTGATGATGCTTTAAAGGACTTTAGAGTTAGTTGCTTAGTATTTAATGTTGATATTGGAAACATAACAATTAATTTGATGTAGAAATTACATAGTTTGCATTAAGCGTATCTTGATGCCCATAAAGTTAATGAGTTAGAATTGTAGTTTTATCTTCAAGTAAGTAGCGTTGTGATTGCCAATTGAGTTATGATGATGACCTGCTGGGTGTTTCATTTATTTGTTAGCGGCCTTATACAAATACGCATTATTGTGAAGCATGCTTGTAAAGTCATCTTACTTATTGATTAATTAGAATTGTTTGATGCTTATGGTAGCTATCTTACTAGCTATGGTCCAAGAATTTGAGTCACAAACATACAAATGTCCCTTTATTTATTGCTTGACAAGCGTAGATTGCCCATAGAGCTATATTGAAATTAATCTACTTACTTATGAACATTCTCTATGCCTAATTTGAAATCACCAACCCTTAGTAGAGTTTTGTATGCTTAATTAAGGTGTAGTTATGGGAACCTAGACGGATCAAATATAGCTATAGGAGCCCAAACAAGACCATACACCAAACCAAGTACAAATATATAAAAATTACGGTATTAAAAATTTCAGTATGGTATGATAATTCAATATATATCAGATCATGCTCACCCCTACCTAGAGGGGCTTGATTAGCTAGTTTCTTTAATTATTTTGTTATGCTTAGATTCAAGAGCAAGTCATTACGCCCATCTTATTTTTGACTTTAACATTGCTCAATTATTTATGACCTTTCATATTCGTCACATTATTTTCCGCATTCTTACCTACAAATCTCGAAAAACAAGTACACAAGGTCTCTTCAATACAGTAGTCGAGTTCCAATGGATTGGTCATCTCCCATTTTTCTAGAGTTGATTGTACTTTTCGTGTTCAGTTGATAGGTAGGTCGGGATCCATTCCCCACATAATATATTACTTTTAGGGGCCGTTTGATTATTGTATAAGAGTAACTTTTGTACATGAATAAAAAGTAGTATTAGTTTTACCATGTTTTAAGTTTTTTATTAAGTTGAAAAGTCAATCTAACTCATGCAATGTTTAGTAGGTAGAGTTCTAAATGTTGTATAAAAAGTTATTAATGTATTAATTTTATATGGTGTTTGGTTGTGTTTTTGTAATCTTACATAATTAATACTTATATAACTTATGAGGAAATTTATGTATAAGTTATGCGGGGCAGAAGCTGGAATAAGTTATGCGGATATTAGTTATACATGTATTAAAATAATATATTACACATTTACCCCTATTAATTTATTTCTAAATCATTTTTTATTGAAAACGTTAACCCTTTTTTTTTCCTCCGCTGAGAACTTTCCCTAACTACTTGTTTTTTTTTTAACAAAAAAAAATTCTTAATACACGAACATTTTTTTCTAAGCTGCAGAGCTCGTGCAAAATTAATCGCCGTTAATGTTGTAGTTTACCCTTTTTTACCGTCTATCCATGGCTAATTTTGTATCAAACCAAGAGCAAAATATTTATTTTTGTAAGAAAATTTTATATTTTGTTTTTGTTTCTTCTTTACTGAACAATATTTTTTTATTTTGTTTTCATTTGAATTACAAATGCAAATATTTATATTAATATTATAAATTGAATAGTATATATTTTGTCTGCGCATATGTTTTATATATATATATATATATATATATTAATAATATTTTATTTTTATAAGTCATAAACATTAAAAAGAATAACAAAAAGAAAAAAAAATAAAAGTCCATTATAGAGGGAGAATTTTTTCTCTTTACTTTTTATTCAAAATGAGGTAAAATTATACTCTTTGTTTATTTAATTGTAAATAATATATATTAATTTAAACCAAATAATATTCAGTAGTTAATAATTCATGTATTATAGTATCTATATAACTAAATAATACCTACATAGCTGAACTCTTCATAACTAAACCCTGCATAACTAATACCTGCATAACTCTAACCAGTAACCAAAAAGTCTATTTGCAAGCTTTGGTCTATAGATATGTATATATTGTTGGTTATGCTGACCTTATTATTTTTTTCTTTTAGCACAATGGTTCGTAATTGGCCTGAATTGTACATAATTATATGTGTTCAGTTTATATGTTTTTAGACATCATGATGGTGGCCTGTATAGTATTACTTAATTATAGATGTTATCATTGTCTTGATAATATATACTTTAGTTTCTATTTGATGTGACTTGTAGATATTAGCTGAGTTGATTGCAGATTTTTGTGGACAAAAGTCTTGCTAGTGACAATCTTAATTTTAAGTCAGGACATACTAATTTGTTTTTTGATTTTACGGCTAGTATTAAGTTTGTAGCTTGAATATCCAGCAAGGGTCGACTTAGGGTCAAGTGTGCACTAGGTGCCAGTTGCATCCCTAAGTTGGGTGTGACAATTGAAACCCTGGTAAAATAAGAAAAATAAATATAATTAATGATCAAGATTTGGACCTTGAGAACAAACAAAATTAATAATTAAAATCAAAACCTTCATTAAGTAAAAACAAATAAAGACTTAAACATCCCTATTTCTCTCCATTTGTGGCTAAGGTGTGCATGAATGTTACTATTTTGATACATTTCCTACGTGAAATCATTACAAATGAAAGAAACACAATGATGCAGGAATGAATTAAGAAGTTTAGGCAGAGTGTGTACTGTGCGTTGGAAGGGTTGCACCTAGCCGTTAAGTTGGTTAGTTTTTATTTAAGAAGAATAGTTTCATATTGTTTAGTTTAGTAATGTGTCATCAATGTTGCAGATGGTCATGACAGGCATACAAATGAGTTGTATAAATTCTTTTCAGGGTCCATATTTTTGATTTCCTGTTGATACCCATTAAGTCGTGTGGCTGAATCTTGATAGTACAATAGTTGCTTTTTGGTTTATTTACCAGGGACATGATTGCATGTGGAAGAGAGTTCTGTACAAGGCCAACAGATTAGATAAGATGGTTAAAGGAGGAGGTCAACTATTCACGGAGAAGGTATCAATAGTACCAGAGGAAATCTTGGCTATCATTGATGTGTTCCCTCAGTTGATTGTTGATCCAAAGGGTTTACCACCACAACGAGGACCCACAAGATATCTCTTGAGGCTGGAAGTGATCTTGTGAACTTAAGGCCTTACAAATACTCATCAGCACATTAATGTTATTGAGAAGTTCATAGAAGAAATGTTAGAACAAGGCATTGTTTAACCCAAATCCGGTCCATACGCTTCACCTATGGTGTTGGTTTGCAAGAAAGATGGGAGTTGGAGGTTGTGTCTGGATTATAGAGGGCTCAAAAAAGCAAAAGTTAAAGACAAATTTTCAATTTATATTATAGAAGAGTTGATGGAAGAACTAGTGGGCTCTAACATCTATTCTAAGATAGATTTAAGACTAGATTATCATAGATGGCCAAGGAGGACATTTTTAAGACAACTAGAATGCCGTCATAAATAAGTATCTGGTCATGCCCTTTAGGCTATCCAAGCTCCATCATGTTTCAAAAGTTTGATGAATCATGTCTTTAAAGAGAACCTCAGGAAGTTTATATCGGTTTTCTTTGATGATATTCTAGTGTTTAGAAAAAGCTTAACTAGGTAGTTGGTTTATCTCTTAATAACCTTTGAATTAATACTAAAACACAAGTTATACGTGATACAAACCAAATACTCTTTTGGGGCCAGTAGGGTTGAGTACTCGGGGCATGTTATATCTGCTAAAGGGATCTCGAGAAGATCAGTGTTGTCAAAATTGGCCATTACGTAAGAATTTGAGGGAACTTGAGGGGGTTCCTAGGACTCGCAGGTTATTACTGAAAGTTCATCAATCACTATGAAGTGATCAACAAGACTTTAACTAACTTACCGAAGAAAGATGGATTTAAATGGTCTGAAGGGGCATCTCGGGCTTTTGAAAAGTTGAAGCAAGCATTAACTTCAACATCCGTCTTAGCTTTACCAAATAATTTTGCTATTGTTCATTGTGATGACAGATATATGTGAGTATGGTATTGGAGTTATGCTGATGCAGGAAGGGCATCCAATAGCTTTTCTCAACAAGGGGTCATTTAGGAGGCACCAAAGACTATTTGTGTATGAAAAGGAACTATTTGGATTTGATCCTACCCAAGACTAAATGGACACAATACTTGTGGGGAAGAAGTTCATTGTGAGAATTGATCAAAAGGCATTGAAGTTCTTACAATACCAAAAGTTACATACAGGTTCTCAGATGAAGTGAATTAAAAAGCTAATGCACTTCCACCTTGAGATTGAGTACAACAAGGGAAGAGTAATTTTAAAATGATCATCGCTGCTCAATAATTATGATTTATATCACATTTACTTAATTTTGAAAGTTTTTTTTATCCATAAAATGTTACATGCTAAGAAATCGCTTGAAAAAAGTGTATAAAAATTAAAGTCGTCAATATGGGCTAGGTGTGTTGGATCAGCTTGACCTAACTCGTGATTTGATAGGGTTGGGCTACAATATTTTAGAGCCCACTTAAGAAAAGAACTTTTTAGCGCGGCCTGAATAAGCCTGCAGATTTGTGGGGCTCGAGAAATATGGATAGGATCAGCCCGTGTGACAAATAAAAATTAATTAAAATTAAAAATAAAATAGAGTATTAAATAACAAGAGTCTAAACTCAAAATATGTTTAAAGTTTGAAATATTACAATTTAAATATAAATTATGTTTATAAAATATGTACCACATAAACTAAACTTCTCAAAATTTCTAGGGAATCACTACACAGGTCGTAACCTACGTGATATTGTCATAATTTTTGTGTTTTGTTATAATCATTGGAAAATAATTTGGTCAATATTTCTATTTAGCTATTTATGTTTTTACTTGAAATCAAACTTAATAAATATTATATAGATAGTTTAATTTGTGAATTGGATTAACAAGTAGTAAAACTAACACCGTGTGATATGTCTTATCAATATTAATGGTAATATTTTTAAATTTTAATTTAATTTAAAAATTATAAAAATATTATTTTTAAGAAGATGGTTGGCCCGACAAAGCACACACTAGTAGGCTGGGCCAATCATTTTCTTGCTCACGCAAATAAAAATAGTGTGGGCCAACCTAGTCCGTCAAATTTCAAAGCTTGTATGAATTAGCCCAAATGGAATGAGTCATCCCATATTGACAACGCTAATAAAAATTGTGTTAAATATATTGTATTAATAAGGGAAAATAGTAAAAAATATCCATCAACTTTGTTTTATTGGTTTATTATGCCCTTATCTTTAAAACGACATGACAACTATCATAAATAAACCCAGGCCTCATAATTACGCCTGCAATAAAAGCAAGTTAAATTGTACTCTTGAACTGTGGAAATAGACAAATTAAAACGCCCAATGTTAAGTCATTTTTAAGAAAAAAGTTTATTTTGTATGACGTATGCCAAGTCATACTTGTATGAGGCATTATTTAATTGATGAACGGGATGGGATCCATGTGCCAAGTGACGAGGCATCTACTAAGTCCTTTTAGGTCTCATTTGTTTCCATTAAGATTAAGATGTTTGAATCTGTATACACGTCTGAATATTAAGATATGCATTAAGATCTAGATGGGTAAAACTGAATAAACATCTAAATAATAAGATGTTGTCTTTGAATCTGAACACTAGATTATTGGGACTGTTTGTTTTCAATATATGAATGTGCATACGAAATTAAACATTGTATCGATAAAATGTTATTAAAAACTCATTTAAGTAAAATAGTTATTTTTATAGAAAATAATATTTTGAATATTTTTATCGTAACAATTTAATACGATTTATCTATGAAAAATTTAACATTAAGTTACATTATTAATATGACTATTATTTGTACTCAAAAACTTCGAGAATATACTATAATGTCATGTAAAATAGTTTATATAGACTAGTAATATAATGTTTATGAAAATGTTTTATTTTATAATGGACATTTGTTATTGTTACCGATCAATAATTAATACTTTCTTATTTTCTGGAACCGTGCTAAATATCATATCATGAATGCTTATCAATTCAACTATATTCATTGATTTATGAAAGTAAAAGACATATATTAAGTTAGTAAGAATAAAGAAAATTATAACCGTAAACATATAATTATCATTAATTAAAAAAAACTTTTAGGAGTTGTTGTGAAGTAGTTGAATTAAAATAGGTGTCTTATTTTTGAGTCTGAAGGGTGTTAAGAGTGTGTTATAGATCTGATCCATTCAAATGTATTCAGACTCATTAAGAGGCTTGTAGGGAAATAAAACAAATAATCTTAATGAACTAATTCTGAATAATTAAGATTTAGTCATCAAAAACAAACACACTGTATGAGAAGAATTTGATTGATTGAGATTCAGACCCTCGTTAACTGCAAACAAATGAGGCCTTAGACTTTTTTGTTTTTGTTTTTCACTTATTTCAATGTATTTTTTGTTTTCATTTTTGAAAATATTTTTTCTTAACAAATCTAACTAGTTTGTGTTTTTTGTTTTACGCTTATTTCAATATATTTTTTGTTTTTATTTGTTAAAATATTTTTTTTTCTTTACTAATCTAATTAATCTATGTTTTTCTTTTTTTAGTTTTACTCCTATTTCAATTTTTTTTTGTTTTCATTTTTTTAATGCTTTTTTTAAACTAATCTAATTAGTTTATGATTTTTTTTTATTTTTTCTTTTACACTTATTTCGATTTATATATACATATTTTTTCACTGATCTAATTAGTGTATGTTTTTTCTTTTTTTATGTAGTGAATTTTGATTTAATTTTTTATGTTGTATAAGTTTTTATTTTACTATATTATTTTTTCCATTCTATGCTATTTGTTCATATTTTAGTAAATAATTATTTGTATTTAATTTTTTTATATATAAAATTAAGATATAAATAATTTCTTTAATTCTAACAATTATTTTTTATCAAAAGTATAAATAAAAAATTGTGAAGACGAAAGAAGTATTTTAAGGAATAAATTAATAAAATTATCATTTTATCTATAATTTCCTAAGAAACATGTAAGGAAAGTAGATAAACAAAATATTTATTAAATTTCACCAAACTTGAATTTCAAGAATAAAAGATATCGTATAAATTGAAAGAAAAATTATGTATTTATATAAGTTTTATGGATATTTTCCGTACTTATCATGAATAAAACTATTAAATTATATAAGTGCAAAAGTTGAAATAGTGGTTGAAAAAGAATCAAATAAAAAAATACTTAAAAAGTAAGGAGTAGTAAGAAAAAGGAGGGAGAAAAGTCACGAAAGAAGAGAGAAAAAGAAATTTGTGTTCTTTTTTTCTTCAAAATGGGACCCAGTTATCTACTTGTCATAAAATAGACGGAGGTTCTTACAAATTTTGTCTATCACATCATACTTGTGCCTCATTCATAATAAAATTTTTCCATTATAAGCCTTTGCAATTACATACACAGACATGCTTCCAAGAGGATCACCATACCCGAATGATCATATCCCTCACTTTGAAAATTCTAAATTGCTAGCTAACATAAATATGTAACTGTATAAGAAAGAACACAACTTGTCTACAATCCATCAAGTTCTTGCGATTTGGGTTTTCATAGGAGATGTATTTTGGGAGAAGATGATGGGTGTTTTTGAGATGAAGGTGAAATAGGTTTGGGTTAAGTTAGTTGGGTTGAATTTTGGTTAAAATAGATAATTGAATCGTTTCAATTGAAATCAATTTAATTTGAATCAATTTGGAGATTTCCGTTAACTGAGGAGTACAATTAATGAAATTAGTAATGGTAGAGGTAAAAATAACTTCCTTTTAATGATAAGGGTATAGTCAACCAATAAAACAATGTTAAGGAATATTTTTGACTCTTTTTTCTATTAATAATGCTAACATTAATATTGTTAATACTAATTATATTCACATGAACTATGTTCATATTATTTGTTATGCAATGTTTATTTCGATATATTAGAAATTACATGCACGGCATAATTTCTAAAATAAATTATTTGTTACAAAAATATCCTCCATGAATATGGTGAATACGTATAAAACTTTTGATCACAATTGTATCTTTAAAATCATGCAAATACATGCATTAAATCGATTTGCATTACTAATACCATGAATTTACTTATATCAGTTAATGTACCTTCATACCAAAAAGAGTGCATTGATTATACATAGATTGACAAAGTATATCAAATAAGATATGAGAGTGCATTGATTATACATAGATTGAAAAAGTATATCAAATAAGATAATACTAGTGCTCAAAGCTAATGCATGATTATTTTTTTCTAATACCCTCCACCAAATGATCCCAAAATAAAATTAAACAAGGTTAATGGTGTGATAACCAAAATAACATGTTGAATTCCATGGCAAAATATGTAGAGTTGCTCCAATCAACCACGCCTAAAAATAGGCAGTAATTGCAAACTCCACCATCAAGAACCTTTTCTGGCCCCTATTGATAACGTCATCAGCGTTACTTAAATATACAAAATCATACAACCAGAAAAAATAATAAAGAGTTCTCAACTTGGATCGGACAATCTTTTATTGTTCTAAAAGCCGAGTTAACCTGTAATAAAAAGTTTACAGTGACCAATCTAAACTTGCATCCCAAATGGGGTTAGGAGAGAGTCTAAGATGACAGAGTTGATCAAAATACAAGGACAAGAATAGCAGCATTAGTACTCTCCAAGAATTCAAAACTAGAGGCGTAAGCTATTTCAGTTGATACCATGGAATGATGGCAAGACAGCAATAAGTGGATCACCATAACCAACAGCCTCTGCAAAACACCATGAACTGAATAGTGAGTTGAGGTTTTCAAAAAAAACATTAGTGCACAGTAATACCATTAGGAAATTTAAAATACATGCACAGACCCGCATCAAATAAGTTAAATGTTTTTGGAAGACAAAAGATTCCTCAAATGAATATGCCAATAATACTGGGTGATGGCAAACAGCTTAATTAAGTTGGTTAGTTAAGAACAATGTGTGCTCGGTTGAAAAGAACCATTATAATGGGCAAAATGGGCAAAACTCACTCAGGCATCAATTAAGATCTCAGGCAAATACATATGCAGCACCTATATATTAGGAGATTAGCGCAACATTTACAAGTATGCCAGGAGCTTGTATTTCACTGCAAAATTTGTGGTTTTAAATTCCTCATATGCACTGTAATTGTTAATTTAGCGTGAAATTGCAGCTGTGACAACTTGACGAGTAAAACAAGGTGGAGAAAGAAAAAATGTTGAAAGACCCATACCGCCATCATTAAAGAGGATTTTCAAGACTTCTCCAGCCGCATCTGACTGCTCAACAAAATAAAAAAATAAGAAAGTAAAAGAAAAAGGTCAGCAAATATTACTCTGAAAGCAGATAATTTAACAAAAAAATTGCCTTAAAAAAAGGCTTACCCTGACAGGAAGTTCTGTCCCAAACTGATCCAAAAAGCCAATAATCTGTCCCTCCTTGATAATATCACCCTGCACACAAAACACACATGCATGATTCAAGTGCTAAGCTAAAAAGCCTGTGTGAGGTTTAATTATGTGAGCATCAGATAGAAGACAAAAGCATATGTCAAAAGTCTACTGAGTTCCAAGATTAGTAAACCACTGGCGCTCAATCCTTAAGATCTTAAGCATAAAAATGATGATGCTCACAAGGTATACACAAGCTTAGATATCCTTGGCTCATCCCTTCTAATATCTAGACATGATAGTTATTCAGCATAACCAAATGTACTCTTTTGAAAAACTAAACCTACAACCATCTAGTATATAGGTCAAGAAATACAATAGGAAACTAATCTAATTTAAGGAGAAAGAAGTTGGTGATTATCACTATAATATGAAAGCCTTCGAAAAAAATAAAGTTCAGAACATAATCCAGAGGGTCGGAATTATGATGGGTTACCTCTTTACATGCAGGAGGTTGTTTCTTTCCCTTTAATGTCCTGGCCCTTCGGAATGAACCAACCTGTCGAAAAAAGTGGAAGCCATTGCTGACATAGTACATGACACATGCTAAAAGGGTTTAACAGGTCAAGTAATACACACCGTGGGGCACGATACAAGAACATAACCACTAGCTCCAGTAGACTCTAGAGCCGCTAATTTTGCTGATTTTTCAGCAGCAACGTTTGTGAATGGGCTGATCTTTCCTGAGGTTGATTTCCCTGGGGATGCTGCAGGAGCAGCAGTTGATGAAATGGATGGTTTGCTTGCACTAGGTGGTGGTGGTGGTGGTGGTGGTGCGGAAACAACAGGCGCAGGCACTACTGGAGCTTCAATGTTCCGTTTCAAGTGCAGTTCGAAATCTCCAACCTATGATAAATGCCACAATATCCAATCAAACATCAGTAGAAATCATAAAACCTTTTCTTTCAGACCATATCAAAAGATAATTTTTCTGAAATAATATTTAGAATTATATACACCGGCAATGTGTCATGTCGAAACCAACATGGAGTTTGTCTGAAAATCTGAAAATTGACTATCATAATCATTCCACAGCTTTTGGTGACAACTACAAACTATGTGGACGATAATTGCGACAGTTCCAGTATGGCAATAGTACTGTAGGAGCAGCTTTCAACTCTTCATGCAGAAAGGTTTCGACATTATATTTTTTCTCATTGCAATATTATATAAGAACAAGCTTGGTGGTACAGAATTGTTGAATCCTGCAAAACTCTCGGCATCAATAACCTTTATTCCTTCTTTTCTTCCACTGTGTATCGATAGTCGATACCGTATATGAAATTCTGATTCCTATGGTGTCAATGCTAGGAAGGTATGGAGTTCGCGTTTTCGGTAGAAGGTTAGTAGGTAGTTGAGTGTTGTCCTGTTGTTGGAAGGTTTAGGCTTGTTAGAGTGTGTAGTACTAGTCAATTCTCAAAAAAGAGTGTAGTACTAGTTGTATTCATGTAGTTCTTGCTTTTGATATCTATCATCATATGTAATTTATTGTGTTTCGATTATCACATTATTTTGTTGCTATTGTTACTTTCTTGTAGGCTCTGCAATGCTTTTCTTATTAGTTGCTACTGTGATTGCTTCATTGTTTCCTTCTTTTCTTGGATTTGTTGCACATGAACCGAGGGTGTTTCGAAACAGCCTCTCTACCTCCACAATGTAGTGGTAGGGTCAGCGTACACTCTCCCCTCCCCAGACCCCACTTGTGGGATTCTACTAGGTATGTTGAGTTGTATGGCATCGATGCTTGAATTTACCCAATTATTACCAAATATACCATCACACTTTTCAGTAAAAACAGGTAGTTCTGAAATAGCAAATTTTACCATCTCAAGATATTCCATACTTGTTTTAACAATCGTACTACATTTTTACAACTTTTATTTTAACTCATATTTTTTATCATTAAAAAGGTTTTGTATTAAAAGTCCAGCAACCACAAGGTGATGTGGGGAATTTACAAGGGTTAGCTCCATTACATATTGTGTAATGAGCTCAAAAAATCTATTATGGCCAACATATCATTTGCAATTTGCCATGTTACACCAAAAAAAATTAACAGTTGGGATAAACATCTGCATTTTGTAGTACTAACTACAGACTGTAAGGAGAAAACTCACACCTATTGGTTGTACTCTCCCACCGTTACCACTAGGCTATAATCTTTGGTACTGGTTAACTAGTAAAATAAGTAATATGTAAATTGTAACCAAGCTGAGGTTCGATTAATGACTAATAAAATCATTTTAACATATGCTAGTAGATAGTTCAGGTCATGTGACAGTGGTAAAGCTATAACGCATACTCAGTGGCTCTGGAATTTCAGAGGATTTGAAGATAAAACATGCTTCAACCTTCTCCTTTGGTTGAATCCAACTTCCGCAGACTTTTAGTCTTATATTCCCGTCTATAGTATAGTTCCATATTCTATTTCAGAATCTCCCCAACAAATAAATAGGCCGAGTGATTATGCACTATAAATGAAAGGATGCACCAGCAGATAAAGAAATGCTAACCTTAAGTTTCAGCTCAGCTACCTCTGTATCATCACACACCTCCGTGATCAGAGCCTGGTAATAATCAGTAGAACAAACAAACGATCATGCTTAAAGTCACAGCAAGCAAAGTAATAGTCTACCAATCTGTCGAAGATAAGAAAGCAATATAAATAAAGCATCATTACGGCATTTGCATACTGAAGACTAGAAGACATGATTTTGACTAGGTTGCCAGAATTAAGTAAAGTGACACTGGTGACTACGGGTTCGCCACAAAAATGAACATTATTTTTTAATCAATACAGAAATGAGAATTTATTACCTAATCACAAGTTCAAAAATATACCCGATAAAGACTGGCCGAAGTTGCAAGGTTTCTTAGTTTTAACATAGTTCAATTTGCATTTGCTTGAAGATGGTGATAAAAGAAAATCCATAGAATTCATGCTTTAATACAGAAGGACCAATTAAGCCAAAAATTCATCAAGCATATAATGATAAATAATCAACACCAAGGTACTTACAGCACCCATAAAAAAAGGAAAAAGAAAAAATAGGCAGTAAAAACATTCTAACTTCCAAAGAGATAAAACCAACCTCAAAACCCTTAGGAAATGTTGCTGTTGGCAGTGGACTACTCTCTGTTGGAACTTTGTGATTGCCATCTGCAAGAAATACCCATTCAGGTTAAAAAAGTTAAGACACGACAGAAGACTACTTTCCACTTTTAATCAGATAAATGATAAAACGATAAGCTTTAGATTCCAATAGGAGATATGCATTCTGCTTGGAATGAATTATAGGGTGCTTGAAAGCACAACAGTGTGGTAGATATCAAAAAGTACTAGCACATCACATGAACCAAGAATTAGATGTACATTCAATATAATAGCCACATGGAAATTAGAAAAGATTAGCCCCTATCTACTGATTTACACCTGGTGCAACAACAAAGTAACTCACCACCAGATTTCGCTGTCACAGTTGTTTCAGATGTCTTTGCACATGACAGTATCAATCTACCATGCTTGTTAGGAGAAGAAATGCGCCTTGCACCATTTGAGGAGCCCTTCAGGGAAAACTTAGTAGGCTTGGAGAAGGCAATATTATTTGTTGGAATAACGCCAGGCATTTCAATTACTGACCTCACATGGGAAGTGGTACCAACTGAATCTATCAGAAACAATAAAGTAGGATAACAGAAAGATGATTAGAGCCATTGGGATGATATCCTCGTGAAAGAGATAGCTAGAGCAGAACTATTAGCAATTATTTATGCAAAAAAATAGGTTGACACCACTAAAGATAATTGAAAAACGGAAAAGATTGATTTTTAGTTTATCAAAATGAATCATTCTTCTGTTCTCTAAAATCGTTTTGAAACATAACATTTTGTCCTTTCGTGAATCAACATCAGTTTATACTCATTGATTAGGGTTCTATCTCATGGTTTTCTAACTCAATTTTACATAAATCCCTATAGTCAGAAGAACTGAAAGTAAATTGCACGAAAAGACCTTACAGCTTCATCAATCCAGAGCCGCTAGTCTGAAGTTCCTCTTAGAGTCTCGACTAAGCTAACAACACATATTTTTAGCCACAAAAACTATCACTAGCAGAGAAGAAAACAGAGATATCCACAAGCTTTAAAAGTTTAAATAACTAAAATTCATAATCGTGCAATCTCGTATTTATGCATTTACACCAATGTCGGATCTGAGACGAAAATAAGAAAGTAAAGCAGATCGCTATCATTTCTTGCCAACGAAGAATCTAATCTAAGAACTTAATCTCGATATGCTTCGTGATAACATCAGAAAATTGCAGAGCTACACAGATAAAACTACATGAAAATACAAAACAATTCAATTAGAACCTGAAAATGTATATATATCTAGAAAACAAAGATAGGAAGAGAAAATTACGGTGGAAGGAGCGGAGAACGGCGGCGGACTCCATGAGCTCTGATCGGAGAAACCGAGGCAAACAAAGAAGAAATCGGAGAGATATGAGAGAGAGAAATGGGAAGGAGGAATTTATAGCAAATGGAAAATGTGTGAGCTTAGTAGAGAGGTGAGTTATATTAGTGTACTATCTTCATTGAGATGTCCGCCCATGAACTTCTATTTCTTCACCCACTTTCCGACTCTATGCTTGACAGTGCAATTAGTTGCACGAAAACTCATTACTATTATTTTATTTTTAGATAGAAAAGAATTATTTATGTCATATAAAGTAAAATATTTTTCCTCTCCAATTTTGAGTAAAAAGAATCGTATTTTCCTTTCGACCACGGATGAAGTTTGGGGCGTGTAAAAATTAGTAATTTAATTAAATTGAATTGAAAAAAAATATTATTGATTTATTGATATTAAGGTGTTGGGTAATAGATTTGATTATAGATTTTATAAATGTGGTTAATGGTTAAATTGATAGTCTGATATGATTGTTTTAAAATTACTATTTTACTCGTAATTATGTAATAGTACATTTTACTAATATTATTTTGAAATTTTAATATTGCATTCAATCGTATTCACACAAACTAGTCTTTTTGCCTCTCTGTTGTGATACCTTTTCGCATCTCAATTTTAGATTTGATTGTAATAAAGACAAATAAAAAATATTGTTTCCACAATCTATTGCATGAGTCTTTAGTGAAGAAACCTGAACCACCTAACAAGAACGTGATTCTTATAATAATAGTAGAAGACTATGTAATAGAAACGATAAAGAAATTTATCATAGAAAGCCTCTTTGATCCGGAGGGGGGGAGAGGGATCACGACCTACAACTTATTGATTTTCAACAATTTCTCACTAAAATTTCAAAGAACAACTTTATATTACAACTCTATAATCTAATGGACTACCTCCAGTATCTCAATTTTAACGATTAACTATAATCATTGTCTCTATTTTCTAAGAAGTCAAATCCATTTCTCGTTACAATTCTCACACTTACTTCAAACATAGAATAATTATCACTAAACAATGACTATAAGTTAAATTGACAATATCCCAACTTCAAAAAGGAAAATTTAACTCTAGTTCTTTTGTCGTTTTGCATCATCGCTTGCTCTTGCTAGGAATCACGTTTTATGAATGTCACGCTCCGAGCTATCTGCGAGACGCGGACACGGGACCTAGGACCACAAGTGATCCCAAACTAACTTTGCTGGCATGATCATGAGCATACTAAAGAAAATAAACTGATGTGAAAGCTAAAACATATTTAAAATGAAAAGATGGGGAATACTCATATACTATAACTTAGATATTTAAAAACAGCTGAGTTTAATACAAAGAAGTTATTAACAGAATACTAAGATGAAACTAACTATGTATGAAAATAACCTCTAACTGATTAGAAATGTTGGGACAAACCCCAACTAAGTCTAGCAAAAACTGAAACTAAATGACTAAAAGACTGAAATGAACTCATGACTCTGTTCCTCGGAGAATGAGGACTCACCAGTGATTCTGCTGAACTAGAGATCGGGAATCGATCTAAGCGTGAATAGGATGCTGAGAACCTGAACCTACCTCACGAGAAAATGTAGACACGTATGCGTCAATACTTGAAAGGTACTGAGCATGTAGGATAGAGTAAAGCTAAAATAAAACATAACTGAACAACCACAAAAGCAAGTATAGTATTCTGAACATGATATACTGAATTCTGAGATAACTGGGTGCAAGGAACAAATTTATAACATGCTGAGACTGAGTACTACTGAACCGTAAATATGGTCAATGCAATAGAATCTGAATGAACTGTGGGAACTACTAATAACCGATACTAAAATCACATGAGCGAAATGTGGAGTCCGATGTATACGCCCCATCGAGAGGATCCAATATACCCTGCCAGAGGTATAAAAATTATGCTGGCGTGATCACTAAAACTGATGCCCACAGAGGGGACTCACAACCTACTTAGCTATTAGTTCTGCGACTATTAGGGTACGCTGAACCTTACTCCAACTCGGTATTATGCTACTCCCAATTAATAAAGTGATTAACACATTATGACTGAATTTCTGTAAATACTGAATAGCTCAAAACTGAACATGCAAACTGAGAATGCAACAATTAATCTGATAATGATACATTAATAATTGAGGCATGTATATCTGAAGTAACTGAAATATCTAACCTAGTATGTGTAATTCAAGAACTAAAGAAATACATAGCTAGCGTTCTGGAATTCATGAATTTATTTAAATATTAACGTACTAATATGATTTGGATCATTTTATCAGCTAAAAACCCAATAATTATAATATTCGAGAAACCCTAAGTCTAGTCATGATATGAGAATCAAGAAACTGACTGAAAACTAGGGATCTAACGGGTGAAAGGAACCCACTCGTGAAATCCCACATACCTGGTGATGAAATCCACGAAGAAATCTTTCGATTTTGGGGCTAGAATTGATGAAAACTTTATGCATTCTTGAACTCGGGTTCTTGACCTTTTTCTCCTTTCTTGCTTCTAATTTTCTAAGTTTTGATTAATGATTTGACTTAGGTAAGTTTTATTTATGTTTCTAAGCTTAAACTGACTTAAATCTCATGATTTAGGATCCAAACGACGTATATTAGGGGTTAAACGAAGTAGAAAAAGACCAAAAGACTCCTGACTTAAAATTTGAAAGTCACTAACAGAGTCGACTGATGAATCGTAAGTCGTCTAATGGTCCGTACTGGTTGGTCTTCATTTGTGACTGAGAGTTGAAAGTCAGCTAGCAAATCGACGAAGTCGACTGACGGTCCGTACTGGTCGATCGCCATTCACGACTGAGAATTGGAAGTTAGTTGTTCAATTGACGGAGTCGATTGACGGTACGTACTGGTCGACCGTCGTTCGCTACTGAAAACTGGAAGTTAGCTATTCAATCGACGGAGGACCGTAAGTCGACTGACGGTTCGTACTAGTTGACCTTCGTTTATGACTTAGAACTGAGAGTCAGTTGGCCCATCGATGGAGTCTATAGACGAACCGTAAGTCTACTGACGATCCGTAGTTGGCTCCGTCACTGGCACCTGCAACTTCTGAAAGTCTGCATTTTTATGGTCTATTTTGAATACGGGGGGTTACAATGAATGCAAGAATCACCTTTCTCATTGAGTCAATTTTCCTTTTATAGGATTGCATAAAATCCTAGTCGGGTCTTATAAGAAAAACAATTCTCCTCTATATTAATTTCTCCTTTTAATAGGTTGTCCTAGTTCCTGCACTCTCTGTTCTTTCTTCCTCTATTGAGAACATGATTCATTTTGTCATTATCAAAGTCTGTTTAGAATATTTCATTATGTACATATGACTATGTGAGCATTTCAGATCATATAAATTGAAAGTCGGATTGTTAAATATCAAATATTGATAAACTAAAAATAGAAAATAACTATCTTATTAATTTATTATCGATTTAATATATTCATACATCGATAATCAATAAACTAAATCGATCGATGCCACCTCTAAATGAAGTACAAAAATGTGCTTTCCTCCGAGACATTTGAATATTAAATGCATCAATCAAAGAATTATATATATATATATATATATATATACTTCATCTTTTTAGTACGATATATACATATGCATTACCTATTATATAATTTTCATTAAGTACATTTTTCTACATACTTCATTTATTTTAATTTTATGAAACATGTGACTCAATATATATATTGTTATCGGTATATTTTCATATACACTTTTTATTCTAATCAAATACAATATAAATACTAATAATAGAAAAGGCAAATTCATTGAATGCTTTGTCAAATTCATTAATTTTTCAAATTATAAAGTGAGAGAATTGTGATAGAGAGAGTGTGAATTATTGAAATGAATAAATGGTATCAATAATTGAGACTTGGGTTAAAATTATAAATAATTAAAAAAAAGTTGAATTTACTTGAGTTGTGGTTGGTACATCCTCTCCCCCCCTCTCCTCGAATGATGGTTAATTAGAGTGGACTATTCAAGTCTTTAACGATATGTTGCAAGCATATGTAATTGAATGATCATTGAGATCAATTTTTTATTTGGCGAAGTTTGCATACAACAATAATTATCATTTGAGCATTGAGATGACATTATTTAAGGCTTTGTGTGATGAAAAAATTGATCTTTGTTTGGTTGGTTTAATAAATTTGAGATTAGACCATAAGAAACAAATTTGTTTAGAGAGTTCTCGAACAAAGACAAGTTGATTCAACATAGATTTTTCACAACTCAGAGTTGATTTTTTTTTAATCCAAAGGAGCCAAAGGCTTAAATTTTATAGATTCTCAAATAAGTACATAAATAAACTAAAAGGCTGATGGGTTAAGGGTCAAAAGCCCACCACATCAGCCTAACAAAACAATAAGCAAAAACAAAAAGAAAAGCTAAAAAAGGAAAATGAAAAGACAAAGGCAAGAAAAAGGAAATGCCAAGAACACAACTTCTTGATCAACCATGTCGGAGCAAGAAGCTTGACGGTTTTAAAATTGCGAAGGTAACTCTTTTTGAACTTCTCTTCGAAGCTTCAATAGTTAGCTAGATCTAACTTGAATCACTCCTTAAATGCAAGATTGAGCTAATTTCCTAGTTCGATTCCAAGTTTAATGATCTCAAAGCTCTAACTACACGCTGTGAAATCGAGATCCAGGATGAAGTTGAACTAATAAATTTTTCTATGCGAAGTAAAAAATGACTCAAAAGGTATTTCTAACTTTTTCTCTATAGAGCTGAAGACAAAACTCAACTGAATTTAATTAACTTTTGTTCAAATAAATATTTACAATCGAATAAGCCTAATACAAGACTAATACCACCATTAGTAAATTTATTATTTGTACAATGGTCAAATAAAATCAATCAAAAAGATGGCTCCATGTAGTTTGAAGTTTTGTTGTGTTGAATCTATGCTCCTGAATTTGTTTGATGTACTTGCCCGTCCGTTTGACAATTTGAATAATTAACATCAAACCTGATCCCTATTTCTGAATGTGTTGAACCTTAGTTGTGAAATTTGTTGTTTGTCGATGTTGAGTAATCTTCTAGCTTGGAATGGTATTTCTTGGAAACAACTGTATTTTAGATCTTCTGTCCCTATAAAAGAAAAAACTTCATTATCTAAAAGATTTGCTAGTGCATTGCCTTCTCTAAGGATGTGGGCAAAATGCACTATCCCTTTACTCCTTCAATATTTAATTTTTTCCATCTCCATTCTAATCTTCCATGGAGTATCTCATCTATCTTCAATCATATAGATCATAGATAGTGAATTTGACTCTATTAGTACTTGAATCCTTTGTTGTTCAATACAAAATCTAACCCCTTCTTGAATAGCTATAGCTTCTGCACATAAGTTGTTAGTTACCTCTAATCTTCTTGCTTCATCATATATCAAATCCCCGTTAGCATTTCTCAAACAAAAAGCTGCAGAGCCCTCTTCTAAGTTACCTCTACTTGCCCCATCAGTGTTACATTTAAACCATCCACGTCAGGTTTCACCCATCTCACCAACTATGATCTAATTAAAGATCTATATTGCTCAAGATAATGAATAAGTTGGCCAAATATATTCAAAGTTATTCATTTGCTGTCCTTTTTGTCTAATTTCCTCCCAAGCACTACTAATCGTAAATTTGCCAGAAGTGGTTTTCATCCACCAAAGATTATCTGGAAGATAAGTTAGCTCTTACAATATCTAGCTTAGTAACTTGAATAGCACCTAATCTTGTCTAGTTATCTTCCCAAGAGTCTGCATTACCTCTCTTTGGTTCCCACCAAATGTATCCATCAAATTGATCTCTAGCCTCTAATATTTTTTTCCAAATTTGAGAGCCATTTTTCCATATTACTTCAGTAGGCGCTTTTTGCAATATTTATTCCACATAAAGAGAAGTTGTGGTTCTAAATCTCCACCATAATTTAGCAAAAAGAGCTTTAGAGTCATATAATGACCTAAAGCCCAATTCACCTTCTCTTTTTGGGAGACACAACTTTGACCAGAAAATCCAATGTTACTTATTCCTTCCTCTTTAGTTCTCCAAAAAAATCTAGCAAATATCTTGTATATCTCATTGATTGTATACTTAGTTGGGACCACGACAGACAACAAGTATATAGGAATACTTTGAAGTATACTTTCAATAAGTACAACTTTGCCTTCATAAGAAAGTAGCTTGTCTCTCCAGTTCTGCAGTTTGTCTTTCACCTTCTTTATCAAATCATTGTAGTACTCCTTCCTCTTTTTGTTATGAAAAATTGGACAACCCAAGTACTTGAAGGAAACTTTCCTCTAGAAGAACCAGTCACTTGTTCTACTTTATTCACAAAGCTTGTACTCACTTTATGATACACATAAAAATTACTTTTTTCTATATTAATAAGTTGCCCTGACACTTGTTCATGCTCCATCAACACCTTCATTATCTGCTTTAAGGACTCTTCATCTGCTGAAGTGAAAATACTGGTATCATCTGCATAAGCAAGATGACTAATATTATGACTCCATTTAGGCAACCCAAATCTCTTAAAATATTGATTTTCACATAAAGAATTTAACGCTCTTGAAAGCACTTCTGAAGACAAAACAAACAAAGCTAGAGATAGGGGGTCTTCTTGTTTCATCCCTCTAATAGAATGAAAGAATTCCTTTGGTTGACCATTAAACAAAATGGAATACCAATTATTAGCAATCAACCTACATATCATATCCGTAAAATATTGTGAGAAGCCCATCTTGACAAGTATTTTAATAAGATAATGCCATGATACCCTATTGTATGCCTTAGTCATGTCAAGCTTAATATAACATTAGCAGGCTTTCCCTTTCTGATATATGTGACTATCTCTTGAGTAAGTAACACATTCTTAATAATACTCCTTTCTTGCACAAAACCTGATTAGTTAGAAGAAGTCAATTTTGGAAGTATTTCTCCAACCTCCCATAAATGACTCTAGGCAAAATCTTGTTAACAAAATTACTCAGACTTACAGATCTTAGGTCTGAATAAGTTTAAACAAGATCTTTTTTTAGATAAGAGAACCATATGTGAATGTGTAAGGATTTGGGAAGTGTGTGACCTAGAAACAACATATAAATCGGAAGATATCCACCTTTACTATTTCCCAACACTTTTGATAAAACAGACATGAAAAAACATCAGTGACACTAGCATTATCTACATTAAGTTTAAAACAACTTCTTGACCTCCTCCATGGTTGGTAGCGTGCTCAATAATTCATTATTTTCTTGTGTTACCAGATAAGGTACTTGTTGCAACATATCTTGATTGGTGCATTCTCCTTCCTGAGAAAATTGATTATTGTACCATTCAATAGCTTCAGTTATCATTTGTTCTTCATCTTCAATCCAGGTATCATTCTTGTCTTTGATTCTTTTGATCTTTAATCTATTTCTTCTCCCTTTTACTAGGTTATGATAATACCTAGTATTTTTTTCCCTTCCACAAATCAATCAATGCCGTTTATTTTGTCTCCAGTACTCTTCCTCAAAGAGTAAACATCTTTTCAATTCTGCCTGACTTTGTTGTAGAATGCTTCTGTTGTTGTGATGCCTAACTCAAATAAACTTTCAATCACACAATCTCTTCCTTGATAATAAAATAGATAGTGAATCAAAAAAATTGTGATAGAAAGTTTATGGTCGAAGAGCGGATTTTGTTGAAGGTTTTACTCATGAAGGTTGTGATGAAATTTGAGAAAATTACAATTTGAGCTCCAAGAATATTGATCCTTGAGATTGTTCAGCATATTGTAAGGTGGCTTACAAATTGACTCTGTGACCCAGTTTATTAGATGTTCACCCTAAGTTTCATATTTAGATATTGAAAAAGTACAATAATGATGATTCTCATGTGATTCAATGAAATCTGGTGTTACTTAATAAGAATTCAACTTTTGAGAATGAGTCATTAACCTCCTTACGCAAATTTGAAAATTGCGGATAAAGAAATTGCTTCAGTAAAGGTTAAATAAAGTATCGTCAAATCGAAGAGGCTACTTGGAAGACTTAGTCATATATGTAGATCACAAATCTCCAATTTTTTAAGTGTTTAGGTACTTTTATTTTTTTTAAATCATAAGAGGATAAACGTTTTGTTTAAGTGGTAGATGGGTTAACGCTTTGTTAGATCAAATTGAGCACTAAACTTTTTTTTCAATGGATTAACGTTTTGTTAGATCAAATTGAGCACTAAACTTTTTTTCATAGAGACTCTTCTCATCAATTTTAATGGAAATTCTGAACTATTCATTTAACTACAATTACTTAATTGAAGTATAATTTTAGATAATTAATTTAATTGGTGGTCAAGTATGATAATTTATTCCGTTGTTATTCAAAAGACATCTCGTGCGGAATCTCAAAAAAAATTTTAATACATTGTCAATTTAAAATTGAGATGACAAAACAAAAATTTCAAATTTTAAAAAATTGACTTGGGTTGACGTCATTCCGTCATGAAAGGAATATCTCTTCTATGACACCGTTGTTGTGGTGGCGTACCAACCGCTAAGTTGGTCAGACGGGACATAAACTCAAAAATATGAATTTCTCTTCCCCTTCTTTAGTGATAAAATGTACTAAAATTATTTCAAAAATACTCTTAAACTGCTCCAAGCTTGAATATAGAAAAGATGAGGAAATTTTACGCTAAGAAGGTCAAAACCCATAAAATTTCAATCTACCTCCATTAAAATTTGCCTCCACAAAGTCAGAAGATCATATTAAGAATTTTGCAGCAATTGCTTGGTATTCAAGTGCACTAGACTTAACTCAGTAGTTGACATATCTTCAATTCCATAATACCTTGTGAATTGTCAAAATCTGTATATATAGGCCTTCGTACACGGAATTTAGGTGGGAAAATATGTGGATTTCTTAGGCTGGTAAGGTGCTTAGCTTGATGATGTTGATCTTGCGAATGTTGTTGGTGTATTGTAGGGGGTTGTAGCCGATGGTTTATGAGTTATAAGCGGAAACTGCCCAGTAAGAGTCATCTAAAAGTAGGTGATGATTGTGTTTTCCAAGTTATGTAATTTGTGCATGTTACTATGGTAAATTCACACAATGCATGTTGGGGGGGGGGGGGGGGACATAAGGGTTCATTGCAAAATGATATTTGGTGACAATTCTCAGGTAATGAAGGAGTTTCATTTATTTGTATTCACAAGTGTGATTATATTTTATTGTGATTATGATTGTGTTTATGCGACTATCGGTTAGCTCGAGTATCACGCCTCATTCAAGATATCTCTTAATTGGCTTGGATATTGCTTATGCTATGAATTATTGATTGACTCGGATACAATTGAACCCGAATTAATCTCTATTTTCAGTCTGTTATAAATCTCTTTATTTGCATTATACTCGTGTTATGTGTATTCTCATTAGTGAAAGATTTATCTATCCATTTATAATTTCTTGTTTGTTATTTATTGAGTTGAAATTCAAATCATGGTTATAAAAGTTAAATAACAATATGTTAAAATTAGAGCAAGCTACATAAATCTCACTAGTTAGGTCCTAATTACTAGGATTCAACATAGTTTTGAATATTACTTCTTGTTCCATATTTCGTTCTATGGACATGTATCATAACTTGACAAATAAATGTAGTCGACGATTTTAAAAGCGAGATATATATTTTATTTGTTTGAATTAGACCCGTCAGTATGGGCTAGACCCGTTAGGCCGGCCTAGCCTAACCCGTGATTTGATAGAGTTGGACTACGATTTTTGGAGCCCATTTAAGAAAAGATTTTTTAATCTGGCCTGAATAAGTCTATTAATTTGTGAGGCTTAAGAAATATATATAGGGTCGGCCTGTATATGCCAAATAAAAATTAATTTAAAATAAAAATAAAATTATTAAAATAACAAGAGTGTAAACTCAAACTTGTACAAAGTTTGAAATATTACAATTTAACTACAAATTATGTTTATAAAATATGTACTACATAAAATAAAATTCCCTAAAATTTCTAGGGAGTCACTACATAGGTCACATAACCTATGAAATATTGTAATAATTTTTGTGTTTAATTATGATCATTAGAAAATAATTAGGTTAATATTACTACTTAGCTATTTATATTTATACTTGAAATCAAACTTAATAAATTTTACAAAGATAATTTATTTGTACATTTGATTAACAACTAGTAACACTAATACCATATAATATTGTTTTGTCGATATTTATGATAATATTTTTAAATTATAATTAATTTAAAAAATTATAAAAAATATAATTTTTAAGAAAAGAGAGTTGACCAGGCAAAGCCTCCACATACTTGTGGGCTGTGCAAAATTTTCTAGCCCACACAAAAATGGGCTAGCCAAGCTTGACCCGTCAAATTTCAAAGCATGTATGGGTTAGTCCGAATGGAGTGAATCGGCTCATATGGACAACTCTAGTTTGAATTGAATGACTGTAACATATTTTCTTAATTAAAAGAGTAATTGACTACTCTAACAGATTTTTAAAATATATTTGACAATTAATTCTAAAAGTTTAAAGTTAATCAACAAGACGAAAATCAAGGAGTGTATCTAGAATTAATTAATTTCATTTTATTACTTTTATAATAATAAATTTGTCAATATTATTAATAAAAGAAAAATCAGTATATCTTGGTTATGTAATTTGATTAATTTCATTTGATATTAAAATTAGGGGTTCATAAAATCAAACTGAAAATCGAATCAAACCGAAAATCGAGTCAAATTGGAAAAAAACTCGACTACTGGTTTGGTTTGACTTGATTTATGGTTGAAAAAAAGATCGACAATTTTTGGGTTGGTTTGGTTTCATCTAAAAAAATAACCCGAGACCAAACCAACCCAATATTATATATAATTTTAAAATTTTATTTTATACGTAAAAATATTTACTTTGATATAATTTTTAAATATTTTTTTATGAACATAGTTTTTATCTTTTAAGTATATTTATTTCATGTTTGAAAGTAAGAATTTATAATGACCCAATAAAGATTATATTCCATACATGTTGGTAACTATAATAAATTTAAATCAAAATCAAATTAATAATAATGCAAAAAGAAAATCAATTCAGCACTAAGAATGATAATAATATTAAATATTTTTTTTTAATTTTACATAGGTTTAGACAATTAAAATACATAATCTAAGTTTACTTTCTTTTAATATTTAGTCATGCAACTAATACTTATTAAACTTATTTTAGCATGATTCAGTACTTTTAAATTATGATCAATTTCATTATAACTTATTAATTTGCAAAATTTGTTTTACTCAATTTCATCATTATTTTTTGTTGGATATATTAGTGTCATTAATCACATCATATTTTGTATCATTTTCTTAAGAAACAACTTAGATAGTTGCATTTTAATAGGACTAAAGAAATATTTGAAATACAAGTAAATAATATATTTGTATGAATACATTCCCGGAAAAACCCAAAAAAAATCCGAACTTTAAAAATTCGAGTTTTATTGATTTGGTTTATAATTAAAAAATCCGATACAAATGGTTTGGTTTGATATTTAAAAAATCCGAACCAATCTGATCATATATACCCCTACTTAAAATAATAGATTCATTCATTTGACTTCTCTATTATCAATATATGAGAATCCAACAAACTAATCACATATATACGTGCGTATACAATTGCACATATACATTTATATGCATCATGAACACATACTAACCTCTTAAATGCATAAAAAATCATATGGACACAAATACATTCAGATGTATCATGGACGCACAATTATATTCATATGTATCATAGAAGTATCTAGTATTGACTTTATATATTTGCTATATGTATTTAGTATTAACTTTATATATTTATTTATATGATTTTGTATTAATTTCATGTATCTATTTATATGTATCTAATATTAATTTGATGTATCAAGTATTAATTTCATATGCTATATCAAAAAACATGTATCTCGGATAGATGATAAGCAAATACAACTAATATGTGTATTGGAATATGATATATAACTGAAACACATAAGCTTTAAAATAAATCATGACTATAGAGAACCCGTTATATCATTAATCCAAAAAAGTATTAAAAATTCAAAATTCTTTCCTTTTTTTTTTTAGCATTCATTACATACAGTTTTAACTCAAATCCATAAACTTTTGATTAATTTGATACATATGTTTAATTCGTTAGATGTACAGATCAACATTAAATGGACTCCTACCCCAACCCTTCAATCATCACTCACTCTTTTGTGTTGCTTAAAATGATTCAATAAAATTTGGTGTACCATATGACATGGTCAGAAGATGAGACTTTAAAAATGTTAGACATGCACTCTAGTTAGGGGTGTACATAATCGGGTTAATTCGGATTTTTCAGATATCAAATCAAACTATTTGTATAACAATTTTAAATTTATAAACCAAATCAAACTAATAAAATTTGGATTTTTTGGATTTTTCAAATGTCAAATCAAACCATTGTGTCGAATTTGTAATTTATAAATCAAACCAATTTATAAACCTCTTTTTTCCAGATTTTTGGATTTTTTCAATAAAGTTTGCATACAAACATATAATTAACTTGTGCTTCAAATATAACTTTAGTCCAACCAAAATACAATTATCTAAGGTATTTCTTAAAAAAATATCATAAAATGTGAGATGAGTATTGTTGACACAAAAATATTCAATTAAAAATAACAATGAAATCATCATATAAAATAAGTATTGTAATGTCATAATGAAAATTATCATAATTTAAAAGTACTAAATCATGCTAAAATAAGTTTAATAAGTATTAGTTACATTACTAAATATTTAAGAAAAATTAAAATTAGATTATGTATTTTAATTATGTAAACTAATGTAAAACTAAAGAATAAACATTCAATATTATTGTCATTCTTAGTGTTGAATTGATTTTCCTTTTGAATTAGTATTAATTTAATTATGACTTAAGTTTTATTATAATTATCAACATCTATGAACTATAATTTTTATTGGATTATTCTGAATTCTAAGTTTGACACTTGAAAATAATATAATAAAAGATAAAACCATGGAATAGTGTAAGAAAGATTTTAAATTATAATGTCGGGTTGATTTGATCTCGGGTTGATTTTTTTAGTTAAAACTAAACCAACCCAAATATAGTCGGATTTTTTTTCGCAATACCAAATCAAGTCAAACTAAACCACCAGTCGAATTTCTTTTTGGATTGACTCGATTTACGATTTGTTTCGATTTTCAGTTCGATTTTATACACCCCTAACTCTAGTTAGATAAATAAACAAACGTCAGAATTAAACACAATCTCAATGATATATCATTTTGTGGGGCATATTCTCATAAAAGTAGGGATTCTATATAAACTATAGATCTTCCTCAGAGTTGAGTTTTCCCTATTTCCGTATAGGTCCATCAAACTCTATTAACACTTTAAACTATAAAGACAACAAACAACATCATTGAAAATTCATTGTGCCCATTCAAACAAAATATAATTAGGAGGACCAACATAACAATTTTAATTAGTCAAACAAAAAAATACTCAGACAATCCATTAAAAAAATTGTCGTAATAGATTACTAACGGAACATGTATTGAGAGGTTGAAGAAAGAGAAAAATCGTGGAACTGGGGAGTAGACATATTGTTAGAGTAGCGAATTGGCACAGGAAACAGTTGATGAGAGAGAAAAATTACTAGTTGTAATTGGACCATTAATTTTGATGTTTAAATATAAGGCAAAATGATCTGATAGACCCTTATACTTGTATCAGTTTATATTGTGAACCCTTCTACTTATCCTTTTACTCATCTGAACTTTTAAACTCAATTAAAATGAGACTTTTAAATTCTTCCAAGCATGTGTGCAGCTCACTCTCCCTTACATAGATGACATGTCATATCCATGTCTTATATATTACTTTCAAATCGTAATCTTCTTCATAATTATTTTTTAATTATTAATTAAAATATTAAATAAAAGACAAAATTAATAAATTTTCTATTTTATCAAATAAAATAAAATTACGGAAAAGGACCTAAAATACCCTTAAAGTATTGGAAATGGTATAAAATTACCCTCCATCCACCTATTGGCTCCAAAAACCCTTCTCACCCACCTATTGGCTCCAAAATACCCTTGTCATCCACCTTTGGTTTGAAATTGACCACTTATTTAACGATTTTAAATTTAAACTATTTAAATATTTTTCTAAATACGTGGCGCTCAACTATTTGTTATAATTTAACTTATTAGTAGAATTTAAAAATCAATCCACTACCCACTTATTACTAATTAAACCCCACCAAATAAATAAATTCGTCACATTACTAATGCAACAACAGGGAAACTACTGCCAATGAGTGTTTTTAAAAATTTGAGGCAAAAATATCTATAGAAGTAAACTATCAGACATTCAAAAGTCTAAATTTAAATTATTGATAAACATAAAAGTCTGACTATGTTCATATTAATTATCCTCTCGTTTCAATTATGTGATGTTACTTTATAGATAACTTTTTTTATAATAAAAAATAATATGCTAAAGGTTTTAAAACAAATCATCAATATTTATAAAATTATAAAAAAAAAAGTGCATGAATTAATTCGGGATGTACTACTTCTTTACCTTTACTCATAAATTTCGAATTCAAGCTTGAAAGAGAATCTTATCGAAAGTGTTCTCCTAACTAAGGAGCTCAACCTAAATTTAATTGGGGCTTCGATTCGGACTTGAATAATTTTGGATGTCATTTTCGTGAATCTATAATTTCGTCGTATTTTAGTAGTGTTTATGACGATTTTGATATTATATTTGGTTTATTAATTGGGTGGGGTTTAGTAATGAGTGGGTAGTGAGTTGCTTTATAAATTATATTAATATATTAAATTATAACCAATAGTTGAGCGCCAAGTATTTTTAAAAATATTTAAACAGTTTTATTTTAAAACAGTTAAATAAGTAATCAATTTTAAATCCAAAGGTGAATGACAAGGATATTTTGAAGTAGTAGGTGGATGAGAAGGACATTTTGAAGCCAATAGGTAGATGAAGGGTAATTTTGTACCATTTCCAATACTTCAAGGATATTTTAAGCCCTTTTCCAATAAAATTATTGTTTCTCCAGCTTTTGCTCCACCTCCCCTAATCCACAATCACTCCCAAAACTCAAAACCATCTCCATGTCTCTTGTTTTTTTCTATATCATTTTTTTTTTCACAATAGAAGTAGGCATTACTTTATTTAATGAAATTAAATAGAAATATTACAACTTTATGAAAATAGATTGGGAGTATTTTTGGGAATTATATTTATAGTTGTTGTGAAAAAAAAATGGAGAATTGAATTCACAAAATTTGTTTTCTCAATTCTTTGGCAATTGAAATTTGGTTGAATAGAGTTGCTGCTAGTTGGAGATTAAATAAATAATGCGCTATTTAATAATGAGCACGTCTTGGTTGAATAGAGCACGTCTCTCGTGCCACTGCGATTTAGTGGTCTCCGATGAATCAGTCGCAATCTCTGGCGAGTGCTGGTGTCTGGTGTTAGTGAATTGTGGAGAAGAAGAAAAAAAAGTTTTGGTAAAAGGCATAAAAATGTCTAAAAAGGAAGACAGTGGGGAACAAGAAAAGCTTTTTTAATTAATTATTTTTAAAAAATATTCTTATATTTTTTTATCTAAAAAGTTATTCACTCGCCTAAAAGTCATTTTAAAGATACATAAGTTTGATCAATAATTAGAAGGATTTGTTAAATTATGTTTTATTAAGTTTAAGGGTCCAAATAACAAAATGGTAAGTAGAAGTGTTCAAAATACAAATTGATTCAAGTAGAAAGGTCCATCAGACCATTTAGCCTAACTATAAAGATAATTAGATAATCCCATTTTTAAGGAATTTATGTATCTTTTTAAAATATATGGTATAAATATTAAAAGTGATTAGTATATGTAATTGTTTGAAAATAGAGGTAATGTTAGTGTATATGGTAGGGAGTGTGTTTCTAGTTAGATAGTTTTTCCTTAAATTAGGGGTGTGCGTTCGATTTTTCAATTTTTGATTTTGAAGAAGTGTAACTCAATCTATACCAAAATAAATTCGATTTGATTTGGTTTTTCTCTTTTTGGTTTGAATTTTTTCGATTTGATTAATTGGTTATGTCAATAATTAGAAACATAACAAAAGTATTTGCAATTTAAAAATTTATATATATATAAATTGAATTTCTTAAATATACTTTGAAATATAAATCACGAGTAAAATGTAAAACACAATACTTAAAAGTATATCAATTTTAGATGTTCAGACATAAGAAAATAAACTAAATCATAATGAAAGTAACTAAAAAGGAACAAAAGTGGTTAACTCCAACTTTTATATATATATATATTTCGACTTTTATTTTTCTAAAACCGAAACCAAACCAAAAAACCAAACAAAGTAAATTATAAATCCAAAATCAAACCAAGAATTCAAAAAACCAATCCAAATTAGAATTGAGTTTGATTTTTTGATTTAATCCAAATAGTGCACACCCCTACTTAGAACTATTGAGATTACGTAGGTCATGACTCAACACAATTCTTAGTTATTTAAGCTCAAAACAAATTTGGACGGATCATAACCAATTCAATTTCTATTTCAATCCATCCATTTAACACCCTTAATTTTCTCTTTTAATTTCCGATGTTAGAATTTTTCTTCAGTTGTTTAGGTGATAAACATCCGCATCAATAAGAGTTTCACCAAAGAATCGTGCTCCATCAGTAGTATTGTCATCTTTATCTAGATAATTATACTGGTCATCAAAGATTGTCTTTTTCCTTTGAACAAAGAATTAATATGCACTTTTGGCAGCGAGCTAGGAGCAGGTTCTACCACCAAATGATCAAATTTATTACTAGATATGTGTCGGGTATATAACAGGGTCATTACCAGAATCATTCTGAACCCTAACAAGGGCTTGGGTTCATCATTAGTAACACTACTTTTACTTTCATCTAAACACCACAAAAATAGATGTGGAGAATTTCATTTTTACATATGCAAATATATATATATTTAACTGAGAAGTAACAAAAGATTAATAGTGTCCCACCACCAGGACATCCTCTCAGATATGAAAAGATCATAATGTGTTCCACTAGAACCGATCGACAGCGTCTTAAATATTGTATAACAGAATTTCAGTGAAGCGGCAAAAGCTTGGAGTTTAAGACAGTCACACATGAGCTTAGCACTTCTTGTGTACCAGTGTATATATCACTAGACACTAGTTATATTTTACTTATCATTTACATATCTGGATCTGCAATATGTGCAGTGAAGTCATTACCTATGTCATAATATAATGAAAGTACATTACATGTATTAGCACCAAAACGTTGAGATATTCTTCCCAAACTCACAAGACGACGGCAGAGAAGAAACATCTCTTCCCTAAAGTCCTCGAGTTAGTCATCTGCCAACCATGGCCATCTTCATAGCATTCAACCTGCCATGAATTGCAGCAGTACTTGTAAGGCAAAGATTGGATAAATATTCTAAACCAAGGTGGAAGTGATAAATGCTTAAAGTAATATACCGAATTCAGAATTTCCTCTTGATCGTTTACCCCGCCAATTACAAATATTTTTCCTCCTATCACAACTGCTCCAGAGTAACCCCTGGGTCTGTTCATCTGCTCTCCCATCACCCATGAACCAAACTGTGGATCAAGTATCTCAACAGATGAAACCATCTTCTCTCCATCATAACCACCCAATGAATATCTGCGAGAATACATTTGTACGTCTGGATATAATCATCTTCAAACACAATGTACAAACATGAAATCAGGACTATCTAAGGTCCGGTAACTACTGGTAATAGGGCAACAAAATACATAATCAGTTAATAGTCACCGAGCTCGATCCTACCACCCTTACCCTCCCAAATATGTCTCGTACCATCCATTACCTTGAAACCTGCTATAGAAAAACTTGCTAAGCAACAAAGTGACTGTCCACCCAATTACAATCATATGAGGACCATGAAACACAGTTAAAATAGTTCAATGGTAATATTAACATATCTAACAGAGGCTTCTACCAAAAACGGACTTACAACTTCTCATTGTAGGCAACCAAAGAGTGGCATCCCCTCCTCATTTTCATGCATTCCACAGTAGTCCATGTATGTTCCCTCGGGTCAAATCTTTCAACAGATCTAAGTGTAGAACCAAATATCACAGTCAGAAATAAATGCACTCTAAACAGAATCTAGACAGAAGTGTCATTATTATTTATTAGGTAAAAGCGCCGTATGGTCATCATACATCCACACCCAATAAACCATGGTATTAAATACCGATTGGAACCAAAAGGCAAACCATCTCTGACCTCTAATAATTATCAAGAGAGCAGATAAGAATTGTCAGTTACATCTTCCCTGTCAAGTCAAAGGGTGGCACTGGGCCGGGCCAGACCGGGTAGGTTCACTAATTATGGAACCCGTCAGTCCGTAACCCGGTTGGGAGTACCAGGTCCACTGGTCCATATTGGGTTTGAAGTGACCTAAGCGGTTCCAGGCAAGACCAGGCTGAATTTCAAAAAAAAATGTGATAACAGTTTAAATGGGTTCAAAATACACCACGGAAAGCAGAACCTCATATATAGTTACCTTCTAATTAGAACTGATAATACCATTTGGGAAAAATTGTGCGTCAAGCAGAATATATGACTTCCCAACATCAATGAATGCTTCACTATTTAGGAATTCACAGAGAACTCTTGGAATTAAGAGAAGCAATCCTAGTTTCTTTAAAGTGTATGATGTTATTTATATTATATAGAAAATTGATAATCTAGATTTTATTTCGGCGTTTACTACGGATATAACCCAGCTTACTCAATCTAAAAAGAACACAGACACACATATCTATAAATATATTACGTACTAATAATCATATATATATATCCCAATGCGGGTATGACAGCTACCTGCAGCACAACATCCCCACCGCCTGGCAGGCCAAAGAGGTGACCATGAACCATGAGTCTAGAAATGATTGGGAGAAGTACGTGAAAAAAGTGAAACAAAAGATCCACCTTAATTGACCAGCTAGGAAAAACTAAATGGGATATGACCTACACAATTACACCTTCCTACATAAGATAACAGGGTTGTCATGAAACAGAGTTTCTAAAAGCTGGATATATAAAAACACATACAAGGACTTGTACTGAAAAGAAAAGGGCACAGATGTTTCATAAAAGATATGGCACATACAAAAGTGGAATGATTTGAAGCATGCAACAAACGGCTAAATAAAATGAATTACTGGAAAATCATAGGAAACTGAGCCTTAAGGAAGACAAGTTAGCAACAACACTAATTCTTACTTCGTATAAGCCTTCCCATCATAACCACCAGCAACATATATAGCACCATTAATATCTGTTGCTGCTGGAGCAAACCGCTGCAATATATACATAAAAAAATAGAAATACATATCAATTGAATTGAGCAAACTTCAGAATATATTGCCTCCAGCTTATCTAAGAAAAAGACGCACACTTTTCTCATTAATAGAGCAACATGCTTGGTGATACCAACTCAAATAAGTCATATACAACACTATAAATTGTAATAAACTCGATGATACCTTTTCCATCATTGACTGAGCAGAGATCCAATGTCCAAGGTTCAAGTCAAACATTTCTACCTCTGAAAAACATTGATCACCATTTCCACCACCAAAAGCAAAAATTTTGTCATTCAAAGAAGCTCCGGCTAAGCACCCCTTTTTCTCATTCAACGAAGGTTGTTGACTCCATTGATTTCTCAATGGACTGTACGATTCAACTAGAAATGAGCAAGTAATGTCAACACATTTCTTTTGGAAACATACAAAAATAGGAGAAGGAACAACCTCAATTATTCATGATTTGTCGCAGTTCCAATTTGTAATGAACCTTTACATGTAACAAGCAAATAAACTTGATGAACTGAAAGCTCATATAATTCAACAATAGAAAGGCACAATGTACTATAACAGGTTTAGCATTAGCTTCGAAATTTTTTGTGTTTTGTGGCACAGAGAGGACCTCCATAACTACCTCTCAGATCTACGTGCAAACACAAAGATACAAATAGATGATTTTCGGCAGAGTTCACGACTAACATACGTAAGCATCAGGTAACTTCAATACAATAAACTAGAGTAAACCATGAAATTTTTTTAAGAAAACCTTGTAATTTTTTTCAAAACAGACGCTTCCTCTCCGAAGTATATGATTTTAATGCATAATTGACATGTATTTGTTGAGCTCAAGAGTTAAATGTACTTAACACCCTATAAATTATTGTTGTTGACTCTATAATGTGTCCTTGGAGAGACACAAAGCTCAATACTGCCTTCAATTCAAACTTAATATTCATGTCTCCTCCTCATCATCAAATTGTCACACATTTTCTTAGAAGTATCGAAAATATGCCATGCAACATTAAAAGCTCAATGTAGACCACATTACTCTTCATATTAGAATGATTTTCCTATCCTATTACCGAAAAACCAAAAGGTAACATGTAGATCTATATGTAACACTTCAAAAATACTAAATGACACTCCATGCCTGTTTTTAAGAGAACGCTTTGACATAGGGACTACTAATTTTCAAGAGTTAGATTTTTCTTTTTATCCATTTGGGACATGTCAAGTCATTTGTGTGTTATAGGAATGAAATAGGAAAAGTTGCATAAGAAGGTGTTGAAAGTGGTGCCTCAAAACCTTGAGATTTGTTTCACTTTCTGTTGTATCAATATACAGCTTAAAAGTAGGATTAAGTTCAGATAAATAAGGCTGTAGTATTTGGCAGAATCTGATTAGTCAGTTGCTATATTTTAGGCTTTAGTTATTGCAGATAATGTTAGCTTATTTTACTCCTTTTCTATAGTTTTTTGAGTTATGAATTCATGTATTTATATTGCAGTCATTATTTCAATACAAAAATGCAACTTAACATTGTTATCTTTTCTTTTCTTTCTTAGAGAAGAGAGTGAACCATATAAACCTTTCTTTGAACTACAATCTTATAAAATATTATAGAAAATGAATTGTGAAACAAGCTTCTTAACTCCACCACTCTTCAATGGCGAAAATTATCAAGCTAGGGCAATTAGAATGACGGTTCATCTCGAAGCGCTGGATCTCTGAGAAGCAGTAGAACAGAATTATGAAGTAACTTCTCTCGGTGATAGTCCAACAACGAATCAGATCAAACATCACAAGGAGATTAAGACAATGAAAGCCAAAGCTAAGGCTTGCCTTTTCTCTGCAGTATCCCCTTCAATTCTTACCATAATTATGCAAATGGTCTGTTGCAAATTTGGGAGTATCTCAAAAAAGAATACCAAGGAAATGAAAAGTGCAGAATATGCAAGTGATGATACTGATTTGAGAATTTGAAATGAAGAGAATGAAAGAATCAGAAACTAGAAAAGACTATGCAGACCAACTACTTGACTTGGCCAACAAGGCAAGCTTGTTTGGTAAGGATTTCGCTGATAAAAAGAATTGTTCAAACGATTCCTGTTACACTTCCTGAGAAATATGAAGCCACAATTTCTTCTTCAGAGAATTCTAAAGATTTGTCAAGCATTACTTTAGCAGAACTTGTTAAAGCTTTGCAGGCATTGCAGCAAAGGAGATTAATGAGGAACGAAGGTTCTGTTGAAGGTGCTTTTCAAGCTAATTCACAGAACAACGAGTCAAACAAAAGGAAGGAAAAAGAACAAGAAGCAGAGACCAAGCAATAATTACAACACTCAGGGAGAAAGTCAGCCTCCCTGCCCTCATTGCAAAAACACAAATCACTCTCAACAAAAGTGTTGGTGGAGACCAGATATCAAGTGCAACAAATGTGGTCAATTAGGCCATGAGGAGAGAGTATGCAAGTCACAACCGCAACAAGAAGAAGCTAAGGTTGTTGTAAATCAATATCAAGAAGAGCAATTGTTTGTAGCAACTTGTTTTGCTAGCAAAAGTGCTTCTAAAAGTTGGTTAATTGATAGTGGATGCACAAATCACATGTCCAACGAGTAAGAACTCTTTAATGATCTAGATAGATCTTTTATTTCCAAAATGAAAATTGGAAATGGAGAATACCTCGATGCAAGAGGCAGAGGAACTATAGCAATTGAAAGCCTTACAGGTTACAAACTTACAGTTGTTTGTTCTTGATCTTGATCAAAACCTTTGAAGTGTTGGACAACTACTTGAAAATGGTTTGAAAGTGTTGTTTGAAGAAAAAGCGTGTCATCAAGGATGATGATAACAAAGAGTTGTTCAAAGTCAAGATGAGAGGAAAAAGTTTTGCCTTGAACTTGTTGGACGAGAAGCAAGCAACAATTATCCAGTTGGAAAATAACTCAGAACTATGGCACAACTCGTACATTTGTTTTTATGACAAAGGAAACCCACAACCGGACTCGTACATTTTCATGATGATGATATACTCTTCATGAAAGAAAATCAACTAGCAGAAGGTCTTCTAAGCCTTGAGAAGAACCTTCCTGCTTGTGAAGCTTGTCAGTATAGGAAGCAAACAAGGTTGCCTTTTCAGAATTCATCATGGAGGGCAAAGCAGAAGCTGCAATTTATTCACACAGATGTAGGCAGACCTTATCAGAAATCATCATCTTTAAAGGGTAATAAGTACTATATTGCCTTTATTGATGATTGTACCAGATATTGTTGGATTTATTTTTTGAATTATAAATCTAAGGTTGCTGATGTCTTCTGGAAATACAAGCTTTTGTGGAAAATTAGAGTGGTTGCAGAATTCAGGTAATGGAACCGAGTATACTTCAGAAAAATTCAACAAGTTTTGTAATGAAGCAGGAATTGAGCTTCAGCTAACAACACCGTATACTCCCCCAACAAAAAAGAGTAGTGGAAAGAAAAAGTAGGACGTTAATGGAGATGACAAAGTGTTTGTTCCATGAGAAAGGATGAAATTTTGGGTTGAAGCTCCAAATACTGCAGTATTTCTGCTAAACATATTGCCAACTAAGGCCTTGCAAAAGAAGACACCATTTGAGGCTTGGTTTGGTCACAAACCTTTGCTAAAAATCTGAAATTATTTGGTTGTCTTGTTTTTCTTATGTACCTCAGGTGAAAAGAGATAAGTCGGATAAGAAAACTGAATCTGGAATTTTTGTTGGATACAGCAGTCTCTCAAAAGCTTATAGGATCTATCAACCTCAAAATGACAAAATCATTGTTAGCAGGGATGTCAAGTTCGTGAAAAATGACATCTGGAGCTGGCAAGATGATGACAAGCAAAAAAATCTAGAATTTCTAGATGAAGATGTTGATGATGTACCTAGTAGAGGCACAAGAACACTTTCTGATATATAACAAAGGTGTAATGTTGCAATTTTAGAACCAGGAGAATTTATGGAGGCTGCTAAAGATGAAAAATAGAGATATGCAATGCAGGAGGAGCTCAAAATGATAGAAAAGAACAAAGGGGAGCTGGTTGACAGACCATCACACAAGAAGGCTATTGGAGTCAAGTGGGTTTATAGAACCAAGCTCAATTCTGATAGTTTCATAAACAAGTACAAGGTTAGGTTGGTTGCAAAAGGGTACGCACAAATGTTTGAAGTAGATTTTTTAGAAACTTATGCTCCTGTCGCCCGTTTGGATACGATAAAAATGTTGTTAGCTTTAGCAGCTCAACGGGGATGGAAGATACACCAGCTGTGGAATCGGCTTCCCTAAATGGCTACCTTGAATAAGAAATCTTTGTAGATCAACCTGAAGGTTTTTCTATCAAAGGCAAAGAAGACAAAGTGTACTTTCTAAAGAAGCCATTGTATGGCTTAAAACAAGCTCCTAGAGCAAGGTATTGCAGAATTGATGCCCATTTTCTGAACTTAGGCTTTACAAGAAGTCTCAGCAAGTCTACACTCTATATTAGAAAAGAAGATTCTGATTGAACCATTGTTTCTTTGTATGTAGATGAGTTGCTAGTTACAGGCAATTTGAACTTGATCAATTTGTTCGACACTGAAATGATGGAAGTTTTTGAGATGACAGACCTTGGTGAAATGTTCTACTTTCTTGGCATGGAAATTCAGCAAAAAGGACATGAGGTTATCATATGCCAGCAGATATGCAAAAGAAATTCTCATAAAGTTCAAAATGGAAGAATGCAAGTCTACAATAACTCCTATGAATCAAAATGAGAAGTTCTGCAAAGATGATGGAGCTGAAAAGGTTTATGAAGGACTTTATAGGAGCCTGATAGGTTGCCTAATGTACTTAACTGCAACAAGACCAGATATTCTTTATGTTGTGAGTTTACTTTCAAGATATATGCATTGTGCTAGCGAAATTCATTTTCAAGTAGCTAATCGTGTGATTAGATATGTTAAAGGTACTGCAAGTTTGGCATAATGTTCAAAAAAGCATCAGACTTTCAGTTTCTTGGATATTCTGATAGTGATTGGGCTGATAGCTCAGATGATATGAGAAGCACCTCAGATTACTGTTTTAATCTTGGTTCTGGAATGTTCTCTTGGTGTTCAGAGAAGCAAGATATAGTGGCTCAATCTATAGCTGAAGCAGAGTATGTTGCAGCTGCATCAGCTGTGAATCAAGCCCTTTGGATCAGAAGCTACTGACAGATTTGTACATGGAGCAAAAGAAGAGAACTGAAATCTTTGTTGATAATCAAGCTGCAATTTTAACTGCAAATGATCATGTTTCACAAGGAAAGATATAACATTTCAAGAACAAGTTTATTTCTTGAGGGAGGTGCAAAAGAATGTAGACATAGACTTGGTGCACTGTAAAACTGATTTTCAGACTGCGATATTTTGACTAAGGCCCTACACAGAGCAAGATTTAAATTTCTCAGAAAACACTTGGGATTACGGTTCTTGAGTCAAGGAGGAGTGTTGAAAGTGGTGCCTCAAAACCTGGAGATTAGTTCCACTTTCTGTTGTATCAATATACAGCTCATAAGTAGGATTAAGTTCAGATAAATAAGGCTGCAGTTTGGCATCTGATTAGTTAGTTGCTATATTTTAGGCTTTAGTTATTGGATATACTGCTAGCGTATTGCAGTCATTATTTCAATACAAAACTGCAACTTAACCTTGTTATCTTTTCTTTTCTTTCTTAGTCAATATCTGTTATTCTCCTACAGAAGCATAAAAGATCACCACTGGAAACAATTTCCAGTTCACTAAAAGAGATCAACTCTGCTGCATATCTTAGGCCTACTAAGTTATGAATTACGATCCAAATGAATTTATTCGATCACTAAAGAAAAAGGAGCAGGTCCCCAATCAAAAGATTTCAGAGCTGAAGTCAAAGGTGCAAAAAGGACTCTAGACAAGCCAGTTGAGCATAAAATGAACCACCAATATAAAAAATATTAGATCGGACAGAATAGAACATACCAACTCTTGCTCCAGAATCATCATTTGCCGGTCTTGTTCCAACTTAGATCTCTTCAATCCCTCCACTTCTCCTATTAACTTCAAAGATAACTTACCATGATCTATTAGTAGTAGCAAAAGGGAGGAATGTAACCAGACTAGGAAAAGGGGCAATTTAGTTCACCTTGGCTACAAAGGCTAAAGGATCAGAAGGGTTCACTTGTTTGAGTATCCCCAGCACTTCAGAACTAATGTTATTAGCAAAAGATGTTTGAGAAATATCTCTTTGACCTTCCTCCTTTAAGCCCATTAAACTTGTTGGTCCATCATCCGGCACTTCCACATTATCATTGTCCATAGAAGACTCTGCATGCTGACTTCCTCCGCAGGATGACGCCCATTCAATATTCAGTTCATTTAGCTTCTGAAGATTCAACTCAGAAACAGCGAGTTCAGAATGTTCACTCTCCTGTACCGTGTATTGCCTTTCACACAACTTGCTCTGCTGACTGGAGGAGATTGATTGATTCTGCATTGAACAACTGGCAGAGCCTGATATTGATTCAACAGGTTCTTCATGTTCCACTAAGCCCCAAGCCTGATACATATGTCCATCTTTGTCAACAGAAGATGGAAGGCATGAATCCCAATCCATTCTACCTTTATCTGGGAATGGTGAACTAAGACTTGAAGATGAATTCAGCACTGGATCTGTCTTGTCCATGTTAGAAGTTGGATCCATCTTATCCATATCAGAAGCTGATGATTTGAACAATGAACTCCACAACTTCTGTGAATTAGACATGGGTTCAATTACTGATGTGGATGCACTAGTGCTTCTAAGCACAGAGGCATGTGACTTCTCATAATTTAGGTTCTCGGTGGTATCAGTATTCACCAATCTTGGAGTATCTGCCCAACCACCATGATCTAAGTGCTTCCAGTCTTCTGTTTTACCAACTGCATCTATTGGCACAGTCGTTGGTGAACTTTTGAAAGGATGTTTCAACTTAGATGGAATTTGCAGGCTAATGACATCATCAAAGGCTGGCAAAGATGAAAACAAGTCAACCAATCTTTTGGTTTGGCTTCGATCCAGCTCAAACCAAAACAACTTTGGCGCAAAATAGTTGTCACCAATGATTGAGATAAACTGATCTTCAGTCAAGGGATGGTACAACTTCCGCACTCGGATCCTTACCTTTACAAGAAAGAACCACATTAGGGTGAGTAACATGGAATTGCTAACAGTAACAACCCCCTACACCAAAACATGTATGATCAATTCTTGTACCTGTGCTGCATATGGTGTACTCTCTGTTCCATCAGACGTCCACGCATACGGATTGATATTCAGCTGCCCAGGGCTAGCAGCCTCAAAGATCCCATGGAGCGTTCGATCACTATAGTTGAATAGGAATAGAGTTAAGCCAATGTTGATATTCTTCACATATGAGAAATGAGAAGCTGGTAAACCTATTCAACAAGATCAAGAGAAAAATAAAGGTCCGCGTTATCTAACTGTTGTGCAATCTTCACCCGATAAAATAGCACTAAAACAAAAGTCTGATCTGAAATTGAAGACTAACCAAATAACTGTTTGAACATGCATTCCTTATATGTCAAATGCTTGCATCCAAAAATTACTGATCCAAGGTCAGCCTTTCTCAGATTCCTAGCTGATGTACTACCATTAACTGTCGACGTGTATTTGCTTTTCTCCTTTAGCCCCACTGTTGACGTCTTTCTCCCAGCCCCCATTATATTGTGGGATAAATGGCCTGCCAGTCATGGACCAATGATGTTGGAAGTCTTGATTGTAAGAGTTGGTAAACACAATTCTCGTCGAACCTGCACACTATGAATGTCTATGATCATTAACAGTCAGTACTCAACAACCACCAGAAAAAGACTAAGATCATACACGAGATTCGTTTCTGCCACTACCACTAACTCTTGTCTTTTCAAGAATTAATTAAAAAATATTGATGAGCAGAATTAGTTAAGATTGACGGCAGTGTCAAATCCACATGTATCAGCGAAGATAAGTATGTTAAAGCATTTCCATGCTATCGGGGAGGATGGAATACCAGGTTCAAGTTGTTTTTATGAGCATTAACAATGTTAAAGCATGACATGCAGAACATTTAGGGATGAAACAACAAATACATATTCCTTATGAGCACAAATGGTGGCCTTCCTGTTAAAGCCATCTGGAAGAATTACAAGTTCACCAACTGTGGAGTTGAACTGTGACTGCATCAAAGTATTTTTTGTGTGTGTGATAAGGTGATTGCATCAACTTGTTGTGATAGCAGTTAGGAAACTTTGTGTAAGGAAAGCTTCATAAATGTTAACTATGCTTTGAAGTAGAAGAGAAAAACAAGTAACATCAATAATAACTAAGGTCGAGGTTCAATAATAGTACTTCTGGGTGTTTTAATGACAAAAATGAGTAAACAAAGATGCCCAAATAGTGAAAAAGAATTCTCAATCTAGGCATAAGTTGGAAATGTCCTATCTTGAGATCACAAATTGAGAGGAAGAAGTAACCATAAGTGTGTCATACGAACAAACAAAGAAAGGACAAAGTAATTAACAGAAATATTTTGCACGTAGAGCTAATAGGGGGAGAATGGGAGAATATGCAAGTACAACTCATGGTTGCTACCAAGGAAAAGATATAATAGGATGATAAAACCCTCAGCTGAACTATTTCAATTATTGATCACAGAATTATTGCTAGAGAATTTGGAACCCATCTGCTTAAGTACTTGCTCCTTATTGGTTCCTTGCCCCCTATTGATGTGAATGGATTTTTAGACTAAACCCAAGACCGTTTTCTCTTCCTCGGTGGCCAAGTTGAAGCGCTTAACATCGGCCTACCATTTTCTTTTCAAGGTTGAGCTTGTTCTATTGAAGCTAATGCTATGTTGCCCTTCCCTTGTTCAAGAGAAAATGAAGAGTTTCTTTTAGCTACCGGCCAAAACAAAAAAGATTACCCTTAATCAATGATTGATTGGATTAAAGTACAGAGGGGGGTGATTGAAGTCTGAGCATGGTACCAATGATAAACCATGGAAGCTCACAAGCAAGCCAAGGAAGAAGCCTCCATTAAAAGGATGAATTCAAGAATGACTGATGCTTAAAATATAGATTTCTATCTTAATATCCCAAACATGGAGTTGAACAAAATGTAGCAGTGTTTGACATATCATGATATGTACGTAAAGCATTATTTATCACTTTCATGTTTATTCAAAGCTATTTTAGGTACACTCTTGACAACGCAACCAAAGGCTGTGAGTTAACCATTGCAGACTATGCTAATTTTGCTGGTCTTGAAAGAATATCCATGCGGTTAAACAACAGGGAGTTTCTAGACTTTAAAGAAGGGAGTATTACTTACCCAAACCACAGCAAGTTAGTTATTAATCATTAATGCAGAGGGCAATACAACAAGTAGTGAAATACCATAGAGGAAGGACTCTAACTAGGTACAACTTTCATCAAGATAGGAGCTTACAGGTCACAGCATCAAAAACAACAACCAATGGAGAACTTCTTAGAAATCTTGAGGCTTTAGAGAAATTGAACGAACAAACAATGTGCTATAGGCACCAACTTAACTCAGTAATAAAAAGGTAACAAAAGATATGGTAGTAGGCCAGATTCTATATTCTACAACTATAAGTAGTCCAGATAAGCATATGGAGTTATATCCTAAGAGTTTTTAAGCTTTCCAGGAATCCTTAATATTTTGCAATTATAGCAGGTTGTATTCTCAAAATAAGTCTCTAAGCCAGTCTTGATTTTCTAAACATGTACAGAAGGCAACTTCATTTGAGTAGTGATGAAGACTTTGAATTTAATGTTATAACAAGCAATCTACTTCAGTCGTAAATGAAACACCGTGTGCAACTCCTCTGGAGTCTAGTGCTTTACTCCTTTTCTTGACAAATTTAAAACAGTTTCAGAAGAAATTTTTTTTTTTTAAAAACAAAACAAGCTTCTTTCTAAGACGAAAATTTCTAACCTCAAACAACCCATATCAACTTCACAAGACACCTATGGAAACAAAATGTAGCTAAAGATACAGCATTAATGTCCAGCAGCAGCACAGCGTTGTTAGTAAAATTCTATACATAAACAAGTACTGAAACCTAAGAAAAACATAAAGCCATGAGAGCAGAAGTTCTGAAATCAAGTAAATACAACTGTATCAAACAAAATAGAAACAATCCAGGCAAAACCAAGCGAACTACCTAAATATTTATATTTGCATCATACCTTGCAATCACAAAATACTAAAAATGTATGTTGCAGCAGAAACAACTCTTCGTACCAGACCACAACCAGTCGTAGAACAAACAGAAACAAAAAATACCAATTCTTAACCATTTCAAAGCCAAAATTGAAAGCAAAATCGGAAATCAAATCACAATCTATCAGCCATGGATGCATCCTGCAGGTAATTTAGTCGCGTCACCCAAAAATAGGCCACATTCTAATATGATTCGCTTCTACGAACTGAAGTGAAACCTAGAAAACAACAGTGTAAAGATACTCCAACACAAAATGAAAAGAAACAGAGAGTTAAAAAACACTCTTCACTTCAACGAACACTACTACAGCACTGAAAAGTGAAAATGCATTAGCCCTTCATATCATATCATATATATATATATATATATAGTAAAACACAGCAGATTTTTCGAAGACGATCACGTCTTAAGCATCAATATTTGTGGAAACATCCACATAATTTTGTTCAATAAAAGGCAGAAACGGTGATCATTAAGCATCAAACTGAAGAAAAAAACCACCTTTGCACGTTTCAAGTGAGAATGGAAGAGACGAGAACCTTCCGCACAACGGTGAGAAGAGCGTGAACTGTGAAGTGACTATATATAAAGAAAGATCCTTTTACAAATTAGTATAATGTATGCTATTTATTAATGTTCTACAATTTTCAAAAAAGAAAAGCTAAGAGTCAAAATGAGACAAGATTCCAGAAGTGAATTTTAATTAAAACAAATTATATAAATTTATAGTTGGTACTTTGCTTTCTTTACGTTTCATCTTTACTAATTTCTCTTACAATTTTCTGGGGGCAGTAACTAGATTTGTTCAAAGCTTACTAACATTTGTCATTTTCTTTAATGAAGTTTGCTATTTTCTACAAGATAAAATGCATTCTTATAAAGTTAGTCAAGAGTATTATTGTGATCAAACAAAGGACAATAATAAGACATATGGTTTAAATTATATCTTCAAATGTTTTTTATGATAAATGGGTATTGCATCATAAATTCAGTCAAAATATGAAACAGAGGGAATGCTGTTTTGATTTTAAAAAGGCAAAAAGACATTAATTTATGAAAACTCACATAAATATCACTTGTCTGATTATGGATACAATCTGATTTGTAATATTATACATTTATTATATTTTTGATACATTCAAATATGTTTCATATGTCCAGATACATGTATCTCATGATATATGAGGTCAAATTTGTTTTAAATACAATATATCCAAATAAATTCAAATATATTTTAAATACATAACAAATCTCGTTTGTTTCTATTCCATTTTACTTTATGTATTTGATATTCAGGTGGTACATGCGAATCATATGTATCTAGTCTTTATTTAGTATGATTTGCATGTATCTGAGTTACAACAAAATTTCATCTTCTCTCTTCGTATCTTACGATATTTGATAGCAAAAATACATATATTTAAATATATTTTTATCAATATATATAATACAAAACTCTTAATTTGTAGTAAAAATGTGTTATTTAAAAGTATAAATAGTACCAATATATATGGCATTAAAAATGTCTAATTATAGTTTCTCCTTAATTTATTCATTCAAATAATATTAGAGTAAATATAATCAAATATTTTTTTCTATGATTTATGTTATAAATACTACTATTGACAAATTACTATAAATAATTTATTATTTTGGCCGGTGTGTAGTATTATACTTGGCTATAAAATGTTACCTAGAAATTGATTTTTCTTCCAATCACAATGTGGAGACCCTTGACATTCCAAAATACGCATGCAAATTACTTGCCAACTCACAAGTTTACTACATTAAGGTAGCGAGATTAAATGCAATTGAGCAAATTGACCGACTTACCCTCCAAATCCTTTTAAGCCGTTAACATAAATCATTTCTTTGTTTTTTTTTTCTTTTAGGTGTTCAACATTTGGTTATTCCTACTGTGTTCTTGCTTTTTATCTGTTCAATCTATTTTTTACCGTCTTTTTTTTTTTTTTGGAATAAGACAGACATCATGGAAAGAATCACTGCAATAGATGTGGTGGGTTGTGACTAGAAAGGTGGATAAATTCAAAATATATTTCTATGTATGTAATTGAACTACTAATTAGTAAAATGTTTTTGTTTTTCTTTTTAAAGTCGTACTTTCCATTAAGATAAAACAGAATATGGCTAAAATATCCCTTGAAAATAAAATTAAAATAATCTAAATTTTTAAAAATCTACGAAAAAAGACGCGCGAACTCAGGATTTGAATATAGAATGCACCATTAAGAGTAGTTCAATGATAACGACAAGAGTGACTTAAGGGCAAGTTAGCAAAGCACCCTGCTTAGGTCTTTAAAATTTTGTGCCCCAATAATTTTAGCTTAAGGGTAAGGTTAGCAAAATACAATATCTTATTTTATACTCGTACTCCAATCATTTAAAATATGACCTTTAAGGCTTAAACCATGACTTAGAATATAGTGTGTTCACTTTATCTCGTCTTCTAAGACTATTTATTGATGGACATTCTCTTTACAGGATTCAGTTTAAGTGATAAATCAAATATATTTATAAAACGCGAAAATTGTCTCTAAAACTAGAACTTGATTGAAAAGGATTATTAATTGTAAAAAATTCTATCCATTTTAAATCACAAAAAGAAGAACTTATCAATTTATGCGAGATAATGAAAGTAGAACTTCAAATATGAGTGAAAAGTACTTAAATTATAAATTCTATATTTTCTAGCTGTATTATATTTTATTTAAAATTGTGTTAGGGCTTTTATTTAATTTTAATTCCAAATTATGAAAAGAATGGTACCGTATGAGATGGCAGAAAAGGGTGGTTAAAGAAAGGGTTGGGGTTGATGAGGTGCAAAAATGAGTTTTAATAAAAGATAATTTTTTAAATTTTTTTTAACTATAATGGAAAATCGATTTTAAAGTGAAAAAAGAACTTTTATGGGATTCGAACTCCCACACAAGCCACAGTCCAAAATGACAACTTCAACCAATGCACTTGGGCATCTTTTTTATTACAATGGTGCAAAATCAAATATATTATTATTTTATCAAATATCTATAAATAATTTTTAAAAAAAATACCGGGTGCACATGCATTCTCATGGGTGAATACGAGTCCCTCTCTGTATACGAACCAATATAAAATATAGGCTTAAGTCATATATCGCCCCTCAAAGTTGTCCGTATAATTCACTTAGACACCTCAACCGAGACTTGTACATATTGAACACCTAAATTGTTCAAAATATGTACCTATTAGACACAAAATGCTGATATGACAAAAAATGTGTATTGCACTTCCCTGAAGCGCGTGAAAAGACTTAAAATAGTATCTTTTTTAATTTTTTTTTTACATTTTTTCTTCTTTTATTGACACTTGGCATTATAATTAACTTAAAAAATATTTTCTTCCTTATTTACACTTTTTTCGAAAAAAAATTCACTCCCTCCCTATCTATCATCTTCTTCATAGTTTAGTTTATAAAACTTTCTTCATTTTAGCTCCAACACTGTTTTTTTTTCTTTTTTTATATACAAAAAATTTATATCTTCCAAATATTAAGATAAATGAAAATTAACTATAGAGATTCAGATTTGAAAGAAAGTCTTCGTATGATTTATTTCAAATCTCATAAAAACAAGGAACAAGTATGAAGAAGATGAAAAAAGATAAATGATTTTTACATATAAAAATAGTTAGCCGATATTTATTCATCACAATTTTCGAACAAAGATTTTTACTCAAATTCATATGTGGTCATTAAATTTATCAAAAATGATATAAAAAATTTGAAAGAAAATTTTTTGGAGCTATTAATTTCATTGTTGTCATCGATGTAGAGTTGAATAACCGCCAACAAAATTTTCTTGCTTCTTCACTCTTAGTATGAAAAAGAAAATTAATCTTGAAGTTATTTGAAAAAAATAAGATTTTGTAATTTGAGAAAGAATGTGTTTTGGGGAAGAAGATGAAGATGAAAGGGGGTTGGGTTGGGGTGGGGTAGGTAGGGTAGAATAGGTTGACATTTTTATTTTTTAAAAATTTAGATATTAAATGTGTGTTTTTTTTATAATTTTCGAGCCCAATGCCAAATGTTATTTTTTAATTAGTCATCTTGCCACGTCATCGCAAGTGTATCACACACTCTTCATATTTTTTGTTGATTGTCAAAAAATGTCTAATAGAAACGATTACTATATAAGTAAAAGTGTTCAATTGATACTAATATTAGTTGAAATGTCTAAGTGAATTATGCGAACAATTTTAAGGAGCCGCTAGCCTAAAATATACTTACGCCACATAACTTAATATATAATATTATATAACGTTAATAAAATTTTTCGTACTTGACGTGGTTATGAAAGGCGATAAGATATTAATATACATTTATTCAAATGTATAATTGATTTTATAGATAAAAATATTTGGTATTAATTAAACGATCTCCAACAAAGTCATAATTTACACTTTTGAATCAAAAGCAATATAACTTACGCCAATAAAAATTTTATTTAAAATTCTAAACAAAGAAAAATCATAAAGAGAACTACAAAAAAATATAACATTATTCTTACCATCTTAATCATTGAAAAAATAAAAATAATAACATGAAATTAATGTACAATTTTTGGAGCTCTTGTTGACATCCATCTCCACAAGCCAATCATAATTCAATAGCCTTCGTTTATTGTTCAAGTCAAACTAAAAAATGAATAAAATAAATGTATAAAACATAACAATTTAAAAGGTAACTGTGATTATTTCTCTAAAATGCTACAATGCATCTATTTGTAGGACTATAATATGTATAACAAAAAATGTCATGAATGTGACTATTAACTATTTTAGAGGTTATAATAATAAAAATTATGAGAGTAATGAAAACAACTACCATAAAGATTTGCATTAAAGAATATGAAAGAATGTTAATTGAAATATTTAGTATTCTATGATAAAAAAATTGAAAAAATTATATACATATATATATATATATATATATATATATATAAAGGATTCTTAGCCAAAGATTATAATAATGATGAAAAATTTGAGAGACTAGAGATATTAGTACTTTTAGACTTAGTGTAATTTAAAATATGTAGTGAAAGATTTGTAATTGAAAAAATGGGGGGGGGGGGGGAATTTTACGGATAAAGCACAAGTATCCCTTCAATCTATGTCCGAAATCTCAGAGATACACTTATACTATACTAAGGTCCTATTACCCCTATGAACTTATTTTATTAATAATTTTCTATCTCTTTTTGGCCTACGTGACACTATCTTGTGGGTCCAACGTTGGTTAACTTTTTATTCCAAGCTAGTGTCACGTAGGCCGAAAATGGGTAGAAAATTACTTATAAAATAAGTTCAGAGGGGGATAATAGGACCTTAATATAGTATAAGTGTGTCTCTGAGATTTTCGGGCATAGGTAGAGTGGGTACTTGTGCATTTTTTCAAAATTTTATATTAATACATTTTTAAAGAAGTAAAAGGGCAAAAGAAAAAGAAGAGATGATTATGTCCAACAAAGTCATAATTTACTACTTTGAATAATTTTTTTTTTTATAAATTTAGGACAACTAAAATTTTGTATAAAATATGAAAAATGTACAAGTACCCCTCAGTCTATGTCCAAAATTTCAGAGACACACTTATAATATGCTAAGGCCCTATTACCCCCCCTGAACTTATTTTATAAGTAATTTTCTACCCTTTTTCGGCCAACGTGATACTATTTTGAAAAAAAAGTCACCCAGCATTGGATCCACAAGATAGTGTCATGTAGACCGAAAAGGGTAGAAAATTATTAATAAATTAAGTTTAGAGAGGGTAATAGGACCTTAGTATAATATAAGTATTTCTCTGAGATTTTGGACATAAGTTAGGGAATATTTGTGCATTATCCAAATAAAATACAAAATAAAGAGATGAGAGAACTAAAATAGATAAATAATATCATTCTTACGAGGTAATCATTAAAACATTTTAAAAAATAAAAAGTCAATATACAATTTTTTGAGCTTTTGTTAACATCCACTTCCAAAAGTCACAATCACAATTAATGTTATTCTTTCAAGTCAAATCAAAGCATCAACATAATAAGAATTAAAAACATGACAACTTAAAATGCTAATGTGCTCGTTTCAACAGAATTTTATAATATCACTATTTATAGATTTATATGACTATAATATAAAATATCAAACAATATCATGAATATAAATTTTAATTATTTTAGAGGTTCTAGTAATAAAAAGTTACAAGAATAATGAAAATAAGCACCATTAAATTTACATTAAAGAAAAATTAAAAAAAATGACTTTTTATTAATTAACTAATATAAATGTGGTGCATAATATATATATATATATATATATATATATATATATATATATATATATATATAATTAAAGTAATTGCATTATCAATTTTTTTTTATGTAAATGATGATTAAAAAGGTTCTTAGTAAAATAGAAATATTTTTATTTTATGTTTTTTGTTTTAAAGTCGAAGTAGGATAATTATTTAATAATATATATCGATTTTTAAGTTGATATGAAAAAATAGTCATTTATAAAATAATACGTTGTTGCATAAATAAGATATGAGAAATTAATCACCGAAAAATGTGTGGTACTACGAAAATTAAATATAAAAAAATAGTAATTGAAAAGATACACAATTATCCAACTTTGTTAACATAATTGTTGACTAGACGAGGAAGGGGGATGGAACATATATGGATATATTATAGCCGTTCGTCGGTAGCGAAAACCTTTTGATTCTCTATTAATATAATAAATACTCTGATACCATATGAAAAATATTTGAAATGAATATTATTGAATTGTATACCTATATTATTATTATACAGAGAACTTATTTATACACTACACTATATTTTATCAAGTAAGGAATTATATACTATTCTTATTTCACATAAGATTGTATATAATAATTCCTATTTTAACAGTAAGTTCACGAGAAATAGAAACTACTTGTGACATTGAGAAACTTATGAAATTCTTTGAAAAGGTATATAGTGCATATTCGAAGATCTTGAAATATAGTAACATATAATTTAATAAAATTTTCTATTTCGTTACTATATAAAGTCACTTAATTTTATTCTATTCCTTGATGGATTAATATCAACTCTTCAAATTTTTGTAGGTAAAATTATTTTTGAATTATGCGAAATAGATAATTTATATCTTCTGTTACATTTTGGGACAAAAAATATCCTCTCTGTTATCCCAAGATACCACAAATATCCTCAAGAGTTAACATCAGTCACATCGCAAGCCACATGACATTAATTCCTTCACCTAAGCTTGTCGACTAAGATACTCACTCATTTTTTTGATACAATTTATAATCGAAATTCTAACCCATTCTTGCTAGACCCGACCCACCATAATTGAGAAACAAAAATCATTTTCCACCTCAGGTTTGTTGAGCTTGATACGTCCTTTCTTACTTTTATCGTAGAAGCCCTCATTAGTTTCCATTGTGAATAATTTTCTTAAAATTGTTATTATCTTTTTTTCATATAATTTCAAAGGTGATTATTGCATTGGAAGCGAGTGCAATAGGGTCATCAACAGCTGTCACGCTCCAAAATGGACGTGATGACATTCGTCTTATCCTATCAAGACAAGTCAGCCTAAAATTCAACTAATATAGTGAAAGCGAAAGTAAAATGTGAATAAAAGTCTAATACTATAAAATACTGCAAAAAAACAAGGTCAACTTAATTAAATTCTCAAACCTGGTTGTCACGTATACAAACATCTAAAGTATTACAACTGAACCAAAAGAAAAATACAAGTCTCATATGATATTGTTTCTAGAGTAGAACAAGATCATAAATAGGAGTAAGAAGGTCCGCTGAAATGATAAGTAACTACCTCACATCTTCATAAGAAGCCTCAGACAAGGAGAAGAGAAATTATCACAAAGGTCCAGGCTAATAACCTACAAAAATTTGTAAAAGCAAGGGGTGAGTACCAAACCACACGGTACTCAACAAGTAAACCTCTAAACACAAGCTAAGGAGATAAAATACGGGTACTCCTTACACCCCAATCGAACCTCCACAACTACAACCTGCATAAACTCATTCCAACCTAACAATTCAGCATTTACAAGCACATATCTCAAAAACAACATTCTAACAATCACATATTCTCAACATCAAGCTTAATATTCACCAAATACGACCTCCAGAAAAGGCACTCACAATATCAAATTCATCAAATAGAGGTAACCAAATATCAAGTACTTTCCAACCACCAATAAAATAAATACACATCAAGAATGAAGGATGTTATGAGATGCAATCTAATATGACAACATGAAATGATATGCCTCGAAATATCAAGTACTCTCTCAACCGTATGTACATGATACTTCTCGAAAATACATCGAGAGTTCATGACCCATGGGGGACTCGCGAGGTCCATATACCGACACGGACGATCTCCACGTGTCTCTGCGGACGATCTCAACTCACTATCATAAAATTAAACAATCCCCAACACAGATGATCTCCACGTGCCCAACTTATAATCATAATCAATTCCTCGCACGAAAGATCTCGATGTGCCCAAATTATATCATACTCGATCTCAATATGGACGATCTCCACGTGTTAGACATTTACTCATACCCAATCTCATGTCAATGCATCTGTTGAATATGATAAAATAAAGGGGATGATGCAACATCTCAATAAATCAAATGTCGCTATGATATATAATCACTAGGGATGTGCTTTGGTCTCTTTTATTCGGTTTTATGTATTATCGATATGATTTATCAATTTTCAGTTTTTAAATATGCTAACCTAATAACAAACAGATAAGATATTCTTTATCGGTTTTTGGTTTATTGATTTTTGGTTCCGAAAACATTATTCTGAAAGAAATATGGTCACTATGAGTTCTTATTCATATCCATTGGGTTAACTAATGCCCCGACATCTTTCATGGACCTTATGAATCGATTCTTTAGAAGTTATCTTGATTCGCTTGTGATTGTCTTTATTGATGACATTTTGGTATATTCAAGGAGTGAAAATACCATATAAGCCAGTTGAGGATAGTTTTGCAAGTCCTCAAGGATAACCAACTGTTTACTTGTAACATCTCACAAATTGAGATAGCTAGGAAGAAGCTTAAAAGTTGAAATATTCACTATTTGAAAGTACTAAAATCTGGAAATTTTCTTAAGTTGGGAAAAAATGAGTTTTTGGTGAACTTCAAATGGTCTAACTCCTAGATCAGTATTAGTTAGAGGTATTTCTTGATATGGTTGGAAATTCCTTAGAGATATCTTTTCAATGCCGTTGAGTTTGCGATTCCGATATCGGATGAGTGAGTTATGCCTTTCGAAAGTTGGGCTATTGAATTAAGGATAGTCCAATCCAGATTTGGGAAAGACAAAGTTGTCTTTTTCTTACCTAACTACTTTTTTTTGGGTAATAAATTAGGGTCTAAAGTGATATTATTCAGTTCACGCTATTAGAAAACAAGTTATAATTTTGATAGAAGAGAAAAGAAGAGGAGAAAGGAGAAAAGGAAGCAAGAACGTTCAAGATTGTCGAAGTTCGGCTTGTGGAATCATTCAGGGGTGATATCTAAAAAAGTATGTGAGATCTTTTAGTGTTGGGTTAGTTCACCCACACACGAACTTGTTTAAATTTCAGTGATTTGAGTAAGGTTGAAATAAAAAGTGAAGTTCTTGAAGAACATTGTTGAATTCTTGTTGGTTGAGTTGTTGGATGCCTAGAGTTGATTTGATTCATGTTTATAGGTTCTTTTTCGAATTAAATCTATTGGGTATTGAGGTTATTAATGATCCTAAGTGTTTGGATAAATACTCATGGAAGTTTAGAGGGCTTAGAGATAAAAACGGAGGAGAAAAGTTGAGAATGCCTGTTCGTAGGGCCTTGGGGCACCATGCCTCCCATAGCCCCACAGGATAGTCTCTGTCCATAGGGCCTGGGGGCGGCGCGCCAGCCAGAGATCCCCAACTTGGCCCCTGAAGTTGGAGGCCTGGCGCCCTGCACCTCTCAGAATGCTAAGGATGCCAGTTCACCCCATTCATTCCCCATCTTTTCGTACTAGTTCCTAAGTGATGTACCCATGTTTCCTAGTTGATTCCAATTATATAAGGTACATATAAACATCATAAAATCATCCATACACATGAGATCATGAACCTTGAATCCATAATCCATTTTAAAGAAAGTTAAGATCAAAGTTAAAGAAGTTAAAAGTTAAGTCTAAAGTTAAAAAACAAGTTAAGGTAAGGTTCTTAAGATTTCTCAAGGGTCCTTAACAACCTTTTAACATTGTGTATAGACTCAAGTTTCAAGTGAAGTAAAGAGTAAAGAGTTGAAGTTCTTCCTTTAAAGAAATATTAGAGAACTAAGTATTTCCAAAGAGTTGCTTTAAGACTCAAGTTTCAAGCTATAAAGAGTAAAGAGTAAAGAGTTAAGTTTAAGTTCTTTTCTTCAAAGAGCCTTCGGGCTAGTTTTCAGAAAAGAGTTATAACTTTATAAAATGAAGCGAGCAGGGAAATTGAGATTTCCAAGATAGCATTTGAGCAAAGTTTTTGAGCACTAATCTCAAATCACAGGAAAAGTTGTTTTTAAAACATACAAGATAAGTACATTTTTGGGAATAGTATTGAGAACCGATATGGCTATGCGAGTTTCATATTAACTCAAGTCTCCATATTTCAATCTAATTTTTAATTGATGATAACCGGATCGTAGATCAATCTTAGAGAAATCTTTTCCCCTTGCAATTGGTCAAAGAGATCATCTATTCAAGGTAAAGGATACTTGTTTTGAATAGTGACCCTACTCAATTGACGGTAATCTATATACATTCTCATACTACCAATTTTTTAACGAACAAAATCGGAGCACGCCATTGGAAATCACTAAGACGAATAAATCCCTTATCAAGAAGTTCTTAGATTTGAGCCTTAAGCTCTGTTAGTTCTGCTAGATCCATGCAGTAAGGAGGGATGGAAATGGGGCGCATAGCAGGTTCTATGTCAATGCAAAAATCGATATCCCTATCCGAAGACATATTAGACAAGTCATTGGGAAACACTTCACTATATTCACACACCACAAAAAAACACTCAATAGATTGAGCCTAAATCTAAACATCCCTAATATGAGACAAATAAGCCAAACAACCCTTCTCTACTAATTTACTAGCTTGAATAGAGGATATAAATTTATCTTGGTTAGGCTTGCATACCCCTTCCCAGTCTAATTTTTTCCTTTTCGTAATTTCTAGAGTTTTAGACTTAGTATTCCAATTAAGCACAATATAATAAGGGATAACCAAACCATGCCTAAGATTATGTCCAAATTCAATCATTTTCAAAATAACCAAATCAACCCAAGTCTGAAATCCCATAAACAAAATAGGACAAACACAATAAAAATGGGTAACTATGATTGACTCTCCAACTAGGGTAGAAACATGAATGTGGGCATCAAGAATATCATAATTCATATAAAATTTTGAGGCAAATATCCTAGAAACATAAGAATAAGTAGAAGCGGATAAAATAACACATTATCCATTTGATCACAAACAAGAATAGTACATGTGATCACCGTATCAAACGCCTTTGCATCATTCTTGCCCGGAAAAGCAAAAAATTTAGCCCTATTATCTTAGCAAGCTACCTCTCTACCTGGTTGCACGTTACCTCTACCTCCACTACCAATTCCTCTACCTCCACATTCTAGTTGATTACCTCCTCACTCACCTTTTGGATGTCCTTACCATTATTACCATTTCCCGCAGGTATCACTGCCCTAGAAGATTGCTGCCCGAACTCAGACACACATTGATGGGGACAATCTCTCCTCATATGACCATGTTTTCTATAATTGTAGCAAATACGATCAACCTATGGTCTACTGCTCGTCGAAGGTGCGACTCCCTGGAAATCTTGAAAATAATAAGATGGAGTTCCCGAGTAGTTACCTGTAAAGGCGAGCATAGTGGAACTGAAATGACTTGGATGCCAATGTTGCTCTACCTAATCCTCTAGAAGATGAGCCTTCAAAATTACCAGAATTCTTGTCTCTCTTAGCCAATGTCTTAGCCTGACCGTCTCGCCTCACCCCCTCCACTTTGTTAACATAATCCATCACCTAATTAAAGCTCCTCTATGTAAGAGTCATATGGACAGATAATACTTGCTACTCAGAATTCGGTCCCTATTAAATATGTGGATCCTCTCCTCTTCGATAGTCACTAATTGAGTAACATATTTAGACAAGACATGGAAATTCACCTCATAAGCATTCACGAACATGCCACATTGATCTAAAGTCTTAAATTCATCTTTCTTAAGATCCTTCATAGTTCTAGAAACATATTTTTTTTAGAAATAGAGCATGAAATTGGGTCCAAGTAAGTGGAGGTAAAGTAGAAAATTTTCACTCCATATAAGCTCTCAACGATTGCTTGGCCTCACCTTGAAGTTGGAAAGACACGAACTCAATCCCATGTTGGTGAACAATATCCAATTTTTACAACCTCTCATAGAATTCAAGAATGAAAATATACACATTCTCACTCTCTGAACCAAGAAATACCATAGGCTTAATCCTCAGAAACTTAGCCAACATGTCATGCTCATTGCCAGTTTTAATAGAATCCAACAAGGGACGACAGAAAGCATTGTTACATTTATTTCCACTGACCTTAGGAGCACTGCTAGCAGTAGGAGAATTGGTGGAAGCCTGAGTTGCTTGGACAATGGGAAGCATTCCAGAACCAACCAAACTTTTAAAAAACGACATGATCTACTATGCTAACACTGGATCCAATGGAGGAATAGTCGTAGCCTCCGCTGACACCTCATCCTCTTGTCCAACTTCCTTAACATACCCAACCTTGATATCCTCTTCTATTATTTCATGTTGTATGAGAAGCGTCTTATTTTGGGGAATATTTCCAACTGGTACCCCTATCTTACTGCGACCTTTTGCTGCAAGTTCCTTAGCTTAAGCATTGACAGGAGCTGCGAGACGAGCACCATTGAATCTAGTGTTAACCATCTACGAGCAGAAGAGTGAAGGAGGTTAGATAATAATTTGAATCAATAGATACCAATTGGAATCAAGTTTAGCACAAAAAGAGAAAAGAGAAAAATAGAGAGATATCCTAAAGTCCTATAGCCTCTCGAAGAAAAGTAAAGGCAACCCTTTACCATTCCGTGAGACTTTACTAGACTCATTTTGGTACATTGAGATTAATGAACCTAGGCTCTAATACCAACTTTGTCACGATCCAGACATCGTGATTTCCCACACTAACTCTCCGATATGAAAACCACTACTACAACCCAAACAAAGAAACTAAACAAAAACTAAGGCATTTAACTAAAAGAAAATGAAATTCCAATAAACTTCAATAAGAGTTCTAAACAACTAAACTAAACAATGCGAAAGAAAATAACACCTAGAAATTGAAAGTCAATATACCAATACATCTAAAGTTCAATAAGTCTAAGCAAGAAGGAATGTTACCCCAATAAAATGAACTAATCAACTAACTAAACCAAATGTCCAAGTCCGAAATGGTGGACATACACGATAGAGAATTTCATGGCAGACCTAAAAATTCTAGCTCACCCTTGAATTCGAAGTTGACTATAACAGATCTCTAAGCGAGGTCTGTCTATTGCCATCAAAACATGCCCAAAAATGAGCAAGTGCAGTATCAGTATACAACCACCATGTACTAGAGGGACCAGACAGTTATCCTACTAAGTGCAACATAAACAAGATATTACAACAATGTAACCATGGAATATATCAAACATATACAATATTGAATATCACATGCTTCAACAATACACATTTATCATAAGTAGTTGGTCCTCTCATGGAATCCAAACCCAAACTGTTAGTGCACCAGAACATGGTACCCGTTTCCATATGCCGAAACGTGGCATCTGATCTATTTTTTATGCCGAAACATGACATTCCGATCCAAGTTAGTTATGTTGGAATGTGGCAATTCGATTCATCAACACACCACAATCACAACACAAGTATACTCTCAAATCATACAATCAAAAGTGATTCATGAAAAATAATTATTCATCTATTTCATATTCAACAAGTATAAATCAACAATGCAACATTCACATACTTACATGCAGCATAATGAAGAAAAATCAAGAATATATCACACAATCATAGAATCCAACCATTACCTAGCTCAAAACAATCTTGAAACTCTAAGACACTTGATCGTTCCCTTTACAGATTAGTTTCGCTTGTTCTTAGTCTACAAACAATCAATATAATAAGGGAATCAATAAACAATCACTAATTACCTGGATTACTAACAATTTTATGAACCCTAGATCAAACCCATGATCCCAATTATTCAATTTAGGGTTGTTTTCCACCATAAAGTCTATAACAAAAACCTTCCCCATCAATATTTACCCATTCTATTATGTTTGATAGATAAAAAAACAGATTCAGAGCGTTAAAAGCTTACATTTAGCTTCAAGAATGATGAAAAACAAGTAGGAGTCGCTTGTGGTTCGTTTTGTAGCTCTAAATGTAGAAAAATGCATAATAAAATTATTTATGGGTTTATTAACGACCTCATGTTGCGTCGGGCCTGCCAAAGCAGTTGTCACCCCAATGTAGTGGCTCTGCAAGAATGACAAAAATCCCCATCAAGGCGGGATTCTCGAACCACTGAGCTATTTAATGAGTTCAAAGATTTCCATTTCAGAACACACCTCTAACCCACGATGCTCAGAAAATATTCTTTACTCTAAGATCGATTACGGACGTTCTACTCACCTGAACTCAATTCCATAAAGTCGTACGAGTTTTTTAACGAGTTATCTAACTATTCAAGCAATCAAAATCATAAATATATCTCCCAATTGCTACCATAATTTTCTACACCTTAAAGACTCTAATTTCGTCCAAATCTATACTAGGTTGAGAAATTTCAAGTTACTACAAAAAAGTTTTCCAACCCCAAATTTTTTTCGTTTCTATTACGAAGGAACCCAATCTTTATATATGAATATATGCACATTAAAATCTATAATAAAGAATACAATTATAGTGAGAGGTGAAAAGTTAATTGAATTGAATACTCTTTCTTAAATTTTTTAAAATAAAATAGTAAATAATTTTTTCTCCAATTATTTTATAAGTAATTTTCTACCCCTTTTTAGCCTACGTGGCCCTAGTTTGAAAAAAAAAGTCAACCATTGTTGGGCCCACCAGATAGTGTCATGTAGGCTAAAAAGGAGCAAAAAATTATTAATAAAATAAGTTCAGGGGGTAATAAGACCTTAGTATAGTATAAGTGTGTCTCTGAGATTTCGGGCATAGGTTGAGGAGGTACTTGGGCATTATCCCAAAAATAAATTAATTGTGCAAAATTAAAGAAAAAAAGAAATAAAAAGATATAAATATAACTTTGTCTATATATTATTTTATTCATTCTATATTATATAAGACAACAAGAGTGGGACTATCACATCAAAAATTGATTGTACAATAAGTTATGTTAAGTGTACTACAAGTTCGAATTTTTTTTATTGGACATCATTTTATGTTCTTTCACTATCAACACATGTTCACTATTTCTTTTTACCTGCAAATCGCCACTACTTTGGTTTCTCCTCCTCTTTCCATTTCTCTTTTCTCTTCTTTACTTTTCAGTAAATTTCACTCAAGAGTATGACAAAGTATTTGAAACAAAGCAACATTTAGGTCACGTCTATTTCTTCTTGGAGTAAAATTAGATCTCACTACTCGAAAGTTTAGAAAGATATTTTTCTTATTCCTTTTTTGCCTTTTTTTTTGCGCAATTAATTATTTATTTTAGGCAAATATATAGTAGGAAGATTATAGATGTAAAGTTTCATTTTGTTTTCTCTTTTAAAGGAAATGTTGAGAAAATCGATTCTAAAGAAGATGGAGACTATGTCTCTTGCTCAAACTACGGAAACTTTTGTCAACGTTTAGGCATTTGTTATTTTTTTTTTATTATTTTGTATTATTTTTTGTTGATTTTCCAAATAAGTTTTTTTTTTTTATATGCGTATGTTTATAAAAGTGATACTCGATTTTTAGCTTCTCCTTAGAAGTGATTTTTTTTTGTTTTCTCGGATAGATATGTAAATATTACCGTAATTTTCTATTTTGAGGAGGTTACTTATTAGGAGTGGGACGAACAAAATTATATTCATGGGTTTCTCGATTTAATTTCTATTAGAAATGAGGGACAATTTTTTACATGCAACTTGCTTTCTATTTGCTTTACTCATCGATTTGTTATGTGAACTCCTAACTATTGGTTTTCTCTAGAATACTTCAATTGTAAGTTCCTCTCGCCCTCTCAACTTTATTTTTCATTTTAACCAAAAAGTTCAAGTTGTGTTTCGAAGAATTTAATAGCTTTTATATTTTGCAGATGAGTCAGGCGATTGAAAGTTCTCCAAATGCACATTAAAAATTTAGAATTCAATGGGGAAAAGATGAAAGGGCTGCAATAAAGCTCCTTGATAGTGTCGCACGAGACATATATTGTTTGATAAAGAATAAATTTTTCGTGAACCGTGTGAATAATTATGATTGATTTTACATTTCATGGATTGTTATGATATCTAAATAAGGTCTCAATTTTATTCATTAATTACCCCCCCCCCCCCGCGTCTCTAACATTATGGGGTGGCATTCGATGAGCTTATCACTGCTTTTATTATTTACGAGACGTGTTTGATGAAATCTTCAATGAAAGGTGGAGTTTCTTATTACTTATTCAAAGGAGACATATATCATTTTGAGAGATAGGTGTAAAGAGTCTGTCCATTATAAAAATGGAAAAGGGCCTAAAATACCCTTGAAGTATTAAAAATGGTACAAAATTACCCTTCATCCATCTATTGGCTCCAAAATGCCCTTTTCATCTATCTATTGGCTCCAAAATACCTTTCTCATCTACCTTTAGGCTTAAAATTGACCACTTCTTTAATTATTTTAAAGTTAAACTCTTTAAATAATTATTTAAAATACTTGGCGTTCAACTATTGGTTATAATTTAATATATTAATATAATTTATAAACCAATCTAATTATAATATCAAAATTGTCAAAAACACTACTAAAACACGATGAAATTATAGATTCCTGAAAATGACATCCAAAATTATTCGAGTCCGAATCAAAGCCCCAATTAAATTTAGGTTGAGCCGCTTATTTAGGAGGACACTTTCAATAGGATTCTCTTTCAAGATTGAATTAGAAATTTATAATTAAAGGTAAAGAAGTAATACATCCCGAATTAATTTATGCACTTTTTAAAAATATAATTTTATAAATATTTATGATTTGTTTTAAAACCTTTGATATATATTTTGAAAAAAATTTACCTATGAAGTAACATCACATAATTGAGACATAAGAATAATTAAGATGAACATAACCAGACTTTAAAGTTTATCAGTAATTTTTATTTAGACACTTGAATGTATGATAATTTACTTCTATAGATATTTTCGCCTCAAATTTTTAAAAACACTCAATTGGCATTAGCTTTTCTGTTGTTGCATTAATAATGTGACAGTTCATTAATCTGGAGGGGTTTAATTAGTAATGGGTGGGTAGTTGATCAATTTATAGATTATACTAATAAGTTAAATTATAACAAATAGTTGAAAGCCACGTATTTAAAAAAATATTTAAATAGTTTAAATATAAAACCATTAAATAAGTGGTCAATTTTTGAACCAAAAGGTAGATGACAAGGGTATTTTAGACCCAATAGGTGGGTGGAAAGGGTATTTTGGAGCCAATAAATGGATGGAGGGTGATTTTGTACCATTTCCAGTACTTAAAGAGTATTTTAGGCCTTTTTCCGTTATAAAAATATTATTTCTATTCTAAAGATGTTAATTTGTTAAGAATATCATCTTTGGCTATTTGTGTTTCCAATCGTTATTTAATTGATTATATACTTCTTTAAAATATCTATCACGATTCAATTTCTTGAGTCATGATGGCACCTACTTTAACCCACCAGTAGTTAAGCAACCTCGTAACCTAGAACATCAAGTAATGAGTCCGAGGATAGAAACTAAACAAGAGTAGGCAAAATTTAAGATAACAATATAAACCGGCGGAAATAAACCAAAATATATATACAAATAAAGATCTCTCCCAGAACCTTGAAGTCACTACTACAGAGCTACCAACAAAATAAGTACAAGTCCCAAAAGTGGACCACAGAAGCTGGACCGTCTTGAAAGGTAAAAGACGAGTCTATATATATTCAGATGGAGAATTAAATAGTAGAGAACGTTGTGTGCTCACCCCCGTCTCCACATCAGACTGCTCCAAACTCGATCAACGCTAGCTACTGGTGCTCGGACCTGCATCACGAAAATAGATGCAGTGCGTAGCATGAGTACCAAACAATAGGTACCAGTAGGAATCATAGGTCGACTAAACTTTAAAAGTAAAAGCAATATGAAAACAAGGAATAACACAACTAGAGGTCAAGAGCAGAAGTCTAAGTAACAATGAAATGCACATGAGAGTAGAAAGAACTAACTAAAGTAATGTATAAGCTAACTACACCTAACTGGACCCTCATAATCCAAAAGGTACACTTGTGCACAAGTTTAAATTAAAACCCGAATGAACCCCCACAAGCTCGATGAGTATATAAAATAATTATAACTAAAGAGAACTGCATATGAGAACCTAAGAACGGAGAACATCGAACTAGAACGTCAAACCCAATTAGTAGAATGTGACTGTATGAAGGCCATACCTCGAACTTGATGCTCACCAGAAGTATCAATTAGTCAATCACAAGTATAAGTAACTAAGGTCGTACCTCTAACAAGATGCTCTGTATAAGTATTAAGGTGATCGAGGCTGGACCTTGAACTGGATTCTCTACATAAGTATGCGTGTAATCGAGGCAAGAACTTCAATCAAATTCTCTACATAAGTATGCGTGTGATCGAGTCCGGACCTTCAACAAAATTGTCTACATAAGTATGTGGCTGATCGAGGCCGGACCTTGAAATGGATGCTCTTCGATAATATCAATGAGGTTGAGGCCGGACCTTAAATCTGGATGCTCTTCGAGAATAGGGGCGGATCGATGGGTGCCTATGGGGTGGTCACGACACCCACTGATCTTGGAAAAAACTTTGTATATATATGTATACATGTTTAAGAAAACAAATATATATTTTGTTTGTTACCCACTAAATAAAACGATTAACAATTCAATTGGCAAAGTAGGTGATCTGCCACACGGGCAACACCATTTCAAACCTCGTTGGCAGTATTAATTTTTTGGAAGCTCTTTCTTTCTTTCTTTCTTTCTTTCTTTTCCCTCTTGTTTTGTCATTGTTTCCATTAATGGGTGAGTTTTTTTCCCCTTCCATTTATTCTTATTTATTTACAAGTACTCTTTGTTAATTCAAATTGACTCTTATTCATCATAATTAATTTTTAAGTTCTACTTTCTCTTTCACTAATTTTAATCTCTTAGTATGAGTGTCACGTATTTATACTTTATCAATTAAATTATGAACATGACATAAATATTATTAAGAATATATTTAAATAGTAATTTCAAAAAATATAAATTTTAAAAATGATGAATATTATTATTAGAGTTCATTTAATTTGAAGGTTCTTTCGATTTTCACCGACATTCTTTCTAAGTAATATGACTAGATTGAAACTAAAATTTGTATTCTTTTTTGTTATATTTGGCAACAAAGCATAAAGTCAATGGAATATGAATACATTGAGTTAACACTATTAGATCGTTTATACAAGCTCAAATTTTAGGGTGAAAAAAATTCTTTTTCGTTCAGTGTTTCAACGAATAAGGCAACTAATTCCTAAAAAGAAACAAAAATTAAATTGTTACTTAGCTCTGATCTCATAATATCTAAAAGAAATGTTTCGACGAATAAGGCCACTAATTCCTAAAAAGAAACAAAAATTGAATTGTTACTTAGCTCTAATCTCATAATATCTAAAAGAAAATAGTACTAACATGCATGTTTGATCGATTTGTTTATAAAGATCGAAAAAAGCTAAATAACTCGATTGTAACTCAAAATTAAAGCAATCGACCTTCTTATCTTACTTTAACAATGTGATTCGAGGTTTTTCAAATCTTAGATCCGCCTTTATTCGAGAATATCAAGGAGGTCGAGGTTGAACCTTGAATGCGGGTGCTAGACAAAGGTGAAAATGTAGGGGCTGAAAGAGTCTCTATCGATCCAAAATCACAAATGCTCGTGGAACGCCATCCACACTCAGCCAATCAATGTAAGTCCTTGGAACCAAATTGAAAACCAACTTGGAATGCAGAGCAAGACTCACTGTCGGCGACGTAACTCATGAAGCTATAGCATCGGAGAAGTAAGGATAACTATCGCTGGAGCAAACATATCGCCTGGATAAGTCCCAAGATACACCAGTCTACATAGATCTAAGCCAACCGAGCGAAGCCCTATCGGTTCCGAATTATGCATTTCTTAGGCAAGCCCTAGTAAAATCTAAACTAAGTCCCAACATACTTCAAATAAACAGTAATCAAAAGTACAAGTACTCCACATAGCAAAGAGGTCAAGTAATAACACAAAACATGCTCACAGTTACCCGTGACTTTCGAAATAGGTCAAAAACATGATTTCTAAATACCTATGCATGATTCAATAGCTATCAAACCCAAATACCAACTAATCAACATGCATTCACATGCTCCAGTTCAATCTAAGATAAGAAAATTGTAGCCTACTTGTAGGCAGATCATGTGCGCTTGAAAAATTACATCTCCGGAGCTTTTCCTTTCTGAATGGCTTCGAAACGCTGACACACTAACAAAAATAGAGTCACAAAATTATTACGGTTATTTAGACACTAAGATTGCAGAAAACAGAGACGGACCAATTTTGAAGTCAAAACGGGGAAAGTGGGACTAAAAAGAAAGAACAAAAGTAGGTTTTAGGTTCAAGGGGAAGAGAAGAGATCGATCCAATCTTTATTTGTTATAGACCTTTTTACTGGGTTTGGGTTAAGGAATGTGGGTATGGGTCGGGTGGGTAGGATTAAAAATCTAATGGGTTGATATTAAAGTTTATCCAATAGAATGATGTCACGTAATAATTAATAGAAATAATAATTCAAAAACAAAAATTTGTTAATTTTAAGGGTAATAGTGGACTAAAAAGATGGACTTGGGGGTAAATTTATAGAATTCATTGGGAGTAGCATAATACCGATTTGGACTAGGATTTAGCGTACCTGATAGTCGCAGAACTACTAGCTAAGTAGGTTGTAAGTCCCCTCTGTGGGTAATCAGTTCGGTGATCATGCCAACATGCATTTATAGCTTCGGCAGGATATATTGGGTCATCCCGATGGGGCAGAATCGTCTTTTGTTGTGGAGGTTAAGGAAAAGCAAGATAGTGATCCAATCTTGCTTGAACTTAAGGGTGCAGTCCATAATCAGAGAGTGGATATTTTCTCCCAAGGAGGAGATGGTTTACTTCGCTACTAGGGTAGATAGTGTGTTCCTGATGTGGGCGAGTTGAGATAGCATATTCTTGCAGAAGCCCATAATTCTAGGTATTCTATTCATCCACGTTCCACTAAGATGTACCGCGATCTGCGGGAAGTCTATTGGTGAAATGGTATGAAGAGGGATATAGCAAACTTTGTGAGTAAGTGACCCAATTGTCAACAAGTCAAGGTAGAACATTAGAAACCAGGGCTTATGACTCAAGAGATCGATATTCCTACTTGGAAGTAGGATTTGATCAATATGGACTTCATCACAGGATTACCGCGTCTCGCAGACAGTATGACTCTAGTTGGGTGATAGTTGATAGGATGACTAAGTCTTCTCACTTCTTGGCGGTCAAGACTACATATTCGGCAGAAGACTATGCAAGGCTTTACATTAATGAGATTGTGATATTGCATGGGGTTCCTTTGTCTATCATCTCAGATAGAGATCCTCATTTTACCTCTCATTTTTGGAAGTCATTTCAGAAAGGTCTTGGTACTCAAGTTAACCTTAGTACAACATTTCATCCACAGACGGATGGGTAGGCAGAGCGTACCATTCATACCTTAGAGGATATGTGAGAGCTTGTATGATCGATTTCAAGGGTAGTTGGGGTGATCACCTTTCTCTTATTGAGTTTTCCTACAATAATAGCTACCATTCCAGCATTCAGATAGCCCCTTATAAGGATTTATATGGGCGTAGATGTAGATCTCTTGTTGGTTGGTTTGAAGTAGGTGAAACAACTTTGATAGGGCCAGATTTAGTCCTTTATGCTATGGAGAAAGTGCAACTCATTAGAGATAGACTTAAGACAACCCAAAGTCGTCAGAAATCTTATGCAGATGTAAGGAGAAGGGAACTAGAGTTCCAAGTTGATGATTAGGTTTTTCTGAAGGTCTCACCTATGAAAGGAGTGATGAGATTTGGAAAGAAAGGGAAGCTCAGTCCTGGATATGCAGTCCCTTACAAGATCTTGAAAAGGTTTGACAAGGTGACATATGAGTTAGAGTTGCTAGCAGAATTAGCAGCAGTGTATCCGGTATTCCACATCTCACTCTTGAAGAAGTGTGTGGATGATCTAGCCTCTGTAGTGCCACTAGAGAGTGTGGCGGTGAAAGATAGTCTTTCTTATGAGGATGTACCAGTTGAGATTCTTGACTGTCAGGTCAGAAGGTTGAGGAACAAAAAGTCGCTTTAGTCAAGGTTTTGTGGAGGAGTCAGTCCATAGAGGGAGCTACTTGAGAAGCAGAAGCAGTCATGAAAGCCAAGTATCCTAACCTCTTTCCTTGCGATTCCACTCCAGCTTGAGGTAATAGTCCCTCTTCAGTTTTCCAGTCATTCATACGTGAATCAGTCTTAGAATCATGTTCCCTCAGTTTTTACTTGCATTTTCAGCGTATTTACATGTTATCGGAACTCAATTCAGTCAGAAACTCAGTTCTCAGTGTATAGTAGTAGGTTTTGTAGCTCTCTCCCGCTATTCCAACTAATTTAGTCTTCATTCAAGGAAAAATGTTCCCAAGGGGGAGATAATGTAACACCCCATAGCCAAAATAGACCAAAAAACTATCTTTACAGAAAAAAAATCTGCAAGTGCAACCAACGGCGGCATCGACGGACCGTAGCCTGACCCACGGTCCGTCCTGCACAACTGTTGATGGGGTCAGAAACTCCTAAGAATTTCAGCCCATAAAAATTGGTTAAGTCTTGGACGACGGACAGACTTACGGTTCGTAAGTCAAACGATGGTCTGTATTCTGTGACCGTCGATCAATACTCCCTTCACCTACTCTCTGAAAAGAGCTACGGATGACCAACACGGTTTGTAGGTGGACCCACGGTCCGTAGGTGGAAAATTTGCAGACAGTTAAGGGGAAATACAGTTGGTTCAACTTCAAATGGTCATAACTCTTAGCACAAAATGAATTAGGTATCCCATTACCTACCACAACTAGATAATTGAATTATCTTTCCATAGCCACCACATTTGCTAAAATCATACCTCCGAGTAAAAAGTTATGTCCATTTTAGTAAAGGCCTGTCGAACAAGCCCAATAGACGGACCCAACGACGAGGCTTCGGTCAGACGACAAACCGTCAGTCCTGGCCATCGTTTAGTCCGATAACAACTTTTCCAGGGGTCTTTTTAACCTTTTCCACTCTGTTTAAACTCTAAGTTACATCGTTTTGACCCTAAATAATCAAATTTTAGTCAGTTTAAACCTAGAAAAGTAACTAAAACATATCTAAGTCAAATCATTTAATCAAAACTTAGAAAATTAGAAGCAAAAGAGGAGATAAAGCTCAAGAACCCTAGTTCAAGAACGCAACAAGTTCCAGCAGCTCCAACCCCAAAACTTAAGTATTTTTCTGTGGATTTCATCACCAGGTATTTGGGATTTCACTAGAGGGTTCCTTCACCCATTGGGTCCCTAGTTTTTAGTCAGATTCTTGATTCTATTATCATATTAAACCTAGGGTTTCTAGAGCTTTGATAGAACTTCATGAACCTATTCAATACATGTTCCAAGTCAGATTATCATGTTATTACTTAGATTATCGCATGAATTTCAGAACCCTAGCTTTGTATTTCTTTAGTTCTTGAATTACACATGCTAGGTCAGATATTTCAGATACTTCAAATATACATGCCTCAGTTATAAATGCATAATTACCAGATTAATTGTTGCATTCTCAGTTTGCATGTTCAGTTTCGAGCTATCTAGTATTTACAGAAACTCAGACATAATCAGTTAATTTACAGAATTCATTGGGAGTAGCATAATACCAAGCTGGACTAGGATTTAGCGTACCCGATAGTCCTAGAACTATTAGCCAAGTAGGTTGTAAGTCCCTTCTATGGGCAATTAATTTAGTAATCACGCCAGCATGCCTTTATACCTTTGGTAGGGTATATTGGGTCCTCTCGATTGGGCGTATACATCGGACTCTACATTTAGCTCATATGATTTTATTATCGGTTATTAGTAGCTTCAACAATTCAGTCAGACTCTCTGCATTGACCATTTATCATTATATTCAGTATTCAGTTTCAGCATGTTATAAATTGGTCATTGCATTCAATTAGCTCAGAATTCAGTTTTCATGTCAGATTATTATATTTACTTTTACGTTTGTTCAGTTATGTTTTATTTTAGCTTTACTCTACCCTACATGCTCAGTACCTTTAAAGTACTAACGCATACATGCGCTACATCTTCTCGCGATATAGGTTCAGGTTCTCAGCATCTAGATCATGCATAGATCGATTTCCGATCTCCAGTTCAGCAGATTCAGTAGTGAGTCCTCATTCTCTGAGGACAACAGTTATGAGTTTCATTTCAGTCTTTAGTCACTTTAGTTTCAGTTTTTGCTAGATTTAGCTGGGGCTTGTCCCAGTATTTCTAGTCCAGTTTAGAGGCTTATTTCAGACATAGTTAGCTTAAGCTTAGTATTGATTTAATATTTTCTTTGTATTAAACTCATTGTTTTCAAATATCTCAATTATAGAATATGGGTATTCCCCATCTTTTCAGATTTAGTTATGATTTAGCTTCCGCATCAGTTTATTATCTTTAGTATGCGCATAATCATGCCAACATTGTTAGCTTGGGATCACTTGTGGTCCTAGGTTTCGTGTCCGCGTCTCGAGGGTATCTCAGGGCGTGACATAAAAGATCTACAAAACAAAATTCAAGTTCATTAATGAAAAAGATGCGTAAAACAATGGAATGCAATGTCAAGTACAGTGATGTGGATACACACTCGCTGTCTCTCTGTCCGGAATCATGGGGCACATAGTTGTCCATGCATCTGTTGCGGCACGCGACACATCCCTTCATAATAGAATCCATCACGGCGTGCGATACATCCCTCAAAATAAGTATCTTTCATAGCGCGCAACATGTCCCTCGAAATAGTATATCCTTTTTAATTTCTTAATCATTCTCAATTCACATAACACTTGTCTCAATGATGTCTCAGAACAATGCAAATGACATGTTCACACAAATAATAAGGAGATGATCATTTTCATAATAATGCACAATTCACAACAATAAAATCGTGATATAACATCAATAATGAGTCAAAAAACCTTTCAAATCACTCTCAGCACATCACACACCAACACTTAATCACATTGTCTTTTATTACTCCTTTTTCATCATTAGAATTAATCAATATGGACAAGTCAACCTATCACCGAGTCTCATTACCTCCAAACACATATTACAAGGAAATACACGATTTCCATACACTTAACAAATGGTTTAAAAATCCACTTGCCTCGAATAGTGAAACAATTAGTCCAGGTCTTGAGCTTTCCCTTTTCGTTGGACTTACAATTCAAAACAATCTATTCACATTAATAATTATAATAAGATTTCAAAACTAGCAACCCTCATATTACTATAGATCTATCCTATACCTGGAAACTCATTCAATTTATAATCAAATCTAGGGTTAAGTCATAACTTTTCGAAATAATACAACTTTAATAGTTTTCACCTAATAATAAATTTAATATTTAATTACATATCCCAATATATTAAAAGTTGAATCATAATATAATAACCACCAAAGAATTTCCAAAACCAAAATCTAAATCAAAAACATGTGCAGTAACTTTGACTACAAAAAAGAAAGCATGCATAACCTTAGTCTATTTCAAAGTCTATTTTTTTAAAATATATTCCAATAATAACTAGTTAAATACTAATTATTATCATTACTACCCAATCATAGTCATTAAATGTTTGTCCCCTCAACCCTAGGCTGAAAAGTTACGAACAACGAAAGCAAAGCAATTTAAAGTTTTGCAAAATTTGATCCCTTATTCCCACAACCCCATTAACCCACTATATAATATAATTAATAACATAATGTCCTCTATCCTGGTACAAAATTTGAAAGTTAAGACTAGGATTATACCTTGACTTTGATTTCCTCGAGTTCTTACGAAATGGTAGCGATTGCTTTTTGAGTTAAAGAGTCAAAACATCAGTCCTCACTTATCTTAATTTATTTATCTTACATGAGATGAATGATGTTGGGTATTAACTAAACTTTAAAATTGACCCATTAATTATTAATTACATAATTTATTTAATAAATATTTATTAATTAAATAATTATAGTTATTGGATAGTTCAAAATTTTCTAATCAACTTCACATTGATTGAAAATGCTTCGAGACGGGAAAAGGGTCAAATATGCCCCTAAATTATTTGAAAAAGGTTTAGATATACCCTCCGTTTAAAGTTTGGTCCATTTATATCCTTGCCGTCCAACTTTTGGTCTACATATGCCCTTTTGTGCGTTAGTTGCCCAACTCCGAATATCCAACTCATTTTACTTTTATTTAAATTCCAAATGGATTTTCCACGTCATTTTTATGTATTATCACTTGACATTTATATTCAAGGGAAAAGGGTCAAATATGCCCCTAAACTATTCGAAAGGTCTAGATATACCCCCGTTTAAAGTTTGGTCAATTTATACCCTCGCGTCCAAACTTTTGGTCTACATATGCCCTTATGGGTGTTTGTTGGTCAATTCGAAATATCCAACTCATTTTACTTTTTTTTAAATGCCAAATGGATTTTCCACATCATTTTTATATATTATTACTTGACATTTATATTAAAAGAGAAAGGGGTCTTTTATGCCCCTAACTATCCGACCTAATTTTAAAACACATATACGACCCGTCTTTTAAATAATCTATACAACCCGACCCTTTTTCTAAATACCTTATATGGGTCGGATTAGGGCATAATTGAACCATTTAAATGGCGAACACTATCGTGCTCTGATTGGAACCGCCGAGGAATCAATGGCACGACAACTAAAGGAAAAGGAAGTCGAGGTTTGAAAAGCGTTTTGGCGCAACGCAGAGCTGGAGGAGCAAACCTGGCAGGCAAGGGCTAGAGCAGAGGAATTTACCGCAACAACGTTACAGACACAACTGCAAGCTGCAGCAGGCGATGATGATATAACTAACAAAATAGTTCACACATATATGAGTCGGATTAGGGGCATAATTGAACCATTTAAAACACGGCCGTATATGTGTTTTAAAATTGTGTCGGATAGTTAGGGCATAAGTGACCCCTTTCTCTTTTAATATAAATGTCAAGTGATAATATATATAAATTATGTGAAATCCCATTTGGCATTTAAAGAAAAGTAAAATGAGTTGGATATTTCGAGTTGACCAACTAACACCCATAAAGGCATATGTAGACCAAAAGTTGGACGCGAGGGTATAAATGGACCAGACTTTAAACGGGGTATATCTAGACCTTTCGAATAGTTTAGGGGCATATTTGACCCTTTTCCCTTGAATATAAATGTCAAGTGATAATACATAATAATGACGTGGAAAATCCATCTGACATTTAAATAAAAGTAAAATGAGTTGGATATTCCGAGTTGGCCAACTAAAACCCAGAAGGGCATATGTAGACCAAAAGTTGGACGGCGGGGGTATAAATGAACCAAACTTTAAACGGAGTGTATATCTAAACCTTTTTAAATAGTTTAGGGGCATATTTAACCCTTTTCCCCTTCAAGACATTAAAAGGGATAAAAATGACAACTTTACAAAAAAAAATTTAAAAATAACTTTTTAAGTCATTACATATATTTAAATCACTCTTAACAAGTATTTTTAGTCAAAAAAGGTAAAGCATAAACGGATTCATATATTGACTTTATCCTTTTTTTCCCATAAAATATATCCTGTGGATCAATTGATACTCTTAAATTCACGTGGTTCACAAGAAATAATAATAAATTAATGACCACTTAAAAAGAACATAGTAAATCAAGTTGGCAAATACTGGTGACGTTTTAGTTCAAGAGCCATAAAATGAGTTAGCCCAATTACAGCCACTCGAATTGAGGGATTCTGACACGTAAGCAAAAGCCTTTGATATCATTCAAAACATCCAAAAAAAAAAAAATATGTATCAAAACATCCAAAAAAAAAAATTATTTTTCGAACATAAAAAAACATTCAATTCACCAACTAGAAATAAAAAATAAAAAAATTGGATCATCTCCAAATTCTTGATTTTTTGTCACAACTTCTTCTTTTTCTGTGGTGCAGTACAATTAACATAGTACAGTACTAGCATTTTGTAATTGCATTATTGAGATAGTTACATCAAAACTACTCTAGATTATCCACATTTTATTAATTTCACAGTAAATTTATTTGCGTATAAAGTTTAATAAATAAATAAAATATATAGTAACTTTTTGTGATCTTTACATTAAAATACACGTAGTCTTTAAAATTTTGTGATTTTACCATTTTCATGTAAATATTATAAAATAAGATTTAATTTAAAGAGAAAAAGTCTGAAATATATGTACATTTTAATCGATATTTTATAACAATATAGAACTTTGAAAAAGATTTTTTACCCTCTGCACTATTTAATAACATATTTTAAAGGGGTATATTTACCCACATAGACATCATAATATGTTCACGTGGACATCATAAATATTGTATCATTATAAATAGTAATATATCCACATATATATATATATATATATATATATATATATATATATATACCATTAAAATATACTATTAAATAATATAAAAATAAAAATTTTCTATAAAATTTGATATTGTAATAACAATTACTACGATCAATATATAAGGGTAATGCAAAAGGGTTTTAATTAGAAAACATTAGAATATGAGGGTAATAATAACACTACATAATTTAAAAAATACGGAACTAATAAAATCTAAATATTTTAGAGAATTTCGTGGTCTTAAATTTATATTATTGATATTAAATCTAAATGTAAATATTTTAGACAAATGAAATTTTTCGTCTCATTTTTAATTATTTATTTATTAAGATATAAAAGAAAGAAAGAAAGAAAATTGAAAGAAATAATGTTCAGAACAGTTTTAAAGGCTAAAAAGTATTGGTGTTGATGTATTTTACCCATTTGTTTAAGATTTTCTTTTCTTACTAAATAAAATTATCGACTTTGTAATTTTATTGGGTGTACTTTTACTGAATTTAATGAACGTTAAACTTAACATATAGAGCTTCAAAACTGATGAAGAGACAAATATCTAAAATTTTGTTGTTAATTTTTCTTACCGTAAAAAATAATTTTAACTTTTAAAGTATAATTTTTGTATACTCTTGGCACAATTATCATTTTAACTCATGTTTTGAGCTTTAAATTATTGATTTGTGCGTTTATTTACTCGATTTTTTGTTTTTATTTAACAAATAGATGACATTATGATTTTTTTCATCTACATTTTCAATCATAAAAATTTCATAAGTAAATATTTTTTTCACTTTGATATTTATTGAAGCGTTGCACAGATAGTGAATATAAAATTGTATTAGTAGCAAAACAAATGGAAGAACTACTTGCTATACATCCATTAAAAACTTCTATAATATTTTGCTAAAAATAACCTAAATAGTATATATTTTTTTTCAAATAAATAAATGACGTTCACAAATTTTCTCCCTTCATGAGACAAACTACAAATGATTCATAAACTTAACTGAATTTTCAATATTCAGTTTTATATCTACGAAAGAGTGTACAATAATATTACATAACTTTCAAGAGTTTAAAAGAAGAGCTAGAGATGTCTTAAATGGAGCATTATGGTGAAAGAAGATTCATATAGCTTGGCGTTATATTCCTTGTTGCTAGTTTAGACTTAAAGTTAAAAAATAATTACATATGAAATTGTATTACATTATTTGGTATATACAACACGAATTCAAAAGAATGACCAGAGATTAATAAAGAAATTAAGCTTTTTACTTTTTCATGGCAACGTCTTCAATATCTCTCCGTGAATATTGTGCAATACACTTCATGTGATGTCTTCCGTAAAAAGTCCTGCTTTATCCTACAACATATAATTAATGGATATTAGATTACTCAAGAGGAGAACAACTCCAAAAAGGGGGATAAGAATCATCAAATTCCATCAAGAAAGAAAATAGAGGAATTTTGATAATTGGTAAAGAAACAAACAAAATGTTATATTGTGAATGTTGAAAATTAATGGCAATGGACATGATTACACGTATTTTGTAAATTTGAAATAGATATAAATAACGAATAAATAGTTATCATAAATTATGTTGATAATAGTTTCTCTTTAAACTATTTCAATGGTGGATACTCGTAATTTGCTTCAATGCTATTGAACAAGAGAAACAACAGTCATATTAAAGAAAATTCTGTAAAAGTACACCGATAAAATAAACATGATAATTTTATTTACATTACTATAATTGATATCTATATATTATAAAATAAAAATATTAAATAAAAAAAAGAGACTTGTCTTAAAAGTATGTGCCAGTATAAAAAATTATACACCGATAGTGGATAAAAGTTAAACTCTTTAAAAAAATATGAAACTAATAAAATCTAAATATTTTAGAGAATTTCGTGGTCTTAAATTTATATTATTGGTATTAAATCAAAATATAAATATTTTAGACAAATGAGATTTTCCAGTCTCATTTTTAATTGTTTATTTATTAAGATATAAAGGAAAGGAAAAAAGAAAGAAATAATGTTCAGAACAGTTTTAAAGGCTAAAAAGGATTGGTGATTGGTGGGGATTGCAGGGCGCTGACCATGTTGGATTGTCAGCTGATTTCTTAAAGCCTTCAGCTGGAAAATGAAGGCCAACTCTGGCCGTACTATCTCTTCCAAATCAGTGCACTTATATGTTCCACCGGCAACTCTTCTCCGGCGAAAGTTTTTAATCAGAAGAAGACTCAATTTCCCCCGCTGCTTGGTTCACGAGCATAGCCACGTCAGCTTTTCAGTTCGTTGTTCTCAGTCGCCCACCGACGCCATCGATAACTCCGACGAGCTGATTCCGAAGCAAAAATCCTCGACTACTAGGCGTAATGTACTCCTCATGCCTCTTCTTACCATCGGAGTTTGTGCTCTCCGTTCCGCAATTGCTAGAGCGGACGACAAACCACCGCCTGAGAGTACACCGCAACCTCCGGTGACTACAGTGGAGGCCCCGACGCCTGATCCGGTGGTTAAGGCGGAGGAAGTGATTAATTCGAGGATTTATGATGCGACGGTAATTGGAGAGCCTTTGGCTTTGGGGAAGGACAAGAAGAAAGTATGGGAGAAGCTTATGAATGCTCGGGTCGTGTATTTAGGCGAAGCCGAGCAAGTTCCAACTCAAGATGATAAAGAAGTGGAGCTGGAGATAGTAAAGAATTTGAGGAAGAGATGTGCCGAAGCAGAGCGGCCGATTTCGTTGGCTCTAGAAGCATTTCCGTCTAATTTACAAGAACAACTAAATCAATACTTGGCAAAAAGGTTAGAATTCTCTTCGAGTACTATGTTCCAAAATTTGGTCATCCTAGTGTGTCTTCAGAATAAAATTTCATGATGCTAGCAAAAAATGGTTCTACAGGTTTACTTTTTAAAAAATGTGATTTGAACTGTCAGTTCTACTCTGTTTAGTTAGGGTAGATTTTCTTGAGAAGAATTGATGATGTTCATGACCTTTCATATGTGAAGTCGTGCAATAAATCTTGTTTAGAGTTGTATGATCTTGTTATCAAAGAGTTTGTTATTATGCATTTGTTACCACTGTGTAAGAGAGAATTAGTTGCATTGGAATTTTTGTATGAGACATATCTGATATTATGCACTGGATATTGCAGGATTGATGGAGAGAGTTTGAAATCTTATGTTGTACATTGGCCAACTCAATATTGGCATGAGTATGAGCCCTTATTGACTTATTGTCGCGAAAATGGGGTTCGACTAGTCGCATGTGGTTTGCCTCTAGAGGTACTTATTATCTGTGTCTTCATCTGTAAGTTGACCAGAATGGGCTTGAAATATTTATGAATCCAGAGAATAAAGTAGCTAACGGTTATTATCTGTGCTCATTTACATGCACTATGCTTGCAAGACATTCAGCAGAAAAAAGATTGATTCCTTTTGTTACCACGGAACATATCTTTATTCTATAAATTCCAATGCTTTTCACTGTCTTGTAGTGCTGTGCATTGATCAAGTTGTTCTAGCTTCATAAGTTAAGGATGAAAACATTAATTTTTCTGGGTTTTTTTTTGGAATAGGTCCTACGAACAGTTCAAGCAGAAGGTATTCGGGGGCTTTCAAAAGCCGATCGTAAGAAATATGCTCCTCCAGCTGGTTCAGGTTTTATCTCAGGCTTTTCGTCTATGTCGCGCAGATCAGCTGCTGATGTAAATATGCTGAACCAGCCTACTCCTTTTGGACCAAGCTCATATCTCTCTGCACAAGCAAGAGTTGTTGAAGAGTACAACATGTCCCAGATAGTTTTAAAAGCAGTGATGGATGATGGGGCGGCTGGTATGCTTGTAGTTGTCACAGGTGCTACCCATGTCATGTATGGATCAAGAGGGACTGGGGTGCCTGCTAGAATTTCAAGGAAGATTCAAAAGAAAAATCAAATTGTCATACTACTTGACCCTGAAAGACAATGGCTAAGGAGGGAGGGAGAAGTTCCTGTTGCTGATTTACTGTGGTACTCTGCAGCTAGACCTTGTAGCAGAAATTGTTTTGATCGTGCAGAAATTGCCCGTGTAATGAATGCAGCTGGCAGGAGACGAGATGCTTTACCTCAGGTTAGTTGTTTATGCTTCGATATGAAAGGTTATAACTAACTCAGCTTCTAAGCTCCTATTTTGGCTGCAGTTGTACATATATATTGAATCATTAAAACATATAGTCTCTTGCTAACTGAGTTTTTCAGGCTTTAAGTGTATGGATCTTGAAGTCATTAGATTGTTAGTAACTAAAACATCAGTTATGTGTTACAAGATCTGCAAGTGCCTCCTGCTGCCTGAGTTCTTCAGAATTAGGTTTTCATCGTAGCTTGTGTTTACTAAATAAAGAGCTTGCTTCTTTACCCCACTAGTTTGTCAGAAGAGAATTGACCAAACCTAATAGAATACAGTACTTCTCAGTCAGACGAAAAAATATTTAATTTGACCAAACCTTTTATAAATTTACAGAAGTCTTAGTCCAAGACTTCCATACCACATTTTTAGAGAATACTTCAACTTGGAGATTGGTGAACGAGATAACAATAAGACAAATGAGAGAACTTAGACAAATCACTATAGTACAAGAAGTCTGCTGGTAGGTATTCCTCAAGGGTTATTAGGGTTTTTGCTTTCTGAAGAGACTTATATCTATAGGGTCCTTCTCTCAGTTAGTAAGAGATGGGAATCTTTGGTCTACCTTAATGTGGTATATTCAGTATGTGAAGGATATCCTATAATCTCAAACCGTGCTGTATTCTATATATGAGGCATGTTCATGATTATGACCAGTTAATGAATTGAAACTTCTGCATCAGTTCATTCTGGCTATGTCCAATGCTCTCTCTCGACTGCTTTATCAAATTATGTAAGACTTAATCTAGCTTGTCTTGTCTCTGGTCCCATATGCATTTGGATGTTTCTCACTTACCAAAATGAATTCCATTCGCAAATGGAGCTTTTAGTACTGTGGGGAAGTTGTTTTCTGATTGAGTCGTTACCCTTCCCTAGATATGCAATCACCATGTTTCTACTGATCTAGTTCCTCTCAAGTCTCATGTGCATCACATCTACTTTATTTATTTATTGCTCGGGCCAGCTTGTGCACACCTCAGCTATTCCACCAGAGTACCTGCTATTTTCCCACCAACACTAGCAATGGGTGAATCTGACTATCAAGAGTTCAAGACTAGGCATAGGAAAAACTAACCTAGTGTTTTCTGTTTCTACTAGGATTTGAACCTGAATCTCCATGGTTTGCACTTCTTCATTGACCACTATGCCTGACCATTCGGTGCTTATGTCTACTTCATTTATAGAATCACCTTTCCAAAAGGAATAACTTCCATATTACAACTCAGTCATTGTATAATCAGAGTCCTGCACTGATGGCCTTTATACCATTTACCGCAACATTGACCCCTGAATCGTGTGCTAAAGGTCCTCAGATGCAATTTCATTTGTTCTATCTGCTGTAGTGAACTGAATTTGATGTCTTCATTTGTGCTTATGTCTACTTCTCCGTTTGTTTATTAGTAAGGTACTTTTTTTTTTCTTTGACAAATTCGTCATACCTTCACATCAATGGTAAATTGGATTCCACAATTTTTTTGGGTGGAAAATAATTGTTTGAAGTTACCCATCATAAAATTTCTATTCCATTTTGTTGACATGGCTTCCTGAGCACTTTATGTACTCATAAAATATGAGATGTTCGTTGAAAGACTTATGTCTAAAAATGTATTAAATGAGTTGCCAAGTTCAAAAAAGATGTATTAAATAATTTCAGAAGTAAAGGGTTACAAGTTGCATAACTCAGTACCAAATTATCACTGTCCTGTATGCTGATTGCTGTTATCGGACCAATAATAAAGCTCAACACCCTGTTACTTTCTTACACTAGGTTCAAGTTCGAGCTTGGATAGTGATGTCTGTTTGACATTCTTTTGGGCCCCAAAAGCATCAGGGAAAAGGGACCTCCCCCTTTAATTATTTATCAGTAAGAATGACACAGGTTGTCTTCCCAGATTTAAAATATCACATTTCATATTTATAGAGAGTAATTGAGATAAAATTGAACTAAGCGGCCAAGGAACTGATTTATTGTGTAGAAGACTTCATTCCAAAAACATGTAATTTTCCATCTGTATTTGAATCAAATTGCACCTTTTTATAACCAAAAAGATCCCCATTTCTACTTTTTTTCCACTCAAATACCGGACTTGGTTCAATAGTCTGGATTCAAACTCGTGAGATTCCCTTACCACACATCAATCTCTATATTTCTTTTCCGTCCAAGAGCTATAGCACTTTTTGGCGGGGTTTCAGTGAGATTGTATGGTCATGGATCCTGTAGCTACAATTCTAACATCTATGGGCTACATATTCATCTTCCTGTTTTCCTAGTGTCCCACCTGTTAGGGTTAATTGACATTTCGTGGCAGAAAGTTTGAAGCTATTACTATCTTTGTTTTCAAATTTCAAATAATATACACTGGTTGCAATTTGAGAGTATATGATGCTGCAGCTGTTGGAAAATGATTGATTTTGCGTATTATATTGAGTTGTACTCTGAGGAACTTGATCTCATTATACTAACATCTTATCTTTTCCAGGACCTTCAAAATGGACTAGATCTTGGTGTGGTATCCCCCGAAGTGCTACAGAACTTTTTTGATCTAGAGCAATATCCTTTCATTTCAGAGTTAACAGACCGCTTTCAGGTGTGCTATGACAAACATCTGTTCTAAAATACTTGTTCACCCGCAGAAGGAGAAAAGAGAGTGAACAAAGAAAGAAGAAATAAATAATGACATTAATTTTTTCTACTTTATCCTTTTTTTTTATGCTTGTACTGGTATATAAAGAAAATGCTAAGTAGTTTGAAGTTGAAAAGAAGCTTGCTTTGATGCAGGGTTTTAGAGAAAGATTGTTGGCTGATCCTAAATTTCTACATCGATTAGCTATTGAAGAATCTATATCAATAACAACTACTCTGTTGGCACAGTATGAGAAGCGCAAAGAGAATTTTTTTGAGGAGATTGATTATGTTATTACAGACACTGTTAGGGGTATAGTTGTGGATTTTTTCACAGTGTGGCTTCCTGCTCCAACAATTTCTTTCTTGTCAGTCACTGATGATGTTGATGTACCCGAGAGCATCGGAGCGTTGAAAGGTCTCCTGGGTTCCATCCCAGATAATGCTTTTCAGAAAAGTGTTGTTGGGAAGGACTGGGATGTGAGTCACAGAGTTGCCTCTGTGCTTGTTGGTGGCCTTAAATTGGCCGGTGTAGGATTTGTTTCTAGCATCGGGGCGGTGGCTTCATCGAATATCTTGTTTGCAATGCGCAAAGTATTCAATCCGACCTTTACTGCTGTCCAGAAGAACAAGCGATCGCCAATATTGAAAACGGCGCTTGTGTATTCATCATTTCTTGGTACATCTGCAAATCTGCGTTATCAGGTAACATCATATACTTGACAGCTTAATCTTTCATATCGTTTTGTTTTCAAATCCAAGATGCTGATTATCTATTTTCATTGGATATCTTGGTTAAACATGGACTCTGCCAGTATATTTTTAAACAATATTTTAAAACCACCATCTTTAGCTCCTGCTAGTTTTAAGGATTTTTCTGGATGCTGTTTCTACCATAATCATCAAAAACTGGAGATTGATTTTTTCTGTCATTTTGTTTCAAAAACAACCCTTTATCATGGGTTCCCTTTCAAGTTTGAGTTATAGCCCAAAATGGATTAACATTGGACATGTTTTAATGCTTCCTGGAGCTTGTGAAAGTCTGAATGTTAATCAAATTTGGCCCCTTCATCTTTACTGTTGTAATATGTTTGACACGAAGCTGAATTTTTATAGTGGCAGTTACTTTAGAAACACCTATATGACAATGATTTCCTTTAACTTTCTATTGAGGTGTTTGAGGTTCAACTGAAACCAATAATTTTCATGAAATGCAGGTTATTGCAGGATTGGTAGAGCACCGGCTTGCAGATCAATTTTCTGACCAAACATTATTTGTAAATATGCTATCTTTTGTTGTTCGAACGATCAACTCCTATTGGGGAACCCAGGTTAGATACAGGCTGAAATTCTTTGAAGTTAAATCTTCTTCTCCTTTTCCTTTTTTACAACTAAGCAACCATAAACTTCTTTCGTGAGTATCCCAGTAAATAGTCATGTAGGTTAATGATAATGGAATCTAAAAGATTAGCCTTTGTGAGGGTCTGCTCAGGGTTCAGGGTAGTGCCTTATATTTATTTGTTCTGTTCCTGAGGGCTAACTGGTGCAAGGTTCGAAGCTTGGTAGAAAATGTGCCCGCCCCTTTACCATTCTCTGCTTCAAACCTTCTATTTCGATTTCCTATTCTTTATTGCTTCATCTTCCGCTCTTTATATTTTGTCCTATCCTTGACCCAATTAGCCTTCTTTCTCTGGCAAAAAATTGACTCTTAGAAACGTAGTAGGAGATACTGCTTTTTCTTTCAAGAAAAGATCCATCTATCCTCATAGCAGCTCTGAAGTAAAGATGCAATGAATGTTATTGTCACCAAGCAAAACCAATTAGATTCAAAACACGGTAATGTACCCTACTAATCCAAGCAAATCCTCCAATAATGAACTGAACTGAACAAACAGTCAAATACAAACACTAATTAAGGGATTAGACTGTTGCAACAGAATACACTGAAAAAGAGAAAGAAGGAGAGTGACTGAGAAGGGGGAGAGGAAACCAGAAATTAGAGGGACTAGAGAATTTCTCAATACAATCATTAATTACCTAATTTCCCCCTTTACCCTATTAGTGCCTGACATGCTCTTACCCTGGGTCTCACACATTATTTTCATACAAACTTGCCTCCAACTTCACCTCTTCTTTTAGGAAACCATTCATCCACCTATCATCTAATTGTTGATAAGTAATCTTTCTCATTGCTAATGATTTACTACTTCTGTATCTCTTCTTCCACAGCAATGGATCGACCTTGCGCGGGTTACAGGATTGCAGGCCCGCAAGAGCGAGCGAGTTCCTGATCTTGTTCCAGATTCTGCAAATCCTACTGCAGTTGGTTGCAATACTCCAGAAGATACCAATACTGATGAAATCAACAGTCAATAGTAACACTTCCACTTATCTTCTCTACTTTCTAGCATTACTTGTAAGCAGCAGTTTTGATTCTTTTGCTGTATATCATTCAATTTATAGCCTGTCAATATACACAGTTTATAAACTTTGAGTCATGTCAAATAAATCTTTGTTATTCAGTCACTTGGATCTAGTTTGCCGAGAATAAAAGCAGACTGAAACTACAGCACTGTTTAACTATAACCAAATACAACATTGCACTGGATAGTGGATACTCCTCTTACCATAGTTGTAAAAACTCAAAATTGACTTTAGTTGCACCTTTGGATATCTTATTAAGTAAAACTGTAAAAGTTGCTTTTTTGCTGTAGATAAAAATGAAATGTAGGAACGCATTGCAAAAACAGTGAACGATGACATAAACTTTGTTCGTCATAAGGTACTTTACCTTGCAAAACCTGAGAATCCTTAAAATGGTTATGGAGTTACAATCTCTCAAAGTCTATATAGGGTCGGCATTTATAATATGCATGGTCAAAAAAGGAGTACAAAAAAAAAAGGTGAAAACATAGATGCCTTAAAAAGGGTGAAATCTTTGTTATTCAGTCACTTTATAGTGAGTTGTCAAAGTTAATTAATTTGTCGACGTCATCTTAATGATATGTTGAACAACAAAAAATCATCTTTAATAATAAATGATACAAGCAATGGAGCACTTTTACTGTCGACTCTTAACAACACGTCCTTTTCATTTTTAGAGCTAATTGTCTAGAACTCTAGATTGATTCCTCGTGATGTGTCTTGGTAAAAGTTGCAAACAAATAATCATCTTACAGAATATAAACAATGAAACATTACAAGACCAAGAAAATGAGTATGAAGTTCCCGTTCATTCATATTCTTCAGTAGTTGTTAGAACTTTGATATGATAGGATCCTGCAGCTCCTTCGATCTCTCTTGAAGTTTCTCTTTAGTTTTCTCCAATGCTACTTCTAAATTTTTCATCTGCACGTCATTCTGTGGTCAGTTTTTCTTCCCCTTCAATTAAATCAAGAAATGATGATTCAGTTGCAGAATATAAAAGGAGCATTACTATACCTGTTGCCTGGCAAACCTATTGTGGATGAATAGCCCGCTGAACAGATCAAAACTATCTTTAACTGAGCTCTCCTTCTGCACGTTGTCCAATTTTAGTATAAGAATTAAAAATCAGAGGTCCCAGAAGTTGAAAGGGCATATGCTTAATGTTCTACAAGTGCAATCTACAAAACTAAATAAATATCTTAAGGAATCGTCAATGTTGCATAATTACCACTTGAACAAGTTTCTGAAATCCTTTTGTGTCTATTGGTGTCGGTTCAACCTCCATTTCCGACAAGATCCTGTCAAGTGAAGAAGATCAACACTATAGTAGATTGTAATTTGTTCCTAACGTGCAGGTGACACAAATTACCTGCCGATTGTGTGAGTAAGAAATTGACTTTGAGCAGCTAATCTATCATGCTTTTCACAAGTCATTTCCAGCATTTTGCAACCCTGCAATAGAAGATCAGAGTATTTCTCAGACGGGGGTTCTCCAGTCAAATTGGGATCACTATGAGAAAGCAACAAAAATTGAGGTAAGACATATCTGCAGTACTTCCTTACCTCACTTGAGAAGATGTGGAGAAAGCTAGAACAGAGGGGTTGATCTCTAATTCGAACCATGTCGTACATAAAAGTCAAATCTTCCCATCCATCCTTACCACTTTCTGGTCCAAACATTGGGTGTGTACACAGCAAGTCACACTCTCGAGGCATCATCTTTCAAAGTTCAAATCACATGGGTATTGTTAGACAAAAGCTTTGATGAGTTCGCAAATTATATGAAACAGTAAGAGTGAAAATTGTATACTCACTCGCAAAAGGACATCTTTTGGGTGTTCTTTAACAGAGAGCACATCAACGAAAAGCGTAGGCCGCTTAAGACAATTGAATGGTATGGACTCCACAACTTGTGATAGAGACAGGATGGACGTACTAATCATTATAACTTCATTATCCGATTCTAGAAATGCACCCATATCTCTGCAGGCAATCAATAATAACTGGTAAATATTCATATTTTTTTTTCTACTATCAAAAAATTGTTTATATATCCAATGCATACCTAAAGAACAGGATGCCCAAATCTGTACAAAGCTCTGAATAATCTGATCTGGAAGTTACATGGATACAATGGCCTTGTTTCATCATAGTTTTGGCCAGAAACTGGGCGAAAGGACCAAATCCAATTATGCCAATTCGTAAAGTTTTTGGTTGACAAGAAGAAGATGAAGACATGGATGCGACAGAAGAAGATAAAAGAGCGACAAATGCGAAGGAGAAGATGTAGCTGGTGTGTGGTATTGTCAGACCTTACGTGGGACGCGTCCTTTTATATCTAAAAAAAAATAGAAAATAAAAGAAGAAAGAGTCTCAAGACGCGGGAACGCAACTAAAAGTCAAAAAACGGAAGCGACTACACTTCCTTTTATCTTTAGTCGCTAACAAAACTAGTTTTGGATAATTACAAGTTATAAAACGCTTTTCGCTATAATATCTTTGATAATTGGATCATTAGGTTACTAAAACAATCGCTTGACCTTCATTTATATATATATATATATATATATATATATATATATAATGATAAATTTTTTAAAAAAATTATAAAGAAAATATTATTGAGAAATTGAATATTATAAAATTTCAAACCAAATTTTAGGTGAAACATACGACTAAGAAAATATTATTGAGAAATTGAATATTATGAAATTTCAAATCAAATTTTAGGTGAAACATACGACTTCTTCATTGGGATTTACATTCGAGAATTTAAGTTATTTCGTCAACCTTTACGATGAGTGGAGAAAGTGACAGATCAAAACATCAATTATTGGTTCAATCTGTGTTAAAATAAATTATCAGTCTATCCCATCTGTTTGTAAAATATATTGTCAGTCCAATTATGTTCGTTCATTATTGACTTTGCATAACTTTTAAGAAATTATAAATAAAAAAATAATTTTATTATATTATCTTTCGAATATAATAAAGGGCAAAGGGTCAAATATATCCTTGTTCTATTGAAAATAGTTTAAATATATCCTTCGTTATACTTTCGGTTCAAATATACCCCTCATGTTATGCTTTCAGTCCAAATATACCCCTCTCATTATACTTTGAGCAAATATACCCTTAACTTTAATGGGAAAACATGTGACAAACTCAAAAAATCAAATAACGCATCTCGAATTTCAAATACTTAATTCTTTTAGAAATTCATTTCCTCCTCTTTGAATTCTTTTCTTTGCATCTTCCTCTTAAAAGAAGCTAAATAATTTATCGTATTCAAAAACTAATACTCCCCCCGTTTAAAAAAGAATGACCTAATTTGACTTGGAACGTAGTTTAAGAAAAAAAATTCTTTTTAATCTTGTGGTTCTAAGTTAAAGTTATGTCAAAATGTACCAAAATGCCCTTTAATCTTGTGGTCTTAAACATGCTACGTGAAAAGTTAAAGTTAAAGTGTTGCCAAAAAACGAAATGAGTCATTCTTTTTTAAACAGACTAAAGAGGAAATAGAGTCATTCTTTTTTAAACGGAGAAAATATGACTTTTCTTTCTTTCGAAATGAGGTTTTTCTTAAAATAATTTATCATGCTTAACCTCTTCTAAAAAGTGTCACTATTAATCAAAGAAAATACACTACCAAGATTTGAGCATCCAAAAATCGATACTCCCTACGTTCATTGTTTTCTTGTACTTTTTATAATAGTAGAAAGATGTGGGTACAATGATTAATTTCATAGAAATAAATTTGAAGATTATTAATTTGTGAGGGAAAAATGCAGCACAATGATATTGTGTGATATGCATATTTTATTATTTCTAGTACAATAAATTTAAAAATAGAATAATGAATGGAAAAATGAAAACTAGAGCTCAAAACGGAGGGAATGAGTTGGTATGAGTTACACAAGTGAGTTTTTAAGCAAATTGAGAGTAAATAATTTGGATTTGAATCACATGTTTTTCCGTCAAAGTTAAGGGTATATTTGTTCAAAGTATAATGAGAGGAGTACATTTGGACTCAAAGTATAACATGAGAGGTATATTTGGACTCAAAGTATAACATTAGTCAACTTAGTTACATATTAAGTTGTTAGAATAGCTCCTTAGAATTAGTCAAGTTAGACACATCTTACTTGTATTTAAGTTGATACTACGTTTGAATAAGATTCGTTCAAGTTTTCTTTGATTCTCATTCTCTTTATGGTATCAGAGCCCCTCTAAAACTCTCACGAGTCTGATCCAATTTTCTTTTTTTTCCTTTCTTTGCGTCCAAACATTGTTATTCCTACTACCACGAGTGACAGTGCTGCTGCAGTTTCGACTACCATTCATGTGGTACAGTTCAATCCAGCTGCCCAATTACCTATTAATATGTAGGGTAACCTTAACTTTGCCAGCTGGAAGATGCAACTACTAATGCTACTCAATGGACACAAGATCCTTGGGCATCTCACTACTACCAAATCTGCTCTGCCGATCACTATCACACAAACCGATAGTACCATCTCCAATCCTGAATATGAGTTGTGATTTTTCCAAGACCAACTAATTTAACAGGCAATGATGGCATCCGTTGATCTCACCATTGCTCGCACTGTTGCGAGTGCCTCTTTGGCGAAGATAGCTTGGGATCTCCTTTATATAGCTTATGTCAATAAGAGATACTCGACTCTTCAACTTGCGAGATTAGTTGCAAAACATGAAAAAGGCCTCCAAGACAGTTGCTACTTACCTACAGGAGATCAGATCGATTGGTGATGCTTTTGAAGTAGCAGGTCCTTCAGTGGTTGATGATGAAATAGCAATCAAGATCTTGAGTGTCCAAGGTCACGAGTATCGTGAAATCATTGTTGCTATAAGAGCACGCGATACAACCCTAAGCTTTGAGGAACTATTTCAGAAACTCACGGACCATGAACTCTTTCTCAAACATCAAGATATTGACAGGTCATCCTTCATCATCACGACTACAGTTGCAACAAGGACCAACTTTCAGCCCCAACATCATAAAAAAATCGTCGCTTCCCAAATCAGTCTTCAAGACCACAAGCCCCATGACAAGTGGTCCCTAAAAATCAACAGAATGGGAGACAACTCAGGCAAGCGGTAAAATGCCAACTTTGCCAAAAGATTGGTCACATAACTGATACGTGTCGCTCAAAATCGCTCAACCACTTTGAAGCGAAGGTCAACTTTGTGTCAAATCATCACTCAGATGCAGCTCCTTGGATCCTTGACTTTGGAGCAACCCATTATGTCACAACCAAGTCAAATAATCTTGAAGAACACAATGTTTAACTCAAATTAAGGCTTCTAACTCCAATTTCATGTTCTCTAACACTCTTTGTGCTTCATCTATAAAAAAGAACCGTATTTTTGTTGCTAAGTTTTGCACTGACAATCTAACTTCAATCAAATTTTTTCACCACTCTTTTCGTGTGAAGGATCTCAAAGCTCGGAGACTGTTGGTACAAGGCCGGAATAAACATGAACTCTATGAGTGGCCCCAGAGGGATCATGTGTCACCTTCCGCCAGTTTCACCAACCAAAGTTTTTCATCAACTGTGGCATCGTCGCTTTGGTCATCCTCATCTGAAAATCCTAGACTTAGTACTAAATCAATTTTCACTTCCCTTTTCCACCAAATAAAATTTTCATTTTTGTAATTCGTGCTCATTAAATAAAGCTTATCGTTTGCCATTTCAACGACTTACTTTAAATAGTAATGCACTACTTAAAACTTTGGTTAGTGATTTATGGGGTCCATCACTCATTTTATACATTGATAAAATATTGTATTACTACATTTTTGTTGATCATTAGACCAAATATACTTGGTTGTATACGATCAAAAACAAAAGTGAAGTTGCTTCAATTTTTGCAAACTTTCATCTTTTAGTAGAAAAAAAATTTAAACACAAAATTGTCTCACTTTATATTGATAGAGGGGGTGAATTCGCAGGTCTTAAACAAAACCTACAATGCCATGGCATTGAACATTTTGATCTCTACCCTATACGCCCCAACGAGTTGCAATCGCTGAACGACGACATCATCACATTGTCGAAACAACTCAAACTTTTCTCAATGAAGCCTCACTACCATCTGAATTATGGTCCTTTGCCTGTCACCATGTTGTCTTTCTCATTAATAGACTCCCTACACCTAGCCTGAATAATGATTCTCCGTATAAGAAATAATTGGCAACCACCAAAATACTCTTCGCTGAAAATTATTGGTTGTCTTTGTTATCCATTCCTTAAGACATATACACAAAAAATTTAGCCTAGATCCACATCGTGTGTCTACTTAGGAGTTTCTATTGTTCATCATGCACACCTCTTCTTTGATCCAGTCCACTCAAAATATTTTGTCAGTTGTGATGTTCGATTTTGTGAAGATATTTTTCCTTTCACTCAAATGTTCTCACACTTGCAAAATAAGTTTTCCACATAACAATGGGAAATCATAGAGTACCAAGTCTGTAAGGATACTCATCCGACAATCCAATTAAATTTGGACTCCAATCTCGTTTCAACTCTTCTGGTCCTATCCTATCACCTTAACAGTTTCCTCTCATTCAAACACTCCAGAGTCCATAATTGAAAGGCAACTACCAGAAATCTCCACTTCATCAGGTATGATTGTTATCTGTTCTCGACCTCCTTAACTACTTATGAAGCAACCAGAACTCTCACCCATTACCCTATTCCTTTCGTCCACCACACAACCAGCAACCATAGAATCCACCAGCAATTATGTCACCAGCCGCTGCCCCTCCACCATCCGGTATGATCACAAGTTCCAAAAATAATGAAAAAGTTTAGCTTCGTGGCTCACTTTTCCCCTACTCCAAATACCTTTAAGCAAGATGTTAAGCACATTGAACGGAAGAATGCAATGGATCTGAGGTATGAAGCCTTAATGAGAAACCAAATTTGGGAAATAATACCTAGGGACCCGATAAACAATATTGTTGATTGTGAGTGGTTATTTCGCATTAAAAAGAAAGTTGATGGTTCTATTGACAGATACAAGGCGTGATTAGTCGCAAAAGGTTTCACACAATGTTTAGGATTGGACTTTCATGAAACTTTCAGTCTGGTTGTCAAATCAACCACCATCATAATTGTTCTTTCTATTGCAATTCAAGATAATTGGAAAGTTCAGAAACTTAACATGAATAATGCATTTTTGCAAGGTGACCTACATGAGCAAGTATTCATATCGCAACCGAAATTCTATGTCAACCCTGATTTTCCCAATCATGTCTGTCGTCTAAAAAAGGCCATTTATGGCCTAAAACAAGCTACTCATGCCTGGTATGAAGCTCTCAAATCTCACTTGACTATAATAAGATTTGTTAAGTCTGAATAAGATGCTTCTATATTTATTTTCATATCTAAAGCTGCCACGATGTATATTCTAGTATGTGTTGATGATATCCTCATTACTGGAAATTACCCAACCTTGGTCGCACATGTAATAAACTCTTTGGCTTACACGTTCTCCCTAAAGAACCTTGGTGAAGTCAACTATTTTTTGGGGATCGAAGTCAAACATATTCCAAATGGGATTGTCTTCTCACAATACATATACATACTTGAGATTCTCTCTGATGTGGATATGGCTGACTGTAAAAGAGTTACGACACCCATGTGCTCATGTTCACCACCCAAAGCAGGCAAGGTTGACCTCATGCCTATGCAACCTTGTATCGATGCGCTATCGGTAAATTGCAATACTTATCATTCACGCGTCCTGATATTGCCTTTGCAGTTAACAAACTATCACAATTTATGCAATCCCCAAGTCTGGTGCATTGGAAAGAAGTAAAAAGGATTCTTGGATACCTCAAGGAATCATCAACATGGTGCCTGCAAATCTCTAGCCACTCTGATAGTAATCTATATATGTACGCCGATGTTGATTGGCAAGTGATTCCTATGATAGAATTTCCACATCTGTTTAATACTCTTCTTGGGATTAAATCTGATATGTTGGTCCTCTAAGAAGCACTAATCAATTGCTTAGTCCTCTATTGAAGAAGAATACAAATCTGTAGCCAAAGCACTCTCTTAATTTACTTGGGTACACAACTTGTTGACTCAATTACGATATCAAGTCTTGCAAATGCCAAACATTTTTGTGATAATATTGGCGTTTCATATCTCATCAAAACCCCAATATTCCACACTAAGATGAAGCACATTGCAGTAGACTTTCACAATCTCCGGAACAGTGTGAACTCAGGTAGAGTGGTAGTCAAATATCTTTTAGCCGGGGATCAAATTGCAGACACTCTCACAAAGCCGCTGCCCAACCCTGCCTTCCTTCGGTGTTTATCCAAGTTAGACATTGTTGCACCACACTTAACTTGAGGGGGTGTGTTGACATACTCACTAGTTTGTTAGTTTGTTATCAATTCTTATCAAGTTGTTAGAGTAGATTTAGATTAAGTTGTTAAAGTAGTTCCTTAGATTTAGTAAATTTAGTTACATATTAAGTTGTTAGAATAGTTCCTTAGAATTAGTCAATTTAGTTACATCTTCTTTGTATTAAGTTGATGCTACGTTCAAATAAGATTCATTCAAGTTTGCTTTGATTCTTAATTTCTTTATATATTTGTTAGAATATCTAGAGTGAGGTGATCCATAATCTATCAAATTAAAAGTATAGGAAGTCTTTTTTCCAACGCCGTTATGTTTTTATAAATAGAAATTCAGAGCAAAATATTATGACCATTTCTCAGAGACACTACAAGTTGTCAATGTGAGATGATATTTACAAATATTTTATAAGGGTGGATTGTGATCGAGTATATTTTAACTCAATCCATATTCAATCCATCTAAATCGATTCAACCCACCCCATTTTTTCCCCTAGCTTTCATGCAGTTCGGGGTCTTGTCCTGATAAATTATCGCATTCAATTTAGAAGCTTTCAAACATTAGTATTCAATTGTAATAGATTTATTTTTGAAATCTAATGAACATATGATTTCTATTACAACTTCCGCTTCAATTTTCATATGATTTCCTTATATATGTTATATCAAAGATTATCTTGAAATCACTTGTGGTTTCAAGTATCGTGTCTCAATTAGAGTGTACTTAGAATTGTGACAACAAGTTTCACAACCCGACATGAACGATGATAAATAAGGCCTTTGGTTAGCACTCCGACGAGGTCTATTCTAATAGTATGCATTAGATTGATTAGATGCATGAGATCCCAGTCGTTTCCACCCATTATGTGTGTCATTCTAACTACCCACACATTGGGCCTTCTTGTTCTCCCTTCTTTCCCTACCTTGTTTATTGTAATTGTTTTGATGGTGAAAACCTACCAATCACTTAATTGTACAAGTAGCACACATTAAACAAAAGTAGATACTACTTTAACATGTGGCCCTAAGCCTCAGAGACCTCTTCAATTTCTGCTTCTAAGTATCAGTGTTATAAAAGGCGGGGTGCTTTATTTAGAATAGGTTAGCATGGGGCATAAGCTCAGTGGGTTTTCAATTTTTTTTATTTTACACTATTAATAATATAATAACAAAAAATTATAAAAACACATTAATAGAAATAATTACAACATGATTAAAGAAAGTCACAGAAAATAAAATTTCTAACATGATTATATAAAGTATAAATAATCTAATATCTGAACTTTCTAATAATAAAGGAAACATTATTCCTAAAAATATATTATTATCTTATTATAAAATTTACCCCGTAAGAAATAATAAATGAAACTTATTAATATTATAGTAAAAAATATCACTACCATTAACAAAAATAAAATTACTTTCAAATAGCTAAATAAAATATGATAATTTTGAGAGATATGACAAAAACATGAAGACCAATGATAAGTGAAAAAGTAAAATTTTGCTACGCATTTTTGAAAGAAATGTTACGTGAGGTATAATCATCGCCCTCACGGTGTACCAAATAGAATAGATATGATACTACAACTCGTTATTTAAGTTACTATCAATCTTCTTATTTCTATAGATTAAAAAACTATTAAGTGTCATTCATTTATTCCATAATTATGAGAGTTAACAATGTTAATTAAAGAATTTAATATATAGTTTGTGCGATGGCAGCCTTGAGTGTTGGATTAGGCATGCTTAAGATATATAGTCATTGCTTAGAGCGTATAGTCAAACGCTTGGGGCGTAAGTCTTACATAACTAAATTTGAGTCTCAAAACGTTTTGCCAGAGCCTCGCCTAAGAGCGAGGCCCAACAAAATCTCTTAAAATACTGATAGGGATAATATACATGGAATATCTTTATCAACCGTGTAAACTACAAACCATACTCACAAACTTTCATAGAGCATTTATCGAACATAGCATCCAAAGAGAATCACTCCTTAGGCTTGAAGATCTTATCTATGCAATACAATCTAGAATCAACTACTTATATCAGTATTGCATTCTAGGAACAAAGTCCAATTCCGCTTTTCTTCTATTTGTTTATTTTTTTTTATAAAAAAAATATGATGAATCAGGAAACTACGTAGTACCCCCATGCAGGTCAATTAAAAATGGTGCACTATGTATCATATGAAAATATAATGAGGAATTTACATAAATTGCACCAGTGTAGCAGTTAATTATTTAGATACATTCTATTTTGCAATATTACCTTTCCTACGAGATTTGGGTGCCTTCAGATACATTAGATATGTATTTAGGATACATGGGGTTAAATTTAGGTGTAATTTGTTCCAAATACATCGTACCAAGTGGATTCACATGTATGTGAGATACATATCAAATCTAATTCGCCTCCCTCCCATATCACTCGTCATTTTCCTATACATCTAGTATCACATGTACATGCAAATCACTCTAGATACATACAGATACATATATCTACTGTGTATCTAGTGTATTCGTGTGTATATGAAATACATATGAATCTCGCTCACTTCCCTCCCCAATCTAGCTCGCCTCTTTCTATTTTTGTGAATCCATATGCAGAAATACTTGTATCTAAGTGTAAGAGAAAGTAGGAAATTCTTAATTAGTAGTAAGATACAAAATATTTTGAAAATATAAGTAAGATGAAATGGTCTGCTGGACCCTTATACTTGTATCGGTTTGTATACCCTTTTACTTACCTCTTTGTCATATGGACCCTTAAACTCAATAAAACACAATTTAACAAATCCCTCTGACTATTGACCAAACTTACGTGTCTTTAAGATAGATGAGTTGACGAAAGTGCGTGACTTCACGCGTCTTAAGGCGAGTGAATAAATTGTTTAAGTTAAAAAAATAATTTTTTAAAGAAAATTAATTTAAAAGTCTTTTCTTCAGTCTTTCATTCTTTTTTCCATCTTTTCTGTGGCTAGGGTTTTAGCTCAATCTTCTCTTCACAAGATGAATGTAGAAAGATTGCAAAAAATGGTCGGTTCGATCAAAACTAGTGGAAAGGCTACCATGAGAAGAAAGCAAGATAACTACAACGCCAAAAGACTACCTGCTATTGAAGAAGTTAACATTTTCAAGGAGGATGTTGCTATCCAATTTGTTAACCCCAAAGTTCAAACATCAAATTGCTCCAAACACATGGGTTGTTAGTGGTACTTCCCAGATAAAGAAGTTTCAGGATATTCTTCCTCAGATTATTTATCAGTTGGGTTCTGATAAATTGGAGAACTTGAAGAAGTTAGTCGAGCAGTTTCAGAAGCAGTTTTTTCGATCAGATCTGGTGGTGCGATGAATAGGTTGTTTTTTAAAAGTTGGAGGAGGAAAGAAAAATGACGAGGGTGACGGCGACGATGGCTTTATCAAGTGGCGTCCTTTTCTTTTTTCTTCTATGAAGAATCCAAAAATGCTTTCAATCTATTTTCATAAAGTTGTAATGTTTCTAATTAATTTCATTAATCATTAAATAAAATGATGCCTCCTTTTTCTGTGAAAAAAATGAAGAAGAAAAAATAGGGAATATGGAAATGTTTTAAGTTTTGACAGTGATTGTGGGTTAGGGAAGGTGGAGAAAAGGTGAGAGAAATAATAATTTTATTTTATTTGGTAAAATAGAAAATTTAAATATTTTGTCTTTCATTAAATTTTTTTATTAATAATTAAAAAAAAATTATGAAGAAAATTATGACTTGGCATTAGTATATATGACATGTCATATATGTAAGGGAGAGTGAGTTACACACATAGTTGGAGGGATTAAAAATTCTCATTCCAATTGAGTTTAAGAGTTTAAATGACAAAATGATAAGTAGAAGGGTTCAGAATACAAACTGATACAAGTACAAGAGTGTACTAGACCATTTTGTCTATAAGTATAATAGTATATACGATAACAAAGTATGTCAAATTATGTTATTTTTCTAAATATAATTGTATCATAATTTCAATCTTTATGTCGTAAACAAAATCAATGAATGTCCATTGTACCCCTTTATGCCTATAAAAGGCATTGTAACCTATATGGAAAATACACAAAAAATAAGAAAGATAAAAGTTTCCCATTTTATCTCTCTACTACATTCTACTCTTCTTGGTTGTTATTAGTTTAATTTTAGTACTTAGTCTTTATTTTATAAGACGTTATCAGCACGAGTCTCTGTCATCTGAATGTTTGAAGACTAAATTTGAAGGCTAAGGTATTATTACTTTTCTTCTTTATTATGGATGATCTTACTAAACTCGAGTTCGTTGCCCTTCATAGTTCGGGCAAGAACTACCTTTCATGGGTACTGGCTAATGAAATCCATTTGGATGCTATGGGTCTTGGAGACACCATTAAAATTGAAAATAAAGCATCAAAACAAGACTGTGCTAAAGCAATGATATTCTTACGTCATCATATTGACAAATTTTGAAAATTGAGTACTCATAGTCAAGGATCCACTCGTTCTGTGGAATAATCTAAAAGAAATATATGACCGTTTGAAGATGTTCATTCATCCAAAGTCATGATATGATTGGATGCATTTCAGGCTACAAGACTTTAAGTCTATTCATGAGTACAAGTCTGCCATGTTTAAAATTACTTCTCAATTGAAACTATATGGAGATATAGTTAGTGATGTTGATATGATGGAAAAAACGTTCTCCATATTGCATGCCCCGAATGTGCTTTTGCAGCAACAATATCGAGAAAAGGATTTCAAGAAGTATTTTGAATCGATTTATCATCTTCTTGTGTTCAAAATAACTTGTTGATGAATAATCACGAAAATCGTCTCACTAGATTTACACCACTTCCTAAAGTGAATGAGGTGAACGCCTACCATGCTAGGTGTGGAAGAGGTTGTGGCTGTGGTCGTAACTACGATTAAGATCGAAGTCCTTTTCTGGTGTTAATCATTCACCAAAGAAATATTACTATCAAAGGGGAAAAGTAAATTATGAGAAACGTGAAGCAGTTAAAATAAATTGTTTCCGATGTTGTGGAAGGAGTCATTAGGTACGTGATTGTCTACTCCTAAACACTTGGTTGAGTTTTATCAAGCATCACTAAGAAAGAAGGAAAAAAATCCTGAAGCTAATTTTATCATTTCCACTTCTGCTTTGAATTTCCAAAACATGCTTTCAGCTTCATCTTTAGACTTAAGAAGATATATCTTGGTGTATCTAGAAAAGTCATCAAGAAAAGTAATGTAATACTCTTTTTCACCTTTGCTAACAGTGTTCTTGAAATCTGCAAAATCTAAATGTATTAGTTCAAGTAATTCAGTCTTTCAACTAATAACATATTTGAAAGGTTTCTTGGCATGCTTTGCTTCCACACACATGACATTTAGAAAAATCATCAGTTTTTATTATAGGAATTAATTCCATTTTCCTAAGTCTTTTAATAGAAGCAATATTGACATGACCTAGTCTACCATGCCACAAATTGATAGACTCAACAATATAAGCAAAATTTGAAATACTTTCATTATTGACAATCTCTTGAACAATGTTCAATACAAATAATCCTCCACTAAGATATCCCTTTCCAACAAAGTCTCCTCCACGAGAAATAATTATTTTATCAGCCTTAGTAACAAGTTTAAGACCTACTTTGTTGAGAAGTGCTCCGGAAATTAAGTTTCTACGGAGGGAGGGAACATACAAAACGTTGTTCAAGGATAATGTCTTTTCAGAAGTTAATTTAAGTAAAAACTTTTCCTTTACCCATTACTACAGTAGTAGTGGAGTTACCATATATACATACTCTCCATCAGTGGACTCCTCAAAGTCATGGAATAACTCTTTATTGGAACAGAAATGCCTGGAAGTTCCTGTGTCTAGTACCAAGTCAGTCTTGTTTGTCACCAGATTTGCCTCAATGAATACAACAACAATCACTTCATTACCCTCAGCAAGATTATCTTAGACATCACTTTGTCCTTCTTGCTTTGAGTCTTGCCCTTTTCTTTGATAGCGCCTGACAGCTCTGTGACCAACTTTTTCACAAAAAAACAAGAGCCTCAAATTTTTGAGTTTGACTCTCCGGCTTGTTGAATTGATTTTTCTTCTTCATAAGTTTCTTTTTCGAGACATTCTTTTGTTTGCCTTTGAACCTGCCTTACACAACAGTACCAGAAGATTTAACAAGTTTAGCCTTAAAAAAATTAAGAGAAAGTTCTTCCATCTTATCTTTGTGACGGTTTGGATCTTCAGTCCTCATATGACTAATAAAATCTCGAAGGGTTAAATTCCTTTTCTTATGTTTTAATTTGTTTCAATAATCATTCCAAGATGGTGAAAATTTTTCAAGCAGAACATTAGCCTGAAATATCTCACACATCTTCATGTCTTCGTTGAGAACATCAACAATCAAGTTCTTATATTCGTGAATTTGTTCTATTATTGACTTATTATCAACCATTTGGAATTTAATCCACTAACCGACGACATATTTTTTCTTTCCTGCATTATCAGCACCATATTTCTTTTTCAAACTATCTCATATCTCTTTGGCAGATTTATAAGTTAAAAATAAATTAAATAAAGGATTAGTCATATCATTTAACAAATTTCGTCTACTAATTTTGTTATCCTTTTCAAACTTCTTTATAACAACATCATCAACAGTTATAACATTGCTAGAATCAGTAGTAGTGTTTGAACCATTTATAGAAGGTTCCTTAAATAAAACATAGCCAACTTCTAATTGTTCAAAGAAACTTAAAAGTTTTTGTGACCATCGTTTAAAATTATTCCATTCAAAGGCTCATGTTTTGACAAATCATTAAAAGTTTTGTTCAAAGAAGTATTCATTTATCAATATCGTATGTTAGGAAATCTTTCAAATTGTTGGAAACATATTAAAATATTGATATTAAATTGGAATTATAAAGTAATAAATAACTTATCACAAACACCGTGTCGTGGCAAGCCATTGCCTTGAAAGCAATTTCGGCTCGACTCCGGCGCAAATCATTGCAGTCGATCGCTCTCTAAGGTTCCATAGTTACTCTCAAACACGTACACTCGTGGCTGAAAGTTTGGAGGTAGCCCAAAATCAATTGCCCAAAAGATATTCTATGAATAAGATGAGGAGAAAAGAGGGAAATGCTTTTCTCTTCTTTTTGTTTGTGTTGGTAGTGGTGTATTATGTTCCCCAACCTCTTCTTATATAGAATTGCAAGAGAGGAAGTTGAAAAAAAGGAGAGTTTAATTTTCAGAAACTTATTGTCAAGGTTAATGACATTAAAGGCCATTATATCACTTTGATTTTTGGAACAGATGTATCATTCATCCCTTTTGTAACATAATATTTTATATACTTTGCATTACTCTTAATTAATATTGTAAAATTAATATTACAGTATATGCCTGTAACCCACAACAATGATATTGTTTCAGATTTTTTCTATTTGATGCATGCTTGCTTTCCCTTAAATGCACTCAAACTCACGAGGATTTGTTTGAATTTGACTACTGCAGCAAGTTGTTTTTCTAAAGCGAATTGGATGAAATGCCAGCACTTCTGTGTTGGATTTCACGTAGTGTATTTTTGGTGGATCCAATTTGGGTGAAACAATATTTTTGGAGAGTTTAGGGAAGCCAGATAGATATTACCTCTTTTTCTCCCTTTGTAACTCGAACCCCATAACTTCAAGATTAGAGGTGAAACAGCTCCCTCTTATCCTCATTTACATATTTAAGTTACCTCTGAAGATAACTTTTTTTCAGATCATTTACTTTTGATATTGAAATAAATGAGCAAATTATGTTTTTAGATTACATTTTTTGTGTCAAAGAAAGAGAAATTCCATTTACAAGGATGATAATAATTGGAAGATTAATTATTTGTTTAGATACCTTTAAAACACCTGAATATCCAACAGTTAACTACACTACTACTGTCATATACTCTCTCCGTTCTATTTTATTTGACATTACCTTTTTTATTTCTTCGTTTAAGAAAAATAACATGTGAGGATTAGCATTGGCTACCACCATGTCCGTCACACATTGTGATCATGATACTGTGGCCTTTGATCATGATACAATCATCCAACACAGTGAGACATTGCATTTGCCTCCTCTGTCGTCATCAATGGATTCATATCGTTTCTTTGGTGATTCTTTCACATCCGTTTCTTGATATTCTGTAATGAGTTAGTTACTTGAACGCCTTCAGAATACTAAAAAAGTCTCTTAATAACTCCATTTTCTAGCCTGTTACTGTGAGATTTTGAATTAATAATAAAAAATCATATAATGCAGCTTAATCAGTAGTCTTGTTAAACAATTTTACTAACCAAATGTATACTAACAATCCAGTTTTACATACTAGAGTCAAAAGATGGTAAAAATTACCTTATCATAACAGGTTTAAACTAAACAACGATGGTTGTTGTAAAGGAAATCCAGGTTAAGCTAGCTGTTAGAGGTTGTATAATAAGTAAAATAGACAATAATTATGATCATACTATATAATCTTTCAAATAAACAAACAGACTTACATATATATTATTATAGTACATTAATTACATACTATCTATTGCGATAATCTTGGTACCTCATTCTAGAACAAGAATTAATCATCTCCTCAATACAAGAATTGTGCTATTTTGCGAGGGTTATACTAAAAATGTCTTCATCAATTGTCCCTCTTCATCTATAAGAAGCCCTGCTTTTTCATTGCTCTTGTTGAAACTTCCATCTAGTTTACTTTCAGGAAATATGAGCTAAAAAGTTCACGTGAAAACAACTCAACTTTAATCCTATGAAATTTCAGGTAATGCATGTCTGAAATTATTCCAAAATGTATGAACTTGTAAATTTTTCACACTACATGTATGACTTAAATGATGATCCCTAAATCAGATATTTGTTCATTTCGAGCGCTATTGTTAAGCATTTGAAATACACACATTTCGTTGTTTGCCGACTGCAAAAGTGATTAAAAATGTAGTCAGAAATAGAGTTTCGATGACCTCCCAGCTATTTTTGAGTAGTCGGCATGTTGAATACCATAAGATATTTGCTGACTATACTTGTTGGATTTTGCCAATTATGGTACTAAGTATATATAAACTAGACCTAACCATTTAAATACACAAATGAACACAACTACTGTAGTCAAAACACTATTTAAATAATAACAATTTATTAAGTTTATCTTGATACTCTCTAATAAGTAATTTTTTCCCTTTTTAATAAGTGATTTCCTTTTATTATTTAGTAATTTCCTTAAACTCTACGAAGGATCGATTACATATTGATAACTAAACAAAGAAATTAAACAACTCCCAACGTCAAAAAATCCATACCATCCTACACTTAGTTGACTCCAACAACAAGCATTGTTCCTTTAACGGTCATCTATACCAACTCTACTTGATATATCGTTTGAAGGAAGAACATTGTTCAAGTTCATTACAAGATCAAAGTCAAACCTCAATGTATAAGAAAAGGTATCATATTTCTATTGGGTATATAGGAAGAGTTAATGGGAAATGGAGGGAAGATGAAAAGAGGAAATGGAAAACATTATCTTATGCTTTAGGAAAAGACATTTTTCCTTCATTGGTGGAAAGAAAAATAATAGCGTTTAAATAGATAATGCTTCTATTAGTTATTAAAATGGTTGGAAAGAGGGACCCTTCGCGCCGCCGCCGTCGCTCTCTCGACTTCGGCTTCAGAATAAGATCGTTCGAGATTTTAAAATATTTTTCCATTTTATTTCAGTTCCTCTTTGCTATAAATACCCGTATTTCTTTAGACTGTTTACATACAAAAATTTCTGATTTCTTCTTCTGCACAAATTTTCTCCAGAGATTAAATGTTTTCCCATTTCATTTAAGCGAGTTCGAAACTTAAAGGGTACAAAATATTAACAAAAACTCCAAAACGGTATATAAAATTTTATATTAACCATAGCGGTAAAATTGCTGCAAGTGCAGCGACTTACCTCACCTGAAAAAGTAAAATCGCTACCTCAGCAGCGATTTTGCCAAAAAAAATTTTATTTCAAAATTTTGCTTCTTACAAATCGCTGCCCTTGGCAGCGATTTCATATTATTTTTTTTTAAAAAAAAGGTATATCGCTGCTAGTGCAGCGATTTATAATTTTTTTTTAAAAAAAATCGCAAGGCAGCGATTTATTTTATAAAATTTTTTTCTTTTTATTAAATCGCTGCATGAAGCTATTTTTTTTTAAAAAAAAAATTAAAAAATGTTAAAACAACGATTTTATATATAAAAAAATTATAATATTTTTTAAAATTTAAATATATAACTTATAAGAAAATATACATTATTTTAAAAAAAAATTATAAATAAGTAAAGTAATAAATATATTTTCTTTCTAAAAAAAGATATTATATTGAATTTAAATTTAAATAATATTTGAATTCAAATAATTAATATATATATATATATATATATATATATATATATATATAAAGATGATCACATGAGAATAGTAAAAATTTGTTTTTATCGTAAATAGTTGAACAAAGTGGTCACATGTAAATAGTACTAATATACTTTCAATGCTATTAATTGGACTCTTATCCTTCATATTCATATTAGTTTCAATCTTCCAATCTACCAACAATCTTTCAATCTTCCAGTCTACTTTCAATCTTCCAACAATCATAAAATTCTTGTTATTCTTCAAATTTTCTAATGTTTTTAAAAGCATTTTCTTTATAAGGTGAGTTTAAATTTATTTTATTTTTAATTTATTTTAATTAATTTTATACTTTTATATGATATTGTTGATATATTCAATCGTTTGATACTTATATTAATGTTAATATTTTTTTTTATTTTTTGTGTATAGATATGCATCCGTCAAATTTATACGTACATCCTGGTCCAGTAGAGCATGATGTATTAAAAATTCAAGTTCATCATCGTTCCGAAGGAATTTGAAATGGTAGCATAAAAGAAGAGAGGTCTTGCTTATATACGCGTCGTCGTGATATTGAATTTTGGCAACATTTAAAATATCATCCATTACATTCTCGCATCCTTCAATATCTTGAAAATTGTAGATTTAAAGGAATTCTTGATGTTGGATGTGTGCCGTATGACTCCGGATTAATTTCTGCTTTAATTGAAAGGTGGCATCCGGAAACTCATACTTTTCACATGCGAACTGGCGAGGCTACCATAACTTTACAAGATATTGAAATTTTATTCGGAATGGTAGTAGATGGTAGTCCTATAATTTTAAATGGAGCTGATTCTTTAGGGATTATAGGTAGACAAGAAATGATTTTTCAATTAACAGGATGGTTACCCGATACTAGTTGTTTTTCTGGTGTTAGTAGATTGTTAACATATAGATTGATTGAGTATACCGAAGGTTTGGAAGTTATTAATGATAACTCAACTGAGCATGAAGTTCAACAAAGACTTAGATTATATTTATTATGGTTATGTGGTGGATCAATATTTTCGGATAAATCTAATAATAAGATTAATTTGGACATTTTGATTGACATGAGAAATTTAGATTTAATATCAACTCAAGCATTGGGATAGGCCGCATTATTATATTTGTATAATTGTTTATGCCGTGCGTCAATGAAAAAATCAAATGAAGTTTGTGGATTTCTCTCTTTAGTGCAGGTATACATATTTTTTAATTAAATATTTTTAATATACTAGTAATATGCACTTTTAAATTTTAGTGCATTATAAGTAATGGTGAATTTATTTATTGTAGATTTGGGCATGGGAAAGAATTATTCCCCTGCAACCATTGCCAAAGCCTCTAAGAACCAATCAACTTGAGGCTTCAACTGTGCTTGCACATAAATGGACGCGACGTAGAAATCATCAAAATGAGGCACGAACTGTAATCGGTGTGATTAGGGATGTACCAGATAATCTAACTGATGAAAAGGTATTTAATATTATTAGTATCTTAAACTATTCATATTTTATTTTATTTTAAATAAGAATATATTTGGTAGATCTTTAAATGACACAATGGTACAAAAAAATTATTTTGTAAGATTGTCATTTTCACGCAAATATTTTTTTTCCTGCCAATGTTGTTTTTATAATTACCTTACTTAATTATTTTTTTATAGTTTATTTGGCAGCCTTATTCGGAAGATGTTATTAATGGATTGCCTGAGTGGTGTTGGTCAGGACAACGTATCTGGATGGCACAGGTGCCACTGATTTATGGAATTTATCGTGAGTGGCAAATGATTGATCGTGTTGTGAGACAGTTCAGTTATTTACAACATATTCCTGGACCGTGTACCCAATTTTCTGAATATCATTTTAAACGTGATAAACGATCCAAAATAAAACAGAAGATATAGATGCATTTAACTATTCACAATATTTATGGGAACAACGTCAAAATCGTATATTTTGACCTCCATTTGTAAGTGATCAAATAGATTACTTTCGTTGGTACATGAGGCATACCCGCATGGTCATTGGAAATTTACAACATGTTGTACAAAAAGGGTATCAACACATGGCAGGAAGACATGAGGCATTAGTATGTATATTATGTAAATTTTAAATTATTATGTCAATCATTAATAATTTTTTTGTTATTAATATTTGTTTATTCATTATAGGCTAGGGGTCATGAAATGCAGTATCATCGAGCTCGGATGATTGAAAATGATGAAAATCAATCTAATGAAATGAGACAATATGCAGAGGAAGTCGCTCTATTTCAATGGAGTCAATGAATGCGGCCTTTCAGGGAACGCGATTGAGCTTTGATCCTGGTTACAATCCTCCCACTCAATACGATGAACCACCAACAGTACAAGTATCTCGTCGATCACGAAAAACAACACCGAGAGAGGGTGCTCGTCGAGGTAGAAGGACCGCTGGTGAAACAGTTGATTTTTCTGCAGGGCCCTCTAACACTAATGTGGCGACTCCCGAGCCTTATTATCCTACCTTTGATTTTTCTGCAGGGCCCTCTAACACTAATCCGAATTTTTCTAGTCAGCAAACAGTTGGTTTTGTAACTCCACAGGTTCCAATATCTGAGTTTGCGCAATTTAGTGGATCTCAATATGGTTCTCAACATGGTACGCGTGAATTTCCTATACATAATTCTCCATTTGGTGGAAGATTGAATTTTTCGAATGTAAGTATAATAATTTTCATACAATTTTTTTAACTTTTTATAATTTTTTTATTGCATGTTTATTTAATTATATTATATTATATTATATTATAAGTAACTGTGTTAGATGATTCAAGATTTAATGCTGGGGCTTCACAAAATTTAGTTCTTAATAGACAAAATCCACCTCAGAGAACATCTAGGCTACACAAATCAACTAGATGTGGAACAGGCAGTCACTATCAAAATGAGGAAGATTTTGAAAATGAAGATGTAGAAGATTCGGATTCAGTAGAATAATTTTTTTATGCACCTTTATTCTAAAAGGCTGAAGATTCGAATTTTGAAATATGTAAATTTTGTTGTTTCGTGCAAGTTTGAACAAAGTAATGAGATTCTTCCATTTTTTTTTATGTTTGAACAAATTTGCAGGATTTAATCTTCTTTATGTCATAGGTCAAATTAATACTTTTTATGTTAGGTCAAATCAATACTCTTTATATTAGGTCAAATCATTATTTTTTTATAGAGTTCAAATCAGTAATATAATGATAATGTAAAGATATTATACATACAATATTTAAAATGCACAAGACAAATTAAATTCATGTCAACAAATAAATATAAAAGATATGTCATAGGTCAAATCAATACTTCTTATGTCAACATTTTTTTTATGTTTGAACAAGTTTGCAGGATTTAATTTTCTTTATGTCATAGGTCAAATCAATACTTTTTATGTTAGGTCAAATCAATATTTTTTATATTAGGTCAAATCATTTTTTTAATAGAGTTTAAATCAATAATAATATAATAATGTAAAGATATTATACGTACAATATTTAAAATGCACAAGACAAATTAAATTCATGTCAACAAATAAATATAAAAGATATATCATAATATTAATAACAAGATAATAAAAACATATTAACCTTAAAAACATAGATAAAATATTTAAAATCGAGTAGGATATCGTGCCTTTGTGTGACCTGTCTCCTTACAAACACTACATTTTCTAGTCATGCGAGCCGGAGCTATATCCATATCATTCTTAAGTTGACTTCTTCCTTGCGTACCACTTGTCCGCAAATATTCAGTATTTGCAATCAAATTAAAAGGAGGTGGTGGCCAATACATTTCATCACCCACTGAATTAAATGTCTCACTGTATGTTCGTTTGTAATATTTTGCACTGTAGAATTTACTTACATAAGTTTTGGCTCGATTCCGCGAAGTCCACAAAATTTGATGGCATGCGAACAAGGCATATGATAGTTTCTCCATTTTTCACAAGAACATTTCTTACCTTTTGCAGTAACCTTGTGGACATTTCCACCTTTACCATCATGAGCAAAAGTAAGAATTTCAAAAACTCCATCACCTGTGTTGTAAGTCATTATATCTGTGTGCCCTTGAGCTCTTTAATAATAATCATTAAATTTTTTATCTATCGCAAGAGGCCATGGCATATTACTTTGAAGTAATGCAATTGCAAGATTGTTTCTTTCGACAAAACAATCAACGAGAGCTTTGAACGTCATTCGAACCATGGCAGTCACAGGAAGCCCCCAAGCTTTTTTCAATAAACCATTATATGACTCAGACACATTTGTCGTCATGGCATCCCATCTACGACCACCATCCTTATACATTGTCCATTTTTCCAAAGGAAATTCATTTAACCATTCATATGCTGCAGGAGACAATGTTTTGATTTGTTGCATAAACTTTTTCTCCTGATGCTCAGTAGTAGCCAACCACATTAGATTTTCTAGTTCACTATTTAAATTTTTTTAATTAAAATTTGCTTTTAAGTGTCGAACACAAAATCTATGATATGTGTTGGGTGGACTCAACCAATCATAAGATTGAACGCACTACAAGATTCCTTGATGACGGTCAGAAATAAGACCAATTCCTTGTCGTTCACAAACTACATGTGTCCATAATAACTTGAGAAACCACGACCAAGACTCAAAACTCTCACGTGCAAATGCAAGTGAAAAAATATTTCCATTCACATCAATTTCAACCGCAATTAACAATTTGATATCATACAAACCATAAAGATGTGTGCCGTCGATAGAAATGACCGGCCTACAACTTTTGAAACCATCAATGCTCTGTTTAAAAGCCTCAAAAAGAAATTTAAAAATTTGCTCACCTTGCATTGTTGTACAATGATGCTCCAACTCAATAATTGTGCCTGGATTGAATAATTGTAGTGCAGCCATGTATCGAGGTAATGCCTTAAATGAACTTTCAAAATCACCATAAACCATTCGAAATGCTTTTCTTCGACCTTTTTGTGCTTTTCTATAACTAGGAGTATAGTGATGTTTTCCTTTGATAATTTCACGGATCATCTTAATATTTATGTCCGAATTTTGCATAACATATGGTATTAATGAAGTGGCAATCATGTTATCATTCAAATTGAAATGATCCTCCTTATAGTTATCCGTAAGACAAGAATGCGGTTCAATCATTTTTCCTGTCTTCCACATACCGCTTGAAATCTCTCTAAACCGAATCATCCAATCACACCCTAACTCATGATGCTTGCAAATAACTTTCCAACTTTTACTTTTGGAGTGATCACAAAGAAATTCTTTTTTAATAGCAAGACTATATGCTCTTACTGCAGATTTCATTTGCATCTTATTCATAAATAACATACCTAGTTGCATATACAAATTAAATTAATCAACATGAAATAAATAAATAAATAAATAAACAACTATAAAATATTTAGTTTTCAATAATCGAACTTGACTAGATATGTTTAGGATTGTTTGAATTCCAAAGTGCCGTTCGAATGGAACCGTCATCTCTCGTGTAGATAAAATCTTCTGCATTTTCGTCAGTGTGATCTAAGTATGGAATCGCTGTAGAATGATAATTAATACTTTGATCATCAACGGATGCATTAGGTGCATTATCCACATTATCATCATCGCCGTCATACATATCATCACTGTCTGTTAATTCATGCTCGGAAGGTTCATCATTGTGCAACTCACCAACTCGTTCATCACCCATAACATTATTATTTACAATTTGTTTACAATAATTCACTGCATTTTGAATTTGATCATATCTATTACATATAAGAAAAATAGTTTTTAAGAAATAAGAAAACATTACTTTATTTACCTATTAGTTGAATCCGATGAGAAAAAATTCAAATGACTGAAATTTTTGCTAGACTCTCCCATAATATTCAAATGACTTTATTTACCTAAGATTGTTGGTAGATTGGAAGATTGAAAGTAATATGAATATGAAGGATAAGAGTCCAATTTATAACATTGAAAGTATATTAGTACTATTTACATGTGACCACTTTGTTCAACTATTTACAATAAAAACAAATTTTTTACTATTCTCATGATCATCTTTAACTTTTATATATATATATATATATATATATATATATATATATATATATATATATATATATATATATATATATATAAATTCAATAATTTTGCTGCCTTTAATATTTTATTTAAAAAAATTAATTATTTGAATTCAAATATTATTTAAATTTAAATTCAATATAATATCTTTTTTAGAAAGAAAATGTATTTATTACTTTACTTATTTTTAATTTTTTTAAAATAATGTATATTTTCTTATAAGTTATATATTTAAATTTTAAAAAATATTATAAATTTTTTTATATATAAAATCGCTGTTTTAACATTTTTTTAAAAAAATAGCTTCCTGCAGCGATTTAATAATTTTTTTATTTTATAAAATAAATCGCTTCCAAGGCAGCGATTTATATAAAAAAAAATTTCTTATAAAATAAATCGCTGCCTAGGCAGCGATTTTTATTTTTATTTTATTTTATAAATCGCTGCACTGGAAGCGATATACCCTTTTTTTTTAAAAAAAATATAATTAAAAAATAATATGAAATCGCTGCCAAGGCAGCGATTTGTAAGAAGCAATTTTTTTTTTTGTTTTGCAAAATCGCTGCCTTAGCAGTGATTTTACTTTTTCAGGTGAGGTAAGTCGCTGCGCCTGCAGCGATTTTACCATTTTGGTTAATATAAAATTTTATATACCGTTTTGAAATTTTTGTTAATATTTTGTACCCTTTAAGTTTCGGACTCTTATTTAAGCTCCCCTTTGCTATAAATACCAGTAGTTCAAGATTTTTTACTTACGAAAATTTCTGATTTCTTTTCTTGTTCTTTTGCACAAATTTTCGTCGTGTACTTTAGTGTCGTTGAATGGCTCGATGACACCAGTGTTTTGGGTATCAATATACTGGTGATTGAGATCATTCTATATGTGGAGGACATATTCCAAATCAAACCTCAGATATAGAGGGAAATAATTTCCTTAAGGAGGCATTGTACATTCATTGGGCTTGATCTTCTTTTCATTCTATTTTTCCAGATTCTGGTACATTTTCTTTTCCATATTTTAGTTTTGTGAATTAATTTCTGTTTTTCACTGATTTATTAAACTTAGGTGACTTTGTGTTTCTGCAAAGTTTATTGTAATCCGTAGTGCTATTTAAACACAAATTGCATAACAATTTCTTATCCGTATAAATTGATTATGGGAGTTCTATAAAATCTATGATAAATAGAATCCAAAAATAGAAATTGTTCAAGTAATTCATTAGGTCATCGTCGGCAAGACACAACATTCTATTATAACAACCCACAATACTTAGGGAACCGTCATTATACTGAAACGGAAATTTTAAGTGTTTATTGTACATCAAAGCATAAATATATATTTTGGTGTTTCCAGAGTAATTTCAAATTAAAATGTGACCATCATGTTTTAAATTGAGATGCGTATAGATAATATTAGGGCTAGTAAGAAGAGAGTGCCATAATTTGTTACAAACCCAAAATATTTTATCTCTTCTTACCGGTTCTAATTTTATTTCTATGCAGCTCAATAAAAAGATATGACATCCGAATTCGAGACTACTTTGGAAACACTGAAACAGATATTTATGCTTTGTTCCGTAACAATGAGAATTTGGATCAAGATAACCACTTAGATTTTTTATTTTAGTACGATAGCGGTTTTGTTAATATTGGTGGCAATTGCAATGGAATTTTATGCCTTGTCGCCGCTGGCCTGTTGAATTACTAACTATTTCTATTTTTGAAATCCATCTATCAGAAAGTCTGTAAAATTCCCAGATGCAATTTATAAATGTGAAAAATGTAATACATCTGCTTATATGTTGAAGTTGGGATCTAATTTTGGCAAACCCTACCGTGGACTTGCATATAAATTCAAATAAAGTTGTTCCTTGAAATGACCACGTGGATAAGTTGGTGTAGTCGTGTTAAAGGAAAGATATAGCTTGTTATTGGAGTCAACGAAGAGTTGGGAGGTGTGGACTTCAACATCATTTTTCATTTTTTTTTTCAATGTTGTCAACTATGACATAGTTTCTCACAAGAAAATTCAAATTACAAGTCTTGATGTATCGACTACGAAACCCTAGCCTCCACTCTTCTCTCAAGCGATTAATGAGGGCGTGATAGCAATTAGCAGCCATGACTGCTTAGGCCTCTCCACAGCCTGTGGCTGTGGGGGAGACAAACGTCAAACCTAATTCAAAAATATCCTATCCAACAACTCTAAAACCACCACACATGATCCAAAAACAGTCAAATATACTAAAACAAATTGAGTTTATTTATAGGAACCTACTGTGAAATTTACTATGGAGGAAAAAGAGCACTTTTCTAGGGAAGAAGGCTTGCACGTCATGACCCAATTTAGAGTTGTGACCGTCGCTAAGGAAAAGAATCCCAAAGCAAGCCTTAACCAGAAATCTACAGAAAATCAGGCAGAATTTCTCAGTTTTTTGGTCCTATCCTGAAATTACCTGTATCAGAAATCAATAACGCAACCAACCAATCTCATCACTAATCCACCTTAATCATTAATATACTGTTCAAAGAGTAAAAATACTAATTCCAACTCCAAAACATAAGCAGTCTCATACTAGACACAATTTTACAATACGAAAGAATACTCATAACTTCTAATAAAAGGAATGACTATAGAGTGACTCTAAGAACTTCAAGAAATGTCTATAACAACTAATAAGTTTGTTGTCCACGCAAACAAGTTTGGGAATCACCAAAAATTATCAACTCGTAAGCTCTAGACAAGGAAGTCCTTACCAATGTCACTTGCCTTCTCTGTAAAAACATTAGCTAGGAGCGAGACGCTAGCTCAGTGAGTAATAACAGTTGATCACAACCATTTTGACGAGGGATAAGTTAGAAAACTTGCTAATATAATACTCAAAATGATAAAATCATTGTCTTTTAAAAAACGGTAACAATATTCAATCTTATGTGCCACATAGAAGCAAAACCAATGTAAATACTTAATAGTAAACTCAGGTTAACATTTTCTTATCAAATCTTATAGCTTTAAACTCAGAAAACACTTCCGTATCTAATTTTATAGTTGTAAACTAAGAAAACACTTTTATATCAAATTTTATTGTTGCAAACTCAGAAAACACTTTCATATTAAACCTTATAGATGGGAGGTTTCCAAGATGAATCATGTAATCACAGTGTCCTTCTATTTAAGAAGTAATCAATAACAGTGAACTCCTCATAAAGGAGTTAAATATTCATATTAGTAGATCCCTATTCGAGGGATATTAGGAACAATATACTAGTTCTACCTTCCCACTAGCAAGAGCTTTGTCAGAAATAAGTAAGTACAAGGTGCACCAGGTCTAACGAACCCGCCGTTAGCTACGGGATTCATCAAGGTCTACTCGAATTTATGTTTATCTTGTAATTAGTGGAAGAATTTCAAAATCAAACAAAACATTTAAATCTTATCAAATCATATCATTTCCAAGTTTAACAATCACCTGTCAAAACATCCATCTCCAGTGTTTTATCGATGTATGCAATCTTAATGTACATTTCTATAAAAGATTTTTTCCACTGCTCGAACCTGTGAACTCTTTGTCACGTGGTAACAACTTTACCAATTATGTAAAGTCTTATGTTACATTACTAGAACATGTATTTAGATTATTTACACATAATAAAATTATTATTTTTCCTTTATTATGCCATAGTACCTTCGTGATGACAAAGAATCTTTATTTAAAAAGTAAAAAGCCAATAGATATGAAGGGTAGTGAATTTAAAACATATTTAAGTTAACAGTTATGAGTATTTATCATGGAAACTGTTGATCAATGTTAGTGAAACTTTCTATCAGTGTAGATATTCACTACCACTAGACATCTGTCTAGTGGCCTTTTATTAACATAAAAGAATCCTCAATACGGATAAGTACAAGCCAGAGGGCTAGACTTTATTTTATCAATCCTGATATGGTTATGAAGCTCAACTAATTAAAATTATGAAGTAAATAAGAACAAGAGAGAGCTAGGTATTCTATGACCATCATCGAGTTTGTAATACACTCTATGATGATATTACAAATGAGGATACTTAAATAATGCAAAAATATAAAAGCCAAGAAGAAAATTGAGTTATCAACCTAATCTTCCTTTTACAAATGTATGAATTAAAAATAATAGATTGTCCCTCTAAATTAACGAAGTGTATAGTTCATCACTTATTCTTGGGTTTATTGGATCTTGTTAAATCTATTGACACTGGTATATAATTTTGTTTTGCCAGTAATATCGGTATTTGACTTGGAACAAATTTCTCAGTCATTTTACCATCCAAAACTGTGTTGCATATCATGTGTCATTTTTTTCTTCTTTTGTTGCTTTTACTTCTTTTATGCCGAGGTGAAATATCCCCATTCCTAGACACCTTATCAAAGCATATGTCCAACATATTATCTTTCTCATCCTCATCAAAAAAATCATCGCCCATATCAACAGCTTAAGTATAAGTGTCACTAAATCCTGATGCTAAGGCTTCTAATTCATTTTTTTTTGCGGTCACGCTTTTAGGCACAAATTCTAGAGCATTTGGACTTAACTTGCCTTCAAAAGAGGAGGTGAAACCTTCACTTCTTCATCAACCAAATCAGCCCACCAAGGAGCACTCAGCTCCCCCTGTTTTTCCTTCAAAATAGTCAAATTATTTGTGAGTTAGCTTGAGAAAGTGTTGACATAACATTCATCAAATTTTTGTCATTCCCTTTGGACAAAAGGAGCTGCCGCAGATTCACCTTGATTTCTCGGATCCAAACCATTCTCAAAGGTCTAAGCAGAATTGTTCTTTCAACAAAATTGAAGCTTCAGGGGTTATATGATGGTCTGCAACCTTTTTTACTGCCTCCTTGCCAGTCCGAGTTGATTTAGGAGTTGAATTTACTAAAATATCAGTCCCAAACTGGCTAGTACATGTACCATGCAAATTTGAGACTCCGTTAACTACATCAGTTTATCCGCAACAATAGTAAAAGAATTATGATTCCCAGCCAATTGTTGCCCCACATGTCGAGCGCCAACTGATTTTTCGATATCTTTTCTCACTACTCTCTTAGAGTTAAAAAAATCATGTGCATCTCCTTTGATCTTTCCATACTGTTAGCCTCAAAATCAGGTTGTATAAGTGCAACATCTCACCCAACTTTGTCGGCTAAACAATCACTTTGAGACAATATCTTTCCTACTAACAAATGAAATTTATTTTTCTCATGTCCTTGGTGTTTACAATAAGTACAATACAGTGGAAGATGGTCATAGACATTGATAATGTTCAATAATTTTACCCGATTCTTTCTTTAAAATAAGTAGTCTTACTTGACTTGGATGCTTGTCTAGTAGGTCAAGAACCCTAGTCATACTAGGGATGATGCGATCCTGCATTGTTTTATCAATTGCCATAGGTATTCTTGCAGCTGTTGCAATTGATAATAAAGAGCTCCTTGCAAAAAGATCTGTAGGTAACTCTTGCAATGAAATTCATACCTAGGCTTTAGGTGTTTCGTCCTTGGGGTTGAACAATGGCGTCCATAACTAAATTCCAAACAAATACTCTTCGCCGTCAAACTTAAAATATCCATAAGAACTTGATAGAACATGTACATAGTCCTCATAAAATTAAACCTAATCAACAGGTGACGAAGATGAAGTTGTTCGATATCAGTTTCCTTTAACATCAAATTGCTTTGGTAAAAGATTTCATAACTTTAATAACACTTGTTTTCCATATGAAAATTTTATAATCACTGTTTGATGCAAATCTCTCCCACAGGATGCGACCATGGCTGCTATCACGTCTCTATTGAACATTTGAGAGAGTAAAGGAAATAGCGGCCGACTAATGATTTGGAGTTTCCATATTATCCTTTATTTTTAGAGTTGAACAATTTTACTTTTAATCTAAGTATCGAACTTTGTCTATCAAGATATTTAATAGAGTATTAATTAAAATTACTTTATCCATCTATTTAAGCATCTTAATAAGTATCAAACCTTTTTTTATCCTAGGATATTTTGCAACAAATGATGAAATGACAATTATCACTTTTTGTATCAGATTTTTGCTAGATATCCTATAATTAAAACTCAAACTAGAATCAGAAATCCAAAACATTATGCAATAAAGTAGAGTTAAATGAAACACAAGTTCAAAAAAAAATTACTAGTTAAATTAAATACTCCACATTGACAAATTTTCCTTAAATATTTCTCATAAAATTTAAGAGAAAAAAAAACTTAATCCCAATGCTAATCATCATTCCAAAAGGATTATGCCTTTGCCATGAAAGAAAAAAAACAAGTGTAGAATCACATAGACATTAAAAATGGGGAAAAACAAAAAAAATAGTAACATAAAATGAGTAGTATTTTACCATGTGCGAAAGATGAATGTTGTTTGGTTCCATTGGAGCTCCAAGGCGGCACACAGACAAACACAGAAAAGAAGGTGTGAAATTTTTCTTAGCACACAACACACAACTTGTATGTTTTGCTACTTTTTTTCTCTGTCAACTTTTATGACTATTTACTACACCATATTCCAATTAATTCATATTCGCTACCCTCTATTTCATAGTAATTGAATTCTTGAGGCTTTTTTCATTTGATCAAAGATCAAAAGGGTTGTTTTAATTTTTTATCCATATTTGCAATTTACAAACTTCAAGATGGATGCTTGAAGTTTTCTCCCATATTTCCCTTTCCTTTAATGATGTTTTATATTTTTTAGGAGATAAATTGCAATTTACAAAGTTATATTTTTTATCTTACAAAGGACAATAGGGGAAATTATACGCCCAGAGCCTACACCATGGACGTGCAGTCACTTAAAGACCATTGTCGATCTCAAGCGGACCCTTGATCAAGCTTATTTAACTCAGCGGAAGACTTAACTCAATAAAACAGTCTCATGTAATAACTGAAAATGTAATAAGATGACCAAAATGGCACTGAAGTCTCATAACAAAACATCTACAATACAAAGATAAAAGACTCAAAGTTGTGCTTATATGATAGTTTGGAGAATGGTTGGCCCCTTGAATTTGTTTTTATCCACGGGGTTTTCAATATTTCTCCTACAATTTATACTCTAACCTGTAAATAGTCTCATTGGCGCAATGACTCTTTAAGGATGCTTGAAGTCATATCTTTGCCTTTGCATTCGGATTCGATTCCAATTTCAAAGTCAAGACATTTTTTAAATGGCCAAAACTATGACGAATGAACCTTAAGGTTGTGAGTTCGATTCACCAAGACAGTTATTGTGCGTTGAACATAAAAAGGGAACCCTAAACCCACACTCTTCTCCTCTCTCAATGAAGATTTGAGGGCGACAGTCTTATGGTTGTTCTAGCTCTGTCCCAGCATCATGCTAGGGACAAAACACCACCACAACATATACAAAATACTATTGATTCAACACATAAACCAACATACGTTGCACAACTTCAAGCCAATTCTTCTACTAGGCCTATATCCAGAACCGAGTTGAAACCAATCAAGTTCATTCATGGAGAGCCAACCATCAAATTCACCATGGATGAAGTTAATGAATTTAGCATTGAGAAAAGACTACATCAAGCTGTTATTCTCAAATTTTCTTATGAAAAACCAGATTTACATGAATTGATCAAGGTTCTTCAAAAGCAACTTGATATTAAGGTCATTGTAACATTGGACAACTTGAGTTTCTTCATATATTGATCAGGTTCGATTTTATATGAAGAATTTGTTCAAGTTTTGTCGAGAAAGAGATTGGTCATCTTCTAGCTTACTCTGCTAGAACTACTATAACTTCACGCTTCTTAACTCTCTCTCTCACGTTCTCCATCTTTCTCACGTTATTCTGCCAAATATCAATTATTTCTTCACGCTTGAAGAACTCACAAGAATTTTTAAGTAAAACAAAAAGTAATCAAAACGTTAAGGCTAAGAGAGGTTCGTCGAGTGAGGTGTACGTTGAAGTGAATTGGGAGTGGTTTGAAGGAGTTTTCCGGGCAGCAACATCAAAGTTTGAACATAGACTAAAGGTATGGGTTTCTCTCATGGAATTCTTTCTCCAAGAGTACTTTCTTTCGAACGTTTCTTAAACTATTGAAACTAAGGTTGTTCCCCTTCGTATGCCCTTGTCCTTAGCTCTCTAACGAATTTGTAGGATGGGTATGTTGTGCTGCTAGATTTTTGCATGAGTGATGTGTTTAAATTAAATATGAATGTTTTTATGTGCGGAAAATCACGATAATGATCATTAAAATATGGCCAAAAAAGTTGATGTATGGGCGTGTATAGGGCAGTGTTTTAGGCACTGTTTTGGGGTGTATAAATTGTGCATTTATCCTGTATTTTATGTGTGTAATGGGTGTACAATGTGATATTTATTATGATGAATTATAGTGAATTGAATGAACCATGAAATCTCCCTAAGAACTAATGTGAAAATTGATGAAAAAGTGCAGAAAAATCGTGGAATAAATTTCCACAACATAGAAATAGGCTTTAAAAGAATCTCGAAATTTTTGGACGTCAAAGAAATAAAAAAAAAGGTTTTGGAGGCTGAAGGGATCAAACCCAGGACCTCCCTGCAGCAGTCTTTAATTAAAAAAAAATGGGGCAAGGGGGGGTCGAACCCTCGCCCCTGCCTTCCGCGAAAAAAAAAAGAAAAGGAAAAGAAGAGGGGGCTGGGGGGATCGAACTCGCGACCCCCAGCTACGCGCACAAAAAAAAAAGAAGAAATGAGGTTGGGGGGAATCGAACCCCTGACCACTGAATTCGCGATAAAAAGGGAAAAGAAATGGGACTAAAGGGAATCGAACACGCGACCTGGGGGAAAGAGAGGAAGGGAATTAATCAGTAAATTAAATGGGAGGCGTGGGATTCGAACCCACAACCTCCAAGTGAGCGCGAGAGAGGGAAAAATGGGAAGGAATAAAACGTGAGGCATGGGAATCGATCCCACGACCTCAGGGACTGGAGCAGCGAAAAAATAAAAAATAAAAAATTGAGGGGCTGTGGGGGTTCAAACCCACAACCTCTTTATTGTAGCAAGCTTAATTCTAAAAATCAAAGGGGTTGTTGGGGCTCGAACCTCCAACCTTTCAGTTAATTAATAGTAAAAATTAAAATAGAAACCTTATCCCTTCATGTGAATATTGTGATTTAAATTAGAATTCTAAATAAAATAGAATATTAATTCTTTCATGTAAATGTTGGAATTTAATTTAGAATTCTATTTAAAATAGAAAGTTTATTTATTTCATGAAGACGTTGAGATTTAAGTTGGAATTGTAATTAAAATAGAAAATAAATCATTTCATGAAGATGTTGAGATTTAATTTAGAGTTCTAATGTTATGAATATTAGAAATAAAATTTAAATGATATCCAAGTGATTCAAGAGTCGGGTTCCCGTATCCAAACCTCCGTAATGATAAATAAGTCATACGTGAGTAAAATATTCAAGAATAATGCCATCTACTTAGATAAAAAAAAATCGAGATCTTGGTATATATACAAGATACATAAGTCTTGTAATACATAATCTTAGGAAAATAAGAATCACTTAACGAACTATAAATGAAGCCCCATGGCTTGTATGTATGTATAGACACATAAGTCTAACATACGTTCAAAAATAAGTGAACCTAAGATATACGTAATGAAATGAAGAAATGAACATTCACATAACAAGAGGTGAGTAACTATGAAAAATGAAGGTGCTAATAATGAAGAATGTGGTGACAATGATGATGTGAGGCTAATGTATATGATGAGAGCAATCTCAAATGAGCCTAAGTAAATGTTACCAATACGTACTCACCAATGAGAGTGTAAGATAATGAAGAGACCAGTCTCTATGAACACTCTAATGAGAATATTGAGTTTAAAACACTTAATACTAATGATGAGATGAGAAATCATCTATTGAGCTATGATGTCCTCATACTAGAAGCCAACTTCCATGATGTATGAGTTGAATGTAATGGAACTTTATACCGAGCACCGATAGACTAGCTATGAGCGGTGATGCCTTCTTTCGGGAAGGGCGGAGGTTCACGTAACTCTCATGAGATGAGACCGTCCGGCTTGCCGGGTATGGGTCTACATACATCTCCTAGTCTTTGAACCTATATTGCCACTATAGGGATCTGGCGGGGTTAAATTCCCATATACGCTAGCATGTTATTGAATCGCTTTGGCCGGTGATTCCACCTCTTTTCGGTGTGGGGGAGACACTGGATTTCATGATGCTCACATTATCTATGTCGGTTAAAGTCAAAGTTCCCAATGAATGAATGAGGCCAGCCTCGAATGAATCATATAATGAAATGAATGATACCGAAGGTGTTAGGATAAGATAATCAAGAGGTAAGCTAGATTCAGGTAATGACATTAGGTTATTCCTGATCATTGCACAGCAAACCCGATGACAGTCTTAAACTACACCCTAGGTATAGTTGGTGTTCACACTGGCTTGTGAATGAACTGAAACGAGGTACGTATGAATGAATGAAGCAGACTCTGTGTTTGCTAAAGAAGGCTCCGTAGTTGAGGTCCCATATGATGAGCCCTCATTTTGGAAAGTCTTAAAGTTAAGTCTATGATAATAAGGTCTCATGGTATATGAATGAATAATATGAAAGAAACTATGTGTTATGTGTTATATGCTATATGAAGATGTTATGTGTTGCGTGCCATACGATAATTATAATGATGCATGTCACTCTCATGGCATATTTTTCCCAATCTCAATCTAGCAAGTCCACTGACTTGACTTCCAAACATCATGTTGTTAGGAAAGAGCTATTCTTCCTCATGCATGTCCCTAGTGTGTGCTTGCATAAACCCATACTTAGTACAAGTGTGTACTAATTCCATACAAACATCTACTTTTAGGTGAAGGCACACGTGGACGGTAGAGCTACAGGTTCGTTGTTGCAGCTATCCGAACGTCAGCATTCATCCGGAGTTTGGTAGGCCCTCATGCTTTCAAGGATGCTACTGTTTTACATTCTAGCGTAGTTTTAGAGTTGATCTAGTGGAGCATGTTCCACTAGCGTTTCTTTCCCGTTTTGGTTCAGACTTTGTATTGGGGTTATTTTGACCGATATACAATTAGTACTTAATGAATTATTTCTTTCAGTTGCATATATCTTAATTGTTAGATGGTTGATGATGAACATTACGAAATATAAAGAATGTTTAACAAGTATGATTAAGGAAATAAAAAATTTCAAATTTTCCGCTAAAATTAACCTATGTAAAGTAAGAATGACGTAACTAGACTTGTTTGTGACCTTTGAGAGGTCAACGACGCCGGTCTCATCTGGGGTCTAGATTCCAGTCGTGAAAAAGTTTGTATTAGAGCCCTAGGTTAAATTCCTTGAATAATGAGTTCACATCAACCATATTGGGTAGTTTCTAAGTCATGGTAGTAAAGTGAACCACTGTCCTAGATTAGAGACTGCATAATGCATAGGAAAAATTTCCCTTCTTTTGATCTTATTGTGCTTTTCCTAATGTTTGAATTCTTGGTGTTATGAAAGTGTCTAACATCAATCCTTGTTGTTTTCAGAGAATGAACACTTGGAGAACTAAGGGTCTGAGGACGGGAGCAGCAGCAGCTAGGGGTAATCAAAATCCACCCCAGGCTCCAGTTGAAGGAGTGGCCAAGCCAGTTAACCCAGCTAGGTTGACTGATGCTGAGGTGAGGGCATCTCTAGCCCAGATGGCACAAGCCATCACGATGCAAGCCCAAGCTATGACTACTCAAGTCAACCGACAGGATGTTCAGAGAGAAACCCATCGGTTCGCAGCATGACTGACAGACTGCGAGATTTCACGAGGATGAATCCTCCAATTTTCGCAGGGGCTAATACTTCAGAAGATCCTCAGGAATTTATAAACGAGTTGCATAGGATTCTGGTGGCCATGGGGGCCACTGATATTGAGAAGGATGAGCTGGCTTCCTACCAGCTCAAGGATGTTGCACAGACTTGGTGCAAAATGTGGCGAGATAGCCGTGTCCTAGGTGGGGTTCCAGTCACATGGGAGCTGTTCAAGACAGCATTTTTGGAAAGGTTCTTCCCTAGAGAGATGAAGGAGGCCAAGGTTGAGGAGTTCATCAACCTTAAACAAAGATCTATGACGATCAGGGAGTATTCTCTGAAGTTTGTGAAACTATCAAGGTATGCCACTTCTCTTGTGTCTAACAGCAAAGACGAGATGAGTAGATTCTTGACAGGAATTGCTGAGGATCTCGAAGAGGAGTGTAGGGCAGCTATGTTGCATGACAGCATGGACCTTTCCAGACTTATGGTCCATGTCCAGCAAGTAGAGGAAAGCAGAAAGAGGAAACAAACTATGGTAGGGAACAAGTCAAGGCAAGCTGATGCAAATTTTCAAGGAAGAGTGGTACTGAAATCAGAGATAAGCCCAAGTTTAAGAAGGGACTCTCCCACCAAGGGGAGTCAAGTTCATCCAAAAGTCTCCATGATAGAAATTCTGAGTCCAGAGTTGAGAGAAACAATGAAGTAGATACACCTCAGGAGACACCACTTTGCAGGAAGTGTGGCAACCTACATAGAGGAGAGTGTATGAGGGGCACTAATGCTTGTTATAGTTGTGGCAAACCGGGTCACATGGTGAAGGATTGTCCGATTAGGAGAAGTCAAGAACGAGGGAAGGAGAGAGTTCAGTCTAATGGTCCAAGTGAAGAGGCTCCAAGGAGGCAACAATTCTTCGCACTCAAGTCTAGGGGTGCAGAGGAAGACACTTCTGGTGAAGTCACGGGTGAGTAGCCATAATTAGTCTTTCATGTATTTGATTGTGTGTGTTGTGTATGCACTAGTATGAGGTTAGACTTCCTACTCATAAGACTATAGTTCCTTATCTCTTCGTATTTTGTTGCTATTGGCTGATTGTACATAGCAATTAAGTTATGATCTGATTGGCATTATGATGTGTAATGGTAGTGTCATTCGGGGACGAATGTTCCTAAGGGGGGGATAATGTAACGATCCAAATATATATATATATATATATATATATATATATATATATATATATATTAATCAAGTAAATAAGAATAAATAAGTATTTAAGGGCATAATGGTCCTTTCGCGTATTAATTAAAATAAACCAGATTTGTATTTATTTATTGTAAATTCTATTTGACTAAGTCTTGAATTAGTCTTCTAATCCTAATAGTTCTCTCTCTCACGCTTCTTAACTCTCTCTCTCTCTCACGTTCTCCATCTTTCTCACGTTATTCTGCCAAATATCAATTATTTCTTAAATATTGAAGAACTCACAAGAATTTTTAAGTAAAAGAAAAAGTAATCAAAACACCAAGGCTAAGAGAGGTTCATCGAGTGAGGTGTACGGTGAAGTGAATTGGAGTGGTTTGGAGGAGTTTTCCGGGTAGCGACATCAAGTTTGAACATCGATTAAAGGTATGGGTTTCTCTCATGGAATTCTTTCTCCAAGAGTACTTTCTTTCGAACGTTTCTTAAACTCTTGAAACTAAGGTTGTTCCCCTTCGTATGTCCTTGTCCTTAGCTCCCTAACGAATTTGTAGGATGGGTATGTTGTGCTGCTAGATTTTTGCATGAATGATGTGTTTAAATTAAATATGAATGTGTTTATGTGCGGAAAATCACGATAATGATCATTAAAATATGGCCGAAAAAGTGAATGTATGGGCGTGTATAGGGCAATGTTTTAGGCACTGTTTTGGGGTGTATAAGTTGTGCATTTATTGTGTATTTTATGTGTGTAATGGGTGTACAATGTGATATTTATTATGATGAATTATAGTGACTTGAATGAACCATGAAATCTCCCTAAGAACTAATGTGAAAATTGATGAAAAAGTGCAGAATAATCGTGGAATAATTTTCTAGAACTTAGAAATAGGCTTTAAAAGAATCTGGTCAAAGAAATAAAAAAAAAGGTTTTGGAGGCTGAAGGGATCAAACCCAGGACCTCCCTGCAACAGGCTTTAATTGAAAAAAAATGGGGCAGGGGGGGTGGGATCGAACCCTCGCCCCTGCCTTCCGCGAAAAACAAAAGAAAAGGAAAAGAAGAGGGGGCTGGGGGGATTTAACTCGCGACCCCCAGCTACGCGTACAAAAAAAAAAGAAACGAGGCTGGGGGGAATCGAACCCTTGGCCACTGAATTCGCGATAAAAAGGAAAAAGAAATGGGATTGAAGGGAATCGAACACGCGACCTGGGGGAAAGAGGGGAAGGGAGTTAATAAGTAAATTAAATGGGAGGCGTGGGATTCGATTCCACGACCTCCAAGTGCGCGCGAGAGAGGGAAAATGGGAAGGAATAAAATGTAAGGCGTGGGAATCGATCCCACGACCTCAGGGACTGGAGCAGCGAAAAAATAAAAAATAAAAAATTGAAGGGCTGTGGGGGTTCGAACCTATAACATCCCTATTGTAGCAAGCTTAATTATAAAAATCAAAGGGGTTGTTGGGGCTCGAACCCCCAACCTTTCGGTTAATTAATAGTAAAAATTAAAATAGAAACCTTATCCCTTCATGTGAATATTGTGATTTAAATTAGACTTCTAAATAAAATAGAATATTAATTCTTTCATGTAAATGTTGGAATTTAATTTAGAATTCTATTTAAAATAGAAAATTTATTCCTTTCATGAAGACGTTGAGATTTATGTTGGAATTGTAATTAAAATAGAAAATAAATCATTTCATGAAGATGTTGAGATTTAATTTAGAGTTCTAATGTTATGAATATTAGAAATAAAATTTAAATGATATCCAAGTGATTCAAGAGTCGGGTTCCCGTACCCAATCCTCCGTAATTATACATAAGTCATACTTGAGTAAAATATTCAAGAATAATGCCATCTACTTAGATAAAAAAAATCGAGATCGTGGTATATATATACAAGATACATAAGTCTTGTAATACATAATCTTAGGAAAATAAGAATCACTTAACGAACTATAAATGAAGCCCCATGGCTTGTATGTATAGACACATAAGTCTAACATACGTTCAAAAATAAGTGAACCTAAGATATACGTAATGAAATGAAGAAATGAACATTCACATAACAAGAGGTGAGTAACTATGAAAAATGAAGGTGCTAATAATGAAGAGTGTGGTGACAATGATGATGTGAGGCTAATGTATATGATGAGAGCAATCTCAAATGAGCCTAAGTAAATGTTACCAATACGTACTCACCAATGAGAGTGTAAGATAATGAAGAGACCAGTCTCTATGAACACTCTAATGAGAATATTTAGTTTAAAACACTTAATACTAATGATGAGATGAGAAATCATCTATTGAGCTATGATGTCCTCATACTAGAAGCCAACTTCCATGATGTATGAGTTGAATGTAATGGAACTTTATACCGAGCACCGATAGACTAGCTATGAGCGGTGATGCCTTCTTTCGTGAAGGGGGAGGTTCACGTAACTCTCATGAGATGAGACTGTCCGACTTGCCGGGTATTGGTCTACATACATCTCCTAGTCTTTGAACCTATATTGCCACTATAGGGATCTGGCAGGGTTAAGTTCTCATATACGCTAGCATGTTATTGAATCGCTTTGGCTGGTGATTCCACCTCTTTTCGGTGTGGGGGAGACACTGGATTTCATGATGCTCACATGATCTATGTCGGTTAAAGTTAAAGTTCCCAATGAATGAATGAGGCCAGCCTCGAATGATTCATATAATGAAATGAATGATACCGAAGGTGTTAGAATAAGATAATCAAGAGGTAAGCTAGATTCAGGTAATGACATTAGGTTATTCCTGATCATTGCACAGCAAACCCGATGAAAGTCTTAAACTACACCCTAGGTATAGCTGGTGTTCACACTAGCCTATGAATGAACTGAAACGAGGTACGTATGAATGAATGAAGCAGACTCTGTGTTTGCTAAAGAAGGCTTCCTAGTTGAGGTCTCATATGTTGAGCCCTCATTTTGGAAAGTCTTATAGTTAAGTCTATGATAATAAGGTCTCATGGTATATGAATGAATAATATGAAAGAAACTATGTGTTATGTGTTATATGCTATATGAAGATGTTATGTGTTGCGTGCCATACGATAATTATAATGATGCATGTCACTCTCATGGCATATTTTTCCCAATCTCATTTAGCAAGTCCACTGACTTGACTTCCAAACATCATGTTGTTAGGAAAGAGCTATTCCTCCTCATGCATGTCCCTGGTGTGTGCTTGCATATACTCATACTTAGTACAAGTGTGTACTAATTCCATACAAACATCTACTTTTAGGTGCAGGCACAGGTGGACGGTAGAGCTACAGGTTCGTTGTTGCAGCTATCCGGACGTCAGCATTCATCCGGAGTTTGGTAGGTCCTCATGCTTTCGAGGATGCTACTATTTTACATTCTAGCATAGTTTTAGAGTTGAGCTAGTGGAGCATGTTCCACTAGCGTTTCTTTCCCGTTTGGTTCAAACTTTGTATTGGGGTTATTTTGACCGATATACAATTAATACTTAATGAAATATTTCTTTCAGTTGCTTATATTTTAATTGTTAGATGGTTGATGATGAACAATTACGAAATATAATGAATGTTTAAAAAGTATGATTAAGGAAATCAAGAATTTCAAATTTTCCGCTAAGATTAACCTATGTAAAGTAGGAATGACGTAAGTAGGCTTGTTTGCGACCTCTAAGAGGTCAACGACGCCGGTCTCGTCTGGGGTCTAGATTCCAGTCGTGACAGGTGGTGATTCAAAAATGTTCATTTTATTCTGGTTATATCAAATTCAATGGTGAAGAGTTTCTATTTAAAACGTTTCTTTGGACTATGTGGTTCAATCCTAATGAAGAAACATCGAAAGTATTGACATGGATATCTTTTCCAGATCTGCCACAAAATCTATTTGCCAAAAAATCAGTTTTATTAATTGCTTCAACCGTTGGAAAATCAATTATTGTAGATAAAGCCACTCAGGAACGTACCAGGCCAAGTACCGCTAGAGTTAAGGTCATTCTAGATCTACTGGATAAGCATCCAAAAAAAATAAAGTTATTCTTCGTGGACAAAGATTCAGGCAAAGTTATTGAGCATTATCAAGAGTTTGTTTATGATAATCTCGCAATGTATTGTATGCACTGTAAACGACAATGGCATGAATAAAATAGTTGTCGTGTGTTTCTCAGCAAGGTCGTTGCTAAAAATCAGAATGTGCAACGGATAAAGGTAGAAACGTGGAACATATCAAGGTGATCAAGAGAGATTATAAATGCTAAATTTCAGAGCAAAAGCAACAAAGAAGAACAATAGTTGGTCTCTGATGATAATTCTGATGAAGAAAGAGATTTTGGAAATAATTTGGGGTTTTTTAGGGATGCTACCATTGATCGAGGTATTGCAAATAGTTCTGAAGAAGCAACAACTTTTATCTCTAATAATGAAGACAATCTAGAGAACAAAGGCAAATCGATTGAATATACTCAATTCAAGATGAGAATATTGGACAACAAGAAAAGATACATGGTACAGATGAATTATCTACTGAGTTTGGGAGTAGTTTAAGCTTTCCAAACCTGTCACTGTTGTACTTCAGCATACAAAAAATTCTGCCCAGTTTGACGAAGACATTAACAATTTGAGTCTTGTTTTTCGAGAATTGAACAAGAAAAGGGAGCATGTTAATTAACAAGTTGTTTTGACACATGTAGATGAGTTCACTGCTACAGAGGGGATAGCTGGTAAAGAAATCAGTCCAAATACACCTATCATGGCTGTTTCGAATTCAGAAAAAGCTAAAAATGATTTGAATGTTTCTAAAGAAAAACAAAAGGAAACGAGTGTTTCTAAATGGGAAGATTTAGTTGAGGAAGAGGAGAACTTTATTCACCTCCTATGAGTAAGTTAAGCCCTCAAGCACCTAAATTTGTGCCTACAAGTAAAGCAAATTCATCTATGACAATGACAGTTGATATCTTTAAAAAGAGTTTGGCCATAATCACCAGTATTGGTTCAGACTCATGATACAAAGGCTATAGTTTCAGCAATTAGTCCAATTGCAAGTTATGATAATGACTTGGGAATATAGATGTCCGACGGGGATGATGAGGAAGAGATGTTGGACATATTCTTTGATAAGGTGGCGAAGGAAGGGGATCTCTCAGCAAGACAACAAAGAAGTGGAAGCAACAAAAATAATAATAAGTAATAATAATGTTATAAAACAATAAAATAAGAAGAAGAAAATAGAGAGAAGAGAAGAGAAGAATTATTAGCTCTCTTGATGAATGATTTTACAATGAAGAGGAGCCCTCTATTTATAGGGAAAATTTAACTTGATCTCCAAGTAGGACTCTTAACCATATCCTAAGTAGACTCCACATGATACACATTCACTATAATACAAACACTTTATAACACTCCCCCTGAATTTATAATTCATACATGATGTGCCTTGTCAAAAACCTTACTAAAAAAATCTTTAAGAAAGAAAAACTCTAGTAAAGGAAAAGAGTACACATATCTATTAATACACATCTATGCTGCCTCATTAAAAATCTTACAACAAAAATCCAGTGGGACAAAACCTCGTAAGGGAAAAAGAATACACCTCATATTAACTCCCCTAATAAGAACATCAATCCAGAGACTCGAATCTTCGCATTCCAAGCTTGTGCACCATCTTCTTGAAAGTTGCAGTTGGTAGAGACTTGGTGAATAGATCAGCCACATTGTCACTTAAAACGAATCTGTTGCACATTTATATCACCATTCTTTTGAAGTTTGTGTGTATAGAAAAGCTTTGGTGAAATGTGTTTTGTTCTTTCTCCTTTTATGAATTCTCCCTTAAGTTGTGCTATGCATGCCCTATTATCTTCATATAAAGTGGTGGGTACTTTATCACACTCTAAATCACATTTCTCTCGAATGAGATGTATCATAGACCTTAACCACACACATTCTCTACTTACTTCATGAATAACTATTATTTCAGCATGATTAGATGAAGTGGCTACGATGACTGCCCCCCCCACCCACATATAAACACATAGCCTGTTTGGGATCGAGCTTTGTGTGGATCAGATAAATATCCTGCATCAGCATAACCAACAAGATTGAGACTACAATTATTAGAATAAAATAAGCCCATATCAGTTGTCCCTTTAAGATATTGCAAAATGTGTTTGGTCCCATTCCAATGTCTCCTAGTAGGAGTAGAACTATACCTTACTAACGAAATAACAGCAAAAACTATATCAGGCCTTGTAGTATTAGCAAGATACATTAATGCACCAATTGCAGTAAGATATGGTAATACAGAACCAAGAATTTCTTCATCCTTTTCTTGAGGTCGAAATGGATCCTTATTCACATCAAGTGAACGAACAACCATCAGAGTATTTAATGGATGCGCTTCATCCATACAAAATCTTTTAAACACTCATTCTGTGTAGGCAGATTAATAAACAAAAACACCATTTGTCAAATGCTCAATTTGCAAACCAAGACATAATTTTGTCCTTCCCAGATCTTTCACCTCAACTTCGTTTTGTCAAATAGTCAATTTCCTTTTTAAGCTCTATTGGAGTTCTAATAAGATTTATGTCATCAACATAAATAGCAAGTACACCAAATTTTGATATTTATAAGTAAAGTTGAGTTTGTTATTGCATTTTCTTTAATGAACTAAGTTGCTTTTATTATTTTATAAAGCTCTCTATATATTGCATGCATATTCTTGATTTATATTAAGTTGAGTATCCAGATTCAAATATTCTATCATTGAGTTGAGTTTCCAATCTCTAGTTGAGTATCTTATTCTTGATTTGAGTTGAGTTTAAAAGAGGTAAGTATGTTTTTTTTTATCAAGTTCAAGCCTATGTTTTATGCATTAGAATTCTCCTTACAGGCTCGTACATTCCACGTACTGAGCTATTTGACCTGCATTTTTTTTATGATGCATATCCAGGTATTCAGGATTATGAACAGAAGCTTCGTTAATATCACATGGAGTTCGAGTTAGCTATGGTGAGCCTCCTTATTTCTGGAAGGCTTCCTTTACTTTTCAGTTTAGTCAGGATGTCGTGGATCTTATCCCAACATCCATCTTTATCAGTTAGAGGCTTCATAAATAGTAGTATAGTTGAGGAGTCTGTATTAATCATTTATTTTATTAAATGTTTTAAGGACTAAAATTGTCTATTTTATGGCTAGTTGAATATATTATTTTATTCAAAGTTGTTCATTTGAGTTAAAGACTTGTAAAGTTGAGTTTATTGATTTTATTCAGTTTTAAGCTTTTGCATGCTTAAGTTAGTCTCCCACTTGTAGTCATCCAGAATGAGGGCTCACTTGGAGACTAGCAATGGTTCTTGAGTTTCGCCCACGTGCAGAGTGTAGACTCGGATTGTCACACGTAAAGAAGAAGAATGATTGTAGCTCGAGAAAAAATGGGTATGAACTTTAATGGTGGGACACCGGTGATTGCCGTGGTGAGAATGTGATTGCAATGGTGGTTGATTCAAAGAAGAAGAGATGCTAATTATATATATTTTTTTAAAAATAAATCTTTTTTTGTTATGGCAAAATAATGCCCTTTCAAGCTCTTTTTATGCATGTATTACATACATGCTGCCATGTCAGCACAAAATCTTTAACAGATATAAATCTCTTACAATATAGGTGTTCAATAGGTATATAGTTGAATTGAGGTGTCTAAATAAAATATTTGGACAAGCTAAGGAGGTTGTGTATGACATAGGCCTTAAAACAGAGATCATTAAATTTTGCACCAACATCAATTACATCTGATTTTATTTTGATTTAGCGTAGGACACCAGTTGGAAATCAAACTAATACTCATACTACTTACATTAAGTAATATCAATCGCTATTAGGTCTCACACCAAATGAACATACCATTATAATGTTCACTAATATGATCATTAACTTATATATTCTAGCTGTATATTAAACTCTTAGCTGGAATGCATTGTCAATAAATATTATTGAAGAACAAATACATTGTAACAATTAAAATAAAACTTGAGTCTAAAAGACAAAATAAAATAAAAATTTTTGTATAGTCTAAACAAATAAATTATCATTTTTATGGCGCAAGGTAATTTGAACATGCCTTCCTGTTGTGGCACACTTGACGACATCTACTGCAAGTAACTTTAGACCTTTTGAATTTCACATAGCAAATCAACACATTTTCCTATTTCATTAAAAAAAAAATAACAGATATTCTTACATAATACAAAGCAATTATAAATATACATTTGTATTTATATTACATTTCATATCCATGATAATACAAATTTCATTCACAAGTTCATTCTACTTAAACAAAACTATACATGATCGTCAATACTTATTCATACAAATATCATTCCAGATAGTCTATCATAATTCATACCATAAAAAAAAATTCATAAAAAAATAACATTTCACATTTCATGCCAACTTAATACAAATTTCATACAAATAATCATACTTACTACACATATTTTTAACACAATACTGAATAATTTTTCATACCAATTAGTTCATTCTTCTCACACAAATTTATGCACAGTCGTCACTGCTTATTCATAACAATATCATTCCAAAAGTATTTTACAGTAATTCACACCATCAAACACATTATATAAATAAATTACATTTCACATTTCATACCAACTTAATACTCTTTTCATACAAATCTTTATACTTTTTACTTCTTTTTTTTTTATACGATAGTGAATACACTTTCATATCAATATCATTCCATTCACACTAAGAAATTCATTCATACCTATACATTTTATTTATATTTTAAGAAAAACAAAATATTTCATATCATAATTTAATCTGCATACCAAATTCATCTCATTAGTATTATCAAATTGACCAATGAACTACCTATTTCATAACAATGTTACAACAAATTTCATAACTTTACAATGATAAAATGATTAATATTCTACACATTTATACTCAAATCATTCATATATTAATCCAATTTCATTCCATTTATACTATCAAATTCATTCAAAACTATACATTTATTGGAAATCCTCATAAAAAACAGTTTTTTATTATAATTTTAGTCGACATACCGAATCTACAATGATGAAAAAATTTCTATTTAAACATTTATACTCAAATCATTCATATATTCAAATTCTCACAAAATCATGGTTTTGACAGTATACAAAATAACCAATAAAAATGTACCAACAAATTCACGAAATCATGATTTTAACAATATACTAAATAACCAAATAAAATAAAAAAAAATACAACAAACATACCAATAGATTCACTAATACAATTATAAACAATAAACTTCAATTAATCGTCACTGACAAAATTTCTAGAAAAAATTGAGGAGAGATAAATGTGGAAGGAAAAATGGATAAAATCAGATTTTTTATTTAATTAAAACAAATTAGAGTGAATTAAGGAAACTGAATATTCTTAATTAGTTTGAATGACCTTAATTCATGCTAATTATAATTATTTTCAATTAATTAAAATTTAATTAATCTCCCTATTTCCTTTTTTTTAAAAAAATCTTTTTTCCTTGAGAAATGTTTTTTTTATAGTTTTTTTATGCTTAAATTTTTTTCAAAACAAATGTTTTCAATTATTAAAAACAAACTTTTTTTATAATCTGTTCCAGTCTGAAATTTTTAATGTTATAACTTTAAAGAGTAAATCTATTGCTTTAACTTGAAATTATTTGTATAATATATGCATATATAAAATTTTCGCGCTCAGTGACATTGTTGCTTATGTTACAGATTCTGGTTGTTTTTTTACAAGGAAAAATTGTACGAAATAGCAAACTATTAATTCAAATAAAATGATATAGCGCTAGTTTGTTTTAATTGTAATTCACAAGCAAAAATCCAGTATTTTGGTCATCTGATTCGATATACAATTAGGCATGCGTTTGTTTTTGTATAAAGCGAGAGAAAAATGCATGTACAAATACAAATACACATATTTTTTTGTCTTACACACTTATAATTATACAAAAAATAAATATTCTTATACAAATTACAATATATAAATGAATTTAGGGAAATCACACCACATATACATTTAAGAGACATATTATGAGTTTTAAAGGTACTTTCAAAATATTCTTGTTTATAACAGTTTGATTACGGTTTATAAAAGTTCATATTTTATTTAAAATCAATTAAATGTTTAATTTATTAAATGAATAGTATTTTATGATTTTATATTCATTGTTAAATTATATCAATAAATAATCTACCATAGTTATCTCCTCCGCATTTATAGGAAATTTACTTTGATTCTTGTTCCTTTTTTTACTTTTACATGTCATATTTTGTCAAGCCCCGAGCCTACACGCTGGGCGGGACTGGCACTTGGTGACCATTGCTGTCCTCTAGCGAACCCTTGGCCTGACTTACTTAACTCAGCGGAAGACAACAATCACACTTATAATGATAAAAGAACTTATCTAAACTGCATAACAAAATAACTGGGAATGTCTTAAAGATTTAAAAATTCAACATGGCCAAAATGGCAAACCAAGTCTTTAACATAAAAATGAAAATGTAAAGATTATTGAACTACTAACTATTTATGAAGCCTCTAAATGACTGAGATGAATGTTGGGACAAACCTCGCAACATCCTATTGAACTAACTAGGAAGCAATAAAAGATGTCCTCCGGAGTGCAAAGAGGCTCACCAACTGACTCTGGACCGCTCAACTAGATCAATTGGTGCGCTTGATGTCGATCTTCGTTACCTACGTCTTCATCATAATACGATGCAGGCCAACTGCTATTATTACATCGAATGTACGAGTATGAAAGTTGGAATTCCAAGAACATTTAAGATTGAAAATGGAGTACGAAGGAACATTTACCTTGACTCTTCTCAACTCATGAATAACTTAACTCATTTCAACATACTGCAATTTAAGGAGCAATATAAAGAAAACTGTCTGAAACATATTGTAAATATTGAATGATGCAAGATACAACTAACTATGATATGTATGTAAAAATACAAGTAAACT